>NC_142590.1:28383700-29806700 GCF_965207765.1 Zootoca vivipara
ACTTGGATGGGGGGGGGTCAGGTTTAGACACTGAAGTGCTTCCTCACCCCTATCCTAGTTCACTTCAGACCATACACTCAATAAACATCAATCCACAGAGCAAATCTTGGTACGTCCTCCAGCTTTTCCTTCCCCCAAGACTGGCCTCTCCTTTGTTATTGATTGGCTCAGCTTCCTGCAAGTGAGAGGGGATAGGTAGAATCATGCCATCTATTGGATGAGTTGTTTAGAATCTAGAAAGATTCTAAGGGACTATTTAAAGCAGGAGCCTACGGTAGTAAAGCAGCAGGTAAAACAATGAAATGTGGATACGGAGCTAAAAAGGAGGTTTGAGGCAGTACTCTTGAATTTAATTTAGCTTGGAGAGGAGATATGATAGCCACCTTCAAACATCTCAAGGGCTGTCATATGGAAGATGGAGCAAGCTTTTTTTCTCCTGCTCCAGAGGGTACCAAAACCAATGGCTTCAAGAAAGGAGATTCCAACTAAACACGATGAAGAACTTTCTGATGGTAAGAGCTATTCTACAGTGGAATGGACTCTCTCGGAAGATGGTGGACTCTCCTACATTGGAGGTTTTTAAGCAGAAGTTGGATGGCCATCAAACATTGAGGCTGAAAGAATATGTATACGTAGCAAAGAGGAGACTGATGCGAGAAAAGCTGCTTCCACAGCTCATGTACATTTCAGTTTCCAAAAATCAGGACTCAAGGCAGAGATTGCCTTGGTTTGGTACTTGAGATCGGTGCTTCCAGTCCAACATACTAACCACTGGACAAAGAAATGTATCATGGCATTGCCTTGATACTAGAAGGGCAGGTAAGGATTTGTCTCTGCATATTACATCAATAGGCGTTGACATAAATTTGATTTTTAATTTCTACTTTATTGCAGAACACTCTAAAAAATATATATAGATCCAATTGAGGCATTGCTTAAAAGGAAAATTCTGGGTGTTACTAAGGTTGTGCACACATTATTTACAATCTTACTCGGCTATGAGTGATCACCAAAGAAAAAGAAGAAGCACACATTATTGTTTACTGTAGGTCTAGTGAGCTTCCACCACTCCTTTTTTGAATGCATAATAACAGCCTGCTGGATCAGGCCAACTTCTCACCTAGTCCAGCACCTAGAACTAGATCTTCTTTGAACACAAGATCACTCTCCTCTCCTGTGGTTTCCAGGCATTACCCATACCCTTCAGCCCAATTCAATCATAGTTTCCTTATTCAAACTGCATGGGGTCCCATTTGCAAAGTCTTCCATTTTGTCTGGATTTCTGAATGTGGAGATAGGGTGGGGGTCTGGGGATTAAATCAGGCAAAGACACCCACAGGTATGGCCCTCGCTACATTTTAAGCTGGTAATGCTAAGTTGGTTTTCTTCTGTTTCATGTTTTACAAAGATGAAATGAAAAGCAACGAGAAATGAAACAAAGGAACAAAAAAGAATTCAGGCAAATTAAACTGTTATGAATTATAATAATAATTTTTCAAAGCAGCGAATGGAGTGTGAATATTCATCAAATTAAAAATGTCCTAGTCATTTCACCTTTGATTTCTAATATGGGTGGAAAGAAATTTCTCAACACACACACACACACACACACACACACACACACACACACACACACACACATATATATATATATATATATATATATATATATATATATATATGAAGCATTTGAAACAACAACAACAACCTCTTGCCAATGTACTAGGAATTAAGGACTGGAATGCACAGCCCTGGGTGCATATTCCCACAATTCATGTGGAAAGGATATTTCAAGTAGCAACTTTTATCTTCAGCAGCAAATTAAGTCTTTTAAAACAATTCTGTCTTGTTCAGCATTCAGTAAATATGCTTTCCCCCTTCCTCCTACAAGAAATGAATAGCCCAAAGCTTTGAAAAGGAATGCTTTTGTTTCCCTTGATATTTGATTCATGCTATTTCAAGTTTTGCCTAACTAGAATTTTTCTTCCCTTCTAGACCTCTTTACCCTGTAATCCTTATCAGGCTATGTGACCTTGAACACATAAATTAAAGCATAACAAGAAGGAATGCCTTGCTTACAACAAGGATTCTGAGGCAAGCATTTGGCCAGCTAAGTAGAAGCCTGTGATTCAATGTATCTGTGTTTTGTATGGGTTTAATAGCTTTTGTTAGCATGCTCCTAGTTTTAGTCATTGTAAAGTTCCTTGAGCTTGGTAGAGGAAAAGATACAAATGCAATGTAGACAGACAGCCATAAGACAGGAGTTGGATGACTACTGGAGTAGCACTTGTTACACACTCTCAGTAATCGGATTGTGTGCTTTACACAGTAGTAGTACATGGACTGCCTCAGTGCTATTTTTTTTTCTAGAAAAAGAGGTTCTGGAACTCACCATGAAAGTCTCCCTTGTTCTCTTAGAATGGTAATGGTGCCCACCTGAGAGGTGCTGGAACTGAGTTCTAGCTGAAAAGGAACTAGCTGGGGGGGAAAAGCCCTGGACCATCTCGTAGGGGATAGTTAAGAGAATTTGCCTGCCTCACCTATTTAGGAGTGTGTGTGTGTGTGTGTGTGCCGTTATGAGTTTTGGGGGGAGGGGTTAGGCTGAATGCCTGGACACCCTTATAATTCTTGGAATACCCATGCTAGCTTCCTAGTGAGGTGATTAGCCTTTAAGGGGAACAAAGGAAGTGGCTCTGTGAGAGACAGCAAATGGGTGGTTCGCCCTGTCCCCAACTTGCAGGTAGTTAGAAAGACAAAGCCAGAGTTGAGGGTGGAGAGTTGGGAGTGATGTGAGCTAGAAGAAAAGCAGCTAACTGGGAGCTGAGAGAGACAGTGATGTTAGATTTCTGTTTGAATCCCAGGCTGGAAAAGCAAGGCCCTCTTGGGGTGCTAATGCTGTGAGACCCTCCAGTATAGGCTCTGGTTGTATATATGTGTAAATAAACCACAGATCATAAAGACACCACACCCTCTGCTGTACCTCATTCCAAAGGAAGCACAAACTCCAGGTAAGAAACAACAATCTCTCTGCCAAGTCTCCCAAGGCAGTTTACAATTTTAAACTATTTTTTTACTTTAAAACAGCAGCAGCAGCAGCAGCAGCAGCAGCAACAGCAACAGCAACAGCAACAGCAACAGCAACAGCAACAGCAACAGCAACAGCAACAGCAACAACAGACTTGTGTCAACAGATTGGTGGTCAAGTCTCCTTCTAGTAGGTGCATGTCATCCAACCACAAGATTCAGACTCCAATTCGGTACTTTATGAAACTTCCCATTTCCTCTAGGACTAGGGATGGGTGCATGTCAGTTTCAGCTTTTATCGGTTTCTAATTGTTCCAGTTTTAGGTTCATTTATCCACATTTCATCATCAATTTGAAGCCCGTTTTGTTTCCTCCAGTCTTATCCATTATTTGCATTTTATTTTATAACAAAAAAAACACACCTGGCCAGAGTTTAAGAAATTTGCAGGCCAGGTTGCTGCTTCTGAGGGCACGACTCCTGCATCAGCAACTGTTACTGTTTTGGAGTGGGTGAAAAAGAAACCACTTACGGTAAATCTCTCCTAGTGTTTTGTGAGCAGTTGGTTTGAAAACTTCAGGCATGAAAGAGGTGTTCCTGGATAAAGGAATCTGTCAAATTGCAGACAGACAGGACCAGGGGTTTTAAAGTTGGGATGGGAAGAATTAAACGGGATTTGCTTTTGAAGTGAAAGCTAAGAAGCATTCAAAGTTACCCTGCACACTTTCTTCATAAGGAACTTTCCTTTTGCTGAGAGGAAACACAACATTCCCATGCCAATCAGCATGTGAATAAACCGATGTTCAGGCATTCAGCTGATCACAAATAATCTTAAACTGAGAACTGCAACATATACGCAAACTCCACATCCCCAGGTATGATGGCCACTCTTGAGATTGTTTTTGCAATCAGCATGAATGTTTAAGGAGTTTTCATGTATGTTCAATTTAATGTGCTAAGAAACCTCCCCATGTACGGGAATCCTAGCTTATGAAAGTTCCCAATTGTGGGGAGAGTTTCTACCTGCATTCAGATGAACTTGCTTAATCATCCAAAGATCTCAAGAGCAGCTGGTGAACCTGGAGAACCTGTGTCTGAACTTCAGACATTACAGTTGCACAGGCTCTGTGCCTTTAGTGGAGTTTAGAGTTTATAACAGCAAACAATGTACCCTTCATCTTTAGAATATCTAGAGTTAATCAAGGCAGCAGCAAGGTGATATACATATGTTCAGAGTAAAACATGAGTTCTGCTTCTGAAGGGCTTGTCACTGTGAGACTGCAATCTAATGCATGCTTACCTGGGAGTAAGCCATTTCTGTATACATGCATAAGATTCTACTGATAAGTCTCCCAGTCAAACCAGAGACAGCAAGGGATTTTGAGTCTGGTGTTGAAATCTGAACTCAAAAAACAACCCCGACCAAGTCACTGTATCTCAGTCCTGGTCCCTGCTCTGTCTAACAGTCCTAACCAAACTGCCATTTAGGGATTTTAACAATTGTAAAGTACTTTGAAGTGCTGGATAAATAAGGATTATGGTTTAGCTAAGCAAATCTGATAATTTAGCCGGGGTTTGTAAAAGGCAGCCAAAGCAGACAGTCAAAAGGTTTCTTTCCAAAGTGCAAGGTATTGTTCCTGCTGCGCTTCAACCAACTACCTAATCCAAAAGGAGAGCAAGGTAAACCAGTTGTCTCCAACTCCAAGTATGAGAAGGGATTAATGACTAATTCAGTTCAATCTGAAGAGTTTGTTCCTAGTGCACCATCAACAACAAAAGATTCCATTTGAGGACAAAACTATCTTCCTTTAGGGAGAAAATACAACTCAGTGCATAGCTATTCATACACCGCAACTGCAAACTAAGCTCTCTTCAAAATAGCTGGTTTCCATATCAGCTCTGTAGCGTCCACCTTCAGGTATTACAACTGTGAAGGGGCACAAAGGGGCTGTGGCTCACACTTTTAGACCTGCCTTTTCCTGGAAAATCAGGACTCTTTAATTGTATGGGGAGTTTCCACAAGTAGAAACAACTCAATGCTGCAGAATTCACACTAGACTATGGAGAAGATGGGGAGTGGGTGGCGCTGTGGTGTAAACCACTGAGTCTTGGGCTTGCCGGTTGGAAGGTTGGCGGTTCAAATCCCCACGACGGGGTGAGCTCCCATTGTTCAGTCCCAGCTCCTGCCCACCTAGCAGTTCGAAAGCATGTCAAAGTGCAAGTAGATAAATCGGTACCGCTCTCTGCCTTTGGTCCTTTCCCTTTCTTCCCACAACAGGAATGAACCAAATGGTTCAGGTAAGTCAGAACAGGTGTTTAATCTGTGTAATGTATGTCAAGGAAGTAACCTATGTTGCTCCCTCACTTTGTTCCCAGGAATGGCATTTATTAAATAAAAATGCAACCAACATTTAAGCAAGGCAATACCCTACTTTACTGCAGTAAAGGAGTCCCATAAAGTGACACGAACTGTAATGATCACAGAGTTTACACAGCCGCTATACCTTTCCACAATTCACAAAGTAATCAAAACAAGGCACACATACACACACCATATTTGTAATATAATTACTGCCATGTGGTCTATTATACATCAGCTTTGCCTGTGACATGACATCTTCACCTACTGGTCAAGTTAATTGTGCAGGTTGGTCAGTACAATACACAGACCTTCGATCAGAACAGTCAACAGAAGCAGATTACACAAAAAGTTAATCTTTAAAGCTCCACCATCTCTGTCTGATTTGTGTGAAAGGACCATCCTTTTGAAATAAGGGAAGGACCTTTCTGCCTCCTCTGCAACTATCTTCAAGCTAATACAGATTCATTCTGGGGAATATTGGGGTGCAAAGACATTCCCTTCTCCAATTAAACACATTTCCATCATGTGTATCATTAACCCTTTTTCTGGAATGGTGTGTCAAACAGCAAAAGCCTCTATTTTTAATCTTAAACCTTCAAAATATTTTATGAATAATAATTACAACTGCAACCCCGAGGTGGCCATACCGGTAGGTAGTTGTCTGAAGCAAGCACATTGATAATGGGTTTTATTTTGTTTTTTTACAATATGCCCCAAAGTAAGCAAGGTAACCAGTCAACACATTTCTGTCTGTATTGCACAATCTCTTTCAGTTAAAAACAAACAAACAAACTTACAAGTTGTACTGAATACTGGACCTGTGTAAAATAATATTTACATGTACGTGTTGCCTGTGAGAAGATCTGGGAACAGCTCAGCTAACATGGTTCAGTCCAGCTCACCAATACACATTATTTCTTGGGTTCCTAGGCTAAATGCAAGATTCCTGGGACAAGGAAAGTACCAACTCTTCTTGGATATTTTCAACAATTGAAGTTGTGCGTTCCAGCACCAAATCAGCTGTGCAGGAAGCTACTGTCAGGATATCTTGGCAGTGCCTGCAGCTAAAAAATTTCTATCTGAATATTGAACAACTTCGTTTACCTTCTATACGAAACGCTATAAAGTGTAGGGTTGTGGGAGGGTAGATACATAGATAAAAGTTGTTGAAGAGCTTTAATAAGGCCCAGAAACAAAATGTCTGGTAATGCTAATACATCTCACCACTTGGACTCCAGCAGCTACACAGCTTTCCTGAATAGATGGGAATATTCACTGTGGGGAAGCTACATTTTTAAACAGATGGCATCGATGCATCAGGCTGGAAAGAAAGAATGACAGAAAAGACAGAAAGGAAGATATTTAATAGACTCTGCCATTTGCCAGTCTTCTGGGAATTTTGAATTGCTTCTTGGCATCCTTCATCACTCTGGCCTGCTGAGAAGAAATGTATGTTTTGAAAATCTGAACGTAGCTTTGAAGCGAAACCTGTCTGTAAATCTTTGACAAATCTTTCAGGACATAAACGTGCAAGTGTGGTTACCAGCGTTAGCTAGGAGAGTCTTAATGACAAGGAACAACCATTTATCATCCATACTCTGTGCATACCATTTACTGAATAAGGTACAAGTCCAAGCGTATGCAAGTTAAATAGCAATCCGCCCAGCTGTTCTTATCAATCTGACTCACAGTTCTGGAGTCTCTATTTCAAATAGTTCAGCACAGAATCAGAGAGTGCCACCTGCCTTTGACTTCTCACTGGTACAGAAGCCAAAGTTATCTGGTTCACGCATGGCCTGGTTTAATGGGCCTCCTTTTAAAAGTTAATGATGAAGCCATCCATACTGACGTAACATTAAACAATTTGTAAGAGGCTCGGGGAGGGGAGGGATAAGGTAATATGGATCACTGGATGTTGATTGTCGGCTAAAATAAAAGGAAATTTGCTCAGAGTCTTCAGTGTAAGCCCATGTGTGCACAAACACTCTCTCAAACAGTCATTGTGCTAAATCAGCGAACTAGAGAACAGAGGCTTGAGGCTTGATCCTGCCTACTGTTGAGGCCCTTGAGGTCGAATTTCCACCATGGGAAGCCAACATTTTGTTCAGCAAAGGAGGACAATTAAACTGAAGGCCAGCTTGCTTCATAGGAGACTGCCGCTAGAGACTACAGGTTTCATCAGCTAATGCAAAGCAGTGTGGTTGCTTTCCTGTTGAAGTCACAGGATGGCTTATTTTGGAGTAGCTTGTCTGTGCTAAGGCTGGTCAGGTCTGCGTAACTGCATAAACGTTACTTAAAAAGACACAGGGTCATTTACTATTACAGCCTTTCCTGAAAACACCCAATACCTTTAACAACAAATGCCATTGTTAAAACAGACACAGAGCCACAGAGCCGCTTCTTTGCATATTTATGTTTCACATATTTTTCTTCCAAGGAGCTCCCTGCCTCTTGTCGTCAGACAGGTGCTTTCACTGTACTCTTTTTGATGCCTACTAAAAACTTTGTGTGTGTGTGTGTGCTTAGACAAGCCTACTTAGACATGTAGAATGTGGATGTGTTTTAACCAGTTTTTAGCTTATTGCTGATTTTACCATTTAAAGGTTTTAAGAGTAGTTTTAGGGTTTTTATTGATAATTTTATTTGTCTGTTCTCTTTGTAGACTGCTTTTTTTTACAATCAAGCAGTGCATGAATTTTATTAAATAAAAAAAAATGATAGCAGATAGGAATCTACCGGTTTGTCGTGACTACTTCATGCCATCGGAACAGAGCCCTACTGTGAAGACTGTGCGTTGGTCAGCGTGCACTGATCTACACGCATAAAACAAATTCATGCACAGGCCTCTTCCAAAAACCCACCGTGTTTATGGAAGACAATCTTACTCGGCTACGAGTGATCGCCAAAGAAGAAGAAGACGAAGACGAAACAAAGAGCAGTGGTGAAGTTTGCCACAACCTCAGGGAAAGGAGAAGCTGGAAGCCAATGTCAAGTTGTGCATACTCTGCAGCAGGTTTCAGAACCGAAGGCTGCTAAAGGTGCACTGGGGCACATGTGATGTTTCATATAAAGCTGATGTGTGGATCAGTTTCAGACTATCATAGAATTGAAGAGTTGGAAGGGTCCAACTCTCTGCAATGCAGGAATGAACCTTTTGCTCAACGTGGGGCTCAAACTCATGTCCCTGAGATAAAGAGTCTCATGCTCTACCAACTAAGCTATCCAGTATTTGAAAAAAATTATCAAAGTGATTCTTTAAGGATGACGTTGCTGAAAATTTGCTGCTCTCTTGCTTCATACCAAGGGAAATTAACATCACCCAAGGCTAAAAGCTGCCACATTGATTTTCCTTACTTTTGTAATAACCAAGTGCCTTAATACAACCAACTTTTTTACCTCTCCTTCCCCCAAAAAGACACCTCAACATTTTGAGGACTGCATGAATAAGAACAATCTGGTCCTCTCTATACTGCCACGAGAATGACATCCGGAAGAATAAAACAAAACAAGAAAGAACACGAGTGTGCAATTTATTCCAAGCCTATATGAATACATGAAGAATACAAGGCATATGTAACAAAGCCATGTTTACCACTACTGATAATTTTTGGAATGTGTGATTAAATTTCTGAAGAAAACAAAGCCCCCTTTATTGCATGCCTTTTATATTATTTACTGGCTTTATCGCAGAAAACTGCATGGATCACAGCTGCTTAATAATGATGTTCTTGTGCTCGTGCAAATCCCTTAGAGTTTGTTGCAAGTTTGCAATAACTATAAACGTGAATGATAAATCTGGCCTGCTATCATTTGTAATTATCTGGATTCTAATGGCTGGGACCGTTCTGAATCCAAATACCTTTCCCTCTACAGTTACACATTCACTCTCAGTTGTTCCACAAAAGCAAGAAGAGTCGGAGGAAAACGTTAACATTCCTGTGGTGTATTGAGAGAAGATATTGACAGGAGTGCTCCTGAAATAGATTATATCAAAACACCAAATATATTACCTTTACCTCAGCAGTAAGCTTTTGTAAATTGAAGTCAAATATGTAATCGTTGAACTCTGCTATGATGATAACAGGAACAAAGAGAAAGCTTTAGGTGGTACGGGTTTATGGATGGAACTGTTCCATCCATCCCTTCCTCCTAAATGAATTTTCAAGGTGTACTGTAAGAATACTTCTATTTGGCACACTTTTCTTGCCTTGGATTTACAAATGGGAGGTCAGATACTGCACAATGTTTGCAGTGGGAAGAGTCCCATGGGAAGCAATGGAACTGCTATCTGTATAAGGTCAGTGGAATATTCTGAAAATATAGCATATAATGTTGAGAACAGGCTATGTGCAATGCTTTGAGCAAAACTCTATAGAAGTGATGGTAGAAATCTGCAACGCTTAGGACATAATTCACGATTCACTTAAGGATGCAACGCTTAGGACATAATTCACTTCCACTTAAGCCACATTATTTGCACCAGTAGAACTGCATGCAATGTCATTGTAATGCCCATAAAATGGCAACACGGGTGGCACTGAGACAGAGTGATGACAGACTAAACCACTGAGTCCAGGGCTCGCCAATCAGAAGGTCGGTGGTTCGAATCCCCATGATGGGGTGAGCTCCCATTGTTCGCTCCCTGCTCCTGCCAACCTAGCAGTTCGAAATCACGTCAAAGTGCAATTAGATAAATAGGTACTGCTCTGGTGGGAAGGTAAATGGCATTTCCGTGTGCTGCTCTGGTTCACCAGAAGCGGCTTAGTCATGCTGGCTACATGACCCGGAAAACTGTCTGTGGACAAACGTCAGCTCCCTCGGCTAGTAAAGCAAAATGAGCGCTGCAACCCCAGAGTCATCTGTGACTGGACTTAATGGTCAGGGGTCTCTTTACCTTTATATATAGAACAAGGGTAGCTGACCTATGGACTGCAAGTCTCATCAACCCTGACCATTGGCTATGTTGGCTGACGGGAGCAAGAATCCACACTGTGAAGCAGCTTTCAGGATTCTAGTTGTACTGACCTCAACCACAAGTTCAATTATGCCGTTATATGTGGCTTCCGAAAGCCAAGCTTAAGATGATGTGAAATGCACCTTTGCCTTTGAATCACACCTATTATGCATAGTTTTGGAGGTTTTTTGGGGGGTGCAAAAGTTGCTTTGCTTTTTTTGGGGGGGGATGCCCCAAAGCTGCTGCGCTTTTTGGGGGGGGGGAGAGAACAGAAATAAATGATGAATAATACTTCGCTGGAACTAACACGCAGCACCGACATAGTCTGCCAAAGCGCCAAAAAGCCCAGCACAGAACGGGTTAAAAACAAACGCTGTTACACCCAATCATAGTCTGCCAAAGCGCCAGAAAAACAGCACAGAAAGGGTTAAAAACCAATCTCTGGCTACCAGCAACAACAACAACAAAAACAGATCTGGGTGGAGACAAGCTCTAGCAGAGACAAGCTGTAGGAGGAGCGGGAGAACAAAGGGGGGGGGACAACAACAACAACAGCGCGAATGGGTCGACGGGGCAGGTGCCAGCAGTGAGGGCTCTGCGTGTCACGGCTGACATGCGTGTCATAGGTTCGCCATCACTGCCCCAGGCCATGGGTGGAGCACTTCTCCATAGGTTAAATAGCAGTTATGCACATTCCTAAAGCCCCTCCACCAACCGTTTTGTAGCCTAAAATGCTTAATTTGGATTATATATATTGCTACTTGCCCAAATGTGAAGACAGATTTCATGTAATACTGAATACACCATTTCATTTGTACATCCTTAAAAAATATCATTTAGATGAGTTTGTTCTTGCATTTATCTCCTTTCTAATCTATTCCCCCTCTAATCAGTTCACTCTTCCGTTACCTTATCTGTACAAGCGAAACTATGACACTATTTGTGCCTGAAGGAGCTGAGAACTTTCAAGATGTTCCTTAAATATTCACTGTCAACTGGTGCACAAGCTTTGAACTCTGGTGACACTTCTTGACATTCTGGTGACACCTTCTTGACCCACCTTTCCTCTATTGAGGGTTTACGAAATGAAACCAGTTAGAGGACTACCTTAGGAAGCCTTTCCCTTCAAGCATTTCCTGCTTCTGTTGTCACGCCACTAACGCTTTATTCTCAGCAGGTTTGCTCATTGTGTCACCTGCTGCTGCTTCTTTTTTAAAAAAATATTTTTATTGAACAAATTTATATTGATCAATCAATATAACCAATTACATTTCCCCCCTTTTATGCCCTCCCCTCCCTCCCTCTCCCACCCTCCAGAGACTTCCCTCAGCTCCCCCCTCTGATTTGTTTACACATGTTATTCTCTGCATGTTATAAAGTTGTACATATCATTGCCTTATCTATCCTATGTTCTACTAATAAATTGTGGGTGTTTATTCAAAACCTGCCAAGGAGTCCAAGTCCTTTTGTTATCTTTTAAAATTGTTTGTAAAAAGTTCCCATTCCTCCTTGAAGTCATGGTTGTCCTTGTCTCGTAGTTTGTATGTTAACTTGCCAGTTCCGCATAGCTCATCAGTTTTTCTTGCCATTGTTCTTTCATTGGGACTTCCTCATTCTTCCATCCTTGTGCTAACAAGACTCTTGCTGCTATTGTAGCATACATGAATAAGTTCTTTGTTTTCCTTAGCAGGTCTTGTCCTAAGATACCTAACAAAAATGCTTTTTTTTTTTTTACAAATGTCATTTTGAACATTTTTTTCAGTTCATCATATATCATCTCCCAATTTTTTTTACTTCTCTGCATTCCCACCATATATGATAAAAAGTACCTTCTTTTTCTTTACATTTCCAACATTTATTTGACCCAGTTTTATACATTTTTGCCATTTTTACTGGTGCAATGTACCATTTATACATCATTTTCATGTAGTTTTCCCTCAAAAGAGAACAGTCTGTAAATTTTAAATCTACTTTCCACAATTTTTCCCAATCCTCAAATTGTATATTACCGTATGTCCTATATCTTGCGCCCATTTGATCATAACAGATTTAACCTCCTCATCTTTCATTTCGCATTCTAGCAGAATACTATATGCTTTCCTCATTTAATCCCTGGAAGTACCTTGTGAGGTAGGTTAGGCTGAAAGGCAGGGACTGGTCCAAGGTTACCCTGCGAGTTTCATGGGCAAGTGGCAATCTGAACCCTGATCTCCCAGGTATTAGTCTAACATTCTAGTTCCTATAACATCAGAAGTTGTCTTCAGCGCATGCATGCTTCAATGGTCTCAAACATATCTCTTCCTATTTTATGTATCTTTTATGCATTTTAATTGAAAATTAGGGCGCCTCACCCATACTGAAGATAGGTGGTAGCAGCAGCTGGGCACTGGTCTCCACATCTATTCACAGGTCAAGTAGTGTAGAAGGACTAGTTTCTGACCACTGTACCATTGACATGTAAAGGAATGTCATCAGAGGGTTTGCATATTTGCAGCAATCGGTAGCAATCACAAAGGCAGGTCTTTCAATTCTCATCACTATGGGCCAATTGCTACTTGCCACTGGTGTCTAGACAAGCAATGAAATAAAAGCTGATGATTAATCTACTGCACACCCTGGAGTCAGGCTAACAGATGCCTATCTCTATTGTGCATGCAGGTGTTAATGCAAAATTGGTTAACTATTTGTTACAAGTAGCAAGGTCAACCCCTGTTGGTACTGTTTCTTCCACATTGTCTCAATTCTTTCTGAGTAAAGTAACCAACAGTCTGAGGCTTCCATAGTGTAACCATCATCTTGTAGAGTTCATTGCCACCCTGGTCTGGATCCAGTGGCAGACCTTGGGGTCTCAAATTTCAGATGCACCCTGTGTGACGCCAAAATTTGGCATACACCTCCTGCCTCTCATGCTCCATTGTAAACACAGTAATAGTTGTGGCATCTCCTGCAGTGCCCCTGAGGTTTCGTGCCCAGTGTGATTGAACTGGTCGTGCTCCCTTAAATCCGCCTCTGCTGGATCCATGAGCATCATTCAAAAACAGATGGAACATAGCGGTCTTCAAGATTTTTTTTAATTTAAAAGGGGGGTGCTTGCTGTCACTGAAACCAAGGCTTAGGGATCAGCGAAACTGGGCCTAATAAATAATGGTGTGTACAAGACTCACCACTTTGTCACTAAGCAGGGATTTTAACTTGTGCTTAACATGCCCAACCCCACTTAGTGTACTGCATCATATATGTTCAGGTGAACATCTGGGGATAGGGACGGAGACGCATCCTCAAGCCCCAGCCAAACCTCCTCATGTGTGTCTTCCTCACTCAGACAGTTCCCAGACAGTGAGATGATTGACAGGTAGGTAGCTCTACCCATCTGTCAGGGTCATTCCACAGATCCCATTCCTCACCCCAACTTTAAAAAGAATACACATAGCATAGACGGCTCTCCTTTTTTGAAAAAGAAAAATGGCACTCCTCTGGAATCAAGGGTGGCCTTGTTTCCTGTATAGAATCCTCTATTTGTAGGCATCCTCTGTTTGAAGGCCTGTCCAGTTTAAGTCTGGTTTAAAAATAAAGAACGTCAAGGATAACCTTGAAGTTATCCATCAGCAGTTAGCACCTCCACAGCAAACTGAGTACATCACCTATCGCTCCATCACGACACTCCTCACAATGATGAGATGCAGTGTAGTTGCGCTATTTCTAAATGTGCATCTATAAATATAAATCAAGACAAGCAACTTTTATACAAATCTCTGCCCTCTTTTTCTGAGGATGTGTTTCTTCTGTTTTAGCAGTTACACTGCACTGGAATCTGCCATCTAGGTAAAATGACCAGGAATGGAAAACCAGCTTGGTTAACAGAGATTTTATACAGATCTACCTTGTGTCTGAAACGTGTCATTCACCATACGGACAATGTGCATATATAAACATGAGCATAAAATAACATGCTGGCAACTTTTCAAAATATATTCCTTCTGGTTGAGGTCTGTTCTTTTTCACTATGTAGCTCATTCTGAACACAATGAAGTCAAGATCTAAAGAGCTACTTTGGGTATAGCCAATGGTTTGTGCAGAACTGGTGGAATGTCAGTCTCCCCCCCCCCTTTGAGCAGTAGGAACCCCCCCCCCCATTTTCCAAATCAAAACTTGGTTTTGAAATGCCCATCAGTTTCAAAAGACACTTGCCATGTACCACAGGGGGGAATGGGGATTTTGTCTAAGAAAAAAAACCCAAGTCCCATTGTATGTGTAAAAACAGTTATGTGGTTCTTTCAACAGAGGTTCAGTAAAGAGAATTATGTGGGACCACAATTAACTAAACAGTTGTGCAAGCAGAAACTGGTACAACAATTCACAGTAGTGGAATTAGACTTTCCCTTAACTCCCTCCCTCCACCCCTGTGCCCTCTCCAGAAAACTCCCAGAACAACGCGCAAGGGGAGGAAAGGAGGGATTGTTTCATTGGGCAAGCAGAAATGCTTGAACTGATGGAAAATTTTCATTAGCACTACATTGAACACAACCCATGCTTCCCAACACATGGTCAGGAAAATACAGTACTATGTTTGAGGTCTTTTCCAAGTCAGATTTGCCAATCAGCTGGAAAACACTGCAGTGTTTAGGTCTCTGTTTACCAGTGGCCATTTTATGAGCTTTAGGCAAGGCACACCACAATTGTGGATGCCAGCATTTGCAGCAAGCCTATGCATCTGTTTTGGTTCCCCAAAAACCTCCTTGCAGCAGGTGCACCACATAATGTCAGTGCTTTATGGTATCTATATGCACCTGTGTTCCTTAACTAATTATCCTGTTCAATTTTGCCTTGTCCTGATCTCCAGAGTGGAAGACAGACTGCTGAGGCAGCTGACAAACAGCTATGGGAAAACTCAATCTCTCTCTCTCTCTCCCTCCCTCTCTCTCTCACACACACTCATGTGTGCACCTGCTAAACTGCAACTAACCGTATGTTTTCATTTCATCCTTCATTTTCGACAGACAATATTTTGAAAGGTTTCTGATTTATGTAAGTGAAATTTAGGGCTGTTTATTACTGTAGACTTTCTGCTTTCGGACTTTGGATAGCCCATAAAGGCCTACTTGGGAATTAAAACCCATGGCCATCACATTGACCTCGGTGCTACCATGGGAGATTTGGTGAGTGAACATGAGAGGCAGAACTTTATTTGTAGCAGGTATGCCCATATGACTTCTTTTCTTTCTTTTTTGGCCAGGAACTGAATACACTTTTATTTTAACAGGCTTTAAAGTTTGTAACACCTGGCTTTATTGTTTGAAGTGTTGACATATATAACATTTTTACTCTTAAAGAACCATAGAATTGTAGAGTTGGAAGGGGACCAAAGGGCCATCTAGTACAACCCCTTGCAATGCAGGATTCTCAGCTAAAGCACCCATGATAGATGGTCATCCAACTTCTGCTTAAAAACCTCCAGTGAAGGAGAGTCTACAACCTCCCAAGGGAGACTGTTCCACCGTCAAATAGCCCTTACTGTAATAAAGTTCTTTCTGGTGTTCTTGCTGCCAATATGTTTGTGGTTTGCTTTGTTTTAAAGGTTGCTCGTGTTTTCTTATTGCTTTTAGAAATTTTGATCATGTACACTGTTCTGGGTACTTTTAGTCAGAGAGAGAGAGAGAGAGAGGGGGGGGGGAGGGAGAGAATGTTGTGATATTGTACTGCAAGAAGTAGAAGAGGAGGAGGACTATTTGGTTGGGGTGTGTATGAGTGCAATATCAGAGCCTGACATTATCCACCACTGAACTATGGTCCTTTACTTAAATATGAAATAATGCAGTTGCTATACCTCCAATAGTGCTCTTACACCATGTGGATGGGAAACTAGAGTCTTTATTACTACAACAAGTGGGAAATGTGGGTGACTACTGGGACTAGTCAACGAATGGTGCAGCAGCCAGAAAAGCTGCAGGACCTCCTCTCAGAGCATTGAAAGATACTGGTAAAGCACTGCTAAATTGTGATTTGAGCTTCATACAGAGAACACATAACATAACCAGTCGTGAGTAAATATTCAGTATTCTTATTGCTTCATTTTTTTAAAAAAACAAACAAACAAACACTGCTTGCCTGCACAAGACAAGCAGATCCTGCCAAACCTGCCTCAGTTGTGGTTCTTGTGGTAATCCAGCACTTTTCTGCACTTTGTTATTATACAGGCCATGTTGTTGTTGTTGTTTAGTCGTTCAGTCGTGTCCGGCTCTTCATGACCCCATGGACCAGAGCACGCCAGGCACTCCTGTCTTCCACTGCCTCCCGCAGTTTGGTCAGACTCATGTTGGTAGCTTCGAGAACACTGTCCAACCATCTCGTTCTCTGTTGTCCCCTTCTCCTAGTGCCCTCAATCTTTCCCAACATCAGGGTCTTTTCCAGGGAGTCTTCTCTTCTTATGAGATGGCCAAAGTATTGGAGCCTCAGCTTCACGATCTGTCCTTCCAGTGAGCACTCAGGGCTAATTTCCTGGAGAATGGATAGGTTTAATCTTCTTGTAGTCCATGGGACTCTCAGGAGTCTCCTCCAGCACCATAATTCAAAAGCATCAATTCTTTGGCGATCAGCCTTCTTTATGGTCCAGCTCTCACTTCCATACATCACTACTGGGAAAACCATAGCTTTAACTATACGGACCTTTGTCGGCCATAGAATTATACAATTGTAAAGTTGGAAGGGAATTCAGCGATCATCTAGTACAACTCCCAACTCAGTGCAGGATTCACAATGGCTGAATTCACATGGTGGTTTTTTTCGGTTTTCCAGACCTTTCCCTAATATAATTTCCGCATTATATTCAAGCTTCCACATGATGTACAAGCCATTTCTGAAAATATAGTGGAATACAATGCGAGTTTAGTGCTCAATTCTGTGTTACTTGTTTCCAGAAGATATTTGCAAATAACATTGGAATCAGCACTCAACTTGCATTGTTTTCGGCTATATTTTTGGGAATGGCTTGTACATCATGTGAAAGCTTGAATATAATGTGGAAATTAACAGCTGGAGCAACCATGAGAAGACAGAATCAAGTGCTGTGTGAATGCAGCCAATGCAGTATGCAGGTGTAGTATTCATGACAGACGGCAATCTGTATGGTTGCACGTTTTCACTAGGCTCAGTTGTTGTTTAGTCGTTTAGTCGTGTCCGACTCTTTGTGACCCCATGGACCATAGCACGCCAGGCACTCCTGTCTTGCACCGCCTCCCGCAGTTTGGTCAGACTCATGTTGGTAGCTTCGAGAACACTGTCCAACCATCTCGTCCTCTGTCGTCCCCTTCTCCTTGTGCCCTCAATCTTTCCCAACATCAGGGTCTTTTCCAGGGAGTCTTCTCTTCTCATGATGTGGCCAAAGTATTGGAACCTCAGCTTCACGATCTGTACATTTGCACATTTACATGATTACAAAATGACCGTTCTCACGATCACTAAAACTTTGCCGTCATTTCCCTAAAACCGTGTGTGTGTGTGTGTGTGTGTGTGTGTGTGTGTGTGGTTACTTACTGTAGATATGTGGAAGGTTACTACCAATAAGAAATGTTAGCGCTGTTTATACTGAATAAATTGGTCAACCACTGAATTGGTCTGTCGGTAGAAGCATTTGTATCTTGTGTCCTTTGCTTTCTTGAGGGGGTGGGGAGTTTGACCAATATGCATTTGGTACTGAACTTTGATGCAGAGTCCATTGTAATAACAGTAAAGTTTAATGATGCGTGGCTTTGAGAGACTGACAAATTCCCAGCCAAAGTATTGATTCCTAGAGAATTTATGAAGCACATGCTGTATTCTGTGTCATTATAGTCCATTTTTGGCTGAAAGAATCATGTAAAATAGATTTTTAAATGAGTGGTAATAGCCAGACATAAAGAAGGTATTGATGTGTGTCATGAAGGGTGAAATAGCATGCCAGGTAAAGGCATATAACAAATTGAAAACAACAGCACTGCAACTCCCTACAAATGTAAATTTGTTTTTGGTTTTTTAATCAACTCCTTTGTTTCAATGCTTGTGAATTCTGCCACATAGACCCCCCCCCTTTAAACTAAATAATTATTTACAGCTTGATTTCATGCTTGACATTTAAATGCATGTCTCAAAAATGCATATCTCACTTACAGACATATTAATCAATATGAATTGTGTATTACATTACCAAAATATATATATATATATATATACTACCTCTGAGTTTATTAGGAAAAATGTATTAAAAAGGCACAGTTCTGCTTAGTTGAGCAATATGTGGAAATTAATAACTTGAGTTTCCAGCAATAGTGTGGTGGTCTCCCCCCAACCCCGTTTTTTTTTAAAGGGGGGATTAAAAATTGAGAGCTCCTATAATATTTTTTTTTTAAAAAAATGTGAGAAGGTAAATCACAGTTTTAGGGCAGGCAAGACTTGAAAGAAGACCATGGCAGGAGGGAAAGGGGGCAGGAGCAGGAGCAGAAAAGCTCACACAAAGCTGGAGAAAAAGGGAGAAGACAATAACTGATTGGGTTGCTAAGGTTTTACAGCAAAGTAACGCTGAATTTTAATTGCATTCCAGCAGTCTCTTTTTGAGCAGATGAAAAAAAAGAGGTCACCTAGGTCTAGCAGTGTTATGGCCCCGACACAGACCAGACATAAATATATCTCCCACACACCCAGGAACACCATGAGAATCAGTTAAATCCTCCTCTGAGCAGCTGCTTCCCAACAATTCAAGAGTTTATCAGCCTAATAAAGGAGGAGGAGGAGGAGGAGCGGGTGGGGAGCAAAGAAAGGAAAGTGGACTTGTGAGGCAAAAAGAGGTTGACAAACTCAATAGATTCTTCTGTGGCCTAGCGAGGCCTGAAGAGCCCTTCATGGCTTTAGTCATCGCAGAAGGGAGGCCTTGGGACAGGTTCGCCCCACTTTCCCTGCCAAAAAGTAGCATGGCCAAGAGAGCGAGGTTGTTCTCTGCGTAAACATATTTCTAGGTTGAATTTGAAAGGTAATCTGAACCCAGTTCCAAACAACAACATTTGGCTTGGTCCTGGAGCCTCTTTGGAATGCTAGGACCCAGCCCTTCACTATGCCCATCTGAACATGCACAGAGCTCATTTTCCCCCCACAACCGATTAATACACAATGCAGCACCTGCTCATCTGTCACAAACTGGGAAGGACTTAACACGTCACATGACAACTGTGGTGTCGCAGGATATGTTCCAAAGGCAAATGATGCCTCCAGCTTGCTGAAGCCCAGGAGGTCTAGGTCTGGTCAGCTGCCCAGGAATTACAGGTGTGCTGCCTGGAAATAGTTGTGAATGTAATAAAGCAAATACAAAAAATAAATAACCAAGGAAGGCTGCAGCTACAGAGTGTAAAACTTCCCCTTCCTCATTTTTTTTAAAAAAACTCCAGACAAATGAAAAGGATCTTTGGGCATGATCCCCTGGACCTCCCTGTTCTTCCTGCCATTTAGTCTCCTTCCACAAGGAGTTTTCCTCTGATATTTGAGAGAAAAGTGAAGAAAAATGACAATGGGGGTGAGACAGTGGGTATTCAATACTCCTCTTTTGCTCCCCCAAACTTGAGCTGTCACTGTTTGCATTGGATGGGACTGGGAATGATTTAAATCAACATGTCTCTTTGTGACGGATCCATGTGGCTTGAGCCTCATTTCTGAAACAAGACTGTATATTCTCAGCAGCAGTGTGCCAATGGTGGAACTCTCTCTCAAGAAATTTAGGTTGGCCTCTTCATTGATAGTTTTGAGGGGGTTAGTCAATATTTATATTTCACCAGACTTTTAATGGGTCATTTGTTACATTTGCTAGCCGGTTCAAATAAAAACAAATTGTTATTTTTGTAGGAATTCTATTGTCCTCTATTTTTATTGTACAAAGATTGTGTTTTACTGCTCTGTGTGTGTGTGTGTGTGTGTGTGTGTGTGTGTGTGTGTGTGTGTTCCCCTATAGCCACAGTATACAAATGTTTCTACAGTCATACCTCAGTTTAAGTACTCTTCGGTTTGAGTACTTTCAGTTTAAGTACTCCGCAGACCCGTCTGGAACGGATTAATCCACTTTCCATTACTTTCAATGGGAAAGTTCGCTTCAGGTTAAGTTTGCTTCAGGTTAAGTACAGACTTCCGGAACCAATTGTGTACTTAAACCGAGGTACCACTGTACCTGTATAACTAAATAGGAAAACTCTCGCCTCATTCTCAGTGTAGGAAGCACATCTAAGGAATAGTCCTGACAACCGGTATGACTGTGTAGCCTGGTAGCTTCTGAGCTTATATGGTTTTTCGATACATTGTTTTATTTTAAAATTACAATTTCACAGGCCATTTCCCCTTAATTCAAATCTGCCTGGATGTTGCCAGCGTTAGACAGACCACCTTGCAAGTCTTTGCGGCAGGCTCTGGTGTGCTGAGATATGATCATACAAGCAGCACACTGAGAGGTGGGTAATTAGCAGACCGAACTGCAACAAATCAACTAATCAACTCCAACAGAACTGTCCCTTTTATCAGAACATTAGCAGCTGAAAACAGAGAAAAATTAGTCAATTTAATGGTGTATTCGATTTAGAAAATAAGCTATTCCTGCCATTATTAGCTCATTTGATGACAGGCATTCAGGAACTACCTTTGATCAGTGACAAGGCCCCACAAAAGAATTATATAAACTATGATAAATACCTATAATTAATATACTCAAGTTGTCTCCGACCTACAGCAAAAGAATGACTTCATATGGCTCAGAATTTTTCAAGTTGTTTACTTACCAGACCCTGCTGCTTGGTTGTGTTTTCAGGCTTTTCACGGTGTGAGTCATTTTTTTCCAGTGTGCCAGTGTACAAATGGTGCATACAAAAGAGTATTTGTAGCATGAGTGGTTAGTTTTTGTGCTTAAATAATTACAGCAATCGGAGATGAAGAGCAGGTAACGGTGCAACAATAATTGGCCATTTTTGCATCTCCTTTGGGCAGTTTTTTGGCAGTTGCAAGCTAAGCAATTGTACGAAGTAGCAAATTAAGCAACAAGTAGCAGAGGAGAGCAGTTCTCTTGGCTCTGAGCTAGGAAATGCTTCATGGTTTGTGTTCTTTAACAATAATAATAAAAGCTTTCTATAGCAATCATACCAGCTCCAAGGCTATCGCTAAGACCATAGGAAGTATCAGTTGTATAAAATGGTCCTGAAAACAGACACCTTGTAATTCAGTCTTCTTTTTCCTGCCTGTCAGCTCATCATCACTGTGAAAACCTCCTATCGCTTTGTCTGTTTGAAGCAATAATTGCAAGGAAACCACAAAAAGTCACTTAACGTTTACTCAGAGGTTCTAATGCAATGAACTATCAGAACAAAAAATTCATTAGATGTGCTCATTCCAGGGCAAGGAACAGCTAAATCAGGGATGGGAAACTTAAGGCCCTCTAACTTCCATTAGCCCCAACCCATGTGGCCAATGTTCAGATGGCAGTCGTATTCTGACAACACTTGGTCGCCTGCAGGTTCCCCATCCCTCCCTCCTCTAGATTGCATTATGGAGTCAATGACATCTAGTGAGCAGCCATAGGGGAGCTTTCCAAATCTTGGCCCAGCCTTTCGCTGAAGGTTTATAAATACAGAAGAGCTATATGCATCATTCTAGGTCTGTTTTCCCCGATAATAGCACGAGAAAGCCAGATATCTGGATGGCAAGACCCATATAACACTTCCATGGTTTCATTTCTGAAATATGAATTGATAGTGGCCTATCAACCATGGGCGAAAACCTGTGTATCTGAACTGAGCAGCTTGGCTGTACACTGCAGTCAGCCTCTCACTTTTGTACAGTCGTACCTCGGAAGACAAATGCCTTGCGAGTCTAACGTTTTGGCTCCCAAATGGCGGAAACCCAGAAGTGAGTGTTCTGCTTTGCAAATGTTCTTTGGAACCCAAACGTCTGACAAAGGTTCCACGGCTTCCGATTGGCTGCAGAAGCTTCCTGCAGCCAATCAGAAGCCGCACCTTGGTTTCCAAACGTTTTGGAAGTCGAACGGACTTCTGGAATGGATCCTGTTCGACTTCCAAGGTACGACAGTACTCTTAAAATGCAGGAGTCTTTGAAAGAAATCTGAGTTAAAACGTCCCTGCTAGCTAGTGTTCTTCTGGGCCCTCACTGAAAAACCATTCTTTTTTGAAGTCTTGCAGAACGTGCATTTTGGTTATCATGTTATTTTTTTAGAGAACACTCATTAGAGAATACTCATTCCCTATATCTCATTCATTCAGGTCACCCCGTCCATTATTTCTCAGAATCTGCTCACACACTCCAGTCCTTCCACACTCTTGTGCCATCATCTCTTCATTTGACACCCCTATCCTTCCTAGAACAGCTCAACCATATCGTCAACACTTGACAATTTTGTCACCTAAAGCTTCACGAAGCATTCGTAATAAAAGTGGGGAGCATTGCCACTTAGTTTTGCCCAGATTTAAAGGACAGTGGCTGAAAGCCCAGTTTCAACAGCTTCTAAAAATCTTCTCTAATATTCTCAAGTATATCAGTGTGGAGGAAATGAAAGGTTGGTTTCTGATCTCAGCTACAGTCCTATTCAGCCAAATTACGTACAATTTATTTTGGTATAATAGGTGACATTGGAATATGTCTCTTTACTGTTAAAACTCCTATTAGTCTCAACACACAAATATGTCAAAAATGCAGTACTTTCAGTGAAAATGTGAGCAAGATAATAATTAAAATTTTAAAAACACTGGGAGAAATAAAAGAGTACTTGTAATTAGCCAACTAACATTTCTAAGAATCAGTTACACTTAATGGTGTTCCCTGTGATTTAATGAGCGGTTTGAAAGGCACGTCACACAAAATATTTCCTTTTAAAATGATTTTTGACATGTATTTGCTACATTTCCAGAGTATGTTGGCTATCCATCTCTAGTGTGTGTGAGTCAGTGAGTATGTGAGAAAAGCGGCACTGACTGACAAAAAGGGAGGTGACAGCTCAAATGGATAAACCAAAAATATGCAGTAAATAAATCACATATGGACCCAGTATTTTAAGAGCATACCAACTTTCGTAGTATCATACAAGACAGCCCTACCATGAGGCAAAGTGAGGCATCTTTCTCAAGCAGTTGATTTTAGGTTTCACAATAGTTATTTAATTATTCCCCCCACCCCCTTATTGTATTCTTACTATAAAGGAGTGGGGTGCTTGTAAGATTTTCTAACTCAGGTACTGAAACAACTTGCATGGCCTTGGGTACTATGCAGCTTGACTTGGTGTGGAGGCCACTATTGCATCGGACAGCTAAACTAAATGCTTTGGGCCTGCAAACAGAAAGAGTGTAAGAATCAAATCAGTGAGCAGTACTCAACAAAATATTTTCCCCAGCTGGGTTATCTCCCTCTCCTCCTCCCTTTCCCCCCCCCCACCCCGTAGTAAAGGTAAAGGTACCCCTGACCATTAGGGGTTGCACGCTCATCTCGCTCTATAGGCCAAGGGAGCCAGCGTTTGTCCACAGACAGCTTCTGGGTCATGTGGCCAGCATGACTAATCCGCTTCTGACGAACCAGAGCAGCACACGGAAATGTTGTTTACCTTCCCGCCGTAGAGGTACCTACTTATCTACTTGCACTTTGACGTGCTTTCGAACTGCTAGGTGGGCAGGAGCTGGGACCGAGCAATGGGAGCTCACCCCGTCATGGGGATTCGAACCACCGACCTTCTGACCGGCAAGCCCTAGGCTCTGTGGTTTAGACCACAGCGCCACCTGCGTCCCCCGTAGTAGTATCCCCAAATAGAAGTTTAGGCAGGAGGGTGGAGGCTCAGCCAGAGGAAGACAGCAGGTGGGAGTTGTATGTGACGCAGCTAGCACAGAATAGGATTGCCATGAAGAAAAAATTAAAGATTTCCCTCTGATGGTAAAATAAACAACATGATATTGGAGAAACCTTTACTGGTGCATCTGACAGAACACCAAAGGTCCATCTAGTTCCTCATTTCATTTCTAAGAGTGGGCAATGAAATACAAATGTTATTTGTGTCCCACTGCAATTGTGTGTGTGTTTTTAAAACCCATTGCAATTATGGGTGCCTCCAGACTGTCACTGCTGAGCAGAAGTGATTCAATTTAGGTTCGTGCAATTAAAGTGTCACAGCACACTTGAATCCGCTAGCACAGCAAATCCGCTATTATTATTATTATTATTATTATTATTATTATTATTATTATTAGCTTTTTTCAGCTAGGCAAGGTGTGGGGTGGATGCATGGTTGCCCCACAAGCGAATCAGGGTGAATGCCCATTGCATAACCTCCCTGCAATCAAATCAGAAAGGAAGTTCCACAAAGCCCGACATGTGGAAGCTTTGTGCAAGCAGCTCAGAATAAAAATTCAATAAACTGGTCATATGAAGAAATCCTGCATTTTAATTGCTTTGCATGCTAATTTGTGGGCCAAGGAGATTATGGGCTTTGACATAGTTTGTGCTATTACTTCATTCTGAATGGGGCTGGGGATTGTGTTGAAAACAGCTTGTGAAAGTGAGGTTTCCCTCGTAACACACTCAGTTTATGCATTCCCACCCCCCATTTTCCTCTGTTCGATCATAGTTCTCCATCCTGCCAAACTGGATGGAACACTGATTATTGTGTTCAGATCTCTCACAACACTAAATTTCTCTAGAAAGCAGCTCTGGGGAGAGGAGACTGGGAATTGGGATTGGTGACAGTGTTTCAGGAAGAGTGTTTGACCCTTTCCTCCAGCACTATGTTCCTGAGGTAAACCACCCATCTTCCGGCTGTTATATGCCCCCATTAGGGAAAACATATGTGTATCCTAAATATGTCACCTATTACAATCAAGGGTGGATGTCCTAGCAAGTAATGAAATTATTGCACCACTTCGCAAATGAACTACGGTAAGTATTATCTGGAATGACAAGGGCTCCCTACAGTCAGCATTTACTGTAACATAGGAACAGTATTATTAATAAATAGATAAACAAACCATGTTAAGATTTTGTGAGAGTGTACGACCCAAGTAAGTGACTAGACTGTGTAAGTCAAAAATAACAATTATAACAATGAGGAGTAAGGACAGATAGCAGCTGTTCCTTGAAAATCTATTTGCACTCTCCTCCTGTCCTCTCCCAAGTGCCCCTTGGCTGCACACAAAGATCAGAGCCACTTTGCCATTGTGCCTTGACTGCAGAATATGAAAAGACAAGGGCGAGTGATTCCTTTTACCGATTCCTTTTACCAATGCCTTTAAATTAAGACTTCCATCTCCTTGTATCACTCTGCTCCTTTCCCAAGCAGACTTACCTCTTAAGGCACTAACACAGAGCCTATTAGCTTAGCAGAAAATTGCAACAGTTGTCACTGTTGGATCTTAGATAGGCATGGATGATAACATAAGCACTGAGATAAAATGGCTGGATGACTTAAAAAGCCAATTTAATGGACTGTGACTCTGTGTTGCAGGGCCATTTTCTGGAAGAAGGAAGCACCATTTAAAAACAAGTTGTAGACTGGGGTTGAAACAAGGTCTTAAACAGGCACCAAAATTACTTTAGAAAATGTAAGTTAAAGGCACTTCCAATTGCATACTTGACATAATATGCATGTTTGAAAGGGATGACAGCCAGCATTGTCCTTAGGCAATACTATGTGTGTATGTGTTAAAGGAAGTGAAATACAACTCAATATTATTGTGCTACATGTTGGAAGGTGCATTATAACCATTCTCTATAATTTCTTGTTTCTAATAGACAACTTGGTGGTCCCCTGTAGCAAAATGGGTAGCAAAATGGATTATCCACTTTGCCCTTAGTTGGTGTTGGCAAGAATGTCCATGGAAGGAAGAGAAACAACCCCCCCCCCCGAGATGTCCATGATTTCTCCAATCTCATTGGACATGTGAGACCAATGCCCAGATCCAGCTACTTCCCTGAATCAAAGGGAGTTCCTCTAGTGCTGAGACAATCAGTCCCTTTGTGGCAGGGGAACCCAGAGACATCTTTCTCGCGTCCTTGAAGGAGAAACATGAGCCTGAGATTCCTGGTTAGTACCAGGAAGGCAAGCTGTCCCTATCAGAGGATGGAGAACAATGGTGTCACCTACTTTTTGCATACCTCTTGCTGCTGACTACCATAAAAAGGGTGTGCTTCACAGGCTGTACTTGAACAATCATAGAAATGTAGAGTTGGAAGGGACCCCTAAGGTCTTCTAGTCCAAGACCTTGCAATGCAGGAATCTAAGCTAAAGCATCCATGACAGATGGCCATCCGATCTCTGCTTAGAAACCTTCAAGGAAGGAAAGTCCGCCACCTCTTGAAGGAACCCATCACTCTGTCAAACAGCTCTTGCTGTCAGAAAGTCCTTCCTGATGTTTAGTCGGAATCTCCTTTCTTGCAACTTGAAGCCATTGGTTCAAGTCCTAGGCTCCAGAGCAGGAGTAAACAAGTATGCTCCATCTTACATGTATGGGCCCTTGAGATATTTGAAGATGGCTATCATATATTCTCTTAGTCTCCTCTTTTCCAGGCTAAACATACCCAGTCAGAATGCCTTAGCATAGGTAACAATGCAAATGGAAGGTGAACTAAAGAATCCCACAGAAAGTTAATTTCTATTCTTTATTTTATCACCAGACCTGCTGCTTGGATGTGGACTAGACCAGGGATTCTACAAAGATAAGACCGGAATTCAGGGCTCCCTCCCACAGGATGGGATCACAGCACCCTCATCCAGTCTGCCACATTTCCTTATGAAATTGCATATGTGCTAAAGTAGGCCTATTGCTCAATTGCTGTGAGTTTTTTTTCCCTACAATCAAGTGGCATATAAATTTTATGAAATGAACGAATGAAAATCTTTTCCAGGAGTCTTTACTCTTGTTACAATCTGAGTGCTCCAGCTGGAGGAGGAGGAGTGGGAACAGAACACTGTCCAGAGAAGGAAAGTGAGCCCAAGTGTGTAAATCTGAACTACAAGAGTCACGAGTCAGGCCAACACCACAAATCAGGGCAGGCAAGCAAGCAAGCAGGCAGGCATTAAGGGAATCAGTTTGTGGGACTGTTGAGGTAGGAAAGTCTTGAAGGGGCAAGAAGAGATGGAGAATTGGGCAAGAGCAGGCAAAGGGAGCAGGGTGTGCAAGAGGACCATTGCATAGCTGCCAAGTTATCCCTTTTTTAAAGGGATTTTCCCTTATGCTGAATAGGCTTCCTCGCGAGAAAAGGGAAAACTTGGCAGCTATGGACCATTGGCTTCAGCACACCCACAAAGGCCAAGGATCTGAGGTCAGTCTCTGTTGCTGGTCCTAACAATCATGCTCTTCAATCGGTAAAGGGATCTATTTGGCAATGTATGGGTTTTGCTTTGTTTTTTCTCTTCTGTTTCAGGATTGCTACCGCCTACCAAACCAAAAGAAAAGAAAAGAAAAGAAAAACTTATATGGTCAATTTAAATTGTAACAAACCAAACAATTTCTGAAATGACCCAGCCATGAATATTTTGTAAGGGAGAAGCTTATTTACCAGCTATAGCTTTAACTTAGAAGACAGGTTGCAGAAGTGGTATGCAATGGCTATTTTATTTATTGCAAGGCTGTTGGAAGCCACCTCCCCTGCCCCAGCCTTAATGCTCTTAAAGGTTTTAATGCTAATTTTAATGCACAGTATAATTCTGCATTAATTTATTTAACGTTATTGGATTCTGCTTTTCCATATTGATATGCATGATTCTAGAAAAGGATATTTCCCAAAGGATTTATTCTAATGAACCTGGATGGATATAAGTGAACTTACAACTTCAGAAGGAAGAGCAGGTCAGAGCTTACTTAAAATTGGAGCCATGGGGAATAATTACTCAAGCCTTGACTGGTTTGCTTTATTTGCCATATGGTTTGTGCTCACCATATTGGAATGCAAAATTTCAGAGCTGGGGTAATTGTATCTTTGATTAGATCACTTAATTTCCTTTTTAAAAGCCTATCGTTTTAAAAATGGGCCAGCCCCACTTTCCTCTAAGTAATTCAGCATAGACTACCAAACACTATTTTCATTTCAATGTGTTCACATCTAAACACAAATTGTGCTCTTCACACAAATTAAGTTGGCACCTGCACCAAAATTCATAACTTATGGAGAAATGGGAAATGGGTGGATCAGGACTGGCATAATCACTTGGCATAGTCTGGGGCCATGTACCTTAAGGTAATCCAGTTTATCCAACATTGGCCTCTTATTAAAAAGAAAGAAAAGAGAAACCTCCTCCCCCAGCTTTAAAAAAAAGTCTAGTCCTTTAAAGAGAAGTAATAGATGAGGCAGTCACGGGTACTGTCACCAAGGTACTTTCTTCTCACTGTTACCTTTGTGCTTGTCCTTGATGTGAGAAACAACAGAGAAAGTGTCTTTGCCTGCAACACTCTTGAGTGAGTGGCAAGTCCAATGTAGAGCGGGCAATTGTGCTTCTCCAACATTGCCGGCCAATGTTTTTTGGTGAGTGGGGGTGCAGGGGAGAAAATGAAGGAAACAATCATACCACAAACCAGACATGAGTGATCTTGACTATGGTTGTATGAAAGTGACAGTAGAACTCAAATTGCACCTCCACAGGGAGTAGAAGCAGAGGTGCTACTGGGATCATACAAATGCAGGACCAAACACTGGGGCAGGACCATCCTTGTGCCTCAGAGGACTTCAGTTTTGTAACCCCTTTCTGCCACTATATTTGAATGCTCCAAACTCATCCTTAAAAAAATAAAAAATGACAGTATAGTGGAGGCATAGCTGCCAAGTTTTCCCTTTTCTCGCGAGGAAGCCTATTCAGCATAATGGAAAATCCCTTAAAAAAAGGGATAACTTGGCAGCTATGAGTGGAGGTTAAAGTTAAAACAGTGATGTGCTTAAATTGACCTCTTTAAAAAACAGGAAGCTGTGTTGGTCCATCAGCAACCCCTGATAGCTCAGTTGGTAGAACACGAGACTCTTAATCTCAGGGTCATAGGTTCAAGCCACACACTGGGCAACAGATTCCTGCATTGCAGGGGCTTGGACTAGGTGACCCTCATGGTCCTTTCCAACTCTATAATTCTATGATTCTATGATCTAGCTCAGTACTGACCTACAGCCCTATCTGTAGATGCTGGGGATCAAACCTAGAATATTCTGTATGCAAAACAGATGCTATGCAACAGTGCAGGTTAAGATAAGAATCAGATTGCAAGCAACCAATTCACACATTCATTGCATCATTTTGAGTGAGAGTTCTTGATAGTGATTTATGCTGACATTGGCTTCGGTGTGAAAATATTTAGTGTTAGAAATCAAACAATGCATTAATCCCATGGATGGTAGAATGTTCAATACTGTTGATTATAAAATATTAATTGAAGCATTTTGTGTTTGTGAGTCAATAACCAGGCACTTTTCACAAAAATAGAACCTGATATTCTTTTGTTCTATTTTCAGAAAAAGGCACCTATTAGAAGGGCTTGCTGTGATCCAGTTTTGTAAAATGACTATATTAATGATGTAAGACATATCTCATTTATTTTGAATGCCCTCAATTGTATTTTTGCACCTCTTTAATTTTTTATGAATGCCCACCCCCTCCACCTTCAGAGACATACTTCACAAGTAAAATAGCTAATGCAGTTTCTCTATATATACTTATTCCAGAACCCAATCAACATGTAATATATCTGTATGGGCCCCAGTTGTCCTGTCAGATGCGTCCTCTCCAGAGGAAAGTAAAGTGCCTTTTGAATCAGAAACTCTGAAGGACTCCATGGCTGCATTTCAGCACACAGGTAAGTTGCTTGAATTCCATCATTCAAACTCATTTACCTAGTGCAAGAGTGGGGAATCTTAGGCCTAGATGCTGACTGTGGCCTTCCAGGTTTCTGGATCTGGCCCTTGAGACTTGAGCAGCTTTGCCTGGCTTGAATGTGTCCTTGAACTGATAATACCTCTGGTGTGCAAAGGTAAAATGTGCATTTTACCCACAGTCTCCAGGTCTACCCATCAATTGCATGTGGTTCCAGAAGATTGGCAGAACGGAAGATGGCCTTCAAGCTGAAAAAAGTTTCTCCACTCCTGACTTAGCACTAAACCATGACTTAGAAATATGTGCAAACACAGCCATCTACAGTCATGATCTACTTACGTCTGGTCCAAATATTCTACTGCCATAGCCTAGTTCAGTGAAGTGGAGCTGTTGTATTCAACTGCAATATTGTCAGCAGTGACTGGCAGTAGCTGTCCAAGGCTGAATGTTTTCCTGGTCCTATATATACGGTAGATACATATTTCAGGACTGAAGCTGTGATCCTCTATGTCTTCCTTTCCCCACCTGGTGTTCTCCAGATGTTATATTTTGCAACTCACATCTTCCCTAGCCAATATGACTGTGCTGGTTTGGATGGGTGGGAGTTGTAGTCCTGGGAGTCGCCAGGTTGGGAAAAGCTCTTGCAGGTGCAAAGAACATGTCCTGTCGTACATCTCCTTGGAGCGTGCCAAGGAGCTCCCTTCTTTAAAGGTCAAACTTAAGTACCTTCTAGAAATGAATCAAGACCTTTTTGGGATGAACACCAAAGATTTTGTAAGTGTGGACCAGGCATCCCCAAACTGCGGCCCTCCAGATGTTTTGGCCTACAACTCCCATCATCCCTAGCTAACAGGACCAGTGGTCAGGGATGATGGGGATTGTAGTCCAAAACATCTGGAGGGCCAAAGTCTGGGGATGCCTGGTGTAGACTTTACAGCATGTCTGAAGCAGACATATTTTTAAAACATAGGCATCATACAGATGCACTCATCAGAGAGCAGAGATTGACTACAGGCCCCTGTTGAATGTACAGTGAACGACAAACCTAGGTTTGCTGCTATAAAATTAGTTACTGGGAAAGGAAATACCATGCTCACCTTCTGGCAGTAAGATGCATGGGGATCAATGGCTTGCCAGTTGACATTTTTTATAGATAGGGCGATCCTTTCATATGTGCAATGCAACATTTTGCCCTTCCTATTTGGCAATGGCTTTATTTTTTGTTGAAAATAAATCCAAGGTTTGCAACCGAGAGCCAGTTGGTGGCTCAGAACTGCCTGAAATGCGGCACATAGCTAGCTCAAGGCGCTTGGAAGCCAGCCACTTATTAGAATTACTCCAGTGAGTATTTACAATACTGTACTCTTCTATGGCATCTGGAAGATGAAAACCACCATTTGCAAAATGCAAAAACACCCCAACCCCAGCATTTTTTTTTAAAAAAAATGCCTTATTTCAGACCAGATATCTGAAGCCAGTGCAACTACTATGAATTAATTGGCTTGGAAATTGGAGCCTAAGAGAACCCAGACCAACAGGGGGTGAAGTGGAATGGAGAGGCGATCAAGGCAAAAACACATCTCTCCCACAGTGACCCTTATATGGGGTTGATGAACGAGGGCATCAATCTGTGCCATCTATTCTGAATTATACAGAAAATGTGAGTGAATTAAAAGAGAAGGTCAAATGAAAAACCATTTAATCCTACTGGGCCATATCCTGTCCTCGTTGAGTGCCTGAACTCCTACTGACTCCTGGTACTTTATATGCAAAAATAGGATTTTTAGTCTTTACATTTCTCATGTCCTCTCTCTCTCTCTCTCTCTCTCTCTCTCTCTCTCTCTCTCTCTCTCTCTCTCTCTCTCTCTGTGTGTGTGTGTGTGTGTGGGTTTTTTTAAAGGGTTAAGTTTTCTGCAATAAACTTGTTGAGGAGAAAGCAAGAAAAGGATCATTTCCAGCTTCTCTGAGATTTAAGAGACAAAGTATAAATAGTCTCTCTCTTGTCATAATTACACACTAGCTCAACTGTTCTGAAACATTCTAAAGATATCAGTAACAATATAAAGATGTCACTAACAGTAGCTTTCCTTTATGTTGAAGATAAAGAGATGAATCCCCGCAGCCTTTGCAACAAACTTGCAAATGTAAAAGGTGGAGAGAGCAGGGATTTAGCAACAACTAACCCCAAGCCAGTTTTTAGAGATACAAGTTCCAGACATTAGTCAGGGACCTTGACTCCCACCCAGCTTCTCCAAGACGTATCCATCCTATCACAGAGGCCCCATCACGATTAAAAGGGAGTTAGACATGCATAAAAAGTTGAGAAACCACCACCACACACCAACATGTTATTAATAGCTATGCTTGTTATCAAGCATTATTACAGCTGTTTTTGGTCACTTTCCTCAGCTTCTATCTTAAAATGCATGCATCATTCTGAGGGGGAGGGGTGGGACCTATAAGGTTTTCCTAATAATATTGCCTCTCCCTCTCCTTTCAATCCTAAGGACTTCTTCAAACACAAAGAACATGATGCCCTCAAATGCTCCCCTATAGTTTTGTGCCATTTCTGCTGTTGCACACCACCCTAATCACTGAGATTCCAGACGCTCACCCAGGGTTTGTGTTTCCTTTTGGAAATGATGCACAGTGGAGACTTTAGGTGTCTTTAGGATATATGGTTTCTTTACACATATATACAACAGGAGCCTAGGATGGAGGGATTCACACCATTAGCAGCCCAAGAAGGTCCTGATTCTCTGACAGCCACAGCTTTGGATTCAAGCAGCTGGAAGGGCAGGTGATATATAAATGTCATAACAAATAAAACCAAAATTTGCTTTATAAAAGCATGAACCTTTTGATACTTAACAGTATCCTTAAAATGTAATTCTGCACACATGGACCTCAGGTTTAAGTCCTCTTGAACTCAGTGGGGCTTACTTCTGAGTAGACATGTGTAGGATTCCAAACTAAATGTTAGTAATTTCTCTGTGGGGTTTCCAGTTTTGCAAATAAAGAGTAAGCTCAAATCTCCTCACTGCCATTTTGTGAAATGTGAATCTGCAATCTGATTTAACATTTGTTAATTAAAATGTAATATAACTGTTTCTGGCACATGTTTGCATTTGCTAATGATGTTGGGTGCAATCCAATCCTTACTACGTTTGGATATCTCTAGAATAGAACACTTCATACATATATATATAGAGAGAGTGTGTGTTCTTGTATATATCTTGATGCCTAACTGGCAATTCAAAGTCTAGTTCTTTCCAAGCGATTTTATTTGGCCCAAAAGAGCCCTAACAAATTTTAATGGAAATGTAGTAAAAAGTTTCTTTTTTAAGATTTTTTAAAAAAATGTTTTCAAGTTTTAAGAATTAGAGATAGTGCACACTTTAACATAAATATCACTTGGGAAGTTGATCATGTTATCAAACGTTAACTGTATTCGGAGTGTTACAACTTAGCTGGATATCACATTTTGAGTGCATTTATTCCATCATTATGTAGCCTTTACTGCTAGATGTCCCCATTTTTGTTATCAAGTCAGCTCATTAGTAGAAGACATCCATTGGTGTGACAAGATATATTTCCAGCTCTTGGACCACTATCTGCATAGTACAGCAATCCTAAGAATAAACAAGCTGGCCATGCCTGCCAACCATTAGACTTCTTCTATACAACAATTTCCGCATAGAAATCTGCTTTATAAAACAAAACATATGCTTCCAGCCCTTATTGCAGCCTGAAGCATTTGTTTCCCAGTGCCCATTACTCAGTCAGTTTTGCTCCGAGGCTTATATAACCTGGTTTCAGAAACGGGGATATGTTTATTCCTATTGAACACAGTGCTGAACCCAGGAGGATGACAAATGCCCTTTTATTTCACAGCCCAGACATTCTCACAGTGACTCGTTACAAAAGCCGCTCTTGCCAGTTCTGAACAGAGGGAGAGTTTCATAACATCGGAACAACGGCCGCATAATCTCATCGTCTAGTATCAGCATAGTGACACCACACTGCCACACCACCTCTTTGGCAACAGATAATTTTTCATCCGTTTCCTCACTCTCCAAGGCTCTCAAATTGAGCAGCAGTGGGGAAACACTGGCGTGCCCTGATGACATCACAGTCACTGGCAGACTAGATGAAGAACGGCTGTTTCTCATTTAAGCAAGCTGTGTTACTCAAGCTCTCTGGCCTCGCAGGACAGACTGTGATGATTGCGACTGCGTATAGAACGTATTGCATTCCCCCCCCCCCAAGCTCATGGTCTCTTAGGTCAGTGGCATGAGCTACAAATGAAGTTAATTCTGTGCTTGCCTAAATCTTGTATAGTGTTCTGAAGATCACACTTCTATCTGCGAGAGTTGAAAGATCTGTATCCTAAGCATCCTTCCTCAGCTACTATTATTTTTATATCCCACCTTTCCTCCAAGAAGCTCAAGGCAATGTACATGGTTCTCCTTCTAGACATTTTATCCTCACAGAAACATTGTGAGGTAGGTTAAGCCAAGAGACAGTGACTGGGCCAAGGCTACCCAGTGAATCCATTTAGGATTAAAACAGTAGGGTGGTGGTTGCATTCTGCAAGGTATCCATGATTCGATCTCAAAAGATATCTGGCTAGGATTAAAAACTGAAGCCAATGCTGATAGTGTGTTCCTGCTGTGAATGTGACCTGGTCTGTAACACAATCTTGGCTGGATGATAAAAGGTAAAAGGTGAGGTAAATGTCCAATCAAAGGTGACTATGGGGTGCGGTGCTCATCTTGCTTCAGGCCGAGGGAGCCGCCGTTTGTCCACAGACAGCTGTTAAGGTCATGTGGTCAGCATGACTAAACCGCTTCTGGAGCAACAGAACCCTGTGAAGGAAGCCTGAGCGCATGGAAACACCATATACCTTCCCGCCAGAGTGGTACCTATTTATCTACTTGCACTTTGATGTGCTTTCGAACTGCTAGGTTGGCAGGAGCTGGGACAGAGCTCACCCTGTCACACAGATTCGAACTGCCGACCTTCTGATCGGCAAGTCCAAGAGGCCCGGTAGTTTAGACCACTGTGTCACCTGCATCCCTCAAATATATATAATGTTTCCCTAGGTGGAAACTACCTTTAGGGATAGAAAGAGTTTATTCTGGATCGCTATATAATAGGAGCAGCTGCATCTGGGACGCTGCCTTTCTGTTTTGCTTAACAGTAGATACTACACATGTTCCAGAAGCCAAAAGAGTGAAAAGACTTTCTAGAACTCAGCCCAGGTGAAAAAACACTCTGGGTGCCTGGTTACCACCATGTGGAAAACATAACATTTGTGCAGTTTTACCACCGCTCGTTATATTTTATATCACAGCGAAAAGATCCACATGACTTTGCCATGTTTATCTATATACAACACTTGTCAGTACACCATGAATTTCTCCAAGAAATTATAAAGCTGCAGTTCCGTTTGCCAGAATGGGTAGCCGCTGCATATTTCTTCTCTGAAGTTCTGGGAAAATGTAGAGTTCATTTTGAGACGAAAAGAACCTCTTGGGCAAATTCATGTCATATCTGAGCAAGTTGGAGATTAAGTTCTCCAAGCGATTTACTAGTCGGATGGTGTAGGGGGGCTCTACGAACAGAATAGCCTTAATAAGGTCACCCTCCAGCCTATAGAGAAGTGCAAAGAAGGAAAAAGTGATATACCAGAGGCATGGGGGATTGCCTGCATGTCCCCCCACCCTTGCTCACATGTTTATCTTCACAAGAATAAACTGAAAGTTTGAATAGGGCTAAAAAGGGCAATATAACCCCAAATGCTACACACTCTTCCATGAACGGTAAGGCAATAAGTATTTAACTTGGGTTGCTTCAAGAACGTCATTATTTTGCGCAAAGAATTCATTCACATATCAGAAATTTGCATTTGTGCAATCCAAGTGGATTAAAGCACTCTGGTGCAACAAACCCACTGTTTAAAAAAAGAGAAAAATCCAGACTTTTTGCAGGTAGGAAAGTGATACAAGCACACTAATAAGTATGGGATAATTGATTAATTGGTGGAAATGTTTGTGTAATTCTCAACCATTGTAAATGGTCTGCTTTTTCATATACGAAATATGTGTACAATTCAACACAATTAATCTCAAGTTAGTTCTGAATACTGATTTTTTTTCTTTAAAGTTAAAATAATAGTTAAAATGAAGTTAAAATAATAGTTCAGTAAGAAATATAAAGAAAATAAGAGAAGCATACGGAAAACTAAACATTTAAAACACTGGCCAAAGTAAATAATAAAAAAAATATTTTTATTGAATATATTCCTTTTTTAAACAAACATATTGTCAATCAATATAACCAATTACCACCACCCCCTTTATTCCCTCCCATCCCTCCCTCTCCCACCCTCCAAAGACTTCATTCAGCTCCCCTCTCTGGTTTGTTTATAAATATTATTCTCTGCATGTTATAAAATTGTACATATCATTACCTTATTTATCATGTATTCTACTAATAAATTTGTGGGTGTTTATTCAAAACCTGCCAAGGAGTCCAGATCCTTTTGTTGTCTTCTTAAATAATTTGTAAAAAGTTCCCATTCTTCCTTGAAGTCATGGTTCTCCTTCTCATGTAATTTATATGTTAACTTTGCCAATTCTGCATAACTCATCAGTCTTTCTTGCCATTGATCTTTCATTGGGATTTCCTCATTCTTCCATCTTTGTGCCAACAAGACTCTTGCCGCTGTTGTAGCATACATAAATAAGTTCTTTGTTTTCCTAGGCAGGTCTTGTCCCAGGATCCCTAACAAAAATGCTTCTGGTTTTTTTTACAAATGTCATTTTGAACATTTTTTTCAATTCATTATATATCATCTCCCAAAAATTTTTAATTCCCTACATTCCCACCACATATGATACGAAGTACCTTCTTTTTCTTTACATTTCCAGCATGTGTTTGATCTGGTTTTATACATTTTTGCCATCTTAACTGGTGTCATCATCTGTACATCATTTTCATATAATTTTCCTTCGAAAAAGAGCAATCTGTAAATTTCAAATCTACCTTCCACAATTTTTCCCAATCCTCAAATTGTACGTTATGTCCTATATCTTGCGCCCATTTAATCATAACTGATTTAACTTCGTCTTTCGTTTCCCATTCTAGCAGAATACTATATGCTTTCTTCAATAGCTTCCCGTCTTCTTCTATAACCTCCTTTTGGAATCTAGAGATTGTATAGCTAAACATTGTGTCACCTGCTTCAACTAGGTCCTTCATCTTATCTGTAATTTTTCCATTTATATTAATTTTGTTTATAAAAATTGCTTTGTTCACTTTTTTCAATTGCCACGCTAGCAATTTTCCTGATTGGTTAGCATGTTCAAAATATTTCTGCTTCATTCTTTTTATTTTCCAATAAAAATTTTTATTTTCCAATTTTTTCCTTCATTAACTATCATGGAATATTGAAAAAAATTCCTTCCAGTAGCACCTTAGAGACCAACTAAGTTTGTCATAGGTATGAGCTTTTGTGTGCATGCACACTTCTTCAGATACCTGAACAAGATTCCAACTTAATATTTTAAGATTTGACCAAAGTATTTTTTTTATTTTTTTTATTCTTTTACAATTTAGAACACTGTGGAAATATTGAGAAAATTAGTGAGTGCTTTTCTCCTCGCCTCCCAACTCCTCAGCTAAGCCGTACACCGAGTAGACCCAAAAGGACAATCTTTTGGTACTCATGAGCAACTTGTCCACTGCTATCAATGAGTTTTCTCTGAATGTTGCTTAGTCAGGAACCATCCCAAGTAAATAAAATAAAATAGAAAGTGTTGGAACACAACCACAAGGTTGCATGAAAAAAAACCCCATGTTCGTGGATTGCACAAAAATGTGTAATTATTATTATTATCTACAAACCCTCCCACCCCACAGATATACACCTCTGGTTAGGGAAGGGAAAGAGTCCTCATTGCGAATCTATGTCAGGGTTGAAGAATACTATGCACAATCTTTAAAAATGCATTATGTATATTTTAAAAGGCTAATCTTTTCTCCTTCCATATCTGGTGCCAGGATGGACCTGGCATTGAAAACATTTTTGCTATTAGCAGACAGTGGGGGCTCCTTTTTTAAAAAAAAAATAGCCATGAGAAAGCAATGATTCTGATTAAGTAAATTCCACTGAACTCTTTCTAGTAAGCATTATTCAGGTCATGAATGCTAATTTGTCCTGCAGGGGGCTGTGGGTAATTACCCAGAAAAACTATCAGTTTTATTGAGTTGCTACAAAATAGTATTGCTGAATGGTGTGCACTTTAAAGGAAGACAACCTTGATATGTGAGCCAGTATGAGAGGAAAAGCTCTGTTTTTTTTTTTCAAAAAAATTAAATAATTAAAGACTTCACAAGGCAAACCCAAAAGAAAACAAGTGACCTTTTCCTTCAGAAAAAAGAGAAATATTCCAGAATAGTTTTGTTTAATAGTCAAATAACATTTGCATGCAAAATTATGCCTCACAGAAGCGCCACTGTGACACCTACAGCAAACATAGTTTCTGCATATTTAAAGTTGCGTGGAATCAGAACCATCTAAAAAAAAAATTGAAGCAAATGTGTCACATTGGCTGCATTCCAGCAGCCCCACAGAAGTGCTGACATTTCTAAAATCGAGATAATTTAATCCCATATGGGAATCCATACCACAATTATATTGTCCCTGTTCCGACACAGTCCTGATTTTGCACTTCTTTTAAGCCTAGCTTTTTATAATTTTAATTCCCTTCACCAATAAAGCAATTTGCATTCACAAGAGTCTTCTTGGCTAAGTGAGACAGAGGGAGGCAAGGAGGAGGAAGGAGAAAAGGGGGTGATGAGTAAGGGAGAGAGAATGAGAGAGATCTGCTATGTGACCTGGGTCTCTTTACAGTTGATTACAAGGAAACAACCTCTTCTACAAAACCATTTTGCTCATCTGTTTTTTAATTGATACAGAGCATTGTGCTACAAATCACGAGAGGGCTAAAATGTCCAACAGGCCTGAGGATAACCATTCTTTTCCTTTTTAAAGAAGGTTTTACATGACAAACATAACATGTACAGACGATATCTGTCTATGCACAGATACACAGGATGTAAGAGAGAAACGTGCTAAGAGGAAGGCACGCTTGGCACATCCACACCGTGATCAACTTCTGCCCGGAAACCAATGTCCCCACTGTGGAAGGACGTGTGGATCCAGAATTGGCCTCCACAATCACTTACGGACTCATTGTTAAAACCGTGTTTATGGAAGACAATCTTACTCAGATACGAGGGAAAGAAAGATGTACATATTAAGCATGGAGAGGAACGGCTTGTATTAAGATCTCTCTTAGGAATTAATCAAAAAGCATTCAGAAATTTATTATTTGCCTCTGCAGAATGAAAACCAAAAGCTGCAGTCAGAAGAAGCTATCAGAATATGGCATGAGTCATAATAAAAAGGAATTGGGGATGGGTGGGGAAACCCTTAGGCTCCCGCAGCTGTTGGAAATTCTCACCTTCATTGGAATCACATTTTTAAATACTAAAAAATGACCTGCCTTTCAAACAAATGTTATTCATCATGTAATTAACATCAAGTATACACAATGACATACACCGTAGGGACATGGGTGGAGGTGTGGGTTAAACCAAAGAGTCTAGGGCTTGCCGATCAAAAGGTTGGAGGTTCGAATCCCCGCGACGGGGTGAGCTCCCATTGCTCGGTCCCAGCTCCTGCCAACCAAGCAGTTCGAAAGCACGTCAAAGTGCAAGTAGATAAATAGGTACTGCTACAGCAGGAAGGTAAACGGTGTTTCTGTGCACTGCTCTGGTTCGCCAGAAGTGGCTTTGTCATGCTGGCCACATGACCTGGAAGCTGTACGCCGGCTCCCTCGGCCAATAACGCGAGATGAGCGTCGCAACCCCAGAGTCGGTCACGACTGGACCTAATGATCAGGGGTCCCTTTACCTTTATACACAATGGCTGTTTCCCCTTCAAAACACAGCTCATCCCATATTAGGAATCGGCAAGTGCAGAATCTGTAACCTATAAGTCATTTGCTCCCAAATAGTTACAATTTATCAATGGGAAAATGGACCATGAGTCAGAGTGCAAGTTCATGCATTTCATATTTAGCAATGGGGGTTTCAACAGCCATTACAGCAGTTGTATTAGATGATGATAGTGATGACGATGGTAAAAATCCATGATTGCTTCAGAGTTCAAGTTCACACATTACAATTTTAGCAATCATATTCGTAACAGTAGATGGTGATGAATTGTAACGTTTACAGAGTTTGCCTTCTTAAAGCATTTTGCTGACATTTGACTTGTAGATAAAAGCCAGGGTGGTGTAGTGGTTAGAGTGTCGGACTAGGACCAGGGAGACCAGGGTTCACAACCCCACTCAGCCATGGTGGTCAGTGGGTGACCTTGGGTCACCTAACCTACCTTGCAGGGTTGCTGTGGGGAATGATTGAGCAGCGGGGGAACTATGTACACTACCTTAAACTCCTTGTGTGTGATATAAGTGCAATGATGTCATGAGCTGGTTGGATGCAGAGGAACGGTGGGAGGAACCAGCTGGGGAACCATCACAGGAAGAAGGGTCAGAGCCTGGGGGAGTGGTAGTGATGAGTGGGCAGAGGGAGAAGACAAGGAACAGGAGGTGTCGGAAGCTGAAGAGGTAACAGGACTTAGTGAGCTGCGGAGGCGGCGGCTGGGGTGCCCTGCAGGCTGCGTGCTACATGCGTCCAGCGCAGTATTTTCAGGCAGCGCTGGGCCCGTCTGCTGGAGGGCGCCCTGCAGCCCCAGTGCTTCCCATGACCCTCTGCTCCCCCTGCCCCCTTCCTCCGGTACTGGATGAGTGGGAGGAAGGAGGCCAAGAGGCAGAGATGAGTCAGGCTGGTGAAGAGTCATGGATGTCCCCCCTTCTTGCTGCAACAAACTCCCCTCCTTCCTCCCCCAGGAACCAGAAGAGGGCTGAAACAGGTGGAGCAGCGGTAGGTTGCACACAGGCACAGTCTCCAATTGCTTGAAAAAAGGCCCTGGAGAGGAGGGGACATAGACAGCTGTGGGGAGGTGGTACTTTCAGCCTTGGCAACTGATTCATGGGGCAAGACCTACTGGGGATGAGCTGCTATGCTCTTTAGGCCTGACATTTTAAGTGCACTTCAAAGCTCCATTGAGTTCAGTGGAACTGTAAATATGCAAAATATTGCACTGTTTATGGTATTTTCTATATATTTTCCAACCATTTTTTGGGGGGGAGGGTCATGCTCTCTATGGTTCTTAAATGGATGGGGGAGTACATATGGAAAGGACAATCACATTAAAACAGTTAACACTGACTGGAAGTAAAGCAGCATTAATGGCAGCATGTTTATTTTCGAAATCTCTGGAGGAAGAAGGGTATTTAATATTCAAGCCAGCTGCATTTATTATAAAGGATAGGAGAGCTTCGATGTAAAGGAATACCAAGCTGTGACAATAATTCTAATTAATCTGAAGACCGGTTCCTCTTCTTATGTCTGGCTTTGCAATAAATTCTGACCAGTAAGGAAATAATGCTATTGAATTCAATGATGCTGTGGATTTCCACAAGCTAGGGACAGATGGCTGCCTTTTCAGAGGGCTGAGGGTGGTATAATAGAGGGAGCACAGAGTGTACACCAGTGTTCTGCATTTAGTTTGATACGCTTCTTGTGGACATGGCATTCTTTTTGTCATGCCTCCTTCACAGAAAGCATGGGAACTCTGCAAAAGTGTGTGTGTGTGTGTGTGTGTGTGTGTGTGTGTGTGTGAGAGAGAGAGAGAGAGAGAGAGAGAGAAATAATATAAATCAAGGAGCATGTGTGTTTATCTTAGGAGTTTGGAGCTACAAGTTTAAGAAGGGGATAAATACTTTTTTAAAAAGCCCTGAATGTGCTCTTGAGAGACACTGCAGGGTTTCCTCACAAGATCACGTGACCATGCAATGACATATGGTGACATGAACGTCCCAGGTAGTCCTGCTTAAAAGGGATCTTGCGTACAAAGAGCCTGACACTGCTGAGAGGGCACGTAAAGCAATGTTTTAGAGCCAGCCCAAGCTGCCGAAGGAAAACCAAGGACTATTCAAGAACTTTGCAGACACTCTGAGTAACGTGTCAAATACTCAACCAAAACCGCAGTGATGCTAATCACATCAAACCAAACTATCCATGCTTCAGCCCTTTAAAATCAGCGAAGAGCAGAGCTGATATTCAAAGTCAAATGGCCAAATTGTATGCTGACTGTGTGCTTTGGCTATCTCAGCGTTCAATGGCTTACTGGTTGAGTACCAAACAAAAACATACAAACTTAAGAACAAACAGCATGGTAAACGGATGAGTTCAATCTAACTTGCTCAGCCAATTAAATATGGGATTTTGCTTAAATGAATTTTGCTTATATTATACCTCAAACCCTCCCCCCCATCAGTGAAACGTGTTTTTTTTCTCCTTTCAATTCTTGAACGCACCTGAGAGAGGGCTCTTCATTTATCTCATTATAGCAAAATCCTCTGGGATGTTCCCCTGTGAAGGCCTACTAAAATGTATTAAAGCCATGCAAGAGTATTACTGTCTGCACAGGAGACCATGTTGCTGAATTTTGCACTTATGTCGTGGCATATTTCCTGATGATACAAAATGAGCAAGGAACTCTTTCCAAGTCCATGGTAAATGGTCATCATACACTGGAAAACAAACAGGCAGACTTCCCAGAATGTATGTTCAAAGTATCGTGACTACCATGAATTGTTCTGAGAATCTGAAAATGGGAAAGTCAGCGACAGTTTGCATTATTTTCCGAACTTTATGATAAAATAATGCAGAAACAAAACTCTGGAGGAATCAATTTCATGTCTCAATTTCACTTTCGTCATAATCCTGCTTTCTAATCGTAATCAGCTGGAAGCTTTATTTTCTTTTTAAAAATCGATAGGCTCAGAAAGGCACCTATCCTCAAAATCTATATTTTTTGGAATATATATAAAAAATCCTTCATGGTTCCACTTAAAGAGAAAACGAATAGCATATGTATTAGTGGCAGGATGTTTGTCAAGTTAACACTTCTGTTTCCAATAAGAGTTTCATTTTTCAGGAGTTTGGTGCTCTACCCAGTTGGAGTTGTCATGAGGTGCACTTGATTCTGTTTTGAGATGATGCAAAGGCCCCCAGGAAACATAACTGTGATAATATATATTCAGCACTGGTGTCAAAATGGAAAAGTAAACACTACTGGGGTTTGTAAAACTTGACAACATTAAACCTGGTCTACCTTTTGGTCCCATAAAAACAGGAATAGCTAATAAGATATAGGTATGCTCATGGATATTAACATATTCTACTTTGCATTGGTAGTATTCATGATCAATCTGGGATGTGTGTGTGTTTATATATTGGGATCTACCAACAGTTTTTCCTATATAGCTGCTGCTCACTCCAGGCTGTGAAAGGCTCAAGATGAAAACTAAAAAAGAAAAAAAAGTTCTCAAAAACAATGGAAGAACTTCCTGACAGTAAGAGCTGTTCGGCAGTGGAATTTGCTACCAAGGAGTGTGGTGGAGTCTCCTTCTTTGGAGGTCTTTAATCAGAGGCTTGACAGGCATATGTCAAGAATGCTTTGATGGTGTTTCCTGCTTGGCAGGGGGTTGGACTGGATGGCCCTTGTGGTCTCTTCCAACTCTATGATTCTATGATAATCCATAGTTAGATTTTAACATATCCACATTTTATGTACCGGTAATTTGTAGACTGAGCCTGAAGAAGGAACCTGTGTTCTAAAATGCACTGAGCTAAAGTAAATCTCATTAGCCGGCAGTCTTGAGAATAAGTTTCTCCCCTTTTGCATTTCTTCATAATCATTTAGGCAATCATTTGTGCATCCACAGCCATCCTCCTTTTGCATTTTTAGGAAAGCAACAGTTTATTTGTAGGAAAGCAGCAGTTTGTTCTGCTTAAATTAGCAACTGCAACAAGCTTTACACAAGAGTTACTTGGCCAAAGAACAGGCCAAGGAAAGAAAGTTTTACCTGCTGGTGTATATAAATCATTCATAGATAAATGAGGGTGAGGTCTTGTGTACCGAATAAAGTGAAACAAAGCTCTTTCAGAAGATTATAAGGTCTGGGTTTGATTCCATTTGCACCAGTAGAGATCAGGATTAACGCCATGGAATCCCGCAGTGTGTGAGAGACATTAATCAGGCTAAACTTGTTCCTATTGAGAGCTGGATTAATGCTTTCTGCGATCACAGCTTAAGTGAATATTTCACCTTCGAAAGGTTACCGTATGTCAATAACAGACATACGAAGCAAGTGAGGTAACCCTATTCATGCCAGGTGAACAGAATATGCCTGCATTTCCCTGACCTGTCAGAATATATACAGCTAAGCTTTAAAATACTCCTAGGTGAGAAGCCAATTTTGATATCCAGCACAATTCAGCTTCTTGGCTTCTCTTTCGGATAGCTGCAGTTGTTTTCTGTTAAGGGTCTGGTAACCCCTCGGAATCTGAAGCTGACACAAAAGGGGTGCCCTTCGTTTATTTACAGCCTGGACAGCTATAAAAGTAGGAAGTTTAGGTGTGAATCTTCTGGTGACAGTCCCGCTCAATAAATATATGTTCTCTCCTGTTAGACCTCTTCCTCTGCAGAAGTGACAAATGATTCACTCTTGGTGCTTATTCAGTTCTGACCCTCACCTGAACACATCAATTTCAACAAATGGTATAACATTCAGCTGGTCCCCACTGGTTTCTTTCTAGAAACTGAGGAGAAAGCAGCTTTGAATCCTAAATGTTAAGGGCTGGAATTCTTTTGTCAGGTAGGCCATCCTACCCTATTCAAGATTTTTTTGGGGGGGGGGGGACAAGTGAGAAGACAGAGTGTCAAACAACAATTCTTTCAGGTCAGGACTTCCCATGTCCATTTGTGTTCTTAAAAGGAGATGGTATTGTGGAATGTGCCGAGTTCAAACATTATCACCAGGTTTGTCATTAGAAGGTCACATGAGGCACACACTTGGTCCTAATTTCCATGAGTGTATTTCTTCCCTATTCAGTTCCTGACCTCCCCGTGTTAAGCAAGGAAGGACCTGCTCTGTTAATTTGTGATGGAGCTCTCATCATATTAGTAGAGCCTTGCTGAATCTTAGAAAGAAGGCCCATCCAGTCCAGCATCCTACTCTTACTATGACCAGCCAAATGCCTATTTGCTGCCCCCACTCTTTCTGCCCTGGCTGGCAGAATGTGGCAAGGCAGCAGATGTGGCAGTAGCTCCACCGCTGCACTAAGCTGACCAGCACTACTGCCCTGACAGGGTTATGATTCAAGTTTCAGCTTCATTAGATGATTCTAGTTTCCAGCGTGCTGAGAGAGGGAGGGAAAAAAATATATCTGTATCCACTTGCACCACAATTTCATGCACCTCTAATATGTACAACCTTATGTGTGTGTTTTTCTAAACTAAAAAGTCCCAAATGTTGTAACCTTTCCTCACAGGGCCAGCCGCTTTTGCTGACGAACCGGAGGGGAAAATCAACAACAGAAAGTGAGGCCTAGATGGTCCACTTCTGGAGCGGGAGCAAAAGGAACATGGCACGGACATGCCAGCACTAGATGCGACGATGCTATGTCCAAAGCGCCTTTGTTTCCCTGATATGCCCACAAAAAATATACAGTATATGGTGGCACTCTATACCAGGCCTGGGTCTGACATAGTTAATTTCTGCCTATGGATTGCAATGGGAGGGATAAAGGTAAGAACTGCCTCCTTGCCCACAGCAAGATGGCAGGTCAATGAATGTGGTCTTTACTCCACCAGCAGATTACTCCCCTCACCATAAATGAACATTAAGATTGCTGTGCCCAACATATTTTGCATGGGTATCCTCAAACTACTGTACTGCTCCCACTGATTTTCCTGGCTTGCAACAATGAGTTTGTCACTGCACAGCCTCCAGATGTTGCCAATATGGTGCCTTCCAGATGTTGCTCCCATCTTTGATCATTGGCTATGGTGGTATGGCTGATGGGAATTGTAGTCCAACAATATCCAGAGGGTCCCATTTGGGCTACTCCTCATACAAAAATATGTCCACCGGTACACTTTTGCTTTGGTAAAAGTAAGCAAAAATAAAAGTATTTAAGGAGGCCAAATGGAAAGGAACATTTTTTTTAATATAAAAAAGCACACACACTTGATTAAGTAGCATAGGCCTTCTTCAAACAAGCAAGAAAATAGCAGTTGCTAAATAGCCTACAATCACATGGAGGGCCTGAGCTGAAGGAAGGATTTAGCCTGTCATCCTTCATCTCAAGTGCAGCCTTCATTTTAATCCAGTTGTCAATAATTTGCTTGCGCGCTTGACAGTTGTTACATAAAGTCAGTGATTCATACAGTTTTAAGTATTTTTGCACCTCACATTGTGCCGTGAAAATACAAGCTCAATGAGAAACAACAGTAACCACAACTCAGCAAAATAAGCCAGCCCTGCTGGAGGAAAGACACACCCAAATGCCGTGGGAGACCATATAAGCCTAACTGAATGATACACCTTACTGCCTGGAAGCTAGCATGTGAGAATGAGCTAGGAACTCAGCATGTCATAAAGGAAACCTCCTGTCATGCTAGTTTTCTGTGGACAGGGAGCTGATGGTGTGTGTGTTTTAATGGAAACAGATAATTCAGAAATGACATGCCTCACGTGCATCCCAGTGATGAAGCTCCCAGAGTGCTTCACCTAAGGATAGGGTTGCCAGACTCAATAGAGGACAGGACTTCTGTGCCTTTAATTGCCCGGCTCTCTTTTGAGTCTGGAAACCCGAGAGAAACCAGCAGACCCTTTGTTTAATTTCCAAGCAAAGGGTCTGCTGGTTTCTCTTTAAGGTTTCCAGACTCAAAAGAGAGCAGGGCAATTAAAGGCACAGAAGTCTTGTCCTCTATTGAGACTGGCAACCCTACTAAGGATGGGGGAGAAATTCAGTTCTGTATGCATTAAAAACTGACATCATGTGCACCTTCCAAAGCAATACGCGAATCAAAACACAGCCATCCTTCCAAATTTGCACTCCTCCAAGTTTTGCAATGCAGTTCTCCAGCCATGGCGTGTGCATAAAAACACATATACTAAAGTGTCCCTAGAAATGCATAAAAGATTGAAAGAACATTCTATTTTACCCCCCAAAAATGCATTGCATTTGAGGGCACTGCTTTGCAAACATTAGTATATTGGACAAAAATGCACACAAAAATGTGCATGTAAGGGTAAATTTGCACAAAAATGCTGATTGATTTTCAGAAGGGCATTTAAAAAAAATCACAAACAGATGTAGAAACATGGAGGAGTGAACTCAAGATTGCAAAAGTGAGAAACTGGAGGAAGAGTTTAACCCAGGCATCCCCAAACTTTGGCCCTCCAAATGTTTTGGACTACAATTCCCATCATACCTGACCACTGGTCCTGTTAGCTAGGGATCATGGGAGCTGTAGGCCAAAACATCTGGAGGGCCGCAGTTTGGGGATGCCTGGTTTAACCTATCCCCGGACCCCCCATGTTACTCTGAATATGTAGAAGCATAATGACATAACACACAATGAAATTTCTGCACTTACGGTATATATGTGAATCACAGCATTTATAAGAATCCTATGGGGCACATACACACTCACAGAGGAATTGTCTCGAAGACTCCCGTGATTAAGTGGTAGCACAAAACCGCACCTCAGTAGCTAGGAGTGTGGCAGCCAGCAATGCTTTATTAGGCCGCAGAGTATAATGCTGTAATGTACCTCTCTAATATATGTCATGTTCCTTCTTATTGTTTCCTTTATAGAATGAAATATGTAGGGCAAGCTTCATGTGTTATAGCCTTCCAAAATTAGAGGGTAACAAACTGTCCTTATTATCCAATGCATTGGATATACAGCCATAAATCAAAGAAACCATTGCAAGTGTGCATCTGGTGGTTTCTTAAGTCAAGGGAAACCTAACTTCTTCGTGTACCTGCCTGCAGCTATTCTTGAACAGAACAGCAAGACAAAATTATTACACTTCCTGCCCTGGCCATTTTTTATTGTAGGGCCCTAGCCATTATTTTGTTGCTTATTGACAGGAAATGTGGGATTTATAGAGTCTGGCTCAATGCAAATATTTAGAGATCTTATATATTTTTTCCTCCCCGCCCCCCCCCGGCACCTTCATTCAAAAAACCCCAATCTCTAAGCCAGAACAATCGTAGCCAAATCAAATTTTTGATGGGGTTGTTTTCCCTTTGAAAACTGGAATTTGTGGCTTTCTTCCAGAGGGAGCTACACCGGTCACAGACAATTTATGAAGAATAGTTGGCTTGTTTGTGAAGCAAATATTTGTAATATGACGAAATTATTAATGCCACAATGTTAACTCTTGTTGCATGAGTACAGTTAGCTGGACTGACACAGCAATTGCATTCAAAGGACCGGCCTCTTTTGTCTGCTTACTCAAACTGCCAGTCCAATTTGGGGGAGGCAAATTTCAGCAAAGACTTTGATAATGAACAAAATAGGTACAAAAAGAATCCTAGTCTGATTAAACATTGATGAAAGATTCAGTGATTCCAAACACTTGCCGGATTCAAAGGTTGTGGTTTTATTCTATTTCCAGCCAGTATTAAGAAATATCCTGCTCACTACAGCTTTAAGGCCAAAGGGTTTCTGCACATAAGTCCATGTAAATGAATGGGGCCCTTGCAAAAGAAAAAAGAAAAAAACCCACACTGCTACATACTTTGTGCAATACCCATTCATTTCAATGGGCTCCGTACAGGTGAACTTCCCCATGGACTGTGCCCATGTTCATTTTGTCTACAGTCTATATTATGTGGGATTTAGTTATTATCCATCTTTCTAGGAACAAAATTCTTTTTCATTAAGTTTTATTAAGACTTTTCATAATACATTACTGTAAAAGACCAACTAATCTGCGGTAAACAAAAAAACCCCATAAACATAAAAAGGAAAGATTAAAAAAAATACAAAGCCCTCTTTTGCAGATAAATCTTAACATGTTCCACACAGAGAAAGGTGAACCCTCCCAGCTTGCACCTGGGAGATTTGTCTCCAATCCTCCCCACCCTGGGAGATCTTCTCTTCCCTGCATCTCACACACAGTCCTTTGTCAACTATCCATCACCTTCGTCTGCCATGTTAACCCCATCTTTAACCCTGAATAGAGGACCACAAAAATTACAAAAGACTAGGAACAAAGTTCTTAAATCCACATGCAGAGTGGAATTGTGGTTGTTCACCTAAAGAAAGGAGATAGACCACTTTCTATCCACTGAGGGCTATCCCAATGAAGCCAAATGTTGGAAGATTCAGGGCATACAAAAGAAATGGCTTGTATGGAATTCTAGACTATGGAATTTGCTCCCAGCAAGTAGTAATGATGGCTACAAAATACCTTCAGTAGCAAAGAAGGTATTCCTGTACCTGTTGCTGGGAATCAGAAGGGGGGAGAGTGCTGTTGCAATCATGCCCTGCATGTAGACTTCTCAAAGGCAAGTGCCTGGGCACTGTGAGAACAAAATGCAGACCCTTTGGTCTGGTGCAGCAGGGCACTTGTGTCCTTCGGGTGAAGAACACAAGAGCCCTGCATCCTGTCCTTCCCTAAGTTAGAAATGCCAGTGGCTGCATTGTTGATTCCCAGTACACTCCTATACATGTCTATATAAAAGTAAGTCCCACTGAGTTCAGCAGGACGGCAAGCCTATGAGAGTCCACTGCCAGAGACCCACTAGAGCATGCTCTCCCAAACTTGAGTCTCCAGTTGTTTTTGGACTACAGTTCCCATCATCCCTAACTAGCAGGACCAGTGGTCAGGGATGATAGGAACTGGAGTCCAAAAACAGCTTGGAGAACCAAGTTTTGGGGATACCTGCACTAAAGGATAGTTTGCCTAGGGCAGGGGTCAGCAACCTTTTTCAGCAGTGGGCCGGTCCACCGTCCCTCAGACCATGTGGTGGGCAGGACTATATTTTGTAAAAAAAATAATGAATGAATTCCTATGCCCCACAAATAACCCAGAGAGGCATTTTAAATAAAAGCACACATTCTACTCATGTAAATACACGCTGATTCCCGGACCATCTGCGGGCTGGATTGAGAAGGAGATTGGGCCGCATCCGGCCCACGGGCCTTAGGTTGCCTATCCCTGGCCTAGGGTCTTCTTAAACCTGGAACCAGTCTTGACCCTTCCATTTAGAGTTCTGTGGCTTGTGTTTCCACACAAACAGGTATATTGCCCTGTATGTGTGTCAGGTTTTGAATGACTGAATTCCTTAGCAATGCAGGTTAGCTAAGCTGAGAAAGAAGGGGAATCCCCCCCAACTTCAGAAAGTAAGTTTTAGTTTCTGCTGGAGATAAACAAAGGGCCTGTTAGTACAAGCACCTCTGGCAGAGGTAGCTAGTGCACTCCAGTATGTGGAAATAGTTGTTTGACATCCAACACAGTGCGTTGAACTCTGCCGGCATTCCCTTTTTGGCATGCTGTTGCCAGAGGGTCAAGACACCCCTCTCATGACGATGTTGCAGAATATCCTCGGGTGCATTTCTGTGTTTGTTAGGAGCTGGCTATTCTGGAATCAGTGAGCAAGCTGAAACTCAGGCACTGCTCCTCTGGGGCTTAAATTGTGCAACCACTGAGCTGGTTTTCCATGCGGGCATTGAATTCTCCGGTGCTGCAATCTATGCAGTCACAGTATCAGAAATAAAGAAAGAGCGCATCACGGCACACTGAACCATTTGGAGGCCCCGGTAATAACAAATGCCATGCTCCTTGTCCAGGAGCTCAGTGGCTTCTTCTGAGAGGCTCAAGCAGGTACCATTGCAAGCACGGCTGTTTATATATAGCCAAATAAGTTCAGGCTGTAGGATTTCTTCAGCAGTTACCACTGGTCCTGGCTTCCTGCATTTATTGGTTGCAGAATATAGAATTGTATGAATTGTGAGGGTACTTTTTTTCCCCTTTGATGATGGAATGGAAAACCTTGTCAAGTGCACAGACCTGGGGAAAGAGAGCACAGGGGGTGGGGGGAAACAGACGGCAGCTAGGATGAAGGCTGGCAGTCTAAGAGAGGACCTGCTGAGGTTCCTCAGCTGGTGACGCTGCATCATGATCATCACACTGTTGCCACCAGACAACCTGATTCTGAGCCAGTGAGATCACAGGTTGTGGCATCCATGGCCATCTGTGAACGACTCCTCTCCTCTATAAGATGTCCAGGTGCCGCAGGGAATTACTGGCCTTCCATTCAAGTCAGATAGTGCCTGGAAAATGTCACGTGAAATCCACATCATCCAGAAATTTCAGAAGGCAGTATAATTATAGTTCCACATCATCCAGAAATTTCAGAAGGCAGTATAATTATAGTTCCTGCATTGCAGGGGGTTGGACTAGATGACCCTTGGAATCCCTCCCAGCTCCACAATTCTGCAATTCGATGATTGTATGAATATCTGAACCTTTTGAAGATAGCGTTTGGAAAGGAAATGACAGTACTTTCATTGAGTAACCTTGAATTTCTGTAATTCCTCTCCTAAGCAACTCTCCTTCCATATATTCCCCAACCACTCTGGACGGCTTCCAACAGATATAAGAACACTATAAAACATCAAACATTAAAACCTTCCCTATACAGGGCTGCCTTCCAATGTCTTCTAAACATTGTATATTTATTTATCTGCTTGACATCTGATGGAAGGGTGTTGCACAGAGAGGGTGTCACTACTGAGAAGGTCCTCTGCCTGGTTCTCTAACTTTGTATCTCGCAGCAAGGGAGCCACCAGAAGGCCCTTGGAGCTGGACCTCAGTATCTATGGGCATGGCGTTCACCCCACCCTCCCTAAGAGCTACCAGTGCTGCTAACAGACATTTTACACAATTTTGTGCTGCTATTTCTGATTGCCAACATATGTAGACTTGTTGGCTGAGCTGTTTGTACATTTGTGTACCGTATGTACATAATGACAGGCCACAGTTTACCAAACTGCAACCATGCTGGAAGTACAGCATTGTGGGCGCCAGCACTGCCCCCCTCCCCCCTTCATCTTGCTCCAACATGGCTACAATTCCGCCATTTCCAAAGGAGAATCATTGAAACCATGGGTTCCTCTGAGATCATATAGGCAGGCCTGTGTCCTTGTTGAAGTAATGCTTGGCTTGAATTAAAGCCTCAGGCATGCAAAATCTAAATACATTTTAAAAATCCCCCACATAAATTAATCTACGGGATAAAACCTTGAAATAACATTTCTGAAAGCTTACATATCATTCTGAGATAGATCAAATGACCTTGTTACTGGTGCTGTGTGTGGTTCCCTCAGATAAAGGTAGCTAACATCAGTTCTAACTCAAGACATTTAAATAATAATAATTTCTCTTTTTCTCAGGCCTCCGCAATTAAATCAAGATTCACCACAATCACATTTTGAATGGGAATTCCACTGCTTTCTTATTTATCTTCAACATTACCTTTGAACTGCTACATTCTGACCAAGATAGATGGGATATTTGCATGCTATCCATATTTATAATCTTCCTTTCCTCAGCCTCAAATCTCCCCATTTGTTGCCCTGGAAGACATATACTATGTGTTCAAAAGGGCTTCTCTCTTTTTTAAAAAAGAGCGAGAGAGAGAGAAAGAGAAAGAGATGGATAAGAAGGCTTCCCTTTTCAAAACTGGGCAGAATAGGTGGCCACTAGGTGAATTCATGCTGTTGAAGGGCTTAGGAGACCGGAACAATCCTCATCTCTTTTCTGTGTGACAGAAACTGTAATTAATGGTTTCTCCTGTTGTGGCTAAAGAGAATGGGGAACGATGGAGTTGACAGGCATTTTATTAATGGCTTCTGCCATCTTTAGTATACATAAAAGGCCCCCTTTCTGGCTCCAGTACTTGGTTGAAGGAGTGTGTGTGTGTGTGTGTGTGTGTGTAGGAAATGTTGAAGATGGATGGAAAATAAAGGCAATCTGTCCATGGCTGCTGAAAGTTGGGTCTTCAATAATAAAATTAAAACTATTGTGACAGTTCCTATTGTGCCTTTTAACCACCTGCCTCCTGCTGGTCCAATCAATAATGACATCTGCAGGGATGTTGTCATCCTTACCTAGTCCCTCTCTATTTAACAACAAAACCTGTCAATATTGTGTCTCATGGCTGCTTCGCCAAGAAGATTTATCATCTGGCTAGGTGGTGGTACATATTTGAGTGACTGCTGCCCTGTTGTTGTACTGGGAACCTATAGGGGATAGATATTCAGCATGAGGCACAAGGAATTAGACATGCATCACCCAGAAGTGTCAATGAGTTGCCGGGGCTAATCCGTAGAGCACAGGACTGGAAATTTACTCGGAGGCCTTGGCTATGCTCTGGAAATTAAAGTGACAGAAAAGGAGTGCCAAATTCAATAGGACGTGGATCCCTAAGCTGTGCTAGCAAATTATTCCATCCTAAAAATGGTATGCACATCTCTTACTAATGAAGAAAGGATGGGAGATTATTTCCAAGTATAGCAGGATGTATAGCAGCAGATGAAAAGATTCATCAATATGGACAAAGGCACTGGAACCTCAGACATTAGCCAGCATGTCAGAGATAAGCAATAAGAGTCCATTTCTTGAGAACTGACCAGGAGAAATAAAGCCCATAAAAAAGCGACAGTCTTGTGCTCTGGCTGGGGAAGAGATACTAGCCTAGATGATGGACAATCTCCCCTCTCAGAGCCAGCTGCAGCCAATGCTTCTGAGAAAAGTTCACTTATGCTTCTGTACAGCACAAATTTGGACTTCCTTTGCCCGAAAATGTGGGCTATTGGGGCTGATTGCTAAGTAAGAAAGATAGCCAGGGGAATGGCTGGACACACTCAATAGCTGGACAGTGACTTCAAGCAGGCATGATGAACAGGATCTCCACTGATTGATCTTTTCCATATAAGTCACAAAATTGAGCCCTGAATTCCTAGGAGAGCTGGATGTAGTACCTAATGGTTATGCTTGTATGAACAAGCCATCACACATCAAACACCATAGATAGAAGCTGATGGAAATGCCCTTAAAAAAAAAAAGCTTGTCACAGTGGAATCAGTTCACACGTTCAGCACTGAGTGAGAAGAAATTAAAGGATGTACACGCATGTGTGAACTGGCGCCCAGTCTCAGAGCTTCTTGGCATCAGATTTTTATGACTCTGAAAAGTTCCTTATGGCGCTTCACAGACTTCAACAAGCATTCCTCCTTCTCTGACTTTGTCTGTGCGTCTGGGTGTGTGCAGAATGTTTTACTTTGTCACTGGCGTATTGTTGATTCAGTGGTTTTTAAGACTCCGTTAGAATGAAAGCACCTTACCACATGGATTCACAATAATGCAATCAGAAAAAACACGGGGTCCGCGGCAGCTCACATAATCCTCTATTTAAAAGCAAACAAGATATTCAATACCAAAGGTCCCAGTGTTTTATTGGAAGCGCTGCTAGGATTTCCTCTCCAACAAGGAACCTTTGCTACTGCACGCTGTTGTGTCACAACTGGAAACCTTGACAGATTTATTTGCTTTAGTTCATTAACAAAACACCCCTTAACCCCCTCCTGCTCAGGATTTCTGATTCAGATTTGAAAAATTTCCATTTCGGAAAGCATTCCGAGGCCGCTGGCTTGGAAAGCAGATGGAAGAAGTGTGCTGCTTGCGCACTGATCTTCCAGCGACCATTTATTGTCCCTGGGATTTTTTTCCTTCTCCTTTTTTTAATGTAAGCTTCCTTATTGGGAATATGCTAATGACATCCGCCATGATTAGTGATTTTCTTTGAATCATTATTCCTCTGTGGGCAAAGCAATCAGAAAGGGAGAACAGGAGATTTACTTCTTCCTTGTGTGCCTTGCTTCAGCCATCTGGTCTACCCTAATTCATTTGAATAAGATCTGCAGTTTGAGGTTCTTTACTCTGGCATTCCGAGGCATTTTAGAGCTTAAAAAGGAGTTAATAGTTATCTGTCAGTGTCACCACTGTGGCCCTCTGATGAATCTGGAGAGGAAACTTGTCCTCCCATGGCTTAGAGGGCCAGATTATTTTTATTAAAATGAACCAAAAAGAGGCAGCGGGAGCAGGGAGAGGAGGAAATAAATTTAAATGTTCCTTAACAGCTTCATTATTTTAGATGCCTTTGTGAGAATGGTTATTATCTGGAGCCTAAAAACTGGAAGAATGCATTTATAAAAGCAGCAATAATTTTTAAAATAGAGATTGTTGATCTAAAATACTTGGAGAGAAGGAAAGGGGGGGGGGAGAAGGAAATATTATGCCCTAAATACGGAGAAAAAAATAACAGTTTCTCACTTATGAAATATAAAGAGAGTGGGGGGAGGGAAGAAGAGAAAGAGGAGGTTAAGGAAGTTGTTTTGATTGTAATAGCTGTTACCTGTCTCTATTCCAAATGCAATTAAATTTTTCCTCTCCGTTTAAAAACCTGCCTCTCACAGTGAGATCCAGCTCATCCAACTTGTAACGTCGAACAGTTATGGACAGAATGTGCTGTTTAAATGGGATGTCTGTCTTCTGCTCTCTTTACATCTACGAAGCAGGTTCAAAACAACACTGCTGATTGATTGAAGCCAGTTTTACAAAACAGAGGCAGCAGAACGGGGATTCTGACAACCGAGGAAGAGAAGCCTAACAAAAATCAGCAGCTGTCGTGCAAAGCCTTCGCATGACAAGCAGCCCAATCCCACCAAGGCATGTTTGCTTGGAGTTCAATCCCACTGACTTACTCTGAGTAGGCCGTGCCATTATATTTTTCACCATTATAGAACATCAAAGCATTAACAAATATCATTAACTTAGGATAATGTGGACCTTTTCTTTTTTTCTCCTCTAAACATCTTGGAAGACCATTTCCTAGACAAACGAAAAACAAAACAAAACAAAAACTGTATTTGAAGGTCTTTGTTTGCAGGGGCGAATTCAGAAAGTGGTCTTGCAAGGGACCTGAAGAATTCTGAACAGAGAGTACTAGGCAAATATTTCTGTCCTATTCTTTTTGCTTTTAAGTAAAGAAGATTGGCTATCCTGCTTATGAAACTGATTCAGTAACATGTAAGAAAGAGCTGCCTAGCTGGCAGAGACGACTTGGAGCAAATGATCTGTTGTCTTGACTGGTCAGCCTGCTGAATGCAAAAGCACAGCCAACTGTTTGTCCCTTCTCCCCTCCCCTCCGCACCAGTCTTTCTCCAGCAGCTTTTATTGATTGGATTCCTTTTCCTTTCATAATGCACGCCTATTATCAGCTTAATAACCAAGCTGAAGCCTAAACCATAATGGGCTGAGACAATGCGCAACAGAGCCAAATGGTCTCAGAGCAACTTTCAGTATCTCAGACGTTGTCCCCACAAAGAAAGCCTTGGTTACACAACTCCTTCCACGGATAACTACAAAGGACTTTATTTCGGCTATATGCTCCGGGGTATAAATTCCAAAGGCTCTTATCTTTAATTTTTTTTGTTAGCAATGGATTGAAAACAAGGCCTTAGTTTTAAGTTTTGTTAGCCACGGATCTGAGCTGCAGTAACAGGACTCAGTTTGAATGATAAGATGGGAATGCAGTTTAAGACTTTGGTTATAAAGTCTGTTCTGGTTAGGCTGCAACAGTTCTACTTTCAAGCTGGATGGGGCTGAAATTTATCTGTCATCAGGTGAGTTATCGCTCATCCATCTTTTCTCTTTTAACACCATATTGCCCTCTTCCCCAGTTCCCACCATGTTTCTGAGAAGCAACTGGCTTGTTTCCAAGCTTCTTGCATTTTTTTCTGTTTAAATGTTTACTTGGCACTTAATTATTAATAATAGTAATAATAATAATAAATTAAGGGCTCCCATAAAAAGAATGGGTAAGGCAAGGAGTGGGTACAAGATACTGACGCAAAGACTAGCCTACTAGCACAGGGTTCAACCCTGCTATGAATAAGGAGAAAGTAGCCTAGTGTATTGCCAGTGTATTATGGACTGGACCAAATCAGGCTTGAAACACATGCCATTTCCTGCATTTTTTCAACCAGAGTATCAATGAATCCGAAACTCATGCTTTGAGCCAGTTTGTAAAGCTCAGCCACACATTAAGCTATCAAGACAAGTGTTGTAGTTTCCTAAAGAGTTGAAGAAAGTCATTGTTGTTGGGGGCAGATTCGGGAGTTTGCAGACCGCTTGAAGAATTGCCCAGTTATATGGATTGTTTTACATTGTTTTAATGCAGTGTACACACAAAGCCTTTTGAGAAACACCTAAAAATAGATGGGCAAAATGAGGCGTAAATATTTCATGAGATGAAAGTCTTAAGAACTCCAAATTAAAGATAGGCAGGTAGCCAGTGAAATATGGAAGAGAGGTATTCGTAGAAATAGCCAAGCATTTTGATGGACAGGGAGCAATCTCTGTGTGAAGACATATGTGTTTAGCTTCTCAAATGTACTCCTGTAAAAAGTGTGTCAGTACGCTTCTCCCTACCTTACTCAGCCTCAGGAACACCCCCCAAAAAACAATTGCTATGAGTTGCATCTCATTTTACTGCTTCTTGTCAGGGCCTCAACTTTTGTGTGAAATTCAGTGCTCCATTATGTCCCTGGTGATGTCTGGACAGAAATACTACATCTCTCTCCTTCCTACCCACTGCACAAAACTACTCAATAAATGATCTATGGCATTCTTTGCATGTGCCTTTAAATGTGTGACTCCTGAATTTCACAACATGTTTCTATTTTCCTCCAGGAAAATGCAAAACCAAGCATGTAACCAAACAAATACATGATAAAGAGTTTTAGTAGTGCTGTCAAAAGTTTTAGAAAAACTGAGCTGTTTGTATTGTCAGATGAAGTGGTGTGAAAACAAAAACTCCTCTGAAAGATTTGTAAATTATGGAAAATAGACTTACACTAATAACCAATATGTAACTTCAGCTAGTTTTATGTTGTAAAATAAAGAAAAGATTTGCCTAAATTGTCCTCCCACACAACTTCCTGCATCCACCTACCCCACTCGTTCTGTGAGCACCGAGATCAAATTCTGGCATTTTCCTAAGGATTTCGGTTTCCTCGGCAGATCCTAATTACTTTAAGCAAGGGTAATTTCTCTGACTCTCAATTTTCTTCCTTATTTTGCTTCTCAGAATCTGGTGTCATGGTTCAAGCTGTTTTACAACCTTCTACTGGGGAGCAGCCTAGCAGTGAGCAATTTCTCAAAGCCCTGTCTTGCTGATAGACAGGCAGCTGAATCTCACTGCAAATACCCACTCACATGGGAGGGGGGGGGAGGTCTTGCTATATATAAACAGTCATGTTAGTGTTGTAAAATTTAAGCTGGTTCCTATGAACCCAGAGAAATGGATCTTGACCCAGGGAGAGCTCAAGGATCCAGGCAAGCAGACGAATTTAAGCGTCTCCTGCCCACCAAATAACAGAGACCAAACCAGGACGTACGAAGCAAGGCACTTTTATTTTTGCTGTTGCAACAGGGTCCTTCCTCTCACACAGGAGAACAAGGAAGGAACCCCAAACAAAGATGTCTTGCCCTTAAAAAGAAATTTGAAATTGGTTTCAGCCCACCCCCCAGAAGCATCATCCATATGTCACAGAAGGGGTGTAGCCCAAGACCCCCCTCCCTAGATTCATCATAGGTACATCATGAAAGGGGAGGTCTGGTGGCAGTAATCTGAGCAGTCTGGACCCTGCCCCCTGCCCCCCAAAACCTAATCAACAAAATTGAGAGATATTTACATTTCCCTGTTTCCCAGCCAAGTTAATCACACCCTTTTGTCTGGCAGTCAGGTATCAGGATGCCAGGGATTATCACTTTAATTCCTGAGACAATGAGAAGGTTCCCCCCACCCCACTTCTTCCTTGCAGAGGAACACCTGGTCAGAGAGAGAGTCAAAATGGTGTCAGAAAGGCCTGTCTTCCTGTGCTGCTTCAGACATGTGCCTGTACATTCATGTACATGTTTTATGAACAATTATTATATATATATAGATATGACCTCAAAATTCTTATAACATTAGAAACAACTTTGAAATTAGTTTTTATGATTTGAAGATGTAAGTTCACAAGAGGCTATTTTAATAATCGTTCTAAGTTTGTTTTTAGCAAACATATTTTTTCAGATAGTCTTGTCGACTTCAATATGTTGTTTCTATTCCAAAACTACTCTTCCTGTGTAAATCTTACATTTGTATCTCTATCTTTCTGTAATGAGATTGGGGTGATTGTAGATGGGGTAGCCCTTTTTTTTATTTCCTACAACAACCTTGTGAGGTAGGTCAGGCTAACTTGCCCAAATACCAGTCACTGAGCTTCATGACAGAGAGAAGATGTGATCCACTGTCTGTTGAATCAGCTAAGTTGTGTCCTCCTGTGAGAGACAAATGTTGTAACAGGTAACTGTAAAAATAAGCAGTGATCTTAAATTAGTTTTAAAATGCCTTCACTCCAACTATTGCTTAAGCAGAACAAATAGCCAACTTACCTTTTAAGGTGCAAAACTCAAATGTGGCTCAGGCCGCTACTGGTTTTACTCAGCAGTAAAGAGAAAAACTTGAAAGTGTCGTTTACACAGTACTAAATCCTTGTAAAGTCTGACTGAAACAAGCCTGCTATGTGACCCAGCCCTCAGGGCTACTTAAACACCTGTGGATTTATAGAGTTCAGATGTCTACAAGGTCTCTGTTAACGTTCATTTTCAAACCTGCATCCCAAGTGACACGGATTGCTGGCATGATTATGCCGTTCTCTGTTTGCTTCTTGCTTGCAAGGTGATCACGTAAAGATATATGGACGCCATTTATCATTATGCCAAAAATCTTGCAACACAAACAAGAGATAAATTCTGAATACTGGGGAATTTATTTTCAGAAGCCTCGCTAAACAACACATTTCTTTGAGTCTAACTCCACAGCTACTTGTGCATACAGGAGCTTACAACACCATTGACTTTCTAACAGCAATTCCTTTTAGCTTTAATGAGCAGTTCTTCTTTTCTTTTCTTTTTTAAAAAAATGCATAATAGCAAAACATAACCAGCAGAGAGAGGAACAGGCCACAATGTGTTCTGCAAATGAAATTCCTTATTATTGATTACTTACATGACACTTGAAAAAAGAGAGAAAGAAGCCAAGGGCTTCACAATCTTTATTTCTGCTTTTCTTCACAACAACCCAGTGATATTTTAGAACAATGGGCACTTTTGCTCCCATGCAACAGATAGAAAAACTGAAGCTGAAATATAGTGTTTGCTAAAGCTACCACAAATCCATGCCTGAGCAGAGGCTTGAATTTAAGATTTCTTAACTGAACACAATCTTCCACTCAACCATACTCTGACATAAAGAATTCAAACCAAATCAGGAGTGGCTAAGCTACACCTCTCCAGATATTGTTGGACTACAACAGGGGTCCCCAAACTAAGGCCCGGGGGCTGGATGCGGCCCAATCGCCTTCTAAATCCGGCCCGCGGACAGTCCAGGAATCAGCATGTTTTTACATGAGTGGAATGTGTCCTTTTATTTAAAATGCATCTCTGGGTTATTTGTGGGGCATAGGAATTCGTTCATTTATTTATTTTTTTCAAAATACAGTCCACCACCACCACCACCCCACAAGGTCTGTGGGACAGTGGACCAGCCCCCTGCAGAAAAAGTTTGCTGACCCCTGGACTACAACTACCATCATCCCTGATGATTCACCATGCTGGTTAGCACTAATGGGAGTAAGGATCAACAATATCTGGAGTTATACAATACACACACACACTATGATTCTATGATGTCCATAATGGGGAAGGGCCAATGTGCAGTGTGAGAGCACACTTTGCTTCCAAGGAACATTCTTCTAAGTGGGATTGAGCAAATGCTTTACCATTGTGATAGTCCCACTTTTGTAACCTAGAAAGCTGCCTTGCGCCAAGTCAGACCATGCGGCTCAAAGCTGCAGCAGCTTTGCAGCATTTCAGACGGCAGTCCTTTCCACTCCTACCTGGAGGTAACCTGGGACATTCTGCATTCAAAGCAGATGTTCTGCCGCTGAGCTATGGCCCTTCCCCATTTGCATCATTCATACAAGTAAAGATTAATTTGGAAAGGTAATATATATAAAGGTATCTTAGAAATATAACCTTTAAAAAACAAACTGACCCAAAAACTCTTGTAGCTTGATGATTCTCAATTACATTCCATTTAAGGTATCAAACAGTGGTATAGATATATTATTTTAAAAAGGAAACCCGCATGATTAATATCTCTCACTCTTTTATATTCCACTCCATATGGCTTCCCGAACAGGTAGGTGTGTGTAATAAAGCAATAGCATGCCTCGTCTCTTGCTGATCTATCTAAATTTACATGCAGCTAAATCTTTTTTACTGCTCCTGACAATATGTCGTTCCTTACTTTTATATCTGAACTTATATTGCTTGTGGTACAGTGTTATCATTACAATGCTGAATTGCCCTAAAAAAAAAGATGTATCTGTTTATCTGGATCATATACATTTTCATGATTGTCAGTTTCCTCTGCTCCCTTTTTTATTTGCACGGCTTTATTTCTTTATGCACTTGAAAATGACTGTCTGCCAATATTTCATGACCCATAATTGGGTAAGTAAGCAGAAGTTGCTTATTTGTAGCCTCAGCAACAGGTGACACTTTTGCAAATTGACTTTCTTAATTAAGTTAGTCTCTTAGCTGTTCACTGCAAAGACTTTATTTGCAATGGGGGGTAGGGGAAATATAAATCCAAGTAGATGCAATATTGGGGTTCCTGCCCCACACAGCATATGGGCTGTGTACCACACAAATTGCTTGCATCTTTCCAAACAATTTGTCTGTGGTGGAATCAGCTTTGACAGTTCTGACCACTGTTTGGGAGGATGGTGAGGTTGGTGATGGACTCTCCTTTACTGAGGTTTTTAAACAGAGGCTGGATGGCCACATGCCAGGGATTCTTTAGCTATGATTCCTGCATTGCAGGGCATTGGACTTCCACCTCTACAATTGTATGGTTGTGTTTGTCATTGGGCACAAAGCTTGTTATTCTACGCAAAGAACACTTGAGGGATGTTCACACGTTGCATTTGACAGGTGTACCGCCTGTGTTCACAACAGTTGAGCTGTATACTTGTTCAGTTAATCAAACAAAATGTTAAACGAGTGTACAGGCTGCATAATTGTGCACATTAGTTGATCTGTACAAATCAACGAGCACACACTCTTTCACACAAACACTTGTACACGCATAAAGGTAAAGGGACCCCTGACCATTAGGTCCAGTCGTGACCGACTCTGGGGTTGCGTGCTCATCTCACATTATTGGCTGAGGGAGCCGGCATACAGCTTCCAGGCCAGCATGACAAAGCCGCTTCTGGCGAACCAGAGCAGCGCACAGAAATGCCGTTTACCTTCCCGCCGGAGCGGTCCCTATTTATCTACTTGCACTTTGACGTGCTTTTGAACTGCTAGGTTGGCAGGAGCTGGGACCGAGCAATGGGAGCTCACCCCGTCGCAGGGATTCAAACTGCCGACCTTCTGGTCAGCAAGCCCTAGGCTCTGTGGTTTAACCCACAGCACCACCTGTGTACCCTCACATAGCGATAGCTTGTACACGCATAGTGATGGCTTAGACCTGTGTTCAGTGCAATGTGCAAACAAGCCTTCAGTCAGAGTCCATTGTGCTTTTCAAGAGAACACCAACCAGAAGGGCCAAACAAGCACAGGAAAGTGGGAAAACATATAGCCAATGTGGGAGGAATCTGGCTTACAATAAAAACCTAGTGGAACTTATTTCTGAGCAAGCATGCTTAGGATTGCATTGACACTTTTACCAAGGGGGAAAAAAATCTAGCAAGGGAAAAAACGTGTTGGGTGCCTTTTCCTGATTCCAGTTAGTGGAGCTTGCGACAGCTGAGTTTGGATTGGTAGTGGTTTTTGAAGTACTTACAATAACTATAATTATTGCTCCACGGATACACACCAACTAACGTGAAAACTGCCATGACTAACATGCATATAATAAGGGGTTTGAGGGCTTTTCTCTAGTGTCTTTGGGTAAGGGAATAATGAAAGACCACTTCCTCCCAATTAAAATCATTTAGCAAGCTGCTGAGTTTTCCCTTTTCCTGTTTCTCAGGAGGTCACCAGTCAGGGAACTTCAAAAGGAAAGAGGCATGGATGTGTTGCGAGGGGTCAGAAAGATGGAATGATAAAAGCAAAAAAAGTTTTTGATGGATCGATAATAATAGGATGTTGCCATTCCCAAGGAAGATGTATTGTATCACAATTTTCTATGCCTTTGCTCTGAAGTAAGTCCCACTGGGTTCAGTAGTGCTTACGCCCAGGTAAGCATGCATAGAATTGCTTCCCTAATTATCATTCCACCTTATTCATTCCAAAAAATGTATCCGTTCAGCTAAAATAGCCATTAAGTGAAAGTTGGTTTCTTGCAGTATTAAGTCATTCATGTGAAGAAATCTCTGAAAATGAGTAGCTGACTTACTCCCAGACAATAGCAGCATGAAGTCCCTAGGGGAGATATCAGACCTCTTTTCCTTGGACCACATGAGCTTTTGGAACTATTAAAGTTTTCCTTTTTCACTTTCCTCTGACAATTTATTTTCCCTTTGTGAAGTGTTTCCTACTCTGTGACAAACATACTGGGAAAAGCCTTACAAGTCCTTTGTCAAAGAGCTAAAGGGTAGCTATTTTTAGCGGTTTTCCTCCAGTTTTTGTCCACAAATACGATTACAATTTTGTATGCTGTTCTAAATTTTAATGAGCAGCTCCAGTGATAATCACCAAGCATCTATATTTATAGAATCATCATAAACGCGGAACTGTATTTTTATATATGCCAGAGTATTCCATATGTATAAATTCAGTGTGTTAAAAATCTTTAGCAATAGATTTTAACAAAACAAAACCCCATAATCCTATTTCTCAGAGTGTAAAATTAGACATAAACCAGCGTATTTTGATTCAATTTGATAACTTAGATCTAAATGATATGTTTATTTTTTCCTTCCCTGGAGCTACATAAAGATATTTTTGGTTTGATGTCTATATTGCGGGGGGGGGGGGAGATTCTTGAAAGCCAGTGGTTCTATGGAATATGCAGACAGCACACAAAAAATTAAAAATGTAATGAACTGTATAAGAATTTTGTATCTTATATCTAGGTGTCTAGCTTCTCTTTACGCTTTCACCCTTGCACACTTTGTATATTACTTTCTGTTCTTGGAAACTGAATTTGAGTAATAGATGAATACCCATAGACAGTATTCATTATAGTTTTATGAACATGTATCTATATGCAGTTTTGCCAGCTGGGACTTGAACTTTACAAACTACTGCAATCCTGGTATCAAGTCAACTATCATGATATTGCATGTCATTCCCAATGAGTTTGAAACATCTTCTACAAAGCTTGCTGCTTGATTGGATAAGAGATACCAGATTCCAGTTGGGTGTGTGTTCACTCCATCAGAATCAACACCTTCCATTTCAAAGCCAAGCAATGCCCACTCATCTCCTTATTTCACACATTTCTAGTCATCTAAAATTTACTCCGATTTTTCCAAATTCTTCTCAATTTTTTTAAGTTATTTGCTTGTATTTAGAGCTGCTCCCAGACAGGGGTTTAACTAGCACAGGCATCCCCAAACTGCGACCCTCCAGATGTTTTGGCCTACAACTCCCATGATCCCTAGTTAACAGGACCAGTTGTCAGGGAAGATGGGAATTGTAGTCCAAAACATCTGGAGGGCCAAAGTTTGGGGACGCCTGTATGTACTATCACTGAGATATCACAAACAGGTTGTTGACAGCAGGTCTTTTTTTTTTTTTTACTTCTCATATTTTCCTTGAAAAGGGTAAATCTGGATCGAATGGGGAGGAGATACAAAATCCTACTCAGCCCCCTGAAAGGAAACTAGCAAAGCTCATACTGCTGCAGGGTGGGTAAGCAGAACACTGCAAGTAAGAAAAAGGAGGTGTTGGAGGTGGTGCCTACCTTAATTTAAGACATAGTGCCAGCTCTTTAGGCGCTGAGGAGTCCCACTCTTGCCCCCTCTCTTGAGATTTCCTCCTCCAACAGGGATGGGGCAAATCCCTTCCTACCCACCAATCTCATTGATGGGAATGGTATTTTTGACGGCAAATTTTCAGTGATCTGCACCTTTATACTCCAGAACATGTGCTTGCTGAGCTAAGGCAATGAGACATCACATTAACCTGGAACATATGGAAGAAAGCACTGGTATTGCTCTTATTTTCAGTACAAATTATATACCTATTTAAAATGGCACGCACCACTTCGAACTTCATGTACAATTCTGTTTGCCACTGCTATGTTATTTTCTCCTTATTAAAGCCGATAAAAGAAATATTCAGATTTCATGTGGAGCCGTTCTAGTCTCAGAAAATGTGTGCAGGAGTCAAGGTGGAAGTATAAGCTTAGGTGTGGACCATTCGATCAAACACCGTTTCTCTTAACCACACTTCTGAGAGTGCCTGTCCATGAAGAAGCAAACTTGGAAATTACAGACTTTTCTCTAGCCTTCAGATATGAACTACAGAATCTTCTCTAGTCATTCAACATAATGATGTAGACCCCTGATGCCCTTCCACACCTATAATTCCTGTCTGGTCACATACCCCTCACTTTCTTCACTTAAATGTATGCCGGTATCTGTACTGCTACAGTACTTATTTCACACATCATTCTCCATTCCTTGGGAGAAGAAATAAATAAATCCCAAACTTTAAAGAAAGGAAATGGCAAGTTCTATCATTTAGAATAAAGAAAACTGAATAAAGCGGCGCACACCTCCAAATGTGCATATAATAACTTGCTAATAAATATGACTTTGGAGTCAGAAGAAATTTTTAATGCATGATTTAATTATTACTTGAAATAAAAATAATAGGCCCTGTCAAATCAAAAAGGTTATATCTTCACCCTGACAGGGTAATAAAAAACCCCATAATCAAATAAATTTTAAAGTTTATGGATTAGAGACATAATGAATAATTTCCCATCATTAAAGTTTTATTTTGTGAACAATAAAGCACCCTTAACATTATGCATCGGCTGCATTTCTTAGCAATTCTTTCATCCAGTTTTGTATTTAGAATAACAATAAGGATATGAAGAGAGGGTGGGGGTTGAGGATCAAGCCAGAAGGAGTCTTGAATCTATTTTGCTTAAGATTGCCTTGGGCTAAACACCAGGGACATGAAACAAACTATTCTTATCACCTTTCCCCAAACCTAACGATTTACATTGACAATGAAAAGTGCCAGCGCCAGCTGCACTTTAAGAAAGCACCACATGCCTTGATGAGCTGCAGGAAAAATGGGAAAATAGCCCAGTTCAAGCTGGAGGTGTCAACCTCCTCTCGCCAGCTGGGTGACACAAAGCTAAAAGTGATGAGGTGCTAATTAGGGGCTGATGAGCAGAATCTTGGAGTGGAAACTTGTCCAAATAGCCTCTGTACTGAATCACGGGCTTATAAGCCATCTCTTATCTCCCACTACAGAGCCCTGACAAGAGGCGAAGAAAATTAGTCCAGATCTTTAGAGGTTACTTTTTAAAGCAGTTTTTGGGTTCACACACTTCATCTTCTGGAATTATAATAAAATCACTGTGTGCGCCATATTTCAGGGCAGTTGTACAGCTTACCTCTAACATGTGACAGAAATAACAGGAAGAGACATTTTCATAGGATCTAAAAGCATGCCCTGTCAAATATTTCCCCCCCTAGTATGATTCTTAAAATATATCTTCCTCTCTACGGCACAAAAAACGAGTTTTCACACCTTCAGATGGAAGTTTCTATTGCCACACATCCCTATATGTGTATGACATTCAGTTTTCAAAAAAGGAAAGTGTTCTGGGGGGAAATGTGTGTGTTAACTATATATATATATATATATATACACACACACACACACACACACACACACACACACACACACACTGTATATATATGGCATGTTAGGGCTAGATTTAGGTTAAAATAATCTATTGAAATCACAAAAAGAAAACATTGGGAGATTATGAACTTCTTGGGACTTACATAGGCTGCCCAATACCCATATTTACTGGGTTGCTCATGAGCAATTAAAACGAAGAGTGTTGATGTTACCCTCTGAAGCCTTGAGCAAACTGTTTGAAAGATTGTCTGCAAGTAGTCTGCACTCTAAAATCTGCAATGGAGGCCATTATTGTGTGCCCACCACCTAGATCAGTAAGGCTGGCAGGGGCAAGGGAGAGAGTGTTTTATGTGGTGGCCCCACAGGTATAGAACTCCTCGTCATTTCATCTCAGGAAGGCTATCACACTCACTGAAAATCCACCCCTTTCAGATTGCCTATTCATGACTGATATTCCTTGGCTGCTGTTTCAAAATATTTCAAACCGTTCAAAACAACCCCCCTTCTTGGAACATCTTATTCTTTGGGAATTGTGTGTGCTCTAACAAGTATGGCATACCCCATTGGAATAAATGGTTTGGACTGCATTCCTGTGGCAGATCTTCCTGATTCGTTGGTTTGCCCTAGGCCAGGGGTCAGCAAACTTTTTCAGCAGGGGGCTGGTCCACTGTCCCTCAGACCTTGTGGGGGGCCGGACTATTTTTTGGGGGGGGGCATGAACAAATTTCTATGCCCCACAAACAACCCAGAGATGCATTTTAAATAAAAGCACACATTCTACTCATGTAAAAACACCAGGCAGGCCCCACAAATAACCCAGGGATGCATTTTAAATAAAAGGACACATTCTACTCATGTAAAAACACGCTGATTCCCGGACCGTCTGCAGGCCAGATTTAGAAGGCAATTGGGCCGGATCTGGCCCCCGGGCCTTAATTGGCCTACCCATGCCCATGGCTTTTGAGACGGGAGAACTTTCCACCAAGCACTTCTCCAACTTCTGTTCCAAAAACTTACAGCTGTGTAGAGGACTGTACCACCTGAACATCTGATCATTTATTGCCTCACACCCTGAAAGGAATTCAGAATTTGTTTATCAGCTGCCCACCCATCATCCTCTAGGTAGGATCCCAGTTGGGCTTTTTGACAGAATGTGTTTGTTAGTCTGATGCTGTGCTTTTCTTGGTTGTAATCTGAGTATATTAAAATCCTAAATGTATGAATTGCAGACCTTTGTGTGCCAACTGAAAAGGGAAAAATGCTAGCTTGATGAAAACTTGGCATAAATTAGTCACAGCACATTCAGGAACTCAGCCTTATATCTGAAGAGTGCGCAAGATCTGCATAAAAATCAGATGTAGTGATTGTTTCATCTAAAGAGTATTGGATTTAGTCTCTCATACTTTAAATAATACAACATAATAAAATATGAAATATGCTTTCCTGCACATTTGTAATTTTATTCAAAGTAGCGTGTTTTTCCATATGTTTTCTCTCTCAGCTTCTGCAGTGAAGGTGGAGATTAATTGTTATCTCTGAAGAAGTAAAAGGAAATCCTGTCTCTTTGGAAAATATTAGAGTAACCCTCCCAAAGACTTGTATAATTCTGTACCATCTTGGTAGCTTTGATGCCACACAGGTTTAAATCGCCATGTATGGCAATATAGAGGTAGGCCTATACTTTTCATCTGAAATTTTATGCATGCAACTCTTGCCAACATCTGTGGCTCATTCTAAATATTTACAGCCAATCATAAATGACTAGTCAGAATATGAACCAGTTACTATAGTAATACTGTGACAGTCTTGCTTTTGGGTGCAGTGGAGGCAATTACAGTGAATGTCTAAACTTTGGTGAAAGTTGCCATTGACATGTGAATGCTCACAATCCCAGATGAATTTTGTGAATGCCCCACCATAGACATAACTCCTGCTTCTTTCAATAAACACATTTAGTTGTGACAGAGTTTCTGGACATCCACAAAGTTTATCTGGCATTTCATTCAACAAAGGTGAGATATTCACTGTAACTCCTCCTAGTTATCCAGTTATTGATGGGATGGGAGATAGCAACTGGCCAGAGTTTCCCAACTTACCTCACAGAATTGTTGTGGCAATAAATTGGGATATCCCCCATGGGTGCTGCTCTAAGCACTTTGAAGGGCAGGCAGGATAGAAATGTGATTGTAATTGAATGAATGATGAATGGGTGGATGAATGAATGAATGAACAACAATTAATGAATGGAAAATGCTCCCATTCCATGGCCCCATACAGAAATGTATGAATGAGACAGAGTTGAGGGGAAATAATCTACACTGACAGATCTGAGTGTTTTATAACAACATTCTGCATAATATTTCTTTTATGTCACAGTTTGGGGAATGCAATGTTCTCAATTGATATGTGCATAAGAATACATCGGCTGAATTTTGGCAATATTATAAAAGAACGATCACTAATATAATATGCCAGTTCTTTTTCCACAGAAGCTCCCATCACCCCAATTTCCATTGATTTTGTTTTTCTCTTTCATAAGTATCTCAAGGATTTAAAATAAATGACAACTGATTGCTCTCGACAAACATAAATTACACTTTTGCTTGAATCAGTCCTGGAGTGGCGGAAACACAAACCTGCATTTGAATTCCTAATGATTCTTCCCATTGTCTCGCTGCCGTTAGAACCTGTCAATCACTGATGAAAAGTACTAATCACTCCCAGAAAATCCCAGTCTCATAGACAAAAGTACCAGTCAGTAGAAAATAATAATAATACCAATTGGTCAAGGATGGAAAGGGAATCTCACTAGGGATCTCACTACACAATGGAATTTATTAAGTCCATTTTGTTTGAGTCTAGCTCCTCTTGCATCCAGAGGGCTGAGACTTTAATTTCTAAGTCAGCTAAAACCCACCAAGGTAACTTATATTCATTAGCTGGGCTCTGTATGTACTGCTGTGAAATCTCTTGGCTGTGACAAGGGCTTCTGGCTTTCAGCAGCAGTGGTAGCAGCCGGGCTTATTTTCATTTCTTTCGCTCTCTCTTTTTTTTGGGAAAAAAGTAGATACAGTCAGAAGTTGGTGTTTCAAAAATCCTTAATTGGCTCAGATGCTCTTTTGCAGGCATTTCCAAAGTTGGTTCTCTCAAAAATTCTGACTAATTGTATACATTAAAGGACATTTCACAGTTAATGCTCTGCATCACAGTGGTCCCCCTTTGTGACAAACCCCCGTTATGTTTACTACAGAGAAGCAAAAGCAAGTACAGAGATGCACAATAAAGCGCTGTCACTTCAGGTCACCAGGGGTGGCAGTGCACAAAAGAGGAAAAAAACCCACAGATTTTTGTTTAGATATTAGATATCATAAAAAGCTAATTCAGAAGCCTTGACACATACCCAAACCTTCTGCATCTTCAAATGATTCCCTTACTTAACAGCTTTCCGGATGGCTGCACATGAAAGCATAACTCAAAATATCTTCATTCATTCTTAAATGCTTGATGTTAAAATGAAATTATAAAAGAATATGCAGCAATTGCCTTTGTGTTAGCCTGATAATGATTACCACCTCTGGAACTGACCAGGGAGGACAGGGAACGATCAACAGCAGCAGCAGCAACAGCAACAAAAAGAAGTTACATGCACTGATTTAGAGGTCACAAGCAAGGTACTTCAATCGCTCAAAATTGCAAAATTAGGCCTCTGTGCACATCACCAGCTTAAACTGCAGCTAGGTCTTTCTTTCTTTTTTCTCAATTCAGATTGGTAGCTGGGTGAAGGGAATGCACAAAACGCAGTATTTCATAAGAAATGATGGTATGGATACAGGAGAGAAGTGGATCCTGTGCATATTATTTGTATACTGCTTCCCAACCCCGCAATGGGTGTGCAATGGATGCCAAGTAAAGGGAATGTGTATCAGAGTAGATGACAGCTGCAACAATGACCTGGGAGTAAGCCCCATTGAATTCAGTATGACTTAACTCTGAGTAAACATGGATAGAACTGTATTGTTTAGATGAACTTCATGTATAGTTATATAGAGAAAGAAATTATGTATTTTGCAACTGTAATCATGTTTTATTTTGTGGGGCAGTTAGGGTTGCCACATGTCCTCTTTTTCCTGGACACACCCTCTTTTTCATGGGTATGTAAAATGAGAGTTGTCATAGCAATCCATAGTTAAAAGCAGAAGTCGGTAAATTTTTGCTCTTCTAAATATGGAAACCCTATGCTGCCCTCCACGGCCAAGGGTATTGATTCCAGATAAGTACCTCCCATGTAATCTCTCAAAGTAGTCTGCATCTCAGAGCCTTAAAAAGGAGTTTTATATACATTTTGTTTTTTCATCTGGCCACAATTTGGAGGTGTGAAATCAGAAAGCTAACTGCATTACAATGCGCACGTTTAATCCAAGAGGGACACATCAAGTCAGTCAGTGCTGGATTTGAAAAGAAACTAATTCCGCAAATGGCTATACAGACACAGGAACCAACTACTTTCAGGCATGAAAAATGAATCGTGTCCTCCCTCAAGGAGCACATGTGTTGCGGTGGGACCTGGCAACCAAATGCTTGTGTTGTGGGTGGGTACTATTGGATAGCTACAACACCCGATTGGTAGGTCCTTTCATGCTAGGTTTAATCTGACCAATGGGACACTAGCCAAATGGATCAAGGAACCTGTATATGCCCATGCATGTGACCCTGAGCTTTCTCTCTTGGTCAGTGCATCGCAACACCTGCCCACCTCTCCCTATTTTTAGGGCTTGCGCGCTTGACCTTGCTATGCCGCCGTGTGTCGTCTGTCATTGGGACAGGGGCACGGCAGGAATTTCCCCCACTTGGCTGATTGGCTGGTGCCATTTGGGTTTCGTCTGCCGCGTAGCAAATTGTCACAACTGTAAGGTTGCGGATAGGCTCTGGTTCAGGTGATAGGGATGGGGGAACGCTCTTGCCATCCCTATGTGAAGGGGTACTCCGTTAAAGGAATCCAGGGACTCAATGGTTTGGTCAACCCTGCGAAGGATTGTGCCCATGCCTGAGTCCAGGGGGACATCTGGGTGGTGGACATAGCATGTCCCTGACTTTCCGCCATTCCAGGTGTTCACCCTAGGCTGACCTATGGTAGAGCCCTGAGTCAGCACTACCTGCAACGGTGCAGGGAGCTAGTCAAACCAGAGCCTATGCAACCACTCACTTGCTGTAATCAGTAAAGTTCTGGCCTAAATTCTTCCAAAAACCAAACCCAAAATTTGAGTCTTGTGTGAATTTATTTAAGGGGGAGGTTTAAAGGTCTAGACACGCAATAACATTATCCAGCACAACCTCATGTGATTCAGGGTTTTGTATGTAACTGAAGCAACATGGAACAAGAAGCATGGAGGAACAACAGCTGTCACATTCTTGAGTAACATGAGTAACACAAGTCCACAGGCCAGGAATGTGTGCACACCACATCCCTAAAGCACCTTAAAAGCAACCCCTTCCCTGGCAGGGAACAGCTCAGGTAGTAGAGCATGAGACTCAATCTAATCACTCCCAGAAAATCCCAGTTCCCACACAGAGCGAAAGATTCTTGCACTGCAGGAGATTGGACTAGATCAGTGTTTCCTAAATTTGGGGCTCCAGATTTTTTTTTAACTACAACTCCCATCATCCCTTACTAGCAAGACCAGTGGTCAGGGATGATGGGAATTGTAGTTCAAAAACAGCTGGAGACCCAAGTTTCGGAAACACTGGACTAGATGCCCCTGATGGCCCCTTCCAACTCTAGAATTGCATGATTCTAAGAATAATCATGGGAACTGCTGTTTATCCCTCACCTTTCACCCTTAACAAACTACAGTTCCCAATATTATTGTGCTTTGTATGTGCTTTAAAGATATGGCGCATCTGCTACCTAGGCCTGCATTATTCATGGCAGCCTGCCAGACAGAGGGTCCCACTTCAGGTGAAAGTTCTTCTTTTGAATCCTTTATGAGTGCATGTTGTTGACTCTGGTGGCAACAGACAACTGCACTTCCAAGTCCCAGACTGCAGAATCCGGGACCGGCAGCCGTGTGACACCGGAAGTTGCGTCGACGTAACTTCCGGTGTCGCTTTGCCCTTCTATGGGCACCAAAAATGGCCGCCGCTGGCTTCAAAAGTAGCTTCTACGCATGTCCGGAAGTGCGTTGACGCAACTTCCGATGTCGTCCCGCCCATCTATGGGCACCAAAAATGGCCACCGCTGACACCAGAAGTTGTGTCTACGCACTTGCCCATAGAAGGGCAAATCAGGGGAAAAAATGGCTGCAGTCTGGAGAAAATAATGGAGAAAAACGGGAGACAAAGTGATATGGGGGACCACCGGGAAAAGTTAAGTAAAAACGGGGGTTTCCCGGGGAAAACGGGGTACTTGGCAGCTATGACTTACTGATTCTGGGGATGTATTGAACCTTAGTGAGCACCGGCGATAAATGAATCATTTTTATTTCCAGTATGTATCAGTTTCGCATGTTCATTCACAAGTCTGTTCCAGCCATTCCACTATTATTAGTATTTATCATGAAAAAATGCATTTTAAGATGCATTTTACCCTAACACACACATTTTGGTTCTTTCCTTTATTTGAGCCAAGAGCTGTAGTACAGAGAAGTGCAAAAGCTGATGCTTATCTATGCCCTCACCCGCATAGTAGTGTGAATCAGGATGGTTTGCTTAAAAATGAAGACTGAATAAAAACCTTCGGAATCCCAAGTGGGTGCAGGACAGAATTCAGTGAGTTGAAGCTGCAAAGCCTTGTTGGCTGCTCTATATTGGCTTGCAGGGAGAACTCGGAGAGGCTTGCCTTTCAGTACAGCTTTCAATGTGTTGTAGAATTAGTCCTATATTTGCCTTTAAGGCACAAATGCACTTTTAAAAAAATAAACAATGGTTTCACAAACCTTAAAAACAGTGGCATAATACCACCAAGCTAGCCTGAAAACCTGTTGCAAGTCAAATCCTGCAAACAGGAGTACAGCTATTAGTGCAGCCTGAAAGACTGCGTTTTGCAGTCATTCTGGGAATGTTGGAATATTTTCCATGTGAATATGCTTTGCTTCTGTGATATAAGCCCTGCAGGCACATTAATCCTCAAGTATATTAATCCACAGTGCCATCTAGCCACCTGTGTACATTTAGTTAAACCTGGACCAAAATAAAAGGGTTTTTTGTTTTTTACAAAATGTAAAAACATCCTTACTAAACTGTAAAAACTAATTTTTAAAAAATTGCCAGGAGTTGCTGCCCATAAGGGAAAATTAATGGCTTCCCCGGGTGGTTTTGCCAACAATTGCTGACCCAAAGGAAACCCGTAAACCTTTACTATCACTTTAGATTCAGCTGCTGCAACTCAGAACATTATAAACTGGATATTAGTTCCATTAAATCATAATGAACCATGCTGAATTTCAATGAACTGTTCTGTAAACACCTGCTCTTATGCAACACAACACTCTTGCTTCCAAAAAAGACTTCCCTTCATTTTCCTTCAGTCCCTTTGCCGTGTAACCGATTAAAAAAGAGAAAGAAATGTGTTTAACAGCAGTTAAATATAAAGCAGTTCCGAGATCTCTGTAGGGCCATATAACTGTAAAAATAAAGTAAATAAAGCAAAATGATAGCCAAATTAAACCAGCCATTAAAAAGAAGCCCTTCAGTTATGTCTTAACAGGACAACAGGAAAAAGGGTGAAGATGCTGATAGCCTACTGACTGCAGCATAGTATGAAGAAGGGTGAAACCTTTTGTAATTATAAGGCACCATGTTCACACATTGCCACTGCAGCTGAGAAGGTATTTGAGCAAATCCACAAAGATCTAGCATCCAGCTTCCGTGGAGCAGTTCACATTTCTGTTTTAGTCATTGTATAGGAAACATCTCAGTGTTTCAGAATGGTTTACTAAAATGCATGGTTGGCTTCTGTCATGGAGCTCCATGTTGGTGGTATAATACTGAATGAGAAATCTGACTCAATTCACCATCTAGTTTCCAAGAGAATAAAAATTCTTTTGTTTTATTCATATAGGCCATTTCTACACAAACACAGAGTGTACAAAAAAAAAACTAAAGCAACAGCAACGTATCAAATTTTACTAAAATACAGAATTGATATAAAAATGTTACACTAATAGAAAATTACTAATCCATATAAACCAATAAACAACAATTGTGTTTTTAAACATCCCATGGATGATAAGGACATGTTATTCAGCAATGACAATATTAGAGATAAAGAATCTTCCTTTCTGTTAGATTTTAGGAGGTCATGTTGTCACATACCCCCATGTAATAAAATGTATGCAGTATGTGTATGAAACAACATAAAGAAAGCGAAACAAAATAAAAAAAATTCCTTCCAGTAGCACCTTAGAGAGCAACTAAGTTTGGACAGTGTTCTCGAACATGAGTTTGACCAAACTGCGGGAGGCAGTGGAAGACAGGAGTGCCTGGCGTGCTCTGGTCCATGGGGTCACGAAGAGTCGGACACGACTAAACAACAACAAGTTTGTCATTGGTATGAGCTTTTGTGTGCATGCACACTTCTTCAGGTACACTGAAATGGAAGTCACCAGACCCTTATATATAGTGAGAGGGTGAGGAGGGGTATTACTCAGAAGGGTGGTGGGAATAGGTGATTGGCTGATAGGTGTGGTAAACCTGTTGACTGTTAATGACTGCAATTGGTCTTACAGGAAAAAGCAAGGGGTGAGATGGCTAAAAATAGCTTTATCATGTATAATGAGATAAGAATCCAATGTCTCTATTCAGACCAGGTCTCTCCATGGTTTTAGGTTTGGTAATAAGTTGCAATTCAGCAACTTCAGAGAAAGAAAGGTTAGTGAGGGTATACCTGTCCTCAAACACTGAGATGGCTGCTGGCTCCCCTCATGTACATCTCGGTAACAGTAGCCTGGTTTCAGTTCCTTGGTCTCAGTATCATGAAATATTCAGAGTTGGACAAGGAATTCTTGCAGGGCAGGGTGGAGAAGGGTACGGGGTGTGGATAGCGAGTTCATAATACAGCTGAGCAAATTCATATACCAAAGTGGATAACTACAAATACTGGCAATGAACACTAAAGCTTTATTCCCTTACCCACCTTTCCCCTCTTTCCATATCCTTTCCATTCTGTATGTTAACGAATAAAGTCATGACAATTTTTCAAAACATTACAGAGAACGTTTACAAGCTGCAGAAACAATTGGAGCAGAGGCACAGTTTCACTACTTGCTGTCAGCGTTTGAAGACCACATGATCCTCGGTCACTTGGTTTGTCTGCAATACACAGACTCCAGTGACATATTCACAACCAGAAGTGGCCAAAATCCAGCTAAGGAAGATCTCATTGCCCCCCCCTCGATTCCAGCTAGTAATTTTCTATTTGTGGAAAATGTAAAACTAAAGGCATAGGAAATATTTTAAGGGAGTTGATTTGGGAATGGGCATCTTTTGTGGAAGACAGAAGACTGAACTTTTAAGGAGCAATGTGGCAATATGCTGTTATGAGTTTGTGGGTGCTAGCTATTTCTCCTGGAACCAGTAAGTGTTAGAATTTAATCAAGGCTCTGGGTGCTAAACTGTGTGCTAGACTACACAAATCCCTGGATTTAACAAGTGTCAAAAAGTAGTAAGACAGGTTAGCTTCCTGGTGAGGTGATTGCCTGATCATTAAGAGAACAAGGCATCAAAGAGCTTATGCTAGAGCAGGGTTCGCAAACTAAGGCCCGGGGGCCGGATGCGGCCCAACCGCCTTCTAAATCTGGCCCGCAGACGGTCCGGGAATCAGCATGTTTTTACATGCATAGAATGTGTCCATTTATTTAAAATGCATCTCTGGGTTATTTGTGGGTCTTAGGAATTCGTTCGTTTGTTTTTTTCAAAATATAGTCCGGCCCCCCACAAGGTCTGAGGGGCAGTGGACCGGCCCCCTGCCGAAAATGTTTGCTGACCCCTGATATTGGAACCACAACTTAATTTCCATCCCATTGGCAAAATGGGGGTGGGAAATTATCTATGCCAGGCGTGGTTTCCAGCCACTTTGGGGGGTGGGGAGGCCGGTTTGAAGGAAGCGGGGGTGCATAGGATTCTGGCTTTAGGCAAAAACCTTTTCTATGCCTTGCTGTGGGTGAACAGCAGAGCAGTTCTGCAGAATACTCTGGCCTATTTCATATGTACTAAAATCCGCCAAGCAGAACAGTTCCGAGGGCAGAGCTGCATGGAGGAAATAATGTATGAGCCAAGAAAACCACACAACACTTGCCAGGGATTCATGCAAATAAGGCAGCAACATCTACTGGCGTATTCATGGGAACTGCTCTCGAGTAGCTGGCTGCATTATACTGTCAACCCATATATTTCTCCCTCAAAGCAGCAGCAGCCGCTAGATTGGACCATGTGCAGGACTTTATCATACACAAACTGGGCAGCAGTAACTGCTCACAGAGTACATACTGGATAAACTGAGGGGGCTCTAGGTGTTCTCACCAGTAACAGGGCTGAATTTGATGTGACATTATATACACTCGGGGCTTTTTTTCCAGCTGGAACTCAGTTCCAGCACCTCTCAGGTTGGCACCATTGGCAGTATAAGAGAACAAGGGAGACATTTATGGTGAGTTCTGGCACCTCTCTTCCTAGAAAAATGGCACTGTATACACTTAAAGAAAATGGTTAATATTATTTTGGTGAAAATTGATTGATGGACCCCACATATTCCACAGTGTGTTCCTGATCAGATTGTGGCCCACACTAATTTCCTGCTGATAATGGTTATAATAGTAACAATAATTTTATTATTTATACTCTACCCATCTGGCTGGGTTGCTTAGCTGTACTTAACCCCCAAAGGTCCTGGTTACTCACATTGGGGGCCCACAACTGGTTTTCTTCCCAAATAGAAGTGGTGAGCTTAAAAAAACGTGTGTGTGAAATAACAGCATATGTTGTTTGGCCTTCACGAGCACGCCCCACACTTTTTTGGGGTTGGGTATGTCTACCTTTTCAAATTGAGTTAAAGTGGTACAGAACATGGAACTCTCTATATATATACAGTATGTATCTCAACCCACCAGAATATACTATAGGTCTGACATTTATATTGCCAACTCTGGAAATGCAGCAGCCGATTTAAGAGTCACTGTTGAAAACAGCCTCTGACAGAAAGAGAAAGAAACTCGACACAAAAAAGAGCAAAAGGCAAACGAAGCACAAACTGCTCCCAAGTAAAGAAAATAACAACAATAAACTCTTCCCCTCCCTTCCCTGAACTCAACAGCCGCAATTCAAAACGTTTCTTGTTAGCAATGGCCAGATTCCCAGTCCTCGTTTGGACCTGGGCCCAGGTGCTTGCAAACTCAACAGACAAGACGACAAAAAGGCATTCTTTTTAATGCCTCCACTGTAAAAATCTTCTGTAAGTTCTGTAGGTAGGATCCCCTCCTATCTCAAGCCCCTTGTGCACTATGTATTTAAAGAAGCAATCACATGACTTAAACCAGCTTGGTTCCCCTGCCCCCAAATAATCCTTAAACCTAGGTTATGGGTGCAACAATTGAATGTCTAGGCACACTTTTTTTATATATATAACAAGAATACAAAGCTGAAAACGAAAGAACTGCAGCTAAATATTTTGTTCATTATTCACATGGTCTAGTCTTCGTCTTGTCTGCCCACCCTCCTAATATTCTTAAGAGGGTTTTGGGAGAGTAGCTGGAAGTGGGGAGGCAGAAAAAGGTCCTCCTTTCCTTCCACTCTGCAGTTTTAATCTGAAATGATAGTCGCTGTACTGCGCCCAGAGCTCAGAAACTGCTCGCAGTATTGAAATTCCCTGTTGCAAAATGCGCCTAGAACAAGGGGAGTTTCAAACACTGGTGATGCCAGAGTTGCAAGGCCACACCAGCAGATAATTTTTATTGCAATTGTTTCTATGGTTTCAATAGAATTTTTTTTAGTGTGTTGCTGTTATCGAATGGGGGGGGGGTAAACCACAGAAATTAATAAACGGTAGGATTCTGATTATTTGGGATATGAAGAAAAAAGCTGCAGAGGAATTCCTGAGCTAGTCTATGCAAAACAACTGGCCAAGCTAGGGCTGTTAAGAAACAATAAAGAGCCATTGAAAGCTATTGGCAATGCAAGAGAACTGTCCCCCCCCCTTGCCCTGAGGTGTGAACAGAGGCTGGGGGTTGGAAGGTTGCCAGGGTAACTGGGTGTCAGGTGACAGGAAAGAGTGTTTTTAACAGGGTGTTAGGGCAGGCTTAGGGACACGGGTGGCGCTGTGGGTTAAACCACAGAGCCTAGGGCTTGCTGATCAGAAGGTCGGCGGTTCGAATCCCCGCAACGGGGTGAGCTTCCTTTGCTCGGTCCCAGCTCCTGCCAACCTAGCAGTTTGAAAGCACCTCAAAGTGCAAGTAGATAAATAGGTACCACTACAGTGGGAAGGTAAACGGCGTTTCCGTGTGCTGCTCTGGTTCGCCACATGACCTGGAAGCTGTACGCCGGCTCCCTCGGCCAATAACGCAAGATGAGCGCCGCAACCCCAGAGTCGGTCATGACTGGACCTAATGGTCAGGGGTCCCTTTACCTTTAGGGCAGGTACCCCCAAACTCCGGCCCTCCAGATGTTTTGGACTACAATTCCCATCATCCCTGACCACTGGCCCTGTTAGATAGGGATCGTAGGAGTTGTAGGCCAAAACATCTGGAGGGCTGCAGTTTGCGGGTGCCTGTGTTAGGGGAAGAAGGGAGAAACGAAGATCCCAGAAGACTGGGATCCATCTTGGGCAGATTGGCTAAAGTCTGGCTGTACTGCTGTGGGGGACAAGCCCCTCTTGAAATGACTGTGATGTACATGTACGATCTGGACTCCCTCACTCCAGACTGTAGATGTAAATAGGTGAATAAACCATACTTCTTACAACTTTTGCGATCTCCACCATGTCTTAATTCTTAGACCCTGGGTGAGTGCCTGGATCCCCCTAGGATCTTGCTGTCACTCAACAGAGAGTGGGGGTGGCACACAACTTCTCTCTCTCTCTCTCTCTCTTAAAAATGCCTATGCTGGTATGTTTGCAAAGCCCAACCCCACTGCCATGCCGCCCCAATCCAGCCCCATCCAGGTAAGTTGTAGCAACCTCAGTGTCACCAGCCACTACTGGCTTTGCTGGATCAGGCCAAAGGCCCATCTAGTCCAGCGGCCAACCACATGCCTGTGGAAAGAGTGCTCTCCCCACTGGCAGCTGGTATACAGAGGCATACTGCCTCAGACAGTGCAGGTAGAACAGTGGGTGTAGAAGAGAGAGAGAGAGAGAGAGAGAGAGAGAGAGAGAAGATAAACCAGAACTCAGTTCCAGCACCTCTCACTGGGTATATGAACAAAACATGTAGATTCCACCCCACCCACCCCCATCCACATGATGTGCAGGGTTACACTAATGCACAGCCTGCACATGGAATATAGAAAGCACCGGTATCCTGGGACCAGGGGCCACCACAGCAGATAATTTCTTGGAACCACAATATTTCCTGTGAAACATGCAAACTGGCCCTATGTAACTAGCTGCATAGTTTTCTGAGCCGACTCTTTCTGATCTGTCATTAGGCAGCTGTACCCTTGTCTCCTCACAAACCTTCTTGAACTCTTGCTTTCATGGGCCAGCACAAGGGAGGGGGGACAATGGGGGGGGGGAGAAGAGAGGAGAGAGGCACTATTTACCAACTCACAATTACAAGCCACCTCTCATGCAAAGGTATATGCTAATGTGGGGCCTGCACAGAAAGGCCGTCGCAGCTGAAAGGAAACAAGCCGCTTGTAAAAAGCAAAGCGCCGCGCAAGTTGCCTTATATAGACTTCCCCTGCAGGAACTGTATCAATTAACGACGCTAAAAGCCCCAGCGTAAGATGGGCACTGCACACAGCATGTCTGCCAGTGTTTTATTATCAAGTCCATTATGATGAGTTCTTGTCCCAGACAAAGGAAGAACAGAAAAAGAATTCAGGCTGACAAATTAGACTTGAAATCAGTTTCATTTACATAACGACTGGAAGTTCATTAATAACAGAGTTTTAATTATTCATGCTCTTGTTTCACTAGATACAGCAGTTTTCCCCCTGCTGTGCTAGATGTCTGGATTAGCTAAAACGAACCATGGCAAACTGATGGGCTGCCCAGATTTCTTAGATTCTTTTTCTGCATTCAGCACTACAAAGAAGAGGGTAGCAAAAGGGAGGGGAAGTGTGTGTGTGTGTCTGTGTGTGTGTGTGTGTGTGTGTGTACACTACTGTTTCTTTCACCAGCATGCTTGTGCTTGTTAAAGAACTGTTTTGCACCGGGTGGGAAACTTCCCATTTGAATTGGAAATTGTGAAGTGCTAACGGTGTGAGATGTTCAAGCTTTGCATATATTTGTCAATCAATAATTTCTCGCATAAGGAATATTGCACTTCTGTGAGAGGCTTGTAAAAACTGTTGCTTGCTACACATTCTCTTCCGAAATATTTTTAACATTACTTTTCTATCCAGTGCAAAACACAAAGTGGTTGTTAACAATGAGGACTAGGCTACAGAACTTGAATCTTGCATGGGTTTCTTCTTTTGTGTACATCTAGAATAACTCAAAATGAGGATGCCTCTGAGCGTGAGCAGAATTCCAAAATGTTATCAGTGAGCTGCTAGATTTCTGCAGTAAGGATCAGGGAGCCTGAGTCAATAAATCTGATTTGCAGTTAAATTTATCCACAGATGTATAAGCTCATTGAGCCAAGCCTGGAATTCATAGGAGGGCAATCAAAAAGACGCCTACATCATGTGTTATCACCACCTGTTGTTACATATATGTTGCACACACAGAACAATCATCCTGTCCTTACACATCCACTCTTTGAGTTTGAATCTAAAGATCTCTGACAAATTTATACAAAGTAGTTTATCAGAAGTAGTCCACACAGGATTTCTCAATACCTTCTGCTGTTTACTGAAAATTTGGTAATCACTGCAAAATACACACAACTCTAATTTTCATGAAAATTGTGTGCATGTGTGTAAAGGAGGGGGAATTGGTGCTCATATCCTGAAACATTAGATACCCATCACTCTGAATTAAAAGTAACATGCAAGGGTGGCTGATATCTCCAAAAATTGGAAGGCCACTAAAATAACAGTTGGTAGACAACATAAGAATTATTTCTAAATGCTGAAATAATGTAAATTATATCCAACAACCTATTTCATTTCAGCACCATTTACGGTAATTAAAAGGTAAGACTACTATGTCTGATATAGATATATATGCATCCACACTAATAATACAAAGTTAAGAACATAGGAAATTCAACAATATGCTTTCCATTCATCCTAACACATAATGTTTTCTTTATAGCTGTAGCTTGCCTGTTTCCAAATTCTCCTTTATTTAATTCACTCTCCCGCAATGTATATAAAATTACCATACCTAAGGAAAATGAAAATACTTCTTTCTTCTTTAAAAGAAAAGAAATGGAAAGCCTGTGCAGAAAAGAAGACAATGCAAGAGACATCTGGATAATGTTTGATCTGGCAGCACCATTCAGAGACCCCCTCTTAGCTTGCTGCTGTGGGCAAACAGGAGGGTTCCCCCCCACCCCTTTCCCTCTGCTTACATTTGATGTCCAGGTGCAGATGTGCACTCACCTAAATCCTCTCCAGATGCTGCCACACATCTGTATAAATCTCCTGCTTTTGTTTTATGAGCTCACCTGACACATGCATATTGTATTATATAGAACGTCTCGGCATTCCACCCTACAGCTCTCCACACAAATGTCTTTGGAGACAAAAAGAAGGGCACAAAGCAAGCCATTTGGACCTTTTCATTCCATCCAGACTTCATTTGGAAAGAAGAACCTCCTATTTGGATAATACTACCCATGCCTTCTCTATATGCGTTGTTGCCCTGGACTAGTCAACAAAAGTTACTGCAGACCTTGTTTTCTGTTAAACATGTCCCCTTTCCTCCTCATGCTTGACTGGATATAAACACTATTCTCCTCCTCCTCCTGCCTACTTTCACCTTGCTGCTGCTGCTGCTCCTGGTACTTCTTCCTCCACCATTTCAGGATTATCACTGGCTCTCAAGATCATGCTTCTGCAGAAGCAGGTGTGTGACGTGCTTTTCATGTGTCACTTCAGCCACAGCGTCTCACTGTTCGAAAGAGCCATGTCAAAATTTGCTAGCAAGGACTTAAGATTCGTTAGCGCTCTCTTAAATGCCAAGAGGGCCTGGTGGGACTCTTACTATTAGGGTTTCGAAGCCCTTGCCATGACTGGATCCTCTGTCTACCTCTTGTAGCACAGTGGCTATATCCACGTTCTTTCTTCTTTCTTGCTTTCTTACCAGCCCATAATTAGTTCCTTACTCTCTCTTTCTTCCTTGACTTGCAGCCTCTCCCCTTTCTCTAGTACATTCTTTCTCTCTCTCTCTCCTTCAGCTGTAGACCCTTTCCCTGCCCTTTGGTCTCTTTCCACATCTCTGTAGCAACTCCTACAGACCCCTCAGCAGCCTGCCTCTCATGCAGCTGCTCTAAGTAACACGCCACAGCTGCTGTTGCCCTGCTACGTCTAACTTGACTGATTGTTTGCCTGAGCAAGCCAGGAGAGGAATGATGTGGGAGGAGGCTTTCTCCCAACAGAAGCCTTCATCAGAGCAAGAAGGGCGAGCCTGGAGAGACCTGTTGGAGAGGCATTGGCCACTTTCAACAGCAGCGCTCCATAACGATGCAACAAGCTTGAGGGCAACAGCTGCCACCACCACTGCTTCAGCATCAGCCGCAGCAGACTGGTGTGAAGCTAGCTGCCAGCTGCAGTGGCAGGCAGACCCATGGGGATGTAACTCACCACCTCTAGGACAAAATAACATCCCTGCTGGATCAGACCAAAGACCCTTTCTAGTCCCACATTCTGTCCTCACAGGAGCCAACTAGATGTCTTTGGGGTGCCCACAAGCAGGACACGAGCGCAATGTTCCTCTCTCCACGTGATTTCAAACACATGGTATTCAGAGACATACTGCCTCCTGCAGAGGCTTGTATCCACTGGAGCGCTGAATAAGCATCCCATCAGCATAAGGATTTCAGGTTGTGCAATGAGACTTTCCCCTTTCCCTACTCCTAGCACAGCCTACGCCATAAATGGGGAGCAGGCTTGCTTTAGCTCTCCAAAAACAGTCTAGTAATTATGACTCATAACCTTAATGACACAGAAGGTATTGTAATTATGCTTATTTAGAATGCTATTTTATGTTTCTTTTGACATATTTTGCTTCAACAAATTTTATTACCATTTAACAATTCTGTGTTTAACCCTGGACTGTTTAAATCAGGGAAGTGCTGCCGAGATGTTCAAAATATGTTGCATTTACTGTAAAACAGGAAAATGAGTAGGGGGCTGAAAACCCACCTCTATTAAATAGAGAAGGTTCACATAGGGTCATGCCAGCACATTCATGAATATTTTGCAGATAATCAGAGTCACCTACAAACACCTACAAACTTGGCCCTCCAGCTGATTTAGGACTACAATTCCCATCATCCTTGACCACTGGTCCTGTTAGCTAGGGATGATGTAGTCCCAAAACAGCTGGAGGGCCAAGTTTGGCAATGCCTGGTCTAAAGGATTGAAATCTGCCTGGCAAAGAAATGTTGAGGAAGACTTAAAAGTCAGTCCAAAACATTTATGAGTTGTAACAAACCTATGAAATCTATGGGGGACTAACCTGTGGCCCTCCAGATGTTGTTGGACTACAACTCCCATCATGCCTGCCCATTTAGCACTACTAAATCAGACCAAAGTTCCCAAATGCAAGCACCGACAGGTAGAGACTTCCACACTTAAGAAGAAGAGAAGAAGAGTTTGGATTTGATATCCTTCTTTATCACTACCCGAAGGAGTCTCAAAGCGGCTAACATTCTCCTTTCCCTTCCTCCCCCACAACAAACACTCTGGCCAGAAACAATTACAGTATAGAAAACTTTATGGAATAATGCAAAACATCAAAACTATCAAACTGAAGTCTCTGCAAGTCCTTGAAGAAGTCACGGTGCCAGACTTTACCCAGCGGAGATCAAGCTTGTAAAGCTTTGTATAATCGGCAAATGTCCAATTCTGATGTCCAATTCTGATGTCCAACGCTGAACTTTGCTGAACAGTGTTTCCGGATAGCAACTACTGTATTGTTTCATTCAGTTCTTCATCAGCCAATTAGTTCAATAAACACTCGTAAGTAGAAAGATACTCTGGAAAAATACTCTGGAACAGTGCTCATGCGAGCGACTACACAATCGCATGAGCACTGTTCCAGAGTATTTTTCATTCTCATGTATATTATATCAATTCGAAAAAAGATTGGTTAATGAAGAAATTACACATCTTTCTACTTTACAAGCTTAGAATCATAGAATCGTAGAGTTGTAAGAGACCACAAGGGCCATCCAGTCCAACCCCCTGCCGAGCAGGAAACACCATCAAAGCATTCTTGACATATGCCTGTCAAGCCTCTGCTTAAAGACCTCCAAAGAAGGAGACGCCACCACACTCCTTGGTAGCAAATTCCACTGCCAAACAGCTCTTACTGTCAGGAAGTTCTTTGTAATGTTTAGGTGGAATCTTCTTTCTTGGTAGTTTGAATCCATTGCTTCATGTCCGCTTCTCTGGAGCAGCAGAAAACAACCTTTCTCCCTCCTCTATATGACATCCTTTTATATATTTGAACATGGCTATCATATCAACCACCAGGTAAAGTCTGGCACTGTGACTTACTCAAGGACTTTCAGAGACTTCAGTTTGATAGTTTTGATGTTTTGCATTATTCCACAAAGTTTTCTATACTGAATTGTTTCCTGCCATTGTGTTGCTTTTGATTTTGCTGAATGTTCTAACACTAGCAGTGGGTACTCCTATGGAGCTGCCAGAGCACAAGGAAAAAACACACTATAGGCTTTTAGAACTACTGATAGTGAATATGTTTAGTGCAGGTAAAATTAGGAGACATATCAATCCATACAAGCACATTTAACCCTCTGAATGGACACTTAGCCAGACTGTCTTTTTGCCTGACAGTGGATGTATATTCATTTATGGTTCTAGGGAATCAAATGATTTAGGGCTGGGAGACAATGATAACCCAGGATTTAAAGGCTTATGGAAAACAAAACAAAATAACACACACACACAATTTTAATGATACCAAATCCAGCTATCTGGATTTTTGAAGTGTCTTACATTTCATAACACCAGGTAATTTCCAGTAGTTGCATACTCAAAACTTTCCCTTTAGCCCCAATGAGTAAACCTTCAGGTAGGTTTAGTGCAGAAGATTAAGACTGCATTAAGATTACGTCTGAAATGTTCTGCTACCAATTAGCCCTCTAGTATTTCTGTAAGCCTTGAATTTTTGATGCGATCAATGACACCAAGTGGAGCCATCTTCAGTGGAGAGGTTATTAAAGATATAAAAATCAATGCAAAGATGATACTTGGAAATCTATATCACGAGATAATGAATCACCATGAGAGCCGACTAAGGAGGAACGTCAGCAAAGCAAACAGAAGGTTTATGCATAAGAAAGTATTTGATGCCAGAAGAATTTGAGCTAAATTTTGCATGAGACAGAAATCTTCAGGCAACACTTATGATACATTTGCATGGCAACGTTTTAATGAGATGATGACACAAGCCCAACCAAGCATAAAGATTTTTTTTGTATGTGCATTAGAGAGAGGAGTTGGGATTTGAAGTGGGGGGAGGGAGGGAGGGCTAAGTTCAACAGAATGCTTTCACTTATTTTGCTCCATGCAAAAAAAAAAATGAATTTATTGAGCAGTAAATTCAGTTTGCATTGTGGAAGAAAAGAAATGCCTTTCCAGCAACCAAATGTGCCAATGGTGAATGGAACTCAACACAGCCCAAAATTTTAACCCATGTTTTTCTCTGTTAAACCAGAGTCACCAGTGTTTTGTCCACTGATGAATTTCTTGTTTTCACATGTTAAAAACTGTATACTAGGCTTGGCCACTACACCACCATATTTTTTAAAAGAAAGAAAGAAAGAAAGAAAGAAAGAAAGAAAGAAAGAAAGAAAGAAAGAAAGAAAGATCTGGTATAAAAATATCAATTTATCAATTAAATCATCTCCAGGGCACACAGGATTAAGACAAAAGGACTGTAACTTGACTTTAATGACAAAAATATAGCACTGTAAATGTTATGTGGTCTGTAATCCTCACTCAATTTCTTCTAAATGAAACATTTGCCTGAGCTTTAAGTGCAGGTTGTAAATGGAGTTACATGCTGGAGCTTCCAAATTTAATTTTAACTGGGGATTGATTCAGATGCCTTCAAAGTCAGGCTTCTTCCTTCCCCAAATTGAGCTAGTGCATGACACGGCAAGTTCATTTGGGTTTTACTGCTTGACACAATTGTCTTTGACATTACCAGCATTTATGGCATGTTCTGCCTTGCATAATAACACCTGATTTTTTATATATATATAAAAGAAGCAGCATAGCATGTACCAGCAAATATACTAGGTTTTCAGACTGTGCTCTCACCTTGAAAACAATCCTACTCTCCGATTGTCTCACTTGCATTCAAAAAATAACAGTGAGTGGCTTTTGCATAAGCCTCTGGTCATCATTTCCAGGTGCAGTGAAGTCTAAGAAAAGCACCTGCAGTTGCTCACTTTTATCCCTTGTTCACACCTGTCCTCCCCCCCCCCCCGGTTCTGTAAAGACATACTGTACCGGTATGTGAGAGTGTGCTTATGTTTCCCTGAAAAGTCCAATGAATACTGATGGGATAATAATGGGCTGAACCAGGATGGAGGCTGCAATACTAAACCCAGTTACCTGGGAGTGAGTCCCAATGAATTCAATAGGACTTCCAAGGAGACATTGTTCGGATCGCAGCATCAGTCATGCTCTGAGCGGTCTCACTGAAGTCAAGAGAAGTTGATATCTCATTGCGTACTTAAGTCCCATGTATTTGAGCAGCCCACTCTAAACATGACGCTGAAAACAATAAATTATGTCCTAAATGACACTGGGCACGAGCTGGCAAAATTAAGGAATGGAGGCTTCACTGATTTCAGCAGAAGGGTTGATACAGTTATAAAATAATGTGTGACAATGTACGGTAATCTTCGGGCAAGTTTGTGGCATTTGTGGTTGAGGGATCCAGAAACTGGCCCAGTTAAAATGTCATGCACTCAGGTCCCTAAATGATGGGGAAATAAGTCATAAGCCTTCATGCTCTCTCCTGTCCTTGCTTCTCTCCTTTTCTTTCCTCCCATGAGCACATGGCTTTGTACTGTCTTCCGTAATAATTTGTTAAATCAGTTTCTTGTATTGTTGGCATTGGAAATTGTAATATCCTTCCTGCTTATGAACCAGGATATAAAACCAAGAGGGAAAGAGGCACATGGGTTACTGTCAAACAAACCACGGTTTATCAGTCCAAAATCATGACATCTGACACTGCATCTTCCGTAAATGCTATACAAGTGTGTCATTCTTTACAACCTGCTCAGCTTTAATTCTCATGTAATTCTTGCTGTCTAGCTATGTACAAACACAATGTTCTTCTTTTCAAAAAAATCTGTATTGCTACTTTTCACTTTTCAGAATTATCTCATTCTACATTCATCAGCATCAGGGCACTCAGTTTTCACAGTTCACTGTGGTACAACAGTCCTAAACGCTGTTTCTCCTAGACATTACCATGCTTTTACATTTGCAGCTGCCAAGCAACAACATCCACAGATAATCACACTCACAATCACAGCCTATTGTTCTTTTTAACAGGACGCAAACTGCAAGGCGGGTATCCTTTGTTAATCAGGAGCTTGCTGTTGATTTTTTATAGATAGGCACAAGCAGCTTTGGATATTTTTCTTTTTAGCATTATTTGAACTACTGGGATAAAGTAAGCCATAAAGGATCACAGTATGTGGGTTAAGGAGAGGGGAATCATACTTGCCTAAATCATACAGGATTTGAAAGTATATTGGGGTACCATCACAGTTTCCGTCAACATAGGAGAGTTTCTTTTCTGCCTTTACACCTGCTAGCAACAGCCAGTAGGCCAAAGGATCCTGCTCTACAATCCACACTTTAGATTTGTTTGCATAGGTAGATGGCACACATGAGCAAAAGTCCCACACAATTATTTCAAACAGAATGGATTCACATACATGTGTTCATCGTGCACAATTGCCAATTTCAAGAGATGCAAAAGACCCATCACAGACTACAGAACCCAGAGATAAGCAGAGCTTTCCTGCCTCTCCAAACATAATAGTATTCACTGGGTTACAGATCCACCTGGGAATCCCATGACTAAGGTACAATGCATGTGTGGATCCTCATTTTTGAAGCCTCAGGAACTCTGAATGACCAGTTTTTGCACAGGAACTTTTCTAACTATGGAAGCTCCCTGCATGAGGTCAGCGGTTGTCTCTTCACTCCAGTAATGTCTGAAGAGAGTGCGTATATTCACAAACTCATGCTAAAATGTCAATTTATTATTATCGAATTTCCTTATGTGTGCATGTATGTGCGCTGCATGTATACTCTTCATATTAGGTATTTGCTATTTTTATATGTATTTATTCCTCACCTGGAATACTGTTTCCAGTTCTGGGCACCACAGTTCAAGGAGGATACTGACAAGCTGGAACGTGTCCAGAGGAGGGCAACCCAAATGGTCAAAGGCCTGGAAACGATGCCTTATGAGGAACGGCTTAGGGAGCTGGGTATGTTTAGCCTGGAGAAGAGAAGGTTAAGGGGTGATATGATAGCCATGTTCAAATATATGAAAGGATGTCATATGGAGGAGGGTGAAAGGTTGTTTTCTGCTGCTCCAGAGAAGCAGACACGGAACAATGGATTCAAGCTACAAGAAAGAAGATTCCACCTAAACATTAGCAAGAAGTTCCTGACAGTAAGAGCTGTTCGACAGTGGAACTTGCTACCAAGGAGTGTGGTGGAGTCTCCTTCTTTGGAGGTCTTTAAGCAGAGGCTTGGCAGCCATATGTCAGGAATGCTTTGATGGTGTTTCCTGCTTAGCAGGGGGTTGGACTGGATGGCCCTTGTGGTCTCTTCCAATTCTATGATTCTATTTTTCTGAGCACCAATGGTAGCACACATCATTCCCCTCCCCATTTTATCTTCACAACAACCATGTGAAGCAAATAATGACTGCCTTAGGATTACCCAATAAGTTTCATCAGTGAGGGGGGATTTGAAATGACTTCTGTTCCAGTCTTCTTCAACCACTCTTAACTCCTAAGCTGCACTGTTTCCTTTGTACAAGGACAGAAAACAGAATACCACCAATCTGACACAATCATTCTGCAGAAAAAGACAAATTGACTATGAAATCTTCCTGCAAGGTCTATGAGGCTATCACTCAGCTGCATTTTTAAATGGACACAGCTGGATTTTTATGGCTGATTAAGATTTCTGCTAAACAACGGGCTACTTTAAATTTCCTTGGACTCAAAATGGTAACAAAAAATTATCAATGGCTGGAACAGGTGGCTCCCAAACTACATCGTTCCTTCAGCGAGGCAAATTGAACACTATGCAGGAAGCGGAGTACAATCAGTGTATTTTTCAAGAAGTAATTCTAGACATCTCAGCAAGAAGCATTTAAGATGCTTTCCCACAAACAAGCAACAGCAGCAGCGTATGGATTCCCCATGTCCCACATTTCCTTCCTGTCCAAGGCCTAAGTTACAGTCTCCACTCAACTAGTTTTTACTTACAGGTCTTCCTTTCCTTGCAAAATTTCATTGCTAACTGATGGGAAATGGAGGATTTGCACACATTTATTGACTATTTATGTTATTAATTAAATTTCTATACTGCCCTTCATCTGAGGATCACAGGGCAGTTTGAGATGATAGATAGATAAATAAATATAAAATACATACCATAGTAACAAACAAAAATAGTCACCCCTTCCCACACAATTTGAATGGCAATATGTTGTTTAATTGGCCTATATGCCATCTCCATGGCCAATGGTGTGAATGAAATTTAGTTTGATGTGGCGGTGTATCAATTTTAAAAAGCCACAGTTCCATAGCACATCAGGTAATGCAGTGTAATATAGTTAGAACCCAGCACAGAATTGGGGAAACAAATGCAGTAATCCCCGCATCCAAAGGCACCCTAATACTAAAAGCTACCGGTATGTAGGTTGTGTTCAAACCCCATTAAAAGCTGATCCTGAAATATTGTTTCAAGCCTTTGGGGGCAGGAAAGGAGGAGGGGGGGAAACACAGAATCATAGAGTTGTAGAGTTGGAAGGGACCCCAAGGGTCATCTAGTCCAACCCCCTGCAATGCAGGAATCTCAGCTAAAGCATCCATGACAGATGGCCATCTCACCTCTGCTTAAAAGCCTCCAAGGAAGGAGAGTTCACCACCTCTTGTGGGAGTCTGCTCCACTGCTGAACAGCTCTTACCATCAGACAGTTTTTACGAATGTTTAGTTGAAATCAAAACTGTGGCGACCAATTAAAACTCTGCAGCTATGTCAAAGCTGCTCTTGTGCTTTTGAACAAACAAACGTTATAATCGAGGAATGAATGGAATTAGTATTGCAAATGAAAACCTTGATTTCTGACTCTTCTATGAATTCCCAAGCTGAGAAATGGCCCACAAACATAACTATTACCCTTGTGCAACAATGGCTTGTCATCTTTGCCAAGTAGCTTAAGAGAAAAGGACTCCAGCTCATTGCCAGAGCAAGCAAGTGTAGGTGCAATATATTGAGTGCTCAATCATCACATGTGAGTAATCACACGCCTCCTTTTAAGACACAGTAGCTTTCTGCAGGCTCAGAGGTGGAAAGCTGCCCACTTTCTTCAATATTTTACAAATGATACACAGGGGACAGCAAACTGGCCCCACACAAGAGACCAGCTTTGCTCAGCTGCTGTAATCAGCATGAGAGGAGAGGGAGCGGCAAATTTGAAAGCTCCTTCCCAACACTGTGAGCCCTCTCTGCAGTGACCAAAAGTTGAGCAGGACCATCCAGAGAGATGATACCTGTGCCTGTCAGTTGTAATGCAATCCAGAACCCAGTCACACAGGTTTCCAGGTCACGCGAGCCTTGCCTTTGTATGGCTCTGCTTCCACAAACCTTGCTTCCTTTTATCTTTCAGAATCTTTGCCATGGAAATCAATAAAGCTTTGCACAACGTGCCAAACCAAAAGGAAAACCTGAAGCGCACGAGCCAAGCAGTGTAGGATCAGCGCTCAGATTAGGACAGCTAAATGATGTTGAAAAGGGAAGCTCGCTTTTTCTACGAAAGTCACAGAACCATCCTTTCATGTCCCCAATTAATAATTTAATACCGGTAAGCATCCCTAGAGCAATCTGCAAGCTGTTGTTTCTTATGAAGCGAAATCTCTACGTGGGACAAAGAGCTTGATCTGGGATCCAGGTAAGTCCCTGCCATGCTCGATGCTTTAATAACTCGCTCCAGTTACATGAGAAGCAGCAGCCTTAGCATCTAAGGGCTTGTTGTTTTCTTCTCCTTTTGTTGTGTCTCTCAACATCCAGAAGATGAACAGAATCAAAGCTGTGGGAGAAGAGCTCATTGCGATGGGCCACCCTGCTGATCTACTAAAATAATAAGTTATCAAGTGTTTTATCTCTGTGGCAGCACCATCAGGTTTCATTATTGTATCTTGTTTTACCAGCATGCATAATTGCATATGACAGTGGCTCTCCACAGACCACAATAACAGACTTTTTTGGGTGTGTGTGTGTGTGTGTGTGTGATTCTTCTTCTGAAGATCTGGGAAGGTGGTGAAGCTGATCACTGGAGGAGCATTTCCTCCCAAACCAGTTTGCAGCATTTATAAGTCTAGGGACATCTCTGCTTGATGGTGTTGTGTATAAATTTTAATAATATGCTTCGTTCCCTTCCCAAGAAGGCAAATATAATTGCATCTTTCCCTCAGATATAGAATTGCTAGTTTTTTTTTTTAGGGAAGGATCCACAGCCTTTGAATTTGGTGGAGAGGAAATTGGAACATTAGAGGATGTCGCTATAAAAATATATAACAAAACACATTATGCGTGAACATTGGTCTAATGTGGTATATTGGTTAAGAGCACGGGTTTTGAGTTGGTAGTCCTCAGTTTAACTCTCAGTAAAGGCCTGAATACCCTGGAGGCATCAGACAAGCCATAATATTTCCCAGACATGCACATGTTATGTGTGTTTAGAACACCACACATGGAAAAAGAATTGACAATCAAACCTTATTTTCCACTGTAAGATTTTTAGTCTAAATCACAGGCATTGAGCAACATCTAAACAACCTTTGCTTAGCACTGTCTGAAAAGGATGCTGCCTCTTGAAACCCAAAAGACGCAACAGAGGCTGGACCATCAGCTATGCCAAGGTATGAGGCATTATTATATAAGAACCAATTATTGGAAATGAAAACTCTGCCACAGTGGGAAGTTATGCTAGTGTTCAGAAATTACTAAACACTTGACCTTTCCCATTTGCTCATTCTACTTTATATCTCATATCTTAAAGCTTTATTATAGTCATCCAACACTGCTGAAATGTGGAAAAAAAGCTTCATAGTAAACAGAGAAAATGTTATTTGCACAGTGCAGGTGCTTATGGGATTCAACCACAAGAATTCCATGAAATATAGACACATGTACACTTGGACTGAAGGATCGAGAGCCTCAGCTGCTTTTTCCACATCATTTATACACAAGTACATAAAGGTATAGAAAAAGATACAAAGACCAAAAGAATGCAGACTGCCCTTTGCCTGGAATGATTCTATTCAGAAGGCAGAGACTTTGCTTTTTCATCTATTTAAACTCTGTTTACATTCTTTTAATTCACAAATCTGATTGAGCAGGGTGACGTGAGCTTCACTGAAACCTCTGAGCTAGTGTATATAGCATGGATTAATGTACTTCCTTTGCATATTTTGGATATAAGAGCAAGAAAAAGATAAATCTGAGTTTCCTTGTCTAAAAAGACCATAGGTGCTCACCCTTTACTTATTTCAAACATGCACATTTTGTCTTCTCACATTTGCTCAAGGTGGTTCAATCACAGCCTTGTAAAAGTGTATTGCTCTTCCATTTACTTTGCAAAGTAAAAGCCCTCCTTCCTGCTACCCAAAACCCTTTGTAGAAGGATATACCATATAGCAGGGAAGAGCAGAGAAGCCCTACTTTTATATGTTGGTGTCTATTCCATATATGTTTTATATGTTGGTGTCTATTCCCTTCAAATAGACACCAAGTGCACAACCATCAGGAGGCATGGGTGGGGACAGCTGTTATCAATGACAGGACCAGCCAGCACAACCCCATTTCAAGTAGGGATGGATGACCCTGTTAATTTCACTTTACCTCAGTTCTTCATGTTTCTGACCTTAAGTTGAATTCGCCTAGTTTCTACAGCACTCACTCTTTAATACAGTGGTACCTCTAGTTACGAACTTAATTCGTTCCGGAGGTCCGTTCTTAACGTGAAAGTGTTCTTAACTAGAGATGTGCTTTTGCTAATGGGGCCTCTTGCTGCCGCTGGCACACAATTTCCGTTCTCATCCTGGGACAAAGTTCTCAACTTGAGGTAACTCTTCCAGGTTAGCGGAGTTTGTAACCTGAAGCGTTTGTAACCTCAGGCGTTTGTAACTCGAGGTACCACTGTACTTCACTGGTTGTTTGAGGCACTCAGTACAAAGGAAGAAGATTGGGCGGCAGCATAATTATAGCAGCGTGATATTCAAAGCAGGCAACCTTGGGAATACATGCCCAACTTGCATCACGAAACTCAGACATCCCCAAACCCCAACTGCGGAATTCCCTCTCTTCTAAATTATGATTGGCTCCAAGCCTTTTGAGTTTCCATTCATACCTATTCATGTAGGCTTTCAGGTAAATCTGCTGGTCTGTTGAGTTCTAATGCTTATGAGGATTTTATAAGGTTTGCCAGTACTCTGTTATTTTAGTGTGCGTTATGTTTTAATTTAATAGAATTACAGCAAAGAAACAACCAGCAATTGAAGTGTCACACACGGAACAAGGAGTACCCCAATATGCGTTCAGTATCAAATAAAGTCCAGTGTTGCCCTACAGAACAGCTCAGATTGCATACTCTAGCTAGTGAGAGCTGGCTAAGGTCGTCCCAGTTTAAAGTCTCTTCAAGACTAGATAGATAGCATTTTAAGTGGCTAATACAAAATGGAAGCATCCAATCTCTCCCTCAAAGCCACCACAAATATTTTTGCTTTAATGTTTTATTGTAAGGTGCATTTTGATGTCCAAATCTGGGCAAACTCATTAAGCTAACTTCAAACCATGTTTTATGAAGCTGGCTTTTTTCAACTACCCACAGTTAGGATTAACCACTGTTTAGCATCATGCCGGAACCCCAAACTATTGTTGATCTTCACTATGGATTGTTGAAACAAACCAGTCTGAAATTAACTTGTTTCAATGGATTATAGTTGAAAGATCAACCACAGTCTGCCCCGTTTTGAATAGCACAACAAACTGCAATTAATCAAAGAAGGAAACAAAGCTTCTCAACTCTTCCTTGTGGTGGTGCTAGAGCAGGCATCCCCAACCTGCGGCTCTCCAGATGTTTTGACCTCCAACTCCCATGATCCCTAGCTAACAGGACCAGTGGTCAGAGATGATGGGAATTGTAGTCCAAAACATCTGGAGGGCCAAAGGTTGGGGATGCCTGTGCTAGAGGAAGTGCATAAGCCAGATGCTCACTACAGCTCATTCTCAAAACAAACCACAGTTTATCACTTATTCTGAACAATAGCACTCTCCATCACTGAGTTAGAACCTGCCCTCTATATTTCCCAGGTACAGTGTGAATTGGCCCTAGCAAACAAGAACAACCTAATATTCTGTGCACACTTCTTGCATATTACTTAAAAGCCAGTTACGGATCACTTACCCTAGCTTCAGTTCCATAGTTCCCCACACCAGATGATGGGATGTCCTAAAAGCTGTATACCTAGGTGGAAAAAGGGGGGGGGAATACCTGTTTTAAAGCAGCCATTAACAAAAACTGCTAAACAAACATATAATTCTCTCAAATAAACAAATCAAGATCAATTAAATCTTTTGCTAGTGTTAATCTTTGAGTCTATATTTATCTGACTGAGGAAAGGCATGGGAGAATGCTTCTTCCTTGATTAGTCAAGACTGAGAAAAGCCAGACGGATTTTGCAAATGAGAAAGTAAAGGTGGATGGCTGCCTAGCTGCCTCTATGGAATAGGATAGCCGAGAGCAGGTGGAAGGCTGCTGATACCCCTCCCAGAAGAGGGAGGGGGCTAATCAGATAATCAATTTTCAATCTTCTGCCTTTCTTTAGAGAGACCGTTGTTGGCACCTGTTTACATTGACTAGGTGGAAACAGAGAATCCCTGGGAGGAAAAAACACCACCATCTGTATGCATCTTTGAATTTATTTATGTATTTATTTTAAATGTTGAGATGATTCCTACAGTTTTCATTAGCACCTGCTGCTTCCATATGAGAAGGTCTTCTCTGATGGTGCAGTGGAGCTGGAGGGAATTTTGGTATAGGAAAGATACATTTGATGCTTTGTATCTGTTTTTGCAGTTCTTAGCCGTTTGCTTATGTACATTGTTTGGAAATATTTAGTTAATTATGTGGCCGATCTGTGATTGCAATAACAAGAAAAGAGTTAATTATGTTGCTCAAAATGTGGAACGATGGTGATTAGTAATACTGTAGTACTGCTTGGTTTAAATGTGGATATTAAAAATTGCATTTGTTACATTGCTTCCTTTTTGTTGGCATATGTAAATATCTTAAGAGATTTCTGCTGAAATCCAAAGTGGCATAAAATAGAATCACAGAATCACAAGACTGTCATGTTGGAAGGGACCCAAAGGGTCGTCAACAGAGGAAGGGACCCCCACAGGACGTGGCAGACTCTCCTTCCTTGGAAGTTTTTAAGGAGATATTGAATGGCCATCTGTCATGGATACTTTAGTTGTGATTCCTACATTGCAGGGGGTTGAACTAGATGACTCTTGGGTTCCCTCCCAACTCCACAATTCTATGATTCTATGAGTGTGTCTATTTTGCCACTATGATGTGTGTTTTAATCACTTCGGGTAAGAAAAGCATATGGAAAGAGAAAAAAGACTAAAAGGAAAAAATGGATTTTCTTTTTCTGGAGATCATTTTATTTTTTATACTCTACGTCCTCAAAGAAGAGATGTCTAGAGTACAGGGCACAGGGCAATTCAGAATGGCGAGCCTGTGGAAACCACTTTGTTCAATTACAATAAAACAGTATGATGTCTTTAAACGAGGCCCAATTTTGAATTGGATACATGAAAGACTTAGGTCACTGTTGACCTAACAGGTAGCTTAGTTTATTGTATTTTTTTTAAAAAAAAACTTTGAAAAGGGCATCAACATTCTGCATATAATTCTGCAGGGATAGACAAGAGACAACAGGAAAGAACAAAGTTACAATATGCACTTCATTTCAAAAGAGAGATGATTTAGTTTGTAGCACACATCACGCAGAAAGCTACTTCTGCCAAAAGCTTGGACATCTGCAGCTTACAAATAGCTGCTTTTCAGATATGTAAAGATTAAACTGTCATTATTCTGCTCAAGAAATCGCTGTCTGCAGCCCTTTTTGGATTATTTAGGTAAGCAGCATGATGGCCTCTGTGGAAAGGGAAAGAAAATGATAGTGTCCTGTTTTATACTCTTGGAAACGGTAACAGCTCTTCTCCTGCAGATAATTTAGATGCACCGTCACACAACACACACACACACACACACACACACACAGTTGGTGCAGCTAAGATGTAAGATATGAAGCCCTTAGCTCAATAGGCAAGCCAAGGACAACAGCTTGCCTAGGTCTTTCTGAGGTGTAGGTAAGAAACATGGGAAGGAAGGGAAGCACAGCACGTTGCTTTCCATATTCTATTGGCCTACAGGTTACCATGATCTCTGAACACTGGTGATGTTGGCTAGGGTTGATGGGAGCTGCACTTCAACAACACAGGTTCACAGGCTTCCCAACCCTGCAGTAAGTGAATATTACTGGCCTGTGTGGCAAGGCTATTGTGAAGACTGTAAGAAAGCATCAACCGTAGGATGCTACTATGAGGATGTGTGCAATATACACCTCCAGCACAGGCTATGTTCACTTGAGATGTTGCAAGGCCATTTCCCCTCTGCTGCATTTCCAAGTCTCATTCTCTGTTCTCAACAGAGCGAGAGCGGGGAGGTCTTTTGCCTGATTATTTCCTCCCCTGTGCCAAACTCCAAGCTGATGGCACTTTTGCCACCATCTGCACATGTGCAAAAGCTGCCCAAATTGTTCACACCACAATGAAATGACAGTTTGCATTTTGGAATTGCATTGAAGCTGATTTGAGGGAAAGTTCATGAAAGGGGAAAGGAGTACAGTACAGTATTTCTCTAAAAGCAGCAGGATACAGATGGGCTGTGCCTCATGTCATATGAACCCGGCTCAAGAAACCACCCGTGGGAGCAGGCTGGAGCTGCAGTAAATGGAAATATGAAGACACCCGCATTAATCTGCATGGCAATGAAAAAGCTGCCTGTTTCGTTTACATAATTTGGGCCACTATCTGATAATAGAAAGCGGAAGGCAAAATGCTGGCATTTCCATTCTCAAATGATGAAATGTAATGCAGAAATCATGAGGGGTGGGGAAAATCTCACAGGAATGCACTGCATTTGTATAAAAGGGCAACATGCTTTCCCCCTTCCCACAGGAACTGAATAGAAGATTCCAGTTGACTTTTTGAACAAAGAACAACCATCAAATTAAGAACAACCATCTCTATTAAACTGTAAATAGGAAGTAGTAATTGATAGGGCATTTAGTTCACTGATCCTACACACTGATATAATAGTAATTAGAAAACTCAGCAACTTCAGCAGTAGGAAAGAACAAGGAAACCTAACCAAGAAGTTCAAAGGAAGGATTTTAGAGGCTTTGAAGAAAATACATAGGTTCGATGGACTTGAGAGGATACATTCCAAAGAGCTGTGAAGTGAAACAGTGTGTGAAACCCCCTAATGTTGTAATTTGCACTTGCAGTTTGAACAGAGCTTAGTTTGATCAGAGGCTCAACCGGGCTTAGCTCTACAACCAGCTCTCGGTATCAGGATGCAAGCCTGGCACCTTGAAACTATAAGAGAGTGACTCTGACCATGTGCAAAGTGCCCTGCTCTCTCCAGCAAATAACTCCAAGAAGTCTCCATTGATTTATAATTCAGGATAAGGCTTTCCAGGAAAACCACGGGTTCTTTGGGGGAGCTTTTTCTCAACATTTATTTATTGTAACTATAACCCACTTTAACTTTGGGAAGTGCAGTATTAAAGTTGCCAGTTTTTTCCCCCCACTGGTCACTATGAGACTCTATTATCAATATCAGCAGGTGATAATTTCACCTACGATGCCTGCTCACAGAGTTTCTTAAGAGCGCAAGACAAGGTCACACCATATTGCTTTCTGGTCAGTTGGCAACACACAGCCACCAACCGGGCAGAAAGCTGCTTAGCTCTTTCTGTGAAGCAGCTGCCAAATGGCTTCAAACAATTTGTGTGTATGTGCCTACACCAGGGAATTCTCCATACTAAATGGTGCATGTTGCGATATCTAAGCAGAAATTAGCCGGAATTAAGAAACAATCTTATGTCACTCAAAGGCTTCTGGTCAGGAATCGGATAGCTCATTTAGGTAAATATGATGAATCCGCTTGACAACCAATGCTGCAATCCTATACCCACTTATTTGGAAGTAAGCTCCCATTGAACTCATTAAGAATTACTTATGGATAGAAATGTATAGGGCTGTGCTGTGAGCAACCATTTATGACTTATGTGGTTATCTAATTCCTTTCAGTTTGGATGGGAGGAGTCACACAGCACATTACAGCTCCTTCCTTCACTTTCTTCACTGAGATGGAAAAGTCAGGGACAAAGAGCAAAAGTTTGTTTGGGCTATAGTGCCTCTCTGGATTTGTGCCAGATTTTGGTTTTTAAAGGGAGTATTTTGGCTTGCTCTCCTAGCCTCACCATTTCCAGAGGATGCTATTTTTTCTGACATCTGCACTATTTCCTGACAGCTGTAGTGTGCCTTTAACAGCTGCAGGCTAGAAATTCAGTAGGTTCATCTTCTCCTATCCTGGCATCACGATGCCGAACACAAGCTGCACCTGTTGAATTTCTGCCCATGGCCCATCTTTGTGATATTGCAAGCGGAAAACCTCTGTCAGGGAACAGCAACAACCTAAAAACTCCCAGTCTCTTTCCTCAGTAACTGACAAGGTATGGCAACAGGATTTTTGTTGGCCCAGTACAGTATATGTGGATGTACATATATCAACTTAGTCTAGACTACCTCACAGGGCTGTTACAAAGATAAACAGTGGGTGATATACACAACCTTGAGCTCCTGGGTATAAATGTTGGATGTAACTATATATCACAGATTAGTCAGGGGGGGACACACACATGCACCTTGCTTTAAAGGCAATATTTCATAGTCCTACAGTTTACAGAACCCACCAGTAAGTTTACCAACACTGATAAAGAAGAATAAGCAAGTATTTCACAAATTTGGTGTCTGAACTTTGAACGACTAAACTACGTAGCCTAGCCTACCAGACAGGGCTGCTGCAAAGATTAAATAGGGGACTATGTACGCAGCCTTGAACTCCTGGGAGGTAAAGCAAGATAAAAATAAACAAGAAGAAGTAACGAAATCTTTACGCATGTGCAGTTTTACAGCTCTCAGCAAAACTCACTTACACACACACACACACACACACACACACACACACACACACATACAAAGATTTTTTTTTTGCCAAATTTGACAACCAAAAAAGTACCCTTGTTTATAGTAATTTTCATTTGCTCTGCAGCTCCATGATGATGCTATAGTTGTATCTGCTAGTTAATGTTGTATTTCATATGTTTGTTTTGTAGCTATTGTATATTAAATAAATAACAGCCCAGTTAAGATAAGCATAATACTAAGAACTATTAATAAGCAATTAAAACAATAAAAGCACAAATTCAGTTCAGGAGAATGCTTGCCTAAACAGGTGTGCCTTCGGGAGCTGGTGGAATGCCAACATTGATGGGAGCTCTCATATTTCAGCAGGGAGGGCGTTCCACAATACTGGTGCTACAATTGAAAAAGCTCACCTCCATGTTACCACAAGCTGATAGCCATCAGGCCATGGCAAAACTAATTAGTTTATTGCAGTGCCCTTACCAGGCAGTGGAGATTAAGATATATTTTCAGGTAACCTGTTCCAGAGTTATTCAGGGCTTTGCATGTATCTTGCAGAGGCTTAAAAGGAGTGGCTGTGTGGGAGATATGAAAAATGATGGCAAGGGGGAGGGGCGACACTATATTATCACATTTTTTTTTGTCAGTAGGAAGCAAGCCTCGTTTATTTCCAAGACTCACTTCTGAGTAAAACAGACCAAAGTCTTGTTGTGCAAGTTGAAATCCTTGTGTTGACTGTACATGGAGTTATATACCCCATACATTTAAATCATGTTCACCCCACCTCCCCCAGAATCCTGTAGTTTGCTAAGGGTGCTGGGAATCATAGCTCTTGTGAGGGGTAAATTGCTACAGTCCCCAATATTTTTGGAGGGAAGCCATGTGCTTTATGTTTCTTAATTGTATGTTGTGTACACAGCCAACATTTCGGAGGTGCTGTTTGAGAGACTCAGCTAAATTACAGCAGAACTGGAACATGGTAACATTTCTCTATTTAATTTACCAATTTAAAATATACCTCAGAGTGGTTCCTTTTTAGTTTTGCCCTTTTAAAAATGTTGCTGCTCTTTCTTGTGCATTTAACAGCAAACAGTCTGACACATAGAAATTAAGCAAATGAAGTAGAGCTTTTCTTCTCACCAATTTATCTCTGGGTCAAGAAAACTTCACTTCTTTAAATTATGGGTGTTAGCTGTTGCTTAAAGGCATAAAGAGAAGGCCAGTAAAAAAAAAGGGGGGGGGAGAGATTGTTAGCCTTTCCTTTACCAAAGCAGACGCCTACTCATTAGACCAAGGAATTGGTGCTCTCTGAATCCAGAGTTTGGGCAGCTACACTTATTTGTCACTTTAAAGTGTGAAATGGGGAATTGGCATCAGTCCAGCCTCTGCCTGACAGGGTGGATTGATTCTTTTTGTCCACCATCTTCGGTTACACCCCCAATAGGCTAATTTGAGCATTCCTGTTGGGTGTGTGTGTGTGTGTGTGTGAGAGAGAGAGAGAGAGAGAGAGAATTAACTCTAAGCCCAGGGGGACAGATGTTAAAGGAACACAACCATTCAAAGGCAGGAGATTGAGAGGCATCCCTAAAATGCCACTGTGTGTTTCTATGTGCAGCGAGTGTGGTTCAATGTAGTCACATGGGTTTTGTTCAGTGGTTGTCTTTCTACCAAGCTCAATGGGCGCTAGATCAGGCCTGAAGAGAACTAAATACTTGACACCTGTCAGGGCTGGTTATGGTCTACTGTGAAACTCCCAACGGCAGACTTCCTTCCCCGAAACCCGTTCTCTTTATTGCAAAGAGGCAACCAACTGAACCCGTGAGACGCTGAGTCACATTGGCTTCACATCTCATTGACGTTAGGGGGAACCTCCTCAACCCTTGATGGGGAATGATTACCGGTCCCCCAACTAGTATGGTGTGACAGACACAGCAAAGCAAATTGTCACCCTCAAATAATTCTGGGCACTGTAGTTGGTTAAGGGTTGCTGGGAATCATCACTCTGCAAGGGGCAAACTACAGTGTCCCGAATTCTTTGAGGGAAAAAAATTGGATCTAAAGGGACAGTGTCATACACAGCTGCACATTCCCTGGAATGAATGAGCGATGATTGGTTGAGAGTAGAACTGGGCTGTATCAGAGAGAAAAAGAACAAGTGTATTTGTAAAGTCCAGGGACTACTTTGTTCACTGATCAAAGCTTGAAGGCTGTTCTTGGCTTGTTGTGGCCCTAGGCAGCAATCGCAGCTACTAGAATCAGCCATATGTTGCCATGTTGCAGCTCTGCTGCCGCCTCTAGCTGTCTCTCTCAAGCAATATTTTGGGCATTATACAAGTTCAAAATCTCCACGTAGCCAGTTGTGTTGATTTGCACCACTGCACCCAAAATTCAGCCCAGTAGTCTATAACACAATATAAATAGTTTTGGTTTTGGTGTGTGGTGGCAAATAAATTTCCTGTAGTTGCTGAGCCATTCTGAAGAAAAGTGGGAAAGTATTCTCTTAAATACAAAATATGCAATTCTTTCCACCTTTGAACTGATGATAATTTAGCCATTTTATTCCTCAAACCTATTGTAGATTTATCAGGAATTCTCTCGTTTGCTTTTTTTTTTTTTTGGAGAGAGAGAAGAAGGCTACTGTCAGGGGATTGTTGCGGCTACTCTCGAATAAAGATGCTCCAGTCCGCTCTGTCTTTCAGAGTTTTTATCGCGCATATTATTTACAGTGCAGAGATATCAGAAAACATGACTGCCTAGTCCGATTCAGAACCCGGCAATGGCTTCCTTTGTGTCTTGGACCAGCATAAAAGCCTGGGCACCTCAAAGCGCCTCCCCCTAGCCCTGCATGTGGGCGCGCGCCTCAATTCGGGCACTGGAAGGGGCTGCGTTCCTTCTCCTGTCCTTCGGCTGGAGCATTGCAAAGGCTGTCCTTCCCTCTGGCCAGCTGGGTCGGTGCCTAGACTCTGCCGCGTCCGAGAGCCCCCTCTCCACCCCGCTCCATTCCTCATTCCCTCCTCCTGACCCACTGCTAGCGCTGTCACTGGGCGAAGTGCTGGTCAGGATGACTGGGGGAGGGTCCCTGTAAGGAGTCCCCCTGACACCCACTATACGCAGTTTAGACACTATGTCTTTATGCAATGACTGCCCCACACTTCCAGATCACAGCAATAGTCCTTTACCTGTACTAAATGCGCATACAAATCCACTGTCCTTTTTAGCTGTGGCTTGGGGTGGGGGACTACGACTCTTGTGCAATGGTGTAAATCCACAAGTTGGATTCACATAAATTGCTGGCCATAATCCAGTACTGAGTTAAGTATGCTTGTCCATTGTAATAAATGGGATTGAGTTGCCAACTCTTTGTTCATGTATTGCCAATATGTACTGTTTTCACATTAGTGGCACACAGATGTAGACTGGCTAAGGTCAGACCTTGACTGCTGGATCGAGCCTCTTAGGAAGGTTCAGGTAGAATCAGGTCTAGATGTATTCAATAAGATTTTTACCTTAAAATATTGATATACTGCTCTTTATCTAAGTGATTTTAGAATGGTTCAGAAAACACAAATAAAATACAGTAAGATGCAACAGACGTTAAAATGTTAAGCCACTGAAAAACCCCACCCACTGCAGCCAGCTGAATATGTTACTTCAAGCTGTGAAGTAGGAGCCAACTTGAGTAAACAGGTACGTCTTAAGCAGGCTTTGAAAGCCCATCGCAGTCAATGCCTGCTTTATTTCAGAGGGAAGCAGCTTTCAGAGAGCAGGTGCCACCACAGAAAAGGCACTGCCTTGGATTGCTGTATGTTGAGTCTCAGCTAACGGCAGCAAGCTTACGGTCACTTTCAGGTTGTGCAATTAAAGTTGGTTTGGTGCTCTTGCACAACGAGCTGACTGAAATTAATGGAGAACAACTAATTTAGGTCTATTAATTTCAATGGGTCTCATTTGAGTATGAACAACACTGGGTACAACTCTCCGATGTCTGTTATTGTCATCAACATGCGAGGATTTCCATTGTCCTATAAACAACAACAACGAACCCTAGTATGAATTCAGTTGAGACAAACTGTGAAACAGCTGTTATACAAGACCATACGCTTTTTACCTTTAAGAGTTTGATCAATGTTTACTTCTGCAAACAAGGGCAGAAGGCTGAGTGGCATTTTTTACACTCTCTTCAGCAAAAGTCTTTAATGGGGGGGGGACCCAAGGTAAAAGCTTCACAGCTTGTTATTTCTAACAAGCAAATCTTATTTATTTGTCACAGCAGACGGGGGACCAAATTGTAACGTGCTAAGAGACGTTAAACGCTGTTTGTGTCCAATCCCAACCCTCTCCCCAAAGAAGTGGCAACACCTTCCTTCCGCAGTTCTAAATAGCTGGCCATCTCTTAAGAATTGAGCTCCATTACACAATCAGAGTCTCCAAGAATCCACCCACAACAGGATACGCAGCAGCAACATCGCCACTTAATAAAGTTACAAACATCGCATCATGAGACTGACTCGCAATAACTAATAACTCAGTTATTATGTGCATGCCACTGTTACCTTGATAATTACGAACACCACTGATTAACTCTTCTGAGAACGTTTCATCTGCCTCACCTACAGGAAGGAAGCCACCAATCTAGGGCACTATTTATGTCGCTATAACAAAAGTTGCCATTCCAGGTAGAAAGTGGCCTAATGAAAGGGAGACGGAGGGAGGTTTGGCAACCAGAGCTGACAAACAGGAACAGCCAAGGCTTACAGGGAACAGGGAGGAGTGACGTTTCGTTTTGCAAAATAGGGTTTGGAGAAACCCTACGTTTCAAATGCACCCCACTCCCAGCATTTTGTGCAAATCCCCCCTATGGATTCATGTACTGCTGCAACTCAATTAGAATTAATTGACGGTAAGTGAAATAATGTGTCATTCTCTATTTCCTATCAGATATAGCTTGTGTCGGGTTGCTTTTGGGTTAGGGTAGCTGGCCAGAGAAAGTGTCATTAACAAAAAAGCAGAGCCTTTTTCCCCGACTACAACCACGTTGAGGAGGACTGTATGCTGCTGGAGTCACAGAGCGGGATAGTGTGTCAGGCAGCATATGCTCTGCAGAAGCAAAGAACTGTAGGGAATGCTCAGCACAGCTGGTTCACGTGCGCTTTCACAACCCTTTGATTCCTATGGAGCAATGCTGACAGACGACACAGCTTGGAGCAGTGTGTGCTCACACTGGTTTAGTGGGCTTTCCTTGCACATGGTTCAAAGGCCGAGGATGCAATGTTTGGTGTAGTGCTGTACTATCAGTGCTGCCATGTATGTATGTATGTAACAGTACTTTATCATTTTTATTATTATTTATTTATACCCCACCCACCTGGCTGGGTTTCCCTTGCCACTCTGGGCGGCTTCCAACAAATACCAAAATACATTAAAATATCACAGATTAAAAACTTCTCTAAACAGGGCTGCCTTTAGGTGTTTTCTAAATGTCAGGTAGATGTTTATCTCCTTGACCTCCAATGGGAGGGCGTTCCACAGGGCGGGCGCCACTACCGAGAAGGCCCTCTGCCTGGTTCCCTGTAGCTTTGCTTCTCGCAGTGAGGGAACCGTCAGAAGGCCCTCGCCGGTGGATCTCAGGCTGAGCAACGCAGGTGGAGACGCTCCTTCAGGTATATAGGACCGAGGCTGTTTAGGGCTTTAAAAAAGTCAGCACCAACACTTTCAATTGTGCTCGAAAACGTACTGGGAGCCAATGTAGGTTAGGACTGGTGTTATGTGGTCTCGGCGGCCGCTCCCAGTCACCAGTCACCAGTCGAGCTGCCGCATTCTGGATTAATTGCCGTTTCCGAGTCACCTTCAAAGGTAGCCCCGTGTAGAGCGCATTGCAGTAGTCCAAGCGGGAGATAACTAGAGCATGCACCACTCTGGTGAGACAGTCTGCGGGCAGGTAGGGTCTCAGCCTGCGTACCAGATGGAGCTGGTAGACAGCCGCCCTGGACACAGAATTAACCTGTGGCTCCATGGACAGCTGTGAGTCCAAAATGACTCCCAGGCTGTGCACCTGGTCCTTCAATGGCACAGTTATCCTGTTCAGGACCTTCCAGGGCACAGTTATCCCATTCAGGACCAACAACCATACTTCTTGTAAGTCTCGGGCTCAATCCCTCCAGGTAGGTCTGGGAATGTTCCCTGTCTGAAATCCTCTAAGGCTGGTGCCAATTGGAATTGATAATACTGAGTTAGATAGACCAGCGATCTGAATTTATAATATAAGGCAGCTTCCTATGTTTCTGTCTCCCAAAGTCATCCTTATTCTTTGGCATACCACCATCACCCCCAAATCAAAACATGGAAAGACTCATTTAGCCTGGTCATATGTGGCCTTGAAAAATAAAATAAATAAAATAAAATAAAATAAGGAACGGTAAACCAGAAAGTATTGAGTCCTCTGCTGAGGCTTCCACAACACAGGACTTTATCTGTACTAGTGCAAAACTGTGCTCAGTTTTGTATTTATTATATATTTATATACACATGTACTTATATACATCGCCATTTGTATGCTGCTCATTTATCAATGCCTCCTGGGCAATTAATGCTAAAAGTTAAAAACCATACAATGCAATTTACATGAGCTCTCAAAAATAAACACAATAAAACCAAAACCAACCGCAGCACACATACAAAACCAAAGCAAAACAAACGAATAAAAACAGCAACAGTTAAGCATACATTAGCACGGCAAAGCTAAAAACACTGAAGATCTTAAAATAACCTTCAAACGCCTGGGAAAATATTTCTTTACCAATGGTTCCTGGGAGAATCTTAAAAAGGCCAAACCTTGATGCCAAAAAGGCTACAACGGAGGAGTCAGTTTTACAACACATGCATGCTGACGTGTAAACAAGCTGCATCTTCTACACTAGAGCATTATTGCTTGGTTTGTCATCAGATGTGTGTTAATGCATAACTGATCCACGTACATTGCCTTTCAGAGCCCGCTCTTAAGATAAATAAGCCAAAGTGTCCACTGACAGGGAAGTCGTGCCAATGGCCCACATCCTGATTCACTACAATTCTCACGCACACTGCACTTGCAGAGGTGTTCCTCCAGCTAGCCCAAAACATCTCTGCTGGCTTCTGCCTGCAAAGTGACATTCCGCATCAGTCTGGCTGAGGTTAGAAACACTCTGTTAAGGCAGGGATGGGGAACCTTAGCACCCCCACCCCCAATGATGTTGCTGCACTACAGTTCCCATCACCTCAGCCAGCATGACCAATGGTCAGGGATGATGGGAGTTGTAGTCCATCAACAGCCTGAGGAAGGTCAAAGGTTCCTCACCTCCACATTAAGAGAGATACACTCTATCTCATGACCCTATAGCTTTATCTTGGGACTGGGCTGTAAGCAAAGCACAGAGTAACTAGATCAGTCCAATTAAATCCCCCCACTCTGTGCTGACCAAATAGAAAATGCGTTGTTATAGGACACACACACACACACACACACACACACACACACACACACACAATTCTATACATATTCAGTGTGCTAACTTTGGCTCATTCTGTGTGTGGCTTGGAAATGGCACTCAGCAGTGGGTAAAACTAGCTTTTGTGCCTTTTGCTGATGGGTAGCGATGAAATTAAGCTAGCTGACTTCTGTAACAACACTTCCCACACTACTGGGACACCTCGCTGTTCTTTTTAGAGACACGCTTTACTCATGCCGGAGAACTTGGAGAAGTTCAAGTGTTGCATAATTAGCCAAAGCAGGCCTGAAAACAAGAATATCCTGTTTGGATTCCTGTACGCTCCCTAGGGTAGCTCATCTGAATCCCTGACAGCCTTCTAGCCCCATGAAGAAAACATTAAGGCTCCTTCCTGATAGCAGCTTTATACCTAGAGTTCCTCAGCAGTAGGGCTCTTTAGTCCCAAAGCGTCCTCAGACAATCGCCCCATTGTTTACTTGCTAGTCAGATGAAGCGTTATGCTTTCCCTCACTCTGTAGGGCCTCTATAATCCTAACAGTCATGTTCGCTCAGCAGTAAGCCTAAATATATGCTTCCCAGAGGACTTTCAAAGCCAGGCTATGTAGATTAACATTGCTGAGGCCTGATGCTATCTGTGACAGGTTTCTAACACCATTAACATTTAAAAAAAATAAAATGTGGCCAAGGCTTAAAAAATGATTTGCTCCCGATAAATACATTTTTGAGTGGGTCAATTATTAGAATAGTAAGTGGGGGGGGGGAGGGGAGCGACTGTCGATGGGACAGGATCACATTCAGAATTGGTCTGTCAGCCGTGCCTCATCTCTTTTTGTGTCACCATGCCCCCCTTTTTTGATTAAGGAGAGAGAGAGAGAGAGAGAGAGAGAGAGAGAGAGAGAGAGAGAGAGAGAGAGAGAGAGAGAGAGAGAGAAGCTCAATTGTATATGGGTGAATCAGGAGACTTCACAAACATTCAAGGAACACACATGCCACTACAAATTAACCATTAGCAGTGCACGGTATTCATCTTTTCTGTCACACACTGTGGGAAGCACGCCTTATTAGCATGGAACCATGGAGTAATAGTATCTCCACCGACTTAGCATGCCCTTATCTTGGAGGTAAAAGAAGGCAGACAACTGCATATGCAAGCACCCAGCAGACCGGGCCACTTTCCACCACCATCACCCCTCCTTTCTCCCCACCTATCCCTGGAATTACGGTACTCCCTGCAATTTACGAAGAAGAATAAAATAATCCTCAACCTCATGGCCTTTCCTACTGTTCTCGAGTTTGCCCTGGCGTCTTACGCCTCACAGTGGCGTTTGCATTTTTAATCAGCCATACGCATAAAGCAAACAATGACCCCAATTGCTGCATGGCTTCCCTCATCCCGCCCCCCCGCCCCCCCGTGCCCAACTGCAGTTTCTCATTGGCTTTGAATTTGAATAGTACACAGCGCACTGGAGCCCTTCCTGGACCCCAGATGTCAAATTATAGGCTCTGTCTTATTGTGTGTGGTGGTGGTGGTGTGTTTCTGTATGGCAGTGAAGTTCATTGTTAATTCCTCCCCCCTCGCTGCTGTGATCCAAAAAGCTGCAAAGGAATCCCCCAAGTTTTATTTGAATGTGAGTCGGTCTTGGTGCTTCCCTCCCCCACCCCCAATAAAGCAATTAAACTGTTAAAAAGAAAAATCACGCTACATACGTGGTCTTAAAACGAAGCACTTTCAAAATCTGTGCTCAGACTGAGGAGGCAGTTCTCATTTGATGCCTGTGCAGTCTATAAAAAGGCTTGAGAGGGGCCCGTTCCCCCTACCTGGCCCTCTTTACATGCTGTTTTATTTAAGAAATCAAGAGTCTATTTCACAACCACTTTGCCGTATAAAAACCAAACTTTTACAACATAAAAGTGACTTTCAAGGGGAGGGAAAGCTTATTGCTTGTTTCACTAGCTTCTTTTAGCATAAACTTGTAAAAATCAAAAAAATCAAAAAAATCTAAATGCCATCCAATTTGGTAAAATCTAATGTAGCAACAAACCGGAGCCTCCCACTGAGCTAAAAGCAGAGCTGGTATTTTAAATGTTATAGGGCTGTAACCTAAGCACTAGAGGTAAGAGTGGGGGGGGCAGATGGGGGGAATTTATGACACAGTTGTAACCCAACACGGTGGATTCCCCAGCATAAACAAAATCAAATGGGAATGTGGAGTGGTTTGGCCTTCCAACAACTCCAGTTTCAAAATAGTTACAGATTTGTGCTCATAACTGAGAAACAAGACTTCACATGGAACAATGGGACAATGCAGGGCTCCTCTGAAGCCAAAGCTCACCGGTGCTGAATGTGGATCCAGCTTAATGCTGGAATGAGCCCGAGACATTTTGCTGTCTGAGGAGGACAAGATGGCGCCTCCCCAACACTGGTCCATGGGACAGCACCCTCCGTGATGCCAAAGAGCAGCAAGTTAGCTATGGGGGCACAGGACAGGCTCTTTTGCACACCTAGCACTATCTTCCATGCCTCGCCATGGCTGGCACGCACACCCCCACACCCCACACAGGCACCTGCTGCCTGAGGCATCTACCTCACTCTGCCTAATGCTAGGCCAAACCTTGCTAGGAATTAGTAGGGCATCCAGAAGTAGGCCTCTTGTATAAATTAACTGCGGGGAGGATGTGAACCTGCTGAAAGTCAGAGTGATAAGATGCCTAGCATCCCTCTAGATCAGGCATGTCAAACCTGCGGCCCTCCAGATGTTTTGGACTGCAATTCCCATCTTCCCCAACCACTGGTCCTGCTAGCTAGGGATCATGGGAGTTGTAGGCCAAAACATCTGGAGGGCCGCAGGTTTGACATGCCTGCTCTAGATCATGGGAAACTGATGCTGGTGGAAAGTTCAGTCTTTGCCACAAAATTATACACCATTAAGGATGCCTATCTTGAGAGACGAAGGAAGAATCCAACACCATTCCTCAAACTTTATCTGCCCCTGAACTAGAATTCTGACGTTTCTTCCAGTGGTCCTGTGTAGTACTCCCATAGAAGCTTCTGGAAAACTGTGAAGGAAGGCTACAAAAAACAAAACAAAAAACAAAAAGACCAAGCCATTGGCCAGCCAGCACAATTGTCTATTGAAATACAAATGGGTAAGGCACATCTCTGTTATCCGTTGCCTGAAAGATGCAAGCAGACCTTCTCCATGCTTGCTGTCATGAGCATATGTCTTACCATATGCCTAGCGTGCTGTAATTCACCAGCCTCTTCCAGTTCCCACAGCCTGCTTCAAGACGACATGGGCTACAAAACTTCAGTCCATCTCACGTAACGTCTGCCACCAAGCAGTGCTTCTCGTTGAAAATTCCCTGTCAGCATGCAGCCGCAATAAAGTGCTGGTTTACTTACAAGCCTTTCTGATTTTTCACCATGTCGTTTTTGCTCAGACATAGGAACTCTCCACCAGGGGCGTATGAAGGAGGGGGTGATGGGGGTGATAGGGGTGCTCCGCCCCGGGCAGCGCGATCCCGTGGGCGCCATTGTGGCTCCCCCCCTTGCAGGCTGCCCACAGAACATGTGCCACACCCCTACGGGCGGCGCCAGACCCACTCCCAGAATATGCGCCAGCCCCAGCCCCGTCTGCTGTCCGCCCCTGGTGCCGGAGCATGAAGCTCTGCCACTGCTCTCCACCTTTCTGCTTCACCCTTGCTACATATGCTGGTTAAAGGCCACCCAATATAACCTCGAGTATTAAAAAATGGACAAGTTATATTTAAACACCAGGGATTTGAAGGAGAGGGTTGGTTGCGACTTGTGAGGACGTGGGGCCCCTTTTATACCATCTCAGCCAGCTGCTTCTATAAACAGCCTTCTCTACCTGCCCTTTGAGCAGGCTGTTTTATTTAGGAAATCAAGAGGCTTATTCACAACCACATTGCCACATAAAAACAGATCAGCACGCCAAAAATGGATTTGCGAAGCAGAATTAAGGAAGCAGAAGGGTAGAGTTTTACTAATTACTGGCACACTTCTTAAAGACCAAAATACGCAAGATGCAGATCTGTGAAAGGAGGATAGTTAAGAGAGTTTAAATTCAGCCATGTCAAGTCCTGAATTGGACTGGACCACAGAAACTGGAGCGGGGGCGATTTAGCAGCCTTTCCAAAGTGTTACATCACAATTTAAACCACCTCTCCTCTCCACAGCCTGCTATTAGTTCTACTGGGGTGGGGAGAGAGATACAATACTGGATACTGTACTTAACTTGAGGTGTGATCCTAGGTGGACCTACTCAGATGTGAGGGAGGACAGTCACAAAGAGGGCCCCATTCTGCCACCCCGATCTGCTCAGGTTGTGGGGTGCATTTGTGGCCTGCTTGGCCAACAAGAGACAGCCCCTAATGCAATCACATCGAAATCATAGAACTGTAGAGCTGGAAGGAACAGCAAGGATCATCAAGTCCAACCCACTGCAATGTATGAATCTTCTGCTGTGGTGAGGACTGCAGGGCCTGCTCCCTCTGCAAGGCCTCTACCATCTGGCCTGGGGAACAAGGCTGGACTCACTGGAACGAACTCTTGGGGCAGTGCTTGGTGTGTTTGTGTGTTTGTTTGTGTGTGTGTCTATTTGCTACTGTTTCTCTGCTCCAAGTGTCTATAGTCATACCTCTTGTTACGAATGCTGCGGGTTGCGTACAACATGGGATACATACGTGCCGAACCCGGAAGTACCAGAATGGGTTACTTCCGGGTTCGGCGGTTCATGCATGCGCAGACGCGATGAATGGCGTCATGCGCAGAAGTGCTGAATCGCACCACGCACATGTGTAGACGCAGCGTTTCATGTTGCGTACTGCTCATGTTGTGTATGGGGCTCCGGAAAGGATCCCATACGCAACATGAGGTACCACTGTAAGGTATTTTAAAACATTCTTATGCAGATTTTAACCTGTGGGGCTTTAAATTTTAGCAGACTTGTTTTGTTTTAGTTGGGTTGGGGTTGTTTTTAATGCTTGGATGCGCCAGGGGTTAATTTAATCTGTCTGTCATTGTAAATCGTGTTTTTATTTTTATTTTTTAAAAATCCATTGGCTTATTGATTTGTTTATTGTAGTTTGTATAAGGAAAGTTGTTTTTAAGTTCAGGACTGCCCTGGGAGTGGTCCCTAGCCCATAGAATGGCTGGGGCAGGTTCCACTAGGGGAGATGCGCTGGGACACTCAATCACATGCGGCTTGGAACCCTAGAACATTAAAACAAAAATAATAAAAAAACCTTAATATTTTTTTAAAAACACTATGTGGCATACAACTTAAAAACAGTTAACAACATTATTAAAACAAAAATAAAACATAAAACCAGAAAAGCTGGTGTGTTAAAGCATATAAAACCAAATAAAAATGGGAATTCACAAAGACAGAAACAGAGTCTGATCTTATGAGTCGGACTTTCCCTGACCCAATGGTTTGCTAGATGACATCGCAGGAGACCGCTGCCTCAGGAGAGCGAGGAAAATTCTCAGGGACGACTCACACCCCAGCTAGCACCTCTTTAATCTACTACCTTCAGGCAGGAGATACAGAAGTATAGTCAGCCGCACCAGAAGGTTAAAGAACAGTTTTTATCCGTGGTGTAATTGACTTCTGACAATACTGAGCGTATTGGGTGGGTGGGTGTGGCTCGTTTAATTTCACTGCACACAGGTGGTATAATGACAATAAAGGTCTACTATTTGTTTGTTTGTTTGTTTACCAGGCCCATTTTTGTCCATATGAATTTCCCGAATACCTGGTTTTTTGTTTTTTAAAAAGATACTGTGATGCAGAGAGAGAGAGAGCGAAAGAGAGAACGAACATATTATGGACATTGTGGCTTTGCTATACTTCCAAATATTTGAAAAAAACAAAACTTGTGAAGTGCCTATCCTTACAGTGCAATCGTATACATGCCCACTCAAAAGTAACTTGCATCAAGTTCAATAGGGCTTACTCCCAGGTAAATGATTGTACAACTGTAGCCTTCATGTCATTGCAAAACCACTGCTTTCTAGCAGAGCTGGAGAACTCTTTATGACCTCTCCAGTCTAGCCTGTTCTTGATTTGTGATTGTTTATAGCTGGGCAGCAGCTATTACCAGATCTTTCTTACAAGCTGATTTCTGAGACAGAATGGACAAGCAAACACTGCCTGGGCATTCTGAGTGATAGCCCATATACAACATGTATACTGTATACTGATTCATTTTTACATTTAGGGAATTTGTACCTTCCCTTCCCATTCAACCGAACAGTGGAGGTCGTTCACAAAGCTCAGCAAGAAAAAAGAACATGTAAATGCAATATGCATAAATTATAGAATGTGATTGCCAGGCAAGCTTGAATTTCAGCGCATCTCAATTTAGAAATGCAGCGTAATAATAATCAAGCTACTGTAGTAGAGAATCCTGGTTTTGAACAAGTTTGGTCTTACCACGAAACAAAGTGAAGCAGCCATCATTGCCGACGGATCTAGAGCGACACCATTTTGTTTTCTCCACATCAGTGTTTCATGAATAGTAACAAGGCACCATTTTAACTTCTTTGTGTCATGTATGAAAATGTGTGAGAGGTTTTTGTGGTGCCCGAGGTAGAAAACCTCACTGTTGTCCCATAAAAATTCAGGGAACAACTAAACCACCAATACATGTGTTGCCCCTTAATGGTACCTCATCATCTGCCTCCTCTGTGGAAGGCCCAACTCTAACATAAGGCCTGCACATATATTGAATATGCTCAGTCTAGGGCTTGTTCCTGTGCTTAAATGGAAAGAAAAGTGTGAATTGGTGCCCTAGAGATTCTCTCTTCGATTCTCTCCGAGACCTTCGCATGGAGGGGGCATTGGTACAATGGCACGACAGCATGTAGCTCTCAAGCGTATGTGTGGAGAAGCTGATGAGTGATTATAGGTTAAAGGGAGAGAGAGAGGTAGCCGGGAAGCTTTCACAATGCTTCAAAGCAGATTTGACTTTGACCCCTGCATCACTCCAGCACCTATGCCTCTCATTTTATGACCTTGCCATGCTGCGTCTCTTTTGGGAGGCCTCCAGCTTTTGAGATGCTGCTTCGCAAGCAGGAGAGACAGATGGCAGCTTTATAGATTTGGGGTAGGGGGTGGGGTGGGGGTAGGGCACCAGGGTGAAGGGAGAGTGATCTGCCCCAAAAAATAGGCTGGAAAGAAAAATACATTAAGGTACTCTTTTGTTTTTGGTGTTGTTTTTTTGTCTGCACATTTCAAACAGAACTGGTTTGCGTATGCTAAATCGTTTTTTTGTTGAGTGCAGATATCCGACATGGAAATAACCCTTGCCACTCACAGAGATAACAATGGTCTTATTCACAGAAATCTTTTGTCAAGTCTTGTTTTCGAAGTCTTGTCAGAAGGAGCGGTGTGTGTGTGTGTGTTGAGAAAACACCCATGCAAGGTATTATTGGGAAATAATTTTTATTTAGGGAAAAAAATATCTCTCTGGGCCATGCATAAGCAGCCATAAGCACTCATGCAAGACTACCCACCCATGCATTAGGAATTCCTAGCCACTGCTTTTAAACTGTGCTCTAGTTTATTGTTTGCTCTAAATCAAAGCCGAATACCACTGTGTCTGTTAGAAAATCATTACAGTGCCATTAAACTTGGAGTCGCAGGCCTAGCAAACATTGAATCTTTTTTTTTTTTCCACCAGAGAGGGAGGTGGGTCTCCTCGCCTGATTATGCGCAAACCAGTTCTGGTCAAGAGATACAGCTGTCACAAAGCACTCAACAGATGGCAGTTGCCGGGTGAAGGCTCATCCATATTTGGGTGCTCGGGTGACATCTGAGAGCCTGTGTGTTCCATAAATGCTCTCCTGCAGGCTTTGCAATGCAGAATGGCAACATTCATCTTTCCCAGGAATAGAGATAAATCGAACTGCCCTTATGAAAAAGCACTGCATAAAACGCTCAAATTTATTGTCCTTTAAAACTTTTAACTGTTATGGGGAGAGGTGGCTGGAAAGATGGAGAAGCTGACAAATTGGGAGATGGATCCCTTTTTTACAGAGATGAAAAACAGTGGTAAATTCGTATTTTAGCCTTAAAAGGTTCTTTAAAGATTGGTTTAACTCACAAAGAGCAGCAATTTCTCTCCTGATGCAGGAAACTGCAAGGAAGTAGAGGGCTTTGGGAGGCAATCGTACTGATCAATTCCTTTACAAAGAAACGTAAAGCAACCAAAATAATACAGAGTTTCTCAGGGCTTTTCATGCACTGTAAACCTACCTAGTGGCTTTATTTTAAATTAAGTTTTAAAGTTAATTCATATTGGAGTCTGGATGCTGCTCAAACAGATGCCTTGTATCAAACAATAGAACTGTGCTGTTTTAAAATGCCTCTCTGTTTCTTTCAGGAAAGCCTGCGTTGGACTAGAGCCTGGGAGAGCTGTGTTCAAATTCCCACTCAACCATGAAATTCACTTGCCAATCGCAGGTCAGTCACTGTCTCTCAACCTAACCTACCTCACAGGGTTGTTGTGAGGATAAAATGAGGAGGCGAAGAACCACATAAGGCACCTTGAACTTCTAGGAAAGGTGGGATATAAATGTAATAGGGACACAGGTGGCTCTGTGGTCTAAACCACTAAGCCTCTTGGGATTGCCAGTCGGAAGGTCAGCGGTTCAAATCCCCACGACGGGGTAAGCTCTTGTTGCTCTGTCCCAGCTCATGCTAACCTAGCAGTTCAAAAGCACAATAGTGCAAGTAAATAAATGGGTGCCGCTGTGGTGGGTAGGTAAACGGCGTTTCCGTGCACTCTGTTTTCCAGCACGGTGTTCTGTTGTGCCAGAAGCGGTTTAGCCATGACCTGGAAAGCTGTCTGTGGACAAACGCCGGCTCCATCGCCCTGAAAGCGAGATAAGCGCCACACACCCCATAGGCGCCTTTGACTGGACTCAATCGTCCAGGTGTCATTTACTTTATTTTACCTTAAATGTAATAATAAATAAATGTACAGCAACTCCTGCCAATGCCAGTGCAATGTTATAAATGTCTACTCAGAAGTCAGCCCCTTTAAGTTCAACAGAGAAGGACTGAGTGGACAAGAACGGCATCCTATATTGGATATGACATTATTCGTCTGATTGGCAAATGCTTTCTTCCCATGCCAATTTATCTGGTTGACATCATTACGGCACACCTGTCCTGGCATGCTTAAGACACACCAATGCCAAAGGCTTATGCCCTGTAATATACACAAAGTGTATCCAGCACCAAGTACAATACCTTGTGGCCTCCACTTTGTAGACACCCATTTTGCAGTCTCAGGGCATGGATGCAATCAAAGGAATCTCCCCCCCCCCCACACACACCTTTCATTTCATACCTAGACAATACTGTAACCACTTCCTTTTACACATGTGTTCCTAAAATTCCTCCCTTCAGGAGGAAGGGTGGGATATAATCACCAAGTGTTCCTACATGTTGTTTTGTTCAGAAACAAGGCTCCAATTTGATAGCTTTGAACTGTATGAAAAAGCCTTAAGGCACCTCCTTCCTCTTTATTCTGCCGAGTATTCCTTCTGCTCCAAAATCCTGCCCTGATGGTGCTGCTGCTAAATCTGCTCCCCCCCCCCAAAAAAGGTAAAGCAGGTATTTGGTTTCTCTCCAATGGGTGGTTCTGCATTTCCCTCCTGCTGTTTCCAGAAGAACCTGATCTAAAAAGAAGCGCTTTCAGAGGCTACTTGTTCTGTGGTAATCCTCTTCCTGCCCTGTCCTGAAGAACTTGCTCCAAAAGTATCACTTTCAGAAACATGGACAAGCGGTGAGTCAAAATGTCATCACTGTTTGTTTATTTGCACAACTACATTTTTTTGAGTGACCACAAGCAGCAAGTATAGCTAATTAAAGCCAGCTAGTTATTTAATAAATTCTTTCCCATAAGAAGTTCCCATAAGCTGCTTCCTTCATAGACATGCCCATTTCCCAACAACCTTGTCTTAAGGTCATGGGAACCTTCAACCACAACGCCTACTTTCCACTTCGGTAAATGATTAAGTGGCTTCCAGTTGCTTCAGGGAAATGGCACCCCAAGTGTTCAAATGTAGATTAATTCCAGGTCACTTTTGGGCTGTTGGAATGTTTGTGTGGTGTAGGGGTTATGAGGCTGAGCCGTGAACCAAGATAACACTAGTTCTAATCACACACACACACACACCCTACCACAGGTTCATTAGGAATGAATAGGCAATCCACTATTTTCATCTCGGCTCCCTCCATTCTACAATATTGGTCCTACCTTACAAGGCAGTTGTAAAGATAATTATAGGAAACACTTGCTGAATTCCAAAATCACTAAGTAAATGCTTAAAGAACCACCCGATACTGTTTGCTTGGAATAAGCTACAGCATGTTCAATGGGATTCGCACCCTAGGAAGTTTTTTTTAAGGATACGGAGCCAAAGTATTAATGTATTTGTACCAGGCATTTGATGCAACATAATTCACATAGATGCATATGGTTTTCTCTTTTACACTGTATGTGGTTCTTTTGTTTTGTTGTGCTTTTTTGGGGGGGGGATCATAAAGTTTATCTTTTAAAATGCCAAATGTTGGGCACTGCATACCCATATTTCTCACCGTCTCCCTACAAGGTCTATTGCTTTGATCACAGTCAGATTCTGCTTGTTAGCACCATTTTCTCATGTGATCTGAAAACTAGATACACTATACAAAGGTATTACTTCATGCTGCATAGACATCCTGATATATAATGTAGGGTCAATAACTAAGGTTAGAAACCTTCATGGGTCATGACAATACCTCATCAACCGTAGCTCTACCAGTCTTCAAACTGGAATAAAAACGTAATGTTTACTTCTGCGGACTTTATATTCAACAGAAGACCAGCATGGTATTCAGGCCATGTTTGGATATCACACTAAATCACAGGGTAGTTTTCAACTAATTTTTACTCTGCAGACCCTTTGCAAGTAATGACCATCCACTAATTTCAGTCGTTTTACTTTACTATGAGTAAAACTTAGTTGAACACCACTCTCAAGTTGGCTTGTTTCAAACAAACCAACATTTTTCAAGTTGGATGAAATTATTAGCAAAATGAGAAGGAAGTTCCTAAACTCCTCATGGCCACACTGGAGGCCAGGAAGGGAAGAAGTGTATGTGAGCCTGGTGTTTGCCTAGGCTTGCTCATGCTACATTATTATTATTATTATTATTATTATTATTATTATTATTATTATTATCAAGATGGTGTACATGGTTCTCCCTGCCTTGTGAGGTAGGTTAGGCTGAGAGACAGTGACTGACCCAAAGTCATCCAGTGAACATCATGGCTGAGTCGTGATTCAAACCCTGATCTCCCAGGTGGTTTAGTGTGACATCTGAATATAATTTCCTTTTTTGTTCACCAAAAAGCATCCAAACCCTCCAAGTGTCCCTATTTTCCAGAGACAGTCCTGGATTTACCAAAGCTGTCCCTGTTTCTGATTTGATCCTGGACTGTCCCACTTTTCCTTAGGATGTCCCTATTTCCACTGGAGAAATGTTGGAGGGTATGAGCATCACATAACGAATTGCCAGTTCTTGAGCTGGGTATATGCTCACCATCACTTACTGTCTGATGAAAGCCCAGATTACATTTGTTCAAGTTGCTGCTGTGGCTTTAGCCATAGCCCTTCTGTCAGCATTTTGCTGCGCGATTGTAAAGAGCAACCCTACGCATGACAGAAGGCAGATGCTGGCGATTTAAGCAGGGCAACCCACCACAGCGCTTTTACTCAGCTGATCCTTAATGATTTAGCATTTAATGCAGTTCATCTTTCATAATGCAGAGTTCAGAGAGACACAGCTGCTACTGAGGATGCAACAATATTGACCTTCCAACCAAGGGCAAAACATGGCTTCTTTCATTGCCTTTGCCCCTGAAACTTTGGGAAACTTCAGCTGTGCTCTGAAGGTGAAGGAGACTACAGTACTAAAGAATGAAACAATTCACTTCCCATCAATGAGTTCTTCCCAAAGAAAAATCGTAACTCTGATTTTGATACAATTAATTTTCATTAGAAACTCAGCCTCCTTCTCAAACTGTGGGTGAAAGCAATCCATGCTATCCAATTATCCAGACCACTTTCAGAATTAGCCAGAGCATATGGCAAACCATGCCGATTGGGAATCAATTTCCTGAAGGTGTCATGGCCAGATCACCTTCTGGTGAGCCTTTGACTTAACGGTGGCCTCTCCCCACTGCAGAGGTGGGCGACCTATTAAGATGGGTCACCCCAGAGACTAATGGATCCAACTAGTTTTCAGAGAGCTCTGAGCAGTTTTCCATCTGGCTCATCAATTAAAGCACTGGTCAATCTTTGGAACCCAAAGATGAGCCAGGAAGTTGACATGAGTGCACTGAGCAGCCTCTCCTGACTGGCAGAGTTCAGAAATCTCTGTGGTATACCTCAAAACTAGGAGCAAGGAGTAAGACGGCTTGAGTACAGGTGAGAAAAACTTCCTAGTGAATGTCACCAAACACTGGCATGCACTTGAATTTGAGCCTACTCAGTGGTAATGAAAGTGTTGACGAAAGCTTGCTTCTCCACTGTCCTTAGCTGGCTGTCCAGCGGAGTTGTTTAAGAGTGTTTTTGGCCTACAACTCCCATGATCCCTAACTCACAGGACCAGTGGTCAGGGATGATGGGAGTTGTTGTCCAGCAACATATGGAGATCCAAGGTTGAGAAAGGCTGGAAGTTTATTGCATACTGACCCTAGGGGGGTGATGGAGCCATCTAAAGCCCACTTTGATACGTTTGCTAAGCATTTTGAGGAGAAAACTGTTTCCCTCTCCTGGGATTTGGATTACATCATTGGTGCTGATGATACTGCTGAGTGCTTTCTTATCCCATATTGCCTGGGAACATAGAAATGGTGAGGGACAAGATACTTGGCCAGGTTCATACAGCCACTTGGGTTCTATCATCTGGCAGGAAGGGAATGGCAGGATAGGCCAGCAAAGTCATTAATGCCTTACTTCAACAAAGAGTGGTTCCAGGCTGCTATCTTCAGAAATGCTTATCCCAGCATTAACCTACCTGGACCCTTGGATCATCATCATCCAAGGTCCTACTCTGGGTCCTTCCTCAGAGGGTGATAAGGGAGAGGACCTTTTCAGCTGTGGTTCCCCATCTGTGGAACCCTGTCCCCAGTGAGGTCCAACTGGCACCTTCACCGACATCATTTTGGCATCTGGTAAAGCTCTACCTTGTTTCCAGGCCTTTCGAGGATGGAGTTGATTTTGTTTTTATTGTTAGGGTGCTGTTCATGCTTTCTGTCACTGTTGTGGGTGAGTTTTTGTGTTGAAACAGAGATGTTTCTTAGCCACTCAAATGGAGATCTAGGCCACGGCTGCAGTCTGAAACACACTGCTTGGGAGTAAGCTTCACTGGATGCCAAGGGACATAAACATTGTTAGCATTCTGATACCCAGAACCATTTTTCCTTATATTGATTTCACAATTTAAAGGCCTCTTATGGTCCTCCAGCTGAAGAGAGAAGGGCCACCTTAAAAATCTACTTGACCTCCTCTTATAACAATGTCCAAAGTTTTTCTTCGTAGTTACTTTTCATCAAGTCTGAGCATATAAACGGTAAGTTGATAGGTCGAACAGCAGAAATATTATCAAATTGGTTGCCTTTAAACTCTCTTCCCTCACCAGCCCCCCCCATCACAACCACCGCCCCAAAGCCTTCCTTAATGCAATAATCTTCTGTTTTCATTTTGTACTAGTGGAACTCTGGCAGAAAGTAGATTACATAGCAAGAGTGCATCTACCTCGGTTTCTAACAACATCTGTAAATTAGGATTTGAAAGAAAAACAAGCAGATTATATGAACTTTCATTACAATTACAATGCCACAGAACAACTGTTGCCTAGCTATGATTATGGCTAATCCCTGGACACTCTAGCAGAGATTTTAGGTTTATAATGTCTTATTCATAAAAAAGAGCAGAAGACATGAATGTTCAGCTGAGTCTCCAGTGGAAAAAGACTCTACACACTATTTGATCAAATCCAATGAAGCAATGGCATGCCTTAAGAGGAGTATCTAAAGATATTCCAGAAGTTCTGTTTTTAAAAATGGACATATCCCACTGAAACCACCATTTCTGAGGCACCTCCAGGCTGCCAGTATTTTGTGGAAAGACCTCAAGTTGGGAAATTTAGATTTGCCCAATTAAAGTGGATTAAAGCAATCTGTTGCCTTAGTGCAACAAAATATGAAAAGTGTGGCATGAACAAACTATTAAGGGGAAGACATATGAACACCTCATAAGCAAAGCAAGCTGAATGCTCATTTTCATATATTCTTCCCATGAACAAGTCGGGATGAATGCTCAAGAAAGACCATATATAACCTTGCATCCCTGTAGACTTTGTGCCAGCAAATCAGGATGGATGATCAATAAACACGTCATTTGTAAGAGCCTCTGGATTGACCAATGTGCTAATGGCATGCAAAGAATGACAAACTATGTAATACTTTCCCCTTGGGGTATTCTATTTCACCTACTTTGGTTCCCTGATAGATTAATTCCAGGTAGTGTGGGCTTGCACTGCCTGGCCACACCTCTGCCATTCATTGCATGCCCTAGTGGCCTTGCTCCTTTTACGCCTACACATTATGCACAGTGTCTAAAGAGGAACACAACATGTGCGCAAGCCCAGATGTGGCAACTACTGCCACACAATCAGGAACGCTTCCCACATCATTTCTCTGTTATCACCTTCCCCCAGAAACTATTAGACCTGTAAGTGAAATGCAGGGATATAAGGACAAAACCTGTGTTGGGGTACCTTGAAAAGATACAGCACAGCACCTAGAAACATAAGGTAAAAAACCTTCGGGCTCACTAGCAATGTCCAGCTGTGCCAGTTCGCCCAGTACGCTCCGTGGTGTTTTCCTCTGCTAAAACTTCAGAAACCTTTCTTTCCAGTTCTAATTTGCAGAGCTTGATGCGCAGCTAGAAAAGTAATTCAGCTTCAGTGTCTAGAAATTACTTTCGGTGACTCCTTCTCATTAAAACCCAGATGTTTATTTTAAGGTAAAGTCCCCAGCCAAGAGATGCTTCCTCTCGGCTGTAAGAGCCACGACACACAGATACAGACATAGTAAGGACGTTTCATATTACAGAGAATCACAACAGCAACCGAGCACATCGCATTCCTGAATGAAACGTCATCGGCCTGCGATTACAGGGCGAACGCTGGGCTGGCTATCTCCCACAGCTCACAACCTGAAACTATTTGATACATGAAAACAATAATTCTAGCATGAATGTTCTCCATTCGCTTTGGACTGTGTTCACTGCAGCCCTAGCCAGTGAGGTGTTTGGGTAGGTGAAAATTGTGGGTAGCCATGGTGTGGCAATAGAGGAGGGGAGAGGGTTCTTCACACTTACCTTTCACAATAGAAAGCTGTCTGCATCCATCCTTGGTCAGCTCTCCACTTTGCATCATGCTGGATTAGCTCTCCACTCTGCAACTTACACTTACATGGTGTTGCATGTGGCAGCCCCAACCTCTCTCACAATAAAAGGTCCCAGCAATGAGAAGTAAAGACAGGAACACTCTCCTCCTCTGTTGCTACCCTGCAGCTGTGGGCAATTTCACCTAACGAACCACCTCGCCAGCTGCTATCCATAGTTTGATTCTCAAAATCCCTGCAAAGCTCTGGCCAATTGCCAACAAATCACTTGCAAATATTCACATTTTGCATTCTGGAAGTGAAAACTGATACACGTGAGTAGAGATAAAGCAAAGAAGTGACCACAAAACTGGAAAGAACACCACTGACAAGTGTGGGGTGAGGGGGAGCAAGGAATTACAGGTGCTTGAAGAAAGTTTTATTTCAGGCCTGATACATTATAATCCCCCTTCAAGGGACACTTTTTGTATAGCTGTTTCCATTGAGTGTATGAACCACTATAGTAACTCCTATTGGGTTTATAGACATCCAACAGACCAACGTAAGTTACAGCAGGCATCCCCAAACTGCGGCCCCTCCAGATGTTTTGGCCTACAACTCCCATGATCCCTAGCTAACAGGACCAGTGGTCAGGGATGATGGAAATTGTAGTCCAAAACATCTGGAGGGCTGAAGTTTGGGAATGCCTGAGTTACAGCTTCTTTCATGACTTTTTCTTGTTCTAATGCAAATGTAATTTTTGTATTTCACATGGACTTTGAGGAGATGTGTTATATACTGGGCAGACAAGGTCTGGGGTTTAAATGGTTAACCCATATATGTGATGATGCTCACTACAGGTTTAAGGCAGAGATATGAATCTTGTAGCCTGAATAAAATGAGTTAGACAGTTTGGGAGGTAGTATCTTATGTAACCCATACTTCACATATCTTTCAAAACGTAAGAAGGCTCCATGGCTCCTACTTCATCATACTTGATTGTATGTTGAGCTACCAGTTAAATTAAAATGCAGCTACCTAAGATGGCAGGTCAGAGATAGGAAACAGTTATTGCAAGGATGTTGATCAACTCTGCCTTCGTTTTCATCATGCAGTATTACGCTTCCTATTGTTTGTGCTGCTACTTGGTCTGGTTTCTATGTGTGGGTGGTAGAACTCACTAGAAGGATTATGAAGTTTGCATGCCAAAGGAAAGGAGCTATCAAAAGGCACGGATTGAAACAAACCCTAACACGAAGCTACTGGCGCTCATGTTGGTGCTCTTAGCCAACAGGGCATGCATGTCTCCACCAAAGGATGCAACCCACAGACCCCTCAAGGCTGTGTATTTGAAAATGAATTGGTTAATCCTACAGAGCACCGCAAGGAAGTGGGTTAGCTGGTTTGTTCATTAGCTAGATGGGTGGCACCTGCTTGTGCAGCAGCAGCAGCATGATGGAATTAAGACAGAACAGCTACATTCCAGATACAAGAGGCCCCTGCGATACAGCAATGTCCACGATTTTGAATGCAGAATTAACTAGGGCATACTAATTTTTATTGATTACAGGGTGTAGCTTTCTATATAGATGCCCAGGGTTGTCAACATATCATAGGTGGATCAAACCCAAATGGACTGAAGGACAAAATTCCTCGCTGAGCCAGCCTAGGGTATACTTGTACTTTTGCATCCTCAGAATGCCAGTTCCAACTCAATTTCACTCATACGGAAAATAGCAATGGAACTCTGTCTGTGTTCTAGGAAGCTCATGCACATTTCAGAAAGGCAGGTGTCTAATGGCAGCCTGCCTCTTGAAGGAACATTTCAGGAAGAGTTTCATATTGGTTGAATGCATCGGATTCCTAATTTTCAGGAGAATTCGGTCATTTGTGTGGAATGCACAGGTTCAGGTTGTGGAGTCTGTAAATGCCAGCTCCAGGTTTGAGGAGTTCCTCCCCCCCAAGTGCCCTATAGCAGGCCCCTCTTATATTGCTGGGTTCTAGTGAGTTCACCAGGTGGTGGCAGCAACAGCAGCAGAGTTGTGCAACTTGGACCCAACATTATTAAATTTTCCACATGTCCCAATGCCTATGGGCATTGTGGGTGATTAAAGTGATGTCCTTCCCAAGAGAAGATTGGAAGTTTTTAATATTTAATGCTGTATTGTTTTAATATTCGATTGGGAGCCACCCAGAGTGGCTGGGGAGACTCAGCCAAATGGGTGGGGTACAAATAGCAGGGGGCCGTAGGAGCCCACCCATTGCCTGAGGTTGCTGCATGTTGGTACCAGGCCTCTAGATTCAACACTCCTAGCTTTATGTTTACACACCGAGTTCTGTGCTTCAGCAGTATGGCATTTATAAAATTCCTGGAAATGGAATGTGATGGGGGGAGTGGGAAGAATTCAATATATCTTTTGTGTCTTTTTTAAAATAAATAAATAAAAATATATTAGAGAAGAAAAGATAGGGGGAAAGTGAAGCAAGGAAAGATTCTGTTCCATTACGGGAAAAAAGGTCTTGAAGTTTAAAAGTGCCTGAAGCCATTTTAGAATGCCATTCCTTTGAGGTTTCCAAAGAAAAAGATTGACAGGCTCTCTTGGGGTTACTATAGGTATAAGATACTCTGCCTTAGGACTAAATGACCTATTGGCTCCCTTTTAAATCCTCCATTCAAACTTGTAACAGCATTCTGAATAACAGCAGACTTTATTCTCCTTGATTTATTTACTTCCATAGAGTTTTTAAAGCAACTCCCCTTAAATTTTAACTGGTTAATATTGTTTATATTCCTATCCGTACCCCCTTGCTAATCCTTCCATGTTCGCCTTCTTTGGATACCTGACAAGTACTCTCATGTTTAGGCTTATCACCTAGACAGTCAGTCTCCAGGTCCCTAACAATTGATCTTCATCTTCTTTGAACTCCCTGCGATGTGCCAATAGATGTGTCTAGCAATAGGGTGTCTAGAACCGATAACAATATTCACAGTGTGGTTGCGTCAAGGACGCACACAGCACAATAAATCTCCTCCTGTGATGTAAACTGTGTTGGCTGTGATAATAGCATGTTGCATGCTCATCTAGAGATATATTATGGATCTCAGAGTCTTCCCTCAATATATATTTGAATCATGCCATTGGGCACTGGGGAAGACTCGTCTGTTTTCAGATGACCTCTATGAGTATGGTACTGCTCAAGGTGTAGAGAACCTTTGACCCTCCATATGTTGCTGAACTACATCTGCAATCAGCCCTGGTCACTGGCCGTGCTTGCTGGGGCTGACAGGAGTTACAGTTTAGCAATGTCTGGAGGGCCAAAGGGTACTCACAGCTGGACCAGTCAGTGGCTAAGTGTACTGTATACACAAGCAAGCATAAGTGGCAAGCATAATTCCATGGTGTTGGTGCTGCTGGCAACAGTCCCAGGTGCTTCTACATTTTCTTCTTACTTCTGGGTTGACAACTTCAAAGGCAGGTGATACTCATCAGCAGGTTCACTTTGACCTACAGTTGTCAGCTGCTGATCCCTATCGCAGAGAGTTGTATATAACTTCATATTATGAGGATCAAATGCAACAAAATATATCCCCTTAATTACTCTTGAAGATTTAATGTAACGTCAACAGTCCTCTTAATTACTATTTCTTCTAAGTATTTCTAGAAGCTGCCTGTTTCTTATTGGTTCCAAAAAAGAAATAAAGAAAGTATTAGTTACAGGTAGGTAGCCGTGTTGGTCTGAGTCGAAGCAAAACAAAACAAAAATTCCTTCAGTAGCATCTTAAAGACCAACTAAGTTTTTATTTTGGTATGAGCTTTCGTGTGCATGCAAAGAAAGTATTGTACAATTAGGTATGTGAAACGCTTGTTTTGTAATGAGGTCTATACATTAGCCATTAATTTCTTCTGCCCAGCTAATAGGCCATACCTTCAGCTGAAAGGACCAAAACATTATAGAACAAGTTGAGTGAGCAGCTAATTGAAAAATGTGCGAATGTCTGACTGCATAATTACAGATGCAACAGGTGGATACAGGAGTTTCGCTGGAAGCAACTGATAGTTAAGCAACGAGACTGAACAAATGGTGGTTAACTATATATGCTTCTCCTAAGCCTGCTGTGTGGTCTGTTAGGTTCACTAGTGTTCTATGGCAAACGGAAATACCTGGAATTGTCTCTTAATCATCAATCACAAAATATTATGGAACAATGTCCCCTTGATAGTGCTGCCCTTCTTCATGTATGCAGCACTAAAGATCGCAGGAGCCTGAAGTGCTATAGTCTGAGTTATATCTTCTAAAACAGAGATGATATTTGAGTAGGAGAAAGTCAGCTATATAATTTTCCATTCATAGATGGCATGGGGTTGCCTTGGAGATATTGCAATGCAGTAAATGGATCACTGGACAGTGGAATAAGAATAAAGAGGATGAGATTGCCAGCCTGATGTTCTGAAATGGCTCTCTGTGTTTGTATGTAACTGTATATCCTTTGTATGCGCATCAAGCATAAATCTAAGGCATGCATCCTTTTTATGTCAAGCGTGGGCAACAATTATAATTCTTCACTTACTAGAATGCCTTTTATCTTGCAAGATCCAAATCACTTAGCAAAATCTATCTAAAGATCTCTCCACTAGTACCAAGGAGCAACATTCAGTATTTGAAATTCAGCAGCTCCATATAAGTGGCAGTTACGCTACACCCAATTTATAGAGGGGAAAGCAGCCATCCATTTGGAAGTATTTTGGAAGACTGGGGATAGAACGAGTTTAAGTACCTAAAGAATTTGGCTTGGACACCAAGGTGTCAAAATATTTAGCTTGGCAGAGGAGTAGGTTTGACTGCAATTCTATGTAATCAGCTGATCACTATAATGTTCTGATCCATAAGTGGATTGCAATGAAGTTGTTTGTTCAGTCTCCTGAATTTTTCAATATTCAATTCCCTAGCTTTTGCAAAAAAAGAGAGAAGGTATTTATTTATGGGCTGCGTCACCCCCTAAAGATGAAAATCCCATTTAAAGCTGAATACAATTCAATCAGATTAAAGTATCATTAAAAGTCCTTGCCTGCTCAACTCTAACCCCCAAAGTCTACTTAAAGCGACCTCATAACACTTTTGAATAATGCTTAGTTTTGCACTTTGGTGGGTCTCCAAGGGAAAGGAATTCCATAATTGGGGACTGGAAGTCACCGAGAACACATTTCTGTGGACTGCTTCTGTCTGAACCTGGCACAAAGGAAGTTTTATTTAAGAGAACCCCCTTGCTTGATCTCAGAGATAGTAATGGGACATGAGAAAAGAATCTATCATATGGTATGTTGGGCACAAGCTTTTCAAAACATTTAAGTTCTAAACCAGTTTGAATGGAGAATTGATGTCCAAGTCATAATACTGATTTAATTGATTCCAACAACTTGCTATTTCTTGGAACCGGGGAATATATTCTACAACTTCCAAGTTTCCAAATGGTCTTCACATGCTTTTGCACTGCACAAAGCCAGCCAACTGGGTGATACTTCCAGATGCCACATCTGCTGACAGGACCTAACAACTGACACCTGAATGCCCTCTGCTGGCCACACAAAGCAAACAAGAAGCTGGCTCTTCTCCCTCCCCTCCCTTGATACATAACAACCGCCCAGCCTAACCCAGTATAAGCAAGATCTACTTGCTCTGCCTATTCTGCTTATCTGTGGCTTGAAAAAAACAACCAGGCAAATGCAAGAAGTAAGGAGGCACTAAGAAGTCTTCATGAGTTTGTGTGACCAGAGAACATGGAAAGCACATGGTGGGGGTTGTGTGTGGGGATGAGGCACCTTGAGGTTATAGGCAACGGCAGGTGGGATGGGGTGCATGAACCGAGAACACAGGAAGACTGCTGGTGAAGGAAAGAGGAAGTGGCAGTAGTGAACCGTGTGGTGAAACTACACCGACCACCTGACCTCCCTTGGGTCCATCACTGTTGCATACTGGCCTGGAGAGGAAGAGGGGAGTCATCTGTGAGGTCAGTGCAGTGCAAATGCACCAGCAGAGCTAATTTGGCTCTCCTGCCATCATGTCTGCATCATGTCAGCCTCACCACCACATTATCCCACTCCCCCTTCGTCCCAGGACACAGCAGCAACACAATGCGAGAAAGGAGAGGTGAGTGACAGAGCCACACCATTCTGTCTACAAAAAGAAAAAAGAAAAAATGAATAAGAAATCACGTGTACATTTCAACAATGCTGTTTGTCTGCCAAGTGCCATTAGTTGAAGGGTGTCATGTCTCAAAGTCAGGCGAGACAAATTTCCAGTCATTAACTCCCATTCAGGTTATATCAGCCAATGACTGGCCAGCTTAATGGATGATGATTCAGAAGCTGTAGCAGACTTGACTCATTCAGAAACCTGGTTATTATATAGATGAAGGAGCAAGAATGTCCTGATACGAGTTACTTGATCATCAGTGCAGTGAGATGGCTTGGTTTTCAACTCCAATGAAGTGGCTGAAGACATCCCTTTACTTTTTCCTATCCACACATTTATAGAAAATAGGAAAGTTCTGTGCATGGGGTTCCAAGCACAGTACATGATGCACTGAAGGCAGTCTTCAGCACCAACCCTGGATTTCTTTGACCTAGACATCTTCAATAGGAATCTTTCAAGATCACTGCAATACCCAGGTTTTAAGCTGGGGATGGGGAACCAGTGGCCTTACAAATGTTATTGGACTAGAACTCCCATCAGCGATTGGTCATGTGGCTGGGGCTGACGGAAATTGGAGGCCAACAATATCTCAAGGACCACACATTCTTTTCTACACACTGCACTTCTAACAGTCCTAAAAACAGAAAACATCCCCCCCCCCATACACAAACATACAGAAAGGGCTTAATTATTTTGTAATAAATGTGTTGAACCTGGTGAAGGGCCATCAAGTGACAACAATAATATCTGAATCTTCGCGCCTCGGAGTGAATGCAAATTTGGGATGAGCCTCTTGTAATTATATTAAAAGAGCTTAGACCCAGAGCGCTTCCCCCTTAACTTTTGGAAACACTTGCAAAGGCGTGCTTACCTCTCCTGCCCCACAGGGCATAGCTGAACGCTTCACCCTGCTGCCTCTCAAGCGGAGATTGCTTCCTTTTCACGCCCTGCCTCTTGATAAACGCTGCCGTGTCATGGCAGAAACAATCACAAGTGACAGTGACTGAACTGTACAAACATGCAGACAACTGATTAAGCAAAAATAAAACAAGAATCAAATAGCTCTTCTGCATAATTCCTAATTTGCATGCATAAATGAAAAGGTGGCAAGGCTCCAGGACTCTGTGCATTTCCTAGAGCAGCCTGAATAATTTGGTTTTCTGTGCTCCTTCCTTGACAGGAATTTCAGAGTCGCCTGCCCTGCCCATGTACAAAGAGATGGGGTAGAAAAATGTAACTATCATCCCACGAATCTCGAAATAGTCCCTTATTGCAGCAAACAGGCAGCATGTATAGCCAGCTGTTCTTTCACATGCTTGGTGCCAGAAGATGGAGCAAAAGGTGATGTGAATAGACAGCAGAAAGCCCATGTGCAGAATACAAATAAATCAGTTACCAGGGTTTGGGGGACAAACTGAAACTGATTTCAAACTAGTTTGAGTGTCTTGGCTCCCATCACATTATGGGACTTTGAAATGTCATTTTGTGACACAGCTGGGAAACGCTCTGTTAGGATGTATATGCAAAAGGCCTTCCCATTATTCCATATTAACCAACCAACCTCTTCCTTCTTCCTCCTATTGCATAGTCTCACCCACATGGATTAGATTAAACACTCCACACATGAAACATGTCCACATATTACACCAAACACAGGCACAAGCTGTTTCTACACATGTGTTGTGCGGAAGAGTGAAAACTTGTGAGGGAGGGTGATGGAGGAGGATGTCACACGTGTGACATCATGATGTTGTGTGTGTGATGTCAGGATGTCAGGAGTAGCTGGGGGTAGAGTCAAATGTGGCGGCTGCTTGACTTCAATGGTTGGCAGCTCTTCCTTCACCTCCTTCTGGTATCGCCACCGGCCAGAGGCTGCTTCAACCCTCCTTCCCCTCCGCAGCAGCAGCAGGAAGAGGAGGAGCCAGCCACTGCAGCTGAACTATGCTTGACTCTGCACTTTGCCTCTGTACTTTTTGGACATTGGGGGGTGGCCCCCACCTGAAAAATATTTGGGGGTCCAAAAGTCTCGGTCCCCAGGAGCTGGTGCCTGCTTGTTGATTTGCACAGCTCATCTATTGAGTACATTGTTACTTTCAGTCAATGTTGCAAGCGAGGGTGCAGCTCAATTATTTGCATAAACAGGTTATATACATTGTATGCTCATTAAATGTAGCATGTGAATATAACTCTACTGAAATAAGAGGTGTGTGTGTGTGTGTGTGTGAGAGAGAGAGAGAGAGAGAGAGATATAATTTCTGGTCTTTAATCACCTTGACTGTAACTATACAATGATGTTTAGAATTAGGTAAGAGCTAAACTGTACATTCACAAATATGACATGGCACATAGCTCCTGAGAAAGGACTATTTTAGAAACCAGGTTGGGAAACTACATTTGAAGCCACTTAAGGTCAAAAACAATAACGTCCCCACATATAGAAACTAGCACATCAGGGAACAGGCTAAGGCTCGGATTCCACATGCAATACCCTACATGGTTTCTGAAACAACATAGTCTAAGGTTGCAGGAGTATTTCTTTGTTGTTCTGAAAGGGATGTGATCTTTCATGAATGCTCTGCATCTCCAACACTCCCTCTCTCTTTCCCTGCTGCCCCTCGGCCATTTAACTTTACATCTGGCAGCAAAAGAGACAGACATGGGTGCTCCATTTCCCTGGTGAAGGAGGACTACACGTTCCAGAGTCTGTGCCAGGAAAATGACCGCACAGAAGCGATCCACTTAAGTATGCCACGAGGGAAATATTGGACCAAGTCTTCCTTTAGCATGTCTCAACTTTACTAGAGATTTTCACTGAAAGGCAGAATCATGCTATTTATAAACCAGAAAGAGTTTGGGCACTCTGCTTATTTTACTTTATACTTTCTGAGTGATACTACATGATATGGAAATTAATGTTCCTCTAAATTAACATATCACAGTGGAGTGATTTAGCGATTTGTCATTATGAAACCTGCCAGTGCCAAGAAAGAAATTTTGGTAGTGTTAACCTCATTAAGCAAGAGGCTTCTTGTACAGTGGCTATCAAGCCATGCGTTCCTTTCCTGATGAGAATCCGGTCTTCTTGGATTGCAGTATACCATGTGGCAGGGAGACAGCAAGCATAGGAAGCTGCTTAATACTGAATCAGACCACTGGTCCATTTTGCTTAACCATGTAGCTCTATATTGTTCTCAGTAGTTCTCCAGGCTTTTCAGAGAGGAGGTCTCTCCTAACCTTACATGGAGATGCCAGGGATTGAACCCGGGACCTTCTCCAGGCAAGGCAGATGTTCTGCCACTAAGCTACAACCCTTTCCTTGGCTCCTGCAAGTGCAGGGCAGCACGTATTTATCTGCCACATCCACCAGTGTGGTGTAGTTGTTAAGAGTGGTAGTCTCATAATCTGGTGAACCGGGTTTGATTCCCTGCTCCTCCACATGCAGCTGCTGGGTTTCCTTGGGCTAGTCACACTTCTCTGAAGTCTCTCAGCCCCACTCACCTCACAGAGTGTTTGTTGTGGGGGAGGAAGGGAAAGGAGAATGTTAGCCGCTTTGAGATTCCTTTGGGTAGTGATAAAGTGGGATATCAAATCCAAACTCTTCTTCATCTTCCTCCTACCTTGTATGCCCATAATCGAGTACAAGGTCAAAAACATATGGATGATGCCGGCCCCTTAAGGCAGGACTGCATCCGGATTTAAATTCCACATGCATTTAAAATACAGTATAGCATTAGTCAAACTCGGGTCTCAGGGGTTCTTTGCATCTCACCAAGATTATCTAGCTATCTCACATATCTAAAACCTGTTTACAGTAGAGAAATAACAACAGAGCTCAAAGTCAGCCTGCCATTGCAATTCCTTGGCCATCCCTGATGTGGTTGCTACTAGCGCTGCTAATTCATTAATTCCTTGCTCCCTTTCACGGGCATGGGAATGTCTTTTTCTGTCTCTCCCCCACCTCCCTCACCTTCTTTGCATTAACATGCTGCAGTTCTAGCAATGGCAAGGGTCCTGGTGCAGATTGCCTGCCAACATTTTTAGAGTGAACTGGGCAATGGTTAACAGAATCTAGACAAATAAAAAAGGGATTCTGAACATAAACAGTGAGCAGCAGGGCATGGTGTCTTTACCACCCAGAAAGCTGCGAGTTCCTTGCCAATTGAAACAGTTAACTTCTCTTGTGCAAGAGAGGTGGATGTGCACACACTCTGCTTGGCGGCACACAAGGGCGTGAATAGAATAAACCCAAGACAATGGAGGGAGGCTAATCCTCCATGCTAGGCAAGGCAGTCTATGGATTAGGGATCGCTCCCAAAAGAGGCTCATCTAATCTCCCTTTTTAAAAAGGTTCCCCCCCCCCTATTCCATAGCACTTTGAGAAACGTCACTTAGGCAAGTAGTATATTTGGTGTCATGCAATCGGGTCCTTCATACTTTCTAGTCCTGTGGAACCTGGTTCAATGCAGGATGGAATTTTGCCAGCAGGAGAAGGGAGGTTGTCTTGTTAGGACACGTGGTAGAGTAAGTGCTTTGAACAAAAGACCATACAAAAGAGCCCGGCTGGATCAGCATCTTGTTCTCACAGGAGCCAAGCAGATGTCTTGTGATTCCCCTCATTTGGTATAGAGAAGCTTACTGCCTCTCACAGAGGAGGTTGAATAGCAGCCATTGTGGCTTGCAGTCACATCCCCGCCAACATTTCTCCAATGAAAATAGGGGCATCATTTCTACTTCCACCATGTTTGATCTCGTTGAACACAGAGACATCATATACGCATCTACATCAGTCACCCTGAGCCAACTGCAACCTCACCACCGAACCTACGTCACAGGATTGTTGCAAAGAAAAATGCGCAAGGGAAGGGATCCTGTTCAACACCTTCCACAAATAAATAGAATGAAATAAAATTTTAACTGTAAGCTGCCTTGTCAGGGGAAAAGGTGGGATATTGTAGTAGAAATAATAATGGAAACTCTGAGAATGCTCAGGAGCATAGGTAAAGGGACCCCTGACCATTAGGTCCAGTCGTGACCGACTCTAGGGTTGCGGCGCTCATCTTGCATTATTGGCTGAGGGAGCCAGCGTTCAGCTTCCAGGTCATGTGGCCAGCATGACTAATCCGCTTCTAGCGAACCAGAGCAGCACATGGAAACGCCGTTGACCTTCCCGCCAGAGCGGTACCTATTTATCTACTTCATGCTTTTGAACTGCTAGGTTGGCAGGAGCTGGGACCAAGCAACGGGAGCTCACCCCGTCATGGGGATTCGAACCGCCGACCTTCTGATCGGCAAGCCCTAGGCTCTGTGGTTTAACCCACAGCGCCACCCGTGTCCCGCTCAGGAACATACCAGAGAGTAAATCCTATTGAACTCAGTGGGACTTCTGAGTAAAAATGCTTAGGACTGCAGTGTAAGGCTGCCCAGTCTTTACCCAGTTACCTGGGAATAAGCTCCATTGAATACAATGGAAATTACTTCTGAGCAGCCAGTGTAAGGATCCATTTCCAATAATCAACACTCGCTGTATTTCCTAAGAAATGGTTGGCTGCTGAAGCATTGCAAATAAATAATTTAAAGTGGATTGGTGTCCTTTTCCTTCAAAATTATAGGAAGGGCTTCAGATGCCAGTGTCACCATTTCCTTCATTTGGTGCAGGTATTTTATTTTCAGGATAACGGTTGCCATATGTCCTCTTTTTTCCAGGACACAGCCTCGTTTTCATGGGTATGTAAAATGAGAGTCGGTCATGGGTATGTAAAATGAGAGTCGGTCACGAAGAGTCGGACACGACTAAACGACTAAACAACAACAAAATGAGAGTCATCATAGCAATCCGTAGTTAAAAGTAGAAGTTGGCAAATGTGTCTTCTTTTTTGCTCTTCAAAATATGGCAACTCTAAACAGGACTCTATTTTTGCACCTATACAAGCACAAACACACAGACACAGACACACACACACACACACCACTTTTAATTGTTCTCTGAGATGTGAAGGGGAAGAAAAAGGAAAACCGGGACATTCTGGGATCAAATCAGAAACCGGGACAGCTTCTGTAATTCTGGAACTGTCCCTGGAAAACAGGGACACTATGCAGTCACTGATTGCCTTATCTTTCATGAACTTGTCTAATCCTTTTTTAATCCATCCAAGTCCGTAACCATCGCTACATTTTGTGGGAGTGAATTCCATAGTATGCCCTGCGTGAAGAAGTGATTCCTTTTTTCCTGTCTCAAATCTTCCAACATTCAGCTTCACTAAATGACATTGAATTCTAATATTATGCAATACCAGACCTTGGGCATGCAAGGTTCAATCCTGAACATCTCTAGGTAATAAGAGCAGGCTTCCACAATGAGAAAACGCCTTCTGGAAATTCCGGAGAGCTGCTGGCCATCAGAGTAGATGGATTAGTGGTCAGACCTGGCTTATACCAACTTTCTGTTGACTCTGATGGTAGTACTGAAGTGGATGTGAGCACAGGCCATTGACTGAGTTCACTTGGCAACTGATAATGGTAAGTAATGATATTTAACTTAACATGCCCAACTATATGCTAGTCAGATTGTTAAACATAATGCATAAATCTTTGGCCAATGGATAAGGTGTAGAACAGGTAAAGGGCAAGCAAATTTTTACCACTCTTCTTTTGTTGATTCATTGAGTCACTTCATTTATGATTATACACCTGCATTTAATACATATAGAAAATAGCATATAATCTACACCACATATGTCAATGGTATGGCACTGCATGTTTACTCAGAATATAGATTTATATCTATATATCTATACAGTGGTGCCTCGCTTAACGAATGCCCTGTAAGACGAAATTTCCGCTTAAAGAAAGGATTTTTCTAGCGGAGGTTGCCTCGCTAGACGAATTCGTTTTATGAAAAATTCGTCTAGCAAATCGCGGTTTCCCATAGGAATGCATTGAAATTCAATTAATGCGTTCCTATGGGCAAAATTTTTTTTCAAAAAAAAAATTCAATGCATTCCTATGGGATTCGCTAGATGAATTTTTCATTATAAGAATAGACCCGTGGAACGAATTAAATTCGTCTAGCGAGGCACCACTGTAGTTGTATCTGGGAATCTGAAATCTAACCTGCTTTCCTAGTTTGCATTTGTACAACACACTAAGATGATCTATGCACTGATCACCTGCTATTTTTTTTTCTAAACAAGGGCGGAATGCCTTCTCTGTAGGAATCTTGCCATGTGTAAAGTGATCTTGACAGACCAGATTTTGCATCAAAAGCCACCCTACCCGCCCCAGTTCAAGATTTGCAATTGTCATTTTTTTTAAAAAAAAACAACATAAAAATAAATGGATTAAGCACTGCCGTAAATGCTTTTATCAGCAACGTGACAATTTCTGAATGATGGCCACTTAGGAAAAAAAAAGATAACGATGAACAGAAGGCTTGAGATAAAAGATAAGGCAGCAAATGTTTCCATTAAAATGAATACACACACCAATCCTTAAAAGAAAAGCCTGCCTTTTCAACATGCACCAATAAACACCTAATGAATCCTGATTCCTAGATTTCATGGCTACATGCACATACTCAGGTCTGATTACCTATGCTGACACTTTAGTTTATATATTTAATTAGCATAAGATCTTTCTAGCTGTGGCTCCTTCCCCCCCCCCCCCCTTATCTCTATTATCCAAATGTGCAAAAGACATTTAGAGCAGATTGGTAACAACCAAAGGAGTGGTGTTGCATGAATGATTAGAGAGAAAAAAACATTTTCCTTTTTTTTACGAAGGGAAAAATGCTAGTTGCTAAAGGAAGGAAACAAAAAAAAATTTAAAAAGAGGAAAAGGTGTTTTGTCCATGTAAACAACACATTCATTAAAATGGAAAGTGACTGTCTAATTTGGATTGGAAATTTTGAACTTGCTAATCTGAGAACATGCAAGATTGGAGGGTGTGGTGGTGAGGGGAAGAGAAGACCTATTTTGCTTTGATTAGCAGCTCTAAACCCACACAATCTGTTATTGTTCTATCTTATTTGGCTGAAGGGAATGTATGATTGAGAACATACTTTGTGACTTGACATATTACATACTTAAATCCCCTGATTTGCATCAGGTAACCCTGGAACACACGACTGCAAGTTACTGCTGACTGATATGCTGCCTCTATATCTCCACCAAGGCCAGCACAGGCTTCCAACTATTATCAAATGTCCTTGGCAAATGTGAAAGATTTTACATGTACTCAAGCAGGCAATTTTCCCCCTATAAAGTAATGACAGATTTTTGGACTAATAATGGTCATTTTCTTTATTTTCATACAAACTTTCAATGACTTTGTTTGTCGAGCTATTTCTCCTATCTTTTTCTAAACAAAAAGATGGGGGGGATCGTTATGGAAGCAGACAGAAATCTCTATGCTCTGTCTAAAGAGTTTTTGTCTCTAGGAAGTGAAATACAGACTAGGAATTCAAAGCAATAAAAGGTATGTTAGAAATGTTCCATTATGTGAGCATTTCACAAAAGAAGCCATTATATTTAGTCATTTGGGATCAGTAGCATACCTCAGTTCTGTTCTCATTCATTAGGACAAACTGAATCACTAGTCCATACATTAAGGTATATCCTCATGAGTTGTTGGCTAATTAAACCAAACCAATGGTGCCCACTCTAGTCTTCTGAGGATTATCTCTATGCAAAAGCCATCAACACTTTCAACACTTGCATGTATTTCTCATGTAGGCAGAACTCGCACATGTACATCTTTTAGGTGAAGAATCTCTCATGAGCATGCAGAGGTTGGAGTCAACAAATGTAATTCCAACAGGCGCCCTCCATGCTTTTACATGCTTTTACATGCTTTTACATACTTTTACTTTTATTCCCCATGAAAACTATTTATTTTTATTTTATTTTTCACACGATTCCAAATATAACCTCTAAGGCGGTTTACAAACTTTGGTAAAGGTTCAGTCTTTTAAATTCATAAAGGGTAAAGGGACCCCTGACCATTAGCGGAGACGCGAACCCGGTTCCCCAGATTAGGAGTCTACCGCTCTTAACCACTACACCACCACACTGGCTCTGGAAGGAGTCCTTGTGCTGGAACTAAGTAGCTGAATCCGGTCCAAAATGTTCAGTGAGTGCCCCAAACTGGCCAAGGTTGGTGCTTGCCTGACACCTAGAGGGAGCTGATTCTGAAAGCTGGGTGTCACTGCAGAGAAGGCCCTCTGGTTCTCAGCAAAGTGGATTTGTGCAGGCTGCAGACCATAGTGACTGATCTCACCATCTTAGTGGGTGGGCAGGCCTCTACAGGAAAAGGCATTCTCTTAGTCGCCCAGGGCTTCATACATTGGCTACATTACTTTGACCCAGTAGCAAGTTGGCAGCCAGTGCAATGCTTGGTGTCACTTGTGCAGCGCAGGAATAGGAAGATCAATGTTCTTCCAGGGGAGTGCCAATAGCAAGCACCAGGGTTTGTGAACAAGTCACGGTTTGCAGCACATCACACATTCAATGCTTTATAGTTTGGCCTAAAAAGTTCAGGCACTAGCCTTTGTATGTGTGTGGTAATTCAGTCCCTTGTTACTGACAGCACTTTCTAATGTTAAGCACCTGTTGGCTGTTCTATTTCCTCAGAGCGCGTTCCCATATTTGTCTGCTTGCTGCTCAGATATGCTCCCCACATCTTGTAAGCATTATTGTACTCTGGAGAGAAAGGAGGGGGCAAAAGGACGGGTTTCAAAGTATGTTTCTGCCCAATTCATTTTGACTCTGTTTGGAGACCAAAGCAAAGCTTTATTGAGGCACGTCCTTCCTCAGCTATTCATCACAGCTAAGCTGAGATATAAGCAGCAATAATATGGCTTTCGATAGATTAGCAGAGCCATCTCACTTGTCATGCCTTGTTTTGGCTTTGAAGCTTCCTTCGTTATTTGTCATGCATAATCCCCTTCTGCAGCTACCCCTGGGCCCATTTTCACTGTCAGGGTAAAACCAGGGGTGAAAAAGTCTCACTGTTTCAGTCATATCTCCCTGGAGACCACAAGTGGGATATAAAAGCCCTCTTCAGGAGCCTGTGTGAATACATGGGATAAATTTGGGCCCTGATGCTGCAACACACAGCAACAATGCTTCCTTGGCTGAGTCTGAAGGGGGCAACCCTCACTACATGAAGGGCTTCCTGGTTCAGACTCAAGTGCCCCCCTTCAGAAACAGCCAATCACACATAGATTCAGGAGCATGACTAGCGCATGGACCATTCAAAAATGGTCAAAGCTTGTCTCACCGATTCCTGCAGGTCCCCAGACAATGTCTGATAAGGGTTTTCACCGCATGAGAACGCTATCTTACAGAACAAGTAATTGCCATTGCAATCATATCCTTAAGTCAATGTCGCATGCATTCTTCCTGGTCATGCTAAGCCTCTGATGTGTGCACATCCTAGCCTGAGCATGCTTGGTAATCCCATATTTCTCTAAGGGAGAAGCCCCCTAGTGCCTCTTTCAACAAATTGTCATTATAGAGCTGCCACCGTAATTGCTTGGCTGAAGAACTGGAGGCCGGGGTGAGGAGGAAAGTTGGAAGATAGCAATTTCCACAGCTATTCCCCGCTCCTCTATGTAGCTAAAGCCCAGTTACCGCAATGCAAAGGGAAGACAAAGGTATGCTATGCAGCTCTAGACAAAACCCATTATCCCAACTCATATGTACATGCTTCATGCAGTACAGGGGACACGTTATCATATAGTAAAGACACTATGGCTAGTTAGTATCATAGCAATATGGTACATTAGTGCCACAGCTTCTGATGCCAGCTTTGGGGGAAAAAATCTGAACATATGAAATAACTGTAATGCAGAGTACAGCCTTGTTTGCAATCTGTTGTCCATATGCTCTTTTTATAAGCACATTTTTCCCTGGTGCATTAAGTTTTCTATATGATACGAGCAACACTCTGATACATTAATGCAATATTAAAAGAAACATTCTAAAAAGCTATTTCTCATTCTTTTGAAAACCTTCTGGGTTTTTTCATTGTCTGATATTTTTACCCCAGAACCAAGAAATGATCAATAAACAACAGAGAAAAGAATGCTTAAAAGTTATTTGAATTAAGAGATGGGGATTTTGCTGATTGCTAGTACATGATGAATCTCATAATAGATTTCCATAATCATGATGCATTTTCATAAAATGAAAAAGACAGATAGCTCCAAGACTTGCTCATTACAAATGTGCTCTTCATCATTTCACTCATTTTCTTCCTTTCTTTCTTTTTTTTACTACCTGAACAGATTTCTGAGTGATTGCCAGTGATTTATAGGTAGTATCCCAACAGGCCCTGTTACCACCGCAGTATAGCAAGTGTGGTTTCTGCAGAATTGTTATAAACAATGCTGAAACGAGGAAGATGTCATGCAGCAGATACAAATCACAGCCAGTTGCAAACATAACAGGTTTACATTTCTTTGGTGTGAGATGCGAACACATGATAATGGGGTGTGTGTGGGAAATCAGTCACCGTCCTTATTGCAGTGTGTGTGTGTGTGTGTGTGTTGGGCCACTGCCACACTTGTCACAGAGAAACAAGATAGGCATAGAATGTGCTGACACCAGAGCGCAGCAGAAAGGGAAAGGGAAATCAAAGTCGATATGGATTTGCATTCCTACCTGTTGCAGCCCTGCCTTGTCTAAGAATGTGCTGGCAACTCTGTGATCACGTATGGCCATACTGCTAGCTGGTTGCCAGGCTGCCTCTTCCCACTTCCAGTGTTCATGCTACACATCTTGTCTGCATGTGGTTAAACTTTTCTGAACACACAGCAAGATCGGGCCCAGACTACATTTTGGGGTGGTTTTTATGATGTGTGTTTCTCTGTCCCCTTCGACACACTCCTTCCATTAAACATGCTTTCATTATTGACATCATAAGAATACATCCCTTGTATGCTGAAATGGGGTAGCTGGCTTTGACATGAAAGCAGTGACATCGGGGGCGGCGGCGGGGGGGAGTAAGGAGCAGAATAAAAACAGCTGTTATCCACTTGTACTATTCCTCTTCTCCTTCCTTTCCTCTTAAGAACTGCAAGATAATGATGTGGAACAGTGGGTTGCCTCCAGCCATAAGAGCTTTTTCCACAAAACTGAGTTGCCATGTGCTTGAATCATGACTCTTCCCCACAGTCCCTAATGTGCTCATTTTGGCTCCCCTCATGGCTGCTGGTTGTTTAGTGAGGTGATAAATGTGGAGGAGGAAAACCACCTTTGATAGATACTCAATTGGACGTGCGAGTAGGCATGTCTCTGGTAAGTAACCCCCTAATATTAGGAGCGATGGCTGTAGGCTCTTGTTGTGTTCACTGGGAACAAGTAATAGCTGTTCCCCCATATCCAACTAGAGATCACTAGACTGGTCAGAATTAATCAAGGCACATTTAAAACTATTACAGCTGCCTCAAAAGAACTTCGCTTGGGATAACTTCTCTTGGCTAGGGAATACGAAATAGCCACATTCTGACAAAGGAGTCCCGTCAAGAACTTGGGGCTTTAAGGGAAGAGACTGATGTTGTTAGAGAGCCATAGAGGGGGGCTTTATTTGTTTAATTTCCATTCAGCCTTCCCTCATCCCCAGACCGTTCCCAAAGATTTTGCTGCGTTGGCCTGGACTGACAGGCCTAAACTGTATATAACTCCCAGAGGCCTCTGTTCATATTGCTGATGTTGCCAAGTGAGTATAGCACAACTCATCCATATCCCTTCTCCCAGCCAATGATTTATGGGCTCAAGATGGATCAACCAGTGGAGGCCATAACTCCCGTCCCTTTGCAGGAGAGAATGGTCATTTCCTCCTTTTAATGAATTGCAATTGTTAGTGGATAATGCTTAAAATTTTCTCTCTCCCCCCCCCACTCTCTTTTTAGGAGGAAAAAAATCTATTCTAGAAGTGTGCTGAGGGCACATGTAATGAAAAATGCTCAAAACATCAAAAGAGTAATTTTCAAGTAAACTAGCATTTAGCCCATTATCCTGGCTTTGTTTGTGTGGGGCAGGGAAGCATATCCCCTTGGGGCTACAGAACTAGAAATCCCATGAAAACAGACTCTTTCATGGAAACCTCTCGGTTTGATTATAAGGCAGAAAGAAAAGGTAGTCCTATGACACATTTGCACTTCTCTTTATGGCCCTCTATGGAATGTACAGGTGCCAAAGCTTTAAAAAAAAATTGGAAAAAAATTCAGTGAGCAATTTCATTTGAATTCTATGAAAGGTCATGGACTGATGCTGATTTATGGGAATTGTCTTGCTCAGCACTAATACTTGGGAGTCTCCCTTAATACTTGACTCCCGAATGCTGCCAAAGATTTTATCCAACACATCTGTTTGTTTCTAGGAGGCTGTGAAACTGAAGAGCTCCGGGGCAAGGCACAATGGAAAATATTAAAGGATTGATGAGGCAAGCACTGATGAGCATTGATTTCCCTGTGGATATGGATATATAGGGCCAGTCCAAGACATTTTGCTGCCCGAGATGGACCAGATAATGGTGCCTGGCTGCTGCTTGCTCCATCACTGCTGTCTCCTCCCCGTTGATGCAGCTGGTATCTGTATCTGTACCTGCAGTGACTATGGCTTCCTCCTCCTCCTCCTCTTTCTTTTCCTTCTCCTCCATACCCAATGGGGCAGCCATTGCATCCCACAGTGCCTCATTTTGCTGAGGGTGAAGGCCGCAGAGAGCCATAGGTAGGGAATGGGTGATAATAATAATAATAATAATAATAATAATAATAATAATAATAATAATATATTATTTATACCCCACCCATCTGGCTGGGTTTCCCCAGCCACTCTGGGCGGCTTCCAACCGAATATTAAAAACAGTACAGCATCTGCTGGTTTCATTTCTCTCAGCTTCTCATTTTCTCCCCAGTCTTAAATTCAGTTCTCCACAGTTGCATCCCAGTTTGCATTAAAAAATAAAAACAAACTTCTAATGAACGTCAGTAGCATTTTTTTGTGGATTTCTCCCAACGTACACATACTTACATGCAATTTTGTGCTTAATATAAGTGCTCTTTTTGTTACAGTATTCATTAATGCAAAGTACTGCCATGTTATTTCTCCTCTCTTTCTTTTTTGCTGCCCATGGCTGCCACTTTGTGCTGCCAGCCACGGCACTTTCATCAAGATATGAGTACCAAAAAGCACTGCTGGTTGGCTTCCCCCTATTGCCCCCACAAGCTGGCACCCCTGTCACAAACTCTATGCAGCAGTTTTAAAATGTAAGATTTTCAATAAATAAATAAATGCAGCTACCATCTTGTCTTCACAGGGGCGGAGGAAGGGGGTGCGGTGGGGCTGGGCGGCCCTCACCGTGGGGCCTGCAGCATGCCCAAGCCATGCGTCTCTCCTGGGAGTGACACGGTGGCTTGAGCGCCCGCATGCTCCGCGCTGCCCCCAATGGCCCACTTGCTGCTTCCCCCTCAGCTCTAGGGTGGCTGAGTGGGAGGAGGCAGGCAGACTCCTCAGAGGCCCCACAGAGCATCTTGCCCTGGTTGGCCCCGCCCCTGGGCGCAGGGTATGCGCGCCACACCAGGCACCCAATCGGCTTGCTCCGCCGCTGTGTCTTCATATTCCATCTGTCAATTAATGCATGATGCAAACTATTATGCGGGATGGGCCGTACCTCAGTGGTAGAGTATCTTCTTTGCATGCATCTCAGGTTCAATCCCCACCGTCTCTAGGATGGGCCGGGAAGATCATTTTCTGGGGAGTCACTGCCAGTCAATGTAGGCATTAATGTGCTAAATGGGCCAATGGTATAACTTGGTATATGACAACTTCCTATGTACTTATGGGGTCTATATTTAAAAAATAGCCTTCAAAATAATTTAAACCCTTCCACCATCCCCGTATAACATCCCATTTGTTTGTCACTGGGAAGGCATTCAATGGTTGCTGCACACTGGCATCTCAATAGGGGCCACCTCAAGTTCCCTGCGCAAGTCCATTTAAATGAATTAAATGGTGCACAAATAGCAACAAAAGTGTTATTCCCTGTGTTACCCTTCTGTGCTAGACATTATTTCATTTATTACCTACACTTTTGGAACTCCCTGCCCATTAATATTACTCATTTGTTTTGGTGCCTGCTAAAAAAAAAGCATTTATTCCAGCAAGTCTACCCATGTAATTGTGTCGCCTGATTTTACTAGGTATAAGTGTTTTAAAGCGGCTTATTTCATATTATATTTTAACCTTTTAAAAATATGTGACTAGTTTTTAAAGTTTGTTTTATTAGCATTTTAAATCAATATGTTAGACTTTTAAAGTGCTTAGAGGTCTTTTGTTCCAGTATACAGAATGTTAAATAAATAAATGAAATAATTTATGTTTCTATCTTACTCTTAATTTATGAAGCTCAGAGCATCTTAGAGTCTGTTTCCAATGGCCTCCCAGACAGTCACTGATCAGGTCCACAACTCATTAGTTTCACCATTCCTTTAGGATTAGGAGCTGCAAGACCAATCAGAGATTGACAAAATGCTTCTTAGAAGGTATCTGAAATAATAGGTATGTTGTAGGGAAGCTGGAGTAAATCTTCAACTGCAAATCTACATCTGGGATGTTTAATAGCTACTATCAAAACCAAAGATGGCATTCACTGGAAACTGGGATTTGCTCTGAAATACCAATTTAATATAGATAATTCTTTGTGATTTCTGGGGGGGATTTAATCAAAGTATTATCAGCCGAGCTTTGTTAGCATTAATTGGGTCTTCTGGAATTTGGGAGTATATGTTGGTGCAAATAAATGAGCTTTGCCTACAGAAAATCCTTAAAGGAGTAAGGTTATTATTGGATGGCCAATGACGAACATATGCTCAGCCCAAATAGTATTAGACTTAGTGATAAAATATTCTACAATAGTTTGATAAGGAAATATTAAAATTCTTTGAAACCTGTCGTGTTCTTTGTGAGTTGTGGCTAAGGTCCAGAAATATGGCTTTTATGATTGGCATTATGTTTTTATGCTGCCTTATTGCTTAGTTGTGCTGTATTTTTTATTGTCAGGTGGGGTTTGTGTTTGTTAGAGATTATAATTTTTTTTGTAAAGGAAGTTCCCTAAAAAGGGAACTGAGAATGTGTTAAATAGTTCCTTAAAGAGCAGCATATCCATTTTAAACACACTAATGACAATTGTAATAAACGCTTCTTGATTTCAGTGCACTGTGACTCAATTAAGTCTATGACTATGATCCAGCTTTCTAAAAGGGGTAAATGGTGGCAGTGAAGAAACAGGAAACCAAATCACAAAAATGGGGAAAGGGAAATGTCTTGACCATAGGAGAGAGGGATGCTCTTTGAGACATAGGGAGAAGTTTGAGAGAAAACATGGAGGGAGAGTGGGGGCTGATAATATATGGGTTGTGCATAATAGGAGGAGATATAAGGGAGAAGATGTTTTAGTCTGAGCAGAGAGATTGAGATTGCAGGGTTGACCCCTGGAGTCCCTTCAAATTCTACAGCTCTATGATTCTGTAAGTGTGCTAGAACTCCACTTAGTAGTAGTAATACTACTATTTGTACCCCACCCATCTGACTGGGTTGCCCCACCCACTCTGGACAGCTTCCAGCATAGTGTATTTGGTAGGTAGGTAAAGGTAAAGGACCCCGGGACGGTTAAGTCCATTCAAAGGTGACTATGGAGTTGCGGCGCTCATCTCGCTTTCAGGGAGCTGGTGTTTGTCCACAGACAGCTTTCCAGGTCATGTGGCCAGCATGACTAAACCACTTCTGGAGCAATGGAACACCGTGACGGAAACTGGAGTGCACAGAAACACTGTTTACCTTCCCGCCACAGTGGTAGCTATTTATCTACTTGTACTGGCGTGCTTTCGAACTGCTAGGTTGGCAGGAGCTGGGACAGAGAAACGGGTGCTCACCCTGTTACGGGGATCCAAACCACTAACCTTCTGATTGGCAAGCCCAAGAGGCTCAGTGTATTTCATAGTGTCTTTGGTATGAAGATTGTGACGGATACGTTTCATATTTGCCATGTCTGGCTCATGTAGGTTTATGGGAGCACTCCAAAACAACTATCTATTTGCAGAGTGTTGTCTCCAAAGGATGGGCAAAGCACAGATTGCACAAAAGCAATTCATACGGCTTCATATTTTATTTTGCTTTAAATACAACTAACCAAATTCCGCTTGTCTTGCATCCCACTCCTAGAATTAGCTCACCAGATAGAACACTGAGGATATTGTGACAGTCATTTAGTTGTAGAGGAAAGTGATATTACTTTTTTATTTTTTTAAAAGGACAACACAATTTAAAAGATACTGCTCAGAGAGAGGAGGGGGAAACATTCATAGTTAATAAAACAAAATACTATTGCTAAACCTACAGAGTGTTCCATAGAATGGTTGGCATCGTTGAAAATCTTCCAAAGGCTTTTGTCTGGAAGCATTGCTGAAAAGATCAATTTTAAATAGCTCTGGCTGTAAACAAGGCAACCACTGTTTCTTTTTCAAGAGAAAACCCTTCTGTATATTATCATTATTTCAAGGCTTCAGCAAACAGGTTGCTTAAAAATATATATCCATGTTCAGTCATAAAATGCAGGTTGCAAACGCAATAACATTTTTTATGTGAAAATGATTGCGCTAACTTCAGCTATTTCACTGCACAATATGCTTTTATGAATGATTTTACTATTAGAATCACTGTCACCAATAAAATAGACTAGCACATTAGCTTTATAAAGAAAATTAAGGTGATTTTTCTTTTAATAGCAATCGTCAGGAAGAGGGGCACCAAATAGAATGCCAAAAAAGCAACCCTGTTCTGATTTAATAATATCAGTTTCCATAAATTTTTATACATATTTCCCCCCCCCCCTTTCCCTCAGATTCTGGTCATGTGCCAAAGGATAATTTCCACAGCACCAGTTGTGTTCCATAAAAAAATGGTAAAAATCAATTAGAGTCATATATTCTTGAAGAGCACCTAAATATATGGAAATGTTATTAAGTTAAAGCCTATTTTGTTGTTTCTGGCAATGCTTCTCCAAATTGTGTCCAAACCACTTTGTTTCACTGCAGAATAAAGGAAGCTATGTGTTTTCTTTTCTTGGCAGGTTAGGGTAGAACTAATACAGAGAGGAACTGCCTTGTACAGCATGGGGTGCTGCGGAAGCTGGTTAACCAATGACATCACCCCCACCACAAAGGCCAGTCTCCAGGCTTTGGAAATCAGAACAAGCTGCTGTCCAGTCACGGGTGCCATTGACTGAAAGATATATACTGTTAACAGAGCAGGGGGTGGGGGGAGAAGGTATGTAATTCCATAATGAAATTTCACCTAGGAGCTTATACACACTGCATGCAAGTTAATGCACTGCTGAACAATACAGCTCAATAATACTTTGCTATTGAGTATATCTCTGGTCCCACGGATATTAATGTGCATATATATATTTTATTTAAAAATACAACCCTGGGTATAATTTCAGATAAGATCTCATGTAAATAACCATTTTTGCATTGTGAGAATGTGTATCCAGTGAACATAGGAGACAGTCTCCTTATGAAGAACTGGGCAGCACAGTTTCTAAGAGTGAGTTAAATGGTAGTGCTGGTTACAGAGACTCTGTTCTGTTGCAAGTACTGAGGCAAGACAAGGCGACCATGGACAGCTCCCTGCCCAACTCAGATTGGCCACTTCATGAGAGCATGGTTTGTAAACCCTCTCAGTTGTTGCTTCAGCCACAGTCAGCTAAAGCTCTGTCTTGATAGCTATCTCCACCTTCACTGAGAGGTGTCTCTTCATTTAAAAGGACCCAGTTAGTGGAGTAGGACAGCTGGAAAAAATCACATCTGGCAACCAATGAGCCCCTTTGGTTTCAGATAGTACATGGGTAAGGTAAAGGTAAAGGGACCCCTGACCATTAGGTCCAGTCATGACTGACTCTGGGGTTACGGCGCTGATCTTGCTTTACTGGCCGAGGGAGCCAGCGTACAGCTTCCGGGTCATGTGGCCAGCATGACTAAGCTGCTTCTGGCGAACCAGAGCAGCGCACGGAAACGCCGTTTACCTTCCCGCCAGAGCGGTACCTATTTATCTACTTGCACTTTGTGCTTTCGAACTGCTAGGTTGGCAGGAGCAGGGACCGAGCAATAGGAGCTCACCCCGTCACAGGGATTCGAACCGCCAACCTTCTGATCGGCACGCCCTAGGCTCTGTGGTTTAACCCACAGTGCCACCCGCATCCCTTTTAGTACATGGGTAGACGAGTCTAAAAAGCTTGGAGCACACATTTTCTCTGTCCTCTAGCGGCTATGGTGGCTCATTTCCCAGATGTATTTAACATTAACTCTGGAAGTGTATACTTGATTCTGACCAAACTAAGCCTCCTAGAGCACAATATACATCCAGAAGCTTAGTTCGGTCAGAATTGAGTATACATTTCCAGAGCTAACACTAAATACTTTACTTCTGGTAAATGACCCACCAACTGCTAGAGGGCCATGGAAATTTGTGTTCCAGACTTTTTAGGTTCACCTACTCATGTTCTATCTGAAACCCAAGGGGCACATGGGTTGCCAGATGTGAAATATATTGACATTATTTTCAGCTCTCCTACCCCAGTTATTTATTCTAATGAGGTGGAAGATCTGGTTGCGCCAGGCTTTTGAGCTGGTGTTCTGTAAGGAGGGCAATACAGCGTCCTCAGGCCAGAAGGATACTGGCCCCATGGACTCTTCTTGTGGAAGTGCTTCCTCTTTGTTGGGTGCTTCTGGGAGTGGCCCTGAATCTCTGGGCTCATCTCCTGAAGGAGAGTTTGACCTTAGGATCACAACTGGCTAAGCTGCAATGTATGCAGTGCAGTGAAGGAAACTTCAACACGGGCATAGCTTATCCTATCTTCAGGCAGACCCTTAATTTCCCCTGATGACAGAGGTTGTACAGTCATAAAAGTTAATGCTTGCACTTTTTCTAAGTGCTCGAAGTTCCTTATGTAAGTGTTCATTACAGGAACACAATAATAGGGTAGTCCAGTATTTATGACCCCCATATTATAGGTGGGGCGTGAGACTGAGAAATAACGGCTTGAATAAGGTCACCAAATGAGATTATGGTTGAATTGACATTTGAATAATGGATCCTAGGCTCATAGGTGATGCTTTTTATAACTATACTTCACCAGGTTTGAGGTCTGATTCATGGGCACTTGGAAACAGGGCACCTGGGAGCTGTTCAATATGCAAAGGATCTGTGTTTTCTACTAAATTTTCAAGAAAAACAAACAAACCCTGTGCCTCTAGATAAGGAAGTCATAGACTCAGTTCAGAAATCATGCCAAATCATGGCTTGTGATTCGTATATTTTGCATCACAAAACATTTTTGAACTTCAAAATGTATTCCAAAATGTATATCATGGTTTAAAACTATTTGCTTTCATTCCATTTCTTTCCTCTCAGTAATCAGCTTCAAAAAAATCATTCCTTCTCCATAGTGCAGAAGCACAGCATGGAGGGCCAGCAATGGCCAGCAGTGGCCATATCTATAGTCGAGCAATTCAGATATCATGCCAAACCATAATTAGCAAAAACAAATGATGGTTTGTAAACCCTCTTCAAACCATGGTTTCTGATTCTGGTTTGCTGGCTGCACACAAACCATGATTTGGCTGTGAGTCCTAGAAGACCTTCTCCCTGCCTTGTATGCCATGTTTTCCACTTGGCCTGGGAAGGTGGGGCTCTGACTGACTCCAGCTACAAAACCTGAGGCTGCCGAAGAAGCCAGAGACCATCCTGGCTCTTAGACCCAGGTCATCAAGCCTAAGCTTTCAGAACTGCTAGCTGTCAAGAACCACCATGGGCAAGACTGGCAGCAGCCGCAGCAGGCATGTTCGATACTTATGATAATATTTCATTCTCTTGCTAATTATGCTGTTTTAAATGTGCATTTGATATTTGACTTCATTTAGTAATGTTTTCTTTTTGAATGTTTTAGATATATATATATATATATATATATATATATATATATATATATATATATATCCAGTTAACTTTGCTACATTAAATGCGCATTCTGTAGCTGACCTCCTTTACAACGTTTTATTTTGATTTTTTTAAGATAATGTTTTAGTTTCCTGTTAATTATATTGCTTTGAATGTATACTTTATATCGAACTTCTTCAGTAATGGTTTATACTGGATTGTGTTATTCAATGTAAACCACTTTGAGGTTTCCCCCCCCTTAAAAATATAAAGTGGTATAGAAAGGAAATGAATAATAATAGATAAAATGAAATAAAAACTGTTTATCAGTTCAGACATCACACCAAGCCATAGTTAAGGTTTAGTGTGAGTCAGCTCAAAGTTTCTTTTTCTGATTGCTTTTGAAGTGTAGTGAACTCTTGTGAAATATGGAGAACCAAAAGTGCAGAAACCTTGGAAAGAAGGAAGAAGACAAGAAGGAGAATTTGTATGGAGATCATTAGTGTGAAGCATACCTGTGAACTCAATGATAGAGCAACCAAAATAATGTATCTGCTATTGCATAGGCCCTGCCCATTTCAATGGGCACTGCATAGACGCCATATGTTCACAATGCAGAGTCTAGCTCTGAGAATGCACCAATTACCTCATCACACCTCTCTCTAAGCCTTTGGTATAGTTTGGCAATGTGTTTGCATCAATATGGCTTAATACCTAGAGATGCTTTCGTGTGCATGGACAAGAAAGCACATGGACTTCCTTGTGCAGAAGCTGCTCAATAGGAAAATGGCGTTTGCTGCATTGTTTTAAGGCAACTAACCCACCTGCCCTTCGTTGGGAGTAAGTCCCAGTGAACATAATAGGGTTTACATCCAACTAAAGATACTTTAGTTGGTGGCCACAGACCCTCGGGCTTGCCCATCAGAAGGTCAGCAGTTCGAATCCCCGCGATGGGGTGAGCTTCCACTGCTCGGTCCCAGCTCCTGCCAACCTAGCAGTTCGAAAGCACGTCAAAGTGCAAGTAGATAAATAGGTACTGCTACAGCGGAAAGTTAAACAGCATTTCCGTGCACTGCTCTGGTTCGCCAGAAGTGGCTTTGTCATGCTGGCCACATGACCTGGAAGCTGTACTCCGGCTCCCTCGGCCAATAATGTGAGATGAGCGCCGCAACCCCAGAGTCGGTCACGACTGGACCTAATGGTCAGGGGTCCCTTTACCTTTAAAGATACTTAGAACTCGGCAATGCATGAATGCTTTCTTTATACACTTAGTGTATGGAGGATATAAATCAGGGGAAGCCCTACCATTAGGTAGAGTGTGGCAAGTGCCCCAGGTGGCAGATGCTCAGTGGCAGCAACAGCCACCCTGTGGTGATCTTCCCGATCCCCCAGACATTCACCTCTACTGCCACACGGCCCCAGGACCTTCTTATATAGGGCCCAGATGTGGTGGGTGGTGTTATTCCATCACCAATGTTAAAGTAAGACTCAGTTGTCAGTCTAGTTGGCTTATAGCAGGGGAGATGGAAGAGCTGTCCATTTTGTCCTTCACTACAGGCAACAAAGCACCTTGGGTTAGCCCTGATTAAAATGTAATATCAGGGCAACACCCACAGACGTCATTGGATTACATAATTACTTTCTGCTGAAGGAGATGAAAAGAAAAATCCACTGACCATCAATCTAGCAATAAATAAGTTATGATCTGAAAGTTTATACTGCAACAAGCATTAACGTTGTTTGAAAGTCCCTGGCATCTTCTTCGGGGTCCTCTTGCCTATTTATTTATTTATTTTATTTTGCAATGCCTAAAATTAGTGTTTCAGTATAAATGGCAACATCTATGCAAATTTTACATTAAATAATTCATACCCTCCAGGCTTCCTTGCTTTGCAGAACGCATTGCCAAATCAGAAGGCAAACCTTTAATTTACTGTCTTTCTGCACTGGTCATGTGCTTGTGTGTTTGTGTGTGCACATGCATTTCTACAAGTGCGATTGATCGCCCTTGGCATGCTCCAAATATATTTTGAAATAACTGTACGTTAATTCTATTAGAGAGAGAACAATAAAACAAGAGTCTTTGGCGTTAGTTCTATCTATCACGGGATTGCTGACACTGTCAACTGTAATTCCAGTGACTTTTGCTCTTAGTAGCAATAAAGCTATTTCTTCAGATTATTCTATCCTGCCCTCAGGGGCACTTATCCTGAAGTATAACCCTTTTCTCACACATGCTACTACCAACAAAGTCTCCACAGCAATTACGTATCTTCTTCCCTACCAGTAGCAATGTCGCGGGCTGAAATGCTTCTTTCAAAGAGTCCGGATGAGCACGCCAGTGTTTTATTCCATCAAACCTCTGACCTTGCCAAGAGTTCTAATGTGTCCCCTCGCTGCTTTTGAAATCTTGTTCAGCTAAAACTCCAAAAGGACGTAAGAAATCTTAAAGCCAGTGTTCCATTGGAAGAAGAAAGGCTTTATTTACATGCACAGATATGCCATTATCTTACTTAGCATCCAATCCTAGCACTGTTTTCAAAAAGCACACCGGCGTAAGACATTAAGGCAGGACTGCTGAACTACTGGCGTCCTCCCTTAAGTCCCCATTTCAGCCTGCTGATGGGTGCCATGTGCCACAGGTCAGGTGGCACTAAAGGTGCACCAAATACTAATATTGTTTGAAAGTCTTCAGGATTCTTATTTTATTTTATTTTATTTTTGTACATTCTACATTCAGTTCCAGACATGGGGTGGATAGCTAAACATTGGCAATTTCTGTTCCCCTTTATCTTTTCACTGGAATTCTCTGACATCGCTAGTTGTGATAACTTTGTTGAATTGAGCAAAGTGGCCAAAATGTAAGGTTGCCATATTCTGCACATGGGTTTTTTTTGGGGGGGGAGTTGTTGAGCTTTTTTTGGGAACATCCCCCTCCCCAATTATGTTTTGGGGTTTTAAAAGCATTTTTATTTTATTTTTTTTAAAAAAACACACCAAACCCCTTCTTGCCATACATCTGGTTTTTTCCAGACATTTTGCCAATTCAGCAAAAATCTGCCCAGGTGCCATTTTGACAGCCTGATTCCCAGACACGTCCGGAAAACCTGGATGTATGGCAGCCCTACAAAATGGTTGTCTTGAAGCTCCACACATGCACACTGTGATGTGAAGCTCTCTATATGGAGTCTTTCAACCTGGAAGCACTCCTGACTATGCTTTGGAAAGAACAAAATGTTAGAAAAGCTATATTTGTGCTCACACTGCCGCAGGGGCCTTCGCACGAAGGTTTCCCATCCAGCAGCACTTCCTGGAGTGACCACGCAATGGCTTAAAAAAATTATGAGATCTCACTGAATTGTGCCCCTTGTGATTAGAAATATATGCGTCTCAATTAGTAGAGCAGATTAATTACAGGAATATAAATTCTCCTACTAATTAAAATGAATACCCATAAAAACGCTATTGCTGACCCCAATAAAAACATATTGCAGAGTATGTAGAAAGGTATGTATCCCTTGCAGGGTTTCTTCAAAGTGAACCACAGTTTGCACCAACGTTGCAGTTAATCATTATTAACCAGTGCTGGGATGTTATAATGCAAAAAAAAAATGATGGGTGCTGTTGGAAAAAAAAAATAATGGTACAGTTTTAGGTGATGGGGTGAGGTGGGGGAACAAGCTTTGTGCTATCATTTTTATATCATTACTTCATTTTTGCTTGATGATGCAAAGCCATAATTCTATCATTTAATATTCTATAGGCAACATTTAAAAATAAATAAATAAATCTCTAAACCAAAAGTGTTAACCCATTTGAGTTAGTGGCTGAGATCATTTCAGATTAAATTTTGGTCATGGAATCCTCTGCGAGAGCTTGCATTCCCTGCCAAAGACACATTTGTTAACTTTAAATGCCAAAAAAAAGCAGAACATTAGATCATCGAAGAATTTTACTTCACAAATAGATGTTTTGATACAACATCTGATCGTGCAGTACTGACTACGTATGGCAGATTCCATTTATCATGTAGCTGAATTAAAACTAGATTTCACTTGCGATCTGATTACCATCTCTGGCTACAGTCCTTGAAGTATGGAATTTAACAATACAACAAGGAGTGTGTGTCTCCCCCCCCATCTCTTAGCATGCCTTAGTTCAGGGGTCCCCAGACTACGGCCCGGGGGCTGGATGCGGCCCAATTGGCCTGCCAATCCGGCCCGCGACGACCCCCGCCGCCCGCTCTTATGGCGCGCAGCGCGGCAGCGCTCTTCTGGGTCGGGAAAAAAGCGCCGAAAATCCTTTGTGCGCATGCGTATGGGCCTCTCCCGACCCGGAAGAGGTCATTTCTGGTGCACTCCCCCGCCCGCCGGCCCGCACAGGCGCGCGCTCCCCCGTCCTCTGGCCCACCGCGCGATCGGCGCGGTGGGAACCGGCCCAAACGCCGGTAAGTCTGGGGACCCCTGCCTTAGTTATAGCTTCACATTCTTTTTACGTTTTTCATTTATGGTGAAAATGCAACAATTAAAATAAAATAAAAACAATGGTTACGATTATTTTTAAAATGTCTTAAAGAATACCCTAGGGATTAATTTGGAATGAAAATGATAAATTTCTATAGGAACACCCAAAGCAGGCTTGCATTAATACATTTTTTTATGTCTAGAAGGCCACACAACATTTCCCCAGCATATGTGACAGCATAGACCACCCCCCGAACAAAGGTGGTGGTGGTGGTGGTGGTGGTGGTTGTTGTTGTTGTTATTATTATCATTATCCCACCCATCTGGCTGGGTTTCCCCAGCCACTCTGGGCGACTTCCAACTGAATATTAAAAACAATACCACATCAAACATTAAAAACTTCCCTAAACAGGGCCACCTTCACTTGTCTTTTAAAAGTAAAATAGTTGCTTATTGCCTTGACATCTGCTGGGAGGGCGTTCCACAGGGCAGGTGCCACTACCAAGAAGGCCCTCTGCCTGGTTCCCTGTTACCTCACATCTCGCAGTGAGGGAACCGCCAGAAGGCCCTCGGCACTGGAGCTCAGTGTCCAGGCTGGACGATGGGGGTGGAGACGCTCCTTCAGGTATACAGGACCGAGGCCATTTAGGGCTTTAAAGTTCAGCACCAACACTTTGAATTGTGCTCGGAAACATACAGGGAGCCAATGAAGATCTTTCGGTGTTATATGGTCTCGGTGGCCACTCCCAGTGACCAGTCTAGCTGCCACATTCTGGATTAATTGCAGTTTCCGAGTTACCTTCAAAGGTAGCCCCACATAGAGCGCATTGCAGTACGTAGTTCAAGCGGGAGATAACTAGAGCATGCACCACTCTGGCGAGACAGTCTGCGGGCAGGTGGGGTCTCAGCCTGCATACCAGATGGAGCTGGTAGACAGCTGCCCTGGACAGCTGTGAGTCCAAAATGACTCCCAGGCTGTGCACCTGCTCCTTCAGGAGCACAGTTACCCCATTCAGGATCAGGTAAGGCCTTTTTCATTTTTGTGAGATGTTAAGTAACTTTAGTACTGTAATGCTTACAGGTCCACTGTTCCTTTTGCAAGGGAGATGGATAAGGAGAATACCAGAATGAATGGGGTGCTTTAGGAAGAACAGCCATTACCCTTGACACAGAAGACAATATTACAAAACAGTGGAAACATGAAACAGGCCTTTTTTTCAGCTGGAACTCCATTCCGACACCTCTCTGGTAGGTTCCATTGCCATTATGAGAGAACAAGCGAGGCGTTCATACTGAGTTCCAGCACCTCTTTTTCTAGAAAAATAGTACTGGCTACTAATAGTTCTGCTTCTGTTTGCAATTAATTGTGAACAACAATATGTGCAGACTTCAAAGAGGGGACACCCACAAGCAAGGCAGTAAGGTTTCCAATGCATCAGCTCAGAGATAGCTCTCTTGGTGTTTTGAACTACAACTCCCATCAGCCCTGATCAGCATAGCCAATGGTCAGGGATGATGGGAGTTGTAATCCACAATGTCGGGTGGCGGGGGGAGAGTACCATGTTAGCTCTCCCAGCAACTGCCCATTCAAATAGCTTGTCATGATATGCTGGCCAAGCTCCATATTTTTATGTCACAATATAAAACGATGCATTCTCCAAGTTATGGAGAGAGATTTAAATTTGGTTCTTTCAATACAAGCAAAGCTGTGAAGCTTTCAGCTGGAAGACAATGTTGCTTTAATTCTAGCTTGTTCTTTAACCACACAATAAAGTAAAATAAAAAAATTCCTTCAATAGCACCTTAAAGACCAACTAAGTTTTTATTTTGGTATGAGCTTTCGTGTGCATGCGTGTGCACACGAAAGTTCATACCAAAATAAAAACTTAGTTGGTCTTTAAGGTGCTACTGAAGGAATTTTTTTATTTTACTTCGACCCAGACCAACACGGCTACCTACCTGTAACCACACAATAAAGGTAACCAGCACACCAATGCAGTTTGTGCCGACATAAAAATCACGTCAATATCTAGCATGATTATGGAATATAAAAGCAAGTTTGCCACTAGGATCCAGAGCTGTGCTTTATCTAACAAATCCTGAGTCCTGCCTGCCTTTAAAGAAAAATGGACGGTACAAGATAGAAAATGCTTATTTCAGTGCTGAAAGAATTTGTTTCCACTATTTGTTTAATATTTATAGAAAACTTGGCATTTAGGGCTCCGGAGCAGAAATAACTTGCATTGTGCACAGGGAACAGCTTGGGCCCCTGACATAGGAGCCAACTCCTAGGGGCTGAGGTCCCTTTGGTTTCCCCAATAAAATAATCCCCCCTGGAGTTGTTGGGCATTGCCATTCAAATGGTGTGCATGCACCAAGTCATGTGATCAATTATGCAGGGTGGGGCTTGCATGCCGCCAAATATTTTATTCAAGTTGGCACCCCTGGCCTCTGGGTCACTCCTAGCTCCTTGTAGCATCTCATCTCATCCAGCAGGGCTCTCACATTGCATGTAGTCACTTTTTCCTGTCCATGGAGACCTTCAGTTACTGACTGCATTTCTTTGCAGTCCAAGCTCCACTGTCCATCCATATTCTGGATCTCTCCAGCTCTTGGGTGACTAGAGTCTGGGCTTCCAGGTCACTAGTTTGCTAAGCTCAAACTTAGTTTAGAAGAACTGCTGCAGGCTTTATTTTTCCTTCGATATCCCAACTACTTTATTATCTAAATTCTAACGTTTTGCTAATTTCTAACTCTCACTAACTCTAGATCTGTAACAGTTAAAACAAACAAACAAACTTGATGACCTGGTTGTATATGCAGAGATGACAGAGAGGATAAAGATAGGTTTATTTATCCCCAAGGTGATTCCTTCTTAGGTAGCCCCTGCACCACATTAAGAAGGAATAGTCTTAGTTTGTGTCATAGATAGCCAGCCTATGCTTTCTCCCATATGCTTTGAACTACAACTGCCATTGGCTCTAGCCATCATGGACAATTGTCAGGAATGATGGAAGTTGTAATCCACAACATCTGGAAGTCACCACATCGGCTGACTCTGTTCTATATGGTACATCAACACCACTTTTTCATGTTACACAAGCACAGCGGAAATTAGCGATGCAAGAATCCCATCGATTATAAAATGAATGTAATAAAATGCAATTTACCATAATACAACTTTAAAATATACTACTTAGAAAGCAGCACAGCACAGGAAGCTATATATTCCACACACACACACACACACACACACACACACACACACACACACACACATATACACACATATATACACACATATATACACACATATACCCTAATTTCCTAAGGATCTAAGCTTCTTTAAGGACAATTGAGACTCATCATTTTGATCTTGAACAAATGTGCATCTGAATCACTGAGTAATTTTCCTTTTGTGCCACTTCATAAATCAAAACAAGTCTGTGGATTAAAACAATCTTTTCTCCGTGAAAATATTTGAAACTGTACTGCCAAATTGCATGCAGGGTTTTCAACGTGATATGATTTGAAATAGCCAGGAGAGATAAAAGGCATGAAAATTGGGATTTATTAATGAATAGGGGAATAAAAATACTGTCTCCTGTAATACGGAGAGGAGATAAACATTATGAAAAGAAGTATGTCACATACTTAGTGGCCCCATATCTCAAGTGAGGAAATGCAGGTTTCATTCAAAAATATAATAATGAAAAGACAAAAGCTGAATCATAAGTTTTAAAGCACTGGCTTCTGATGAACACAGACGCAGTGGACAGTGGATGGATCCAGCACCTCACAGGATTAAGTTTCATTGAGATTCCTTGATGTCATTGGTAAAAAATCAGCCCTTAGTGCTCCAGGAAGGCACTTAAGCACGTACCTGCCTTGAAGTGGGTCAGTAGTCTCAATGAAATCAATGAGACTGGTCACATGTTTTAAATTAAGCATACATTTTAAGTGCTTTGCTGGATTTGAGCCGACAGGCTCTTACTGTTTCTTCTGTGAGAAATTGGCAAACACAGGTTATGCTGATTCCAGTGTGGAAGACAGTCCCTTCTTCCTTCCTTCCTTCCTTCCTTCCTTCCTTCCTAGGGTGAATTAAGGAACATTTCCCAATAGATTTCCATGGTTCCTCAGACCTGGTGTTCACAGCCAGTGGTGTCTCTTTTGTAGTCCAATGGGAGACTTTCTCTCCACCTCGTTTTTTGGTTTTGTTTCTTTTTCAATTCACTCTTACTGGCTGCTTAGTTGCACAGGTGTGCTTTTATAGTCATGAAATCGCCACTGCATGATATGACCAGCTAATTGCGCCCATCGTGTTTCACAGGCAGCATTAGAGTGTGTCGAGGGAGGAAGGGAGTAGATAGAGGATCCTTTCTGCACTTTACATTATCCCCCACTTCCAATAATTGCACACCTGGGCTTCAGAAGGCTTCCTCATAGGTTCCACTAAGTGGAAGGTGCTCCATGCGGCTGTGTGAGATATGTAAGAGTCATATTACATATGGTGCTGTTCTAAGCAAAAATCTGCTCTTATTCCCTTATGGGGTACACAAGAGCCTTATTGGGTTCTCCATCGGTCGGAGAATATATAACAGAGGCCAACCAGAGAAGTTTGAGAAGCAAAGCCTTTATTTGTTGTTGCAACAGGGTCCTTCCCCTCACGCAGGAGAACAAGGAAGGAACCCAGAACAAAAGAGAACCTCCACTTTTATCAGTTTCCCCATCACCAAGAAACGCCCCCAATACATCATTCCTACATCACAGCTATGTAATCAATACCTCACAAAAAAAGGAGGTTTCAAGGTAGAAATCTGAGCACTTTTGACACCTCTCCTAGTCCTCCTATCACCCCTCCCAGGTGTGAATTCCTAAACACAAAGAGAAATTAACATTTTTATAAGAGTTGATCACTGTCTTTTGTTCAGAGGAGTCTTCCATTGTGAATGAGATACCACTGACAGCGAAGTATGGCTCCCAAGTTGCTAGTCATGTGGAAATGTGCGCATATGCTGATCCTTAAGCCTTCCTTAAGGCAGGGTTGAGTCCAAGCGGGAGGGGTGCGGGTCTCTGGAGTGGAGCAGAGGTGAAGAAGGTGGTGTTGCGAGGGATTCTGGGTAACTGCAGCTGTCAGGTTCGGTCACCCCTCTCTGTTCATTAGTAATGGTGCCCTGCAACCCCCCCAATATTATTTTATAACAGTGCCAAAGTGGAGTCTTTCCACACAGCAGTTCCAAGCCATACCAAAAGCAATAGCTACATAGATCCACTATGAAGAGGCAGTTTCCTATTGCGGCCACAGTGTGTTATGTTTGTGGTGTAACATGCAAAGCAATAGCTCTGAACTATTTTTTTTTGGGGGGGGGAATTGCAATTAAAATGGGCAAAAAAATGTATTTTATGTTATGGCACACCTCCCACAGAAACCAACATGTAACACATAATCTTTTTCAAAGTTTCCAAACGGTCCAGGAAAATTGTCACCACTTGGGCTTAGAAGGTTGAAGTTACTCAATGCTTTTCTCCAACACCCCCCCCCCAAAAAAATTGTTCCCACTGGGAACAGTCTATTTGCAATGAGGATGCTTATTGTAGTTCTAGCACCTCTTGAAGCAGCAACGAAGTCCCCCTCACCCCCTCTTTAAGGCCACATCTGCACAATAAATTTCAAGCACTGGTATACTACGTTAGGGGAAGGGGGATGGGATATTAGGGGGAGGGTAGTACCTCTGGTGGGAGACACATCATGCTCCCTCTGGGGTAGCTTGCCCACCTCTGGTCCCCACCCAGCATTCAGGTCTCACCTGTGGCACTGAGAAGCTGCCAGCACAAGACAGCGGCCAGTCTCGGAAAATGGTTTCAAGTGGCCGGCTAAAGCAGGTGAGGGAAGCCGATGGGTCTTGTGAGTTAGGGACTTTTCCTGTATCCAAAGACAGGCTCCAGAGTATTGAACAGATGAGACCCATAGTAGGTACAACAGTCAAGAAGGCGGTTACTGCATTGCTGTAGAGGGAAATAAGGGGCAGATGGGACTCGCCAACCTGGGAAGATAGCCATTCCAGGAGAAGGAAAACTTAGACTTCCACTGCCTTGCAGCTATGCCCATTCATGAGAAAGACTTCAGGAGTAAATCCTAAGGAAGAATCTGTGTCTGCTGCCTTGAGGGCCATATTCAGGAGAAGAAAAGGGTAAGGATTGAACCGTACAGAAATTCGGAGTGCAGTCGCTCAGACGGTTAGATGGCATCTTGTATGTCTCCTTCCAGCAAATCTTGCAGCCAAGCTGCTGCCAAATGTATTGCTATGCTGTCCTTTGGACCACATCAGCTGGGGGGGGGGTCTTGTCATCTGGGCAGCCCAGGACCTTCATATACACAGCTCAGGCTTGCATCCTGGAGTGGTCATTTTGGTGCTGCTAATGCAGCTAAAACAACACGGGAGGCAGCAGCTACCTGTTTCTGCAGCCAAAACAGGCGCTGTGATTCTCGAGTGGTTTGACTTCAGCCCCAGAGGTGCACTCCACACAGTCTCTCCACTCTTGAGACAGACAGATGCCAGCAACAACAAATATCACTTGAACATGAACGGCTTCCCCAAAAGAATGTGAGAACTAAGGTTTGTCAAGGTTCCTAAAGCTTGTTACGAAACCCACATATGCCTCAAAGAGCTACAATTCCCAAAGTGGTTTAACAATCAATCTCTCTTCCTAGGAAACTCTGGGAAAAGTAGCTTTGTTGGGGGGGGGTATAGAGATTTCCTAACAACCCCGAGCAACTTTAACGAACTGTGGTTCTCAGAATGATCTGAGGGATGTTCTGACCATCAAAATGGTATAACTTTAAATGTATGGTGTGGAAGTGGTGTAATAGAGAGGTGGCCATGCTCTCTTTCCTTGCCTCTGTCATGGTAAGCCACTCTGCCCTGGAGAAACATTACAGTTTTGGCCAGCCTCTGAAAACTGCAAAAAAATACTTGGGGGTGTGTGTTTGCTTTTTGCTTTGTGTGTATGCATGCATTTTGTAAGGAAATATAAGGAAACACTGAGTATAAGGACTGGGCCTGTAAAATGAGCTGTTCCACTATAGAATAAATTCTTGCACCCACCTCCCTCTACTCCATCTTTACTTTCAAAAAGAAAAGAAAATTCACGGAAACAGACCTGAAAACAAACAAAGAATGTTTGCTCAGTGAAAAAAGACAGGTATTAAACTGACAAGGTGGTGACAGAAAACAACAAAAACGGGGTCGTTTGCAGATAATGGAGAAAAGGTACCTGTTGGCCCATGTCATTTGCTCTGCGACAGCTAATTATCAGAGCAAACCTCCCTTTACTGCTTTCATGGACTGCACTTTGCTTTTGTCTATGCAGTTAAATTGTTGACACCTCTTTCTTTTCAAGTCAGCCATGGGTTTAGGCATTAAAGCTAAATTCCTTGGGGACGGTGTTTGACATTCCAGAAAGTGTTAGAGGCACCCCCATATCCCTGGAGGTGTTATAGACAGGGCAGGGAGGGGAAAGTGGTGTTTTCTAACCAGAAGAGGTATTTTGATTCACTAAGAAGCAGCATGATCTCTTGATTAAGGTTGCAGGGTGTGTTTCCGGAATGCTTCACAATTCCTGGCCATGCCCACAAACACAATAGCAAATAGTCACCAGAGTGGGACCCTAGGATTTTCTTTTTTTGTTCCTAATGTCAGATAGGGGTGGTGGACTTAGCTTTCAGTTAAGCAGCATGTAACGCAGAAAGCAGGCTCTCCAAATTTGAACCATCCCCTTCATATGGTACGTATCATTTCAAATTATCTGGTAAAATGAACGAACTGCTTACAGATGTAGACTTTGTGTGGATAAATATGACCATATTTGGAATGTAGTAGGTTATTAATATTTGCATATGTATTAGGATTTTTTTTTAAAAAAAGGTAAAGGACCCCTGATAGTTAAGTCCAGTTGCGAACGACTCTGGGTTTGCGGCGCTCATCTCGCTTTACAGGCTGAGGGAGCCAGTGTTTGTCCGCAGGCAGTTTTTCCGGGTCATGTGGCCAGCATGACTGAGCCGCTTCTGGTGCAATGGAACACCGAAACCAGAGCAGCTCATGGAAACGCCGTTTACCTTCCCACCGGAGCGGTACCTATTTATCTACTTGCATTTTTGGCTATTCGATGGCTATTCGTCACCTAAAAATGCCCTCAAGGTCCATATCTCACTATAAGGGGGAAATAAATAATCTTTCTTTCTTTCTTTCTTTCTTTCTTTCTTTCTTTCTTTCTTTCTTTCTTTCTTTCTTTCTCTATCTTCACTGCCAGGGGAGAGAGCTGACCATAAAAAATACCTATAGGGAAAACCTTTCCCCACTCCCCAACCTTTCCCCACTCCTGACTGTAATCTCAAGAATCTGCATTTTACTTAAAACAACAATTGCTCTACTCCTGTGGTTTCCAGCAACTGGTATTCAGAAGCACTACTACCAGCACCAACTGTGGAGGCAGAGCATAGCCATCATGGTCCGTAGCTATCAATAACCTTCTCTTCTGTGAATTTATCTAATCCTAATTAAAGGCGATTTAGTTTGGTGACCATCGCTGCTTCCTGTGGGAGCGAGTGCCTATAGTTTAACTGCACTGCACTTTACTTTTATACTTTTATATGTCCTGAATCTTCCAACATTCAGCTTAACTGGATGTCCACGAGTTTTAGTGTTAGGAGCAAGGAAGAAAAACCCCTAACACTGTAACCTCTCCTCCTGGGTGAGTCACTGCATTCCCTTGATCATTTTGGCTGCCCTTTGGAACTCTACACTATCATTATTGAGGCGAGGTGTTTCAAAATTCTGAAATAGTAGCATTTCAAAAGTGTCCCCTTTTTAGGGATCAAGCAGGGAAATGTTTTTCCAAAAGTTTAGTCTCAAGTTTAGTCATCTGTTCATTAAAAAATGTGGATAATAATATTTCCTTGTTCTATCCTGCACTATCTGGTGAGGATTACGCCCCCCCCCCCGCTTTTGGGGAGGCCGGTGAGGGAGAGAGGGAAGGAGCCCATCTTCTTCAATAGATATGATGAATGTTTAGTACAATGGAGGGGCTGAGATCAGCAGGAGCCAATGTAGATGCTGCCAGACTACAAAAATAATCACATGAGAATGTGGGATTCTCATTTTGCTGAGGCCTTTGGGCAGGGTTAGATGTGGGCCTCATTTAGCATTAATCCCTGTGGTTTTACATTGATTTTGCTTGCTCTCCATTGTTTCAAGCTGAACTCTTACATGCTTTCAGTGCAATTTTCATTGTGCAAACCCAAATGTTCTGACTGAGCAGACTCACTCTCTTTCCCCCACCTCCCCCTGGATAGTAGGATGGAACAGAAGAGAAATATATAGTAGGTTGTTTTTGTTGCTTTTTTTTTTTAAAAAAATTCAAACTATGCCTCAGATGAGGTTTGTAATAGAAACACCCCTTTTGCATTTTTCTTTTGAATATGCTGTTTTTGTTGTCATGGGAAAGGCCATACTTTAAAAAAAGCACAGTAAAACAAAACAAAACTCACACACAACCCAGCAAGAACACAAAGTGAATGCATTATGGTTCCTGCTATTCTGAACAATAATCATTACTCAAACACATAGATCAATGAAGCACACTGATGCATTACTTTAATTGTCATTTCTGCTCAGATGGTTGGTTTATTATATAACGTAATTGTTTACTGCATCTGTGTCTTACGCAAGAGTTTCATAGTTGGGCCTCTGATGTTAAGAAGTGCAATACTTTAGTAATTTATTCTGACTGTTCTTAGGGCAAATATCAGGCTAGGAGAAATGTGATAATGATCTCTGGTACAGCTAATACTGAATATATATATATATATATTCGAATTTTGTATTTTCAGATTTTAATGTTATAATTCTATTTGAAATGTAACACCTGACTTTAGAATTGAAAGTTCACATCAGAATTAGGATATTCTTGCAATCTGCATATTAAAAGAGAAGTTGCTGGACTTACGTTGTTTGGTGCGAATACAGTCGTACCTTGGAAGTCAAACGGAATCTGTTCCAGAAGTCCGTTCGACTTCGAAAACATTCGGAAACAAAAGTGTGGCTTCTGATTGGCTGCAGGAAGCTCCAATTGGAAGCTGTGGAAGCCCCGTCGAATGTTCAGGTTCCAAAGAATGTTTGCCAACACTCACTTCCTTAAGTACTCACTTCTGGTGCTTGCCACCTGTCAGATATTGCCAAAATTTGACAGTATTGCATGCCATAGGATTTTGTGCTCTCTAGAACACTACCTAAGCCCACGCTAAGAGAAACCTGCACCTCAATATTCTATATAGCAGGCACATCCAACAGGTAGATCATGATCTACTGGTAGATCACTGGATGTCTGTGGTAGATCACTGGTAGATCACTGGCTCCCCCCAAATAAGCTCAACAACTTTGGCTCCCCTGAAAAAGCTCAACATTTTTGCCCTGCACCCCCCCAAAAATGTGGCTTTCCTCCTCCCTAAAAGAAGCCCAACAACTTCGACCTGAACCCCCCAAAACAGCGCTTTACATCCTAAAAAAAGCTCAACAACCTTGACCTGAACTTATCCATATATAGTCTATTCATACAACACTTTCCCAAACATCTGAAGGAAAAGATTTAGGCGATTTGGAGAAACAGAACTGGCCTGAGGCACAATCACCCAATGCTACTCTTTGGAACTGAACTGGAATCATTGTAATACAGTGGCCTCAACTCCTACCTTGTGGAAGTGGTCCAGTAGGATACTGTGGTTGATGGTGTCAAAACCCACCGAGAGCCCAAGGAAGACTAACAGGGGTACATTCCAGCCATTCTCCTCCCAGTGGAAGTTTTATCCATTAGTGCAACCAAGGCTGATTCCGTCTAAACCCCAAGCCTGAACTGAAGCTGGAATTAATTCAGAAAACTGGAATCCTCCAAGAATGGTTGTAGATGGGCCACTAGACCTCCCACCGAGCATCTTGCCCACAAAAGGAGTACAGTGGTACTTCCAGTTGTGCACGGGATCTGTTCCGGAGCTCCGGTCAGATCTCGAGGTGTGAGTATCCAGAGGTGCTGTTTCTGCAGATGTGCGTGGCGTGGTTTAGCACTTCTACGCATGTGCATGCAGCAAAACCCAGAAAAATACTTCCAGGTTTGTCGTGCACATATCCCGAAGGATACGTAACCGGAGGTGAACATAAGTAAAGGTACCACTGGGTATTCATGACTGGGTATAAGGTAGTCTACTTTCGGTGTGGTCACACAGCCACCTCTTGAATGGCAGCTGGCACCATCTTCTTGCATAACAACAGATTCACCTGCCCCTCCAACTTTTCATAATATGTAAAATGGCCTGGATAAAGTACTTCCTGTGAGAGGCAAACTTTCCGCATGAAGAGAGAACTGACGTTCCAGTGCTTTTGAACAAACAATGGCAGCACATTGGAACCAACTCTGATTCTACATCAGTTCCAATCACATACCCTTCAACAATCCTCAGATGAAAGTAGGTACATTTCTCACTGACCCTCCCCAACCCCCACTATTTTGTCCCTCCCTGCCTGCAGAGCACTTCCTATCAGAAGAAGGGTGAATGTCATCCCCACTACATCAACATATCAGAGCACACACAAATCCTCTTAATCCCAATCTTATTTTACTATTTGGTAGATTCATGGAAAGAAAGCAAACACCAATAAATAAATGTTAGAAAGGGGTGAGGTTAGACATGGTAACAAAAAGCATTAAAAAAAAAAACCAAGACTCCTTGCACTCCACTCCAATCCCTGTTTCTTCCTGCCCAGGGCAGCCCTGCCCCCTGCCTACCCCTCAGAGCTGGTGCTTCACGTGGGGCTGGACCTCAGAGGCAGCAGCCTCTCTTCCTCCTCACCTTCTCTCCAGCAGCAGACACCATGGAGAATCAATGGAATGCTCCTGAGCAGCCACCACTGCTGGTGCCACACAGGACAAGCGCTGGCTCAAACTCCTGCCTGAGCTTAGCATTGGTTTTGGTGGGGGAAATAGGGACATTCTGGAATCAAATCAGAAGCCAGGATGCCTTTTGTAATTCCAGGAGAGTCTCAGAAAAATAGGGACACTTGGAGGGTATGTGATCATGAAAAAGAATATCTCCATTGGCGATGTCATCTAGTTTTTAGATTCACTTAAAAACACCCCCCCCCAATCCCACAATCACCACTTCTTTAGATGGCAATGTATATCACTTTACTTAAAAATGTCATTCGCTAGCCCTGCTAATTGGGCCTAGACTTTTAATTCAAAGTCCTGCCTTGACAACACCACTCTGTCATGAATGTCTCTCTCTCAGGGGTGTAGCAAGGGGTGTGTGGTAGGTGCGGTCCACCCCAGGTTTCCCCACTGAGGGGGGTGCAGGGCTGTCTCTAGGCCTGGGCTGGGTGGCACAATGCGCCAGGGCGCCTGACCACCAGGGGGCGCTCCTGCCGGGGTTGGGATGGAGGAGGAGGAGGCGGTGGCGGCCACCGATGCTGCTGGTTCCGCCCCCCGGAGGACGGGGAGCGAGAGGCAAGCCTGGGGGCTGCTGCAGGTGCAAAGGGGTACCATGCACAGCATCTGAGGAGGAGTGATGGTGGGAGAAGGAGCCCATGCCTGCTGCCTTCGGCCCGGAACCTCTTCAGACGAGGGGCACGCGCCTCTTGAGGGGGTGCAGAGTGCAGGCACCCACCGCGCTGGCGGTGAGAAATTGCTGCAATTATAGTAGTGGGTGGGAGGAAAGGGCCCAGAGGAGCCACTCCGCTGTGAGGAAAGGTTTGGGGCTCTTGGTTTGTAGGAAAGGCACGGGAAAAGTGACATGATCATGGCAATCATGGAGAAAGTGGGTAGAGGAAAGTGTTTTCTTCCCTCTCTCACCTAACACTCGGACTCGTGGACGTCCCGCGAGCTGAATATTGGGAGATTCAAGACAGAGATAAGTGAGAAAGGCCCTTCTTCATGCAGTACAAAGGTCAGCAACTCTGGGAAAGGGATCTTTGAACCATGGTGCTGGATAGGCTTAAGACAGCCCTGGGGGGTGTCAAAATGGTGGGGCCTGCAGCGCACCCAAGCCACATGTCTTTCCTGGGAGTGACGCAGTGGCTTGAGTGCCTGCAGGCTCCGCGCTGCCCCAAACAGTCTGCCCATTGCCTCTCCCCAGCTGTAAGGTGGCTGAGTGGGAGGAGACAGGCAGACTCCATGGAGGCCCCGCGATGCCCCCACGAGTGGCTGGTGCTGGCCCCGCCCCAGGCGCCCAATCAACTTGCCACACCACTGCTCTCTCTTTCCCCATCCTCTTCTGCCCCTGACAGAGCCAAACTGCCTGAAAGAAAGCATGTTTACCCCCCCCACACACACAAAGTAACCAAGAGATGTCTTATGCCTTTGTGAAACCCCAGAGACAATTCTTTTTTCCCCTTAAAAAGATGGTATAGAATGAATGCTGCAACGGTGTCTCTTTATAGATCTGAGATTTTGCTGGATTTACCATTTTCAAGAAATGCTTTTGTTAAAACAAGTCATTGTAAAGTCACAAAGTCAACAGGATTCAATATGTGGATTCACCCTCATGAGCAACTGAACACCCTGAGTCAAATGGTTTCCTATTGGAAAGTTCATGCTGTGTAAAATGAACATTGACAGAAACATTTTTAATATATGTTTTAGGCTGCTTTCACATTAAACACTTGAGGGATTTCCTTTTCTTTTCTCTGATTGCTTGCCTTCCACAGTGGAAAAAGGCATTGTCCTTGTATTATTAATTAGCCGCTCTGCTCAATTTCCCAGCATTTGCAGTGGCCATTACTGTATTTATCTGTTAATATAGTAATATCGCATTTTGTAATTGTTTACTGAACATCATAAACTTCCACGGTATGACACCAAAACATAGGGAGATGAATGGTCAAAGGCTGATTCTTCTGTACTGTATGTCCCTCTAGAAAAACACTAGCCAGATGTTATATATAGGAACACAACAGCTGTGTGAAATGTGTGGATACATCAGCAATAGACTAGGGACACAAACCATTCCTTCCCATGCATACAGTTCATAGATCCTAAGGCAGCACAACTAGTCCTTTCTTCCTACCCCACACAAGCCTTCAGCATAGGTGCATTCACTGTTATGTGTACGGCCATTAAAGCTGCAATGGGAAGTTGGCAAATCATTGGCCCGACCTGCTTCCAAGGCTTCTTGACTGCACAAGCAACACAAGCAACAGTGGTGTGTATGGTAATGAAACTACACAGCTTTTAGAAGACAGCTGAATACATCCATATATTGGGAAGTTTTTAATGTTTGATATTTTATTATGTTTTTATGTATGTTTGAAGCCACCCAGAGTGACTTGGGCAACCCAGCCAGATGTGTTGTTGTGAGGTGTCCTGAGTGTGTCTCTTAGACTGTGCTTCTTGGTATATTCCTTGACTATGGACAGCCAATGTTAGAATCTAGGGCAGATATGTTTAACCTCCTGTTACTGTATAGATTTTTTACAAAAGTGAAGGGTACTGTAACTCATCTGCAATGTAGAATCAAACAGGTATACTTGAGAAAGCTTTGTTCTGTATGGTCTTTGCTATCCCTTGGCCCTTATTTTCAAGATTACCTCCAGATTGGTAGTGCATTGTCACCACAAGAATAGAGCCACATGCCTTAACCACAATCACCCTGAATTTATGGCCAGAGTTGAATCTATTTAAATTCAAGTCAGCAATATGTATCCAGACGATCTCTTCCGCAAGTTTATGAATGATACTTGAAAATCTCTTCCTGCACAACTCACATTCACTATCCCAATGCCCAATGCCCAATTTCAAGAGTTATCGGGAGATTGTGCCCAACACAATGGAGGCAAGAACTTATTTCTGGCTCTTTTAGAAAACAATTTAATAGAGCATTGAACAGGATAAGAGAAAACAAAACAAAACAGCAGCACGAGAAGCTGCCCTTTCAAGGAAAAATATAACATTGTAATATCATTGAATTTATGTGCTAACAAATAAACATTTGACATTTGTTTCTCTCTACTCAAAAGAGTCAATAGCTTTTTTTTCCTGGGTGAAAGAGAAAGCAAACATACTATGTCCCACCCCTTTCTGTTTATTACATTCTCCATTCCTAAATGCAAGACACAGAGAAGGCCAAATTTGTGCTTTATATCTTTGTCATTTCATAAAATGTCACTTGGTCTCATTCAGCCAGAGGGATCACGAATGGTAGCATTAGAAGTGTGTGACAAGAAGAATTTGCAAGACAGAAGAAAATACAAACAGACTTTTCAGAAAAGCTTTCTACTTAACTTTCCAAAAACCTAGACTAAAATTAATTAAATGCAATTCCTCCTGCCCCTCCCAGCAAGTGCATTTGCAGCTGTTCAGCATGCTGATATGATGAGGGAGTCAGCTGCAAGCAGAGGATCAGTGGTGCTGATTTCCATGCTGGCCATCATTAGGGAAAAGCATCTGTTATGGACAACCAGCAATTCAACCTCCAGCTCCCAGGACAGAAGATCCTTCTTCTATGAAAGCTGGGGACTGGCAGTGTGAATAGTGAGCCAAGAAGCTCACTAGATGATCCCGAGGCAAATTCTTTATCTCTCAGTATCCTGCTTACAGTATGGCAACAATATCAGCAAATTCAGCAAAGTCACCATGCAAGTGAAACAACTTTGGCTACGAGTGATCGCCAAAGAGAAGAAACTCATACAACAGAACTTCCTCTTCTTCTCCTTCCACTGTGTGGCCCCTACATCCCCCCCCCCAAAATCTGCTCTGGAGGATTGGGGGGAACCGCAGACCAGATATTTTGGGGAGATAATATGGATACAAACCTATATCGCAGGGTTGTTGTGAGGATTACTGAGATAATGTAGCTGGAATATTTTAAATCCTCAAACTGCTATATAATTGCTATTATTTGTTATAACTTTGGGTTTGATGCTACTATAAAAAATTATTCTGAGAGGCCAATCATCCTGAGAAGATTAATTCATTACTTAAAATGGGACCACAAAATAACCAGAAATCTGAGAAACTTCACCAGTCTTTTAAAAATGCCTCTCCTACCTTCTGAAAACTCTAGTTTCAATAATACTGTCTTTTTCAACAGACAGCAGGGGGGAAAAATTGAAAAACATTTCTGTTATATAAATGCTTGCTCTTCTGAGCACCTCTCTGGTGACATTTTATTTTGGGAAATGTAAATTTACTACTCTTATCACATGGTATTTGAATTCACCATAGGTTTATGAAACTGTCTTCAGCAAATCGTTTTTGTTTTCCTTCCTCAATAGCTATATATGATAATTTATCTTCATTACGTTCATGAGCTCAGCATTTCCATGAGTCATTTTCTAAATGAAGATTATGGAGAAGTAGAAAGGCATTCTAAGTAAGGAAAAGTCATTCCTTTTCTCCATTTCATACAAAACTACACTGCCTGTATATTGTGGATTAATTATGAAAATGAAAAAAAAGAAAAAAAGAAAGCAACATGAGTAGAATTCAAAATTGTAGGAAAAGCTGTAGCTGAGGGAACATTGTTCTTTTCAGCAATGAACCAGACATGTGCTAAATAGAGATGCTTTTGATGGTTGTACTACTATTTAAAAAATGGAGGGGAAAAAACCCTCTTTGCACAAACCTAATACTGTGCTATTGTTTCCAGTCCTTTTGGATGTGACTCTCAAATTCTCATTTTATTTTAAATATGTACTGGGTATTAATTGTTTTGAAAATTTCTAAAACACCCCTTCCAGCACATGGCCCCCAAAGTGGTCTACATAAAAGCAATCAACAAAATATCAATAAAATATTAAAAGAATGCTATTTTTTATTAAGAAACACAAAAAACCTAAGAAACAATAAACCAAAACTATTCAAACTATGACAATGGAGTCAGTAGCAAATTTATAGGCCCTATATTAATTGAGCTCAAATCTCCTGTAAAGTTTGAACCTCAGGTCATATCCACACCATAGACTTCAAACACTATTATAACATTTTAACATTCATAGCTTCCCCCAAAGAATCCTGGGATGTGAAGTTTCTTAAGGGTACTGAGAGTTGAGAGGATACCCCTGTTCTTTTCACAGAGCTACCGGTACAATTCTCAGAGTGATTTAACAATCAATCCCTCTTCCCAGGGAACCCTGGGAACTGTATCTCCCCGAGGGAAATTGTGGCTTCCTAAAAAAATCTTAGCACCCTTAAGAAAGTGCAGTTCTCAGGATTCTTTGTGGGGAGCAATGGCTGTTTAAAGTGCTGTGATAGTGCTTTGAAAAATACGGTGCTAATGTGGCCTGAATAAAAAGGGCTCGCTGCTACCTTACCTTGCCTTCCCAAGCAAAGCTACCCTTGCAAGAACAGGGTGAAGGAACCAGCCAGCAGCAGTTGGGCTACTAGTTACCTTTTAATTTTCCCAGTGCAACTGTGAAAATAACACAACTGTGATTTCTCTCTTTGTCAGCTGTCCACCCTCCCTCTCTCCAAAAAAGAGCCCAAGTGTAATTGATGAATTTCTGGCTGTGTCACACAGCATGTGGAAGAAGAGAATTAATAACAGCCTGAGGAAATCCACCACACTAGGAAATGTAAAGGTCTACGTATGATTTCCACTTTCCAAACTAGCAACTAAGCAGGATGGATACTTGGTTAGTGACAGGAAAGGACTTGTCCTTAGGGTATAGATATCCTTTGCCTTAGGGTATGGATATCCTATGGTACTAGAGGAGACTCTTGAGAGTCCCATGGACTGCAAGAAGATCAAACCTATCCATTCTGAAGGAAATCAGCCCTGAGTGCTCACTGGAAGGACAGATTGTGAAGCTGAGGCTCCAATACTTTGGCCACCTCATGAGAAGAGAAGACTCCCTGGAAAAGACCCTGATGTTGGGAAAGATTGAGGGCACTAGGAGAAGGGGACAACAGAGGATGAGATGGTTGGACAGTGTTCTCGAAGCTACGGACATGAGTTCGACCAAACTGCGGGAGGCAGTGGAAGACAGGAGTGCCTGGCGTGCTCTGGTCCATAGGGTCACGAAGAGTCGGACACGACTAAACAACAACATTCTTTGCCACCTGTGGCACTTAGTTCTGAGTTGCTCATTGAGGCAATTCTATGAATCCAAGGAGCAATGGCTGCACTTGAACAGGTCTAAGACCATTCAAACTTTAAGAACTTTCCTCTCATCACAATGACAGTTTTGCTTAGCAAACAGGGAGGCTGTGTGGTGTTTTTCTCTGTGTTTTACCCTCCTCCTCCTCCTCCTCCTCCTCCTCCTCCTCCTCCTCCTCCTCCTCCTTCTTCTTCTTCTTCTTCTTCTTCTTCTTCTTCTTCTTCTTCTTCTTCTTCTTCTTCTTCTTCTTCTTCTTCTTCTTCTTCTTCTTCTTTGAGCCCTGCTCTTGGGAAAGCTCTGTTCCTTCCCTTGCCCCACCAAGAATTCTTGGAGAGAACAAGGACAAACCGAGATAATTTCTCAGCAAGCCAAGGGGAGCTCACTCATCTGTACTCAAAATGGTAATTTTGACACGCAGATGGCTATAGGACTAGGTACAGCAGGCTACATGCTAGATTTGGCATTCAGGTAAAACGGGCACCCATATTTGAAAACTAGATTACTTACCTTGGCTACAATCCACTAACTGAATTTTTCCTCCGGAAATTAAAAAGTGGGGAACTAATTAATTCAGGAATGTAAAACTTATTCTGAGCACCAAGGGACTCTGTTTATTGGTTGGGAACTGGCCAATCGCTCAGCACACCTTGGCATCATGGCAGAGCTAATGGCCAGACTCATTTCCCCCATGTGGCCAGTATTTTTGCACCATCTGACAAGTTTCTACCAGAAGGGAAGAAGCCACATAGTTTATTCTCTACCAGAATTTCTCAGTCTGGGAAAACCAGATCACCTCTGAAACGATGCATCCCATATACGAGATGGTTTTTCCTTATGAAAGCTCACACCACAATTAAATATGTTGGTCTCTAAGGTTCTACAGGGATTCTTGCTTTTGCTGCAGCAAGCTAACATGACCAGTCTTTTGTAACAAATCATGTGTTCTAACAGCCCAGAATAATCTCAGAGAAATCATCCTGACGTCTCTGAGAGTGTTTCAAGCCTTGTTCCAAAGTATGTGGTTTCTGGATTGCAGCCTTTGATCACATTTGACCACAAGTCTCCTCACCAATGAAAGCAGACTTTCTTCCTTCATCACAAGCCTCCTCATGTTACATCTCACTAACAAAACTGGATAATTTTTTCCACTATGTGCTATTGTCTTCCAAAGAAAATGGAAGATAAGCTGTTGTTGTCCTTTGTGACATCATTCGGTTTTCAATGGCCTATTCAAATATTGTTTTCAAAAGACAGGCCAATAGACTTTAAAGATATGCAGCTGAGGAGGAAAGAACGCAGGAGAGAAAGGAAGTATTGCAAGAGACAGTAGAAGAAAGGGGAATGAAAAGGAGGTTGCACTCCAAACACTTAGCAGTGATAGGCCGCAGAAGGATGTGAGCAGAAAAATGTTTTCTGAAGACTTCTGGAAAGGGTTCTATGATGTGCATGATTTTTGCTCAACACTTTCCTCCCAGCAAAAAAAAAAAAAGCTTTATGGCTCTGCACTGCCCCCAACTGCCAGTTATGGCTACCCAGCACTATTTAAAATTTCACAAGGAAATGAAAAGCACACACACACACACACACAGAGAGAGAGAGAGAGGTCCACCTAAACTTCAGCACTGCTTCTTGAAATAAGTGGAAATAGAAACATCGGAGATGACAAATGAAAGAAAATCCGTTTCACAGCTGTCATCCTTTCTACAAGTTCATGCCTCACATTTTCAAAAAGACATTGAAAGGGCATTATGAGGTCAATTTAAGTTTTCTAAAAGCCTAGATCACTGCACTCTGAGAAATGGGAAATGACTCAATTCATTTTCATTGACCAAGAAAATTACATTTCAGTTTTAAGCTAATGTAGTTGTGCAGGTAAGGGCCATAATGTATAGTGTGCAAGTGAGCTTGGCTCTAACGGTATTCCCCTTTAAATAATGGTTAATTCTTTCCATGATGTATCATTTTAAATCCTTGCTGCCCAGCCCACTAGATTATTGTGGCTGTCATGGAACTGAGAAATTAATGGCAGTTGCTAGTGGGATAGAGCAGAGCTCTTCACACACCACTCAGTTACAAACGCAGATGAAAACTGTATTTGCAAAGCATGATTATTCACACCAACCAGTGCAACAGTTCCCTTTCATTTAATCTGGCCTCGCGGCATGAGACATGCTGCCATTTCCTGAAGCATTTTAGTAGAGCTCTGGCTCCGAAACTTTGATGTTATTCCATCATCTTATGGAGCTTGCCTTGCATCCCAGGCAAGAGCAGGCAATCGTGCTCAGCAATGTGATGAATTTGTAATGTGTACACTTTTCTTTCTTTCTACTAATCACTTGAATTAGTGAAAGTAATTGAATGGTGCCTCAAAAAGAAGGGATTCAGATACCTAACTTTACAGGTCTGCTTTGACAGTCTGGAATGAGCACAAATGGGTCCATTTTCAATCTCTAGGAAACTTCCCAATGTACTTGAAGATGACTATCATATCTCCTCTTGGTCACCTATTCTTCAAGCTAAACATACCCAACTCCTTCAACCATTCCTCATAAGGCTTGGTTTCCAGACCCTTGATCATCTTGGTTACACCCCTCTGCAAACATTCTAGCTTGTCAATATCCTTCTTAACTTATGGCATCCAGAACTGGACACAGTATTCCAGGTGTGGTCTGACCAAGGCAGAATAAAGCAGTACTCCTAGGTCCCTTGATAGGGACACTATACTTCTGTTGATCCAGCCTAGAACAGCATTAGCTTTTTTGCTGCTGCATCACACTGTTGACATAGAACACAACTACTTTATAATAGGATCATGGGCCATCCAGAATCATTCCCAAAATATAATTTTAAATATAATTATAAATTGTAAGTACGTATACAACAAACTCAATGAGAGATGTGAGCTTGTAGTATCATTTGATTATTTTGCTTATATTTTGAAAGATCAATAATAATAATAATAATAATAATAATAATAAATTTATACCCTACCTATCTGGCTGGGTTTCCCCAGCCACTCTGGGCGGCTTCCAACAAAAGATTAAAAATACATTAAAACAGCAGTCATTAAAAGCTTCCCTAAACGGGGCTGCCTCCAGGTGTCTTCTAAACGTCAGATATTTGTTTATTTCTTTGACATCTGACGGGAGGGCGTTCCACAGTGTGGGTGCCACTACCAAGAAGGCCCTCTGCCTGGTTCCCTGTAACTTGGCTTCTCACAGCAAGGGAACCTCCAGAAGGGCCTTGACACTGGACCTCAGTGTCCGGGCAAAACGATGGGGGTGGAGACGCTCCTTCAAGTATACTGGACCGAGGCCGTTTAGGGCTTTAAAGGTCAGCACCAGCACTTTTAATTGTGCTCGGAAATGTACTGGGAGCCAATGTAGGTCTTTCAAGACCTGTGCTATGTGGTCTTGGTGGCCACTCCCAGTCACCAGTGTATCCATATGATGCAATCACACACACACACACGCACACACACACAATACGATACGACACTGAAATGTTCATATGTTTCCTTTGCTTGTCCCCGAATCTTCCTGCTAAATTTGCTATCCTCTTCTGCTGCCCTTTGAGAACCACTGGTATAGACTATATTAACTTAGATGGACCAGTGATCTGACTCATTGTGAGCTCCCTATGTTCCTATATAGAGGAATAAAAAAAAATAGCTCTGTATGTTGATGAAAGCATTTCATACAAAGCATTATTATTTAAAATAGATATATCCCCCCCAAAAAAAACCCAGCTATAGTAATTTTGCATTCTCTGCAATTGTCCATATAATTGTCCCATGGAAATATTGCATAAAACTCCACAAAGGATTGCAGGCAACAGAAGTTTAGAACCTAATTTGAAGGAGCTAAGTTATGAACCGCTTGCTGTGCAGCTGTTGTCACAATGCAAGTCTATATATATGTCTACTCAGAAGTAAGTATCATTGAGTTGAATGGTGTTTCCTCCCAGGTAAATGGGTATAGGATTGCAGTCTTAATCTCCCAAACGGAAGGAGAAGTGGATCTCTGTAGCAACATGAGTTTAAAAAAATCAGCTGCACGAAACCAAGGAAGCATGGTAATATTTTTCCTATGATGTGCTGAAAAACTATCAGTTAACTGGCACGGCTCAGTTACATTCAAACTATGCTATCAATTAACAGATGTATATGTCTCATTTTCCTGAGATACTATTTTTATGACCCACAAGAGTATTGCAAACATTTTGTTGTTAGCAAATTTTCTCTGTGTTCATCCAATATTCTGGGAGGAAAGCTCCCTATTTTTGTGTTCCTATGTGCTTACGCAGAAGCATGGAGATACGTTTGGAGCAGTGAATTTCATGAATTACATTTGGGCATGCCTTTCCCTGCATATATATATGTGATGGGAGAATAGAAAGGGGAAACAGGGCTTAGGACACATATTGTATAATATGCATAAAGTCTGTAGAAACATGCACTAAACATCTGCTTCACCACACAGCCCACACGGACAGAAATTAGGCTGATTTTCCTTTTGGGACGTTGGGATATCTATCCAGCAGAACTGGTATTATCTGGAAAAGGAATTTAGAAATGTTGTTCAATTTACAGCAATTCCACTGATAAGTAGCCTCTATGTATCAGACCCTCCCACCCTCTGTAGACATATACAAAAAATTGGGGAAGGATTCCTCCTCTTAATCTTCCAGGGATGCTCTTTTCAACACACACCCATGCTACAAATGATCAATAGGATTTGGTTAAAAATGTCGGCTCAGCTCCAGTTTTCAGCCTTCAAAAACTGTGAATATATATTTGAAAATTTGTGGCCAATGCTGCTTGCATAGTCAAAGATGGGTGCTTGTTGAGCAGGAATGCCAGTGAATTTGGTGGAGATAATTTGGCTTGCATGCTTTCCAGTAATCCTACCCCCTAGATATCATGCTGCCTGCTCTGTTAGCACATAGATGCCTTACAGAAAGATAGCACGGAGAGCAATGAAACCTGCGAGGAATGGGGTTTTGCATATCTGCTCGAGTAATTTGAAAAGGAGGGTATTAACCAGGAATGTGGCACCATCCTAAACATCTTCCTCTTGATGTCATAGGAACTAAATCAGATCAGCTTGGTTTAGTCTCTTTGACATCAACAGGAAGAAGTGGACTGTGGAACAAAGCCGTACTCAATGCTAACTTCCCAGAACTTAATATTTTTTTTAAAAAAATAAGCTTACAGTAATATGCCGTAACATCAATAAACCACGAGGGAATATTCACAATGCATCATTTCTGATTGCAGGCTACCTCTCCCGAATACAGAAAAGGAATCTCTTACAATGAAGATATGGGGTGCGCAGCCTTTACAAGGATTCTTACAGATAAAATAATAATAAAAACAAAATCACACTCTTCATTTGCATCTACAGAAGGACTGGGCTGTAAATTACACCCATTCCCTTTTGGAATACTGATTTTAAATCGAATGCACCCACAAAGAAAACCGTGTGTAAACTGTGTTTTTAAAACAAGCAAAAAACAAAAAACCCAACAACACCCAATTGTAGTTACTGTAATTAAATGGAGCATTTTACAAGCAACCAGGGACTGCTTGGGATAGATGAATGAAAAGTACTCTGGCACAGGCTGATTTTTGTTCATACCTCTTGTTCCCAAAGTAGTATTGTAGGACAAATCCTGACTGGGATTCCCCAACCCCCAACCCCCACCCCATCACATTTTGATCTTCCTTAGAGCACTTTTAAGCAGAAAGACTTTTGGATATCTCATAACAGATAGGGGACCTGAGAATCCCCTTTCCCCTTTCTTTTGTGGTTAGCAGCACATTCTTTCATTTGTAGCAAAGTGTAGCCAAGCAGTCCACGCAGGGTTTAAAAACAATAGGGAACATCATTTATGAAATGCATAAAGCACGGCTTTGATGCAGGTCACTGAAACCCCCCAAATCTTTTTTTCTGAACTAAGAATAAATTACAATCTAGGGAGCCCAAAGGGGTGCACATTGGGTAAAATATTCCTGCATTGCAGGGGGTTTGGACTACATAAGACTTATGATCTCTTCCAACTCTACAATTCTTTGCTTTTATGATCAGGGATATGCACGCTATTGTATGGAGGGCATTTCAAACCCTCTTCATGTGTCAGTTCCATGTTGTTTCTATCTTTAGGTTTTGACCCCACATATACCTTGCTCCAACAACTCTGCAAGCCATCCCAAGCTCTATATGGCAACCATGTGGGCTGCTTTAAAAGACAACCACTACAACAAAAATCCTGAGCAACATCTCGATAGTCTACATTCGACGATTTAACGGGAGTTGCTCTTTTAAATGGATTTCATTCCCACACAAGTTTCTTTAAACTATGCAAGCTGGTGCAGTTTAGTTCAGCCTCCCCTTCCTAATGCCAGTTATTTTGGCGTGCATTATCCTGATTGTTCGCCCCGCTGCCTGGGACTGATGGGAGTTGTAGTCCAAAACATCCGAAAGGCACCAAGTTGGGGAAGATTGTTCCATTAAATCTAAATCAACAGGCGCTTTAACTATTATACAGTTTGCGCTGGGGAAAAAGTGGGCAAGAGGCAACTGTACATTTCCTTACTCTTCAACTTCCTATCAAGAGAGGAGAAGCAGAAACAAACAAAAGAGGAAAAACCCACATGTATGTTGTATTCAGAGTGTGAACCTCTCAGGAGGAGGCTATCCTCTCGAGAGAAGGTCTAGAGGGATATCTATAAAGTATGCCACAAAGTATCAAGGAAACAGAAGGAAAAGTTGTGGCAAAGAAAAGTTCAAGGTGTGACATCCTGGGTTAAAATTGCCGGCATGTATGGCATACTTTGTGGGCAAACACTGCAGAATCAGTTTAAAAACAAAACAGCAACCATCCCTTGATTCTGTGTGTTTACAGGCACTTGCTCTTCAGTTGCAGATAATGCTTGTCTAGCTGCATTTTTCACTTACTTTGTTCTCTTCTGATTTATGCAGCTCCAACTGCTGTTAAAGAACAAGATGAGGCCAGAGCATTCCCCTCCCTTTGCTGATCTTTGGTGCACCTACTTTAGGCTTCCCCTTGCTGAGTAACTCTTGCAGGTGCATCAAACCTCTTTGCTGTTTTAAACATATTAAAATGGGCCTGGCGATATCTCTTACACGGAAATGGGAAAAGTCATTAGTTCACAGTGGGGGATGCAGCCACAGAGCAGAACTGTAGCTTCCCCATTTAAAACACTTAGTATTTTAGAAAGGAAATAAGAATGTTTGCATTTAACATCTGTCAAAATCGAAACAGCACTGATTAGATGCCCGTTTGAACAAAGGTATTGATCACTAGAGGAGCAAGCCTATGCTGTCTAGTCAGAAGTCCAGAAATTCACAGCTATCCTTCAAAATTCTAATTCTAATTTCTCTTGAGTTTTGTGATGCTGCTTCTCCAGCCCAAAGCTGTGTACAAAAATGCAAATATTAGTGAATAATGATATGTGTTTGTGTGTAAATTGCATACAAAATGTGCACTAAAATTTTCTTGAGTACCATAAAAAAAATTATGGCTATTTGACTTGGAAATGTAGAGAATGGAAAAAATATGAAACTGAGATAATTCAAAATTGACAGATTCACCCATCCCTACTCGAAAGGAAGTTCCATTGTGTGCAGTGGGGTTTATTCTCAGGCAAGTGTGCCTAGAATTCTAATATTCTTTTACAAACACACATACACACAATATTACAATTGCGGATGAAATGCATCTCGCCTAACCCGATTGAGCATTCAACAGTATCTAAAGGGTGAACTGAAATATAAAGAATTTAGTCTAAAAGAAGTAGATAATGAACAGGAATGAGTCCGATCACCTTTATCTAAGGCTGCTGCTTCTGCTTCTGTTCTGTTCAAGAAAAAGTCATCTTTGCTCAGTGGGGGTCTCTGGTATCCTCTGATCTGTGCAGTTTAGAGATAAAAGGAGCTCAGCATGGGCCAATAGTAAACAAAGGGAAACACATAAAGATATTATTAAGACAGGTCCAGGAATCGGAGTCATGGATTGTATCCACGGGGTACAAATTGGACTGGGCTGCTGGCATGGAAACAGCTTGGGTGTTCAGTGCCTCTCAAGAATATATACAGGAGATTTCAGCATCTCCGTTGAGTATGGCTCTATCTCAGCCTCAATGACCTATGGCTAGGGTCGTATTAATGTGCATCACGAGAGTTTCCAGTTCAAACACAGCATGAGACACAACATCTGAGGGGGGGGGAGGGTTTCAAAATTTAATTCATATAATGCACTGCTGAAGCAGGGAGCCAGGAAACATCTCATGAGCCACAAAATTATTTAATGGTCTTAAGGCAGGGATGGGGAACCTGTGGCTGGCCAGATATTGTTCCACTCCAATTCCCATCAGTCCCTGATAGCATGGACAATGGTCAGGGATGATGGGAATTGTAGTCCCATAGGATTTGTAGGGCCACTGGTTCCCAACCTTACATATTGATCTATGCTGCAAATATCAACTGCTATCATCAGCAATCTGGGGACAACGATGCTATCCTGATTTACTTATTAATATCCAGGGTGCCTCTCTGAGCCAAAGACTCCCAAGGCAGCCAACAAAAGCAATGAGCATATTAAAATTATGTGATTTTAATATGTTTATTGCTTTTAACATTTATAATAGCCAAAAGGTTGTAAAAGAGGGGGGAAAGTAGACTCCTTGGCATTATAGAACGATAAAGCATAACAACCAAACAAACCCCCTAAAGTCAGTTATCATTAAAAGACAGAAATAATTAAAAATGTCATTATCTGTCACCTAATAAATAGGGAGGGCACTTGATGAATGGACAGAGCTGGTTGTTGTTGTTGTTGTTGTTGTTGTTGTTGTTATTTGCTGAGCCCCCACAGCAAAAAAAGGCCCTGCTCGGTGTTGCCATTTATTGCAACATTAAAAGTGGGTGGGAACACATTTTCTTTCAAATTAGTCAGGAGCCTTGAGGAAGCACAAGCCAAAGAATTTTTTTTTAACCTTGCTGGGAGGGTTCTGATGGGCTCAGGCTGCAACTGGACTTTGACTCAAGGGCTCCCTGTGAAGGCTGGCCTTCAGTCATCGCATCACTGATTGAGCCTACATCTTTTGGGGAAAGTAAACCAGCATGCACCCTGGTTTTCAAACCTGTGCTGGGTTCCCCCATCACTTGTCTCCAGTTGCTGCTGCGACCCCGGGACTCAGCCATGAGCTTGGATCCTCAGGGCACAATGAAACTTGGAGACCGCTTCTCTTCACTCTGTTTCTTGGGACAGGTCATTATCAGTATCTTCTGCCTTTTATCTTTCTAATATTTCTAACCTTACTGCATTTGAAACTTGTTAGTCCAAACCCAGTCATTTGCATTTGATTCCTCCACCCTGTGCATTTCAGACTCCTACTGCTGTTTTCCCTAGCTACCTAGCATTTGTTTTCATCCATATAAGGGTCCCCCCCCACCTGCCTGTCTCTGTCTCTGTTTATGAGCTTGAGTGCCCTGTGTAAGCTGCAGGAATCAACCACCTTGCTATTTTCTGTTTCTCTCCCAGTGCTTTGAGCCACAAAGCAATGCTTATTTACTGTCTGTGGTCTTGTGTAAATAAGCATTTCTATTCAAGTAGATTGGCTTTTATTGGTTTTTTGCTAATTTCCAGCCCAAATAAGCAAGGCAATACTGTATGGGTATTTACAGTATTGCATTTCCAGAGCAATTTGGTCCACTGCAATAGCATCTGCGGTTCACAGTTCTCGAAACAAAAAGGAGGCAAGCTCCGGTGCTTCTGGTAATCAACTGTTTATTTAGTTCAATGTGTTGAAAGCTATTAACAGTAAAGATCCCCAATATAAAACCTTCATGAACAAATGTGTAAGACGCAGTGTCTCTCTCTATGCAGTGTCATATCCAAAAGATATGGAAGAAAGAGCAGACACTTCTTCCATATCCTGGGTATTTGAGGACCAAGAGCTGCACTTAATTATGCCTTGAAACAAACAGGAACAAGCACTGGCAGGACCATCCTCTCAATTTCTAAAGTTCAGAGGTGCTTCACCATGTAGTCAGAATAACACCATCCATGCATAAGAACCTAGAATAACACCACCAGATTGTCCAAGTGTCCCTATTTTCCAGGGACTGTCTTAGATTTACACATGCCTCTCCAGTTTCTGATTTGATCCCAGAATGACCTGCTTTTCCTTGGGATGTCCCTATTTTCTTTGGAGAAATGGCTGGGGCAACCCAGTCAGATGGACTGAATATAAAATCATCATCATCATCATCATTCCTATTTTCATTGGAGAAATGTTGGAGGGTAGGCACCAGACTTTGTAGAACTACAAAAAGACTACAACTAATTTTAGATGGGCTAATTGGACTTTAGTCATTTCTTCTTAACACTCATAGGCCTTTAAGTTGTTGCGGTGTTTTTTTGGGGGGGGGGTTGATATGCATCTATTGCCCCCTCAGTAGCAAAAACTGCTGTCCATCATTTAAAAGAAAGCAGTAGCTGAGCTGATCAACTTTGGTCAACCTCCCCTGTACAGAAAAATGCCAGTGCATCAATCAATACCAATGCAGAACATAATAAATTCCTATTCCCCTTGCATCTCCCCCCCCCACTATTCTGTAGAATTGTGTAACATATAAGCTTGTTGGCGGGGTGGGACTTGAAACACGGTGAAGCAAAAAGGGTGAAAGGTTACATTTGCGTGCAAATTGCAGCATGCTGGTCAAGCTCTGTCCAGAGGGAAGAAATTGTTACTTCATCACATAGACTCTGGGAATAATGTGGAAAGGCCAGGATTTATGATGCTTCAGTTTTCATGCTGGTCTCAACATTCATGTTTCAAATAGGATGAATGGAGATCAGGCCCGGCCCTACGTGCAGGCTGGGTGGCGCAGGGCACCATGGCGCCGGCCCGCCAGGAGGGCGCCGCGAGCTGCGCCCACCCGCTGGCCGACCGGTCCGCCGCGCAGCTGCACCTGCCCACCCGCCTGCCGCGCAGCAGCGCCTGTTGCACCCGCGCTGCGCACGGCGCCCACCCGCCCACCGCGCTGGGAAACGGGGCAGGAGGGCGCTGAAGGGATCCGGTGGGCGCCGGAGGATCCGGCACACCACGGCGCCGGGAGCGCTTAAGATGGCGCTGATGGAGATAGACACTGGAATCCACATTTTCGTCTGATGACAGAATAAGGCAGAGGCTGCTACATTGCTGCATTTCGGTGACATAACACAAAGGTGCAACACAGATGATCTGTCATGTCTACTTTTGTCTATGCTCCGGTGATATGTGTAAATAGTGCCGACTTTACCTTTCTGTTCTGGGTTCCATTTTAATTTCCCTAAACCCTGACCAATAGCTGTCAGATACACAGTTAACACTTCTGAGGGTCCTAAAAGAAGCCAGGTGAGCCTTTGAGACAAAAAAAGCAACTAAATTATAGGATAAAGGTCAAAAAGGCCTTTTGTGGGGGAACAGGAGAGGTGATTTGTAAGCAGCAAACACAATCAGCTTGTTTGGGGGTTTTGTTGTTGATGTTTGATGATTTAAATTACCTTTCAAACTTAGATGGCTTTGTTTCTAAATCTGGTATCGGCATTTTATTGTCACCTTTAAAGCGGGCTGACCAGCTAAAACTTCTTGAGCCATTTTTTTTTGAAAGGGATAGTTCTCAGCATAGAGCTTTACAATATCTTAGCAAATTTGTGTTCCCCAAACCAGTAGGTTTTCTGGGAAATTTTGAACTGGGAAAATTTTCTTCCAGGGAAAATAGTTAGATAGCCTAAATCAATTGTGACCAAATTTAGAATGCTTGTCTTATATTTTAGGATTTTTTTAAAAAAACAAACAAATCACAACTGTAAACCAAGCTTGCCATATTACTTTATTCATGTGTGTTTGTGTATATGCATCCAAAAGTATTTAAAGCAAAATATTTCATTAGGGGCAGAGAGGAAAACAGAAATGTGTGTATGGTTTAAAGGTTATGTTTAAACAAATAAACACATCATTATTTGAAAGCTATTTTCATGGGAATTCTTGTAGTATTTTGAAATATGGCAGCTTTCTTACATTGTTCAAATTTTAAGAAAAATAATTAAGGCAATAAAAACCGTTAACATGCCAGTTGTAACCCAGCTTTGCACTCATGCTTTCTGTGTTACTTGGGGAAAGTTAATTATAACTTCTAACTTGTCCAATTTGACTGGTATTGTACTTCTCCTCATGTTATTAATTTCCATGGAAGGTTTAAAGAAATGGAACATTTTCTACAGAAAAAAATGGAGCAGTTGGGGGGGGAAATTGTGCATAAAACATGTTGCCTCACATACATGTCCTAAAAACCTTGTTTGTTGAAGAAATACAAATGAAGGGGCATTCAATGTAGGGATATTGAGATAATTTGATGAGGCGCTTGACCCTCCCATGTCTATTGATGGGGGAGAAATTCGTTTCAGAACCTTTCTAATCTGCACTTTCTGAAACAACGCAAGAACCAAAACACAGCCGTCCTTCAAAATCTGCACTTCTGCAGCCAAGTTAAAATGCATTGTTTTAGGAGAAACTGCTTTGCAGAAATGTGTACATTAGGCAAAGTACAAATGTGTGTATGTTGGGAGAGAGTTGCTCTGAAATGCTGGTGAATTTTCACAGGGACCTTAATAAATTGCAAACAGATGTAGATGTGTGGCGAACTAAATTTAAGATTGGGGAAGTCAGAACCGGAGAGGAACTGAAATTGCAGATTTTCCAGCAGTACTCATGCCTGCTGATTTGTCCATTTGTCCATTAAGCCATTTTCGGCCAGCTGGACTTTCAGTCTTGGAGTGCACCTGTATTTTAAAAACCAGAGCAATCCAGATTGGAGTCAGCCTAGGAGGCATGCCGGATTAGAAAATATTTGAATATCCCAAATGAGTCAGGCGTAGGACTCATACTTTTTTTAAAAAAACACTTGGAGTAAAACCTTCTTCCCATTGAACTTTCCCATTGAACCTTCCTTTAATTAGAATAAATTGGAAGAGCGACTTTTAAATGGTTAGCATGCTCTTAGATGGGTGACTTTAGCAATTTCACCTTCAGCAGACATGCCGGGACGCTTTCCAAACCTAATTTCATAAACATGTTCTAAAAGCATGGCAAACACTGAAAATTGAGACCCTTGTGAGAGTTGGAGCTTTTATAACAGCCTTTAAAACTGCATGTGATTAAAGCCCAGGAGTCAGCAACACTTGGGAGGGGATTGAAGTAAAAGACAATAAAAATACTATTTCCCCCCATTCCCTAGCAAAAAAAAAAACAAGTTAACAAAATAATGCAGCAATCATTTATGCTTCTGATTCAAAAGTACTAATTTGGGTTGTATTCAGAGTTAACATCCTGCGTTGCTGTTTGATGCTAAACTGCTGAGAATAAAATGAATAAATTTGCCTTCTTCTTCTTCTTCTTCTTCTTCTTCTTCTTCTTCTTCTTCTTCTTCTTCTTCTTCTTCTTCTTCTTCTTCTTAAAAATCCACTGCTGCCCCAATTCTTTTAATATCTAGTGCTGTTTCCTGATTTGCCTCTAAATCTAGCTACTTATGATAGTCAAATATCTAATAAGAAATTTGTTCTCTAAATACAAATCTCAGTTGATTATTGTACCTGTACATTATTATTGTACCCGATATTTGATTCTTACACTCAAAAGGCTGCTGTGATGAATGGAAGGGGTACATCGCAAAGGAAATTCTCAAATAACGCATGCGAGAAATGAAATTTTGCTAGACACCCATGAGCTCTGGAATGTAACGTTTAATTATTTTGTGGATGTTGATTTGTTAATTGTATAGTTTATTGTTTAAATAAATAAAGGAATGGGCAGTCAATACATATATACAGGCAGAGAGACTATTCATCAGTAGTCTTGGCTAAAAGTTTCCCATACTTTGCATTTATGCGATGCTGATACCTGCCCATGCGAGAGAAGACAGAAGGGTTAGAGGAATTCATTTTTAGACCTGAAGGATAACACTTCAGCATTACACCAATATTGAATATCTGACCTGTTTTGAAACTGTATCTGTTACTGGGCAGAACTTTAAAAATCTGAAAAAGCCAAAGACTTGTGAGCAGATCTAAAGGCTTTTAAAAAAAAGTTAATTACCAACACCTATATCATGTAGAATAATTATTGTAGTGCATTTAAGGTTCTACATTCAAGATGTAGGAGACAATTCAGAGACTGAAGCCTGCCTTGCTCCCATTAATTATGATAAGGCATATGCATGATTAGCCCTCAATTTAATGTAACAACACACAATATTTCCTGAAGTATGTCTGTCCATAACTGCTTATCACCCTGGTCCTCAGATGGCTATATTCTGAGCATCTCACAAATATTTACTGAAAAAATATAGTGGCTCCGAAAACCACTTTTAAAAATAAATAAATCTAAGAAGTAACAATAAATCACTGCACTAATTTTGATTAATAGGAAAATTGGGGCAAGATCAATTAATAATAAAAGTACATGGGCAGTCAGTTAAAAATTACTTAAACAAGCAGTTGAATACTGTTCTTAGTTTCACACTGAATTTCTTATTGTTAAAGACCACTCTTGAGGCATTCAATTTTTAAAAAGTAAAACTCGCTCTAATATCCGTTTCATTTAACACACATTTGTGTGCATTCCAATTTAAACTTAAGCCATTCTCCTCTGTTTTGATTTTAGGAAATCAACAGCACAAGCACAATCCAACTGCATGATTGCTTGGAAATATCCAAGTTCAATGGGGCTTATATTCCCAGGTATAAATGTGCATGGGATTGAATCCTAATAATTTCATTCATGACAAACATGATCAAAATCACTGAACGTATGAAAGGTAGGAATACAAATATATTCACTTATTGCAACAGAAACAAGTAGCAGATTTTTTGGGGGGGGCAGGGGAGGGGGAGGAGAGGGCAGAGAGCTTGACTCCAATTTCAGAACCTAATGTAGGAAGTGACCCATGATGCTGTGTTTAATTTGTTAACTCAGTACTCCTACTTACCCTATGATAAACCAAATCATATGAACAAACCTGTACAGCTAATCAGTTGGGCTTTAAAAAAACAAAAAACGAATCCTGACCTTTAATCTACCTTTCTCTCCTTGATTATGAATGACAGTGACCTTTATCTAATCAAAAACAGATCTTCTGATGCAAAAATATGCAAACTCAACATGTAAATTCTGAATTAATATGGAGACGTGTACATTCTTGTGGGGAGAAATTATTTGAAGGGGAGGGGAATTTATAAAATTCAATGCCATGGAGGAGATGGGAGAAGCGAGGAACTCGTCAAAAGAAGAATGGGCTTGGAGAAGCAGATGCTTAAAAAAAAAAAAACCCAGTCTGTTTAGCGCCTTCTTTATTGCACTTTGAAATGTCAATATAAATACCAATTTTAACTGAGCTGTTTAGCATTGTGCGCTGCTTACAAAATGTTAAGGATGCAACACAATCAAACAAACATTGCTTGGGTGAGGGCTTGAAAAATAAGGGGTCGGGGAAATTTCGCCACCAGTGTTTTTGCTTCTAATGAACTGATTCCTGTCAAAATTACACGTGTGTGTGTGTGTGTGTGTGTGTGTGTGTGTGTGTGTGTGTGTTAGACCTGCTGTATCAGAAGGTAGTGTTTGCACTGAATGTATTCTTCTGTTTTAAATCTTAATCTCCACCAAGCTTTGTGCCTGTGTGCCTGTGGTTTATTTATTTCAGTTGTGACCCCACCACAAAAGTCTGAGCTGTGATACTTGGTGGGTTTCACATCCTGTCATTTTGAAGCATGTTGTGCATATCGATCAGTAATTCCTCACCAGAATTTTATTTTTAAAATATTTTTATTTTAAAAAACTTCTGTAGACAGTGGCCAACAACGAAAAGGGAAATGTCATTTCCCGGGACATTCTATTCCCGCCCCCAAATTGCACCTTTGTAACCGCGTTCGCCCCTTGCCTGAAACAAATGAGCACCCATTGACAATACTAGCAACAAATTCAGGCACATGTGCAAATGGAATTTCAACCTAATCCTCTAATCCACATTTTCTGCTTTCCCACTATTCTTTCCTATGAATAGCTGCGAATTTAAGAAAGAAAGAAAGAAAAGATCTGCCCATCAATTCTTCAGTAAAAAAAAGTATCTGTTATGGGGAGGAATGGCAGGACGAACTGACAATAACTTCACCCAACGAATTGATGAGAGTGTTCTTCCGCCCTCCCAAAAATCCTACCCAACAGGACCTGGCATATGCATGTACTTTCACGATTAACAACAGGGGGTTGTCAGACTGCTATTTCTGAAATAAACAGATTTATCCTGACAGATAATCAGCAGTTTGCACTTCCTAATACATGTTTATCATCTAGCGCTGACATCATTATGCTAAAAGCACGCTTACTGTAATCTTTCATAGGAAATTAAACAGAGTTACATATTTAAGATGGGTCCTTTTTTTGTTTTTTTGCATTTGTTAGGGCTAGAATAAAGCATGATGTACAGGAAAATGTGCATACAGTTAATATGAGAGTCAAAGTAATTGTCTCGTCTATGTGAATCTCTTTGTAAAAGGGGGGCAGGATTTAAATATTAGGATATTAAAATTAAAACGATTAAGAAGCACTGTATTAATGTCCTATAGTGTTTTCCCCCCAAACAAATATAACAGTGCTCAAACCTGCGTAAAACCAGAAAGAAAGTGGGGGAACTGTATAAATACTAATTATTTCACAATAATTTCATTTCAAGTGTGTGGCATTGACATTGAAGTAGGAATTGATAAAACAGTGCATTTCTCCATATGTTTACTCAAAGGTAAGCCCTATTGAATTGAGTGAGGTGGGTTCATATTAAAGAATGTTGTCTAGGATTGCAAGCTTGATCACAGTCTACTCATGTTATTTTATTTATTTGTTTTTTAAACTGCTTGCCGTCACTTATTTTTACACTGCCTTTCAAACCACTCTCAATATAGTTTATGAACATTCTAGTATAAACCATTTTTTGTATTCATTTTAATACCAATTCATACTTTGCTACTGATCTTTAATGAGTTTATCAGGTACTAATTGTTTTCAAGGAATATGGAATTATCTTACATTACACTGTTGTAGCAATGAGATAAGTAACTTTATGCATGCCCTATATGTTTTAGTTACGATATTAAAGTTAATGTCTCTACCATCTAATCCAAAGCTAACAGCATAAAGTGTAAAATGTACTTACTCCTGGAAAAATGTTCAGATTTTGTTCATTGAAATAAATGAGGTTAAGTGTGCTAAACTCTGTTAGATTGTGGCCAGAACTATTTTATATACTAATTGTAACAATAATTAATTATCAATTGTTTTTCTTCATTAAAAAAACTGCCAAATTGTTTATGACTTAAAACTAGGATTAAATTGAGTACAATATTATTTGCTAACTTGTACTTATATTCATGGGTTTGAACGGAAATTCTTAAAAGATGCAAAGTACAGCAATAATATTAACCAGACCTTTAAAATATATTAATATATTTAGAAATCTCAGTCTATTTTAGATCTGTTGCAGATCATGCTTCTAATATGTGAATATTTACTTGCCGATAATTTGGACAGACCAATTTATATACATAATAACACGTCAGACAGCATTCTCTTGTTGGGTACAGGCGAAAAAAGAGAGTGTTATTATTTTAAATCAGAACTTGAAATGCATGGCTTATTTGAGAACAAAATTTATCATGTCTAAACACCAATTATAAAAATCTGTCTCATCTTTATTTTAAGGGGCAGGACCTGATATCTTTTGCTATTAAATTATGAATATTCTTGCCCCGTTCTCTAACCTTGTGATGTCCAGTTCAGAGGAAATAGGATATGGCATGGCTTAAGTAAAGGGGAGGCGAGGCAGAAAATACAATGCCTTTTAAAAATAATAATAATACAAGAGACTTTCTCAAAGTTACCATGCTGGTAAATGAGGAATGATGAAATCACATTCCAAAATGCAATATTTCATTACCTGCAACAATGATTATAACCATTAATGGATCGCTTGGTTCTTATCAGCCAGAAAATAAAATGCAAATATATTATGTACCTAAAACATTTGTGAGCATAGGTGTCTCTCAGGCCTAACCTCTACTATACATTTAAAGCAGTACATACCACTTTAATCTGTCATGACTCCCCCCAGAGAATCTTGGAACTGTAGTATACTAAGGGCGTTGGGAATTGTTAGGAAACCGATATTCTCCTCACAGAGCTCCACTTCCCTGGGATGAGGGACTGATGGTTAAACCAATCTGTGAGGCGAATAGGGGTCTCCTAACAACTCTCAGCACCCTTAACGAATTACACTTCCCATGATTCTTGGTGGGGGAAGCCATAGCTGTTTGAAGTGATATAATGTTGTTTTAAGTGTTTGGCACAGACAAGCCCCCCCAGTTTAGGACCTGTTTTCCACACTCGTTTCTGGTTGCAGCTTTTCATTTTGAAGCAGATGCAACTGTGCACCTAATGTTGAACTGAGGCAGAGTCAGCATCGGTCAACACATCAACTTCATACTTCTCCAGTATGGCCAGGCTAAGGGCAAAATGGCTGACTGAAAACCCATCATTTCCGTGGGTTGATATTATCTTTTTCTCTCTCTCCTACTTGCCCCTGGCAAGAGGCATCCTCCAGATATCACCATATGGGGCAGAAAGATGAACCCTCCCTTTCTTCTCCCTTTAGCTTTGTATCCCCACTGGGATGAATGTGTCAATTTTTCTCAGTTTTTCAGTTTTTCCGACCTTAAATTCAGTTCTTCACATTTCCTCATCAGTTTGTGATATATCTATCATGAAAATTCACCAGCATCTTAATGCAAATTTCTCCCAATATTTAAATTTCTAAAAAGCGATGTTCTCTAATATATATTTTAAAGTTGCTTTCACCAGGAAGTGTATTTTTATGCGCACTTTACACTCGGCTGGAGAAATGCAAGATTCGGGGAAGCACAGATAGCGAAAGATGGCTACATTTTGGTTAGCATATTGTTTTGCAAAGTGCAAATTAGGTAGGTTCATCTTTAAATGTGAACTGAACTGAATTTCACCCCATCCCTACTCCCCACCACATCATACAAGTTTTCATTACCTTACTGTATAAAAAAATCCTGTTTTAAAAGCTAATAATTTTTCAGAAGGATGTGTTGTCTAAGGAACTTGCAAATGTTCATGGTTTGTAGGTGAAGCAGTAGCATAGCTGCCAAGTTTTCCCTTTTCTCGCGAGGAAGCCTATTCAGCATAAGGGAAAATCCCTTTAAAAAAGGGATAACTTGGCAGCTATGAGCAGTAGTGTCTTGCAGAAGATTGCGAAACTTTCAGGTATAAAGCTTATTCCTAGGCTAAAGTTTATTCTGCAGAACTTAATCCTAAACTCTGATAGCTCTGATAATAGTGATTTCCAATAGCAGAGAGAGAGAGAGAGGTTGGTTTGTTGCTGGTCTATTAGAAATTTCAGCCTTAATAAGTGTTGCTTTGCAGAAAAAAAAATAGCTAAAGATAGTGCAACAAGATCCTAGGTTGCAGTAAGGCATGCTGAGGTGAAGAAGCAATGGATGCTGTACTTTTGAAAATATTAAGCCAACAGTTATCTGGAGCTATCTTCAAGGAAAGAAACATATACAGGTAGATCTCTCCTTAGGAAGATAGCAGAAATGAAGAAAAAGATTCTTATTTTAACAAAACTGGAGATGTGATGTCCAGTGACGTGCTATCTGGTTTAATAATCAACAAATTAGGTGGGGAGTTTAGGTTTCACAATTATCATTTTTCTTTTGTTAGAAGTAATTCTCATTTAACTCTGGAAGCCTCCTTATATCTCAAAGCAAGAACAGGAGAAATGTGTACTGCAATGTTCATATGTACACTAACCTCTGAGGTAATTTTTTAATGAGAATTTTAACCCGATCAAATAGACCTTGAAGTCAGAGTGAGGCTCAAGCCAGCATTTCCAGGAAAAGCTGAATGAAACACTTTGAAATATTTATACATCCTACTTTTCTAGGTAGCACTAGAAATGTGAACTTTTAATTAATCTCACAGGTAAGTTTCAGATCAGATGTTATTTGGATGTTGCCTGAATGTTTGCCCATGCATTTCTGATCATAAAGCTTTCTCGTGGCAGCAGGCTGCTTTTTTCCATTTCTCTCCAGTGATATTATTATTTTGGCAGCCTGGGTAAGTTGAAACAGCGGTTACAGGATACAGTTTTGGAAATTTCATTCACACTAGCATATGTTTATGTGAATCTCTGAGACTTCTTTTAAAGTGTCGCAACAATAACAGAGTGATGGGAATGAAGTGCCTTTGTGACAAATGCAATCTTCTTACAAAAAAAAAACCATATCTGGCAGTGTAATAAGGAGTTTAACTTGATACAAAATTCTTATGAGGCAACTGTGATGCCCTTTTCTTTTTCTTTTTTTAAAAAAACCATTATTTCTCCTTCTTCATTGCTTCAAATGCAAGTCCTTTAAAACATTATCTTTGCATAACTCAGACTCAGGGCTATTGGAGTAAATCAAGAGTTTGTGCACTTGATACTTAGTTTATGGATGCATGGGTTCAACATTGGGTGTAGTTGATATTCCTGCAGTCTAAAACACAAGAACAATAATGTATATGTAGGGACTTTGGTTTGGTGGTAACATAAATCTGAGGCATGTACCAGGGTCCTTGGTTAAAGCCTTGGCTCAAATAGCAGAGATAGGGTGTCCATCTGATGTAAGATGGGAAAGATTTTATTGGTTAGTGCAAGTGTCTAAAGTAAAAGGGTAGTTGGACCACTATGGAATATTTTCTAAATGTCAGGTAGTTGTTTATCTCTCTGACCTCTGATGGGAGGGTGTTCCACAGGGAGGGTGCCACTACTGAGAAGGCCTTCTGCCTGGTTCCCTGTAGCTTTGCTTCTCACAGTGAGGGAACCGCCAGAAGGCCCTCGGCGCTGGATCTCAGTGGGGTGGAGACGCTCCTTCAGGTATACAGGACCGAGGCCATTTAGGGCTTTAAAGGTCAGCACCAACACTTTGAATTGTGCTCGGAAACATACTGGGAGCCAATGGAATAAACCTAAACATGTTTTACTCTAAAGTAAGCCCTTTAGTGGGTCATACTCCTGAGTAAGAGTGCACAATATGGCAGCCTGATTCTGTCCCAGTTTAACACCATTCTCTCTTATTTCTTCTGGATGTTTTTCAGAGATAATGTTACAGAAGAAGAAAGGATTCTATGGGGTATCATCGATTGAGGGGGGGCGCGTGTTTTTCAAAGTAAATTTGCTTGGCTCCCTCACATTCGTTATTAATTGGGGTGACATTTTATGCTGACATTTGATGTTTTATCCCCAATGGATTAAAGATCACAGCTTTCGAATCAAATTCCTCAAAGAAGTTAAGTCTCCCTGGCAGGAAGACAATTGGGGGAACTTTCCAAGCTTGCACAAATAAACAGACAGGAATAAAGCAACAATTGCTTCTTCCTCCCCCCTCTCCCTTTATGGACCTGCTCTTGTTCATTTCTCTTTTCAAGATAACACTTGCTGACACACTGTCAGATAACTGCGATCAGCGTTCCACAGACTAACCATTCAGAGATGCATTTGCTCTCTGTATATTTTCCTTTATCTGGTCGTCTGCTGGTGCATTTTGTCTTGGCTAAAATTGTCATTGATTCTCCAAGAAAAAAACAACAGTTGCTGGGAGAGAGGGAGAAAGCCGGGTTTTGGGGGGTGGGGGATTGCCATTTTTGAATGTCTCTGGAAATCACAAAGCATGTGATGACATGACAGAAGCAAGCAAGATTCTGATGAGAACAGTTGTTTGCATAATTTTTTTTAACTGTTACCAGCACTTCAATAAAGTTAGAAGGAGAAACAGATAGATAAAGCCCCAGGTTAATTTCCATCATTACCTAGCACTTTATACCCACTGAAGAATTCCAAACATATAAAGGAGTGTCAATCTTTTTTCATGAAACAGGAGGTTAAAAAAAAAAATCCAGAGGAGAGCTTCAAAGGCTGTCAGTAGGGAAGTCAGTCAATTACAGATCTGATTCACTTCTTAACCCCTTGAGGTATAAGGAAGCCTTTCCTGCAATAGCAATCATTTTCAGCATTCATTTGGATGAAAGGGCTGAAGTTTGCAACCTGATATCACAGTTATATATACTGGTGCACAAGGTAATGAAAGGAGTTGTAAAATGAGAACAGGATATAATCAAGTATGTAAATTGATGAGAAACCTAAGGGAACATATTTTCATTTCTGGCTGCTATAGGCCATCTCAGGTGGCAGCTTCTGCTTGATAAACTTGTAGCCAATTAAGTTCCTTTTCCTACTAATCTTTATAAGGCTCCAGTTTGTGAAATAATCTGTCTTATGGCCATATATTTTCCTTCTTGGTATGTCAAAGATTTGTTAAAACCTAGGGAATTTCTCAAGGCACAGCAAAGCAGAGGATTGTAAACAGGCTGAACCTTTTAAGACCTTAAATGGAATGTATTAGCAGTCTCTTACAGAATTCTTTAAAGATGACCATTTGTCTTTTTATAAAAACTAGTAGAAGAGATCCCAAGAAGACAGTGCCAACTATATATATATATATATATATATATATATATATATATATGTGTGTGTGTGTGTGTGTGTGTGTGTGTGTGTGTGTGTGTGTGTAGTGGTTATTCCATTAACAGATTTTTCACTCCTGCTGTGGCACATGAAGGTTGAGCACACTATACTTGCTTGAAAATTTGCTTGCTCCAGTACTGAATCTGAGTGTACATATAAAGCAGTAGAAACAAGGGACAAAAACTACATGTAGGGGAAACATGAATATTGTAACTCATGCCAAATCAATCGGTTTGAAGCTGGACAGTAAAGTATAAACTTCTATTCTTGCAGAGGTCTCTGAGCGGTGGACATACGTATAATTTATGAAGGGTTTAAGACTGATGAAAGAAGCTAAAGGCAGGTACAATATGTATTTCAGGTGACTGCATTCAGACCCACTCCTTTGAAATTATTCTAAAACATGCTAATGAGCAGTCACTGAAAGACACATTTCCTTACCTGCAAAACTCTGGGCATTTGGTAGAGTTCAGAAGAGCGGAAGGAAATCAGTGCATATTACTACTATTCCCCCCCCTTCCAGATCTCCTTTTGAAATGCCTTTCATCTCCTTTTCATATCTCCACGAGTGAGTCATCTAATTTCACCTCACTTTATTGCCAAACTCCAAAGGGATCATCTTTAATCCCCAATGTTATTTGGGCCACAATTCCATTCCAACGAAGGAAACTCCCTCGGTTTTTCTTCTTCATAAACTTCAACGTTCTTAACTTAAGATTTGTTTTTACAATGCAAGTAACCAAGTGTATTTATTACTTGTTGTCAAGGTAAATTTCTTACACTCTTTCATGAAAAGCTCCCTTTTCATTACCATTTGGTCCCCACAAGTAAAATACACAAAGAGAGAGAGAGTAAAATGTTGTCTGCTGATTCTTTCTCTCCGTTAGCAAGGAAGGGAGATGCATAAGACTGCAGATGAAAGTTGAAAATTCAGACCACTACCTATACACAATTACAGAATCTTAAATCCCATTGAGGTGCAGTTTAAGAAATTGCAAACATATACAAACCTGACTGCTTCTGGGTTATTACCCCCCCCCCCCCGAAAAATCTAGAAAGGAAACACAGTTTCTAAGAGTGAAGAGTCTTCACACATTTGGAAGTGATGTGTTATTGCACATCACTACAAAGCTTACTTGTTTTTCTACCTTGGTTCCTAGCAAGCTGGCCTGCCTACTGATAAGATCCCCTAAAAATGCCCTAGAAAGATTTCACCCTGCAAAACACAACTTTCCCACTGGTTTCTTTACTGCAGAAACAGCAAGACACACTAGTTTTCCTCATTACAAAACAGCACATGCTTTAGCAAAAATCACACCATGGTCCAGATGTAAAAGATACCCATCCTTGGGGATATACGATGTTAACATATCAAATCTGCAGTATACTCATGCTGTATATTTGCATGTTTACTTCCTCTGTGTTTGATGGAGGCTATTTTAAGGAAAGTATGTATATAGGATTGCAGCCTGCAGTAACTATCATTCATCTTAAATTCCAGCTGCAGGCGGGGGGGGGGATACTTCTGTAAACTTCCTCATTCTGTATACTTCCTTATTAATTGTGGTCATGTCTTTATACTTTCTCTTTGAAGGTGGATACGCTTTGCCCTTCCAGACCAATTCGCTAGAAGCTTTTGGACTTCAGCAGGAATTACTGGATCATATTATGTATGCAAGGACTTACTGTAATAGATTGACGTTCGTGCAAGGCATTTATTTCAGAGCAGGTCTGTGGACTGATTTGGTTTCTATGCTGTGAGTCAGACACATCCCAAGTTGTACTGAAGGTGTTACCAATTCTCCTGGCACCCACTTACAAGGAACTATCCATGGTAGGTTTTTGGATTTACAGTATAATCTGCATGTATCGTTGAAAAATGCTTGTTTCACATTTCCCGCAGTACATGCTTTGTCTGAGACGTTGCTAAGAATACATCTGATTTTCCATTTTAGCTGCAAAATGAATGACGGCTATATAGCTGCTGGGCTATTTTATGTTTCAGATCATTTTAATATCTCAGTTTTGTTCCTGTACAACCATGTCTAGCAGCAGTGAGTCAGGGTCTCACTCTTTGAAACACTGTTGGCATTTCTATTAAATATATGTTGATCTAAAGGGTCTGCATTTATCTGACAGGCCTGTTTGTAATGAGGCCTGTAGGTTCCTTGTTTACCAAGCTTCAAAGAAACAAAGGGTGACCTTATTATACATATTGCTGTCCTGTAAAAATATCAACAGTTAGTTCTGCTCAAGGGAAATCACCCTTAATAAGGTCCAAGGACAGAGCCAGACACTTCTGTGAGTTTCACTTTCAGGAACAAACCACCAGCACTTACTTAAAAAACACCCTGGTTAGGGAGAGAGAAACATACTGTTTTATTTTTTAAGGAGGAAAGTATTTTTAAAAAATGTGACTGGAACGAAGAGGTTGCAATTGCAACACTACCTGATACAATCTCCCTTGGCATTGTGCATCAGGATAATAGCTGGCTTCGTCACTATTAGAATAATAGCCACTTAAACAATTGCAACTGGGCATATAAGTAAGAAAAGCATTAGACACTTGGCATAGCACTCTTAAGAGGCTGAAAACAGTAAAGCATCATTTATTGCACGATCTGATAATGAGCAAGGAGTAGAGGTATTTCCATGACTTTAGAAGAATTCAGACTTCCTACCTTTCTTTGCAAGATAGCTGGAAGGTATGTCCCTCTTTAAAGAAAGTTGTAAGTAAAACCAGGTAGCAGTTGCAGTAAATTGAGTCCTTTTCAGTCAGTGTGTACAAGCAGCAGTTCTGCTGGAAGGGGGAAAAATAGAATGGGAGGAGCAGCTGTGAACGAGTGACCTCCTGAAGCGGAGTTCTCTTTGTGCATTGAGCACTTGGGAGCCAGTGGCTCTGATTTGCATGGATTATCTCCACTTGAACAGATACATTTAAATTTATCTGGCGCAGTGGCAAAAGATGGAAGAGTAAGTGAGTGCGAGAGACAAGAGAGAGAGAGAGAGAGAGAGAGAGAGAGAGAGAGAGAGAGAGGGAAAAAAGCAGACAAGTGATCGGAAAGCTTGGCTGAGGAAGCTGAACTAGGCATGTGTCTGAAGAACCACAGCTCCCTCTTCATGTCATACTCATAAGAGGAGAATTGGTGTCATAAAGGACTGCTTAAATGCAAGGAGGAGGGAAGAAAACGAGACATTCTCTTCCATTAGGTTAGGTGTTTTGTTTTTTTATGAAGATTTAAAAATAAGAGTCAGTGTTAGTAATCATAAAAATGCAACTGCTGTTTAGCCTTAATATGAAACTTCAGAGTGTTCATCAAAGTGTTCCACATATATTATCTTGGTTGTCCTTGCAACAGCCCCATATACGATGCTTTTCTTATTCCTAGATCACGAGGAGATTGCTTGTGCTGAGAGACAGCAGCTGGCCTAGAGCCTGGTACTCAGCGGCAAGCAGGACAGTGTTTTAAGGTGTATGCAGAAGTAAGTCCTACGGAGTTCAGTGATACTTACTCCCAGTTTAGAATTTAGGATTGCAGATGTGCAGTGTAATTCTTTGCATGTTTGTGAAGAAGTAAGAATCCAGTGCATAGAAGCCAGCTCCTAGGGGCTGAGGTCCCTTTGCCCCCCCCCCAATTTTTTTTGAGGGGGGTGGGACCCCCAAGGTTGATGGGCATTGCTATTCAAATGGTGTTTGTGTGTGCACTGCATCTTTTGAGTGATTATTTATTCAAATTGGCACCCTAAGTATGACTCCTAAGTGTGTGAGCACAACAAAAGTAAGGACAGGAGGATAACATGTGTTCTAAAAACCCCTTAGAACACCAGGAATATGCACCAATCAGAAGGGCATCAGGAGCCACCTTGCTGAAGTGTAGCATGTCTGGTCGGTGTCTGGATCAGGGCTCGGCAACCTAAGGCCCACAAGCTGCCCCTGAACCGAGCCACCTGCTTGGTGAGTCCCCATGTGCTGCGCTAAACCAGCGCGGGGACTCGCTTTTGCAGTGCCAGAAATTGCGCCTGTGCAAACGCAGATGCCGGAAATCGTACGCGTGCACAATCAAACCCACAGAGGGATCTCCGCTGGAGTGAACTGGCCCAGGCAAGGTAAACCTTGCTGACCCCTGGTCTGGATGAAAGAACCTCCATATATATAGCACCACAATGGAAGAAAAGTGGGATATAAATATACTCAATCAATCAGTCTCAATTCAGATCCTACCACGGGACAGGCAAGGACAAGGCACCCCAGACAGGTAAGCGAGTGGAGGATCCACCAGGGAAGGAAAGTCACTGCCTCAACACAATCATTTCTCCCCACGCCTGTCCTCAAGTCCTCCAAGATGTACAGAGCACTCAAACCCAATAGCTAGAACACTAATCCCTCTTACCCTAAGATTGGATGAACAACATTGCACACCAGGTTGTATCAAAATCACCTGCCAACAGGATTAAGGGAAAGACATATACAGTGGTACCTCGATTTACGAAGATAATCCGTTCCGAAGGCGCCTTCGTAGGTCAAAAATTTCGGAAGTCGAAAAAGCGGCTTCCCCTTTAAAACAAAAAACAAAAACACCGGAAACGGAAACATTCGCAAGTCGAGTAAACCACATCTAAAACTTCGTAAGTCGAGGAAACCGCATGCAAAAGCGCTGTGGTTTCCCTTCAGAGGTTGAAAAAACCGTAAGCGTGTGGCCGCTTTTGCTGCTCGCAACTCGAAAAATATGGAAGTCGAGTACTTCGTAAGTCGAGGTACCACTGTACTGCATGTGGTGAAGGTTGCAAAGTTCTAAGCTGCCCTCTTGTGTGCCAAAGCATTGGTCCATCTACCTCAGTCCTGCCTTTGCTACAAAGACCCTCAAGATGCTGGTGGTGAACCTGGGGCTTTCACCATGCAAAACTTGTGCTCTGCCAATATAGTATGGCTTTTCGTCAAAGTTAATGGGAAGCAGGGTCACCTTTTCTGGGAAGGAAAAGGTGTTCCATAACATGCCATGTTAGTCATGGGAAAATACACAGGCAGACATGATGAATCCTTTCTGCAGGTGCAAAGTCAGGAGAAATATTGGCAGAAGAAATTTTAGCAGAAGACAGATACTTCCTACCATGGATGCGTGAGTGTTATCAATGTCAATATAAGTCACAGCTGCATTATACATTCAAAGCTAAATCATGCCACTTGAACAGTCAAATTCTGGGAGCTATTGTTTGTTAAGTATGAATAAAGTTGTTAGGAGACCTTGACCCCCTGCACAGAGCTACAGAGTCCCTAGAGTGGTATAGCAATCGTCTGTTTTCACAGGGAATTCTGGGAATTGTCACTCTGTGGGAGGGGGAATAGGAGTTTCTTAACAACTCACAGCATATTTAGTGAACTACAGAAGGCTTCAGGGGGAGCCAGGTCTGTTTAAAGTGGTATCAAAGTGCTCTAAATATATTGTGTGAATGTCGCCACTCAGCAGATGAAACCCCTGTTATAGATGCTATTGTAATGACTCAGTCAGTGCACTTTGGAAATGGAGGCACTTTTCTCAATGACGATTCTCAATGGCGACTCACTCCCCGGCTGCAATCTATTATACTTTAGTATCCTTGTGTTTCTGTGTTTTCTCTCCATAGGCAAAGAGGCAGCCATCCAACAGGATGCCATGGCAGCAGAAAACTAAAAATCAAAAACAGTTAACCCACAACAGAGGACACTCATAAGTCTGGGAGGCTAAATGTCACCCAAGCACTCTGGAGGAAACAAATTAAATCAACACTGGAGTGGAGCCACACAACCCAAAGTGCTGCCTGATCCACGTAAATTCTGGTCCACCTCAGAATGTGAAACTTCAGTAAAAGCACCAGCAAGGCAGATATTCTCCCTTTGCATGTTTCCCCATAAGTTCAAAAAAGAGAAAGCAACAAGCGCTCATTTCCCCCCCTCCCTTTTCAGCACTTTATTTCAGACATATGAATCTGCTCAAGCATATGAATGTCCCAATAAAAATTTGAATTCCTTGTGATTACATGAACTCAGCTGTAATTATAAAGCAACTGCAGCGTCTGTATAACCATCAGATACATTTAACAACCCCTTTTAAATGTTTATTTGCTGCTTTTCCTCTACAAGTAGAGTTCAGCGTTTCCTTGTAGAGAGCCATGTTGACTTATAGTGAGGAACCAAAAGGATCATGTAATATTTGCAGGGGCAGGGAGTTTATTTGTGTATGACCTAATGCCTTCGATGATGCATCTATCTGCACCAGAAAAAGCTATGAGTACTTATACATAACTCAGCCATGAATAAATGCTTCTTAGAAATAATCACATTTTACAGTAAAACCTCACATCAGATAAATGACCAATTAAGACACTGAGGAAAGTGGGGAATATATTTAAATTCCATAATGATTGCACCGTGACTCAATAATTAGTAGCTGTCCATGTGCTATAAACAACGTCTGACTAATAAAGATGCATTTAGTTTTCTTAAGGAGGAGAGGGTGAGGGTGAAAGCAGATGCCCACTATCCATGTGGGAAACATTTTGAAGCCTAGTTGCATTTTCTCTAACTGGATGAAGAAGCAATTGTTTGTACCCTGCAGCCATGGTCCCTTAATCATATAGATCCAATTGATACCTTAACACAGAATGATACGGTAGACCAAGAAGCTAAAGATCAGAACTAGAGTGCTTCATATTGCAAGTGTGTATGTGTCTTCATATGGGTCGCTTTCAAAAAATAACCCACCCACCCATTGAAAAATAGCACACAGAATGTCCCTTGTGCAGCAAAGCAGAACATTTGGGGGTAGAGATCTAACACAGCTATATCTTTAATGTGCTAGTGCAGAACGCAGAGAGCTTTTTAAATGGGAAAGCAAGGAGGCAGAATGACCCTCCTAAAGGCACGATGCAGCTTTTGTATAATGTGCAGAAGCTTTATCTCATAGAGTTCGTTTGGACCCTGAGGATCATCTAGTACAGGCATCCCCAAACTGCGGCCCTCCAGATGTTTTGGCCTACAACTCCCATGATTCCTAGCTAACAGGACCAGTGGTCAGGGATGATGGGAATTGTAGTCCAAAACACCTGGAGGGCCGAAGTTTGGGGGTGCCTGATCTAGTCCAACACCCAGCAATGCAGCTGTCCCATAGGGGGATCAAACCTACAACCTTGGCATGCTCCACACCATGCTCTAACCAACTTAGCTATCCCCCTCCAGATTGGTTCTCCAGTATCCTGGAAATCAAGAGTCATAATGCTGCATATCTTTGCCGAGGTTTCTGTCTCTCCATCTGCCCACTGTCTTAAACTTCTGCTACGTAGTCAGTGGACAGATTCAGCCTCACAATGCAGTCTAGTTTAGAAACAGAGCTGAAAGAGCGAAATCAGGAATGCAGGGTTCTGAACTCAGTAACTGCAACATCAAAGTCCTATTCAAGTCTTATCAGAGTAATCAATTGCCCTTCTTCTGTGGCTTGGCGCTGTATTTATTCAGTAACATTGGCTGGATCTGATTGCTCTCTGGATTACTGAATCTGGTCTGGGGACTACTATCTACATGTGGTACTGGATCTGAATTTTTACCAGAGCAGGATGGGATACAATCATGGGGAAGGAGTAAGCAATTAGTCCCACTGCAGGAATGCACAGGCCATGCCTGTGAGCAAGATAAAAATGAATCCAAATATGCAACATGTTTTGTATTCATAAAGAAAATGAAAACGTCGTGCAACTGCAGCTGTACAATAAGGCAGCGTATGAAAGAGTTTTATTTTTATTTATTTTTAGGAAAACCAGCGATGGACCAAAAAAGTTGTGGGGATTGTTTGTGCTTAGGCGATGCTTGGCAAACAGCTGTGATGAAAGTCAGATCAAATACATACGAAATGAATGAAAAAAGCTGACAAAATTGTAGCAGAAATTGAATGCTAATTTATGGCACCTATTGAAAGAAACAGGACAGCAGATTATATCTGCATATAAATGGCTTCAAACTAGTGCTCAGTGCCAGCCCATTATCCAACCGAAAGGAAACAAAACACATTTTTACCGGACTGGGAGAGGTAATCATTGGAGGCTTCCTTCAGACTCATTAGTTACAGTGCAGGCTTAAGGAAACCTTGGGCCAGTGTTTAAAATAAAAGCAAAACTCCACCATTGTATAAACGCAGAGGGTGAAAGAAGAACTCTGCAAAATGGATGATCAACCCCAAATGCACAAAAATCAATGGCAACGCACAAAAGTGAATCTCAGTGCTTACTGGGAAAACATAGTTTCATAGCAGAGATCATCAGCCCTCAATACCATAATCTTAGAGTATTAGTAATGACCAGCTCACATTTTTTCTTTTTATACCTGGGTGCAAAAAAATAAAATAAAATAAAAAAGGATCAGGCCAATCTCAATTCAATATACAGGGGAAATTCCATTTGTTATCAATGATGCATTTAAATAGCAATGCCCCCCAGTAATAAGCATGGGATGTGGGACCCGATCCTCTTCTGTTGTAGGAAAACAGTAGCCATAAATTGGCATGCACCATTCATAATTGCCCGTTTTTGTTATTTAAATTGAGGCAAATGTTTGCCACCTTAAAAAAGGGAGGCGGGCTTGGATGATTTTATTTATTTTTCTAATTCCACCTGTGACAAAAAAGGGTAAGAACTTACCCTTTAAAAAAGCAAAAGTCCTTCAATAAAAGGTAATTTTATATTATGCATTATTTCCTTATATCCCAGCTCTACAGTAAGTTGCTGGAGAGGACACTCTAGCATGGCCAAAGGCTTCTTTATCCCAGAATTGACAAGCGTGACTGGCAGGAGGTCTCCATGGTTACTGGGGGAAGGCATTCCTTTCAGCTGAAGACTTGCTGCACAATAGTTCTTTAATTGAAACATAGTAGCTTTGTGGGGAGAAGAGTTCCTGTTTCCACCCAGGGCTCTTCCTTGAGGTCCCTCAATGAGGAAGTGACCGGGGAACCCCGTGGATTTTGTCTCCCATTTGTGTATTTAAAACAAGCACATTGGCAGAGGCTAGGGCTGCAGGGAGTTTACGGGGCAGAGACTGCCCAAAAGAGAGAGCAGCTAGGTTGCAGATGTTTGGGAGCGGCATTTTCCAGCAGTGACCAAATCCTGTTCCAAGGAACAGAAGGCAGGATCTGACATGTTTTTAAGTGGACCCTGAAAACAAATTTTATATCCCCCAGAATGGTTTCGTTTTGACTCTGCTGAAATAAATAAATACATTTTTGCTCAGATTATACAGCACTGGTATATGTTTTTAGCGGGTTTTTGTTTTTAAATGCAGGGTCATTCAAGTGATCATTCTCTGGAGCCCACAGTACCTCTGCGCCCTATGATTAGGGATGATGTGATTTTTAGTTCTACAACACCTGAAGAGACAGGCTTGCTTTAAGCAGATAAGGTTTTGTAAAATCAAAATGTGCATTCCTCCGCTGACAGACGGTGGGCCAATCATCTCCTTTCTTTACTAACATCTCGCAACAATTGGTGGTGGTGGTGGGGGGAGAGGAGAGCACGATGCAACAAGGTTGAATTTAAGCAGCATATTTAACCTTTCCAACTGTGTTATGCAATGCAATGATATTAGTTCGTGATGGGCATGAAGTGCACTTAAGTTCTAGTTTATCTAGTCATGCTGTGGTTGAAATGGCCCATGACACTATGCTCTGTCTTGTTATTAATGTTTATTTTTCACTGCAGCAGGCAGAGAAAGTAGGTGTGAACATCTGTGGGGTGTAGGCTGTGCTGCTGTGAGGTATGAGGAAGCCACAGGGCTAGGAAGCTAAGAAGCTTAACCAGCACATAGGGTTCGTCTAAGTCTTCAATCATATACAAAGCCCTTCTGTTTGCATTGATTGATTTTTTTATTATTATTTTAAAAAATCCATTCTATGTGAAACTGCTTTCAGCTGAGTCAGATCCTTAGTTCAGCTAGTGAAATATTGTCTAGGCTGGTATGTGGTGACAGGGCACAGGTGTCCAGGGTCTCAGGCAAGTTATATCTCAACCTAGTATCTGAGACCCTATACCAGTGGCGGATTTACGTATAAGCTAAACAAGCTATAGCTTAGGGCCCCACTCTCTTAGGGCCCCCCCAAAAAATTAAAGGAAAAAACTTGGATGTACATTTCCAAAATATAAGATAAAAAGCAAATAAAATAAAACCTACATACAGCAACAGTGTTTTGTGTTGTGTAGGCTCCTATGATGTATGTAATGGCCCCCACCTGCTAGCCTGTTCCCTAAAATATCACTGGTTTGCTCATTTCTATATATAAGGTGCCTACATTCTGCATGGTCCATATAGCATATATTCAACACAAAAGACAGCGGCGATTTGTTGTTGACAAAGGACAGCTGGACATATAAAGGGCCCCATTACCTTCAGTAGCTTAGGGCCTCATCAAACCTAAATCTGGCCCTGACTATAACCAGAGATGACAAGAATTGAATATCAGACCTTCTGCATCCAAATCATTTGCTCTACGTCAGTGAGCAAATGAGCTTAATCACAGTAAGGTACCTACTTTTTCTTCAACCAGAACTGACTTGAAAGGAGCTTCAGAAAAGGGCAACCCAAGTGATCGAGGAGATGGAGCAATTTCCCTTATGATGAAAGATTGCAGCGTTTGGGACTTTTTAGTTTAGAGAAAATGTAAGAAGTGACAAGTCATGAGTTTATAAAATTAAGCATGGCATGGAGAAAGTGTCTAGAAAAAGGTTTTTTCTCCCTGTTCCATAACACTAGAATTTGTGGACGTCCAATGAAGTTGAATGTTGAAAGAATCAGAACAGATAAAATAAATTACTTATACTGTACCTCCTACAGGAGGCAGTGGTGGTCACCAACTTGGATGACTTAAAAAAAGAATTAGACAAATCCGTGGAGGAGAAGGCTTTCAATGATTACAAAGGAGACAGTCCCCTCATAGCAATGCCCTAGGAGACGAGTCTGTCTTGCACCTAGCCCTGAATTCCCCTATCTAAAAGCACTGGAAAAAAGTGGTTTGGTCTGCACCTTCCATCAGCCCTAGGTAGTATATCTAGAGAGCACCAGGTTGGGAAAGACTGCCATATAAATGTAGCTAAAACAAACACATAACAAAAAGACCTGATAAAACAGAGAGCATCAGGTCAGCTAAAATTAACAAGAAAATAGATCAGCTTGGAAGACCAATGACTTGTTTGAACAAAAAAGCCATTGGAAAGCCATCAGAGGGGAATCAGTGGGCCTGGGTAGGGAGTGAGCAAATTTGCACAAAAGAATGGGGCCAGTTATGATCAGTTTTCTGTTAGCCTACACACTGACAGCTTGTCTGTTTTTGGTGCCGTTCAAAGTGCAGATTCTTTCAAGGAAACTCAGTCTGGTCCATATTTCTTGCCTCTATGTAATTTTCCTCAAAAGTGATGATTAGACAATAGACTTTCTTTTTTCTCCTCCTGACAATATCAAACTGATGCATGGTTGGGAATTGGGAAATATCATCTTGATACACAGACACACACACACACACACACACACACACACACACACACACACACGGGTAAAGTCAGCATACTGCAATAAACCTGCAAAACGCAGCTGGGCCACCTTAGTGAAAAATGGAGAAACCATGTTTTATCATCATGGCACACCTAAGGGAGAGGCCTAAAATAGTTCCGTGGATCCATGAGAAATGTTAAGTCTTTCTCTGGCAATGAGCTAACTTCAATATTTGTAGTATTCAAGGTATTTCCTACAGCTTACATGGGATAGACAAAAGAACACAGCCGAGAGTTTCAGTTCTTATGAAGTGATGAATGCCTGTCTCCCGTTAGGGTCAAAGGGAGTTTAGTGTGCTATGTACTTCAGTGCAGACACACTCAGCAACCTCTGAAGATGTGTCTTACGCTCAGGATCTATTTATCATAGGTTTAACTAACAAACCGTTCAATAGCCATTTAAAAGAGCAGGCGAGACAGAAAGGCTATAGGAGGGGAAAGTTGGTTCTGCCATCCTAAGCAAACAGCTCCATCGACATCAATAGAATTCCACGGAACAACAATAAAGTCATATTTGCCCTTTGCTGCTAATGCTAGTCGTAAGGTAATCTGACTGGTCTTTGAAGTAAATATGTCAGGTACAAAATGGTCTAAAGCTAAGATTGGCTTATTGTTTGTGGCTCAAACACATAAATGGCATGGATTGGGGTGTGTGTATTTTTCCCTTTAAAAAGCAGCTATGTGAAGTCTGTGTGTGTCAGACTAATATTTGTTTCTAAAGCTAAAGAATCTGGCATCATGCTGTTGATTTGTTCTTTCTGCTGAATGAATGTTTCCATTGCCGTTGTGATTTGGCTACACCCTATGGCCATTGCGACTGCCCCTGGGAGTAAGGGCATCTCCAAGAAACCTGTTTCCATGGAAACAGACTCAGATGGCGAGCAAACATGGCTGATTTCATTCCCATTGGGGCAGCATTGTAAACAAACATACCAACAGAGAACGATCCGTCCATCCTGTTGCATTATCAGAAGTGGGCACAAGGGCTTCCATTAGTGCAATGGGAATTCCTGCTCTCCACTCCCCATGTGCACCCTGCGCCATCAGCAAATTTGCTCTGAAGGTTTGAGGGAAATCCTAAAACAGAATTAGGGTTTGTGCAGGTGGAGTAGGAGAGGAGATGTTTCAGTTGCAGAAGAAAACGAATGAACCTTGGCCATAGCACTATGGTGAATGCAAGCCCTGGTCTTTATATCTAAGTCTGTGCTGACTTACTTTAGCACTAGCTCACTTGTTCTATAGGGCAAGGAGAGCTGTTGTCGTCTACTGGTACCTCTCCTTTGGGTGTACTATGCCCCTGTATTGGGATTCCAAAGGGGTCATGCAGCTGTATTGGGGTCATGCCCCTGTATTGCGATTCTAAAGGGTCATGTACATGATGCACCTGCGAGATCTCCACTTCATGCTTCTCCTCCATTCAGTCAACCTTTATCAAGCTAGGTTCTCCTAAAGGCCACCATATCCACTCCGAGATGGTCTGTCTAGGCAGCAAAGGAACCACCTTTGGATGAAGAAAGTACTACGAGAAAAACACATATCTTCCACAACAGAAATGGAAGCTTCAGGGCATTGCAGGGCTGTATCCCATGCTCCCTTTCCATTGGATCCTGTCTCCAATATACTCAGCCATTACCACCCATTATTACTTCTGCCTAAAGCCTCCCATACTTTTTTCTCCACTCTCTCAGATGCCCTGGACCATTCTGGTTCCTCTTCTGCACTTCCATTTTTGGCTCGGCCTGTTGTTGCCCCTCCTTCTTTACCTTACCAAGAGGGCTGACTGGATGTGAGAGGGGTATCCACTTCTGCTATGACCTCTGGGGCTCCATTGGGCTCCATTGGCATATTCTGGGTGTTGCAGGAGAATGGTCTGATATCCATGCATTGTAGAAAACTTCAGTATAAGCTAGGATAAAGTTTGCCCCATCTTTCCTTGAAGGGTTGTATGGATACAGTTATTCCATTTTATAGCATCTCTGAAAAATTAGGTTGAACTGAATGGCTGAACCTTTTCAAAGATGATCCAAAGCAAACTCATTCACATTTTATGGTGCTACACAGGTCACAAGTGTTTGACACACCAAACATGTCATGAGTGAAGAAGGCATCTCAACACACCCAGAGACATGCTAGGAAACAGCTTTGGCAATGATTCCCTGCCACAGTGATTCCCACCCCCCCACCCCCCCACACACACCCATGGACCACTAGAAAATTGCTGAGGGTCTTGGCAAACCACTTAATATTTTTTTCTGTTGAAATACGCTGTGCTAGATATTGCATTATCCCCTGAATGAAGCTTGCAGTTTAGGAACCGTTGGCACATGTTTATAGAGAGGCATCTCTCCGGTTGACACTTCACATGCATGCTACTACTTGAAGTGGCTTTGAGCTTCATGGCTGTACTGAATTTGAATCACCTCATTCACTATGATACACTAGCACACTACACTCACCTTTGCCATAGTAAATGTTAGTGGGGGGCGGGGAGGAGAGAGAGAATAGTTTGCTACCATATGATCACAGGGAACAAAAAGAAATAGAGTGTGATGAGATCGGCAGATAGTATGGAGCTCTACCACAACCACCGCCCAGCTGTAAGTCCTCAGCTTTTCTCTGGACGCCAAACAGAGAAACAGCTATGTACTCTGCAGGACTCCATCAAGCCACCCAGCCACAGGACACAAATGAATCTCAAATGAATCTGGTGACATGTTTAATGCTGGACACGGTTACGAAAATCCTACTGGACCCCTGCTGGTGATCACTTTATACGCTGAAGCATGTGATGTGATTATGTAGCATTCTGCAGATCAGAGAATGCCTGATGAGAGGGGGGAAATCCAGTTTGCAGAACACCCCTGCGACAAAGCAAGCAGAATTCTATCACAGGAAGTATCCCACAGACCTGTCCATGTAAGCCTACAATTCTAACTCCTAATCTCCCTTCCACATTTATTTTTGGTTCTTCCTTTCGTTTGGCCCTTAGAACTACAACTACCAAGCACTGCTCTTCTGTGAACCTCCTAAACTATCTTTGACCAACTCCTTACCACCATTTTTTTAAAAAGCTTTTGACTTACTCAAGAGTTAGCTGTAGTTGAGAAGTCAGCAGTATATTAATTCTGGTATGCCATGCTGAAGGTAATACAATTTTGCCCCTATTGATACTGCAGTGGGGTAGTGTGTGTTTTGTTTTGTTTTGTTTTTACTTTGTTGCTGAGAGTCCAAAGTATCATGACAATATGGCTTTACACAAGAGTCCTTCCACATGGGAGGTGTGAGAGAGTTGAGTGCCCTGGTCCCATCCCCAAAGACAATATGCTTTTTATGGCTCCGCACCTTTGATGTCTTATGAATTCAAGTGAATGTTTGAATAAAGAGCCTACTGTATGTGTATACAGTTAAAGATGCATAGATTGTTCCATGCAATTGGGAATCCTGCACAATTGGGGTTCCTCGTCATGTGGATAAATCTGCATGTCTACAACTGTATATGTGTAAGCTACTTGGTTAGACCTTCTGCCACAGGAGCAGGGGCGAGTGGAGTGGAGTCAGTCAACACATTGATAATGTGGTGGGCAGATTCATGCACTTAGCATAATGGTCACTGGGATAATATGACCCGGGGATGGTCCCCTGGCTCTGTTGCTTATAACCACAGATATTCTGACATCTCCCACATACACCATCCAGATATAGATGCATGAGGATTCTTGTAATGCAGAGATAACCAACATGGTGCCCTCCAGCTGTTTGGACCACAATTCCTAAGAGTCACAGCCAGCATCAATTATGACAGCTGTCGTCAACAATATATGGGCAGTACCATGTTGTCTACCACTGTTTTATTAGCCACAAAATTGGGAAACCTGAATATTTCAGCTTTTTTAAAAAAGAAAAAGAAAAAGTGTATAACTTTGGAGAAGGGGAAGAAAAGCAGAGATTATGACAAAAAGAGCTGGTGCGACCTAAGGTTGAACAGAGTGGGGATTGGGGTGTCACCTGTTTAGACCCAGGTGATCGGCTGTTTTGAACCCGGCTTGGCAGATCAAAATATCAAATAATATCAAGGGACATATTTGCAACGTTTTGACTGAAATGTGGAGCACAGCGATTTGCAATTGATCCTTTGCCTACTGTCTTGTGCTAGACACAGTATTGCATGTCACTGAAGAAATAGAAATAAATCCAAACCTAATTACGTTTTAATGGTGTTTTCGTATCTGAAAAGTTGCAAACATGTCAAAGAACTTATGAGCTATATGAAAGATTGTGAAGGGAACAGGAGGAGAAGTTTATAGACTATCACCCTTTGCTCATTATTTGCATTAATTTTAAATATTGCATTCATTTTTGAAGGTAATGCTACTTTGTGTTAATTAAATTTGAAACCATTTAAAGTTTCAGGTATTAAGCACTGTACAGCATCCAGTGTTTAAGTGTGTGAAGTGGGAAACCATAGATACCCATAGGGTTCAAAGGGACTGCAAGACTCTGCAATTAAAAAAAATATATATTAAAAGCTTTCAATGAAGAGAGATATATGGGGACTGAGGAAGGAAGCTGAATCATTTGAAGGAAGTAGGCAGGGACTAGGAGTGACAGTGTTTGGGGCTCAGTTTGGCTATGGTAGGTGTGCATGGTTGGCAGTAGCTGAGAGGGCATGGAAATGTGCCATTTTCTATGAGCTTTGTGTAATATGTGAAACTGTGAAGTAGTAGTGTGTCGGCCATGGTAGAGCTGGAAATAATGTAGATATACAGATCCTCAACATCACTTTAGATTTTTGTGGGGATGAGGTGGGGAAAGAGGAATCAGTTCGTGGCATCTGGATATCTTGGAAGTAGGCATGGACAAATCTGTCAATTTTCTTTTTGTTTCTCATTTCCTCTCCTCACCCAACCGTGTTAAGTTCAGTTTGGTACATTTCCACATCCATTCATGATTTTTTCAAAAAATAACAAATAACATTAAAAGACCTCACTATTTAATGTGCATTTTCCCCCAATACACATATTTTTGAAACCAGTTTTCCTAATGTTTTGGGGAATTGTTTTTATTCATAAATGCATTTTTATGTACACTTTCTCCCAACATATGCATTCTTGTAAAACTGTTGTTGTTGTTGTTGTTGTTGTTGTTGTTGTTGTTGTTGTTGTTGCTGTTGTTGTTGTTAAAGAACTGCATTGCAAAATTCAGAGGAGTGAGTCTATTGCACAATAATAGCATTTCCCTATTGCTTCGGAAGATGTGGGTGACATAGATTCTCATCAATGTGTAAAGCAAACAAAATTGCTCCTCTATTCCTTCTCAGAACTCATGGGAGACAGGTGTTGCAAAATGGGATGGAAAGCAAGATGCTTGCCAACTTGATTGTGAACTTTTCATTGCCTGCTACAATGTGCAAAGCCTCTTCAAAAATGAAAGCATTAAGGGACTCAGTAGGTTATTTCTTCAAATGGGTAACTAATGTGGCTCCAACTCGCACCATCCCCAACCAGGACAGACAATGGCCAGTGATCATGGGAGTTGTAGTCCAACAACATCTGGAAAACACCATGTTGGCTATTCTTCCATTAAGCCCTCACCTGAAATTTCAGTCTATGTCCAAACCTCCAGAGGCAACTGTTTGTTTGTTTTTTAGCTTACTAACTTTGAGAGGTATCTTTCTTATATTCCTTGTGACTTATTACTAAGCATGCAAAGGAAGTGAATTCTTAACACTGCCCTTGATGATCTTGTGCAATCTTTATACATTTTGATAAAAGGAACCCATGGCAGCACTGTACTAAACAGAGTGAATGTGAGGGATTACAACTTGCAGTAGGTTGGAAAGGAAAACTCTTTGTTCCTGGATCCGAAACGTTTTAGAAGTACAAGCACAAAGCTGTGTCTGTATCACCCAAACATGATATGGAATCATGTTTTCCTTTCCGTCACACACAGAACGTGCTCTAGATTTTATCTGTGTTGAAAGCTATGGAACCAGTTGCCATATAATACATTCGTAAAGGTGAGTGATATTTTAACCTTCATCTAAATAAAGAGGCTTTATTTAGATTTTAATGCACATCACAGTTAGAAAAAAAAGTCCATGCACATTGTTGCAGAGCCCTTAAAATGCACCGACTGAAGACATATGTAAAACTGCACCATTGCAAACCTTGTCAATCTCTCATCCTTGTCACAGAGCTGTGTACTTGCATTCTGGAGAGATTAAGCCATTTTATCGCTGAAACTGTCACAGAGCCTTGTAAAATTAATAAATAATAGCATCAGCCGCATTTTTCTTTTTGATAAAACTGATATTTCAAACTGTGCATAATAATAAGCCACAGAAGCATTAGTCTCTCTCTCTCCCACTCTCCCTCTCCCTCTCCCTCCCTCCCTCCTTAAAATAAAAAAGTCAGGGGGGGGAGAGTTATTTGAATACTAAATATTGTGCTTTGTCAATCAGGGAGAGAGGGATAAGACAATGTGAGTAAACCTATACAGTTAATTACTCGTGAGTTTCAGTTTTCGCAATGGGGTGAGTAGTGCATTAGTTGAAGCTGGGCTTCAAAAGGCTTTCAGGCATGTTAGCTCAAGCTGAAAGGAAACTCATACTAAAAAACTAGGGACATAAACCAAACCTCCTCTGAACTTACCAGTATGCTGTTTAAATAAGTCTTTAGGCTCTGAACATGCTAACCAATGTTTTATGTCTTCTGTTTTCAACAGAGAAAGGAGAGGGCTGGATTCTATCCTCTCCAGCATTAAAACAGAAGGTGCATTCTATGAGCAAAGCTGGCATGACTATTTTTGCTCTTCTGTTCCAATTACCCCCCTCCCCCCCAAATCCTTGTGTCTTAGTACATGATGAACAGCATAATAATAGCTTACTAAATGATCCACAGTTGACTGGAATATTATTTTCACATTTCTTACGTTTTGCAATCTGCCGAAACTGAAAATGCCTCCTTTATCAGAAATGCATTCCGTAATGGAGAGGGCTTTTTTGGTGGTGGCACCCCATTTGTGGAATGCTGTTTTTAAGGGAGGTCACCCTGGCACTTCTGAAATTGCAGTTGGTCCAGTGCCAGGTTCCTAAGCATTTCCTTAGTATTTCCCCCCCTGCTGCTGTGCGGTTTTTAACTATTGCCTCATGTCATTGTGAATGTTACATTTTACTGCAATGCTTTGTGATGTAAATGATTTATAAGTTAGACATATTGCTCAGCGCTCTGGAATCTACCAGATGAAGGGGTGATACAAAAGAAATGTCACCCTTCAGAACGGTTTCTACAGTTTGTGTGGTGGGTGAAAGTAAAATTTCTTGAGCATGACCCTGGAAAGAGGCAATATTAACCCATCTCTTCAGGTGCCAAATCCCTCTGTGCACCTACTTCGAAAGTTCAGCAGGCAGGATCCTATACAGTTATCAACCCAGCAACAGAACCATATGTGGATGAGAGCCCTCAGCAAATGAACCCTACAAATAAAAGGGTTTTTTTTTGTATGAATAATCCTCTTCCAAAAGAGGACCTATGCTTGGGAATTTGGTTCAGGGCGCGGCTGCCTCTTTTGCATCATATTAATTGTCTAACTTTATTTCAGGCTATTATAATCTAAAAGCCACCAATCACACACAAACACACACACTTTCTGAAACTATCCCCCCCCCCCCAATATGCATGGAATTCTATTGCTCTGCTAAAATTTTTTTTTCAATTTCCTGCATGTTACACTGCAGCAATCCCTTTACAGTTAACACAGTGACAGACTGAAAGCAAAAACTGCCATTCTTATTCAATGGGAACTGTGGAATTGATAGTTTGATTTAGTTTTACTCAGGATAGTGGAGCATGTGATTTAAATAACAATGCTCTAAAATAAGGCAAGAGAGAAAGAGGGGGGGCAGGGATGGGGGGGGAGAAAGAAAATCTCAGGGTTTTTATTTCTATAACCATAACTAAATATACTACTTCTGGCTTATTTTGGCATTGGGTCCTTTTAATCGGAACTGCAAGACTGGTTGCTGATTTAATTAGTACACAGTTTCAACTTTTACCTTTTCCCCTTAAAGCAAGGCTCCAGAAAGCATCTGCAGAAGTCTTGTTTTGATTACCTCTTTATCTTTTGGTCCAAGATTAGGATCAGGACCTGCTCCTTCCCCCTCCCCTCCCGACCGTAATCCATTTTAGAAAATAGTAGGGGAGACGGCAGCGTAACTGAAGGTCCACGTTACGTTTGCAATTATCCATAGGATTTGCGGAGCACAAAGCAAAAATGCTCGCTTGAAGCGGGACATCTGCTATAAATAAAATGATACCATAAATTTTAAAGACAACCATCGCCTGCTCTGTTGTTGCAGAGGCAAAACATTCTGGCTTGTCAGAGCAGGTTCTCATGTTCATCCTTTTGCCAGTGAGGTCAATAGTGTTTACTTTTGGGCTCTTTATACACACTCTCTTCCCTCGCTTTAATGAAATTAGCATGTAATGCTTTCGACGCCTGCATATATCAACTTTCCTGCTTGAGGAGACATGTGAACATCATTAAAACACACTTCTAACTCTTATTTTCCAAAACATTCCCCTAACAAACTTTATGAAACTCAAACCAAGGGGCTCATTCCCGATGCTATCTTTATTAAAGCTGCATCTGTTGGATGCTGCTTCAATGTGAGCATCCGTCATCACCTTCTGCTTCAAATCCCCATGTTTCGAGAGCAAAAAGGAAAGAAAAGAAAAGAAAAGGGGGAAAAAAGACATTAATGGGGGCTAATATTCAGCATAAAGGGTTCTGACTCCGAGATAAGATGCAATCGCAATTATGTTTTTTAAAAACCAATCATCGAGCCTTTTCTGCTGTTCTTTTGAAGACAGGAGGAGGAAATATAAAAAAAGTAGTGGGGAAAGAAATCAGTTTCCATAGACAGGCCAATAATGAGAATGTAACTTGTACCAGGCGCATTGGGGGGGGGAAGCCCCCAATTTAAACATATATATATTTGAAATATTTAATTTTGTGAAATAATATAAAAGTGAATACAGACATTCTTCCTGCTATGTGTTTCTGCAAGCACTGGGCAGATTTACAGGAAACAGGTTTCTGAAGAGTTATTAACTCAACAGCTAAATGGATCTTCCAAGGCAAGAGACCATAGACCAAGCCTGGGGGAACTGGGACCCCCCTAGTGTTCCTATACTATGATTCCCACCATTTCTGACCATTGGTCATGCTGGCTGGGGCTGATGGGGGTTGGAGTCCAGCAACATCTGGAGGGCCACAGGCTCCCCATCCCTGCAGGATGCCTCTGGATGCCAGATGCTGGGGGGGAGGGTGGGGAAGGGTTCTTGGCTTCACGCCCTGCTTGTGAGCTTCCCGGAGGCATCTGGCTGGCTACTGTATGAAAGAGGGTGCTTGGTGAGGTCAATCCTTGCTCTGATCCTGCATGGCTCTTCTTACATTGAATAGCATGTGCACATGGCTAAGCAGGAAATATGGCATACTTGAGCCAGCCCTGCCATAAAACAGAGTAAGCAAATGGTTATGTTGCAGGAGCGCAATTATTTTGTTTGGGAGTGCAGGACAGATGATGATGCTGATGATTAAATTTATTATCCACCCTTCACCTGCAGATCTCATGGTAGGATACAACCATTTACAATTTAAAACAGATTCTCTTGTTTTTCTGTCTTTCTTTTTTAACCTCTTTCTACTCATTTTGAAATGTGTTTCCTTTTCTTTCTCTAGTTGTGAGTTGAGGACCCGCCACCCGCATAGGGTTAAATAAGACACACACACACAAAAACATTATTTTAGGTTAATGGGCAAAATAAGGCCACAACTTTATTGGTTACAGCGTGTGAGTGGTATTGGCTTAGGCATTGGACCAAACAAGCAATACATGACTCCACCCCGCTTAGCGGAGAGTCATTTGAGGGTTAACAACCAGTGGGAGGAGCTTGTTGATGCAAATACAACTGAAAGCTTCCCCTGTCGTCACCGGGGGTTGCGCCATGGCCCTAGCCACCAGCAGGGCATCGTACAGGATCCACGACCGCTGGATTCCTTTAACAGAATACCCAAAAGAGGAAGGGGAGGTGATGGCCATACCCTGTCCTCCAGCACAGTACACATATTCCAATGCCTAACCCCCAATACCAGGAAGTTGTGACGAACTGCTACGAGGTAGGTGAAAAAACCAAGAGGCTGGTGCCAATTAGCCAAATGGATAAATAAATTCCTGCCAGGCCCCTTGGGCAACCAAGGCAACCAACCGAAGTCCATAACAAGGTCAAAAGCAAAGAAAGATGACATAAAGGGAGGGAGGGAGATCAGATGTAAACAGAAGCCGAGGGGGGACAGAGCGCTGCCGTGACTGCTTAAATGCAGTCTGAAGGGCTGGCTGGCTGAAGGGCTTGGTGCGGTAGCAGAGGTAAGCTGAGGCAGGGGGCCGAATATGCCCCCCTGCTGATGCAGGAAACGGCTCCCGCTCACAACCCCTCCCTCTGTGAGGAGGAGAGGTCTTGTCTCCCCCTTTTGTGTTTTTTATTGAATCTAGATAAAAGTTTTGAATTGGTTAAAAAAGGGAAAAGTTTTGTGTTTTTATCCATAAACCTTAATAACAACTTATTTATGAAAATAAAATGGAAATTCAGAATAGATTACGGCCCCAGGAATAGGGTGGGCCCTGAAAGTATACATCTCAGGAGCCAAAGGACAAGGTTAAGAGTTGCATCTTCAGCATGTGCTAAAAGCTACAGAGTGAAGAAGCCAGACTTTCATGAGACACACACTGTAAGATCCACTACTCATTTCTCAGGACCTGCTCTCTGAAGTGGCTATCCCACCCTGCTTAATGGGAGCAGGAGCCCTCTCATGGAGAGGATAGTTTCCAAGGTCCCCATAAAATTTAGAACCGGCAGTAGAAGAGCTACATGTCCTCCAAAATTGCTCATTTCCCCCATTTTGATTATTTGAATATTTGGCATCTTTTGTTCCTCCTTTTCCATTATCTAAAACAAAGTATGTCCTCTTTCTGTCCTATCTTATATAACTTCCCAAATTCATGGCCTCCACTCATCAGGAAAACTTTTCCTTGTGTCCCCAAAAGTGCTAAACACTTCCAAGTCCACATTTCAGATGTCAGGCTGGTTCCTTGAGCAGGGACACCGCCACTCTTTTCTTTTGTGCACTGTCTATCCTACCAGTGGCACTGAATAAATATTAAGTAGTAGTCGCAGTGAAATACATCTGCCCATTAGATTTTACGAGATACAAAACCTTCGACAAGGCATTATTTAAGCACTGAACATTAAATCCTCTTAGCTGTTAATTTCTTGTTTTGGAAAGGATCCAATCTAATTTACGAGTGCTCTGCAGCTGATACAGAACAGAAAGAAAATGCATTAATTTTAACACCTGAGAGATAAAAATATCTCATGAACTATGGGCAACAAATATTAGCTAAAGGTGTGGGTGTCAATCTGATAATAGCACCGCTCTATAAATGATTTGGGGACCATGAACTGAAATTGCTGAGTGAGAGGGCTGTTGTAAGTTATTGTAGAGGAGCAGAGGCTCACATATTTTGAAGATAATTCTAATCTTTTAGTTGAGCACTGTCCTGAAGGTGAGATGGGGTGGGTGGGAAAACTATGTTGCTTATATGGTCATAAGTACTTAAAAGAGAACCCTGATGTATCAGACTAAAAGTACATTTAGTCAAGCATTCTTTTCTTACAGTGGCCAGCCTAAGGAAATCAACAAGCAGGACATGAGTGCAATAGCATTTCCCTGTCTATTATGCCCAGAAACTGGTATTCAGATGCATGCTGGAGATCATATAGCCATCATGATTGGTAACCCGTGAAAGCCTTATGCTCTTTGAATTTGTCTAAGCTACTTTGCCATTCTGGTTAGTTATAATAACAATGAAAGTCAGACTCAGGGCATTTCTGCAAAGCAATGGATGTTCTCTTGGGGGCTTGCCATGCACAACCAGAAGGACTCTGTGGGTGGTATCCAGGTCATTTATTATTGCTGTTGTTGTTGTAATTATTATTAAAATTCGTATACTGTCTTTCATCCGTAGATCTTCACAACATAAAAAATATAAGAAAAAGAACACAAAATACATAATAAAAACAACAAAAATGAACCAATAACCCCGCCCCCCAACATTAGTTGCATTAATGTCCCATTGAAATTAGCAGGTAGTGTTCAGTTAGTGTCCCTCTGCTGATAAAAGACATCTGTCAGTGGAACAGGGGAAATGGCCAATGACTCTTCTTCTCCAACCCACATACCCAGTGCAGATTGGGGGGGGGGTTGCAGGTAGAGAGGGAATGGCTCCATATTGCTACCCTCCTCAACAGGAGGTCCCCAGAGAAGGTGCTCTCAGTTTCCACCCAAAGGCAAGAAGGGCTTAAGAATGCATTGCAAAATGTAAGATGGCTTACAACTGTTCTACCAGAAGGCATCTTCAAAACACCAAAAGAATGATAGACCAACAATGTGAAGACAACTCAGTTGACACACTGACCCAAAAATTCATCTGCGGAAAGCAGCAAAGGCACTTCATGTCCATGTGTGCAGACCACTTGCTCTGTCTTCCTCAGTACTGTCAGAACTGTGTACCTGGAGATGCTGGATATTGAACATGGGACCGTTCGCAAGCAGATCATGTGTTCTACCCAGTGGTAGAGGAAGCCGCTCGGGCACCCGGAGAGACAAACATGACGTGCACCCGACCACAGGGGCAAGCCGATCCTCCCGGGGGTGCGATCGGTGCTGCACCGATCCACCTGTGGGGGGTGCACTGAATGTCACCCCACTTCAGGGATGACACCTGTCCTCTCCCCTGCCTGCCTGCCTTCCTCCTTCAGCTGAGAGCGCGGGCAGCAGGGCAACGGTGCCCCCCCCGCGACTCCCAAGCCTACAGCGAGTTGCTTTGTCACTTTGCTGGCGGCCCAGACGGGCTGTTGGGGCTGCCGCTCACTGTAGGCTTTGTAGTCGTGGGCGGGAGGTAACACCCAATGTTACCCCCCTTCAGGATGACACCCAGGGTGGGCTGCACCCCTACCCCCTTCCTACGCCCATGGTTCTACCACTAAGCTGTGGGCCTTTCTCACTCCTAAAATGATAGGCCGTCATCTTCAAAATACAGGACTGTGTGCTAATGCGTTTTCTAGGCTACAACCTGGAAACTGGAACCTCAGAACATACGAAGTACATTTAGTTTGGTGTTATTTACGCAACGACTCTCTGGGGCTCTCGGGAAGCTCAGGTGGGGGATATTCCCAACCCTACTTGAAGATGTTGGGGATTGAACCTGGGACCTTTTGCATGCAAAGCAGATGCTCTACGGCAGACCTACAGCCTGTCATATTTCACAGCTCAGCAAAATGTGCACTTTTCTCTATAAAGCATACCCAACCACCATCACATAGCTTTCCCTCCATTTACCAGTCCTAATAATTTCCATCCTTTCTTTAAACATTCCAACCAGATTTGCTGGCTTCCACCCTGGCCTCTTGCATTCATTTGATGGTATGTACGTTTATTTGCTATTCTGAGCTTGTAGCGTCTTCCGTTGTTAAGTTTTATGTTCCTCCCTTTACTCTTTCAAATGCCCTCCTTTTCTGGGCTCTTTCTTGGGAAGAACTGGGAGAGAGAGAGAGAAGCAGAGGGAGAGGGAGAGAACCCTCAACCCTCTTGGATCAATGTGGTTTGCATTTTCAGCTCAAGTGTGTCTCATTTAGAAGTTGGTGTTTTTTGTGTTTTCTCTCTCTTCCCCTTTGCCATTTCAATATCTTTATCTCCTCTCAAATAAAATGCAGTTTCAATTTATGGACTGCCTTTCACATCAAGCAGTTCCAAGTCATATATAAAATGAGGAAGGAGGATGTGAAAGCTTACTAGTGTTTGGAAATAGGAAAAGGCTTGATGTAACCTCAGATAGAATTGGGGCACTCTGTATTTTAACATGTTTCTCCCTTTACTCAAATTCTGAACTCTTTGTTTTACTCCATGGAGAAAATTATACCTGATGGAGTTTGTGTGTGTGTGTGTGTGTGTGTGTGTGTGTGTGTGTGTCCCTTTAGTTCTTTAGCTTGCTGTTTCATTAACCCTGTAAGTATCATGTTTTGTTGTTGTTACTACTGCTACTACTACTACTTTAAAAGCCCCAGAAATTTGTATTTTAAGTGTGCCTTCTATGAATGGAAGGAAGACTTCCATTCACAAACAGCTTTCAGTCCCACACAGGATCCCCTGGTAGAAGGAGGGGAGTAGTTTTTGCTCACTGTCCTTCCACCTGCAGCCTCCCTTCCCCATTTCAAGAGGGCCCCCAAGCACCAGATTTTCAGAAGCTGTATGGGAAATTGGGAAAATGTCACCTCATTTTCTTCCTTCTGCAAATGGGAGTATCCCATGTGCAGAGCTACATTTATGGGGTGCTGCTTCTAGCTGAAACATTGACAGAGAGTTATATTCACTGCAGAGGCAGGCAATACATAGTCGCATCGGTCCCACCAAAGCTTTCCCTGTGGAGACTTTTTGTCCCATGACTCTTTTAATGATACAATGAAATAGAGCTGAAGCAGATAATGCGGATCTTTCTAATCTTCCAAAATCTACATGAAATCTATTCTAGTCAAAATCTCATTTTGCCATTCAAAGTTTGGATATATATTTTCTAATCTGAAATTCAAATACATATTTGGTTGTGAAATTTCGTCTTGGTATTTCTGATTATTCAAGCCCTTCAGGCTCATTGCCATCTCTATTTATTTATTTTTGAGGAGCAGGTATCAAATGTAAAATCTACTTTAGAAAGCTACCAACTTCAAAATATTGTCAAACAAACAAACAAACAACACATTCCCAAGCAACATTGCATGCTATCTGTCAAATGCTATCAAATACTAAATGCCAACTAGCCAGAGGCAGCGAACTGTTGAATAGGTTTGCATGTCAAGCATAAAAATACTGATATGAAGTAGCTAAGTAAAATATCAAATATCAAATCAAGTATCATCCAATATACATAGCCAATACAGGTATCAAATACAGATAACCATTATTTAGGGTATATTTGACTGACATTCAAAGAAAAGCTGTAATGGAGTTTTAGCAGAGCAGCAGCAGTATATATATTTTTTGTTTCATTTTAAAGATCCCACTGATCTTTTCCCTGTTCTAAATCCTCCCCCCTCCCAGTAGTTTTTCCTTCATAAAATTTCAAACCACATTTGAAGGTGCTTTCTGAAGGCCACTTGAGGTGGAGATTTGGAGCAGATGAACAAGGAATCCATCCTCTATGACTTCTCTGTAAGATCCTTCCTTCAAAGATTCAGCATTAGGACTCTTGCTATAGGATTTTGCACATAATGGTTCATGATTAGCTCCTTAGATTCCAAATAACTTGTTAGGAGTTCCACACTAGGAAATAAGATTAAAACCACACTGTATGTTGACTCTAATTTCATTCCCAACCTGATAGTTTATATGGTTAACTTGGTTTATGCACACGAAAGCTCATACCAAAATATAAACTTAGTTGGTCTTTAAGGTGCTACTGAAGGAATTTTTTTATTTTGGTTTATGAAGACCAGGAAGTCAGAGAAAGTGCTAAACAACTCTATTCTACCTCCCCGTCTTTAAATTAATTACTGATGAAAACAACAATATGTTGTCTATAGGTCTTCACAGGTTCAGGTGTGCTGCTAAGGAATAAACCCTCTGAAGATACACCATAAAAACAGAACACCTCACTGCTACTAATGAACAAGAAGCTACAGCTTTGTAGAGGTGACTCGTACATAGGAATCCGATGCACGTCTACTCAAAAGTAAGCCCCACCACATTCAATGAGACCGACTGTTTTTAGTCTCCCTGTGCAGAGGTATTTTAGCACAGAGCAATATATTGTTTTCTGTTCTTATTTCTGACCTAAGCTCTTTTATTGGCAAGGCATTTTCATTTCCTCCCCTAGCTAGGTCTCCTGTTTCTTCATCCTGAAGTTATATTGATTTCAGGCTTTGTAAATTCCGCCGCAATGGGGCTCACTTGCACCACTCCCCGTTTCCCTGATGAGTCCGGCCTGGCTCTTTCCTGACAGGTTTGGCTCATTCCTTTCTTCTTCAGTGGAATCATCCATCTCCATTGCAAGTCTTTCTGACAAGGTTGGCTCACTCTGCTCTTCCCTCTGCCAAGCGACGCTGACCTACTTCTCGTCTCTTGTTTGGAGCCATCCTGTTCTGCTCAGCCAGAATTGGCTTCCGACGTCCCCTTCTTCGATTACCTTCCCGCACCCATTTCTTTCATTCTGTCTGTTCCAACTGTGTCCTCAACAAATGGTCTTCTGCAGTTACTGCGTTCATCCTGTTGTTGTACCAATTGAAGCAACCATAAACCCCAATTCCTGAGATTTCAAACATGAACCAAAAAGGAGGATTTATCATAGATACATTGAACTGCAAAGCTGGAGGAAATCGGATTGCAACATGACCAATGTGGGGCTTGTGCAATCTCTGGCCAACTATAATTCTTTATTTTTAAATAAACAAATAGCTAAAATTTTAGGGTTGAAGATGAAATTTAAAAAAAATAGCGAGTCTGGGAAAAGGGGCCCTTTGAATCAAAATAAGAAACTCAAGACATTTATTCTTGTCTATGGATTTCTACCATCTGATTGTTAAAAATGCAGCGTTGAAACATTTTAAAATGGGAAGCCTAATGGTGGCTCTTTGTTCTTTTGGTGAACTATTAATTTGGTGGGAGCAGTATACGTTTTAAACAAATGTGTTCCTTTGTGCTACAGTGAGGTTAGGGGAGGAAAAAAAAACCTGACATCATAAATCTTTTATTTCTGAGTGACTGATGAAAAAGAAAAGGTCTATAAAGCAATGAATATCTCTTCAGGTAAAAGATGAAAGAAGGCCCCATCAAAAAATAATTGATACTCTTGTGATCAGTGACAGCAAATTAAAAACCTGCTTCCTTTTGTGAAATCATTCTCTTGTGTGAGCTATGCAAAGGTTTAAAGTTGTGAAATATTTGTTTTCCAAGAGATGATTCTTGATCAAATCCTTTGAACGTGATGTTCTAGGATTTGGCTGTGTATGGGGACGATGACCAAACATTTTGGTTGGCATGTATTGTTCCTTGACATTCTACTTCTTTATATTTTTCATTCCCTTCTGGCCTTTCTTTAAAAATGAACCTTTGCAAGTTTTAAGCCCTTGTCCAGCAGTTAATTACTTCTCTTAGATACCAAAGCATTTAGTTCCAGCACCTTCTCTCAGCGGGTTTTCCAGACACAATTTAATATTTGTATGTGCAGCTCATGTTGTTCTTGTGAAAACCATAAAGACCATGTAGAGGGCCCCCAGGAATAATAAAATATTAATTTGATGGCAAAAAATTAAGTGGCTTAAAGAAAGAAGCTGTTGTCTATCCCATGAGTGGCTTTTAAGACATTGATGTCAAGCTTTGAATGTCTCTATTTTTAGCCAAGCAAACCACATGTAATGAGACCTAAGTAACTATCTGCCTTCAATCAAAGAGCTCACTGATGAAAACCACAAATTTCTCCTTTCTGTCGGACCATCAGTATTAAAAATGCTGCTCTACCTTCCCAGTTTAGACAACAATATTTGGAGAAAAAGGGATTCACTACATTTCTGTTGACTCTGGGAGGAAAGGATAACAATGTTCCTTCAGGATTTGCACATGCACACACACACACAAAGAGAGAGTTGTGCTGTTTTTATGCCAGTTACACTTCCAGGTAGGGACCCTGGCAATCAAGGGTCTTCTATGTTTTGTTTTGTTTTGTTTTGTTTTAATCTGGAGCTTCTAAATTTGAAGAGAAAAATTCTACCAGGGGGCAGGCAGGAGAAACTGAAAGAAAGGGTACTATGATATCTTAGGTTTTGCAAAATCATTTGTGCCATAACCTTTGGCAGACTAGAGTTGTATGGAATGGTCAAGAATGTTGCCAGGTTGTATGGAATGGTCAAGAATGTTGCCAGGTTTTGGATGGTTTAGATTTTTTGTTAAACAGTTTTACACATAGGACTTAAAAGACAGGCAAAATGTGATAAATGGCACTATGACCATTTTTAAATTTTGTCAATCTTTGATCCTCTGTGTAGGTTCCTTTCAAAGACTCAGGCCAGACATTCAAAATACACCTCAAGTTTGCCCAGGGTTAAAATTGCAGACGAATTGGGCATCCACGTACAATCACAGAAGAACAAGAGCCCATGCTTTGCATGCAAAAGATCTGAAGTTAGAGTCCCAACATCTTGACGTAGGGCTGGGAAGAACTCCTGTCTGAAAATCCGGAGAATCTCTGCCAGTGTAGATGTTACTGAGCTGGTTGGACCCCAAGGTCTGACTCGATATGAGGCACATTCCTTAGTTACCTACCCTGCCAAATATGCACATTGCACTCAGTCATCAAGTTAACAAGAAATCCACGAATGCTTGCAAGGCATGGAAGGCAAGGCAGCTTGGTTCCTCCTAATGAACTGAGAATGTGTGCTATTTATGTTCATAGCATGTCTTGCCTGTGCAGACTTCTCTGGAGAGGATGGGAGCTACACAGATTATCACTGATGGCAAGGACTCCATTCAGAGCTAAGCATGCCTATCAGCAAAGGATGAGGAATGATTGGAGACCCCCAATGAGCATCATAAGGGCTTTGTACCGTGCACAGCTTTCTGACTTGTGCATGCAAAATAGGGTGGTTTGTGTCCATTACCCCTTTAAGAGAAATGTGTTTTTAAAAACACAGTCAGATTACTTTGCCCCAGCTGAGAATTTGGCTCACAAGAAATGTCCATCACTAAAACGTGTCTTGGGGAGCATGCAGCAATGAAATTGATAGGGGAGTCAATGTTTAACATGTGTAGCAGAACAGGCACTTTGGGTTTCTGAAAACCATGGATGGGGCGAAAACTGATTTGTTTTGAAACTGATTTGCAATCTGGATATTGCTGAATATTGACAGAAAACATCAATGTTTTTAACAAAAATAATTGCCAGAAATGCCATTGAAATCATTCATTTCATTCTAACTACCGTAATAGGTTTAAACTGAATCTTCCTGCTATATTTTCCAGACACATTTGATTGCTGTGTTGTAAATTGTAATGGAAATTAAGACAGTCAGGCTAAATCGGAGGAGCATTGTCTTCTGTTAGGTTTTCAAAAGGAAGATAAGAAAAAGGCAGCTCTTAATATCGTCTCAACGTATAGTTTGATGAAATAAAGGTGTGGCTGTAGATAATAAGGTAGCTGGATACCCAGGAGAATAGTAGAAATATAACAAAACACAGATTGCAGAACTTTTCGCATGTTATAATTGTGATAGTGATGATAGTTTTGAGATAAATGACAGAGGAATAACAACGGTGATAACAAGCATATAGTATTCAAAAAGAATGAGTCTGCAATACTGTGCACAAATCCCTGAGAGGAAGTCTCACACTGAACTTAATGGGTTTATTTATGGGTAGACAAGCATGGATAACACCCTTAGCTGTGATCCTATGTATACGTTCGAAGGAAATAAGCTCTGTTGAAAGCAAATGGGTTTACTCCTGAGTTAGAGAGGGATGGAGCCATTAACTTCTGCGTCATGCAAGTTCCACTAGGGTATGGGATTTAGTCCATCTCATAGAATCATGGAGTTGGAAGAGACCACAAGGGCCATCCAGTCCAACCCCCTGCCAAGCAGGAAACACCACCAAAGCATTCTTGCCATATGCTGTCAAGCCTCTGCTTAAAGACCTCCAAAGAAGGAGACTCCACCACACTCCTTGGTAGCAAATTCCACTGCCGAACAGCTCTTACTGTCAGGAACTTCTTCCTAATGTTTAGGTGGAATCTTCTTTCTTGTAGTTTGAATCCATTGCTCCGTGTCCGCTTCTCTGGAGCAGCAGAAAACAACCTTTCTCCCTCCTCTATATGACATCCTTTTATATATTTGAACATGGCTATCATATCACCCCTTAACCTTCTATTCTCCAGGCTAAATATACCCAGCTCCCTAAGCCATTCCTCATAAGGCATCGTTTCCAGGCCTTTGACCTCCTCTGGACACGTTCCAACTTTTCAATATCCTTCTTGAACTGTGGTGCCCAGAACTGGACACAGTACTCCAGGTGAAGTCTGACCAGAGCAGAATACAGTGGTACTATTACTTCCCTTGATCTAGATGCTATACTCCTATTGATGCAGCCCAGAATTGCATTGGCTTTTTAAGCTGCTGCATCACACTGTTGACTCATGTCATATCTGTGCAAATTTTAAAGGGAAATTCCTTAAATGCCTGCATCACACTATGACTATCCAGAATGAAGGCTGGATTACTCCAGCCTTTGCACTAGTGTCTTAGAGCATCTGCACCACAAAGTTAATGTGGTATTATGGCTTCCTCCCAAGAACCAAGGGATTGGAATTTGTTTAGGGTGCTGTGGGCTGTCAGGAGGTCCTTATTCCCCACACAGAGGTACATTTCTCACAGAAATCCTTATTCCCAAGGAAACCTGGGAATTATAGCTCCATGAAGGGAATAGTGGTTTACTCTCGGCACCCTTAACAAGCTACACAACCCGTGATTCTTTGGTGGAAGCCATGACTGTTTCAAGCAGTATCATAATGTTTTAAATAGATGGTGTCGATATGGGCACATAGTCTCTTTCAGCAGATGAACCCCCAGTTAGGGATACAGTTGTGAATGCTTAAATGTGCAGTGTGGGTGGGGCCCAAGAGAGGGAAAGGGAGCCTTCCAACAGCAGCCCAACCTACACTATCTCAATAACAAAATCCACGAGAACCGGAGGCTTTCAAGTTGTTAATCAAAACTCGTCCTCTCAGAAAACATCTAAACAGACTCCAAACGTCAATATGTGGTGACTGTTTTGGATTCTGTGTATTGCTTCGGCTGCTTGGTGCTGACGTAGTTATATACATGTTGTTATTGTTATTTCGGTTGTCTGTTCTTTGACTGCAATACCGATAAAAGAAATAATATATAGTAGCATGATGTGTGCAAGGTTCGATTTTAATTTCAGCAAAATGTAAGCTGACACTTGTTCTGCCTTGCACCCGCACTGGAGAATGGGAAGGAAAGAAACGTTTTGGTCCAGCCCTTCTATTTTATTTTTATTTCTCTAAAGCACATCTGTCTGGTTTTCATATTTTACAGTCCCCTGGAGCTGTGTGATTCAAGGACTGCCTAGCCAAGCAGTTGGAAGTATATTCTGCTGATTCATACCCCTGGTATGCACAGCTCATCAGCACTCATGATCCCCACAATCAGTATTAGCATTCCTATTATTATTAGAAAGATAGCTGGCCTCCGAGTGCAAATCTATCGCGTACATTTCGCTTGAGCGCAGAGGCCATGTCAGCAGCAACAAGGACGAAAAGAGAGCCAGTTGTTTTTGCTTGGCTATTATTTTAGAGCCTGAGCTTTTGCATGTGCTGCTCAATTTTGTCACATGGGCATAATGGCTTTTGTTTTAATTGCTTTAAATAGGGAAAAATCTATTCTGTTTACTTCCCCCCACCCCTTTCCTTGAGAGGAGACAGCGAGTTTTATTTTAATTTCTCCAAAGTGTTTCAACTTCCCATTAGCAGTCCCATGAGATGTCGGTTTTGGGTGGAGGAGTTGGTGTATGGGGGGGAGAGGGGTAGGCTAGGCTCACGTTTTTGAGTTTCTACATCTGGAATTTCATCCACCCACAGGTAGCAGCGACTGCCAACGGCAGAAGTGGGAGAACAGCCTGGAATCAGATCTCAATTAAAGCTACACAGCATCAACAGACTATGACTCTAGGGAGACATTCTCTACTCTATATCTGCTCTGCAAAACCACCAAACGCCTCCATCTGACAGCTTTTCAAAATAGTTACTTTTGGCATCACTTCTATGGGCACAATATGTCCTGGGTAATTTATTTCATTTTTGATATTCAGCTATTTCCCCCCCTCTAATTAACTCTTTTGTTTCTTGGAAGCAAGCTTTCCTATGCTAAAGGTAAGGTAAAGGTATATTTCAGAGCAGTTCCCGTGGTGAAATTGTTTGTCACAATAGGACAATAGTATTTACAGCCCACTGGTCACTATTCCTTCATTTAACAAGTTTTTTATACTGCTTAGGAGTAAACAAAACCTCTAAATGGTTTACAAGCAGTACATGTCAGTGGAATCAGACTACAGTGGTACCTCGGTTTAAGTACACAATTGGTTCCGGAAGTCTGTATTTAACCTGAAGTGTACTTTCCCATTGAAAGTAATGGAAAGTGGATTAATCCATTCCAGACGGGTCCACGGAGTACTTAACCTGAAGCATACTTAACCTGAAGCGAACTTTCCCATTGAAATTAATGGAAAGTGGATTAAACCGTTCCAGACGGGTCCACGGAGTACTCAACCTGAAGCATACTTGGTTCTGAAGTGTACCTGAAGTGTAATTGGTTCTGGAAGTCTGTACTTAACCTGAAGCGTACTTAACCTGAAGTGAACTTTTCCACTGAAAGTAATGGAAAGTGGATTAATCCATTCCAGACGGGTTTGCGGAGTACTTAAACTGAAAGTACTCAAACCGAAGTGTACTTAAACTGAGGTATGACTGTATTTATTTGGTTACAAATCATGTTCAGAGCAATGAAGTGATTTCCTTGTGTTGGTATACCAAATATTTATTTTATATCCCACCTTCTCCTCCAAGGTGGTGTACATAGTTCTCCCTCAGCTTCCATTTTATCTACAGAACAATCCTGTGGGGTAGATAAGACTGAGAGGTAGTGACTGGCCCAAGGTCACCCAGTGAGTTTTGTGTCCAAGTGAGAATTTGAACCCTGATCTCCCAGTTCCTAGTCTGTCACTCTAACCACTGAACCACACTGGCTTCTAAGCACAGAATTGAATGACTTCTTAAGAGAGTTTTTTTTCTTATTTTAGACTAATAAAAATAAAAGCACATTTCTATTCTGATACTTAAAGCACTTGATTCTTTTTTTTTTACAGTTACCGAAACATGCTAGGTATCTCTTGATAAAAGAAAGAAAAATGAGAAAATGATTTCTGACTTTTAGACATTCCTGTTTTGTTTTGTTTTTTTAAAAAAGGGACAAGACCCCCAAACTCTTTAATTCATATCTGGAGACTGAGGCAACTCTTTGTTCCCCTGAATATTTATCATGTGGCACGTCTCAGTCCTTTAAAGTCTTAATGCAAAGCCCGCTGAACTCAGAGAGAGTCTCGTTCATTACACAGGGCTTTGTAGAAGGCCCTAAAAACTTCATTGAGAATTTCAGGGATCTTAACCCAAAGTACAAGGATTTACGGAGCGCAGTTAGCTCTGAAGGAGAGGAAATTGAAGATAAGGCTGACATTGTTTTGCTAGGCTCTGCTTCCTGCTTTAATAGCCAACATTTGCTAGGAATTGCAATGGGGGTTGGGGAGATGGGAGAACCCAAAAAGGTGTGGAAAGCCTTCTGTGCGTTGAATTTAGGAATACCTGTGGAAAAAGTTGAAAGGCAGCTGCCTTTCCACCAGATAATGTACCAAACTGAGCATAGCAGCCGGGGAATTGCTTGCATGTTCAAAGGCAAATCGTCTCAACTGAGATATCTTTCTTTCCTTGGTAAAAGCTAGCCTCCGTGAGGTGAAAATTGGAAATGATGTATGAGGGATACCGTAAGTAAGGCAATACATATGGGTGTGTGCCTTTCAGAAGCGATATATGAATGCCAATCATCTTCACCCTATTGATCTAAGACAATAGTGCATGTTAGGGTGTTAGTGAATCATTCAACCTTTTTAAAAAGATCTGTGTACATGCTTCAAAAGCCCCATTTAAAATAAATAACTTTAACGCTAAAGGTTAAAAGACTAAAACTGCCCACTGAGCACTGAGGAAACCCAACTGAATCCACGAGAGTAGTTCCACATTTCGGAGAAGCTAGTTTTATAACATGCAGCTTGGCAGTCTGATTATAAAACAAGGAATCCATCGCTAGTCAGTTGGAAGCATCTGATCCTAGAGAACAATCAAGGAAAGGGATGGAAATCAGGCATGTGGATTTAAACCAATGTCCATAAAGGGATAGTTCCTTCAGCTCTGTGTGCTTCCATGTAAGGAATTTGCTCTGGAGTGGGGATGCAGGGAGAATCGATGTAGTACATGTTTAAAGGTGAATCTATCAAATCTGCAACACTAAAAGCGATATGAGGACTGAAGCACAGCCAACAACAAAACATTTTTGTTTTTGTTTAGGCAAGCCTGTCCAGATATGCGGAATGCTGGCATGTGTTTTAAACAGGTTTTTAGGTTATTGTTGGTTTTAATTGTTTTTAAATGTTTTAAATAGTGGTTTAAAACTGTTTTCACTGACAATGCCAGCGTTTCATTCTTTTTGCAGACTACTTTTAGGTTTGTTTGTTTTTCTAACACTTGAGAGATATCTTTTTAATGAATTAAATACATTTTCTAAATTCATAGTTCTCTGAAGTTTGTGGTGCAGTTCTGCGGGCAATGTTTACAAAATGTGTATATGAGGGAGGAGAGTGCAGAAGAAGTAATATACTAAGAGAGATAAGAAATATAGACAGATGCATTCTTTTAGGGAAAACTGCTTGCCGAAAAAGTGTGTACGTTAGCCAGACAAAAATGTGTTTATTGGGAAAAATTAGCACCATGAGGATTTTAATACACATTCACAAATTGTTGCAGAAATGTGGAAAGCTGAATTTAAGTTTGGAAGAAAATGAGAACTTGAGAGAACGAAAATGAACTTATCTTTTCATCCCTACTCTGGCATTGACACTGTTCTCATGCCTTTTGTGGAGCATCTACATGTCACCATCAAACCAAATATCTTTTATGCAAGGTTAGCTGTTTCTGTTTCTTTTTTTCTTTGGGAGAGGAGGACTCTTTGGTCTTCTTTAAGAGGTGTGATTTGGGTGTGTGAAATGATATTTGGAGTTTCTGAGTCCTACTGCTTTCATTTCAGCACACCTTTGCTAATAAACCTCAATGGTTTAATACTGATTTTAATACTGATTTTAATACTGTAATGATACTTGGTTTTATGTGTTCCAGCATAGCACAAATGCTACCCACAAGGCCCACATAGCTATGTTAATCCACTAAACCAAATTCCTCCCCCATCTCTCTCTCTCTCTCTCTCTCTCTCTCTCTCTCTCTCTCTCTCTCACACACACACACACACACACACACACACACACAAAATCCTGAGCACAGGAAGAGTTCTACTGGTGCATGTGGGAAGCATAGCTGCCAAGTTCTCCCTTTTTTTAAGGGAAATTCCCTTATGCTGAATAGGTTTCCTCGCGAGAAAAGGGAAAACTTGGCAGCTATGGTGGGAAGCCCACATATTATTCTCTGGCCAGCTCTGTACAGGCTGTAGGAATGAAAATAACATGGCCATAGAAAAGCACAACAGAGAATCAAGTTTTTCAAGTTTACTTGTATATTAACTCATACTAAAATGACTGTTGAAACAAAAACACACACCAAATAAACCACAACTATATACTTGTACAAAGACGTCTAACTGATTAACCTGATTATAGAGAGTGAATCAAACAGGCCCGGCTCTAGGTAAGGTCCCGGTGGTGCGGGGCTCTAGGGCACCAGGCCGATGGGGGGGAGGCGCTTGCGGCAAAGCCGCACGGAAGACATGCTGTGAGGGCGGGGGCGCCGGAGCAATCTCCATGCCTCAGCGCCAGGGCGCCCGACCTGCTTGAGACGGCCCTGTCAAACAATGATCAGAAAAAATGGGATAAAAGAGAGATCAATGCAGAGTGATGTAAGGGGGAAAGTTAGGCTCTAAATCTTAAGTTGCTAAATGCCAGCAGGTTCATTGTTCCAGCAAGGAAGAAATTGCTTGTTCAGCAGCTCAAATGTACCTTGCCCCGAGTATTTTTGGCCATTGCTGTCTCTCAGCAGCATTAGTTTAAAATGCATGGTTGTAAACTAATAAAAGCGAACAGGAGACATGCTGAGCAATTGAACTGGAGAGCTAAACCCTTAGGATGCAGAGTTTGCAAATATTCTAAGTCCCCAGCTGCAATGGAACACCTTGACACTAAACCCTTTTTAACAGTGTGGACGCCTCTACGGCTTCTGCCCAGATATCCCCAGTCAGTATGTTTAGCCTTTGTGCAACCAATCCAAAAGTGAAGTTTCCCAGAAGATAACGGAATTGTGTTTGTGTGCCAGAAATAATAAAATATATCAACATCTTACCAAAAGAGAGACTTGGCACATTTTATTTCGACCAGCTCACATCGTATCTGGCTCTACCCCAGCTGTTTTCTTCAAACCACTCAGTAGCAAAAACACAGAGAATGCTACCACACCAGCTGGAAAGCAGGCATACCCAAGATCTCTCTCCTGGAGGCTTCGACGACTAATGTCTCATTCAAGCCCAAACTCCCCTGCCCCCTGCTCCAAGTTTACTGCAACGAGGATTCCAATCTTTTCAGAAAGCCACCGAGATTTACAGTTATGCAGATCTGTGCGAGATGATGATAACAAAGAGGCAACATGATAGAAACTGACAAGATGTTAAGCTCCCTGCCCAAGTGTGGACAGCTGGAAATGCAAGGAATAATAAGCATTTCATAGACAATGGCACCGCCATGGAAAGAGAAAGCTGTGCTAATCAGCACACTTCGCCAGCCGCTGAATGCCTACGCCTGCTTCTTCACAAGTAAGCCCCACTGGTTTCAAAGGGGCTTACTTTCAAATCAATACTCTGACATTGCAATCCTCCATGTGGACCCATTCAGCGGGGCTTACTCCCTGGCAGAAATGGGGTATAAATCTGATTCAGTCCATATTTAAAGGCGAATCGACATAATTTGTCCTCTGAAACAATATGTGAACCAAAACGCAATGCACACTTCCACAAATTTTGCAATGCAGTTCCAATGTGTACAAAAACATGCATACTGGGGTAAGGTGTGCATCAGAATGCATATGCTGGTGTAAAAAAAAACATGCAAAAGGCATTATATTAGGGAAACTGCTTTGCAAAAAATGAGCACAGATGTATATGTTAGGAGAAAATTGCACTAAAATGCTGACAAATTTTCATGAAGACTTTTTTAAAACAAACACACACACACTGTGCAAACCAATGTGTGGATATATGGAGAAGTGAACTTAATATAATTTTTTGGGGGGAGGGGTGATGAGAAACTAAGGCAAATCATGCAGGAAATATAATTTTTTTTAAGGAACCACAGAAAGAGGAGGAAGGAAGTCGGGGTTTCAAATGTTAGAACGATTGTAAAACTACTGAAATGTATATAACAGAAAATCACAAATAAAAATTTAAAAAGAAAGAAACTAAGACAAATCAAAATTGGCAGATCTATCCATCCCTACTCCCAGGTAAGTGGGTATGCAATTGCTGTATTAGGATTGCAGTTTAGATAGCAATCTCGTTCACACTCCCTTACCTAGAAGTAGGTCTTACTACACTTGTGGGACTAAATTCTGAGTAAACACACACAAGCTTGCTCTAAAGGGCTGCAGATTCAGAGAAGTCATGCCGAGTTTAATTCTGAGTAACACCGGGCTGACATTCTGTACTTCTCTACTCAGAAGTAAGCTCTTTTATTTCAATTGAATCACCCCCAGGTCATTCCAGCACCCTCCGGTTATTTGCAAATTGCCACCATGTCTCCCCTGAATTTTCTGTTATAGGGAACAAAACATGCCTAGAATCCCTCATAGGACTTCCTTTCCAGTCCCTTTACCTACCTGGTTACCCACAAGCGGACACACACCAAAGTTTGCCGAAGGGTCATTGGTCAGTGGTCTCAGATTCAAACCCCCTGGCAGGAAGGACTGGGAGAGGGGCCTTTGTGAAATCCTGGAAAGCCACTGAACTAGATGGACTATTGTTCTGCCTATTGTTTAGCAGTTTGCTATGTTCTTATATTCTGCTTTAAGACTGCTGGTGCATTTCATCCTTGGGACTCCTGCCTGTATTCATGCCATCCCTGAGCCCTGTCGTCATTAAGATCTAGGGAAGAGCTATTCTTCAACATACCTCCTTGCATTACTTTGCAATGCCATACTTAGTGCATTGCAACGGCACACAGATGCTGTTGCACGCAGAAGAATAAAATGAGAAACGGCTTTGCAGAAAGTGCTAGATTTGAGTTTTTTCTTAGACACGTTCCATTGTGGACACAATATCCTTTCTGTAACAGCTCCATAAAGGAAACAAAAAAGCCGCTGAGAACGTAAGTTGTTAAAAAGTAACTTATCATAGAAGAAAAGTAATTTTCATTCTGGCAGTATTTACTTCAATCTCTCTCAATTTCCACAAATAATTTATTTCTCCGTAATACCTCGCCATATGCTTCTCTGATTCAGGGTCTATAGCCTGGAATAAGAATGATACTGAAACAGTTTATAATACAAAGTCAAATGTACTAGTCACAGCTACTTATCTGGACGCTGAAATCTTCATAAAGCTTTCCACATATATTGCTCTTAAAATAATTTGATTTTGGACACATTCTTTTACCTTTCTACTTAAAATACGTGGTCTGAAAACACAGATATAATGAGGTATAATAATTGAGCTGGCTGGACTGTGCCTTTGTACAGAAGGCATTTAACTTTGAAGGATGGAGTGGATATTGAAAATACACTGTTTGGGGCGAGCCCATTCTCCACAAGTCAGCCCATTTGAAAGGCCCTAATCTAATCATCCTTGTCCCTTGCATCTCCTGATTTTACATAATTCAAATGACAAGTTGAGCAACCTTAGCTAGTGCTTCCTTGTAGATTATTCAGAGCCTGCGTAGGACTCCCTTCTGTAGGCTGGAAAACTAAATGAGAAAAATAGATGGGCAATCCCACCAGAGAGAGAGAGAGAGAGAGAGAGAGAGAGAGAGAGAGAGAGAGAGAGAGAGAGAGAGAGAACAAAGTGAGGTTGGGAACAAAATCATTTGAAATGTTTCACGTATTCCAGATGTTGAATGGAGTTTGTTTATTGTCTTTTGCATGGGAGAAGAAAATGAATATTCTATGATTTCTGATGGTGCCACAGAAATAGACCATGATACCCACAACAAACTAATGAGGAATGCTGCTGATGCAAGATGCCTGGGGGCTTATTTGACCTAAGCGCCCAATGGCTTCTCAAGTCTGCAGAATATTTTAGAATGGAATAATTGTATATCATAAGCCAAGCATTTGATTTTTTCATTCCCTTCTCCTCTCCTCTGTCATTGTAATCTTCTCCACTTACCAAGCTCTATGAAACACCATTTCGGAAAATAAAATAAAATAAATAAAATAGGAACCAGTGCAATGTTATAGGTAGACTGTTGGATTTGTATTAGAGACATAATAGTTGCAAGTTATTTTGTACTGACCATAAAAGATAACAAATAGAAAAAGATACATTATACAACTTTGTGGGTTTTATTATATGGCCGAATATCTACACTTTTCCCCTGTTTCAGGAAGATGTATGTTCAAACTCCTTGCTCAGCTGTAAAATTCACTGGTGCCCTAAAGCCAGACAACATTTCTCAACCTTGCAGGGTTGTTGCAATGCTAAAATGAGAATGGGATAACACCATGTATTCCATCCTAAGCTCTTTTGGGAAATGACAGGCTACAAATGCAGTAAACACATAACAATAAAATGCCAGGACATGAGATAAGGGTATTAAGAGTCTAACTATATTAATCCAATTTATATCCTATCCTATTATATCTTATCTAGTAATATGAACTTGTTCAGGAAACATTTATAGATCTTTCTGCAGCCAACAGTCAATCCTTTATTTGTAGGCTTTGGAGTATCAGCCAATATGACCCAATAATTTTATTTTAATCACCCTAGATACACACTCCCTCCCTCCCCAACACCATTAAATAGACAACAGGGTCTATAACACCTTGGGGTTTTTTGTTTGGTTGTTAGTTTGCCTTGCTTGAGTGCTGAATGATAGCTTGCAAAGAACTACAGTTTGTCATAATATATTCGTTACCAGATATTGTATGTGGATTCTTACTTTTCTTGAATTGGAATTCTATCCCTGCCTGTGTTGTTTTATTTCAAGACTTGGGGGGGGGAATACAATGTGTCTATGTGGCAAAACTACTGATTACACAGGATCAGACTTTGTGGCACCCTCATGCAGCTACTGGGGCCCCACCTGCCCATTTGGTGTGTGTTTGGCATTAAAATGTTGATAAAAGGCTGAACCGAATACTGGATCATTGCTGAATCAAGCAGACATTCCCCTGTATATAGTAATATTGGTACTTTGGGATTTTGGAAAATAATAAAGCTACAGTCGTTGCAGGAAATACATGCTTGCTACGAAAGATCCTAGATTTAGCTAACCAAGGGGGAGATGCAACAAGCCCTGGTTGCTCTTCTGTCTTGGATGGGGAGAGATCCAAACTACTTGTCTTCTCTTCAAGGAAGGCTGACATGTTCTTGGCTGACATGGTCTAGTCCAGGCATCCCCAAAGTGCGGCCCTCCAGATGTTTTGGCCTACAACTCCCATGATCCCTAGCTAACAGGACCAGTGGTCAGGGATGATGGGAATTGTAGTCCAAAACATCTGGAGGGCCGAAGTTTGGGGATGCCTGGTCTAGCCTGGTAAAGCAGCTAGCTGTAGATCAGAAGCTATTGGTTCAAGCCTCTCTTCGGGCTGATAGGTGAAAAATAAATCCCAACCAACTGATCTTTTTACTATGGTCAATGATCAGTATTCAAAAAGAAACTTTCGACACATACGTAAAATAGTACCAACCAAAGCAGAAAAAGAGAAACATGTCAGAAAAATGCCCACTAGCTATATTGTGCTATAGAACGGCAGGCATAGGAAACAAATCTAGGAGTCTGCTAAAATCACTCCCTGGTAAGTTTTGCATGCAGCAGAACAATAGTTAGCCACCCAGGAAGAGATGGATGTGTTCTGATCTGAAAGGAGTGAAAAAAGCATAAGATTCACCTGATTGCCCTGGATATTTCCATAAAAATGTTTCAATGAGAATTGTACAGGTAACAACAGCCTGTGAGCGAGGAAGTCTCATGGATGGGAATAAACAGGTGATCCAGAAATGAATGGTGCATGGAAGGCTTGTCTTTTTAAGCCCACTGCCTGCAGCAGGTCCAAAATCATCTTCCTCAGGAAACCAACCCTCATAGTGAAAGCACATGCTATGCACCACTATCAAATGGGAACTTAAAACACAAAAATCAGGTATTGCTTTCCCTCCCTATTTATTCAACATCCAGGTTCCATGGGGTCAGCGCAATCAAGGCAGGCAAGAGTGCTTAGCTTTTAATGGATGGATAAAATGTAATGAAAAGAGAATCAGCTTAGCCCCAGCTGCCCTGTGCGTTACATTGTTTTCAAATAGCTTTCTGTCTGGAACTTTTCCTCTTCCGAGAGTATTGTACAATATTTCAGCAATTACCTCTGGAAATATGATGGGTAAGAAATGCACCCTCTGATGAACAGCCCATAAGTGGGGCTGGAAATTGTGCTAAGAAATTGTTTATATTGTACTCAATAAAGCCAAAACACACTACCAAGATCAGTTTCCTAGCAAAAAGCATCGCAAGCTCTCTCACTCTCTTTTTTTCCAATAAGGAAAGTGGTTCGGAACTGATCCACTAATGCACTCTCTATCCACCTGGCTTCCGGATGAACAAGCTAAGATTACAGCAGATATAATCTTATGTTCCCTTGGGACTTAGCGTCTACTTTTAAAAGGTTATCAACAACTGCTATTTAAGGATTCCAACCCTGTGAGAAATTCCCACTTTCCCAACATATGTAACGTGCACACTGAGTATCCCCCCCCCCATTCCTATAATTAGCATTGAGAAATAGGATAAAATACCTGTTTAAATTTACTGGTGGAGCCCCATCGCCCAGTAATTTAGCATTGTCTCCTAATAACCACATCCAGAGCATCTCTGTCACCTAAATACAATAATAATGACCACTATCTCCTAACATGCAAATGCTTTTGGTGAATTTTGTAACATTTAAATAGTATTATGATTATGATCATTACATTCATTACCTGCCCTTCACCTTAAGGACCCAGGGTGGGTTACAACATGAAAACATGACAATGGAATTTAAAAACAATTCCAAATAACTTACAACGAAACCTAACCTGAAGGTTAAATCCTCATGAAGACTGCTAAAAATGGACAACATGCACAGGAGCAGCAAAATTATAGCTCTCTTATGAACTTTAACATAAGATATGTCCAATTTCCATATTTTGCAAAGACTAGGGAATTTCTGAAGAGACTTGCTAGAAATTTTAGTGTGGGACCTTTCAATTAAAGGTATTTGTGCAGATAAATTTCTACAGAGAGCTTTTGTCTCAGGAAGCAGATGTATACATCTCAGAGCTGCTTTGAAATCAATGTGAGGTCACCATTTGGAAAGAGGGGTGGGTACCAGGAAGTGGTCTCTTTCATTGGCCAAAAGCTGGCCAATTGGTACCACCTCTTTCCCCGGAAAAGCAAGGCTGTGACCTCCACTCATTCTGTCTCCAATTTCCCCTTCTCTCTTAAATCCCAAAAGGGATGGGGAAAAAAGGTTCCAAGATAGCAGCCTACCCAAACTATGTGCTTGGTAAAGTAACATTCTCTGGTATTTTGATTTTAGCCCAGGCATCCCCAAACTGCGGCCCTCCAGATGTTTTGGCCTACAACTCCCATGATCCCTAGCTAACAGGACCAGTGGTCGAGGAAGATGGGAAATGTAGTCCAAAACATCTGGAGGGCTGAAGTTTGGGGATGCCTGTTTTAGCCAGTTGTATTCCTTTGAGTTTGATTGAACGAAAATGCAATTCAGTCCAACCACCTAACTTCTCAATCACAGCCAGTAACCCCAAAACTTTCCGGATTTGAAACAGTTCCATTCTATAACAAAATATTTTTCTTTCTTTCATGTATATCTTTTTGTACAATTCCCACTTTCTCCAGGGGTGCAGCCACGTATCAATATTAATTTTTATTTTTAAGAGTTAAAATGAACCCGAAGGTCATGAAGCCTGCCTGCATCCCACAAGAACAGAACCATCTACCTCACATCACCTACAAATCAATCTTATTTGGTTCAAGTTAAGAGCAGGTGTTTCTGCTGATAGCAAATAATAAGTGAACTGGATAGACACAAAATATCTTCAGATTGCTAATCAATCTGACTTGGAGGAAAATGTCAAACTGGCTTCTGATCTAGACATATAGCAAGTATGGAGCATAAGCAATATACCTTGCATTGACTGAGGTAAAGTGCAATCTTATTGGTGTGCAGTAAGATAATAATTGGTATCCACACATTTCTAGTTATTGACCACCCAGAAGGCATATATGGCGATAAAAGATTCATGGTGTGTGGGGAACTGCACCCTTGCAGATTTGCTGAGTTGCAACTCCAGCACCCTTGACTTTTGGCCATCCTTGCTGAGGCTGATGTGAGATGGAGCCCAACAAATGCTGGTAGTCACAGCGGTTCATCATAGTAAATTATATCTCTTATGTATCTACATGCCCCCCCCCAATGCAGTTAGAAGCTATGCTAGTTTTCACAGGACTGGAATCTAAATGAAGACTCGAGAAAGAGGCTTTAGTCAACATTCAGGCTATGCAACATTTGGTGCAGATTTGAAGCCACTTTCAGTCACAGTAATTTTATTTAGAGCACAAATACATCTATGGAAGCAGAATCCCACCTATGCCCTCATACCTGCGCTTGGAAATTGGTGTTGTATGTATAGTTTCCCTCCCCTTTATATACCTATCCAGCTACAGAACACAGCTACATCTTTGGAAGCAGAATTCCACCCAAGCTGTCATACCTGGATTTGCAAATTTGTGTTGTGCCTGCCAATCAGATGCATCGGAGAGGAAGTGGGGTATTCAATCCACATATGCACCCCATTCCCTTTGCCTTGGGAAATCAAAGGAAATGTTGCCTTTTAAAAATGACCCTACAAAATATGCAGCCATGCCTACCCCATGCATGCTGAGTTAGATAAATGCTATGGACTGGAAACATACATCTCCTTATGATAAACACACTAATACATAGGTAGATGGTCAGAAGCAATTGCTTTAAAAAATCAGAAGTTGTTAATGTTTTTAATATAATAGGATGCTGTCTATTTGAATGAACTAGTCCTAATGACATTTTATTACAAAAAGTGTTGTGTTCAGAAACAAGAGAGATGCTTCCCTCCGCAGTAAACATCGACAAGAGTCTCTTATCTTTAAGCCAGTGAGCATAAAAAAATCCCCTCTCTATCGCATTTGCACATAGAATCACCACCATCAGTTTCACCATCCTAGGTAATTTGCTTGTACAGTTTTTGATGGTCTGGTTTCTTCCATATATTTCTTTTCTTCATACATTTGAAAACAATCACTGGAATTACTTCAGTCTTAGAAAATGAATATACAAGTCCTAAGCGCAGCTAGGATAAAAGCTGTGTGTGATTGGGCTGTTGCAGTTATTTGTGCCTTCCGTTTGGTAAGAATGGTCTCATTAAAAACAAGCTACAGTTGGGGTAACTCAGAGCAGTTAGCAAGAGACAGTCAGAGAGGTGACCTTCTGCATCTGTTCCAGGTCAGGAAACTCACGTCACAGAGCCAGAAAAACAGTTGATCAGTTTTACCAGACAAATAAGCTTTGCAAAGGATCTCTTTTGTTCTGAATGTTGTTTGTGTGGTGTGTGTGTGTGTTACCTTATTATGAAAACTGAAAAAGCAAAAAGTTACCAAGTTATCTCATTTATGTAATGCACTCTCTGTGATTAAGACTTACTGGAAATGACCGTGAGAAGATTTTTAAAATATTAGGTTGTACAAAGCACACACAAATGTCCCTTTCCCCCCAATCCACCCATCCCGGTCAGGTCAGGAGTCTCAAGTTAACCAGCTTAAAGTGTTCTTCATGCAGGTAAGTCTATTTCTTCTCCTAGATTTTCACTTTATATTTTGTTAAGATGAATAACTTTAATGCTAACAACTTGAAACCAAGTCACTAATTGAAAGAGAGGTTTGAAAGAAGCAAGTTAACCATCTTCTGGGAATGGGACTCCAGAGGTAATTTTCAAGGTTACTTTCTCCTTATTAAAAACTCGGCAAAATAATAATGAAGTGAAAACTGCCTCATTAAGGAAAGAATAAGATCACTCGTCAATTTCTCTGCCTTTATCATCTGATGTTCTGTTGGTATTGGAGCAGAGCTGCAATGTGTTCCTTGAGCCTCCTCCCCCCCCCAGCCCCTGAACATTCACTGTAAACACAGAGGAGCCATAATTATACCATATTTGATCCTTATCAAAGCAACTGATCCATGTATCGATTTACATAAGGGAAAGCACATAAAACATGATTGCTTTTCACCTTTACTCTTCCCTGCTCGAAGGAAAGTTTCTCTTTGCAGACTTCGTCTGAATATAAAAATCTCCAGCTGAAATTTGTGATGTTAAACAAACCATACCACTCATTCAACTTTTTAATTAAGGATTCAGTGTTCCGTCCCTTTTCAGACATTAAAATTCAGGTGCAGTCATTAATCTTTCTAAACGAATTCACCTGTGGCTAATACTGATGTATTTTCTATGAGGCTTGTCATGGACTGCACACTGAATGCATAACCACTCCACAGTTAATTACACAAGAGATTATCATTAATGTCAGAAAGATAAAACCTTCCTAGAAGCATTACAGGGGTTTAATTTTTTTTTAAAAGTAATGACTTATTTTATTTTTCTTAACAGCTCCTCAAGTATTTAGAAACAACAGAAATTTGTTTACAGCTCGTGAAAGTTGCCAATGATCATCAGATGACTAAGGAGAGACAGTCTGTTGCTGTGTCTTTGTTGCTTAAGGGTGTGATTGAGTTTAAAAGTTCAGCAGTTCAAAACGTACAGGTGGAAGCAGCAACGAACAATTGGAGTCTGGAAAGTCCCTCTTAAGGTTTCAGCCAGCCATGACTTTTCAAAAGGACACCTCATTCTGCTCCCCCCTGGTTCCTTCTCCTCTGCAACAGCAGCCACTGAGTATGTTAAGTCATCCTTGGGCTGATTTTGGACAAAGGTTTCCCTCCTCTTAATTTTCTCTCCAACCCCCCTTTTAAAAATTATCCAGTCTTCTACAAACTTTGAGGTTCCCTTGAGGCTGCTGAAGAGGATAGATCTCTCTTGTTTGTGGATGGCACTATTTTGGCTACATATGAATCTGTATTCAGAGGATGAGATTTTGTACATAAAGTGCTGGTTTTCATCGGCAAAACATAATCACATTGTGACTCCCAGTGGATAAGTGCAAACCTAAACACATTTACTCAGAAATCAATCCCAATGGGATCCTACTTGTTTGATTGATTGTAAGATTTTTTATCTGTCTGTCACCATAAGATCATAGGTTACAAAAAGGTAACATGAAGTGTTTGTTTCTTAAAACATAAAATCATTTCAGTTATATTTAAAAGTAAAACCACCCAAACAAAAAACCAGAATAGTATAGTATGTGTGTTTAGGATTGCAGTCTAGGTGTGCTTAACTTAAAATAGAGGAGTGGTATTTTCAGGGACTATTTCCCACTGGTTTGGGACTTCGAATGGTGTGTCTCCTTCCTTCCTTTATTTATTTATTTGCATTTATATACCACTTTGTATTTAACAAAGCTCTACGGTCTAAACAAAACCAGAACACTATATTATTAAAACATTAAACAAAAAAGAGAAACAGAACCAAAAACCAGTGAAACAGCAACACAGAGCACAGAAAAGCACATAAAGGCAAATAGAACAGAAATACAGAGGATTCAAACATATATAACAGGCTCTCATCTTACGGGTCAGGAAAAACCTGGGCAAAAAAGTTAAGTCTTGACAAGATATCTGATGTTTCTGCCTCACATATGGCAGAGGGCACAGTATTCCACAGAAAAGGGGCAAAAAGCAGAAAAGGTCCAATTTGGGGTCACCACCCTATGGTATTCTATAGGCTGCAGTAGCATTGATAGAATTTCCCTAGACAATCTAAGTGATATTACAAGCCTAGTACAGAGGGGGCAGGCGGTCTTTCAGGAATCAGGTTTATAACTCTCCTGTAACTAGAATTAGGATTCTCTTTTTCTCTGCTCCCGAATAATGAGGAAAGCTATCTTTAGACTCTTGTAGTTGGAAAGAAACCTCCATCTAGCTGCATAATAAACTTGGCACCACCCAGCACTGACACCTTTGACATTTCCCAGATGTTCACAGCCACATATCTTAAGTGCTTGGCTAGTGGCTTATACGAGGCCACTGATTTGTGTCCAGGGGACAGAGAGGTGAGCAATGACTGCCTTTCCTGCAAGATCCACGTCAAGATGCAGGTTGGAAAGGGCCCTTTATTTTTTGAGAATGCATGTAAGCTCCACAGTGAGGTCTTATGAAAGATGGGCAAGTATTTAATGGTTCTTGTGTTTGCATTTGTTTTAAAAAAAAACCCATAAGATTTTGTTTTTTTGAAAAATGGACTTTGACTGGAAGAGGAGGAGGCTAGGGGAACGGACCCAGTGTTCAGACTGCTGATAGGTATCTATCAGTAGCACAATTTCATAGGGGCTTTGCCCGACAGGCTAGTGCTCTGTGCTGGGAGCTGCTGGAAAAAGCATAGGTAGCTCAGTTGGCTAGAATGTGGTGCTAATAATGCCAAGGTTGCAGGTTCGATCCCTAAAGCCACATATTCCACATATTGCAGGGTCCTTTCCAACTTTCTAATTCTATGCCTATGTCAGACAGCTGATCTATACATGTGGAAAGGATCCAGGAGTCCTGGTAGACCACAAACTTGACATGAGTCAACAGTGTGATGCAGCAGCTAAAAAGCCAATGCAATTCTGGGCTGCATCAATAGGAGTATAGCATCTAGATCAAGGGAAGTAATAGTACCACTGTATTCTGCTCTGGTCAGACTTCAGCTGGAGTACTGTGTCCAGTTCTGGGCACCACAGTTCGAGAAGGATTCTGACAAGCTGGAACATGTCCAGAAGAGGGCAACCAAAATGGTCAAAGGCTTGGAAACAATGCCTTATGGGGAACGGCTTAGGGAGCTGGGTATGTTTAGCCTGGAGAAGAGAAGGTTAAGGGGTGATATGATAGCCATGTTCAAATATATAAAAGGATGTCATATAGAGGAGGGTGAAAGGTTGTTTTCTGCTGCTCCAGAGAAGCGGACACGGAGCAATGGATTCAAACTACAAGAAAGAAGATTCCACCTAAACATTAGGAAGAACTTCCTGACAGTAAGAGCTGTTCGACAGTGGAATTTGCTGCCAAGAAGTGTGGTGGAGTCTCCTTCTTTGGAGGTCTTTAAGCGGAGGCTTGACAGCCATATGTCAAGAATGCTTTGATGGTGTTTCCTGCTTGGCAGGGGGTTGGACTGGATGGCCCTTGTGGTCTCTTCCAACTCTATGATTCTGTGATTCTATGATTCTATATGATCCCCACCATATGGATATCGGATTCCTTTTCCATCAATTGCTACCCAGTGGCTGAAGTTTCTTACTTCCTATTTGCCGCCTTAGTGACCACTGCAGATTAAAGGTGTACTTCTATTCCCCTCCCATTTGAGTCATAAATTTAGTAGGGCCACTGGCTGGGAAGAGGAGCGATAAAAAGGCATCTCAGCGCTGGATCTGGTCCATGACCTGGCACTCTAAGTTGTTCTAAACCAGTTAATTTTATTGATTCTTTATTTTAAAAACAGAAACCCAGAACAAACAAGAAACTGATGCAAATGATCCTTTTAAAAGCGGATACACAAAGCTTTCCCCCGCCCCCTTCTGAAAAGGATGAATAGCACAGCTTATGGGAACTGAAATTTATAGAGCGATGGAGAAGTCTGTTGGGAAGGCACAAGTTCAGAGGTTGTAAAGTAATAAAGCAATCTGAGAATAGTCAAGCAGTGCAATTTATAGGAAACTTCGGGAAAACTCTGCTCGCGAGGTAGCTGGTGTTCCAAAATAAACACAATATAAGAGATGGGAAAAGAGAGGTTTGTGTTGATACTGGAGGTGGATAGATATAACTAACTAAAACACATTTATTCTTCTTCATTCATTTATCACTGAAAATCCTTTTTACAAAAAAATTAATTTCTTTACCCAAACAGGGAAAACGTGTGGAAAATGATACAGCTGGATATGTGTCAGACTGAATTTTGTGACCAGTCGTAGGAGTTTGCATCCATCATATGTAGCACTTCTTATAAATGATTTTTAAAAAACACACACAAGTACATAAGAGAGAGAATGAGATAATTCACTATATAGAATATATCTATTGGGGGGGGGGGAGGAGTGGTGGAGCAAGCCATCAGACACAATGGCTGAAATCCAGAGTCTATTGTACTTGCAGAAATGGAATTATGTAAGGGGGATCTTGCCTACGGAAATATTCAAAGTGCATCCAGAGATTATATATTTCACAGGAGAAAGGCTTTTCACAGATACTCTTGCACACAAAGCTTGCGGAAGAAATTGTACATTTCTAAGATCTTGGAGGTGTTATCCAGCCAATCATATATACTTTTAATTCCCGTTAATTAATTAAAGTTAGTTAAATACCTGTTTTACTGTCCTTGAAATCAATGGGATTCAAAATGCTTAGGGTTAAGGTTGCCATTATTTCAAAAAGTGAAAATCCGGACACAAAAGTTGTTGAGTTTTTTGGGGCAAAGTTATAGCTTTTTCTTTTTTCTTTTTTACAAAATCTCAATAAAGTTTTTGAGCTATTTTTAAAGAAAGTTGCCAAAATCAACACCCAACATTGCTTGCTAAGCATCCGGATTTTCTAGGACATTTCAGCAATTTCCGCCTGGACACTGTTTACGATGGCCAAATCCCGGCTATGTCAGGGAGATTCCAATTGTATGGCAATCCTACACCACATATTTTTATTTTCCATTCAAAGGACCCCTGGATCCTGACACATTTGCATCAGTGTGTGGTTTTGGGTCCTGATTTGTAGTAGATGAAGAAGAAAAAAAGCAAATCCAGCAGGCTCCGTTTATATAAAAAACCAATTAATGCCTTTCAGGCAGAATGAGAAATACAGATTGCACACCACACTAGAAACTGAGACAAAATGAGTTCCAAAACAATTATGAAAATGATATTTATGTGTACAGCACTGTTATTGCACCAGTGGATCAAAACGAGAGGGACAAATGGATAATATCACTCAGGTCCAATTAATGCTTCTTCTTAACCACTTTTTGTATGTGATAAATATGTCAATGAATGCAACAGCATTTGCCCAGTTAAAGGAATGTTTTACAGCCCCCTATGCACCCCTAGTTTAAAATAATATTCTGCTATTACTTTTTAGTCAATAGCATTTTTAATATGCATGTTAAGAAAACCAATCAACTTGTTTCAACTTCAGTGTTATTTTAATAACTTGGTGTAATGTGAGGAAAGGCTTGTCCTAGTTTATTGCCATCCACATTTCCTGCACATTTGAACACCTCAAAACCAAGGAGGGCTGGAACAAAAGTACCCACTTCAAAGCCATGTTTCACACTTTGCTTTTCTGTCTTTTCAGTCCCCAAAGCCAGGCTTCTATAAACAACAGCAGATAATGAGTTTATGCATGTAATTTGATTTAAATGGAATCTAACGGCTATACACTGATTCTGTGGACATCGTGAAGCACGCCTCTGAATAACTTTGTATCAGATTTATTAGTTATTTCGCAAATAAATTGATCTGGAAATGTTCTTGGTTAGTCAGACATACATAATTTCTTTGCATTTCCCCTTCTCCCCACCTCCCTACAAGAAGATTACAAATATATTAGGTCCTTTTGAAATAGATACCATATCCCCAGTGATTTTTTTAAAAAATAAAAACCTAGACTGATATTATATTTCACGTATAAATATGAATACCAGTAAATCTTAGGAGTTGAAAGGCTGCGATTTTTGGAGGGAGAGTTGGTGTCCGGATTTTAATATGCATGATGGAAAATGTAAGATTTCTTGTATCTACTTTGTTTTCCACTAAAACAACGGTCAGGCGAAAGTGTGGGATGTTCTCATTCTGTGATCCGAAGTACATGATAAAATCCTGTAAATCTACTCAAACTGGCAGTCCTCCTTTCTCTAATATGGTAAAAACATACTTTAAAATGCTCTGCCAATTATATATCCACCAGCAGGGCAATCCTGTGCAGGTTTATTTAGAAGCAAGTCTCTCTGTGCTCAGTGGTGCTTACTCCCAGGAATGTCGTTCCCATCCCTATGGTGAGCAGTGGTAGACTTGGGGCTCTCAAATTTAGGCGGCACCCTATGCAATGCTAAAATATTGGTGCCCTTGCCTCTCTTGCTTTGTTCTACAGCACTGTTGTGGTGCCCCCTGCTGCGTGGCACCCAGTGCAGCCGCACTGGTCATGACACCATAAAACCACCTCTGTGGTGAGTGAGAATTTGACCACGCTTTAGAGGAGGAGTGAATGAATGAGTCCAGTGGGCCCATCAGCTCACTTCCTTTATAGGTCTACCACCTTCCCCTTTCTTCACGCAGTATCTATCCCTGGGCAGGGTGGACTTTGCCAGTTGCCTTCTGGGGGTTGAGTGGATTTTTTTTGGGGGGGGGGTGTTCTTCAGTGGGCCTCTGGAGCATCTCTTTTTCTCCTACCTCACACTGTCCTTATCTGTTTGTCTCCTGGTGGGTTCATGTCTTTAGATTTTTCTGATGGGCTGGTAAGTGGATTAGTCTGCACATCACTGGTAAGAACCTTGAAGCACTCTTGGGTGAAAGGCATTTCCCCCAGCCACCTGCCATCACCAACTGGCTTGGAGAGCTGCTTGGGCTGGTGCTCTTGGGGCCTGGGGTGTGTCACCTGCTGAATGCTGGACGATGGAATGGGATGCACACATCAGGTCTCACACCCTGCCTGCTCCTCTATACTTGTTGGGATCCGTCTGTCTAGAGAGACAATGGAATGTGCCTCCAGGGATGAAGTCAAACCACTGCCCAGATGACAAGGCCCTCTCAGCATCGCTGATGTGGTCCAAATATGCTTGGCTTCAGGAGTTGCCAGAAGGCGGCATACAAGGCACCATCCAACCATCTTAGGGACTCCACTCCAGATCTGTGTAGGGTTTACTCCTTAGCTTTCTCTTTTCCCAAAGATATCCCGCAAGGCAGCAGAGGTTTAGGATCAGAATTTTCCTTCTCCAAGATGGGCTACCTTGCCAGGTTGATGGGCCGCATCTGCCCCTCACTTCCTTCTACAGCACATGCAGAAACAGCCGTCTTGACCATTGGTCCCACTCTTGGTGTTTTCTACTCAATTTGTCAGAGCCTGTCCTTGCACGCAAGGTGATGGGAAAACACAGATCCTCATCATTCTCCTTAGGGTTACAGTTAGGTAGCCGTGTTGGTCTGAGTCGAAACAAAATTAAAAAATTCCTTCAGTAGCACCTTAAAGACCAACTAAGTTTTTATGTCTTGTGGTTCCTGATGACAGGCCCAAAAAAGAAAATAACAGAACACCACTAGATATCACGTACAGCTCCCAAGTTAAAACAGTACAACACATCATCAGAGATCTACAACCTCTCCTGGACAATGACAGCTCTCTTTCTCAAGCTCTGGGAGGAAGACTTTTCATTGCCTACAGGCAGCCACCCAATCTTAAACAACTCCTCACCCACAATAATACAACCACCAGACTTAACATAGTACCAGAGCCTGCAATAAACCCAGATGCCAACTTTGCTGCCACATACACCCGGACAACACCATTACTGGCCCCAACAACATCCAACATACCATCTCAGGACTATTTAATTGCTCATCTTCTAACATTGTGTATGCCATCAAATGCCAACAGTGCCCTTCAGCTCTCTATATTGGACAAACAGGCCAAACCCTACACCAAAGGATAAATGGACACAAATCTGACATCAGGAACCACAAGACAGAGAAACCAGTAGGAGAACACTTCAATCTCCCAGGACATTCTATACAAGATCTCAAAGCAGCTGTTTTATTACAGAAAAATTTCAGAAACAGACTGGAAAGAGAAGTTGCTGAATTGCAACTCATTAGCAAGCTTAAAACCATGGAGCCACCTGGAATGAACAAAGACATAGGATTCTTATCTCATTATACATGATCAAGCTTTCCTTAGCACCTCAGCCCTTGCTCCCCCCCCGCAAAACCAATTGCAGTCATTAACAGTTGTTAACAGTCATCTATAGGTTTACCACTCCTATCAGCCCATCATCCATTCCCATCACCCCCACCCTCTGAATATACATAAGGGTCTGGTGGCTTCTGTTTCAGTGTATCTGAAGAAGTGTGCATGCACACAAAAGCTCATACCAAAATAAAAACTTAGTTGGTCTTTAAGGTGCTACTGAAGGATTTTTTTATTATTATTATTCTCCTTAGGGGATGTGGAAACTCGGGGTGTGGAAATTTATTTTGACCATATCTTCTGAGTAAGTCAGAATCTTCAAAGGGTGTGGATCAAACGTATTTATCCATCCACTATGACTACCTGTCATTTACTGAGGAGCAGACATATAAAGATTTCCAGCAAGTTTAAGCCCAAGGGTGGTGGTGAAATCCACCTTTCTTTCTTGAGGGCAACACAAAAAGTCATCGTGCCACTTTCTCATCAAACCTAAGCTTGCTTTACTACTTCAAGAAAATGAAATGTATTATTTATAACTTAACACATAAAATTGCACCATTTGGTATAGTTATGAAATGTAAAAAAAGTATAACTGCCGGTTAATTAGTTTATTCATATATAATTAGAAATATACCCAGTGTTAAAGATGAGTTGCAAGCTGCTGCATGCTAAGGAACCTCTTCATCATTGCCAGGAAAATATGGAAAAGGGAGGAGGGAACTGAGGGTTGGGACAAATAAGATTTGATACCGGTAATAGAAACCACCAACACTGCATGCAGTAAATCAAAGATTATCCGGCTCTGGCCTAGTCACAAATGTTAGTATCCAAGATAGCACTAGGTTCCAGTTCTGTCAGCACCATTTGCAGAATGTGACTTCCCCTCTCTCCTTCTTCTGCAACACCTTAAATCTGTTCTAGGGATTCCCTCAACACTTTAGAGCAGATTTTGAGAGGATGCAGGGAATGAACAGGTGATGGAGAGGGGGAAAGTCCCATAGTGCAAGTGGAAATACTCATGCTAATTGGATGAATCTGGGTGTTACTGCCCAGTATATGTGGACCTCAGGATTATCATGCAAAAACCAAAGAAACCTCTAGAGTGGAATTTAATGTAGTGTCAAGTGGGATATGCATGCAGGGGCCAAGGTCACACTCCCCCCCCTTTCCTGCCCCTGTGCATCCCTTAAAGCTGTTATAGGTCCCCCCCTAGCATTTTTCAAATGTATTGTATAGAATAGGGTTGCCATATTTCAAAAAGTAACATTCCTGACACCCACAAAGTTGTTGGAAGATGCCATTTTTACACCCAGAAACCAGGACGTCAGGAATTTCCCTAGGCCTAATATAGAATGAATGAATGGAGAATATATTTGGGTATTGTTGAAAAAGAGTGTGTGAATGTCAGGAGTAGGTCAGCAATAAAAACATCAATGTCAGTTGTTAATTCTTTACTGAAAGAACCCAAACCAGTGCAGGCCTAGAGATCCCAACAAGTCTTCTCAGTAGGTCTTGCCCCAACAAGACAATTGTGAGGACTAAAAGACCCCCCTTCCCACAGCCAAACTACCTATTACAAGGCAACACTGTTTCTTTCTTGCAATGGGTAGTTCTGCTGCCTTGAATCTCCCAACTCCTTTTCTGAAGGGAGTTAGATATTGAGGCTGCTCACATCCACGTGAACACATTTGAAAACTTTCACAGGTTACTCCAATCTCTGCTCCTTTGCCATTTTCTCCAAGCAATGACGCCCTGTGGAGATAATTCCTTTGCTGCAGGTTGTGCACATCTATATAGAAAACGTGTTACTTATTCAGTGTTCTTTGGTTCCCGAAATCTAAATGTATTGGATGGTTGGGGGGGGGACAAATCAGGTATTCAAAGATGACTGTCTTTGAGTAGGGAATGAGTCTCATGTCCCTTTGCCCTTTCAGATTTAATACTGATAGCGGCCACAATCCAAACTAATAATAATGAAAATCTGACTTTCTGCTGCCGTCCTGCTGTTCTAATCTGAAAATATGCAAATTATATATTGGAGAGAAACAAAGTGTGTGAATTTTAATGCACATTTTGTTCTTTTTGTTCTTTGATCAAGAGTGGCCTGAAAACATTCCCCACTTTCTTTGCAAGCTTCTATGTGACTCACATATACAAACAAAGAGCGGTTTCTGGAATATTGCTGAAATAATCACCAGGCACCATTTGCTTAGCAGTGACATGAGCTTAGGCACCTGGCTCCTACTGCAGCCAGTAAACAAGACTGCCCTGTCTTCCTTCTGTTTTTATATGAGAATCATTCAACACAGGAAGCTGTGTTACACCAAGTCAGTCCACACCACGGTTCTTCAACCTTGGGTTCCAATATGTTTGAGTACAGGACCCATCATCCTTAACATTGGCTAAGAACTGGCTACGATTGTGGGAGTTGTAGTGCTACAACATATGGAGACCCAAAACTGCAGAATACTGGGTCTACTCTGACCAGCGTCAGGGACTTGCCAGCGATAACTTGAAATACTGGGTCTTTCACATGAAAAGCATGTGCTCTACTATTTTGAGTCATGGATCCTCCTTCTGTTTAAACATCTGGTTAGTTTTGAGGGCCATGCTATATAAAGAACAGACTTCTTTCTCATAACCCTGCTTGCTCAGTTAAGTAATTGTTGGAGTCCCCATTGCTGGGGATGGATGGATGGATGGATGGATGGATGGATGGATGGATGGATGGGTTTAGCAGTTTCAGTTCTCTCACCTTCCTATTTTTTCCAATCTTAAATTAGCTTCTCCACATTTCTGGCTGAAATTTGCCTAAAAGCACACACACATATATTTTGCAAGCAGTTTCATCAACATCTGCTGCATTTTTATGTTATTGTCATCAATATATGCATTTTAATGCACATTGTATCATAGTATATGCATTTTTGTATGTCTCATTGGGCGGGAGGACTGCATTGCAAAATTCAGAGGTGTATGAATTTCAAAAGATGGTTGTGTTTTGGTTCACATATTGTTTGAGAAAGTGTGAATTTGGCAGGTTCACCTTTTAATGGGAACTTAAATCTCACCTCCATCCCTACCCATCACTATCAGAAGCACTGTTGGTGAGATATTAGACCTGGGCCTTTTCAGTCATGGCACCATGACTATGGAAAACCTGATCCTGGGAAGCTCGTTCAACCCCCTCTAGTGATAATTTGGCATGTGGCAAAACAATCACCTTATTTGTCATGCTAATGGACTTGTTCTTCCATTCTTGAAGCTGACTTTATTAATAGCATGTGTTATTGCTTTATTGCCTAGTTTTTTTGACTGGTTTTGCCTAGTTTTTGAATCCCTTTGGGGAAAAGCAGGAAGTATTTCAATGAACAAATGAATGCATGAGTGGGCAAATGAGGTTACCGGGCAGAGAGGAATGTTTATATTCAAGCACAGTGCCAAGAGGTGCTGTCATCTGTCATCAAGAGCACTTTAGGGCAGTCAACTCTAGCACTCAGCCAGCAGATTTGGGCTGTCATTTAAGTGCGGGAAACAGGCAATTCATTTACTAACTACTATATTCTTAATACAGGGGGAGTGTGTGGTTTAGAATGGCTTCCTTTTCAAAACCAGTCTGACAAAACAAAATTTTTTAGAAAAGTATTCAATGAAAAAAGCCGCTGAAATTACTTGAATTCCTATTAATACAACTACTCCTGCCAAAGACTTCTCTGGACATGCTGCAGTGGTGTAGGTACAGATAGAGTAAAAAGACCTTGCACCAAATCAGTAATGACTCCAAGCTTTCTTTGGATAAGACAGCCTCCATTGACCATCCTCTGTCCACGAGGTTAGCTCCTTACTGCAGCAAGATCAAGGGACTCCTGTCTGTGGACCCTGTAATGTGATTTGGGCTCCTGGCAGATGCTCAAGCACGCCGACTCTTGAAACAAATCCCAAAAGGTTGCCTTTCACCTTATTATGGGCATCTCAATGTTCCGGTAGGAGTTCCCTCACAAGCACTTTGTAGCTGCCTCCAATGAAGAGGAGCCAAGAAAGTGGCTACCCGCTGAAAGTGCACAGTCACAATATGTAAGAATTAGGACATGCATGGGCATGTTTGCAGGAGCATCTATGATAGTGGTCCTTCTATTTTTGTAGATGGGCTAATATGTCAAGTCCTATGTCTGTGACTTCCGTTGTTACTTCCTGTCTCTTGTTAGTGGCTAAGAACCATTTACACAAGAAGTACTATTAACACATTCGGGAGATTTTGGACATGCCTTTAATACATTTACACAAGTTGTCCTGGTGAGCTTCAGAGACGCAAACAGCACCAGGCTTCAACTCAACTGACAATGTGTTGCAAAGCCTACTTTGCATTTTTGGACATATGTTCAATTTCATCTCATGAGCCAGGGACTTACTGGTCTGATACACAAGCTGCAAAAGGCTTCATTCCCCCCCCCCCACTCTCGTTTCTTGGTTCAGCAGCATGCCTTGCAGAGTGTATTTGCAAGATGTCATTCTAACAAGCATGCAAATAGGCTGTGGAGTCAGAGTCAGATTTCACACAAGACAAGATTCTTTCTTTCTTTTTATCTGTGGGCTTTAGTGCTAAGAAGCCCAGCGGGATCCATCCAGTTTACAAAAGTGCTTCCTTGTTGCACACAGTGTGTGCTCAGAGATACCATCCCACGCAGAGGGTCTCCTCCCCCTCTGCCCAATGGTCTTTCTGGCTGCTCAGCTCATATTTGTCACAAGTTTACAAAAACCAGGGGCTAAAGAAAGCACACACACCGTTTGCATCACTAATCTCATTACAGTAACAGCAAGAGAAGTGGCCGACAAAAAAAATGTAGCCGGTAAGCTGGCTACTGTGTACACACATTTCCTTGCCATGCACAGCATGAGCCCCATCAAAACATGTGTAACGATGGCCTCACTTCAATTGTCCATTGTACGCAGTTGATTCCTCATTGCCAATGAAACCCTTTGGCCTACCTTACTGAGAAGAGAACAGCGGACGGCAAAGATACTGCCTCATCTTTCTAATCCAAAGTGTCATGCTCCCCCCGCCCCCCACTAGAGAAGGATTTCGAGTTTCCTCATGTCCCTCTGCCTTTTATACTTTGATGTATATGGATATAAATCTATGGGAATCAAAATTATATCGTTGCCATTATACCATATTGCAGATACATCACCACTACTGACATTTACAGGACTGCAGCCTTGTGATCAATGTGGTTTTTGCAGCTGGCTATGTGGTGCTACGTATCTGATGCAATCCTATGCATCTTGACCAGAAGTGGCTCCTGCGGGTATGGCACTGCTATGGCAGGTGGGCTGCTGTTGCCTAATGGAAGGGGGAGGAGTGAGGCAATGGGGAGGTCAGGACAGTGCAAATGAGCTGACGGGAGCTCTGAATTGATTTAATTGGTGTGCTTGCACCGCGCCAACCTCCCTGCTACCTTGCTACTCTCTCTCCAGCCCACCTGACAAGCTGCTTCTGTCCCATTGACTTCAGTATTTCATTGACCAAGACAGTGTGTATTGGATTGCAGCTTTTCAGCTAATTGCCGCCCTTAAACAACATCCCCATACACTTCAAATTTATGGGATTGGATTCACTTCTGTATGAGATCAGCTGGACTGTCAACACACTTGCATAGATATGCTTCCTCGTTGTGCTCCCAGGTCTTAGGCTCTCCACCTTTGGTCTAGATCAGGCATCCCCAAACTTCGGCCCTCCAGATGTTTTGGACTATAATTCCCATCATCCCTGACCACTGGTCCTCTTAGCTAGGGATCATGGGAGTTGTAGGCCAAAACATCTGGAGGGCCGCAGTTTGGGGGTGCCTGGTCTAGATGAATCTGAAATTTTGCACAAGTAAATAATGTGCCATTTATGGACCAGAGATGGGAATTTGACTGGATCTACACTGCCATGTCTCAAAGAGAGAGAGAAGAGAGAGAGAGAGAGAGAGATACACACAGAGATATGAAGATAAATAATTATTCTTATTTCATTGCTAAATTGTGTGTTCCTAATTCCTGATTTTTAGAATCTGTACTCTCTCCTCTTAGGTTTAGCCCAACATCTACATTTTTATTTGTATTTGGTGTTCAGTATTATTGACAAGATACTCCAGTGCTTTAAATTAATGATTGATTTTTTTGTGTGTCAAAACAGATAGGAGGCACTTGATGCTCAGTTCACAACTTTAATTTAAACAGTGAAGATAGAAGTGTGATATTCAGCCTGCCACCAAAATTTGCAATGTGCATTCTATTTATAATAATTGGGAATTATTTGACACTTTTCCTGTATTTAAACCTGACTTTGACAGGAATCAAAGTCAGATTTATAGTTAATGTAGAACATGCTGTTCAACTGTTGCAGAATAAACACAAGATGCATTTAGAGTAGGAATCAGATTAATTGTCTTGATTGGCTGTCATGCTTCATTCACATCAAAGGCAAAGTACAGCGAAACAAAGCCTCTCAAAATATATTCTCTTGCCTTTGAGAAATGTTTCGTCGCCTATGGCAAGAAAGACTAATATTTTTAAAGTTGTGCTCTTGTGCTTAAGTAACTTTTTAGTTCAGATGAAAACTGAGTAAGAAGTGACATGAGAGAAGTTTTTAAAATCATACATGGCATGGAGAAATTGGATAGACTTCTCTCCCCTTCTCTCATAAAGTATGGAACTCACTCCCACAGGTGGCAGTGATGACCATCAGCTTGGATGGCTTCAAAAGGGGATTGGAGAAAATTCACGGAAGGTATGGCCATCAATGGCTAGTAGCCACAATGACTATGTTCTGCCTCCATGACTGGTGGCAGCAAAGCTCCTCAATACCAGTTGCTGGAAACCACAGGAGAGGAAATGTCAAAGGTAAATTGAGACAAAGACTTGACTTTAAAGCTTTTCATGCATTCATTGGCCATTGCACTTCACATATGCAGATAAAAGAATTGCCTTATCCCCTGCAACTTTCCCATGAAAGCCACATTGGATTGGCATTGACAAGCAGAGTAGTGACGGTCTTAAATTTAGCTTAGGACATGCCAGTTAGGACTGTCCTTGGATGACAGGTGTGGCAGCGAAACCATGCTTCCATACGAGTGGGAGACTTGTAATCTGGTGAACCAGGTTCGCGTCTCTGCTCCTCCACATGCAGCTGCTGGGTGACCTTGGGATAGTCACACTTCTCTGAAGTCTCTTAGCCCCACTCACCTCACAGAGTGTTTGTTGTGGGGGAGGAAGGGAAAGGAGAATGTTAGCCGCTTTGAGACTCCTTCGGGTAGTGATAAAGCGGGATATCAAATCCAAACTCCTCCTCCGCTTCTTCTTCTTCTTCTTCTTCTTCTTCTTCTTCTTCTTCTTCTTCTTCTTCTTCTTCTTCTTCTTCTTCTTCCCTTCCTTCCTTCCTTCCTTCCTTCCTTCCTTCCTTCCTTCCTTCCTTCCTTCCTTCCTTCCTTCTTTGATTATGAACAACCCTTCTCTTCACTGAGATAAGTTTTTATGGAAGAATGAGTCAAAGATTCCATTTCCTTTCACTGGCCAAAGAACTTCAAATAAGTATGATAGCATGACTTATATAAGTTTTCTTGTGATAAATAGCAAATAAATGTAGGGTCCCCACCCCTTTAAAATATGCTTATTGGCATGAAATTTAAGGAAGCAGGACTGCCAATATGTACAACTGTCATATTTTTCCACATTTCCAGCAATTAAAACATTTCCTGGGCCCTGAGAATGGAGCTGAAAGGGGGGGGGCAGATAAGTAAATCTGTACAATTAAATTAGCCGGACACTTGTCATGGATAAACTGAAGCCATAGTTATTTCTTTATTGCATAGTAAACAGATCATCCCAGGAGAATCACTTCTCTCTTCTGAAACAATAAGGACCTTTTGATGAGCTTGACTCAGATATACTCTATGTAAGCTCACAAATTTATGTTCTCCCTTCAAATATGTTCGAGTCAAAATTCCACATTTGTCTTGGGTACAAAATTGCTGTTGGCAAACAATAGTTTCACTGTATGATAAAGAACCGCTGCTCGTTTCAGTCATGTCTTATACATGGATAAAAAACCTGCTACCGTAGGAAGTCTGAATTTGCTCACAAAATCACTAAGTATAGCAAAAAAAAATAAAATTATAATGGTAATGGTTGTAGATTTGTTTTTGTTTTTGTTTGCTTGCTTTTGCCTATGTAACAAATAAACAAATATCTCTCTTGAATAGGTGCAGCAACACAATTGCCTCCCAACAGTAAAATCATACAGTTGATGAAGTCAACCACTGATGATCCATTAGCTGATGAAAGAAGCTTTCATTTTTCTTTGAAACTGTGCTAAGAGAATATATGTTTAATGTTTCGTTTGTTTGTAACAGAGGTGTGTCAAGAGTAGAGCTGAAAAATCCAATTTGGATCCCCCCCCTTGAACTTGCAGTATGTCAAGTTGGGTGGGTGAGTGAAAGAAATAAATCTGCTTATTTCCTCTTCCCTTGCAATCCATTTTATTTTTGTGTCACACCTTTTTATGTTGTGATTTGTAGCTATTTTTTGGCTGAAGAGCAGCATAATTACAAAAATAATAATAATAAATTTTGATGCTGCTTTGAGGATGACGCCAGCAATCGTTCTAATTACTGCCAGTGACCTAATCCCATAACAGATTATTACAGAGGCATTACTGATGATCTTAGATTTAAATATATATTAATATCATACAATTAATGCCACTTTTGAATATACTTGTTTAGGATTGCAGCACAAATCTTCTTTCCATTGTGGGAAAGGAAAGGAAACAAAAGACCTTTGGAGTTTGGGGACTAGGCAGTCTTTTATACCCTCATGTCAACCAATAATAAAAGTTTGTGCAAAAATGGAAAAAGGACCAATGCTTGGGTTGTTTCCTATGTGTACTTCTCAGCAGAGATCGCAGTCCCTGCCAATTTTCCCCATTTGTTTCAATGGAGGAATGCATCCCACATAACACCCTTCTGTGCATGTCAACTGGATTCATAACCCAAGTAAGTGGGAAAATCTGGGCACATAGAGATCTGTCCACACGACATTTATTGATCTGGATAATAGGCTAAATGCAACCCACAATTTCACAGTGAATTTAAAATCATTGTGAAAGTAAAAAAGAGAGACAGGAAAAATAGAGTTGTTTTCCATTTTCCTTCTTTTGCAGCTCTTGAATGCAAAAAAGAGTTTGGAATATATATGTAAAGAAAGAAATAGATGCAGCCCGAAGATTTACCTATACAATAACTATGAAATTACAGCATCATGTTTATTTCATGCATTCAAATAGCATCTCACTCTCTTCGTCATCGGATGTGACTACCCTGCTGGGAAACATCACTTTGTTTGCTGATCTCACTGTGAAATGTTCAGTCACACTATTTATGGCCAATAGAGCCTGAAAAACTGCTACAGAGGTTGCAAATGAGTGGCTGTAGAAAAAATTGTCCCTCAAAGCTTTTTGAAAGTTCATTTTATCCAACCACATATTCTTATTTAATAAGCATTTTTGCTCTGAGGGGTCGTAACGACTTATAGTTGTTTATCATTTGAAAAAAGAAATAACTTCTTTACAAAAATGAGATTCCCTCTCCCTAAAGCATTGTGTATAGGAGTTTCTCTCTGTAGTGCCCAAGAAAATAAGGAAGCAAACTAAACTATACCTGGTTTAAGACCACAGTTTCATAATTGGGTTGGCTTCATTCTTCCTCACTACAGTTAATTTTATGAGAAAGTCTTGTGATTTCTCCGGTTCGAAGTCAAGTAACGTGGCCCTAAATTACTTTCATTTAAAAGAATGTCCACACACTGTATATGTAATTAGGTCAGCTATTTACTTACAAAAAGTTATTTCAAGCCTTAAGCTAGACTAAACTGCGAAAAATGCATTAGTCTGCCACGTTTGTTTGTCTGGAAGACAAGTGCTCCCAGCAAAGGGAAAGGACCGGGGACCCTTGGTTACTAATGAGTTATCAGACAGCTGCAAAAACAACATATCTGCCATTTTTAACATGAACAAAACTTTCCATTTTAATGAGAAAAATTCCTAGGTTTCTATAAAAATAACAGAAAGCTAGGAATGGGCAGAAATGACTGAAAATGAGCAAACCCCCCCCCCAATAGATCACTCTTTTAAAGTTGTTATTTGCCAAATACCCGTTTACTAATGACTTCTTCTTTCAGACTACAAATCAAGTGTTTGATTAGCTAAATTGCTTTTGCTCTTATGCATCAAAAACAGGTAGCAATAAAGCCCCCAAAAGTTATTTGCTCCAAGAAGAGGTGGGAGAAACTTTCTTTCTAGGGAAAGAAAATCTGAAAGCAACTATCCAATTTATGGCTAAATTAGGCAAGGCAAGTCCCATAAAGTTTTCTGTTTTTAAAATATGGAAGGGCCATTGAAACCTATTAATATGTTTGATGGTGGCTGGATATCTGCACTCTCTGTTCCAGCATCCATGAATGATGCAGTCCAAGGTCCTGCAATCAATTATAAAATTCCTGTAGATGATATAAAAAGGGGTGGGGGAAATTTTGTAAGCCGGTGAATACATTGGGCATTTCAAGACCATCAAAAGCTGTAGCAATATCTTCTCTCTCTTTAACCGCGTTGGACTCCAATTCAAGTTTGGAGTGAAAGTTAAAGCTGGGATCCATTTTCTTTAACCTGCTTTACAACTGTCTCTCCAAAACATTAGAGCAATGCATTCTTTGCAGATATGATTTTCTGACTCTTCATTTTGAAGTTCACGATTACTGGATGTACTAACCATTGTACAGGCGATATTTGTGTTTTTTGGAAAGTGTTGCCATTCCAGGAACAGCAAGAACTGATTAAGCTTGTTTTCTCTGTGGATTAGAAGTATCAAATGATTCTCTCTGGAGATTTAATAACACGGATAAATACTTTACACCTTTTTGAAAGCATGCATCGTAAGTGCTATCATCATGATGTGTGTGTGTGTGTGTGTGTGTGTGTGTGTGTGTGTGTTATTTCTTTCAACAATTCTCTTCTAAAATATGTATTTTGACAGGGTTTAATTTCAGGTTGCTCTCAAACAATGCACGTTTCCAAAAGAAAGCAAATTAATTTACACAATGATAAGAGTTGCACATTCATTTTAATTGAAGGATCTGACATTCTGAAGGGAGAATGCTTTTCATTAGTAATTACTTAAACAAAAGAAACTCTCAATCTCCACTTCATTATATATACAGTGGAACCTCGGTTTATGAACACCTCAGTTTATGAATTTTCGGTTTATGAACGCCACGGACCCATCTGGAACGGATTAATTCATTTTCCATTACTTTCAATGGGAAAGTTTGCTTCAGTTTATGAACGCTTCAGTTTATGAACAGACTTCCGGAACCAATTACACCCATGCTTCAGTTTATGAACGCTTCAGTTTAAGTACTCCGCGGACCCGTCTGGAACGGATTAATCCACTTTCCATTACTTTCAATGGGAAAGTTTGCTTCAGTTTATGAACGCTTACTCCGCGGACCGTCTGGAACGGATTAATGCACTTTCCATTACTTTCAATGGGAAAGTTCGCTTCAGTTTATGAACGTTTCAGTTTATGAACAGACTTCCGGAACCAATTGTGTTCATAAACCGAGGTACCACTGTATATATACTCGCACAAGCCAAATTAAGCTCAATGTACAGTGGGCCTTTATAAAATTTGCAGAACAAATGCTGAAATGCATCTTTTTTAAAGAGTTATACCCCAACATTTCTCCAAGGAATTCAAGGTGACATACATCTGTCCACCCTCTCCCCATTTTATCCCAACACCCCTGTGAGCTGAGACCCAAGTCACCCAGTGAGCAAGGATTTGAACTCTGGTTTCCCAGGTTCTAGTCCAACACTCTAACCATTACACCAGCTGAGCAATCCAATCCTTTGATCCGGCACTCATGAGATGGAAATACTGATTAGGACTTGCATACATCCCCACAATGCATTGGAGCAGAACTTTTAGATCCTAAACAATGAAAAGACCCTTTGGGGCTGTGGGATTGTTTAGGGAAATTTATTGAAGGGGGGGTCATTGCTGTAATTGATATTCTGTTTTTGTATATTTGTTTTAGATCTTATGCTTTATGTGGATTTAAAAAAAATAATAATTCAGGTTTTCATTGTTAACATCATTCAAACTTAAATTCAACAATATTTATACAATTGTGGGGTTCCCTGAACTCCCGGCGTCCCTCCTCCTCCTTCTGGTTTTCCACAGATACATTTATTTTTTATTTTTGTTGTTGTTGTTCTTTAGTCATTTAGTTGTGTCCGACTCTTCGTGACCCCATGGACCATAGCACGCCAGGCACTCCTGTCTTCCACTGCCTCCCACAGTTTGGTCAGACTCATGTTCGTAGCTTCGAGAACACTGTCCCACCATCTCATCCTCTGTCGTCCCCTTCTCCTTCTGATCTCCATCTTTCCCAACATCAGGGTCTTTTCCAGGGAGTTTTCTCTTCTCATGAGGTGGCCAAAGTATTGGAGCCTCAGCTTCAGGATCTGTCCTTCCAGTGAGCACTCAGGGCTGATTTCCTTCAGAATGGATAGGTTTGATCTTCTTGCAGTCCATGGGACTCTCAAGAGTCTCCTCCAGCACCAAAATTCAAAAGCAACAATTCTTCGGCGATCAGCCTTCTTTATGGTCCAGCTCTCACTTCCATACATCAGTACTGGGAAAACCATAGCTTTAACTATACGGACCGTTGTCGGCAAGGTGATGTCTCTGCTTTTTAAGATGCTGTCTAGGTTTGTCATTGCTTTTCTCCTAGTGCCCTCAATTTTTTTTATCTGCATCTAATTCATATATCCAACTTTAATTAAATTTATTCCTTTACCTATTAAAAAATTACAAGTGCTATATATATATATATATGATATGAATTATGTGGAAATTGTTCGGTTTGGTTGTGTACCTTTTTATCGTTTATGACTACTTTTGTTATGTAGGCGATTAGGTATTTTTTTTATACACAGTAAGCTGCCTTGAGCATGGTTTTAACATTGGAAAGGCGGCATACAAACAAACGGGTGGAATTTCTGATCATCAAGGGAGCTACATCATTAATGGGGAAGCTCTGCCAGGGAGGAGATTCTCAATGCACTTCTCATAGAAGCTGTCACTGCTCGTGGAAACGAGCCTCTTTGCTGGGTCCTGTGTGTACCCTGCTGCCATCACGTAATGGCAATGGACCCAGTCCAGGTTGTTATGAACATAAAATGGGGTGAGGGTTCTGTGTCACATCGAGCTCCTTGGAGGAATGGCAGGATATAAATGTTAATAACTAAATAAAGGCAAGTTTTGCTAGGAGATATTGAAGTGGAGATAGGAACAAGATACAAGGCTCCTCCTCTTGGTTAGGCATTTACTGTAATATGGGTGGCTAGATGGGCGGTGTCAGCTAAAGGGCATTTGCCAAGCTTGGGGTGGTGATGGCACTTTGGCTCCAAGAATATTGTCTGTCTTGATCTCTTATGGAACACGACAAAGACTTTAATTCGGTGTAACCCTTTCTTGCCTTGAAAGTGTGCAGGAATTTCTGCATGTGTCTGAGTCAAGGAAAAGAACCAAAATCCGTTTTAATCCATGTATATCATAGAGAGGTTTTTGTGTGAATGTAGCAAATGTGTTATTCAGTGGAGTTTTTCCCCCCCTTCCCTCGCCATCCTACATTGTAGGTGTTAACAAGCTAAACAGAGCCATTGAACAATTTGAACAATGCACCTCAAGACTCAGCAAGTCAGCAAGGCCTCAGAGGTTGAACCAATGTAAAAGTCAAGTAATTAAACCCTGACTACTTACTGTAAAAAAAAAAAAAAGACTGCTGGGAAAGTTTGGATTCCAAAGGTCTAATTTCACACAGAAGATTTCAGTGGAAATAAAGCCTTTATATTCCACTTGACTTGATCTGAAAGCAAGGGATAAGAAAAAAAGATTAGGAGACCCATTCAACGCTTTCTTTCTGCGGTTGAGCTTTGGGAGGTGACAAACAGTTACGGGTAATTCACTCAGTAATCTTCCCCCCCAAATGGTATTTAGAAGCCTCCTCAAAATTTGGCTGAACATCTATGGCGTCATTCTTCTCACAAAACACAAAGCCACATCCTTTATGTGTTCTTGGCTAAGGATTAAATGTTTGGAGTTCTGAGACATATCTAAATGAATGCAGAGTTTGCAAACACCATGAGGACCATTTCGACTCATCCTGGTACATTCCTCTTCACAAGGTCAACAACAGATTCTTCCTTGAGACATGTGATTTTGACTTGTTTCCTGTTCTTTCTTCTCTCTCTCTCTCTCTCTTTTTTTTTAAAAAAAATGTTTTATCAAAAGTTAAAGAGTTTTTCCTCCAAGCAATCTATCACTCCAGAATGCTAATAGGAAGAAAAAAAGCTGCATACTATTAGGAATAAAACTATCCCGCAGTTATCATATTTTCAACCACCAGCAACCTGCTGTGCCCAGGAGTGGCAAAATGAGGCACCTGCCTCAGGTAGCAGACGGTGGTGGTGGTGTCAGTGAGGTTTTGGAGGACGGAGCTATTTAGACCATGTGGTTTTTCCTCCAGCCTCTAAGCCAGGCATCCCCAACCTTTGGCCCTCCAGATGTTTTGGACTACAATTCCCATCATCCCTGATCACTGGTCCTGTTAGCTAGGGATCATGGGAGTTGTAGGTCAAAACATCTGGAGAGCCAAAGGTTGGGTGTGCCTGCTCTAAGCTGTCCTACTGTCCTCAGAATGATGCTGACCAACCAGAAGTGCTGAAATAAGATTCAGTTGCTACTCTGAAGAGTTTCTGTAAGTGGAATGGGAAAGGGCAGCATCATAGAATCTTAGAGTTGGAGTGAGCCCAAGGGTCATCTAGTCCAATCCCCTGAAATGCAGGAATCTCAGCTAAAGCATCCATGACAGATGGCCATCCAACCTCTGCTTAAAAACTTCCAAGGAAGGAGAGTCCACAACTTCCCGAGGGAGACTGTTCCACTATCAAACAGCTCTTACTGTCAGAAAGTTTTTCTGTATGTTTTGTCAGTATCTCCTTTCTTGTAATTGAAGCCATTGGTTTGAGTACTACCCTCCAGAGCAGGAGAAAACAAGCTTGTTCCACCTTCCATATGACAGCCCTTTAGATATCCGAAGATGGCTATCACATCTTCTCTCAGTCCCCTCTCTGCAGGCTAAACATACCAAGCTCCTTCAACCATCCCATGTCTTTTAATGGAAGAGCAGATCCACCAGGTATATTCCCAGTGGAGGTTCCCCCTCCACTGAACTAAATGAAGAGGGTGCTTCATAGTCAGAACAATGATCCAAACTATATAAGCTACTTAAGCTGTTCAACTGTTCCTCGTAAGGCTTAACTTCTAGACCCTTGAGCATACTAGTTGCCCTCCTCTGCACACGTTCCAGCTTGTCAACATCCTTCTTAAATCGTGGTGCCTAGAACTGGACAGAGTATTCCAGGTTTGGTCTGATGATACAGCCTAAAATAGCATTCACCTTTCCCCCCTGCTGCATCACACTGTTGACTCGTGTTAAGCTTGTAGTCCACCAAGACCACTAGATCCTTTTCATGTGTACTGCTAGTAGTAAGCCAGGTGCCCCCCCATCCTATATTTGTGCATCTGGTTCTTCTTGCCTAAGTGCAGAACCTTACATTTGTCCCTATTGAAATTCATTTTGTTTGCTTGCACCCAGTTCTCTAATCTGTTAAGGTCATTTTGAATTCTGATTCTGTCTTCTGTGGCATTCGTTTCCCATTTTGCAAATTTGATGAGCATCCCCTCAATTCCTTCATCCAAGTCATTTACAAAGATGTCAAACAACAGTGGGCCTAGAACAGAACTCTGCTTGTCACTTTTTTCCAGGATGACGATGAACCATTATTGAGTATTCTTTGGCTTTGGTCAGTCAACCAGCTACAAATCCACCTAACAGTTACCTTGTTCAACCTAGATCATCCCAGCTTCCTTGTGAGAATATCATGGGGGACTTTGTCAAAAGCCTTACTGAAAGCAATAAACACTATGTCCACAGCATTTTCCTGATCCACCAAGTTTGCTCATGGGTGCCCCACTAAACTATAGTCTACCAGTAAATGAATCTACATATTTTAGTGTTACCTATAAGCCAGACTTGGATCTTCACAGAAAAAAAGTTAAACAATTTACTGAGGCTATGCAAGCATTCATCTCAGTTGTGTTTTGGCTCCTGGCTCTTGCTTTCAAAACAAAATTCTTTATTTTTACATGCAAAAACTACTGCATGGAGGAAAAGGTGCCCAAAATTTCTGGGCACTGAGAATTGGTTTGTTTTAATGTGATCACACCTACTGAAATCCAAACATACTAATGCTTCCATTAGACACTTCAACAAAAACATCCATATTGCTGGAGGAATTTTAAGCATAGCTGCTGTTCCATGAGTTAGATAAATAAGACTTTAAAATAATTTCTCACTCTTTTTTCAAATGTATACTCTAATCTCTGAAGGTTAGAATCTTGAGAGGAAATGCAATATTTAACAATTTGCACAGAGATTTCCCCCCTTTTTTTGTTCCTCACTCAATCATTAGAGTACCGCTTTTTCCGGAGTTCACTGTTGATGTAATTATAAGGAATTCAGAAGGTGAACGGTGGCTTGGGAACAAGAGAGATTAATTCTTAGAACTGTATGCTGTGTTTTGACAGTTGAATTTAAGCTATTTCAAATATAAAAATAAGCTGATTCATTATATAAAAAATGGATCTACAAAGAGGTTATCTTTGCCAAAAGGAAATTAAAAAGAAACAGGGATGTGGAAGGCATTATGAAAATTGAAGGTGAGACTATATCAAGAGGAAGGAAAGATGGTGTGTGGCTACCTCATGGGTCTCAGGGGACTCCAGTTCAATTTGGTGGTGAGATGTACACATCCTCTGTGACCTTGGTCAGTTAACTTACAGATTCAGACCTGCAAACTGGAATTCATGCATTTGTAATCTCCAAACTTGACTACCGTACATTAATATTCTGTATGTAGTCTTGGAAGACCAGTGATAGTCTACAGCAGGCATGTCAAACCTGCGGCCCTCCAGATGTTTTGGCCTACAACTCCCATGATCCCTAGCTAGCAGGACCAGTGGTTGGGGAAGATGGGAATTGTAGTCCAAAACATCTGGAGGGCCGCAGGTTTGACATGCCTGGTTTACAGGGCAAATAGTTGAATTTCTTCTGAGAGGAAGGTGTTTGTGGAGCACTGGAGTGTATTTGTCACACAGTAGCATACTGGGAACAACAGGCCAGACATCACTCAGTGGGTGAAACTTTCAAAACATGGGATCCACACTGAGGTAGCTAACTTTAGGGAATATTTTCAGTATGGGAGAAGAGAAATGGCTGGCAGGAACTCAGTTACACTACACAGAATGTGGCTGGGGAGGCCTGCTCAGCCTTGTCCATGGCAATGACCTATATAGTGGATGGGAGGTGGGACGTCCCCTCTCATCCTCCTAAGACCAATGTCACAGGCAGGGCAAGAGGCAGGGGCAAATTTTATTTAAACCAGGGCATAATGAACAGGTGGTGATGGAGTGGTTGTTGCCACTGAATGGAAGAGGAGGGGAGTCGTGGAGTGCCACAAGAGTGAAGACTGACATGATAGAAATAGGAGGCCAATGAAAGAGAAGAGCAAGGAGGTGGGAAATGCACTGAGCCCTCCTAGGCAGCTTTTCACATGAGGCTAACGTTGCAGTGTTCTCAAAGCTACAAACATGAGCTTGACCAAGCTGCGGGAGGCAGTGGGAGACAGGAGTGCCTGGCGTGCTCTGGTCCATGGGGTCATGAAGAGTCGGACATGACTAAACAACTAAACAACAACAAACACTGCAGTGAAGGAAGCCACATGCATCATCCAAGATGCAGGCTGGCCCAGCTCCAGTACCAGATATCAGATGGGCAGGGTTGCAGAGCCTGCAGAGAGAAACTTTTTGGAAACCCTGCAATATACGGTTTCCCTCTCCAAATCATAGCTGCCAAGTTTTCCCTTTTCTCGCGAGGAAGCCTATTCAGCATAAGGGAAAATCCCTTTAAAAAAGGGATAACTTGGCAGCTATGCTCCAAATCACACCTGCCTTACCAGAATGAGAAACATGTTAATTTTATAGATAAGAGGGTTTCTTCCCCCATTTCCTTTGTGTACAGGAAAACCTTAAAAAACATGTTTCCTTCACTTATGTTTCTTTGTACTGGTGTTAGTTTGCTAAATTGGGGGGGGGATCATAACTGATTAATAGCATTTGTTAGAAGAGGGGGAGGGAAGCCAAAATCCAGTGGATTGTGACTATTCAATACAAATACATCCGCTTACACATGTTGCTTCCAATTTTGTTTCCAAGGATATACAAAACCAATTGTAACTGCGGTAACAATGAAATACTTTTTTCTTTTTTTTAAACAACTTTTCTTATTCAGATAAATTTTGTGGGTTTCTGCACACTGGAATCCAAGCCACCTTCCTGCCTCTCTTTCTATTCAGTGTGTGTCCCCCCCCCCCCCATCTCCAAGTCACTGGATGTGCCATAAGCTAAAGCTTTTTAAAGTTCACAGAGGAACAAAGAGTTTCCTTCATATAATCATAATGAAGCGAGGGCAAATGGTATGAAAATAAACCTCTGCTTCAGTATTGTTGTAAACTCATGGCAGGATTAAGGGTGAAGAGCAAATGTTTAAATACACACAGATGCAATTAGCAAAGGCAACAGGAGAAATTATTAAAGATAACTAAGAGAAAGTGGGTGCATGTTTTAAAAAAGAAAAGGGAAGGTATGCTGGCTCATAAGAAAAATAAAAAAATGCCCACAATAGGGCAAAACATTTATTAGGCAAACTAAAACCTCACAAAAGAATCAGAAAGCTTTCAGGCTTTCCAGAAATGTTCATCAAGAAATGTTTCTCCCCTGCTTCTTTGCTTTGTTTACCCTGATGAATATTTCTAGAGAACACACACTAGACTCTGCACACTAGACTGGTTGGGCTAATAATAAATACATCTACTGATAGGGATGGAAAAGATTCTCTGAAACCCTTGAGAGTGTGGGAGGAATCTGCCACCTCCCTACATGTTCTGACTGAATGCATGCCCCAAGTGACTGGAAGGGACTATGGATGGGAGGTACTGTAGATGTGGAAGAGAAGCATCAGTTAGCTTTCGTATGCAATGCCAAATAAACCTTTTCATATAACAACCTAAAATATCCTGTGGCAAGGGTGTGCTGCTGGGTGCTGCAAGCAACCATCTTGCTCCCATATGCTATTTACCATTGATGTGAAGCCATGGGGAAAAGTCATTAGGAGATCTGGGGCAAGGTGTCATCAGTATATGAATCATAGAATTGTAGATTTAGAAGGAACCACAAGATTCCTCTAGTCCAACCCACCGCAATGCAGGAATCTTTTGCCCAACGTGGGGCTCAAACCCATGACCCTGAGATTAAGAGTCCCATACTCTACTCACTGAGCTGTCCCAGCTAAATATGGGACGGATGAGGGTCAAGTAATTGAGGTACTGTGGGCAACCAGTTCCTAGGTTCAAATAACTGGTCAATTGTTAGCTTTGGATGGAGTCTTCCTCTCCCTGGTGGAGCGTATTTGTAATCTGGGTGTGTTCCTAGATCTATCACTGTCACTAGAGATCCTGGTGTTGTCAGTGGCTAGGAACCTCAGGTGGGATAGCCAAACCACTAATGCAGTAGCAACTTCCAGTTTGGACTACTGCAATGTGCTCTTTGTGGGCTTGACTCAGAAGATTCAGCTGGTGTAAAATGTCAGTGTTTCACCACTTACTGAAGCAGACTTTTCACCATCATGTTACACTACTGTAGAAGGAACTGTATTGGCTGCCAGTTAGCTGCAAAGCTAAGTTTCAGGTGGTGGTACTGGTGAGTGTATAAAGCTTGAGACCAGGCTACACTAAAGATTGCCTCATGCCTTACATGCCCAACCAACCACTGTGAAATGCAGGAGGGGGCCTCTACAGATAATTTCCAAATGATGTAAGAATCAAAGCTTTAGCTTGGTGGCCTCCTAGCCTCCTCTCATTACATATTACACTGGCTCCATTTCTATTGTGTCTCCAGTGCTTATTTAAGATGTTCATTTTCCAACAAGCCTTTTAAGTGGACATTTTTCATCCCAATGCTTTGGATTTGAATTGTTGTTATGTAGGAAATTGCTTTAATGGCTTGTATATTGGGAATGTTTTTAATATAGGAAGTTGTTGGGGCACTGTGAAATATGTGCATGTTTTTCGAGTTTTCTCTCCCCACACATCCACCCACATGCTTGTGCTTGGCCTACACGTATCAGCAGGAGATTAGTAGTTTGAAGAGGTACGTCGTGCCAAGGCATCCTCCCAGAAAGGGGTATCTGAAGAAGCCACAAAACTTGCTGTGTTTGATATACTGCCATTGTCTAGCATTTGTGCCAGAATAAGTTGGCTTAGCAAACTTGTGGAGTAGGCAACAATCCATTTCAGCAGATGGAGGGGAGAACAGGGCACCAAAAGAACAGAGCATGCAATTCCAAAGTGACTGCTGAAACAAATTTGCCATTTGAGAGTTCGGAAGTACCTTCTTGTCCTTTATACTAAGCTTGTCTGTTTATCGCCTTTAAAAAAAATAAAAAAATAAAAATCCCATCCTTTCTCTACGGAGCTCAGGGAGCATTGTAAGATTCCATTCCTCATTTTATTTCCGCAATAGCCCTATGAGGTAGGTTGAGCTGAGACCATGTGACTGGCCTAAGCTCACTCAATTCAACTTCATAGCTGGGTGGGGGGTTTGAACCAGGAAGTCTCTGATCCGAATTCATCACTCAAGCCACTGCACAACACCCACTCTCACCCTTTCCCCAAGGCCACCTAATGAGCTTCATGGGTAAGAAGGCGTTTATTCCAAAGACTCATCCAAATATGACTGAACGTTCATGTGCATGTTTTAATTAGATAGCAAAAATTAGCAGACATACAAAGTGGCTGCTGAGGGCTCAGAAATTGCTGGGGTCCTTGGGCAAGAATTCCAATGGTCAGTGGCCTATATTCTTATGTCTCCTCTGAATGGCCTCATGCTTATCTTTACTACACATGTCATAGCCCAAATATCCCACATCCAGCAAAATACAACTTTTGCAAAGAGCATGCATTAGATTAATACAACAACAACAAATCCGTTAATTGTGAGGACCATGCCTGTACACCAATATCAACACAACAATAATTAAAAATATTAAAATTCATTGCATACTATCCCAACAAAACCTTCATCCCACAAAACAGGAAGAGAAGGAAAACAAGCAACGAGTTAAGCAGACGATGAAGGGATCTTTACTTTGTCATCCATAAATCTTTTAATACAGTATATTAATGGACCATTCTTCTGCGTCCATGATATCTCCTCACCACATCTTTTCCATACAGAGGGCAGATGGCTACATGGTTGTGCCTCGCTCAACACCTGAACCTTTTCAGCTACCCAAAAGTGCGTGAATGAAGATGAGAGTGAACTGGTCTGTCCACTCCCACAACCTATCACTTGGCTACTATCCCTTCTTAAGAAGAGCAGATTACAGTGCCCTAATTTAGAATTCTGGGTGTGATAATAAGAATGTAAGAAGGGCCTGCTGGATGAGGCCAATGACACATCTAGTCCGTCATCCTGTCTCACAGTGGTCAAACCAGGTGCATGTATGAAACTTGCAAGCAAGAGCACTTTCCCCTCCTGTGTTCAGAAGCCTTGCCATCTCTAAAATGTGTGTTGACTCTGGTTTGAACATGGAGGCCGTGCACAAGAGAGCTTCACCATTCTCATCAGTAAAGGCAGCAGCTACATTAAAATAGACCTGTGCCCACAAAGTTCCCCAACCCAGCTGAAATGGACAGGAAAGCTATGTTTACAAACTGGAGCCTCTGTGTCCTCAAGGGAACCCTTGGAATGGAGGAAACAAAATTCTTTGTGTTCACGCTCAGCCACTCCGATGCATATTTATCAGATATGTTAAAAAGCACAGAGTTAAAATATCAGGTGAGCGGGGTAATTGTGATGATCAGGTTCCAGAATTAGAATCAGGTGTTTGCAAATGCAAAAAAGTGTTACTGGAAAGATAAAGGTCTGGGTTTGGTGGATAAAAAGAAGAAGAAAATCCTCTGAAGTATTATCTTTTAGCGTTTCGAGGGGGGAGAAAGTCCTTGTAGGAGTGGGCAGGGGGGGAAGTCGTTTGCTTTTTAAATGAGTTCAGGTGGAGACAATGACATAGCCTATAGCTCCCAGTTAGGAAAATAACCTAACTGTGATGCATATCTGCGTTATCAGTAAATAGAATACCTTTCTTATCATAGTCTACAGCACAATGCTTTGATCTTTGCTACTTTTGTTAGACACACCACTGTGGTCTTGGTTAAAATATTTCCACTGTTTTGAAAGTCTTTACTGCTTTAGAAGATCTTGTGTAACAGCGTAGAAATATCCAGACTGACCCAAGCTTCAGTTAATGTCGCACCGGGGCATATTTTGATTAGTATTTAGTTCAGAAAAGAAAAAAAAGGAAGTAGATGGGAGAAGGAGAAATCAGTGGGCAGAAACAATATTGCAAAGAGAGAAATTTGTTTCATTTGAACAGGCTGCTAAGGGCAGAGTTTGTAAATGAAAACGTACTTCTCAAAATGCCTAAGGGCTTCATTCAACCCCTTTGAATAAGGATGTAATGCTGTTCTATTGAAATCACTGGGAGCTTTGCTGCTGACTTTAATAGAACCAGGATTCATGGAATGGTAGCTTTAATCTTATGTCTTGGAGGTAGCCCTGGATTAACCAATGGGAACTGCATGGGGCTAATTTCATGAATTTTGTACTCACTAATTCTATGTCAAGAAAGTGACCCAGTGCTGAAGATATCACCAGAAAGTCGTAAAATTAGCTTGATATATAGCCAGTGCTCAATATAGGGTGGAAAAGGTGAGAGTCATGGATAAGTGATCACCATACGCCATGTGGATACTTTTCATCTGTTGTTGTTGTTTAGTTATTTAGTTGTTTAGTCATGTCCGACTCTTCATGACCCCATGGACCAGAGCACGCCAGGCACTCCTGTTTTCCACTGCCTCCCGCACTGCCTCATGTTAGTAGCTTCAAGAACACTTGTCCAACCATCTCATCCTCTGTCGTCCCCTTCTCCTTGTGCCATCAATCTTTCCCGGCATCAGGGTCTTTTCCAGGGAGTCCTCTCTTCTCATGAGGTGGACAAAGTGTTGGAGCCTCAGCTTCAGGATCTGTGCTTCCAGTGAGCACTCAGGGCTGATTTCCTTAAGAATGGATAGGTTTGATCGTCTTGCATTCTATGGGACTCTCAAGAGTCTCCTCCAGCACCATAACGAGGAGACTTTTCATCTAGACTCATATATTAAGAGAAAATAATAATCCCAAGTAAAATCTTCAAGGAATTACATATGAGGATAGAAGAGATCTCAATGTGTTATACTATACCAGGCTTCTCCAACCTCGTAACCTCCAGATGTTTTGGACTTTAGACTACAAATCTTGTAATCCCTGCCATTGACCACGATAGAGTTTATGGAAACTGTAGTCCAAAAGATCTGGACAGCAGCAGGCTGGGAAAGGCTGTGTTGTCAGAATTTTAAGGTTATATATATGTTCATAAACATGTACATGAATGTACAGGCACATGTCTGAAGCAGCACAGGAAAACAGGCCTGACTGCCAACTGCCACCATTTTGACTCTCCCTGACCAGGTGTTCCTCTGCAAGGAAGGAGGGTGGGGGGAACCACCTCATTGTCTCAGGAATTAAAGTGATAATCCCTGGCATCCTGATACCTGAGTGCCAGACAAAAGGGTGTGATTAACTTGGCTGGGAAACAGGGAAATGTAAATATCTCCTTTTTTGTTGATTAGGTTTTGGGGGCAGGGTCCAGGATGCTCAGATTACTGCCACCAGACCTCCCCTTTCATGATGTACCTATGATGAATTTAAGGACGGCGGTCTTGGGCTACACCCCTTCTGTGACGTATGGGTGATGCTTCTGGGAGGTGGGCTGAAACCAATTTCAAATTTCTATTTAAGGGCAGGACACCTTTGTTTGGGGTTCCTTCCTTGTTCTCCTGCGTGAGGGGAAGGACCCTGTTGCAACAGCAAAAATAAAGGCTTTGCTTCTCAAACTTCTCTGGTTGGCCTCTGTTATATTCTCTGACCGATGGAGAACCCAATAAGGGAATAAAGGCAGATTTTTGCATATAAAAGCTGCTCTACACTGAATGATCCAGTTAGACATTGGACCTACCTTACACTGAATATTCCAGGGCATTTCTAGTAAAGCATATTGCTCCATGATCTCTTGGGAAACTGTGACCCTAAAACCCAGGACTGAGCAGGGCAGGGCAGTTGAGGAAGTCCTCTCTTGCTCCAGCAGTACCCTCATTGCCAAATACTGGGATGGTATGGGGTGTGGGTCTGATAAACAGTGTAGACCCAACAGCAAGTGCACCAGATTAACTCCACCAGTGTGCCCCCCCATCTCACTGTTTAAAATATTTTCTTCTTCAAAATCACCATTAATAAACTCCACAGATGCTTTGATGGAGATACATTTGTTAAATGGATGCCTGATTCCAATAGTACATTAGAAGTCCCATGTGAATGTATGAAAAACAGAGGTTTCAGAAGTGGGAAAATAATTTCTACTTTTCTTGTGGACCAAAATCCCATCGCATGTGTTTTTTGAAGTAAGAAAAATGAGGAGAACACATTTTCCCCCTATTTCTAATTATCTTGTTATTAGCAACAGCTTCCAAGATTCAACAACCTACCAGTACAGGTCTCCTAATATTTAATATGATTCTACTTTCATTTATGTCTCCCTGGTAGGTAGGCACTTCAATTTAAATGAGCTCTTTCCGAAGAGACGGGCTCAAAGGATTATACACATGCACACAAGTGTTGAAAGAAGGCATATCCTAACCTTTAATTATGAATCACACACTAAGATTGTGGTGATGGTGGGGAGGGGGGGGAGAGCCTAGCAGCGCAATCCTATAAATATCTACTCAGAAGTAATTGCGTCGACACCCAGAATAAAAGTCAAAACACACATCGCTGGATTGAACCAGGGCCAAAACTTTATTAACTTCTAACAGCAAGGAGATGTGCAACCAAATTTAATGAAGAGCTTAACTGCACGTTATCTTAATGACATTATTAGCAATCACATTGTGGGTTGTTTTTTTAAAATTAAATACCGGGTTGGGGTGGTGATGTTGGTGTCATCAGCAGCACCGTAACACATAGGAAGAAGAGGTTTTAAGCCTTTCTTTGCCAATCACAATCTCATTAAAAATCAGCCTCCCACCCACCCTCGTGCCAGTTAGCATTACGAAAACATCTTCAAATGACAGCCAAAAACACCTTCGGTTGCTAATCATGTTGTTTATGTTAAGCCAGTTGGGGCTTCAAAGTGAGCAACACCCTATCCTGCCCAGCACCCCAAATTATGGATGAGTTTGCCCTGACTCAGAGTCTGAGAAGCAGTGCCTAGTCCACTTCCACTCCTATTTACAGTGAGAGAGGCTTCTCCCTATCACAAATCTCCGCTGTCTCGGAACCCTGAGTGTATCATGCCAACAAACCGCAGAAGAATATTTCACTCCCTGGATCCCAAAGCTCTGAACTCCAGGTCTGTTGCAACTCTTTTCATCGTGCATTGTGCCCCTCAGTGCCCACAAATAATTTATTTCTGCTCTGCATTAGCAGTGTTTGGTGATGTTTAAAAGTGGGGATAAGAGCAGAGGTGTGCATGCAAGCCCCCACCAACAAGGGTCCGTGGTTTGGCTTTTGAGAAACAGGAGGTCTGCTCTACTTAGCTAACTGCGAACCACTGACTTAAGAAATCATAGCCTTTGGGTGGAGAATGGGCCTTTGGTTTGTTACAGAAGGTATAAATTGTGGAATTGAAACAGGAATGTTTGGTTACTTTAAATGTCACATGCCAACCCTAGTTAATGAAGACAGGCATAGGTCACTTTCTCAAGAATAAGCTATCATTCCTAAATCTTTTGTTTCAGTCTAAATGGAAACCGAATCCCAACTGTGTGGTTTTTGCCTGATCACATGTGGACATAGAAATTCAATTTGCCACCATGTTTATGGTAAATAAGATACATGACTACTGTCTACACAGAATTTGACTTTCAGAGGATTCATCAATTCATCGTACATGCTAAATTCTCCCTTGATCTCAGCTCAGATTAGTGATCGGGGTGGGGTGGGGGGGTGGAGAAGAGAAATCATTTATATTGTTAGCGCACAGAATAAAAGTCCAATAACTAATGCTCAGCATTAGAGTATCATTGCACCTCCAAACCAATTCTGCCTGTTTTTGCTCCGCATTTCCCACCCGTGTGTGTGTGTGTGTGCTGGTCATCCTCCCCATGCCCCCACTAAAAATCCATCAGGGTCTAATTTCCAGTTTTTCCTTTCCAGTCTTGACATTTGCAATATTCATATTCATTAAAATAAAATCACCCTTTTGCTGGATTGCTTACCGTTCCCCCTTGATGCTGTGCTCCTCCATGTTTGCTTTGACTACAGAATAACCTGGTTACAGCTCCTTTTTTCATCAGTTGCAACAAGAGAACCTGAGCTCTATGTTTTGCTTCCCCCCCTCCACACACACACCCTGAGAGGTGGCATTTTGCGCCTCTTTTCAATTACTTGCCAGTAGGCCTTAAGTGCCATTTGTGAAGTCATTTTTATAATTATTAAAGAGTGATCTTACCTAAAGGCCAGGCTTTGCTTCCTGCTTTTTTATTATTTCACACACAAAAGGAACTACAAAAAGGAGGCAGAAAAGTAAAGCAACAACAACATACCCCAAACCCTCCCAATAGCTAACTACATTGTACAAGATACTGAAGGCCGGCTTGTAAGGGTAACCTGTTCCCTGATCTCTATCAGTTCTTGTATTTATGGCTGCACTCATTGTTCTCCTAATGCATTAGTATTTGCAGCAGTTGTTTCCCGCAGCGACAAGACTCCCATCTTGCCAACATTATTCCTAGGCTATGTTTTTTTGGCACGGAAATGAGCTTTTTAGACCAATCTTTCCCTCCCTCCCCCTTTTTCACCCTTCCCCAATGGCAAAAAGCAACACACTAAAAGGGATTATTTCACCTAATAGCTCCCCGCCTCACAGGGCTGTTGTGAGAATTAATTAATGTTTGCAAAGTGCTTTTGAGAGCTTGGGTGAGAAAATAAAAATAAAACAGAAGGGCAAAAGCACTGTTATTAGAGCTTTCCCACTTTATTACAAACCTATCAATGGAATGAAAAGGCTTCCTCTGCATTTCATACATAACTGGGATGGGTGCCCTAGCTGTTACAAATAAGCATTTTGTAGCTCTTTCATTGAGTAATGGAGGTTTTTGTTTTATATAGTCTCAGGCTTACAATGCTTCTGCATACTGTAAAAGGAGCCAGCATTAGTAACTAACTTAGGCTGGAATCCTATGCCTCCTATGCCTCTTTACTCCTATTGAGCTCAATCAGGTTTATTTCAGAATAGACGTTGTATAGGCTTGCACAGTTAGAAAGTATTTTATTTTTGAGGCAACATCCACAACAATAGTTGTTGTTGTTGTTTATTAAATTTCTATACCTCCCTTAATGTGAGGATCACAAGCTGGTTTACAATGTAAAAACACAAAAAATCCCAACCCTTGCTTTTTCATGCAAGACCATTTGCAGTCGTTCGCAGTCGTCAACAGCTATCAGTCAGTCCATCACCCATTTCCACCACCCTTCTGAGTGATACCCCCTCCCCACCCTTTCCCCACATAAGTGCCTGAGGACTTCTGCTTCAGTGTATCTGATGAAGTGTGCATGCACACGAAAGCTCATACCAAAATAAAAACTTAGTTGGACTTTAAGGTGCTGCTGGAAGGAATTTTTTAATTTTGTTTCGACTACGTTAGACCAACACGGCTACCTACCTGTAACTAGTTCATCTTAAGTTCATACTCAGGGAAATAGCCTGCCTCAGTTATTTCAGGGTTCTCGCCTTGAGATTAAAGCTACACTTTGGAGATGATGATTATGATAATTTAAATATTTGCACCCCACCCATCTGACTGGGTTGCTCTAGCCACTCTGGTGAATGAATGAGTAAATGTAATAATTTTTTAAATGAATAATTACAAGAAAGTAAAAATCTCTGAATTCATATCTGACTTCAGATATGCTTGCTGTTTGAGACACCTGAGGAAACTGACCAGCTCTAGTCAATCATTAGCAAAACGGGGGAGTGAATGTAGTATTATTTGAAGATATAAAATTTCCAATACTCTTGCACTGTTTTTAATTTCTGCTACTCCTTCAGTATGAGGCATACCATCAAGATAAGTAAAACAAACAACCCCTGGCTACAGATTAAGTCAAATATCAAAATCATTGAAGCTGACCATGAAAGCTCCCTCATGCTGAACATTTGGGGGTTATCAGGATCAAAAAGCCACTGCAATATTTATCGAAAACATAGCCCACCGTGGTTCAGACTTCATTAACTTCGTATGTATTTGAATAACTCAACAGAGCTCATGCAATCTGATTCTCTGCAGACTGCCTCCCCACTTTGACTTAGGGAAAAAACACCATTTATCCTCTTGGAGAGATATGTATCAGTTTGTAAATGTTGTGAAAGGGAAAAAATAATATGAGGCTCATACATGTGATTGGCTTTTCTGAATGCAATAAGCTCAACAGGGACACATTATGCTTTGTACACGAAGAGTCAAGAATGAACTTGTCATTTCAGCAATACAGGTAAAACTTATTTCACATATAATAGTGCATCCTACTGAGTTCTGTTTGATACTTTTTTTAGCTTGATAACAAAATATCAAAAGAAAAAGAAGAAAAATGAAAGAATAGGATATTATTTATTTAAAAGCATGTTTAAACCACTTAAAATTTTAAAAAGTCTCTAAGCCCTGCATATGTATACGTGTGTGTGGGTGTGTGGGTGTAAAAAAAACACACCTAAAGCCTATAAAACAGCAATATAAAACAATGATTATAAGATTCAAACACATATAACAGGGTCAGATCTTATGGGCTAAGGTAAGTCTGAGGAAAGAGATAAGTATTGTCTAAAGCAACTGATGTGGTAAAGGACATTCTGGGGAAAACACATGGGGAAAAGGGCATTCTGCAATATAGGGTTTCTTTTTTTAAAAAAAACAAACTGATTTATATTTATATAAAAAAATTCCTTCAGTAGCACCTTAAAGACCAACTAAGTTTTTATTTTGGTATGAGCTTTCGTGTGCATGCACACTTCTTCAGATACACTGTAAACGGAAGTGTCAGACCCTTATATATATATACAGAGGGTAGTGGGGGTGGGTGGGAATGGGTAATGGGCTGATGGGAGTGGTAAACCTGTGGATGGCTGTTAACGGCTGCTGATGGCTGCAATTAGGAAAAAAACAAGGGCTGAGGCGCTAAAGAAAGCTTGATCATGCATAATGAGATAAGAATCCGATGTCTCTATTCATTCCAGGTGGCTCCATGGTTTTAAGCTTGGTAATTAGTTCCAATTCAGCAACTTCTCTTTCCAGTCTGTTCCTGAAATTTCTCTGTAATAAAACAGCTCTGTAATAAAACAGGATCTCGGTTGGTCGCCTGTTCAAAGGGCCTGGTAGGAATTTTCCCCACTTGGCAGATTGGCACCAGTCACTTGGTTTTTCACCTATTTCGTAGCAAATCGTCACAACTTTGTAAGGTTTTGTGGTTAGACATTGGAAAATGTGTTGGAGGGGAGGTTGTGGCCATCACCTACCCCTCCCCTTGAAGGGTATTCCATTAAAGGAATCTGGTGGTAGTGGTTCCTGTCTGATGCCTAGGTGGTGACTAGGTCCATGACATGACCCTCCGGTGACTCTAGGGGAAAGCTTCCAGATGATTTACATCAACAAGCTCCCCCTACAGGTTATTAACCCTTGTGTGACTCCCTGCAGAGCGGGCAGGAGTCAAGTATAGTTGGTTCGGATCCAATGCCTAAGCCAATACCACTCACATTCTGTAACCAATAAAGTTGTGGCCTTTTTTAGCTCATTAAGCTAAATTACTTGTGTCTATGTGTCTTATTTCATCACATTCGGGGAGCGGGGCCTCGACTCACAATAGGCAATCCATTGTCAAGCATGAAATGTTCACTGTGTTATACAAAGGATCAACACTATTAGACTGCTGTGTTTGAACCCAAGTTCTAGTTACAAACAATACTAAGAAATGAGATGGAAAGCAATTTATATACATAAGTAAGGATAGTTAAACTCCAAGAGTAGTTATGTAGTTACTTGTCATTCAAGGGTGCAATATCATTGCAGAGTTGGGGTAATTTCCAAAATGAACCTTGCTGGGTTTTTTCAAAATGGTATTAAAACTGCTGTTCTAATTGCACAATGCAAAGATATTATATAGAAATATAGGGATATGTGGTTATGATGTCACATGATCTGCATAGGCATTATAATACATTATGTAGGGATTGACTGCCATCTCACCAGTATATACAATACCATCTTCCTTCCCTTTCTCCCTTGACCTACTATGGAGAACTCTCAAAGAGATGAACAGTGCAATCCTATGCTCAGAAATAAAGCCCACTGAGTTCAATGAAACTCACTCCCAGATAAGTAGGTAAGAGGATTGCAGCCTTAGAAGCCTATTCTCCAGTGGTGGCACAATAGCTATTACATTTTTCCTTTCCTTTTCCCTCACAAAATGGCTGAGTGGACTATGCTTGAAAATCTGTTGTGACATGGATAATAATAGCAACAAAGAACCGTAAGAATAAAATACAGTCTCCTCATCTGAGACAAACGTATCATTCACTCACAATGAAGGGGTGGGTTTGCTGGGGGCTGTGATTCATTTAGCTCTACCTAGAAATTAAAACCAATAAAGTGCAAGTAACCCATAAATAATTTCTGGTCTCTGAAGAAGTGTGCATGCACACAAAAGCACATACCTATGACAAACTTAGTTGGTCTCTAAGGTGCTACTGGAAGCAATTTTTTTATTTTATTTTTTGTTTCCAGAAATAATCAGTTAGATACTTCCTTCTTAAACACAGAGCCGATCTTCTATCATGATGATGTCCTCGAGGTATTCACTAAGCACACAATGATGATTTGATTGATTTCAGAAGTTGATGCATATTTCTAATATCTGCTCCATGTTTATCAAGCAAAAAGTATGCCAAAAGTATACAAAGAGAAGCATTATTTTTCATCCTACTGTAGGTTTCGTTTCATTTTGAAAAACAAAAAAAAAATGGTTTATTATTGTTTATATTTTGAATTAGATACATATGTGTGAAACACACACACACACACACACACACACACACAGAGAGAGAGAGAGAGAGAGAGAGAGAGAGAATATGAGAATATAGATATTCACCAAACTATTCTGGACATCAGACTTTATTCAAGTTTTGAAATCAAGTTCAAGCTTCTCGTCTATCCCTGACAAGAGGCCTCAGGGACCACAGTCCCTGAAAGTGTTTTAAAAACCAACTTAAAAACCACCTGTGGTAATAAGGAGGCGGGCCAAGCACAGGTGGCACATTATCTGAGCTTTCCCCCTATCTGCCTCCCACCATATCCTGTCCTTATTTAATAGGTTTCTGGGAAGCTTTAGGCTCTTCTGCAGGAGAAGTGAGGGAAGCTGCATGAAATGAAGAACATGAAAAGCACGCGACGCAGCAAAACGGCCATCTGCTTGGCTTTGGAATGGGAGCATTGCAGAGCTCATCTGTGCATTAGTACTGCCATTTAATGCAGTTCCTAACAACCACCCCCAAAATAAGTTAATAAAATTCATAGCTGCAGCTTACTCACATAATGTTCTGCTGGAAAAAAACAAGCTTTCCCCTGCTCTGTGGGGCTGTGCGTGGAATAGTAATGCACGTTGCAAAGCAAGTGGAAAGGTTTCAAGGATATATCACTGCAAACAGAGGATCGGTTACTGTAGGTCAGCTGGAAGATAGCAAAATTGCCACCAACAAGCCACCTATCTTTGTGAAACATGCCATAACAGAAGGCATCCCTAGGCCTTTAGACCTAAGCCCATTATGCTTAAGAGCTATGAAATAAATAGTGTTGTTGTCCTTTTATTTATAGCATCATGTTGATCATCAGTGTTCAATAGACAAGAATATTAATGTAAAAACCTTAATAAAGATTTTGGCTTTGAAGATTGATAGATCCTTGCATTTATGTTATATGTTGCAACAGAGTCTGGCACTACTATACTTGATCGTGCCACGGTTGCCAGCCTCTTTGTCTCTCCTTTCCTTTTGCGTAATTAATACAACTGCTGCATTTATGCTGAAGTTAGTACAGGGCATACTGTGAGCACTGTAGTAAGGTTAATTACTTGCATATAGAAAATGAAGGTGCTAATGGCAGCCACTGTGGTATGAATAGACCAATTTAGCAATCCACCTTACAGATGATGGAATGGTAGTAATAATTTTCAGTCTGTCAGTCATATAGCCTTTTCTCTAGTCCAGTAATAGCGGCAGTGCCTTTCAAATGCAATATTTACTAGCAGATGGGTCATTTACATTATTTTATTAAAATGAACAACAAACATTGTCAGTATAAGAGCTGATTTCTCTTATTTCCCTCTTCAATTGAAAGCAAGTGCAGCTATGAATTTCCTAAAGGGGAAATTGTATGGGGGTGTTTTTTTTGCTGATGCAAACATACAGGAGCTGCTTTGACAGAGTTACACCATAATGAAACATCACAGTAATTGTGCCTTATGTCCATTGCAAGCAATAGGCTTAAAGGAGCTTAATTCTGCATTGGATTGTGGCCTTGGTTTATGAGGTGCGGTGAATATCATCAACTTTAGCAAACAGGTGGCGATTTACAGCTTGTTTGGATGCTGTAAATGTTCAAAGGGCGGCTTTCCCAATAAGCTCTTGGGTATCTGTTAACAATCTTGTTGTTACATTGTGGATAGAATAATGATTGAACCAAGGGATATCTGGGTTCTAAATCAGTACTTTAGCATGAAGTTCATTAGTTGATTTGGCCATCTCTCACAACCTCTCTGCCTGACATGCCCTTCTTCATATTTTGCCTTTGGGGAATAATAGTAACAAAGAATTGTAAATTGTTTTAGCTGAAGTCTAAGTCTGCCTTAGGTTATCAAAACAGTAAAAATGTTTGCAAATGAACATAAAGCTTAATAAAATTAATTCAAGTGGATTTGGTTCATGTGACAACTCACTGGAAAATGAAACAATATAGAGTGCACATTCCTCATGTACCTTGAGATCTTTCTTGTGCTGTCCTACCTAGCAGTCCACAAATGGTCTAAATAAATACAGTAAAGACAACTTCGACCGGGTGACCCTGAGAGGTCTGTGCTACATGAGTTTGAGATCCTTCAATATCTTCTGGTTTTTGTAGCTGCTGGATAGACAGCACAAGAAAGATCTCAAGGTACATGACTGGCTCTGTTTCCCCAAATCCCTTTCATGTTCCCACTTGAAACCAGATAGTTGATGGGAAACAACATTTTTTCAAGGTGATGACACTTATTTAATATGATTTTATTGCATTTTTGAGACCTTTTTTTTTGGGGGGGAGCATTTATGCCATTCTTTCTCTCTCTCTTTCTTAGAAAAATTCAAGAACCACATTGTGGCTTAGTCATAGCCTTTAAATACATCAAAACATATATGTATAAATTCTGTCAGCTATGCAGATGAGTTTCTAAAATACATTAATATTCTTGGCATTTCTCAGTAACTGATGTGGCTAATATAGTTATTTTCATCTCTGTCTAGATGGCAGCTTTTCCCTTTGGAAACAGACTTTGCCTCAGTAAACCACACATCATTGCCAGACAAGTTTGAATTAACAGCTATTCCAGGAAGACAAATGGTGAGGACTTCTACTGGATTTTATTTGTGTGTGCAGAGAGCACTAACTAAACATGGAAAGTAGTCTGCTGATCATGTGCTTTATACATGCAATGCTGGGTCTAGGAAAGTGTAGTTTTGAAATAAGAAGTTATGAAACTGTAGACAAACAACAGGCAGCAGGCAATATTATATCTCTCCTGAGATGCACAGGATGTTACCAGTACCACACACTTCATCTGTATGATTAACACCTAACACTCAGCAGCTGTCAGGAGCTGATGGATTTGTTATTCAGCTCCTCCATGTGGTGATCCACCAAACTGTAGCTTCTTATTCCAGTTGAGTCTTGCATGAGCAACATGGCCTCCCTAAGCAAAGTCAGCCCTACAATGAGGCAGGGGGAGACAGCTTCCTCAGATGGCAAATGCTGAGGTGGAAGAAGTGGCCAGAGCTATGAGTCCCATGTGGCCTGCCCTATATCCCGCCCCACTAGCCTGCTGCCCTCAGTTGCAGTGGAAGACGCTGTCCTTACACCACTATTGGACTAACATTCCAGTCCAATTGCCTTCTGAATGTGCTTTGGGGAAGAGCACCATCTTGTCTTTTGCCTCAGGCACCAAAGTGTCTTGAGCCAGGCCTGTCCATGAACTGTGGTGTGTTCCTACATCTTGGTTATTTCCCGGTCCTGAATTTTAGATTATTCTTTGACCATGCTTGTGGTCTATCCTTCTGTCCTGACTTGCAATTTGGTTCTTACTCCTGGCATGTTCCATGACTTCTGTTTCCTGGCTTACCTAAAGACTGCTGTCCATGACTCAGCCCCATCTATGATAGCCATGGTTTGTTGCCTTAGCTCTGGAATCGGGTTACAAAAGTGGAGTGTGCTAAACACCCGTCCCAGAATGGTGAATAGAGGGAAAGGCCAACAAGACCTGCCTGTCACCTTGCTAGTGGAACAGTTGGACAGGTGGTGGAATGGCCGTAGCTATGCTTGGTTGGGTACAAGTGGAATGCTTAATAACCATGGTTTGCATTTGAACCATAATTTAAATATGCATATATAATAGCCTTTTCCACATATTCCAGAAGAGTGAAATTAATATTTGTGGTGGTGAAGCAGAATTGTGCCTGATAAAGGTATGCTGATTAAAACATACATGTAGGGCCCCTACGCAGACAACTATTCAGGCAGAGCGCTCTCTCGCTTGCTCTCTCTCTCTCTCTCTGATTGCCAACCTTGAGAAGTCTTGATGTTAACCTCACTTTTCTTCTACCTCTTTTTAAAAAGAGTTCTGACTCTTACTTTTATCACCAAGTGTCTCCGTTCTTCCGGTAGCACTGGAGTTACAAGTATCTTTGAAAATTTCTTTAATGATTTTGTAACTTTATACTCTGAGATTTCATGCACTCATTCCATGTTTTTTAATATGAGCAAGAAAAATAGACCTGATAACTTATTATTCATATTCCTCTGAATGGGGGATTGGGAAATGAAGCTTTATTTGAGGCCTCTCCTAGAGGCAGTGCTAAGAAATGGGGAATGCACATTCATTTTTCCCAGAGACTAATTACTCGGTGTCTACTCTCCCTCTCTGTCTGTATCACAGGACCTCAGAGTCCCCAAGTCTGCCCTCAAGTTAAGCCCATGCGATCTTTCATTTCAAAATAGCATCTAAATAATTTGCTTAGACTAAAATAATAATATGTGGAGTGATTATTGGAGGGGATTAATAAAGAATTAAAATGCCTTGGTACCATGTGTCATATTTTATCCCACTAGATCTGGCAAGTTTTTTTAGTAATTTACTGCATAAGGTGAAAGTTGAAGCCATACAAAGTGATGTTTCCTATAATTTCCTACCCCATATGTGTATCAGAATCAGTAGCTGAGGCACATAGTTGTTTAATAGCTACCCCAAATAGTGGATAACAACCCAATAACCAATAGCTTAAACCATGTGTTCTACTTGGTAATAGGACTGGATAAAAACTGCAAAAAATAATAATAATGTCCTAAATGGTATTGTAAAGGGAAACTTGGTTGCAGAGAAGCTGGATAGAACCAGGTCCTTATGAAAGAGCTATAATTTAACTGAGCTCTAAAGCCCCCTCAAAAACTCATAATAGAGAGCTGACATTTCCTAGGTTCTTATTCAAGCCTCTTTAGGAAATGGGGAGATGATAGACCCTACCATTCATTCATTTCATTTATTTCAATACACATAGTCAAGGGTTGTTTTTGACAGTGGCAACACAGATGAAACAAAGGATTCTGAGCCAAAGCAAATATGAATTTATGAATTGTTTACAAATCAAAGCATCCAAGGACTACTACAGCACCACCACAGCATGTATATAAGAAATCTAGGGAATTTGAATGGGGAAAAGGATCTTATCAGAAAGGTAACAGGACTACACAGTGAGTTTGTAACAAGCTGCACAGTGGAACACACACACTGTACTGGAAGAAGACATCAGAACAATGGAGGTCCACGTACAAAGAGATGAAAAAGAAAGGCATTGAGTTTGCAATCCTATCTATGCTTAACTAGAAAAGAGTTCCATTGAACTCAATGGGGAGGCCTAGAATTGCCTTCTTAGAAAATGAAATAACAGGGGGGAAGGCAGAAAAGGTCATGATGAAATGGGCTTAGAGAGTATAAAGCCAGGGAATTATTAAAAGCATGTGGGTACCAACATACAGTACTAAGCTGACTAAAACAATGGTCAAGAAAAGATAACTGAGAACAACAATAAAATGGTCAGGAAAGCATGAAGAAAACATGCAAACAATATTTACATGTGCTATAACATACACAATGTTTTTTTCTCACTCTGGGGAATGCAGCTCTTTAACACAAGGGCCTTTTGTGGAAAAATCTGAAATCCCATCATGTTTATGTATATATATGTGGCACCTTTATGGCTAGGGCTGAACATGGTTCAAAGGAAATGCTTCAGCCAGTTTTACAGCATCAGTGGAGCAGGAGCAAAATGTGCAAGAGCCTGATGACAGAAGTGGAAGAACACAAAGACACGGCTGTTGAGAGGGGCATTCCTACTGAGCTGTTTGTGGGGAGGATAGATGACTGTTTCATAAAAGCAAGGGATAACTCACACTTCTCAGTGCATTGCCCCATCTCAAAATCTCTTCCGGAGAAGGGGGTTTCTTGTGCAACTTGCCCAATCAACTGGAATTCTGCAACTGGAATTTGCTAGTAGTATGTGATTTTGAACCCCACCTAAAAAATAGCAATGCCTGTGTTGCAGCCATTCTTGGTCACCTTTCGAAAAACACGGCACAAGGCAGGACCATCCCTTATGCCCTCTTAAGAGGAGATGAACGGTAGTGTAGGGATGTTTTTTAGATAAAACAGCAAGATTGTGAGAGGAGGAGCCCCCAGTGGGGCAATGTGTAATGCTTCGGGCTGTTAACCAGAAGGTTTGTGATTCAAGCCCACTCAGGGACAGCTGTCGACAGGATTCCTGCACTGCAGAAGGTTGGACTATATGACTGTCAGAGTACCTTCCAACTCTACAATTCTACGATTCTATTACTTTACTGTTTGGTTAAGCAACCTTAATGTGAAAGTATATTTCCTGTATTGATGGGCATGCCTGCTTCAGCTTGATTAGGATAGTGGGGGATAAGCAAAACTTTTCCAGGACAATTTAGCATATTGCCAGAATAGGCACTCCTGATTTCCACCTCTTCATTCCAATTGCACTTCAAAGTGTTCTGCATGCTGGATGAGTCACCAACTGTCATCTCATAAAAGAAGCAAGATTTAACAGAGAAAATAAACTGAAAACTGAAACAGTATATGAATTCTACTTCTAAGAAAACAATTATACATTTTGGAATCTCTCTCTGAGTGCACTGTACACCCTTAAAACTGTAACATCTCAGCTGTTTGGAAGTAAGTCATATACATTTTTGTCTACCACAGGGTTTATGCGTGGAATATCAGCATAGTCTCAAATCAACAAGAGGAACATTCCAGATCTATTTCAAAAACTGCTTCTTCTTTTGTATGGCCTACCACAAAAATTCTGGTCTTGGGTAACTGCAGCTATTCCATCATGCAGAACATTTTAAACATACTGTTTCATATTGCAAGTGTGCGTGTTTTCAGAGTTTTCCTTAACTGATGCCCCTGCAGTTTTAGTCAGAATTCACTGGAGTGCTTCAGAACACTAGAACAGGATTATTCTTCCCTGAAATAGATCCCTATTTATTTTTAACACAATCAATAGCCATCTGCAAGGAACATGAGAGTCAGGTGAGACTGAAAGCATCAAGCTCTTATGACTTTGGCCATCTTCGTCGGGGGCTATTTGCCTCAATAACTATGGAGCCGGCAGCCACCTCTTCTGTTGGGACAAAGTGACCCTTTTTATTTTGTCCAACTGTTACAGCATACTCTGCATATTAACCTACCAACCCCACCCCACATTAATTGAAGTTAACTAAGATAATCATGCAAGCACAGTTCAATGTTTCCCATTCAGCAATCTGGGGGGGGGGGAGGCTTCAATTTCATAATTGGTCTGCAGTCGAGTACATTCCACTCTCCATATCAAAAGGGAGTGAAGTATCCCTCTCTCGTAGCTATTCTTGAGTGTATAATGAAAGATCTCTAGCAGACGGTTGCTAGTTTTGTTGTGAAGGGACTACACATAAAATGGTTCCTTGAGTCTCGGATTTTCTCCTTTCCCCACACAATTCCTTTATAATGAACATCAGTGAGTCCCAGGCAAAATGTTAATTAGTTGCAAAGGAATGAGTTGGTGCCGCGTCTCTGGGATGCGATTTACTATCATCATCCATGCTGGAAGACCCACAAGACAGGATGGTGTAATACTACTGGCAACACCTTACAGGCTTGCCCTCCCCCCTCCACTTCAGAAGAGCTGTCAAATTATTCCTTCCTTCCTTTGTAAGATTCTCCCTTGAGAGGGATTTCGTGCGCGTGACCCTAATTAAAATACTGCTTCTGAACGGCACTGTCAGAAGATGTGCAGGTCTCAATTATGGCATATATTTAGATTAAATACTGTGATTCATAACTAAAAGGAAACAAAAATAGAAGCACCCGATTCCTATTAATGGATGCAACACCGTTATTGCTGCATCTTGCCTCAGCTCCTCAGTGTTAAATGTTCACAAGAATTCACTGACAATAGGATTTGTTGCATTTAAGGGAATTGTCTGGTGGGAAAAGAATGTTTTTTCAAACAAACAAGAAAAGCTGCTGGACACCTGGAATGAACCAGTGAAGTCCAGTACGTAGGCTGGTGTTGGGCATAAAGTCCAGAAGAGTTCAGTGGGGTGTTATTAAAAAGACATTTTCAGCTAGGGTTAGGGGAGAAATTTGATTCTGTTTACATTTAAAGGCAAATCCATCTAATTGGTACTTTCCAAAACAATACATAAACTGAAACACAGCCAGCCATCAAAATTCACACTTTGCTGAATTTTGCAGTGCAGTTCTGCAGCCAAATGATGTGTACAACAATGTATACCTGGATAAACTATGCATACAAATGCATAGCTGTCACAGATGGGGTGTTGGCTACTCCCGAGTAAGCACTCCACACATCCTCTGGATTTTCATAGTTTTATTGTGCATGCTATATACAGTGGTGAGATGTCTCAAATCATGTCTGCTCTGCATGGGGCAGAAGCCCACAATGGCGTCTCGTGGGCTCTGACCCCCCTTTTAAGACTCCAAACGCCCCTCCTCCTTGCTCTATGGGTCCTCCGTGGTCCCAAACCAGGCTCCTGAGGTGCCGTTCTCTCTCCTCCCTCCTTTCCAGCCCCTGCTGAAGCTAGCTCCTCCCCTGCTTCCCTGCTACCAACCTGGAGCTGAGCCACCAGGACTCTGCAGAGCCCTGGACCCGTCTTAACCCTTCCTGTTCCTGATTTGAACTCCCAGACTTGCTGCTGCTCTCCCATCTGGTGGAAGTAAGCAGAGTGGGCTGCTCTCTGCAAGCCCTCTCTCTTACATCCACCCCCCCTCCAGGCTCCCCCCCCCTTTCTGAGGCCTGGTTTGCCTGGTCTGATGTCTGTAAAGAGGGCTGGAAGCCTGACAGGTCTTCCTCCTCTGTAGTGTGTGTAAAATCCTGTTCCCCGTCGGTGCTGGGTGGCTGGTCCGTGTAGTTCCTTCCGTTGTCATCCTCCTCCTCCCTCTGGAAAATTGCTTCCGATTCCCGGAGGGCTCCTTGGGTCTGCGTCTCCCCTGCTCCCCACCTGGGATCGCCCTCCCCCTCTGTGTTCCCTGTGCTACTGACGTGTGGTGGTTTGGGTCTGTGGGAGAAAGGAGCGTGCAGTTCCAGTGTGCGGTCCTCCCCTTGCATGGTGTGCGTGGTTGCCTCCGCGTTTTGGGAAGCAGGAGTGCCCTGCCTGGCCATCAGACATTTTAACCCCCCCTCCCCCCACCGGGAGCCCGGGCTCGCTGTGGCACTGTAGACCTCCTCCTCTTCCTTTCTTTCTGGAACCTCTTGGCTGCCTTCTCCCTCCACCCTCCTGTCAGCGTCTTGTGTTGGATGTGTGTCACGTCCTCTGAACCTTGGGCTTTCCCTAAAGTGTGAGAGCAAAGACCTGTGACCCACGGGATGGATCTTTCTCGCTGTAGGTGCTTCCCCCCTGAAGGTGACAGGGTTGATCTGTGTCAGAACCTTGAAGGGCCCCAGCCTTCTGGGTGCCAGCTTCTTCCCCCTTCCCCCCATGGGAAGGCCTTCTGACCACAGCCAGACCCTGTCCCCTCCGTGGAAGACCTTCTCCAGTCCCCTGTGATGGTCTGCCCCCTCCTTGTAAGCCTCATTGCCCCTTGCCACGTCTCCATCCAGTTGTTGGTGTACTGTCTCCCTCCTCTCACCCCATGCCTCAATAGGTGGTCCCCCAATCTCCCCCTCCCCCTGCTCTGGGAAGGCTCTGGGGTTTCGCCCAAGACTGGCCTTACTGGGTGTGAGCCTCGTGAAGACATGTACTGCATGCCCCTCCGTGGGGTTGTCATGATATTGCTTGAGAATCTTCCCTCTGAGGGAGTCCTGGGGCATATACCGGGCATCATTGCTAAAGAGTAACCCCTCTTTCTCTGCAAGCCCTTCCCCTGCCCCCTTTTTCTCCCTCAAGTCCCTCCGTATGTTCTGGGTAAAAGTGTCCTCTTTGGTGAGTTGGCTCAGTTTCTCTTCCTGCATCCCCGCCTCTGCGTCGTTCCATCCGCCTGGGGAGCTGATGTGGTGCGATCCTGAGGATTCTCCTTCTTTCCTGCAGTGCTCCTTGCCGTCTGCATCTCCAAAGGTGAGATCTCCCCGGCGCTGGCTGCCCACAGGGTCATTGTCCATTAAGTCCAAAGCTAGCACTTCTGCGTGCTTGTTCACTGTCATCTTCCGAGAGGGGGTCTGTTGCGTGACCTCACCCTCCTGCAATTCCCGGCCGCCTACGGTCAAGACGCTCATGGGCAGCTCCCTTGGGAAAATGGGAATCTGATCCTGCTTAGCCAAGTCCACCGATAGGAAATCGTCGCTGCTGCCCCTGCGGAGAAGCCCGACTGTCTCCTGGGTCTGGCCTCTTGGCAGCTGCAGACTCACTTCCATCTCTTTGTCGTGCTGTGGGGTGTTACAGGAGGGCTCAGTTGTTGGTGCTCTGCCTGGCCCCTCCCCTCCTGATCTGGCATCCAGGCTTGTGTCTGTGCCTGCCTGCTCTCGCCATTCCTTCCTCTGGGGGCAGTGTTCCACCCAGTGGCTGGGTGCATTGTAAAGGCATCTCCCGCCTTTCTCTTCCCTCTGTTTTCCCGCGTCAGCGTTTGAAAGTACCCGCGCGCGGGCTTTGTCCCTCTGCATCACATCTGGCTGGAGGGGGCTGTGCTGTGCTGCAGCTGCCTCCCCGGGACTGTATGGGAACTTGTGGCCGCTGCCTTTCCCCTCCGTCTGTCCCCTCTGCCCGGACTCGCCTCTCAGCCTCCTGCACTTCCACGCCACCATGCCTCTCAGTCTTAGAGCCAGCTTGTGCTGAGGGTCGCCCTACAAAGTGCTGGCCCGTCCCGAGTGTCCTCTCTGCTTGTCCAGCCTCCGCTCCTCTGGCTTGGCTGTGTTCCGAGCTGCTCGGTTCACTAAGCTTGGCTTCCCCTGTGCCCGGGTGCCTACCTGGTGCTTGAGCCGTTCCATAGTTGCAGGGTGCTGGCAACTCATGCCAATCCTCCCTCGGCATCTCTCTCTTCTGCTTTAGATGCTGCCAACTTCATGCCGGCTGCTACATTTGCAGCCCTCTTCCCTCGGGGTAGCCATCAAGAGATTGTGGGCTTGCTGTCACAGATGGGGTGTTGGCTACTCCCGAGTAAGCACTCCACACATCCTCTGGATTTTCATAGTTTTATTGTGCATGCTATATACAGTGGTGAGATGTCTCAAATCATGTCTGCTCTGCATGGGGCAGAAGCCCACAATGGCGTCTCGTGGGCTCTGACCCCCCTTTTAAGACTCCAAACGCCCCTCCTCCTTGCTCTATGGGTCCTCCGTGGTCCCAAACCAGGCTCCTGAGGTGCCGTTCTCTCTCCTCCCTCCTTTCCAGCCCCTGCTGAAGCTAGCTCCTCCCCTGCTTCCCTGCTACCAACCTGGAGCTGAGCCACCAGGACTCTGCAGAGCCCTGGACCCGTCTTAACCCTTCCTGTTCCTGATTTGAACTCCCAGACTTGCTGCTGCTCTCCCATCTGGTGGAAGTAAGCAGAGTGGGCTGCTCTCTGCAAGCCCTCTCTCTTACAATATCTTTACAAAAAACATTGAAATGTATTATATTTGGGGAAAACTGCTTTACAAAAATGTGTACATTGGGCAAGATTGCATTAAAGCATGCCTATATTAGAGAAGGGACCCAGGTGGCGTTGTGGGTTAAACCACAGAGTCTAGGGCTTGCTGATCAGAAGGTCGGTGGTTCGAATCCCTGCAATGGGGTGAGCTCCCATTGCTCAGTCCCAGCTCCTGCCCACCTAGTAGTTCGAAAGCACACCAAAGTGCAAGTAGATAAATAGGGACCGCTCCGGCAGGAAGGTAAACAGCGTTTCCATGCGCTGCTCTGGTTCGCCAGAAGCAGCTTAGCTTAGTCATGCTGGCCACATGACCCGGAAGCTGCCTGCAGACAAACGCTGGCTCCCTCGGCCTATAGAGCGAGATGAGCGCCGCAACCCCAGAGTTGGACATGACTGGACCTGATGGTCAGGGGCCCCTTTACCTTTATATTAGTAGAAATTCACTGATGAATTTCCACGAGGAAAAAAAAACCCACAGATTGATGTGGAAATGTGGAGAACTGAACTTCAGATTCAAGTTTAGAAACAGAGAGAAGCAGAAATTGGTGGATCTGCCTATTCCTTACTTTCAGCCTAATTACACATTGTGCTGTTGTGAGAATGCATGAAAAACATGGTTGAGTGTCTTGTGCATGTGTGCATGCACTTGAAGAAACAAACAAACAAATTCAATGGTAAACATACATTTTGAAGCTGTTTTCTAGGTCATCTAGTATTATCAGAGCTTTGGGCATCAAGGCCCTCTCAGCAAAACAGAAATTACGACCTACACTTATGATGCACTTTAAAATGGCATTGCTTAGTTCATTTCAATAGGGCATTGTCACTTAAGAGGCGAGTACACTTTCTCAAGAGATTTGAAGATAACTGTGGTTTTTAAAAAGCAACAACAATAAATGACTTACTATGTACGAGTCCTGTTATCGGGCTCTATGAAAAATGCTTCTGCATTGTAAATTCTCTTCCCTAGCAGATATTAAATCCCTTTAAAATTGCTCCCTAGACCCATTTTCAAATATGAACCACATCTGATCGAATGAGCTTAAACATCTGTAAGTATGAGTGTACAATTGATCATCTGGATAGATGAAGTATGACTATTTCTAGACCATGGTACTTCCACATGTGTTCACTCCTAAATCTATTTCATCCCATTTTTGCATTAATCTGCATTTTAAAAAGAAGAAGAATCCACATAAAACTGGCATTGAAGTATATATTGGAACTCTTGAAGTTCTATAACACTTATTCCACCCCCAAAGTTGGCATTTCTAAACATATTTACTATTGCATTGCCCTTTAAAAAGTGCATTTTGATACCTTTTGAAACAAAGAAATGTTGGGAGGTTTGAGAAGTGCAAAATATGGGTGACAGCCAAGCTCTAACCCACACAGTAATCTGGAAGACACAGATCAGATCAGATCAGGTCATATTTTGAAAAATCCAAAGATTGAACCTCTCATGCATTCCTACATCAAGTCCAGCATTGTTTATTTAAAAGTGCCCCATCAGATTTTGCAGAGAAACGTACGAGCCTGGTACATTGAAAATAAGCTCCCAAAATGGCTTTCCTTCAGAGCCTGACATAGAAGCAATTCCAAATATTCTGTGCTTGTGTAAATGTGTTTCGGATCTTTGCTTGGGACGCATAGTGCTGTTGCGAGTGCGTATAACAAGTCTTTCTGTCATCCAAAACATCTTTTGACAATAGCACAGCAGGAGACACCAACATTTAAATCCTGCCTATGTTGTGCTAAGATGTTACAATAGGATTACAACCTACAGACAGAACACACCGGCTTGGCCCAGAGAGAATGCTTCCAATGTCAGTCAAAATCGCTGTGTGCACTATTGCAGTTGCATATCTCGATGGCAGCGTGTCAGACCCAAAACCCTTTGGATAAAAAAAAGGAAACCTTGAATATTCTTCATTCTGTTATTCAGATAGCGGCAAACCCAGGGGCTCCTGGGTGTAGCCCAGATGTTTGGCTGTCAACAGCAGCTGCTATATGCTGGTGCACAGAAAGTGTTTCCTTCAATGAGATGCAACATGGCATGTGCTTCAGGTTACACTGTATCACATGAGACCACAGTCTGATGAAATTCAAAGCCTCAAATGCTTTTGCAGGGTTTTGCAAATTTAAAGAAGTGGTGTCTTTTCTTTTCTTTTTAAATCAGAAGATAGAGCAACTATTTACAACCACCACCACCAAGCCAGGACACTTAAACAAAAATTAGCATTTATGTATAGATATTATGAGTATAAATTCAAATATAATATTGACTGGATTTAATCAGGCAACAGGGAAAGAATAGTTTATAATTCATTCATTCTTACATTTGTACAGTCATACCTCGGTTTAAGTACGCCTCGGTTTGAGTATTTTCAGTTTAAGTACTCCGCGGACCCGTCTGGAATGGATTAATCCACTTTCTATTACTTTCAGTGGGAAAGTTCGCTTCAGGTTAAGTACACTTCAGGTTAAGTACAGACTTCCAGAACCAATTACACTCATACCTCGGGTTAAGTACGCTTCAGGTTAAGTACAGACTTCCAGAACCTGTAAACCGAGGTACCACTGTATCCTATGTTTCCTCCAAGGAGCTCAAGATGGTGTATGTAGTTCTCCCTTTTATCCTTGCAACAACAACTCTGTGAGGTAGGTTAGGCCGAGAGGATGTGACTAGCCCAAGGTCACCCAGTGAGCTTCATGGCCAAGTGGGGACTAGCACCCTGCTCTCCCAGGTCCAAGTCAAACACTCTAGCTGCTACAACACACCAGTTCTTTGGTTTCTTGAATCGTCTTGCCTTTTCAGTCCCCTTTAAAAGGTCATAATGCAAATTCACATGCTACATTCAGGATCAGAGGCAACATCTCCCTAAATACTAGTCACTGAGGAACAACAGCAGCAGATCACTGTTAACCTCATGTCCTATTTGTGGGTTTGGCATAGACACCTGGTTGGCCATTTTGGAAGACAGGACTAGAACTAGACAGAAGGATTCTTCCTATGTTCTAATTACTGCCACCTACCCCTGAAATAGCCCAATATCTAACATTGGACTATAATCATAGCTGCCAAGTTTTCCCTTTTCTCGCGAGGAAGCCTATTCAGCATAAGGGAAAATCCCTTTAAAAAAGGGATAACTTGGCAGCTATGACTATAATAAATAGGCTTGTGTTCACAGATGGATTTCTTATTTTCATTTTTTCCATCCTTTTCCAATTAATGTATATCCACAGATTAATTTTCAAGAAGACATTTTTTTTTGGGGGGGGGGGATGTTCCTGACAACTCACCTAGTGCCATATGAAAATATGCTTCAAAATTAAAACATGCATCTTGTTTCGTTTTGCTTTTTTGTTCTTTGTCAATCTGCTAGTGGTAAGCCCCTTCATCATCCAAATTGTGAGCAAAATGCGCAACAGTTCCCTTTCTGTGTAATTTCATTTCCTCGCATTTCTCTTCTTCCAGCCAATTTAGTTCAGTTACCTGCCATCTGCTGTCTCCTCACCTTATTTCTTGGCTATAATGTTAGCACAGTATGAGGTCTGCTATATAAGTCTACTAGTGGTAAGTGGCTGCGGACTCTGCTACATACACCTCCAGAATCCAGAAATTCTATCTCCTTTGCACAATGAGCAGTGCTTTTGAAAGGAGAACTGCCACAGCTCTGTCTGTAAAACCATGTTCTTATTGTCCCATGACAAAGACTGATTTTGGTTACTGAGGAGGAGTGTTGCAAAATCGCCCTAGACCTGGATATGGGCCCTTTCCTTTATTTGACATACTCCATGGCTAGCACCTGACATTGGAAAAGATTCTGAGGCTAAGCATCTAATAGAGCAAGTAGATGATGTTGATGATAATGATGATTAAAAATGAATAAAACAAACATGCAGAAGCACCAACTTGTGGCGGAGATTTGAGAGGGCCTGATGTTGCGTCAGGTTGGAGGAGTTAGGAATGTGGTGGCATCACAGCTTCAATGGATGGTAGATTAGATCCTCCTACCCAGGCATGTCAAACCTGCGGCCCTCCAGATGTTTTGGACTACAATTCCCATCTTCCCCAACCACTGGTCCTGCTAGCTAGGGATCGTGGGAGTTGTAGGCCAAAACATCTGGAGGGCCACAGGTTTGACATGCCTGCTCCTACCTGAGGGTCCTTTAACTGGCTTTGGCCCCGCAATGCTGCAATCATGCCAGGGGCCTTGGGCCAATCAGTGATGCTGGCATGATCGCAAGGTAAGCATATATATATATATATATATATATATATATATATATATATATATATAATATATGGCAGCATGATGTGTGTGTGTCTCTTGCTTCACACTTGCAAACACCCGCCCACCCACCCATTGTTAGATTGGTGTCTGGCCTTGCTTTGGAGTTTGGTTGGTTGCCTGTTTGGAACAGGGGCCAGGTAGGATTTTTTCCCCCAATGTGGCAGATTGGCAGTGGCCACTTGGTTTTGGCCTACCTCTTAGCAATCGTCACAACTTTGTAAGGTTGGGCGGTTAGGCATTGGTTTAGGGGAATGCGGGAAGGGGAGGTGCGGCCATCACCTGCCTCTCCATTTGATAGGGTATTCCATTAAAGGAATCCAGGAGTTTGGATCTCATCCAAAGCCCAGGGAAGGGCTAAGAACATGCCAGGACCCCCGGGAACCCCAGGGGAGAGCACCAGTCAATCGCCGTTGTTGGAGCTCCCTCTGCTGGTAGTTTACCCTTTGCAGGCTTCCTGCTGGGTGGGCAGGAGCCAGTTATAGTCACTATATACTGTACCAGGGTTCCCCAAACTAAGGCCCGGAGGCCGGATGCGGCCTGCGAGGCTCATTTATGCAGCCCCTGGTGACCCCTGCCGCCCGCTGCCACCACCCGCTCTTACCGATGCGGTGCGGCATGGCTGCCCACTCCCAGGTCGCTGGGAGCACCGCAAATAGCTTGTGCGCATGCGCAAGTGTCATTTCCGGTGCACTTCCGGGCTGGAGGAGGCACATGTGCACAAGTTATTTCCGGTGTTCCAGCAACCCAGAAGTGTGCCGGAAATCGTGTGTGTGCATGCTTATGGGCGGTTGCTCCCACGTGCTCCAGCCCACAGCGTGATCGGCGCTGGTGGCACAGGCCCTCGGCAAGGTAAGTTTGGGGACCCCTGTACTGTACCAATGCCTAAGCCAATACCAGTCACACTTGTGTATTCAATAAAGTTGTGGCCTAAATTTGCCCAAACTAAATTCTGTGTCCATTGGGGGCGGGTTTCGGCGCTTGACGTGCAACTCCTCCTTCTCTTTCTCTTTCTGCAGGAGGAGAAGGAGCCGCCAGCCATTGAAGCTGCACTGGTGCCATGTTCCTGGCTCCTCCAACCTGACACGACTTTTTTAAAACATTGGGCGGTTTGCCCCCAAATTAATATTGGGGGGCCCCAAAAGGGTTCAGCCCCCAGGAGTTGGCGCCCCTGCAAACATGTAACATGATTCTGGCTGTGATTCTCACTCTGTGACTTTGGGCTAGCCACATCCTCTCAGCCTAACCTGCCTCACAGGGATGTTGTGAGGATAAAATGGGAAGGAGAACTATATAAACCACCTTGAGCTGCTTGGAGGAAAAGTGGGGTAAAAATGTAATTAATAGCAGAACTTTCTACCATGTGGATATGTTTAGGCTTGCTCTGTCTCCTTTTAGAAATCAGAAGACAAGCACGGGGCCAGTAGAAAGGAAAGGAAAACAAAAAAGATGGCCTGGATTTCTGTTTGCTTTATTGAAAGAGAAGTTAAGTTTGTTCCAGACTAAGCAAGTTAAAGCGCTAATGAGGAAGAGGAGACAAGAAGAAAAATGCTAGTTGCAGTTATACTGCTTCTTTAGCTTGGTCAACAACAGAAATTAATTGGATTTCCCCCCACCCGCAGGCTCTCTATTTAACATCCGCTAAACTGAAAAACAATGTTGATGTTGCAGTTTATTGAGTATTTGACAATTCTCCGAATCCCGTTTTTCGGTTACATAAAAAGATCTCAACAATTCAAATAATTAGCACCAATGGTAGAATGCGGAGTGCCATTCCAATTCTCATCTTTTATTTGAGATTCCCGTTGGCACTGATCACAATGGGCAAAGTCACAAGGAAGCTACAAGCTATGAATTCCAATATTAATAAGAAAAACCCTTAGCCCAACACAAAATAATGATATTTTTGTCAGAAAGATGGCTTATACTGCAGACTGTGATGTAGATGAGGTAGTTTAATCACCAACATAGGAAATTGCCTTATACTGAGTCAGTCTACAATGATCTAGCAGGTAGTTCTTACATTTGTTATCTCCACTGTAGTGAACTGGATTTTGTAAGTGAGGACCTGAGTATGTGCAACAGATCCTTGATTGAGCAGTAAATCATCAGATCAAGGAACATTTTTAGAATAGCTGCACTGGTTCCCAGTATGTTTCTATGGACCTATGGACCCCCTAAATGGTTTTAGTCTAGGTCCATCTAAAGGGCCTCTTCCATATTATTTTCCCAAGGCCCAAGATCTGATGGAGACATCCTCTGTGTCCCATAATAGGCTGATGGAAATATAGCTTGGGACATGCGACAGGGCCTTTTCTGTGGCTGCACCCCAGCTGTGAAATTCCCTTCCAGAGGAGGTTCAACTAACCTCTTCTGGTTATGGTATATTTTCTGCCATCAATATCTCTTTAGGCAAACATTTCATCTGGCCATGTCCGTTACTATCCATGTTTCACCAAAACCTCCATGTAAACTGGCCATGTCCGTTACTATCCATGTTTCACCAAAACCGCTTGACCGATAGCATTCAAATTTTGACACAATGCCACATGTGAATATGAGAGCAAGCCCATACTGTTTTCAAAGACATATGACACACCTGTGCCTGGTAAAAACCCCAAAAACCTGTGTTTCAAAATACACCACTCAGATGAAAATGCATTCTGGGAAAAGAACCAGGTTGCAAACCAGCACCCTCTAGCAGCGGCTACACTGGTACTACACCTATAGATCCTTCCCTCTCAACAGCAATGTTTACATACTAGGCTGAAGCCTTTACAGACTAGGCCGAATGGCGGTAGTGACTTGCATGAGTGGGGGTGGGGGGGCAGGGAACGGGATAGGTTAGGACACGATGGGACCAGTCACAGGGATGAGCTGGGGGGGAGAGAGGGCATGATGCATCATGGCTTGGGACAGGGTGGGGGGAATCACAGGGATAAGCTGGGGGAGAGGAGAGGGCAGGATACGTCATGGATCGGCACAGGGTGGGGGCGGTCACAGGGATTAGCCACAGCAACACGTGGCAGGGTTGGTAGTAGGCCAATATAGTTTCTCTTCTCTTTTAAATGTTGATGCTGAAGCTTTTAATTATCTGCCTGTATGGTCAGATCATGTGTGTGCCTGTCTATGTATCTATTTCTATCGTCCAGGCTCGTAAACTATGCAGGGCGTTTCCATGCACGGGGAAAGCTGCAGAAGGTGGGCTTCGAACACGTGGAAGGCTGCTTGTCTGGCTGTGGTAATTTGACTCCTGCTCTCCCCCATCATGTGACTGGACAGCCACAGTGGTGGTGTTTGAACAGGGCAGTGCAGACTCTGACATAACCAGTAACTTCATTGCAGCTGTGAAATGGCTACCATAGCACTTCCTTTTGTGCAGCCACACACTTTTAGTTCCTAAGTAGAAAAATCCATTTTCTGCATCAGATACATTCTTGTTTTCATTTGTTCTTTCCACATAATGAAAAACAGAAGTATTTATGAAGTGTTCAGCAGCCTCAAAATTGACTGCATTTAAATCTAAAGGAAAAGAGCTGATAATTATCCATTAAGAAAACTACCGGAGGCTTGTTTCTTTCACTCATGTGGCACCTTTTAAAGCCTTGCAAAGCCCTTGTTAGAAATTAAAAGAGCAGCAACTTGAAGATAATGAAACTGATCCAGAATTATCTTGCCGAGGAGATCATATTAACAGAAATAATCTTATCATTATTAGTGCAAACCTTAAAACATGATGGATAATTTAGAAGTTTAAAATGCTGTGATGTGACATTTTAAAGTCTGACTACTTAAATTAGAAGTATGAAGTGGCTATAAAGTACTTCAGGGAGAAATAAATATATTAATTTCACTTGCACACCAGGTCAGTTCCCAACATGCTTTCCCAGTACAAATCTTTCTTTGTTTGCTGCAATGAAGTTTAGACTCCCATGTTGGGAGTGAGAGTGACCCAGGCCTTCAGAAATGTATATACTGTAAGCAGTTGCTTTGCCCGTGTTGTCCAGTTCTGTTAGTTGAATAAAGGTTCTTGCTGTTATAACTGTGTCTTGCTTTGTGGGAACCCACCTACACTTCACTTTCCATGTGTGTATCAGGGCTGCTAGAGTGGGGCTTCCTCTCCACCAGTTGAGCACTGCCATCAGAAAGGCACTTTTCACCATCTTAGGCCATTCCAGTCATTGGTTAGGATTGTTCTGTAATTAACTGATGACTAACTTCCAGTGCGGGGACACGGGTGGCGCTGTGGGTTAAACCACAGAGCCTAGGGCTTGCCGATCAGAAGGTCGGTGGTTCGAATCCCCACGATGGGGTGAGCTCCCGTTGCTCGGTCCCGGCTCCTGCCAACCTAGCAGTTCGAAAGCACCTCAAAGTGCAAGTTGACAAATAGGTACCACTCTGGCGGGAAGGTATAACGCCGTTTCCGTGCGCTGCTCTGGTTCGCCAGAAGCGGCTTTGTCATGCTGGCCACATGACCCAGAAGCTGTATGCTGGCTCCCTTGGCCAGTAAAACGAGATGAGCGCTGCAACCCCAGAGTCGGTCACGACTGGACCTAATGGTCAGGGGTCCCTTTACCTTTAACTTCCTGTGCAGACCTTATGCTGAAGTTCCCACACTTCTGAAGAGGAAACCCATATATCTGACCCTTAAATGGGTCCTAAAGACACTTCTGTTTTGCCAGGCTTTATTTGATGGCTTATTTATGTATCTATTGAAATTTATTATTTTTGGGTGTGTGTGTGTGTGTTTAAATCTACTGTTGTTTTAAATTGTTTCATGCTGCCTTCAAAGCGTTGCCCTGAAAGGCATCTTCTAAATCTTTTAAGTAAGTAAATGAAATAATTATGCTACCAGAGCTGAAAGATAGAATCTCCAGCTGTAGCTTATGCTTCTCTGTGTGTGTAGCTGTGCAAGTTTCCTCTTGACATGGCTTTGGATTTGTGAAAAGCCTGTTTCTCCATCCTATTCCCCGGCAGGAATCAAAGCAGCAGTCCTAATGTAACTAAGGCTAGAGCTACTCATTACCACAGCGAACAGGTATTTCAAAAGCCCTGTTGTCTAGTAATAATAATGGTGAGAGGAGAATTTGTGGGTGAGAGGAGGAGAACCTAACCTGTTCTCCAATTGTTTCGTTTCTCTGAAGCAATTCCAGCCAGGTGGATTTTTTATTCTTTATCTTTTAGCCAGCCTATATGGGTGAAAATAACCAACCTGAGACATAGCAGGGGGGAAGGATTAATTCAACCAGTGTTTTTTTTTCTAAAAAAAAGTTTAGGGGTACTGTCATTTTCCTACTCATTGAAATACTGCCCCTCAATGAGGCCAGACTTAGATTCACAAAGTGTTTATAATAAAATAATAATAATAATAATAATAATTTATACCCCACCCATCTGGCCGGGTTTCCCCAGCCACTCTGGGCGGCTTCCAACAGAAACATTAAAATACACTAATTTGTTAAACATTAAAAGCCTCCCTAGGGGCATGTGTACCCCTGTGTCCCTCCAGAAAAAAGCACTGAATTAAACTTCCTAGCTACCTTTTCAGCCTTGCAAACTCACACCCTGCTAGTGTATAGTGTATACAAAATGCATATATATCACAAGGTATAGTTTCTGTATGTAGAAAAGGAGGAGAAAGAAAGATACAAAAGGACTAACTAAATTAAATTAATTCAATTACCACAATGGGGGAGGGGGGATGAATTATATTTTTCCAGCTGGATGAATAAAGTATCTGCCTTAGGTTCTTATTTTGTATTGTTATAAAATCAATATTGGGATGAAACTTGTACTGTTGGTTATACACACACACACACACACACACACACACACACACAACACAAACACAAACACAAACACAATTTAGCTGTTTGTTTGGTGTTTGTAAATCTCCTTTATGCATATGTAAAAGGTGATTTATCATCCGAAATGGATGAAGCACAGATGGGTGAATTACAGCTAGCGTAAGATTACAAAGTAGTTTGACCTAGAAATTCATCTATGAATATTCCTATCCATTCATGGCCACTGTGAAAAAAATCCAAGCAATAGTCTTTCTTGGGCTTTAGGGTTAGAATACCAAAAGCTAGGACCTATCTGGTTGAACTACCTAGAAACACATGTACTCAGAGCTCAGAACAGAGTCAGGAAATAGACATAGTTAACACTTAAATTAACAGGCCAGCAGTGATGGGCCTTTAAATTGGGAAAAAACTATTACTATCGGAAAGTTAGCCTGTGGTCCTACCTGTTCTTTTGACTAGAAAGTGGTACAAAAATGCTGTCAATTCAGAACAAAGAAAGAAACACATGACTGCACTTGGTCCACATGGTCCATTCCCTGCATGACTTCAGCATCCTTTAAAAACTATGAGATGAACAAGACGATTTAGGAACAGTAAATGCATTCTAAAAAACTCCCCCCAAATAACAAGGACATGTATTTAGATGACAGCTTGTGCTTAGCCTGTTAATGCTTTTGTCGGATAGTTTTTAAATATTTAAATATCACAATCATTGTTGTCAAGGGATATGACATCACTGAGAAAGGGACTTGATTTCTATCTTGTTTGGGCCTGTTAATATCAGCATTTGAGAGGATAGTGTCTCAGAGACTTAAAAAAGAATCTATCTAGAGAGTAGCTCCATTAATTAGGACACAAGATACATAATCACTGCAGAACATGATTTGAATCAATATAAACCAGAGTCCAGAAACTCGGCGTTAATTGTGAAGGAAATGAGAAAGAGAAGAAGTGAAAACACTTTCCATGAGCTCATACAAGATATATTAGACTGCAAGCAAAGGTTTCCATTTGGGAAAATTGTCAAATCTGTAATATGCTGAGGAAAACTGCCAAGGACTCACAATTTAGGGTATCTCTCAGTGCTCTAAGAAAGTGACTTTCTATCATCTTGCACTTGCTGCTAGAGAACTAGTGTTGTGTTCTCACCTAGTGTTGTGTTCTCTGCCATGAACCCATACCATCTCTCAGCCCCTATTTTGTTTACCATTTACAGTATGGGAATATTATTCACCAGCCCTACATGATATTTCGAAGGGTTACTAAGATAGTACATGAAGTGCAGTCCACAGCACTGGAACAAAGAAGATAGATTCATATTTGTTGGCAGATATTTGGAGGATTTGTTGTAGATCAGTAAGGGTCAGAAACTGGCTGTGGGCACTGAACACACAATTCAGTTTGGAACACAATTCAGAATATAGTCTGATTTCGTCCAAATATGTTTGAAAGCTGCCCAGTTTAGCTCAGAGTAAAAAATCCCAATCCCAGTTCAGAAACATGAAGCTTTGTGGCTGCCCCACTCACTGTTTTGGGGAAATAAAAAATCCCAGCCTTTGACAGAAATGGATGAAATTTGCAGGGATAGTTGTTCCTCTTGAGTAGATGAAGCCTACCAAATTATATACACATAGTCCAAGGATGTGCTGGAGACACTAGATTTTAATATATATTTACATGAACCACCTATAACATTTTTTTGGGAAGAAATATATGATCTTTGCATACATGGCAGCCCTCACTTAGAGAATGAATCCGGCCAGATTCCAGATCAAGAAGGATATTTGCAGGTTTCCCTGCCCTCCTTGCAAGGATAGCCTGTACATTTTTTTTAAAGGATTAACCTATTGTCCCTATTGTTTTGTGGACAATTTGTATGACACTAGCTCACATCAAGTACTCCTAGGTAAGAAACTTGTCAAATTCCATAGGGATTGTTGCATCTGTTTTGTGCTAGGCACCTTCAAAGTTTATAGTGACAGGAGGGAGACCAAAAGAGATTTGCTTCCCTCCCTGTGGTTTGGGAACATGACTTTAATATAAAAATGAAACTTCATTACCCTTATGCAATGAGCTTTCGTGTGCATGCACACTTCTTCAGATACACTAGAAACAGAACAGGGGCGTAGCCAGGATCAAAACTAGGGGGGGGGCAAGCCATGGTTGTTCAGGGGCGGGGCCCCAAAGTGGGAACGTGGGCGGGGCTACAGGGCCAGCTGGCCTGATGACATCGTGGCGGCGGCAGCGGCCACCTTGTGCTTCTGGGGCTGGCAGCAGCGGCGGCTACCCTGCTTGGCTGGAGAGGACGGGAGGGTCGGGCAGGCGAGAGGGGGTGACAGGGCGGGCGAGGGCGAGGCAAGGCACGGCCGCAGACACGACGGCTCCAAGGCGTTGCTGCATATCAGCATAATATTTCAACCATGTTGTGGGTTCAAGCCCCACCTTAGGAAAAAATTCCTGCATTGCAGGGGGTTGGACTAGATGACCCTTGTGGTCCCTTCCGACTACAATTCTATGATTCTATTGATATATAGCCATAGCATATGCATCATTCTGCTTTCTTGAATTGTCCTACTCCTAGGCATAGCAGCCAACTCCTAGAGGCCTAGGTGCATCTCCCCCCCCCAATTACTGGTAAATACAGTGGTACCTCGGGTTACGAACGCGATCCGTTTCGGGTCGCAGTTCGTAACCCGAAAAATTCGTAACCCGAAAAGGGCTCGAACTGCCGCTTTGCGCATGCGCAAAGCGCTGTTTTCACTATTTTTGCGCTTTGCGCATGCGCAAAGGCGCGCGACGCTTCTGCGCACGCGCACGGGGCAAAAATACTTCCAGGTTTGCGAAGTTCGTAACCCGGGTTGTTCGTAACCCGAGGTGTTCACAACCCGAGATACGACTGTACTGTATTTTAAAGAGTCACCCCCCCATGTTGATGGGCTTTCTATGTGGGGCTTTTCTGCCCCCCCCCCGTATTTTATTAAGGATGGAAGAGGGAAGGAAGGAAGAAATAGAGAGAGGGATAACTCATATTTGTGGGTGCCTCTGGGTGATGCTGTGATGCTGGAACTCTGCAGTAAGAGGACGGGAGGGTCGGGCAGGGCGGTGGCAGGGCGGACGAGGGCGAGGGAAGGCACGGCCGCAGTCACGACAGCTCCGAGGCGTTGCTGCATATCAGCATAATATTTCAACCATGTTGTGGGTTCAAGCCCCACCTTGGGAAAAAGATCCTGCATTGCAGGGGATTGGACTAGATGACCCTTGTGGTCCCTTCCGACTACAATTCCATGATTCTATTGATATATTACCATAGCATATGCATCAATCTGCTTTCTTGAATTGTCCTAGGCATAGCAGCCAACTCCTAGAGGCCTAGGTGCCGCCCCCCCCAATTACTGGTAAATACTGTATTTAAAAGAGTCATCCCCCCCCATGTTGATGGGCTTTCTATGTGGGGCTTATCTGCCCCCCCCCCAGTATTTTATTAAGGACGGAAGAGGGAGGGAAGGAAGGAAGAAATAGAGAGAGGGATAACTCACATTTGTGGGTGCCTCTGGGTGACGTGACACTGTGATGCTGGAACTCTGCAGCAAGAGGAATATACTGGTACATCCAGATCACTGGATGTCTGTGGTAGATCACTGCTAGATCACTGGCACTCCTAAAAAAAAGCTCACCCAAAATTTTCCTCCTCCCTAAAAAAAGCTGAATTATGACCTGAAGCCCTAAACAAAAATGGGCCTCCCTTCCTCCTAAAAGAAGCTCAACAAGTTTGACCTAAACTCAAAAAAACAGGGCTTCCCTTAAAAAACCTCAACAGCTTTGACCTGAACCCCCCAAAAGGGGGTAGATCACTCCCAGTTTTTAACTCTGTGAGTAGATCAGAGTCTCTTGGGAGGTGGCCACCCCTGATTTACAGTATACAGATGCAGGAGGAGGGGCAGACTGGAACACCTCTGCTTTTTATAAACATCACTGTGTCTATCAAAAGCTACAGCCCCCCCCCTTTTCTTATTCATTTCCTTTTAGCCTTGCAGAGCCACCTTAGTCAATGCACCCTCATTAAATCGCCAATAGAACTCTTAATGTGATCCCTGAATGCTCATTAACAACTACCACTGAAGAACAATAGGGTGAATTGGTCAGCTATCAAACCTTGCCTGAAGGGATTTTCTGCTCCATTGTCTTAACTGCTTAAGTACCGGTAGCCACTTTGCTTTATTTATTTGATGTGTTTTTGTTACAGCTGTGTTCCCGCCCCCCCCCCAGCAAGTGGAGAGCTGCTCTCGCTAAAGCAAAGCCCCTTCCACTTCAGTTTTTGGAGGGGAAAAGTGCTGGTTATGGCCTGTCCCCCCTGCCTACGCCCATGAAACAGAAGTGTCAGACCCTATATATATATACAGAGGGTGGTGGGGGTGGGTGGGAATGGGTGATGGGCACCTCAGCCCAGGACTAATTGCAGCCATCAGCAGCCATTAACAGCCATCTACAGGTTTACCACTCCCATCAGCCCATCACCCATTCCCACCCACCCCCACCACCCTCTGTATATATATAGGGTCTGACACTTCTGTTTCTAGTGTATCTGAAGAAGTGTGCATGCACACGAAAGCTCATACCAAAATATAAACTTAGTTGGTCTTTAAGGTGCTACTGAAGGAATTTTTTTATTTTGCTTCGACTCAGACCAACACGGCTACCTACCTGTAACTACCCTTATGCAAGTAATTTGCAGAATTTCATGAGAGGTGCATAGGATAGAGAGCATAGCTGCCAAGTTTTCCCTTTTCTCGCGAGGAAGCCTATTCAGCATAATGGAAAATCCCTGAAAAAAAAGGGATAACTTGGCAGCTATGATAGAGAGTTAAGATGGACATAGGGGCGGCACCCACTTTGAAGCTTGTGTTTTACTCAACTGGCCCTACACAATGCAGAAACTAACTTTAAACCTGATTTGGCAGGAGTGGATGTGTGAACATGTGGCAGGGCAGAATGAATCCACATCCAGCATTTATCAACCAAGCAGAACTAGTGAAGAGAACAGAATAAGCAAAATGGAACACAATTTCAATTTCCCTCCTCCAGATCACAGTTAAAATGATTCTTCCCAATTAGAAACTAGACTTGCCGGTCAAAAAAAAATAGTTCTCCCTTCCCCTAATCTTCCTATCCTGGTGTTTTCCTTGCATGACAAGCTTGGGAAGAAATATTTCATTTTTTGCAGAGACACTGACTGCAGCATTTTATAAACATCCAATTCTTCAAAGCACACTAGAAAGCTTTAGACATGCCTGATTCAGTTCTGGTTGCTTTGGAGAGATGCTGTTTCCATTCATACCATCCCCAAATCAGTCTCAAAGTGCCCACTTTGGTTCATGATTCATCCAAAACCATTGCATACACCACACAGAAACCCTGTCTCCCAGTAGTTTAACAATATCATGATGTATTTTCATGGTGACAGTTCAGAGGCATCCCAAGTGCATGGTGGTGTAAGGAATTCCTCAAGGTGAACAAATAACTAAATAAACTTAAATATGCTGGTATTTCTAAGGCATCAGAGCAAGGCATGCCATTTAGCCGGGCACTCGAGGAATTTGTAGTGTTTGATTAATATAGCCCACTTGGATTTTAACGTCTAGCTCTGAAGTATAACCACTTCACTCTCTATGTTTTGGGTGTCAGAGTGCATGAAACATCTCTGCCTGGATGTGAATGAGTGCCAGCTGGGAGTGAGTGAATTATTAGCATTGGGCATAGATCCAGTGCTTGACATTTCACTCATTAGAAAGTCTATTGTAATTAACGTAATTGAGATCTATTGGGTGTGCCATTGATGGATATGCCTGTCTCTAGAGTGCTTTCCAGGAAACTCAGTGGTGAGAAAATGATGTATGCTGTGTATTAGCGACATAGAAACTATTCCTCTAGAGGCAAAGATCTTTTGTTGTATGGAGCCTTCTCTCAACAAACTTAGTGAGAGATAAATGAAGGGGTTGGAACTCTATCAATCCGCCTAAAATTGTCTGTAAAAAGGGAATTCTCACTTTATGATACATACTCTGTTGTGGTCATTGCAACAGAAAGTAGAGTGCAAGTTCACCCAAAAAAGTGAATGGCAAAGTTTTGCAAATAGATTTGGGCACTTCACACAATATAAGCAGAAGCAAGGATCTACTGATCCTTTAAGGAGACACACATAACACCTGCTACCTATTTATACGTGATGGTTGCATATGTGTGTTTCATACCAAAATAAAAGAGGTAAAATGTTAGAATCAGCCCTAATGTTTAACATTGTTTTCAACAGGTCTACTCTGTCACTTAGATAGATATCATCCAATGTACAGTGGTACCTCAGTTTAAGTACACAATTGGTTCCAGAAGTCTGTACTTAACCTGAAGCGTACTTAACCTGAAATGAACTTTCCCATTGAAAGTAATGGAAAGTGGATTAATCCGTTCCAGACAGTCTGCGGAGTACTTAAACTGAAGCATATTTAACCTGAGGTATGAGTGTAATTGGTCCTGGAAGTCCGTACTTAACCTGAAGTGTACTTAACCTGAAGTGAATTTTCCCATTGAAAGTAATGGAAAGTGGATTAATCCATTCCAGACGGGTCCGCAGAGTACTTAAACCGAAAGTACTGAAACCGAAGCATACTTAAACTGAGGTATGACTGTATGTAGAATGATGAAGGGTGCTCCAGAAGATCCACCCTCCACACATAAAGCAAGTCTAAGGAATGTCCTCCCAGCTGAAGTTTACTTTGCTCCAACTCTTATTTCATTTTAATGCCATCTTAAAACATACCTGTTCTCTTGGGACTTTGTAAGGGTGTTAATTTATTCATTCAACCATCCAGCTTTATGGGTGGTTTTATGATTGTTTGTTAATTGCAGAATTTTCAACTGCACCCGTTGTTTTATGAACAGCATTGTTTTTACTTGTTAATTTTTATGTCATTGCAACCCACCCTGGGATTGTTTGATGAAGGGTGGTCTAGAAATATTTTAAATAAATATAATCTCCCCCCCCAATATATATATATATATATATATATATATATATATATATATATATATATATCAATACACTCTCAAACCTTCACTCTTATAGTAGCTACTGTAAGGACTTGAGAAATTATATACCCACAGAACAAATGACTCTTTAATAAGAAATAGGTTCAGTCTGTTACTTAAGAAGTTATCAACCTGCTACGGACATGTTCCTGAGTATCCTAGTAACACATCTGGCTGAGAATGACATGGTCCAGTGGGTGGTTTTGCTTCTCATTGAACTGGGCTCCCAACCTATTTGTGGTTTGGCCCGGGTTGCTGTGGCAGTGAGTCTGGAGGCAAGGGTGACACCCTAACAAGACTGGCTAGGCTCTGAGACTGGTCAATGGAGAGTTAACGAAGTGGCTATTGCAGGCAGGAAAAACTTACATCACTCCTCACCTAAATAGTATAGAGAGGATAGGGTCTAGCACACTACAGAGGGGTGTGACATGTGTTTGGAAGACTTATGCCAAGGTCTTGTGAACTTTCCTCTGGTAGATGGAAGGAGGACACTTAGCTTCAGCTGGCTGCCTCTGGGGGCTTTTAGTGTTGGCAGGTAAGTAGATATAGCACCTTGCTGCAAGTTCAATGGAGGGTACCACACTAACTGCAGCTTGGAGGGGGCCACAGTTTGATGCTCTTGGGACCTGACATGTGCCATCTTCAGAATGCCGAACAGTGAGGACAGCTGGCATCTGTCAGGTCACCCACCCTTTAATAGGAAGATTCTCCAGCTTGAGTGATGCAGTTGATCTGCACTTAGTAGCAGGGAAGAGATTTACTACCAGCCTATGCAGGTTATCCCTGCCTGCATTTGTTTGATGTGATTGGCACGATTTCTTCCTTGTTATGTTTTAATAAATATAGCATATTTTTGCCAGCTCCTGTCTTGTTGAGTCTTCGGTCCAGGTGTGAGATAAATGCGGACATACGTATTAATTTGTTTTTTTTTATTAATAAATCACCTACATGGCTGTATCAAAAATGAAACACTTAACCCCAGAGGCATATAAAGAATGCCTGTGAGAAGAAAAAAATATTATGGGTAACACCATGAAAAATGGCTTTAATGGAAACGTTGCAGATTAATATTTACACACTGGATATTTTTTGGTTATAAAACATTTGTAATACAGTACAGTGTGGTTAGGCAGAGCTGCTAAAGGCTATATCACACATGTGAGTCATAGACTTTAAAAAGAATTGGTGGCAAAAGAAAGTTAAGCATAAATAGTAACATAAGACTTAATGGGGCATTAGGGAGGGCCCTGTTCTTGGTTGCATATGGCAGGCTAGGACCTAACATGCGGATTTTGCCATTGAGGGGGAGATTCAAAAATCTAACACCTATGATCATGTGGGCCACTTCATATTGTACCTATCTACACAACTTTTTAATTAGTGCTTGGGAAGTTCCTTTGAAAACAAATCCAGTTCTATGTCATAATTTTTAAAAATGAACTAGTTCAGTTCAAGTTGCCACTTGCCAGATTTCAGATAGTTGGGATGCCCAGAGAAGAACATTGGTAGATAACCTCAGCCCATAGGCAGGGTGCAACTGTGCCTTGAAACAGAAATCAGAAAAGGACTGCCAGTATAGTTCTTTTTACACAATGTGACATAGTTCCAGTGAACTCACTTAGTTCAAAGGGAGTAATTCTGCATTTCCCTACCTTTCTGATATCTTCTGCTCTGTTGTCATATTTGCCTTTTTGGTCTTTGTTTGCAGATTTCTGATGATAATTTATTCAAAGCAAAAGTTTGAGCTGGACACTCTGTCAAACTGTACACCTTAAGAAATTCACCCTGAACTTTTTGATCAATATCTTTTCAAACTAACTTCAGACTTTGACTCTTAAGAGGATCCCCCCCCCTTGAGTATTACCCCCTGCCCCCCACCCTTATGATGAAGATGTTCTTGTTTGGTTGGCTGGCTGGCTGGTTATATTATGTTGAACTAATTTTGTACTTAATTTGTGCTGTCTTGTGACCTTTATTTGTTTTGGGTTTAATTTTAATATACAGTTCATGTTTTATTAGCAGTATCGTTTTCGAGTGTTTTATTTAGGCATGGGCTATTTGCTTTTTCAATTTCTTTTTGGCCAGTTGGTACTCCGTCAGCTGTTTGGTATGTTAACTTCTGCTTAGAGACTGCCTTCAAGGGCAGCCCCATGTGCAACACATTATAATAGTCATGTGTATGATTTTCTATCAGACAATAGCATAGGATTGATTGACCCTTTGATGTTACCAGGTCAAAAAAAGATTCTGGAGTTTTGCACACATCTCCCCATTTCCTCTGACCAGCAGTCCTAGTGGTGTGGGAAGCCAGTGCTAAATCTCCAGGGCTCTTCCTTCAATCTGGGACAACCACCGCCATAATAATGTGGTATTGTTTTATGTGGCAAAGCAACCGTGAAACTTCTTTTCATCTGCAACAGTGCTCTTGAAAAGTTATGTTGAGTTTTCCAAAATCATATCCACACTGATATACTGCCAATGAAAACTTGGCACTAGTGCATGTAACTGAGTATTAATTTGTTATTGTAGGGTTTTTTGCCCCTCTTAATAATGAGAAAAATAATATTGATTTTGGATGCATTCATGAAAGAATGATGATTAAAAATTACAGAAATGTTTGGTCCTCATAATACTCATGAAATTTTGAACCTGTGCTATTTTATTACCTCACAAATCATTATTTGTAAGGCAGCAGTAAATTGTGGAACTGGCACAGTGCCCAGCAGAGCACCAAGATCAAGCCTCCATTTGCTTGTAAATTGGAACCCAAGTCTCTACATCACAAGTACACAATTTATGGAGGTAGGGAATGTGCGGTAATCTTTCACTTGCCCTATGTTTTTGTTTTGCTTTTCTCTCCTGGCTGGCTTTTCTCACCTGGCTGTTTGGAAGTTATTTGTGGCATCAGGAACAAAAGCACTAAACTGACCAGTCAATAGCCATGACGACTGAGCAGTGCTGGCTAAAAAAGGACCCAAGAGTAGTGCTGGATACCAAAAATGCAGCTCTAGTTCAATGACCCATGCTGAAGTCTGATGTATGGAGAAAGCAGCAGAGATCTCCCCCGAAGCTCCTAGAGCTCATCGGTGTACTAATTTGAGATGCAACAGCCCTATGACATTGAAAGGTCTATGTGCCCTGATGCTTATTTTAATGGTTAATTTAGGGATTTTTAATGCAATGAAAATAATAACCCCAGAGGATCAGAGTCCAGACTGGATTTGGGTTGGGTTTTAATCATTTATATAGCTTCTCTCTTCTTCCACTTCCCCTTTGGTTGGTCTCATTCAGGAATAAGAATGCTATGTTCAATTCAGGGATAGGGAATCTACAGACATGCTGTAGGACTACAACTCGCACCTTGGCCATGGTGGCTGGGGCTGAAGGAAGTTCCACAACACAACAACTGGAGGACTTCAGGCTCCCCATCTCTAGTTTATTTGATTGATTGATTTATCTAGGTAAAGGTAAAGGGACCCCTGACCGTTAGGTCCAGTCACAGACGACTCTGGGGTTACAGTGCTCATCTCGCTTTACTGCCCGAGGGAGCCGACGTACAGCTTCCGGGTCATGTGGCCACCATGACTAAGCCGCTTCTGGCAAACCAGAGCAGTGCACGGAAATGCTGTTTACCTTCCCGCTGGAGTGGTACCTATTTATCTACTTGCACTTCATGCTTTCGAACTGCTAGGTTGGCAGGAGCTGGGACTGAGCAACGGGAGCTCACACCATCATGGGGATTGGAACCACCGACCTTCTGATCGGCAAGCCCTAGGCTCTGTGGTTTAACCCACAGTGCCACCCACTGTCCTCGATTAATTTATCTACTCCAGCTCAATTAGGGGTGTCATTCATTAATTAGGCAGAAGACTGAAGGTCATTAATTATTTTTATTCCAAGTACTTCTAAAACTGCAGCTAGCAAGCACCACTGTATGAGGCATTCATCCATTTATCTGGAGGGAATACCTCCTCTAAGGTAGTGTCTGTTGAAATGTGTATTATGCACATCTTCTAGAAACGAAAAAGGTTTTAGTCTTACCACTTCTGAAAATGTAATGTGTGTGTCAAAAATTTCTCTCCAAAGTTTGTACTTCGGTCTTAGGAAATCAGTGTGAGAGCCAGTGTGGTGTAATGTTTAGAGTGTCAAACTAGGACCTGGGAGACCAGGATTCAAATCCCCACTCAACCTTGGGCCCATCACTGCCTCTCAGCCTAACCTACCCCATGGGATTATTGAGAGGATAAAATGGAGAGAGGGAGAACCATGTGTGCCACCTTGAGTTCCTGGAAGGAAATGTGGGATATAAATGTGATAAACAATCAAACAAACTAGGTAGTGCTTTAAGTCAGAGATGTAGCCAGGTGTCAATGGGCACCGATTCACATTGTCAGTAGTGAGGGAATGATAGCAGTTACTCCACAGTATCTGGAAGATGACAGCTATGAAGGAAGGATGAGATGAATGAGCTAAGTATAAAGTTTACAAAATGTCATTGTGTGCCCAGCCGCCATGAACGCACCGCCATCGGGTCGTATGGGCAAAACAAGGTTAAAATTAGGCCACAACTTTATTGATTACAGATTTAAGTGAATTTTGGCTTGACACTGGGTAGCTACCAACTCCTCCAGCTCACCTGTTGGAGGGGTATATGGGGTCAGGTGTGATTCCCACAGACTTGCTGCACTGGGGAGTGCTATGGCCCTCAGATCCTGATTGGGTGTATGGACAGAAGCACCTCCCCATGGATGCCTTTAATGGGACACCCCACCAAGGAGGGGGGAGCTGACATGGCGGAGTAGGTGCCAAGCCGCAAACGTCACATCCCTGAGGAAGGATGAGCAGATATTGTTGGTAAGTCATCTATAAGAACGGACCCACACAGGATATTTGACTAAAAATCCTCCCCACCTCTGAATTTGTATTTCACCACACACAAGTAGAATGTGGAATTTCAGTCACAACTATGACTCTAGCATTAATATCGTTTAATATTATTTTAACATTGTTGAGGGAAGCAGTGGGCTTGACCTCTATTCATTCTAGCCTTCCTCTCATAGTCCCTTCCTTCCTTCCTTCCTTCCTTCCATCCATCATCAGGTGCTGGTTTTGACCTTTAAAGCCCTATGCGGCTTGGGACCCTCGTACCTACGGGACCGCCTCTCCTGGTATGCCCTGCGGAGGACCTTAAGGTCCACAAAGAACAATATTCTGGAGATCCCGAGCCATAAGATGGCTAGATTGGCCTCTACTAGAGCCAGGGCCTTTTCAGTACTGGCCCCAATTTAGTGGAACGCTCTTTCCCAGGAGACCAGGGCCCTGCAGGATTTGTCATCTTTCCGCAGGGCCTGCAAGACAGAGCTGTTCCGCCTGGCCTTTGGGTTAGACTCAGCCTGACCCCTATGTTTTCCTTTCTCATGGCTTGGACTTACGGACTACTTGAAATGAGGTTGCATTTTAAATTTTAATACTGTATTTTAATTAATTTTTTTTATGTTTTATTGTAATTCTGTTGGTGTGAGCCGCCCTGAGCCCGGTTTTTGACTGGGAAGGGCGGGGTATAAATTAAAATTTATTATTATTATTATTATTATTATTATTATTATTATCATCAATATGAATGAGAAGCATTTTTTTCCCTCAGGGGGTACTCAAGAGTACACCATACCGGCATCTCTTTTTTGTTGTTGTTAAAAAGTGTGGCAATTACTTTAACAACTTCATGGTATCTCTTTTTATAGGGAAAAAAAAACCCCACTGTGAATTAGTATTATAGTTTCATCAAATATTAACTGAGCAAACATCTTTCAGAAGATCATTTCCTGAGAATATTTTGTGGATTTCTTTGCGGGGAGGGGGGCTGCATCCCCGCACCCAGCGGTTCAGAAATCCCACCTTACTCCTGCAGAATATTTGGCAAAAATGGCATTCTCCAATTTGGCAGGCTACAGATAGGATTAGAAAATTTGGAACACAATTTTCAGTCTGCCCAGACAGGAGCTGGAACCACAATTTTCATGAGGTTTGCATTGAAAATGGTGCAGAATTGGGGCGAGATTCACCTAATGAGTCCTGCCACTGGAAGCTTGTGCAAGGACCTCTGCTAGCAGATCGGGGCCTTTTCTCTCCCTCAGATGACTCTGGATTGTGTGTGTCAGAAAAACTCCTGGAACAGCTCACAGGGCAAGGAGAGGGCAGATTGTTCCATCAGGTAAGCAAAAACAAGTTATCTGCTTGTCACTATGCTGAATTCCTCCCTTGCTTCTTAAAGGGGGTAGGTTCTTAACCTACATCTGAGTGGCATAGAGATTGGCGATACAAATGCACTCACAATCATTTCAAAAAGATTCAGGAAAACCCCCCAACATTTTGAAATGCAAAAATCCAAGCAAACCACCCCATTTATTATCTTCCATAAATATAACTCGAGCAGCAGCATGTGTCTCTATTCTGTACAGTATCAGCAAAAATGATGGTGTTGCCCAGCAGTTTAGAATTGGAATTTCAACCAAAAGCAGTGATAAAATGTCTTTTGATCTGAACGCATTCATCATAAAACAACAACCACCCAGTTCTTGCAAAGCAATTTCCCTTCATATGTTATTTCTTCTAATATCTGCATTTTTATGCATGTTCCACCCCCCACAAGCTTTCTTTGATTTTGGGTGGAAAACTGCACTGCAAAATTCAGAGAACTGCAAATTTTGAAGGATGGCCATGTTTCAGTTCTCATGTTTTAGAATTACGTAGGTAAATTCACTTTTAAAATGTAAACTGAATCTCCTTCATTCTTAGCCCCAGGCATGTTGCTCCCACCCACACCCACCACGATTTACACACAACAGGGACTGACATGCTAAGTAAGAAAGTCACCTTATGGAAGCATGGTGTCCTGAGGATACATTATCATGGCCCCGACCTCTTTCCCCATGTGTAGCAGCAATTTTGTGAAAGGAGCTGCAAGAAACATGCCAATTTCTAACAAGATGTGATGTGAGGGCCACACAGATAAACCCAGAATTGGCTCCCCTGATGGCGAGGAGCTGCAACAATAGACTCTGGGCAGCAGTGTCATAGCCATATACCTGAAGGGGTGTGTGTTTGGCATGGTGGTGGGGTCGGGGCTGTGCAGATGCATTAGCTGTGCTGGATTGGCTCCACCGATGCATTCACACTACCCATAGCTGCTAAGTCTCCTGTTTTCCCTGGCAAATCCCCGTTTTTCCAGCTGTTCCTAGCTGAAAAAACGGATTTTTTTGTTTTTCCCCAGTTTATTCTGGCGCGACGGCCATTTTGGAACTGGGCGGAGCATGCTCAGAAGCGACTTTTGATGCTGCTCTGCCCAGTTCCAAAATGGCTGCAGTGCGACTTCTGGCGCGGCGGCCATTTTGGAACTGGGCAAAGCAGCATCAAAAGTCACTTCTGAGCATGCTCCGCCCAGTTCCAAAATGGCGGCAGCGCTACTTCCGGTCTGCTATTTCCGGCTCGGTCCCTTATTTCTCTGACAGCAACTTGGCAGGTATGAACTACCCCCATCTCATCCTACCCCTCCTAGTATACAGCAGTGATAGATGGTGTCAGTCTGCCAAATCATAGTCAATCCACACAAGCATTGGAACACTGTTCCACTAAGCTGAATAGAATTGTGGGAAGATGGGCTGGCATTTTTGTATCCTGCTTCAGTCAACATATAGCTTAGGTAAGGGATAAAGAGGAGAAAACTGAAGCTGTCTTGGGCACAGCACCTTAACAATTTGTGTCAGGGAATTTTTCCAAGCTCTAAGGATCTGGGAGAAAGGTTCTAAAGTCATTTCAGGTTTAATAAATTCTGCATTTCCCTCTAAGTGCTTTGAATTTAAACAAAAAATCAAAAAACCTGAAACGACTTATGTTCTTCATTTTGCATTTCATTATTGAGAAATGACAGCATAGCCAAGCTGCAAGCTGTCCTAAGGAACTTCACATAAGTTTGTAGCTTTTCAGAGTTAATGTTGGCAGACATTTTGGCAGCCCCCTCCTTCATAGGGTAGCTTTTGGTCCCATAACATTAGTATATATTGGATTTTAATTTAATTTAACAAACTGAATTCACACCTGATTAATTCTTTTCAAGTTAACAGAATTGCACTTGCTTACATGGAGTCAACTAGGTATAATTATTTCAAATATTATCGTAGGACAAGCCTTGCACAATGTTAGCTAGAAAGATGGTGGTATCAGCTCGTTGGCCTCTTTGAAGTCTAACATATTGCTTGCAAGTCATGGCCATTAAAATGCACATATTTTCTATGTTTCTTTTTGCAGATGAAATAAATTAATTCTCCTGCCCAAATTCATTGACTCATTAAAAAGTTAATGGAGTTCTGGGATTCCCCCTGCCTCCCCTGTACAGGAGTCAAGTCTATTTTAAGAATTATATTTTGCTTACACAATATTGCCACAGGAAAGAGTTTCATATATTATGATTACAGAAATATTTTCGTACCACCCCAGAACCATAACAACTGCTAGCAAGAATAGAAGAACAAGCTACTGAATACCTGAAGAGGTTTAGACAATTTGTGTACTGTCTGTAGATGGTGAAGCAGGTACTCTAGCTTCTAGAATGCTGCAGTTACTTTCTATAGCAGGGGCCACCAATATGGCTCCCTCAGGTCCCAGTGCACCTATCAATACCCACCGCATGAGGTCCACAAAAGATCACAGTAAATATCCCCTCAAAACTTCATGATGTGTGAGAGGTTGTTTGTTCTACTTGCTTGGTTTTTACCTGGCACTGGTTTGGTTTCTCTGATCGCCGATCACACCTCCTTAAGTGTGTCCACATTTCAGTGGATGCCAGGACTGGACACCCACCCTCCCTTCCATTCTGAATGGAAGAGAGGAGGAGGAGGAGGAGTAGTTTGGACTTGATATCCCGCCTTTCACTCCCCTTAAGGAGTCTCAAAGTGGCTAAGAATCTCCCTTCCCTTCCTCCCCCACAACAAACACTCTATGAGGTGAGTGAGGCTGAGAGACTTCAGAAAAGTGTGATTAGCCCAAGGTCACCCAGCAGCTGCATGTGGGGGAGTGGGGAAGTGAACCCGTTTCACCAGATTACAAGTCCACCGCTCTTAACCACTACAGCATGCTGGCTGGTACAAAGGCTTCTCTCTGTGAGTGCGCCTGTGGTTGATGTAGAGGCCTTTTGTTTCCATTGATGGTGGGTGGTAGCTGATGAGAGGGGAATGTCTGTGCCATTTTGTGGCCCTCTCTCTTTCTCTGCTCTTTTAGACGTGACAGTCATTTTGTTCTCTCACACACCCCAGTGGCAGCCATGTTATGACTGGTGCCCATGACACTTTCTCAAAATGCCAGATGTGCCCACTGGCTCAATATGCTTGGTAACTCCTGCAATCTGAAGGCATAATCAAGTGTAGTTTCCCTATCAACGCCTTCACCATGAGCTGAGCTATGGAGTGGGTAGCCAGGAACCAAGAGTTCAAGCCAGGAATCACACCCATGGAGTTGGAACCAGCAACCAAGCCAAGAGTCTAAACCAGGAAAAATGAACAGTGCATAGGCAGAGTCCCAACATTCACAGGACCCTCGATAGGTGTTTCTGTCAAGAAGAGACTATGGTCAGACTAACTAGGAAGGAATCACTCCAATATCAGCAGCCCACTAACTCAACTTGTACGTTGGTGCTTCACCATTGTGTACCGTCGACTTCCAGCTTTATTTCTGGTAACCACCAAATATCAAACCCATGAATCGAAACTCTTCATATTTTCACTGCAATAAACTGCTTTAGGTCTATGGTTTTAAGACAGCGGTATCTAGCTGCTGACATTATTTTGAGGATTTCCTCTAACAACAGTTTCCCCAGCCAAGTTCCAGAATCTGAAAGACAAATCCGCACTCTTTCTACGTTAGCTTCAATAAGTTGCAGTGTCAACAAGTCCTTTGTCTTCCATTTGGAAAATAATTCTGAGCCAACAACTGAATTTGCAACTCCATCGGAAGAGTATGCTGGCTCTTTAAATTTCTTTGATGAACATTTGAGCTGTTTCAGCCTCAGTGAATCCAGGAAGGTATATCGGTAGGACAATCCCACAAAATGTTAATGCTCAGTACTGAATCATGCCGAAATGAGTTTAATGATTTGAAGTCAGCTGCTTGCAAAGGTAATGAAAAATACGGTATAAACAAATGAGATTCTCTGAAGAAATAAGGGTATTAAAAGAGAGAATATCATCAAAACCTGAGTGAGAGTCTAAGGAATGAAAGGATGAAAATGTATGTATTTCAGAGATGAATTTCAAACCCTTTCGTGAGAAAAAGTGCGGCTTAAAATACACCGTCTCCGGGATGCTGTGAACATTAAGAAGATTTAAAACAGTTCTTCAGGGGAAATGACATAAGATTATTTGGAAGAAGACCGGGAAGAAGTGACCCTATCTAATTCAGTTTTCCTTGAGAGCATGATTAAATGTATACTGCAGATTATATTTCCAGATAACCCGATGGGCACTCAAAGTACATGAGGAATATCAAACAGACGGTGAACCTGGGCATTCATTCTAAACAGTCTACTTATTACAATTGTAAGGCTCATTTTAATAGTATTCTATATATACCAGTATTTATGGGAAAAAATGTAAAATCATCTAAATGTAGAGAATCAGAAATGGAACATATCTGGGCTTAATTATGGATGAACGTTTTGCAGAAATTTGAGCGGGAGGGGGAGCAACTAGTTTTTGAAAAATAGTTTGTGGTCATATGGATTTATTTTGTGAAAACCTCAAAGGCTTGACAAGATACACAAAAAATAAATAATAAATAAGACAATAAAATGATTGCATGTGTATACAAGACATGATCTGATTGTGTAGGATTTGATTTTAAATACAGACCATCTTTAAAAGTAATAATGGTAGCAGATTTCCCAAGTAAAAGCGTCAGCAAGAAGTGCGATTTCCTTCCTTCTCGGTATTAGATTCTATAGGAGCTTCACTTAAATTAAATTTAGCCCTCAGGAGCTTGAGTGTGTGCAGTTATACACCAGATTAGTAGCTAGAATGTGCAGGAAGTGGGACATTTTGAAACCAATTTAATTACATCAGGGAACTAAACAGGATTGCCACCTTTCTTTTGGCCTTATTGCTATGGCTACTGAAAATTACGCAGAAGATTCAAGTGGAAGATACCACTTCTCTGGTGTGTGTGTGTGTGTGTGTGTGTGTGTGTGTGTGTGTGTGTGTGTAGGGGGAGACCAACTTCAGTTATTACTAGCATCAATACCATCACATGCCAATGATATTCTATTATTCATTTTAGAAGCAGAACAAACTGGGGAGAAATAAAAATATTTGTTGGGCTACCAATGCTGCTGCTATTACAGGCAATGACTGCTTTTTCTTGGAGTGGGGACAAGCAGGAAGTTTTTGCTTGTCAGCTTATTGGCTTTACTAGATCCTCCCCCCGCGTGCCTGCTCTGTATTGGCATAGTTGTGAGCCGGATTTAGAGGAGTGTGTCCTGTCGCACTGGGCACAGAGCTTTGGGGGCCCCACAAGTACGATGTAGAATGCAAGGCAAGAGGTGGGGACTCCAAATCTTGGCATCACACAAGGTGCCCCTGAAATTTGAGACCCCAAAATCCTCCACTGGTGAGTAGATTTAGCAGGGGTTGCTCTTAAATTGGTTAATTGGCCACAGTGACAGGGAGGTGTGGGGACTTAGGATATAATAAAGTTTTGGTGAACACCCATAAGCATCTTTGAAGGTATAGACCCAAGACCTGCCTTCAGGGCTTACTGGCATGGTTAGAGAGCACCACATCTGTATGGAGTTGTGGGGACCCAGGAGGGGGAGTGGCAGACAGGCCTCTCTACTCACATGATTGGATGGTGCTTAAGGGATGGGGTAGAGGAAGGCCAACTCCTGGCCCACTGCTTGGTTATTAGTCAGATCCCACACTTTACAGATCAGTTTGGGTTTAGATAGATAGATAGATGATAGATAGATAGACAGATAGACAGATAGATCCCAGTTCACCGAACCTTTTGTGTCTTGCCTCTATGTGTGGTCACAATAAGGCTGCAAATTCTTGGGCAGAACACCAGTGTTTTTGGAAAGAAGATATGTTTTCTTTCTTTTAATAACCAGATGTCTTTAGTGAGGAGTGCTTCAAGCAATGCAAAACCAAATACTTAAGCTAAAGATGATATTCATGCTAAATTAATATGCATGTATCTGTCTGTGCCAATGCATTATAATGGTTTATTATGACTTTCTAAATTGGATCAGATTATAAGGTGTGTGTTCTTTCTTGTGTATTTTGTTGCTGTAAACCAGGAGTCAGCAAACTTTTTCAGCAGGGGGCTGGTCCACTGTCCTTCAGACCTTGTGGGGGGCCGGACTGTATTTTTTTTTGGGGGGGGGGACAAATTCCTATGCCCCACAAATAACCCAGAGATGCATTTTAAATAACCACATATTCTACTCATGTAAAAAACATGCTGATTCCTGGACTGTCCACGGGCCGGATGAGGAAGGCGATTGGGCCGGATCCGGCCCCTGGTCCTTAGTTTGCCTACCCATGCTATAAACAGCCCAGTGTATAGTAATATAGAAAGGTGCTATACAAATTAAAAGTGAAATGGGGAAAAGGGATATGCAGACTTTAACATTCTCTTTGCTGCGATTGTTCTTCCTGACTGCTTCCATTTTGCCCCTTTTTGCCTGACAAAAATCAAGAAATGATCAATGACCAGAATGACTGTAAAATGGCATAGAAAGTTCTGAGCTGAAAGTTATACTTTCATTTTCTTTTGTAGCATATTTGTACTCTGAACTTAATAATACTGCAATTTGCATTGGTACGTGTAGATGAGGTACAATTTTAAATGTTTTCTTGAATCATTGCTGACATTAATTTATCTTGCAAAGCCATACTGGTCTGCACGTTTGTGCCACCTTGTTCCAATTATAATTTACATCATACCTTACCATACTGAGGTATATAGACATAGAAAAGGCCATAATGTTACCATACAGAGATTCACTCTTCAGCAAGCAAGCTTATATATATGAAAAACATTATGCAGATTAATTTTCCGTGTAGCTCTGCAGACCAAAAGGTCTACTTAGTGGAAAATGAGGATCAATATTCTAGAGAAAAGACAAATTAAATCACAGCACTCTTCAATTTTTAATGGTCCTAATGTTGGAGATAAATAACAAAGTTCTTTCATATTGTTTATTGCTGGATGTTCTAATTTCTGTGCTCTCTACATTTTTTTTTGCACATTTATTGCTGACATCAATGCCATGCAGCAATTTATGTTGAATAGGAATATGTTACACATACAAAGCAAAAGTAGTATGTGTGACAAATCTTTTAACCATCCATTTATCTAAACATTCAGAATGACAGATGCTCCATTGTGCAAATTATGTGCAGAATTTATATTGATGCTAGCATTTTCTGTTATCATGCAGAAGTCTGGCATGACTTACGCTTTATCCTCATATTCTATTTTATAATATACAGGGTGGGGGGGAAGGATAATTGGAACAACTTTTGTAAGATTGGCTATTATGCCATTAGAAATCTATTCCCTTGACTCAATCACACAAAGGCACGCTGAAAAATATTGTGTTGCATCAAAAGCACAAGACATAAAGATGCTGCACTGATCTCCACATATGACTTTAACAGAAGGGAATCTAATGCCATGCTTTTTCTCTCAAAATGTTTTTTTTTTAAAAAAATGGTCCATCTATTAAAATAGTCATGGCCGTTGGCTCACACTGGAGAGATGGCGCCTTAGAAGGTCAGATATTTTTACATATCATTACTGGTATGACCATACATATCTCACCACTGGTCTTGAGAATTATCCAATGTAGGCGGTATCTTATTTGGCCAACAACTGGTGCCCATGACTTGACTTCTAGAATAGGTGGCTAACTTGGCATTTATACAATAGCTCTAAGTCATCTTCCCTTTTCTAAAGAATCACAGTGTAGCTGAAAACCTTGAAGTCTCTGAGTAGAGTGTAGGATGCAAATCTAGGGAAGTAAATTGGGTCTGTGGTGGCAGGCCCGTTTTGCACTTTCCAGAATGAACTGCACTATCTTAACTCATGCCATATTGCTGTCAGCTTGGATATAGAATCAGATCACTCTATTATTTATTTCTCCCAAAGGAGCCCAGGGCAGCAAACATCAAGATGTTAAAACACTGAAATTTGAGGTAAAAAATATATGCAAAGCATTAAAAAAAAATCCAACATAAACCATATAAAACATCTAAATATCCTCACAGTTATTACTTTAGTGACCATGGCCAGAAACCCTCAACCATCAAATGCTGACTAAACAGAAATATCTTTAAATTTCTGTGAAAAGACAGACACATCTCTCCTGGTGTGTGTGTGTGTGTGTGTCTGTCCCCACAAATGGAGAACCACCACTGAGGTGGTCCAGTCATGAATCAACATCAAACAGGTGACAGTAGAGGTGGCGTCACCAACAAGGCCTCCCCTACTGGTTGTAGAGTCTGAGATGGTTGTTACTGGGGGCGGGGGAGTGGCCCTTCTGAATAATCCTTTTATTCTAGCAGCTTTGGGGGCTCAATTTAAATTTAGGTTTTCTCTCTCCAACTAGCAGATTAGTAACTTTGCACCGTCTTTTCCTCATTGTAACACCTTGTCCCCGTAATGAATAAATAAATAAACAAACAAATAAATAATAAGCACTCCTCCAGTACAGCAGCTATATGGTTTGCCCCTATTGATTTTGCAGCAAAATGTTTTGAAATATTTCCCCTATCTGATTATTAAAAAAAAATAGCACATTTTCCATTCATTATTACCAAATTATGTTCTAAATGCTTTTACATCGTAGCTTAATAGCTTGCATGTTTGGGGAAATTAATTCAATCAAATGCTTATTGATTAATTACCGCACGGTTCATCCACCAACGTGTAGGTGATGCCAAGCGATGGCTCTGATGCTGTTTTGAAACAGTTGCTCGTTTGGGCACACATCGCTATGTCTTATTGACACAGACGCTCCTCCAGCACATGGCATCATATCCACAAACTGACATTTGATTTCCTTGCTTGCAAAACCCACCAGAGCACTCCAGAAAACAGTTTCATCATCTATCTCCAATTTTGAGTGTGTGGATAAGCTACAGAAGTTCATCTCTTTCCAAATTATGCATATTTCTACAGATGGATCGTTTTGATGATTCCCCCCTCCGCCGCCACCAGCCACAAATTGCAGTTAACAATTTCTATTGAATCAGTCAGAAACCAAATCTGCATGGGAAGTTCAGCAACTGATAAATCAGGATGCTTTCTTCCCCACAGATCTTTCATGTGTTTGTCCACAATCGGACTCAAATGTTTGAGGCAACCTTCAAACAGAAGTATGCAGTTTCATGCTTTGTGTCTCATTCATTTAGCACCAGCCATAATGATGGTGCGGTTGCTTTTTTCAGTCCTGAAATGTCATAAAGTGAAATACTATTTTTCATTATTCCAAAAAGATACCACAAACATTTCTGTCTCTTTCAGAACTTCTTTAGAGAACTGGTAGAAAAGTGGAAAGAGAAGAAACTCTACCATGTCTGTGTAAGTAGAACAGAGAAAGGTGGGGGAGAATAATTTAAGTTGCACCAAATAAAAGACCAGAAATTCAGAAACTGATATCAAAGCAAATGAAACCAGCAAGGAGAACCTGCTCACAAGCTAAATCATATATCAGATATTGAGCTTTGACAAAGTTCAAAGGGTATGCATTGGTTAAAGTAGGGTTGCCATATTTTGAAGCGCATGAAAAAGAAGACACATTTTCCAACTTCTATTTTTAACTATGGATTGCTATGGTGACTCTGCCCATGAGTATGAGGAGGTGTCCTGGAAACAGAGGAAATCATAAGATCCTGGTGGATCAAGCCAATGACCCATCCATATTCTCAGAGTGGCCAACTAGATCCCCATGGGAAAACCTCAAACAGGACCTCAGTGCAGCAACACTCTTCCTAGTCATGATTCCTGGCCACTGTTATTCAGGGGCATACACTCTCCAGAAGCAGTGGTAGCACTAGATTAGGCAGCACTGTTGTTTCTTGCAACTGAGCCACAGGTTAAGTCTAAACAAAGTTTATTATTAGAAACAAAACGTGTACAACCACCTCCCTTTGCTGCTTGATTGCATCTCCTGGGAAGCGGCGCTTCAGCTCTGCATAAAGTGTAGGCTGTTGTATCTAAACACAGCACAATGACAACTTGCTGCATGTTGCAGATGTTAATATTGTGCGGTGTGAAGTGACTGGAAGTGTAAGAACTAAATCATTTTGGAAGAAATCATTGTCCAGGTCCATAAAAATATCATTCAAACTTTTACTTGCAGAACTCTTCAAAAACAGAACATAAACATCAACAATACAACCCAAAGATCCATACATTTCTTTGTGCTATCCAGCACAGGCTTGGAATCTTGTTTGAAATAAGAGATTCCAAAAATCCAGACTATTTCTCTCCACCATTCAACCTCTATTCCAGCCTCCGTTGGCCTTAGGCTATGCAGGTCTTGAGGATCCATTTATATGCATTGTTTTCCCTGTAGCATTCAGAGAGACTAACAGCCACCACCCTTTCAAGAGGGCGAATTTGCAACTCGGTATCACAGGATCAAAGGTTCACTCTCAGCTCAAAATAGCAAAATAATCAACAGGTAAATAATTAACTAGTTACAGCTCAGAGAGAGCTCTTACTGCTTTCAATATAGCCTCATGGAAAGTCCTCATGTTAAACCTTTTCACCGATACACACTTTGGCCTTCTCATTTCAGTGTCAACTACACCATTATATTTCAGAAGAATTGGTTCAACTCTGTGCATACAGTGTATGCTCCCACATCTAAAAACACAACACACTGGCAACTTGCTACATTTAAAGACAAAGGTGCACCATTCATATGGAGTGAGGCTGGGAGGATTTTTTATAGCTAAAGAGACACATAGTTGAGGAATCTTGCTGCCCTCCTCTTCCAATGGTTTACATTGCCTGACGTTCTCTTCCCAATTCTCCGCCCCCTGTATGATTACCAGTAAGTACCTTGGTTAAACTTGGAGGGGGTACATAATTGTGTAGGGGGGGGGAGTTATAATTATTAAAATATAATAACATAGAGGGTCTGCAAAGCCAATTAACCAATTGCCCCACAGCAAATGAATAGAGGGAACCTCTTCCTCTTTGCTATAAAAACTTTGGGTATAGGGCCTGACAAGCACACTGCGGTCCTACTGGCCAATGTTCACCTTGATGCATATGTCAAGCCTAAAGTAAGGTTACCAGATTTTTTGTCCAATGAATCCGGGGACACATAAATAAACAAACAAATAAACACTACACGTTTGGGACATTGATGCTGCAGCGATGGCGGTGGGGAGTCTCCAGAGGTGGATTTAGGGCAGTGTGACTGCCCCAGGCGCACTGCCCCTGCACCCATATTACCATGGTCCACCCCTGCATTGTCACCTGTTGCTATTTAATTTAGGTTGATGCCCAGCTTTTCTATAAGGCAATCCCAGGCTTAAGCAGAACGAGATTCAGAACACATTCAAACCAGCGTGTTTTTCATAACAATAATTATTCCCATAAAATGCCACTTCAAAATCTTCTCGGTTTTTCCACATTTTCTCTTTCTCTAGTGATTCTAACACAGCTAATTCAAAGAATAAACCTGAAACCTAGCCCAGTTGGCTTGCGTTAAATCAACTTCTTATGCCAAGACATTTGTAGACATTTCACAGCGCTGTGGTACATGTATTATACTGCAAGGCAACTTTGCAATGCTGTGACTCAACAAGAAGAGATAAAGCGAGAAACATTTTATTACTGGCTTTACATTTCCATGATACGGTTAGCCTAGACCCTTAATTAATTGCAGGGTGTTTTTCCCCCCTTGTATGGGTATGAGAGATATTCTACAATTCTGCAGTTTAATTTTTCATCTTTGTCTCAGTGTGGCATTGAACTAGCCAAGAATAACAATTGGGTGTTTAACATGTCTAGCTCTTACTTGAACCGGAATGTAATATCTGCTTTGCAAAGAATGGTGACAACATCTTTATTAAAAGTGAAGACTCATTCCACACAAAGGGTCATGGACAACAGCAATAAGTCAACTCAGTAACCCATTCCTTTTATTATCAGCTATCAGCACTGAGCAAGGACGTACCACTCATGGGAAATATGCTTATTTCAATTCTTTATCATTGTGACATGTGCCTTTTATAATCCACAGTGCACAGAAAATTCATCCCAATGGTTTTTCTTAAAAAATGAAAATAATTAACCTTTACATTGAAAATGAGCCCAAGAATGCTGCCATTCAGGTAAACTTAAAAACACAGAAAGGACCCATGACAGGATTTAGTCTAATCAGTGTATGAAAAATTAGCTACTTGTCCACCAGTGTATCTATCTAAGTGCTTGTATTAATTAATATGTATGTAAGGTAAGTAAAGAGAAAGAGATGGCAAGGTTCATTGTGGATCCAGTGAGGGATCCTTCTTTGCCTTTCCTTTCATTGGCACTTTTTAAAGCCTTAGCAGTTCATTTCTGAGCCAAAGTTGAACAAACTTCCATGACACGCCTAGTGATAAATTGATTTTAATCTAACGGCATAGAAACGAGCAACTCATCGAAAAGTCTGAAACATCTTGGTTAAATTGTACAATCATGTAATGAACATATGATGCCAACTTGTACTGACCTGCTTTTTCCATGATATTCATTCATTAATTCATTCATTTTTTTTAAAAAAAATATTTACAGATTTAATAGCTTGTACTTTGAGACTGGAAGCATAAATACCCTCTGTCTACTACCCAATGGTGTGAGGACCTCACAGCCCTGACTATATTTGAAAATGTTTCATATAGATGCCAAGTTTATATGGCCAACTAGCTGAACTTTTGAAGTGCTGACATTACCTTATGTGATTAACTTAAGATGTATGTCAGGCATCCCCAAACTGTGGCCCTCCAGATGTTTTGGCCTACAACTCCCATGATCCCTAGCTAAGAGGACCAGTGATCAGGGATGATGGGAATTGAAGTACAAAACATCTGGAGGGCCGAAGTTTGGGGATGCCTGATGTATGTACTGATAGTTGTTATGGGGTTGTTTTTGATACTATTAGTATTATATACTTTATTTTACTATACTTAACAAAACAACAACTATTCTTTCTCCCTGCCTCTGCCAGCCAGTTAAATTGGAGATCATTTTAGCCAAACATAGAATCTTGTATTTTCTGCAGATGGAGAATTTCCCCTCCTACTGAGATATGCTTCCCTCTATCCACTGAGCATTTGAAGAAGCCAGATGTTCCAATTAATATGTTCCAAATCAAATCTTATATTTCACATAATATACTTAAAGTGTAAGGGTCTTACATTTTAAAATACCATTTTGCAGCACGCCAGTAATAGAAAAAACAAAGGAACAAAAGTTATGCAGGATTTTAATTTTCTCTTGGCACCTTTAGAAAGGCATGAAAGAATTTCCTGTTCCTTAGGTTTGCATCATAGCATCAACAGATAATGAACATGGGCTTAGAGCTGTAATTAAATATAGGCAAACTATGAACTTTGCTGCCATGTGAAGTGGTGATAGCCACAAACCTAAATGTTGTAGTCTCATTTCTTTAGAACATGCAGAGCTCAGTAGAGTGGGAGGCCAGCCAACTAGAAGAGTCTTTGAGGTGTACTTACCTGGAGGCAGAGTCAACATCCAAAATCAGGCCCGGTCCTAGGGTTGGGCAAAAAGCCATCCGTGCGGGCAGACAGGTCAGGGAATCCATTGATCATGGGCTCAAGGTCAAGACCAGCAAGAAGCAGCAAGGTAGAGCCAAGAACTACAAACATTGCTACCAGCTTCTGTAAGTTCTACTTAGGAAGGCTGAGCCCAGCTGGTTCTCATCAGTGCCTTCTCCTCTGTGTCCTTGATGGCTGATCAGCTGCAGGTGGAGTCACTCTGCCTTCTTCCCCTTCAGGCTGCTGTTCAGTGGTGAAGCTGACAGCTAGCCCAGGACACTATATGACTTTAAAAATGGATGAAAACGTGGTGGATAATGCTAGCAGTGGCTACCAGTCATGAGGGCTGTATGCTGTCCCCCGGCTCAAAAGGAACATGCTACCAAATGCCACTGACTGTGGCCCTCATATCCTGCTCTTTGAGTTTTTCATAGACATTTGGCTGGCCATTGTGGGAAACAGGATATTAGGCTAGATTTAGAACTTTGGCCTGAACAACAGGGTTCTCATTAAGAACATAAGTTTTAATCAGGTTCCTTAAGATGGACTTCACTTAGGGAGTAACCCCCAATAAACACAGTGAGATTTGCTTCAGGGTAAATATGCACAGCTCATTATACGACAAGTATTCCAGTCATACAGTAGTGCACATATATGCCCCATTCCTAATCCTGCGAGGAAGATCTACTGAGAAAGCAGCCTAAGGCATGCAAAAGAAATTGTTTTATTATGTATTTTGCATTCTCATTTTGCATTTTTCTGTCGTGAACTGCCATGGGATCTTCAGATGAAGGACGGCATACAAATCTAATAAATAATAATAATCTGGTGTTCATTCTCATCACTATGTTCTATTGAATCAGCTGTGGGTTTATGCGTCCATTTGGAATCTCCACTTGTTATCCACGATTTGTTGAGACAATATTTGTTGAGACAATAGCCTGATATGGGGTCATCTGGTGCAGTAGTTCTGATCACATTTTATTCCATTATAGGCAAATCACAAAACTGACTGCTAGTCTATGTGGCTTATTGGAGAAGCTTCATAGGATGAATTAATTACAATAATGAAATTCTTTACAAAGCAGTTTTATCTGCTCTCAGATTTACAAATATACTTAAAATATATGAAAAACTATAAAACAGCTAGCAGTCCTAGACTATTGTCACCTATACAGGAACAACAAGTTGAAAATCATGTTATTCTGTCAAAATGGTAAATGAGCCTTTATATTACTGGAAACAAAATATATTTGCAATGGAAAGAGGTCTTCCTAGAACAGTATGCATAATAATTCTTGAAATCTCCAAGGGGAAGCATTTTAAGTACAGAAACTATTGGTGATGCTGCAGGTCATTGAACCCGAGTCAAAGCAAACTCCACAGGTTCAGAAGACCCGCCTCAAAACTGGAGGAAAGTTGTTCAACCCCTGAGCATCTTCACCTTCCCCACTTGAATCAAAAGCAGAGCTCCTGAGAGAGAAGGTTCTGCATCCTCAATGGATACTTTTGCCTACCCTGAAGGGAGCAGAGTGTATACAATTCTGTATGAAACTGTTCCTGTGTAGATTCTTGTGTAGACCAGCTGGGAAAAGTTCCCCATGCCTAGTAACGATCTTCAGCTCATACAATGACATAGTCTAAGAGGTGCCAGTGGTTCGACTGAGGATGTCTCATGGAGGCTCCATGATGTTTTACATATATATATTTTTTTGGGGGGGGTGTCAAAAGAGTGTGTTGGTAATCAAGGTTGTGCGCTGCACATGTTGTCAAAAGTCAGATTCCTTTCTGGTTGCTGTTGCCAATTCCTTCTTTCCCAATAGTCCAAGGCCACAGATCAAATTATCCAGGAGGATAATTTTATCTTCCTTAGGTGTCTCTGATAGAACGGTATCCAGCTGAGAGTAAAAATTTTCTTTAATGTCTTCATCGGCATCCAGTGTTGGTGCACAAGTGCTTAGAATAGTAGCCTGTTGGTCTGGGGCAAGTTTTATTTGAATGGGTGAAAGTCACTACAGGTGCTCTGCACAGCCAGTATGTGGGCCTGGAATTCACTAGGACAGGCATCCCCAAACTGTGGCCCTCCAGATGTTTTGGCCTACAACTCCCATGATCCCTAGCTAACAGGACCAGTGGTCAGGGATGATGGGGATTGTAGGGCCGAAGTTTGGGGGTGCCTGCACTAGGAGCATACATGCACAGATACAGTATCCTCGTCTCTCTCTCGGTTCTCCCACTCATGGTAGCAAACGCATTGCTGCTGCACTACCTTCTACAGATATCTGTCACAAAGGACTAGAAGCCAAACCTCATTCTCAGTTAATATTCAGTGACAGTGTTTTTGTGTTCTCCTTCAACAGGCACCCCTATGTGCATACATGCACACACACAAACCTACACTATGGCTCTTTCATTACATTATTGGACCTCTTCCTGCTTTGGTTCATTGAGAAATTCACATATCTAGGTCTTTACAAGCAGATGCACTATTACCAACAAGTCATCTAGCTATCCATCCATCCATCCATCCATCCATCCATCCATCCATCTGCAGTGGAATGCATTAGCTGGCTAACTATTGCATCAAGTGTGCTAAGTATAAACACCTTTTTTCCATTTCTGCATATTTTAAAAGAAGGCACTGCTGGAACAATAAAATTAAGATAACAATTTCACGCTGGGCTGGAATAATTTTAAACACATTTATCGTGAATGTGTGTGTGTGAAACACCTTTATGTTCAAAACTAATAATTATACTGCTTTCACCCTCTGCAGCAGCTCATTTAAATAAAGACAAATAAATGAAACATAAAGTCCCATTTATTATTTTTAAATGGACTTACAGTCAGGGTTTTTTTAAAAAAAAGAAAATGTGGATGAATGCCATAAAACAATGTTATATTTCAAGCGGAAAACAAATTTTAAAACGAACAAAGCCCATGATAAGTATACAATAGCACTGTCCATTTGTCATTGATGATACCATGGAAGGAATGTTCAACATTCTGATCCTGGCAGGGACAATTATTATCACTGCAAATTACTTCAAGCTATTAAACTGAACATAATTCAGAAATATCATTAGCAGTCAAATCACTTTAAAACAAACTTGATTCTTTCCCCCTTCCTTAATTTAAACTTAATGTCTGCTTATTTCCCGCATAAGCAGAAAATGCTGATAAATAATTCCAGCACATGCCTAAACATCTCCCTTCACAGCTAGCTCCTAATTTGATCTCTGGAGACCCTCCTTGGTAGCGGAATATTTTCATTCATTTCAAGAGTACCTATATCACTATATAGTTCTAATCTCATGTTGCTTGCTAATGCAGCTAGATGAGGTCCTCAGCAAATCATTAGACGCGTTCAATAACGACGTTATGAACCACAAGAGATTATTTGTGAGTAAAACAAAAGAAGGGATTTTTTTTTTTAAGTGGTTGGAACTAATAGGTTATCTTTCTTTTCGAGGGTATTTCTCATAGTATTTTTTCCCCAGGAATGAAAACAGAGATAGAAACACTTTGTGCACATCAATATACAGACCTATAAATGCTGTCTGATATACTTACTCATGCAGTTCTTTGGCACAGAAGCAGACCTCGGTGGAAGTGACAGCTAGATATATGCGAAGGAGCACATGTATACAACTGTCCCCCTACGAACAAATAGTAATATAGAAGCAACAGCAGCAGCAATAATGGTGATTTATTTGCATCCAGTAGCCAGGAGCGAAATGGGGGAGCAGCACTCATCTGACTTGACAGGGGAAGGGCCGTAGCTCAGTGCCAGAGAATCTGCTTTGCATGCAGAAGGTCCCAGGCTCAATCCCCAGGATCTTAAGACAGAACAGGGTGGACAATGCTGAACTAGATGGAGCAATGGTCTGCTGCCTGCGTTTCTATTAACTCCCAACAGCTGAGGCTGGATCTAGACACATTAAAAAAAAAACATTTCAGGGAAACGCATCGTAAACCTCATAATGGGAAATCACGTTGCCAAAAAACGGAACTTTACAGCGCCATCTGGTGTCACAGTGTTGTAATGCATTCAAAGTGCTTTTTCAAAACTAAGGTGGCTGTCCTGCTGCTTCCCAGAAGAGAATGGCGAGGTGGCAGGTGGCAGGGAGGGTGACAGGGCGCAAGTGTATCAGCAGAGGCAATCCCACCCTTCTTCCCAAAGTATCTAGGGTCCCTTACAACATGGTAATATGTCACAGAAACCCTTAGAGAGGCAATTGTTTGGTGACACCACAGGGAGGAGCACAGGGATGGTTGCTCCAAGCGCAAAAATTGTTAGGGGAACAAAATTTCAACACTCGGTGCTGTCTCAATACAACTGCATGCTTCTGTTGCTGGGCTCTGTTGAAAATGGCCTCTCCATGTGAACCAGGAAGTGACCCCTCCATACTCTTCTTTTCTTATCTCTGCGGCTGTGATCTCCTGGGTGATGAGGACACTGTTAGGAAGTTGAATGTGCATGGGTACTCCATCTGGTCCTGATGCACAAATTCATCTGCCTGCACTGATGGGAGAAATGTAGGTCTATTAAACAACGTCTGACCAGTGCCTGATTTATGTATAAGTTAAACAAGCTATAGCTTAGGGCCCCCCAAAAATTAAAGGGGAAAAAACTAGATGTACATTTCCAAAATATAAGATAAAAAACAAATAAAATAAAACTTACATACAGCAACAGTGTTTTGTGTTGTGTAAGCTCCTATGATGTAAGTAATGGCCCCCGCCTGCTAGCCTGCTCCCTAAAATATCACCGGTTTCCTCATTTCTATATATAGGGTGCCTACATTCTGCATGTGCAAATGGCTTTAGATACCTATTAGGGCCATAAATTACCATATAGCATATATTCAACACAAAAAACAGTGACAATTTGTTGTTGACAAAGGACAGCTAGACATATAAAGGGCCCCATTACCTTCAGTAGCTTAGGACCTCATCAAACCTAAATTCAGCCCTGCTTCTGGCACATGAAAGATGGTCATTATATGTACTGATCCTGTAAACATAAATTCACACTGTATGTGAGTTATATAGACAGACAGATAAGAAGGTAGATAGTTATATAGTTATATATAGTTATAGTTATTTCTGCTCATAAATAAAATCATTTTTTTTTCAAAAACCCTGAAGCTAGTAGTTGATTCATATGATTTAATATTCAATAAACTGCTTTAAAAACAAAACAAAAACCTGAACTGCAGTCTGCCCATTGCCAATGAGTCATATGATTGAAGTTTAATTTGATTTTATTTAGTGTTGATTACCTAAATTACATGGGACAGTAAGGGAAACATCCTGAGCAATATTAAATAGGGTGCTCATAGAAATGATCAATGACAAAGATGGATTCAAAGGTGATGCCATTAATAGTCTGCTTCCATCTCAAGAGATAAGCTGACGGGGGGGGGGGGGGACGCTCAGCATGTCCCTGAATTTCACAATGTATGGACAAAGCAGCATTGGGGGCTATTTTTAGAGCCAACTTAGAAAGTGTTCTTATATATACAGTTATATATAGCAAACAATAAAATCAACTGAATAATTCATGTGCTGCTTATAAAGTACTCAACCATTTTATATAAACATATGTATGAATAAAGCCAAGCTGAATACTTTATAAAAATATGAATTATTCAAATTAATTTTGCCATTGTTTGCTAAACAGTGCATTCAATGAATAATATTGAAATGGCTTGTGTGTGTGTGTGTGTGTGTGTGTGTGTGTGCAATTAAATTGAAATAAGCAGGTATCCACACACCCACACTGCCTCCAAATCCAAATATAAGTGTGGCGCTTCAGTGACGGAATTCTCAAGCTTAATTGAAACCCCGATTCCAGGCAGAATTTCAGTCCAGTCCTAATGCACAATTATTGGATGCATCAGCTCATTTGGGCAGAAAAGAGTTACCATGAGCCAAGCTTTTCAAAATATGGCTAGCATCCCTTTTTAAAAAGTTCCAAACTATGGGACCAACAAAGCTTTTTTCTTACATTGGTCTGTACTGTAAATGCTCTTGGAATTGCATGATACTTGTCAGACCTTTCTGGGAAATGCCAGGTCGTCACAGCATCCTTCCAGGTTTTCCCACATTACTCCCTATTCAAGTGCTTAATTCAAATTACCCTTCGGTTCCATGAACCATGGAAACTTTATTAGCATTAAACTGCCCAGGTTGCTTTTCATACACCTTGCCTCTTGCCCAGGTGTACAGCCATTGGTTCAGTTGAACTTTGACAGATGAACTTCTGCTGCCTCTTGGTGCTCTCCAATATTCTGCAATAGACCAGCTGCCAGTTTTGTATGACAGGTGTACTGGTTGTGCTGGTGCCTTGCACCAGCATGGTACTCATCAGACTTGCACAGGTTGAACCCATGAAATAAATTCCAGTGGGTTTCACAACACTTACCCATTAGAAGGGGAGGAATTCAGTGTCGCGCTAAGCAGGATCACTCGGTCAGTTCAAGCATGGCTACTTGCCTGATGGAATGATTTGCCCTTCTGGGGCTTCTCCCAACTCCCCCAGGGTCAATGGAGGGGCATGGGGGGGCACATGGTGGGAGGAAAATCAGGAAGCCTTGATGGGCTAGCGAAAGCCCTTGCATGTATGTCAGCCAGCAGGACTCATTGGTTGAATCCAGCCCCTTGCACTACTGCTTTGATTTCAGAATCAACAACCAAAGTTAAGGAGAAACTTAACTTTTAATTAAAGTTTAGTACATTTTCTGCTTAACATTTAGTGCATTTTCTGCTCAGTCATCCAACCCAGTTCCTGCCACATATACGGTGACATTACTTAACCTAGTACTCCACACATTACCTCACAGACACACAGCACATGTTTTAGGAGTGTAGAAGAAACAAAGAGAAAAAATTGAACCGATCACACAAAAGGGTCAAAAGAGGCTAGGAGGAGACCCAAAGTTGCATGTGAGAACAAGATCAAAATGTATATAGTGCTACAGTATATAATGATGACTTGGGATCACTGTTTTGGAACTTGATACCAAAACCAGGCACAGTTCAGTATTGAAGCAAAAGAGAAGCTGAAGGTGGAGATCCACTGGAGAAACAAATCAGGATTCTTTCCCTTCTATGTCCTTGTGAAAGTTTCTATGGACAAAGCACTTTGGAATAAAACCGCCATGAAGTAACAAAATGAATCACTATGGAACAGGGTCATTTGAAGATCAAACAGACAGCGAACCAAAAGAGGGACACATGAGCGAATCACATCCCTAATTATGACTCCATCAGATCAAGCCTCAATACTTAGATATGTCTCAAATGCATCTGCCCGATAAATGCAATCTTTCAATATTTTTCGGCACTGCTGTGTCCAGTTTCCAATACGAGGAGTCATGGTTTCTCAGGCCTCAAAGTCTATTAATATGTCTGTCTGCCTAACTCAACTGTTGTGCCCATTCCTGGGATTAAATTAAAAACAGAAAACTATACTATAAAGTTAATGAGTTTGTGTCAGATGGGTAAGTTGTAACCAGATTAGACCCATTGATTTAGATGGGTCTACTGTTTAGGTGGCGCTGTGGTTAAACCACTGAGCCTAGGGCTTGCTGATCAGAAGGTTGGCGGTTCGAATCCCTGCGACGGGGTGAGCTCCCGTTGCTTGGTCCCAGCTCCTGCCCACCTAGCAGTTCGAAAGCACGACAAAATGCAAGTAGATAAATAGGAACCGCTACAGCGGGAAGGTAAACGGCGTTTCCATGTGCTGGTCTGGTTTGCCAGAAGCAGCTTTGTCATGCTGGCCACATGACCTGGAAGCTGTACGCCGGCTCCCTCGGCCAATAATGCGAGATGAGCACGCAACCCCAGAGTCGGTCACGACTGGATCTAATGGTCAGGGGTCCCTTTACCTTTACCTTTTTACTGTAACCTTATTAGCTATAATACAATATGTCCCTCACTTCCCTCCAGAATAATTAGACAGGATCATAGCATGTGTAACTGAGTTCCTTCCAAGCATCTCCTTCATCTGTGATTATCTGACTTCCCCAAATGATAAAACTGTGTCCAGGTTCCAGTGCATATGTGGAATGATTTTGTGCTGAATAAACTGCAATCTTCAAGTAAGCAAGGAGAGTTTTTATTTCTCTAGGGATATAATTTCATTGTGAGGAAGCTATTACTAGGTCTAACTCTGATGCCCCCTGAGATAGCAGCTTATCCTGTGAGGGAAATTTCTTCATGTGGACAAAGAAATACAGAAATCTATTTGACCGAGACAATCTCTCAATATTCAAATGTCTATTGACCATAGATTGAAATGGCTTGAGATTTCTCAGCTGATATATACTAAGAATCCAGCCCCATTTCCAAAGTTGCTCTCTTGGATCATTGGTATGTATATGTGTGTGTTTATTGTGCAATGAAATTTCATTGCAATTTGTGCTGTGCAATCAATGAAAATTTCGCCCTTTTTAACGTTTTTTAGAGCATCTTTTTTAAAAATAAAATAAAAACAAAAACAAAAACCAAACACCCAGCCAAAACAAAAGCCCAAGACTCAAGAAAATGGAAGATAACTGAAACGAGTGGTGTTCTGAACCAGTAACAATATAAAGGAAAGTTATTTCTAAGGAGCACTTACTAAGCTGCCAACCTCACCTTTTTCTTTGCGAACTAATTAGCTGTGTTCTTTCTGGTTTGTTTTTAATGTAAAGAGTAATTATCTGAAATTGCTTTGCAGCAATTTTGCCCTTTCCACAGTCGTTATCATGCACTATTTAAACTGAAACTGGCTAGTTAAGCTTTAGTTCAGATTCACCACTCTTCCTTTTAATTTAAAGTGAACCCTGAAAGTGAAAGTGAGGAAGGCTTTTGGATTGAGATTCCCTGTAGTCAGAAATGGCAGTTTGCTGAGCTCTGGATCCTAGGCATGTTACAGAAGTTTATGGCACCTTTTAAAATTTGCTATTATATTTTGCCTATAAGAGGGTCTGCCAAATGAGAATCTCAGACACAAGACTGGGCACCTAATAACGTTTGTCTTGGAGGTGGAAATGCAGAAGCTGCTAATTAGGCTGTTTGCATCCACTGTGCATAGGTTCCAAATCCTGCAGTTGGGAAACTGTACGTTTTGCCTTTATGCCAAATTGGACTCCATATGAGCATCTAATTAATGTCAAGCAGCCTAGTAAAGCAAGTTGTGATTTAATCTAGCCTTCTCTTCAAGCAAAGTTTAAGTAGGGCTATGGTAATCAATGCTACACACTTCAGCTGAAGTGAGAAATGACCTCTAGTCTAGACCAGAGCTGGAAGAGCGAAGGAAAAGGAGATGGAGACAGAAGGTTTAGACCAGGTCACAGATAGAAACAGTACAATAAGAATAACAGCACTATCACATCTGCACTGAACATGACTGGCAAGGGATTTTATGAATCACCGCCTAGACTTTATGTGAAGTACTATAGATGAAGAAAAGAACAGATTCCTGGTTCAGGTCTCCTGCCTCACTAGCAATTTTGCAGAGCAATCCTAAATCTGGGAAGCAGAAGGTTGTGTGGTAACTACAGATTCTCAAGCCCTATTTGCTTGTGTTGGCCAGAATGGAAGCGGGCGGGGAAGCAATAAGGGGGATGTCTTCAGTTTGAAACTGACACAGCCTAATAATAAAAACATTGCAGAGTTGCTCCTAGGGATTTCTGCCTTCTCTCCATTTCTTTATAGTGCTTAGAGGCACAGCATAAAAAGAAAGAAAAGAACACCACATGTGCACAAAGGTGGTGGCTTCCATGGACACATGGTGGCTGGAGAGTAGGAAGTCACTGGGTAATTCCAGGTAGGAACAACAGAAGATGGGAACAAGGAAGCTGGAGAAGAAAAGGAGCTGGAGGCCCAGAAGACTAGTGGGATAGGCTCAGCTACCCTTTTCTAGGTAAAGGGTAAAGGGACCTCTGACCATTAGGTCCAGTTGCGGACGAATCAGGAGTTGTGGTGCTCATCTCGCTTTACTGGCCGAGGGAGCCGACATACAGCTTCTGGGTCATGTGGCCAGCATGGCTCAGCCACTTCTGGCGAACCAGAGCAGCACACGGAAACGCCGTTTACCTTCCTACCAGAGTGGTACCTATTTATCTACTTGCACTTTGACGTGCTTTCGAACTGCTAGGTTGGCAGAAGCAGGGACCGAGCAACGGGAGCTCACCCCGTCGCAGGGATTCGAACCGCCGACCTTCTGATCGGCAAGCTGTAGGCTCTGTGGTTTAGACCACAGCGCCATCCGCGTCCCTTACCCTTTTCTAGATACGGCCTATTGAGAATCGGAGCTTCCAAGACAATATGATATAAAGGTGCTTATTGGATGATAGTCCTTCAGGAAAAGAATAATGTAAATAAACAGTGCTGAAAAACAATAAAGCACTTGTGGCAGACCTGAACAACCTGATGCCATGAGTCATGTTTTATGGTTCCATAGTTGCCCCAGTTTTATAATCCCAGGCAAGCTATAAAAAAACACCCAGTGGCTTCATGTAGCATTTAGTAAGCTGGTGGCTGTTTTTCTGGGTCTAAACTGAAGCACTACTTTTATATGTTGATTGTTATGGGGAGGGGGGGGGAGACTCTCCTCCCCCCCCCCTCTCTCTCTCTCTCTCTCTCTCTCTCTGTGTGTGTGTGTGTGTGTGTGTGTGTGAAGCCACACACAGCATAGATGTCTCTGACATAGGGTACAGACTGGAAACACATGATCTTCCATGTATTGGACTCCAAATCCCATTCTGGCTAATAATCAGGAATGGTTAGGAATGATGAGAGTTGTACATATGGAAAGCCACAGTTTCCCTATCCTTGATATAGCCACTTTCACTAAATAGCCTCTACTGCAGGCATAGGCAAACTCCGGCCCTCCAGATGTTTGGGACTACAATTCCCATCATCCCTGACCAATGGTCCTGTCAGCTAGGGATGATGGGAATTGTAGTCCCAAACATCTGGAGGGCCAGAGTTTGCCTATGCCTGCTCTACTGTAACCCACTTCTGCTACATAATTTCATATTTCTTCGAGTGTAAATTCAAAGCACATGGATCTAATCTGTTTCAGCAATTTTTTAAAAAATCATTATTAAAATCTTGGGCTGAAGAAAGAAAGAACATGGAATAACAGTTTCCTGGAGCAGCTTTCGGAGGCTAAACTTCTGATGAACTAACAGCATGAGAGACTTGGGGTGCTATTCAGAGCAGATCCATTGAAACTGATGAACAGAAGTAATTAGGCCCATTAATTTCAATGGGTCACCTCTAAGGAACACTCAGTTGAAGCTGTTCTTGCTGCACTTTCATACCCCCGAAATTACACATGGCTGTCATGTGCCTCTCTCCTGATAGCTTTCCTTTCCCAGGAGGCCACTGCATCTAGAAATGACAATGATGAACAGATGGAAAATTAAACTGTAAACCATGGCTTGCCTGCATTTTTATTGTGATCTAAGCCCTAGTTTCTGCAGTCCATGATATGGGATGATATCTGAAATGAGCCTCTCAACTTGATGCGCTAAAGAATTGTTACTGAAATGTCAAGTTCTCTTTCCTTACTTATGTGAAACAACTACAGTTATTTTGTTTGGTCTTTTGGTTTGCTAATTAAGTTTTCTTTTGCATTCCAGCTTCTTCAGTTAATTACGAGTTCTTCCTTTCATTTGTGTTTAAGGCTTTTCTGAAATTAGAAACTTTGCATTTAAAGCTACAAAGATGATCACTAGAAATAGTTCTAAATCTGACTGCATGTCAACACATCTCCTGGCACGCACGAGGACGGCTAGAACAGGAAGTGTGGCTTCTAAATTAAGAGCAATGAATTAGCAAATTACATCTCTGATTAATATTGGCCAACTTTGCAGAGGTAGTTGTTGGCCTTCTGAGCGTCTTCAGGAAGGCCCTAATTAGTCACTCCGTAAATTGGATTCATCCGTGGTAGTGTGAAGTGTTTTGCTAGGGCTGTATCTGAAGATAACAGTGGTAAATCATCAAGGAATCTAGAATACTTAATAACACGCTCTCCAAACTCCCAGAAAATTTATGCTACAAGTATTTTTTTTCCCTCTTTCATTACACAAGATAAGAAAATACAACGTATAATCAAACGCCCAGTGTCTCATGTGGCACAATAAATGTTACCACTCAATCTGTTTACTTTTGCAGTTAAACATTTTATACTGGTCAGTTATGAACGGAACTGTATGTAAGACAAAATTCAGGTTGGTATTATAGCCTGCAGTTCTTTTCCAGTTTGTTATGGGTGAATCGTAGGGGAACAGAAGCACACAGGCAGATAAAGGGTGTGGGGAGCAACCTGTCCAAAGGTGTCTGCTGTTGGATCACACCACACCCATTGGTGTGAATGACATTATGGTGACATGGTGGTCTATTGATCTAAAAGCATCAGTTCTATAACCAAACAGGTTTTAGCAGTGTGAAAGGACTGTTAGAAAGTCGGCCAGAAGTGCTAGAATTATAACCAGAAAAACTAACACAATCAACCCCATGTCTAGGATCTAGGAGTCTTGGTAGACCACAAATTTGACATGAGTCAGCAGTGTGATGCAGCAGCTAAAAAAGCCAATGCAATTCTGGGCTGCATCAATGGGAGTATAGCAAGGGAAGTAATAGTACCACTGTATTCTGCTCTGGTCAGACCTCACCTGGAGTACTGTGTCCAGTTCTGGGCACCACAGTTCAAGAAGGATACTGACAAGCTGGAACGTGTCCAGAGGAGGGCAACCAAAATGGTCAAAGGCCTGGAAACGATGCCTTATGAGGAACGGCTTAGGGAGCTGGGTATGTTTAGCCTGGAGAAGAGAAGGTTAAGGGGTGATATGATAGCCATGTTCAAATATATAAAAGGATGTCATATAGAGGAGGGAGAAAGGTTGTTTTCTGCTGCTCCGGAGAAGCGGACACGGAGCAATGGATTCAAACTACAAGAAAGAAGCTTCCACCTAAACATTAGGAAGAACTTCCTGACAGTAAGAGCTGTTCGGCAGTGGAATTTGCTACCAAGGAGTGTAGTGGAGTCTCCTTCTTTGGAGGTCTTTAAACGGAGGCTTGACAGGCATTGTCAAGAATGCTTTGATGGTGTTTCCTGCTTGGCAGGGGGTTGGACTGGATGGCCCTTGTGGTCTCTTCCAACTCTACGATTCTATGATTCTATGATTCTACATCCCATGGTGGTGTAGGAAAGCCACAAAATATAATATTGGCCACATAGTTCTGATCTCCACTTTAAAGGCCCTTTTGCAGAATGTGTTCTCAATTTCTATTATATTTGCATGTTTTTTATTTATGATTTTTTAAATGCATTGTATTATTTATCAATGTTGGTAATCGGTTGGGAACAAGCAGTGTTCATGTTTTAGGGGAAATATACAAATTTTGGACTGTATACTACTAACTTATGGCACTATCAGAAGCTAGTGGAAGAGTTCTGGCTGGTGAAACAGAAATCCCCCCCCCCTGTCTTCTCCCCCTGTGCATAGCCCACCCTGTCCTCAAATAATCTCTGCAGGGTTTGGGGAAATCCCATGACAGATTTAGAGGGTGGACAGATTAGGCTGGTGTAATTTAAACATAGAGCTGCATTCCATACAAGCCATTATTCTTTGCGAAGTAGAATGCTTCTGTTGGTTGAACCAGAATCATGCTAAGGATTTCTAAAGTTAGACTTTCAAAGTATGGATATAAAATTGGATCTAGAATTCCTATGTGTGGAACTCTGCTCACGAGGTAAAGGAAGCGGGAGGTGATAGCTGCTGAAAAGCTGCTTCGGAGAGCTGGAGGACCCTCATCCAATACACAGAAAAGTACAGTACGGTTCTTTTCCCCCAAAAAATGTTTGAGAACGTGACTATGTTTTTTTCTGGCTTGATCACCTGAACTTTTCTTATAGCTGCATAGTTTTAGATGCCCTAGTTCTGGTCCTCCGAGGTAATAGATATAGCCTGATAATAGATATGGCTAGGCGTGTCATTGCTTCCTTTCTTTTTATCTGATGCCATGCCTGCAAAAGAGTGTTGAACTTCTTCTGAGGATAGAAACATTCCCAGTGGCAACATTAGCAGTAGATTAAAAGACTTTCTGAGTACCTGACTTCAGGATGACGATACATCACTGAAACGCTAGAGAGTGGTTTGCAGTCACATTTATTTATATTGCTTAGGCAGTAATCCTGTGCACACTTCCTTGAGAGTAAACCCCACTGAACACAGTGGGACTTGCTTCCGAATAAGCATGCATCATTGTGTGCTGTTCAACTACATTTTTTCGTTTGACCTTTGGAAATAGCAAAGCAGGAAATACCATTAACTGATCAAATATGAGCAATGTCAAAAGCAGAATAAGCACTCAGAGAAATATTTCATCTGTTTAAATTTGTGAAGAGACTCTGACACTGTCTTGGATTCCATTAAGCTTAGACACTTTGCACAAATATTCAGAGATAAGTGTGATGAGCAGTCTCTTTCAGCATTATCCTCCTTAACTAAACCTGCAGTTGAAAGATGATCAGCCCGGCCAAAAAGCTCTCTAACCCAACCCCCTCTGTCCAACATTTTCAGTTAATTCATCATTGTACCATGCTCCAATTGTATCCATTATTATCATGAAAGGATCAAACATCACTTGGAAATTAACTTGAAAGTTTTCTACACCTACTTAGGTTATGCCCCACATTTAATTTTATTTTATCTGAACTTCTCTTTCATTTGTCCCACATAATCCTATGGTGTTCTTTTCATATTTCAGTAGACACATCAGTAGAGGAATAGAGGAGGGTAAAGGGGTTATGCAAGGACATATAATGAAGCCCCAACAATCTGGCTAGTACATTCCTGCTGTGATTTTCTTCACCACAATGGCATTTTTAAGGACCTACTGTAGGTACACAGGCCTATATCCATGAAAAGCTAATTTTATATAACGTTTCCACGTTTATAAACTTTGGGAGAGTTTATCTGTGTAAATGAGCCCTCCCAGCTCTTTCTCACAAACACACAGCCCATATTTTCTCCCCGTGCTTGTCAAATGAATATTATTTGTTTGTGTAAACTGGATCTCATTCATTATACAGGGCATAGCATCATACAGCAAACAAAAGGATAGCCTAAATATCATTTGCCAAATTAGTATAAGCAATTAGTAATTTCACCTAGACTTACAGTGATATTCACCTAACAAAACCCATCAATGGAAGTGGTCAAGGGATTCTTTTTGTAGAATAGGGCTTTCCCCCTTCTTTTCACCCTAGGACTGCAGAAATTGGCTTGGGGGGGTTGGGAGTACCCCCATAACAGTGCACAGAGGAGGGGAGGGGAATCATTCAATCTTGGGAGCTGATAGGCTTGTGCTGTGGTCTAAACCATTGAGCCTCTTTGGCTTGCCAATCGGAAGGTTGGCGGTTCAAATCCCCATGATGGAGTGAGCTCCCATTGCTCTGTCCCAGCTCTTGCCAACCTAGCAGTTCAAAAGCACGCCAGTGCAAGCAGATAAATAGGTACCACTGTGGCGGGAAGGTAAACAGTCTTTCCGTGCACTCTGGCACTCGGCATGGTGTCCCGTTGCACCAAAAGCAGTTTAGTCATGTTGGCCACATGACCTAAAAAGCTGTCTGTGGACAAACGCCGGCTCCCTCAGCCTGAAAATGAGATGAACACCACAACCCCATAGTTGTCTTTGACTGGACTTAACTGTCTAGGGGTCCTTTACCTTTTACCTATGCTTGTGCAGACACAGTATTCAACATAGCCTCTCACTGAATCCCACCCCTTTGGAATGTTCTCACCCTTAGCAGATCCATAGATTCTGAATTTACAGTAAAGAATGGTTTTATACATCTTAGGAGCATTCACTGCATTGCCTATGTATCTTCCAATGGAAATAAGTTTCACTTGAGGCTTAGAGCCAGGGGCTACATAGGCTACAATGATACTTCTGTACTCATATGCTGCCTGTGTTAACCAAATGAATAAATGCTGAAGTATTTCCCTTCCATTCTTGCTATGTTCTGCTGAATGTAAATCTTGGCCTGGTTGGGGATGTGATCCATTTCATATTAAAAAATGAGGGAACTAAATTGGCATCACCGCTAAAAAGTCTAGCCATGCTAGGAACAGGGTAAGCTGAATGCCTGCTGGGTACATGTCTAGGTTCAATTTTGGCAGTGGGAAGGCCAGAGGGTAGCCATTAAAAATGAATGGTAACTTGAGGGTATTTTAATAACAGCTGCTTCTGTTTTCTTCCTTACAGCAGTTTTAGTTTCCACTTCTGTACTTTCTTCTTGATGACATGGCTATTATTTTATAGCAGTTTCAAGCAGTTAATTAATGAACTGCACACAAGTGACATGACACCACCTTGCCCAATTATCTCTGGCATCTATTTTTATGGTACGAAGCTCTGCCGCTTTGTGAATTTCCCCGATTCACAAATTGGCTCTGGAAATAGTTATTTTAACAGCCAAAACAGTGCTATGGCGGGGCTTGAGGGGTGACATGCTGCAAATGCAAATGACTTCCCTCGACTCCAGGAAATTCACCAAAGCGCTTTGAACTGTTTCATGACAACCTCCCTTTGCTCTATTCAAGTGTACGCTCCTCTTCATCTTCTGTCAGATTTCATAAGAAGTGATTGCTGTGATAACAACCATCACCAACTTTGTCCTGAATGTGGCGGAACATCAGATAAAAAAAGGGCCTGTTTCACAGAACAACTAGCACAATCACCAAGTTGAATGTGCATGGCATGCTGTGGCACATATGCAACAATTCTGATGGCAATGTACAATCTGTAGTTGTGTCTAAAGCACCATTTGCTCTGATGCTGCTGGGTGATTTTGAGTTGGCAGGGCCCAAGGATGGGGATGAGATGTTTGATGAGGTTGAGCCAACCACATGCTTGCTCAACCCTTGCTTCTGTTGCCTGATTATATCTGGCAAGGAGAAGACAAATGGTCGCATCCATAAGGCAAATTTCTTTTTAATAGATGGAGTGGTCATAGTCTCCATGAAGCTTTCATTGTACTTGGAAGATCTTAATAGGATTTAGGACACGTTGTGGTGACCAGATCCAGGTTCTCTTGAATGAGACTGATTTTCTCAGTCCATTTCTGTCCCTGGGGTCCCTTCCAACTCTACAATTATATGATTTTTATTGAGGTTTACACTTAGTTTTGGCACCCAAACAGCTTTGGTCACCCTATGGGGTGGCATCTGTTGGCAAAACAGCAACAACAGCAACAGCAACACCACCACCACCACCATCAACAACAACAACAAAACACAATTTAAAATGTGGATAGGGAAAAATTACCACTCAGCCCTCTAAAAGTGACCAGTGTGTCATGCTGGGAGACAGTAAGGGTGGGAGGCAGGGTGTGGCCTCCAGAATAGAGGCAGATGGGGAGGAGGCTGCCCCATATATAGGGCCTTAAACCCTGCCTTCTCCAAATTTGTGCCACTTTTTGAATGCATCAATAGGTGCACTGCTGCTTGGTGTGTTGTTTCTCATGGCCAACAGGCTAAAAAATACCCCCTGCCAGGCAGTACCACTGTGGAATTGTGATGGAACAGTCTTATACTGCTATATGTATCATGTAAGATATTGCTTTATTTTGTTCTTTTTACCTTGTACAACACCTAGAGAACTCATTTTATGAGGTGTCTCATAATTACAATAAACAAACAATGAATCCCAAAGTGATTATGGGGAGATAATACAAAACAGAGCAAAGCAAAGAGTTGATAATAATTTAATCTCCAATTTGTTAAAAAGATGGGATTGTTATATGAGATTTTTAAACCCAAACATCTCAGTATTGAAATCCATATTAGATATTAGATATGGATAGAAGATTTAGCAAGTATGAAAGAAATACTGTATTCTTCTTCCAGATATGCAGTTTTGATAATTCAGGATAGACCGTGTATTCAGAAATCAAATACATTCTGTATTTTCAAATAAGATAAATAACAAATAAATATATTAGAGCTAACTAAATATTGACAGACTAATGACTTCCAGATTCACACACACATGAGCAAACAAAGAGATGTATGAAATGGTCCAAAATATTGAAAAGAACACCCCACTGGAAAAGTTGTTGGAAAAGGCACAATAATAGGATTTCTTTAAATATTGGTATAAGGGGGAAATGCCTCAAAAGTATGATGCAGTGATATAATCCCGGAGATAGTGAATCAAATAAATTATATTTGTCAAAATATATGACTGAAACATCAAAACAATGCTTAACATATATGACGGGAGTGTCAGGTAGAAAAAATCTTCCAATGGTACAAAATAGATACTAGCTCAGTCTTATAGCTGGTCCACCTCCCATAATGTCCACTAAATGCAGGCAGGCACCAATTCCCAAAATAATGTGAAAAGAAGTTTCCCATGAAAGCTCTTTGGATTAGGCTTGGGTGATGGATTCAATTTCTCTACCCAACTACTGTGCAGTGGCCAACATCTGGGGGTGCACATTGTAGCAGAAGATTTGCACAGGCTATACTTTCAGGCAATGTGAATGACTTTACTAAACTTTTTAACAGTGATATATTTCCTTCTCCTTTATATTTTCCCTGTTTGTTTGTTTGTATCTACCTTTCCTTCAGGGAGCTGATGTAAGGATACAAGGAGCAATGAACCCATTAGGTAAGTTAGGCCAATAGGTTTTTCAGTGATCATATATTTCTCAGAATACTTACTTCCCAACTAAACAAACCTATAGGAAGTCCTCCCAAAATCATACCCAATGTTTTTGTTTGAAAACCACTGATACCGCATAAAAACAGTGATTGACATGGGACAGAAGACTGTCCAAACTGGAAAGCCGAGCTGGGTCCTGCAATGAATATGGATGTGGGAGGAAGTTCCTATCCTTACATGCTTCACTGCAAGAAAATTTCCTTACAAGAACATCTCTATTTTAGGATCCGAGCCATTTTGTGTACAATGTAGATACTTAAAAAAACAAAACAGTAACTTTAATGGAAACAAATGAGCTCATATGAAATACAAATTTACTATTGTTCTTGCTTCATTTTGGAAGGCATATGTTGGCAATATTAATCAGAAAGTAAGTAGCTGAATGATTTAGCCATAGGAGGAAGACTAAAGGAGAAAGAATATATCTATCAGATCCACTCTTTCCATTTCTATCTCTAGCTACACTGGCTGGATTAAAAATAATCTGTTTTCTGAAAAGAAAAAAAGATCTATATCTGTATCTATATATCTTTAAACTCCAACTCTCCAAAACCTTGGAAAATGTTAAAAGTCACAGTTTCAAATTATTCAAGTTCATCCACTGAACTGCTGAGATAAGATCAACTGGATAAAAACTGTGATATTTGTCATTTCTAATTCCATTAATTGAGTGCTGTTCTAATTCTACTTGAGAAGGCCTCAGTGGGATTATACAAATGGCATAATGATGGAAACAAAGACAAAGAAAGGATCAGAACTGTTAGAAAAAGGCAGAATGTTGAAAAATTCATGAGAGGCAACCAGTGATTGTCTTGAAGAGGTTAGCCATTGCCAATAATGATAATATTACACAGTGTTGCAGGAGAATCTCTCTGCTTCAAAAAGGCTCTAGTGTAATATGTGAACACTCTGCTGCAGTCAGTCATTCGCTGACATTTATGGACACAAAATGAAACTCTGCTGGGAAGACTCTCCAGTGTATCCTGACAACATTTGTTGAGGTGCAATTGGCTGGGCACACATCATAAGGTGTTACTTTAAAATGGTTACTGCTGGCATTTTTCAACATGGAGTGGCAGAGTCTAATTATTTTGATAAATAAATAATTTGCTGTGACAAAATTGTTCTGAATTAACGGTGTGATCTACAACCCCACTGGGTGTTGCTATTGCCATCTCCCTCCAGCTTCAGTTAATTTTGCTGTTTGCTTAAAACCCACCAGAGTTTAAAACATAAATAGATAAGAAGGAACATAGCCACAAAGTATACCACCTTAAAATAAATATTAGTTTGCATGTGATTTATACCTGTAGCAAGCAAAGCTTCAAGCCCCCTTCAGCCCCAGATCAACCAGGAAGGCAGAACATCTGTTTTGTATACAGACAATTCCCAGTTCAATATCTGGAAGTGCCGTCCTTCAGTCTGAAGCCCTGGAGAGCTGCTGGCAATCTAGACAACAGGGAGGTAGATGGGCCAATAGTGTGACTTCCTATGTTCCATTTAGCCTTGGAAATTCCCAGAAACCTCTGGAAGTTGGTCCAGTGGCCTTGTAGCTGCTCCGGTGCCATCCTGATCTTCCAGCAGTTGGAGGCACACTTCTGAAGTGGGGAGACTCCTGTACTTGTGGGGTTTCCCTGCTTGAAACCTGGAAGACCAGGGGTCCACATTTCAAGGAAACCCACTTCAGTTTGTCCTCCAACTCAGCGATGAGAGCTGTCTTTAGCATGCTTGTTCCCATTCTCCCTGTCGTGTTTTCACTTCATACGTGAACAGAACCAGTGAAGAAAACTTGAGTCTGGCCAGCAAGTTCTATCTAGGTTCAACAGGACTAAGCAACTTATTATTTGGAGCAGTGCAGGAACATTCTGTATCCATAACCTTACAGTGTGTGTCTGTATTTGCATGTGTGAGTGTATTTGTAAATAAGAGCAATAACCCTCACACACTTTCTTGTCTTCTGTCATTCCAGGCTCCTGTGCACAAAAAAAGAGCTCCTACTGAGAAAGATGGCTGCCCAGAGCCCCATTCATAACAACACAAGAAGCAGATCCTGAGTAGATTTTCTCCATCCAGCAAAATGAATTAATGCTGGCAATAATGTGTCATTTGTCCAGATCCACTACCTCCTTTGCATCTGGGAAGAGGCAACTGAGCAATGCTGAAGGGGGGTGGGGGAGCACAGGTGAGAGGAATTTCCCCTAAGTTTCCAGGATACTTAACTGGTGGAAACAGTTCATTCTTCTTTTTGTCCTGCTGCCACCTCTTGGCTGCCATCTACAGGTGATGATTCTTTATTTTGTGAAAATATCCAAGGGAATGATGCTACAGCAGTGTCATTTTGATGAAGCTTCTGGAAAGAAAACAGTGGCCCTCAATGGAATAGTTCTGTTGCAGCAACAGGATTAGGAGCCCCAAATATTTGGGTCCGTTCTTTCTTAGATACCTGAATTTACCTATTTTCACTAAGGAATGTTTGGTTCAGGAGCCTATGCTACCCCTTTCACCAGTTAGTCACCTTATTTTCCTATTTTTCCCCCACTTGTATTTTAAACATATCCAGACTTTTGCCTGATGTAAGTTTTGTTATGGTGTCATGAGACTAACTAAATAAAAATGTGGGCATTCTTTGTGACTACCACAAATCTGTTTTCTATATAAAGGTAAAAAGGCAAAGGACCCCTGGATAGTTAAGCCCAGTCAAGGGCAACTATGGGGGTTGTGGTGCTCATCTCACTTTCAGGCCGAGGGAACCGGCGTTTGTCCACAGACAGCTTTCTGGGTCATGTGACCAGAATGACGAAACCGCTTCTGGCACAATTGAACACCGTGATGGAAACCAGAGCACACAGAAACGCCATTTACCTTCCCGCTACAGTGGTACTTATTTATCTACACGTACTGGCATGCTTTCAAACTGTTAGTTTGGCAGGAGCTGGGACAGAGCAACGGGAGCTCACCCCGTCGCGGGGATTCAAATCGCCAACCTTCTGGTTGGCAATGAATGCTGAATATCCCCTACTTCACAGGACATTTGGGTGATATTCTGGGAGTGGGGTGGTATTTGGCTACAATGGGAGTAGAAAACTTTTGAACCCAATATTATCCTGAGAATTAATTTATGTCCTGACGCAGCATTGTTCTCACTGACAAACTTTTTCAGAAATACAATGCAGCCAGGAGTGTTACTTAAAATCAAAAGTATTTTTAGAGGGGGGATGGAGGCGGGTGACAAAGAGAAAGAAGGGAGAACAGACCCACCTCATACTACCCAAAGATGTTTAGATAGATTTTTTTTTACTAATCTACACGATGTGCCTAGATTGAATACAGTATTTTGGACCGTACTAGACCTATCAATGTAAAATTAGGAATGCAGAATTTCTTGGTTACAGGTAGGTAGCCGTGTTGGTCTGACGTAGTCCAAACAAAATTAAAAAATTCCTTCCGGTAGCACCTTAGAGGCCAACTAAGTTTGTCATTGTTCTTCCAGTAGCAACTCTCTAAGGTGCCACTGGAATGAATTTTTTTTTATTTTGTTTCGAGAATCTCTTGGGTGAGAGATACAGGCTATCAACATTTCAGAGAAAACAAATTAAAGCAAACTGGATTAAATAGGTTAACATTTGGAGACAAAAGTAGTAGTCGTTGCCGCCCCCCCTGCTGCCACCTCGCCCCTGGTTGTTTCCCAGAATTATTTGTTGAATGGGAAAACATCATTTAAACTTATCTGCCTGGGGGCGTATACGTTTTCAAAAATGCAACTGCGCTGCTGAGATGTGCCTTTCATTAAGTTTTTGTTTCAAAAAACCCCAAACCTCACTGTGCTCTTTTAATGCGATGACATTTTTCTAGCTTGTATGTTTTTCAGTGGTGAGAGATGGTTATGATATTAACCCTACTTGGGCATAAGGAGTTGCACTCAATGTAATGTAAGGAGAATGTTCTGTCAGCACAAGGATTTTTCCTTGCACAATGGAATATTCTCCCCCTTCCTGTGCAGCCAGAGTGCTGGATTTACATATAAGCTAAACAACCTATAGCTTAAGGCCCCACTCTCTTGCCCCCCCCCAAAGGAAAAAAACCCTAGATGTACATTTCCAAAATATAAGATTAAAAAACAAATAAAATAAAACCTACATACAGCAACAGTGTTTTGTGTTGTATCAGCTCCTATGATGTAAGTAATGGGCCCTGCCTGCTAGCCTGCTCCCTAAAATATCACCGGTTTCCTCATTTCTATATATAGGGTGTCTACATTCTGCATGTGCAAATGGCTTTAGATACCTATTAGGGCCATAAATTACCATATAGCATATAGTCAACACACACAAAACAGTGACAATTTGTTGTTGATAAAGGACAGCTGGGCATATAAAGGGCCCCATTACCTTCAGTAGCTTAGGGCCTAAATCCAGCCCTGTGCACCCCCCACCCCCAAATATGTTCCTGGGATTCCCCCAACCTTTCAGAGCACATTCTGTGATGGCACATGGTCTGTATGTGGGGAAAGAGTGAGACAGAAGCTAAGGCAGAAGTTTTACTTACAAATGAATTTATATACTTTTGGAAAGAGGAATGCATTGCTATCTCAGCTCTTTAAAAAGGGTGCTTGTTTTTCTCATTCCTAGAATTTCCATTACAATATATGCACATTGTCTTCCAAGAAGCACACTGCTCTAGTTTAAAAAGAATAAACTTCTGGTATTTTATACACTGTGAGATTCTGTGAACAGCCAGGAATTATGGAGCAAATGCTGGGCTTGTAATTGCATTTTAATTGAGCGATACCCAGCATAAGGGAAAGCTGCATATGGACTGTCAACCTAAATAATATTTCAAGGTTCATCTTTTAATTTTACTTATTTTATTGTTACTGTTAACAGTTTCGGAAAATTTCCCCACAGCTTGTTTTATTTTGCAAAAATAATTCATCCCACAAGCATGACTGTAGCAGCAAGCAGTCTGCAGTAAATCCCGATGATCATTAAACACATGTAGTTAAATGACTGCTGTGTATCCATACATGTTTTGTTTCCTTGGGTTCTTTCCTCCTTTCCTCCCTTTTTTATTCTTCAGTGTTTCTGCTTATTGGTGCCATATATCAACGTTTAACACGAATGAGATACAGAGAACTCAACACATGCCTTTTGCCACCCACTGATGCAGCAACAGTTTTCTGAGTCCATAAAAGTAAACTTTGCTTATCACTCTGTTCCCTAATAGCTTCTATTCTAGGCTGTCAGACCAAACGTGAGCATGGGGGAGCACTTATTTGATCCTATGCAATGCAACTGGGGAAATTTTTGCTCTTCCCCGACTCCCCTCCAAGGAAGACTCAGAGTGGTTTAGCCCTGGGGAGGAGATGGAGAGTATGGATGTGAGGAGTGGAGCCAATCTGCTCAGGGGAGGTAGCAAGCTATTTAAGAAGACATCTCCTCAAACCCTCCCTTTGCATCATGGGTTTTGCTAGATAACTGTTTTAGTGACCGAGTAGGACTTTTGGGGGAGGGCCTTTGAGATCCACTTTCTCCACCTACTCCATACTGTTGGAGTGGTGTTTTTTTATTGGTTTAATTGGTCGAGAAAAAAAATAGTAAAATGTGATATATGTTTGTAAAACCTGAGGCATTATTGGGTTAAGGACACACTTTTGGTCTCCCAGTCCCATCTTGGCTTGGGGGACTTCATGCTTGGGACACACAACAGGGTGAATGCCACAGGGCCACGTCACACTTGTTAAGTTCAAATCTCCAAGGTTCTTGAGGCAAGGAGAGAGCTTTCTTCTAATCCTTTGCTTTGAGACTTCAAGAGGGGTCTGTAGACATGCCCAGGGGTGGAGGAAGGATTTTCTTCCTCGTCCATAGGGAATTTTCTACCCAGACTATAATTTTATTTGGGTTAATTCTTGGAATTATTTTGCAGATCTTCTGTGTTATATTTGGATGAATATAACCTTATCCCTGTACAATGTTTCTTGGTTTATTTATTTTTGGTGGGTTTCCTGACAAAATCCTATTGTAGCCTGCAGCACCATGCTATGCTCCATACAAATTATTGAACTGTCATCAGGTTTAGGAAGCTAATGCCCAAATCACCAAACTTTATAATCAAATAAAGCAAGATTATCCTTTTCTAACACATAGAATCATAGAGTTGGAAGAGACCACAAGGGCCATCCAGTCCAACCCCCTGCCAAGCAGGAAACACCATCAAAGCATTCCTGACTGATGGCTGTCAAGCCTCCATTTAAAGACCTCCAAAGAAGGAGACTCCACCACATTCCTTGGTAGCAAATTCCACTGTCTAACAGCTCTTACTGTCAAGAAGTTCTTCCTAATGTTTAGGTGGAATCTAAACATTTAAACAGGTTACAGACGCTTCAGGTTACAGACTCTGCTAACCCAGAAATAGTACCTTGGGTTAAGAACTTTGCTTCAGGATGAGAACAGAAATCGCGTGGCGGCGGCGCTGCAGCAGCGGGAGGCCCCATTAGCTAAAGTGGTACCTCAGGTTAAGAACAGTTTCAGGTTAAGAACAGACCTCCGGAACGAATTAAGTTCTTAACCAGAGGTACCACTATATTCTTACCTGTATTATTATTATTATTATTATTATTATTATTATTATTATTATTATTATTATTATTCCTGGATATGTTTTATTTCATTGCTTTTGTTTGATTGTAATGTTGTAAGGGACCCATCCTGGGATCTTACAATGACGGATGGGATACGAGTAAATAAATAATTCTGTTCCAGCTTCCTGTTGCTTCCTTTGTGTATCAGTTTTGATCATTCTAGCTTTTCTTCCATGGCTGTCATAGGGTAGCTCTAGCAGCAGCTTACATCAGTCTAACTGTCATACTTTCCCCCCACTCCCACCAAAAGAGAATAATGGAACCTGTAGCTTCCCCCCCTTTTTTTTGGTGAAGGGTTGAGCATTGTCTCTTAAAAATCCTTAGCTTCCACTTCATAGAACTCGTATTCCCTGGGTTCCCAGGAAAGAAGAAATAATGGTTAAATCAACTTAAAGTCTGCAGTATAGATACACCCAAAGGGACACTCCATATGGACAGTTTATTGCAGAAGAAGTGTGCATTTGTGTCTTGTTTGTTCCATGCAGTCCTCGTCTCTTTCCTCAAGGCTGCACTTCTGTTGCAGAGACACCAAATTTCTGAAGCACTCAGACGGCAATCTTTTAACTGCTAAAGTGAGATTCTTCACCCAGATGGCAAATTAATTGCAGCTATGATTATTGTGGGGAAACTTTGGTTGCATGTCATCAGCCTATTAATTTTTTATGTGTGATGTGGTGATTGGCGCCATGTCCTCACATCCACACCACACCATTTTTTTCCTTTAAATACCCTCTGAGATGCCATGCACTTCCTATTGTGTGATCATTTGTCAAACCCTCGGAACACGCTCAGATAATAGGGGAATGGGACCAGAAGGCATTTTGACATCAAGTGCAGTTTTTTAAACTAGGCTGCAAAATGTTCGTTTTCAAGGTTACTGATCAAATCTCTTATGTGAGAATCCCATATGTGGGAATGTGGCTGCAGGTGTGAAGTACATCTTTGCAATGTATGAAGCATGAAAGGTTAGTCTGAGACACACATCTGGCAAAGCTTCCAGAATATTTTCAGCTCTCCACACATATGAAATACACCCCAGGAAAGGGGGCAGTTATGTCCAGGGAAGCTTCACATTAACAACACTTCATTTGCTATCCCATGGGGAAGCTTACTCATGCAAGAGCTTTGAGCGCAGGATTCCACACTGGGGGCATGAGACCAATACCCCCCCCCCCCAATAAGTGTTCTTCAGCCGATATTAAGCTCCGTTTGAAATACAGTTAATTTTCACTCAATTGAGTGAGTGCACACATATCTGCACCATATGCTATGGATCATGGGTGTGGAAGCTATTGGACTACAAGTCCCATCAACCCCAGACAGCAGGGCCAATGAATGGTCAGGAACAATGGGAGGAAGAAGCATGTGACAACTGGAGCTGTGTGTACTGTTTGGGCAGGAGCAGTTTCCGTTCTCGAGGCAACAAACTGCTTTCTAAATTGCTCAGTGGCTTATCTACTTGGGAGGAAGAGCATAAAAAAAGCAAAACACCAGGTGTGTGGCTCGTTCTCTCCCATGCAAAGTGATCGTGTCATTATAGCGCAGCCACTCTCCTTACGTGAGTACCTTGCAAAACGTTAAATGCGCCACAAATTTTCTTCTTTTCAAACCAAACAGCGATGAATGAGAATTGTCTTATTCTGCCATCTCGAGCTCAGCAGAATCTCAATGGGCTGCAACTACTTTTTTAGCGTTTTTGCTCATTTTCTGGAGTGTCAAAAAGCATCGCTCATTTTGATATTTCTGGTGAAAATTTTCAAGTTAATTCAATGCTGTTCAGTGCTTATTTTTTCCCTTGGCTGCTGCTACTTCTCAATGTTTCTTTTTTCTTTTTTCTTTACTTCTCCTCTTTCTTCCCTCCATTGTTCTGAGGCTCATTTGTTGTCAATGCTGCTTAATCTTTAATTTGCAATGTGATTTTGCTGATAGTGCCTCTGAAAGCCATACCATCATGTGAGTTGTCATGGCTTAATGTGATTAAATGGCAGTGATGGCAAATGTGGTCCATGGCAATGATGGTAAAAGAGGACATGGGAGGCAGAAGACGAATCAGTTGAAGAAGTAGCAGCAACTGCCAGCAGCACAACAATCCAAATGTTCATCAAAGCTATTGTCTCCTTGCAATGAGCTTGGCTATGTCAAATATGATTCAGGGCAGTCAATACAATCCATGTCACACATGTAAAGCATATGGCTTGCCCCAAAGAATTCAGGGAACTGTAGTTCCTCCCAAAGTCCCTTCCACCATAGAAGGAGGGGAGATTGTGGGCACCACGAACCCGAGAACGTGCTGGGGGGGATGGTTGCTGGCTGGCTCCCAGACGCGGCGCTCCCTTGGCGTGTCCAATCTGGACGCTCCAGGGGTGCGTGGCTTGCCGATTTGAGCGAGCAAGTGGCCAGGGGTTCAGCCTTTCTTTCCTGACCCTCAGCCACTTCGTTTTTCCTGCCCACCCTCCCTTTAGGCAGGGCTCTCCTCTTGACATTGCTATGGACCTTGGTTGGTCACCGTTGAGGGGCCTGGTAGGAATTTTCCCACTTGGCAAATTGGCTGTGGCCTGGTGGTTTTCACCTACCTCGTAGCAACTCATCACATCTTTGGTTTTTGGCGGTAGGGATTGGATTATCTCTGAAAGGGTACATGTGGGGGGGGGAGGTTGCTGCCATCACCTCCCCCAAAATGTTGAAGGGTACTCCCTTAAGGACATGACCATGTCTGAAGCCGTGGTAGGTGAGGACCTAAGGCACACCCCTGGCAGTGGCCCCAGGGTGAGTTCCTAGTTGATCTGCATCACAGGGCTCACCCAACAGTGGTTAACCCTTCACAGACTGCCAGCAGAGTGGGCTGGAGTCAGATATAGACGGTTAGATCCAATGCCTAAGCCAATACCTCTCTACATCCGTAATCAATAAAGTTGTGGCCTTTTACGCCCATTAACCTTATGCAATGTGTCCTGTGTCTTTATTTATTTGGGGTATCGCCACACAATTGATCTACAATTTCCAACTTCCTTCACAAACTACATTTCCCAGAGTTCTTTGGTGAAAGTCATATGCTTAAAATGTGGATTAGTTATGCTTTAAATATATGGTGTGGATCTGCTCATAGTTGAAGCAAATAGTACAACTGGAGTCACATATTCGGGGCTGGATTTAAGTTTGATGAGGCCCTAAGCTACTGAAGGCAGTGGGACCTTTTATATGTCCAGCTGTCCTTTGTCAACAACAAATTGTCTCTGTTTTTTGTGTTGAATATATGCTATATGGTAATTTATGGACCTAATAGGTATCTAAAGCCATTTGCACATAACAAAATATGTATTTTATCAAAGTAATTGTTGAAATGAAATACAATTAAGAAGAAGTATATTAATAGTGAAATAATTATTAAGCTCTAACTGTATGTAGGTTTTATTTTATTTGTTTTTATCTTATATTTTGAAAATGTACATCCAGGTTTGTTTTCCTTTAATTTTTTTTTGGGGGGACCCTAAGCTATAGCTTGTTTAGCTTATTTGTAAATCTGGCACTGAACATATGGAATTTTGAGAAAGTACTGTGGGTGCCCATCACATAATGACTGTAGCAGAGCAGGGGGGTGGGAAGTGACACAAAATGGCAACCGCATCTGAAAGGACTGGAAGAAAAAAACATTTCCCCAGTCATCTCCACCCCATTAATTGGGGGGGGGGGGCGACAAATACATCAGCGACCACCATGATTCCTCACAGAGAGGAGCTCTTTGCACCTCTCCTCTGTTCAGAAACGATCGGAGGGAGGGTGTCAAATCCTGGCAATCAAGGAACTGTGGGTCTATTTAAAGAGGTGTGTTCAATGAAGGGCAGATGAAACTAGTGCAAACAGGAACTGAGCACACAATCTCTTGCACATTGTGCTCTTCTAAAAGGATATTTCTTAAGCCCTTTTGCAGGTGCCACAAGAGATACTGGCAGACAGAATGGCTAAACCAGGTGTCCTCTTCCACAACAGTCCATTACATATGCCCTTGAGCATGAAGTCAGCATGCTGTGACTGGTCTGCATGCTGGGTACTCACTGGGTTGTTGTTTTTTGTGGTTGCCTCTCGGGTGGTTGTTTTTGTTGTTTTTGTTATTTATTATTATTGCTGCAAACACTAAGGTTCTCCCAAGCATGCTGTCTTGGTTATCAATGGCTGCTTTGGGCTACAATCCTGGTGACACTCCTGAGGTGAGTTTGCTATTAAAAGGACTGATGCATCACTCTTTGACAGCAGAATGAGAAAACACCATCTGACATTCAACTTCATTGCCGTCCCCAAACTCTGCAAACTTTTAATTTTTTTATTTTTCATTTCTGCTGAGGCGAGTCAGTCATAACTATATTGCAAGTGACAAAAGAGGGGGAAGAAAGGCATGAGCTATTTCTACTTTGACAACATTTATTGTGCAGTAATTTGTTCTAAGACAATTGGGGAGATGTAAATTCTGGAGAGGCATATTAATCTGTAGGTCAAACAATAACAAAATATTGAAAAACTGTCTTAATGATTTTTCCCCCTTGCAGTTGAAAGGGTTTGCAATTCCATGGAGGGATCCTGGTGATCCCATAAAGCAGGAGAATAAAGTAAAGTGGTTTATTAAATGCCACCAAGGTACTGAAATTGAATTTGTTTTATATCAAGCACAAGTCTGGATGGGGTTGATTATTTACAACATGTTCATTTTAAAAAGGTCCCTGTTCTGATGTTTGGCATCTTGCTTTTTCTTCAAAGTTTTTGCTTCTTCCTCCTCTCAATTTTAAGTATATTACCCAGGTGCAGTTCCACCGGCAGCTGCATGAGATATTGCCATTCATTTACAAATTTTTACTCAGGTGTAAGTGCTTTTCATTTCAAATGCAAAGTGAAATGCCATTCGGTGTAATGGAAAGCAAGGGCACGCTGTATGCCTGGCAGGTGATATTTCATAGATTCAAGTGCTAGATAGCTATAACATTCAAATGACTGACACATGGCTCCATCACCTCCCATTGTGGGGACTCCTGCTTTCAATCTCTTCTGCTTCCCTTCAAGGTCTTGCCTGGTCACATCTCTTCAAGATTCGAAGGCCCGCTAAAGGCTTTCCCAAAGCTGGGTATACCTCACAGTGAGGGAAACTTGAGAGAACTGCTGTTGTAATCGTGAACTTTATACATGTTACAATACATTGGATACTGCTAGCACAGAATAACTGGTAAAGCAGGGAGAAGACATACCAGATCAGATCTTTGGTCTATGTAGGTCAGCACTGCCCACACTCTACACCAGGCACCCCCAAACTGCGGCCCTCCAGATGTTTTGGCCTACAACTCCCATGATCCCTAGCTAACAGGACCAGTGGTCAGGGATGATGGGAATTGTAGTCCAAAACATCTGGAGGACCGAAGTTTGGGGATGCCTGCTCTACACTGACTGACAGCTACTTTCCAGGCTTTCAGACTGACGTCTTTGCCAGCCATCATCATCATCACCAAGAACAGTGATGGCCACCAACTGGGATAGCTTTCAAAGAGGATCAGACAAATCCACACTGACTAAAGCTATCAACAGTCATAGTGGCTGGTAGCTATGTTCTGCCTCCACAGTTTGAAGACCAGATGCTTGAATTCATAGCATAGGAGGAGAAGCTTATGTCCTGCTAGCAGGCTTCCCATCAGCATCTGATTGGCTACTCTGAGTACAGGATGCTGGACTAGATGGGCCATTGGTAGGGTTGCCAGACTCAATAGAGGACAGGACTTCTGTGCCTTTAATTGCCCTGCTCTCTTTTGCGTCTGGAAACCTTAAAGAGAAACCAGCAGACCCTTTGTTTAATTTCCAAGCAAAGGGTCTGCTGGTTTCTCTTTAAGGTTTCCAAACTCAAAAGAGAGCAGGGCAATTAAAGGCACAGAAGTCCTGTCCTCTTATTGAGTCTGGCAACCCTAGCCATTGGCCTGATCCAGCAGGCTCTTCTTATGTTCTTAACAGCTACATTAATTTTGCTGTATCCATTTTAGTCAACAGCATCAATGCTGGTGTATCAGAGAGAAATGCTGGTGTATTACATCGAGACAGACCTGGGACCAGTCTGTAGGGTGGGCTGGTGTCGCACCACCGCTCTCCCAACAGTGGCATCATGGGTACTATTGCTGTGGGTTTGCTGGGATTTAATGCTTCTTGGGAGGGCAAGAAAGGCAAGAAGCCTTGCTTCAAATTCTTCTAGCCTATAATACCTGATGGTAGGGATTCTTTGGGTTGTTTTTAAACAGTCATCTGCTTCCTATGTGAGCAGTTGGAAAGTGTATTCTGGGTATCAGGCCCTCTTCTACAATCGATCTGGGCTGCAATCCACAGAATGAGGTTGTGCAAATCCCACTGAGTAAATTCTTCAGCATCTAAATAACCTGCATGTAGCATTGTTACCTTAATATACAGTAGGAATAAATCACACATGGTGTTTTCTGGCAACAGATCTACCAACCTTGTTTAGCCACAAGGGGATGAAAAGTTATACATCTAGCCCTTAAGGTGTGTGCAGGTCTCATGCCAGAAAAGCATGAATGTTGATCTATGCTGCATTTTACAGAAAATTACCATTTGGCACAATAACAGGACATCAGTTCTAATTCCAGGAGGAGATCTGCATTCATTTGAATGGGACCTGGATATATCTCTATAAGTAAATGTGTTAATATTTAATGGAATAGCTTTGCATTGTGAAGGATTGCTCTTTTATGACATGTGCATATGTGTTTCTGAGAAACAATGGCCCGACAGTGCCTTATTAAAATGAAGAATTGCCCGTTCACATAATTACAAGCAAGAGAAAGTCTGGTGGTGCCCTTTTTGACTAAATTTCTCTGACCTCTTAGAAAAAGTCATAATTATTTATTACATCGAAAGGACGGACCTTGTTCTCAGCACACATGTTAATAGTTTATTTTCTTTCCCTTGGTTGAGGTACAGAAAACTAATAAATAGAAGCCTAAACTCTGGCATACAATTCCCCTTTAGGCTTTATTGAAAAAAGTTGGTAAGTGTTGCCATTCTCCTGTTGGGATATTGTTCTGTGTTGCTTGGTGAAAAACAAGAGATTTCACTTCAGTGTGATTTTTTTTTTTTTTTACCCGATGATGTATTTCACAAGGCTAGCAATCTAGGTAAATATTTAGATACATGGCTAGAAAAGAACACTTTGGATTGGATTATCAGGGCTTCTTCTGACTCTCATGAAAGGGGTTTTGACTAAATTTCAGCCAGTATTATTTCCACATATAATATAGACTATATTTAGATATTCATATGTCTCCATTCATAGGTGTTCATGATACAGAAAGGGTCTTACAGGGGTAAAAACTTTACCTGATCACAAAAGAAGGATTTGCGTGTGGAGGTCCCCCAAACCACCCCTCAAATAATTCACACCACAGACAGAATTTTAGTTTTGGGTTTTTGGCATGAATTTGGCCACAACTTTATTAAAATACAAGATATGCGAGTTGTTGCGTAGGCATTGGTTCTCCAACTGTCCCCTAAGGACAGAACTAAACTAGCCTTGTCAACAGGGGAAACCCTACAGGGAGAGACAGGGAGCCAGGTGCATTGGCCCTCCCCTCAGGCGCCCAGGGGCTCTCACGCGGCTGCGGCCCCCAACCGGGGGTTACGGGCTTGCATCGAGCCTCTGTATTCCTGACCGGCATTTCCCCAACACTCAGGCATTGATTCTCCAACTGTCCCCTAAGGACAGAACTAAACTAGCCTTGTCAACAAGGGGAAAACCTACAAGGAGAGACAGGGAGCCGGGTGCGTTGGCCCTCCCCTCTCCCTTCGGGCTCCCAGGGGCTCTCATGCTGCCCTGGCCCCCGACCGGGGGTTACGGATATTGCATCAGGCATTAACTTGTGGGGCCAACACAGTCAACAAGACCCCTTTTACAACCAAAATAACCAATGCCTAACCGCCAACCTTACAAGTTGTGACTATTTGCTATGCAGTAGGCAAAAACCAGATGGCACCAGCCAATCAGCCAAATGGAAAAATTCCTACTGGGCCCCTGAAAACAGACGACCCCGTGAAAGGCACAGCAAGGTCAACACAGAGGCCTAAAAATAGGGAGGGAGGGTGGGTGATCCGAAGAACGCAGCCAAAGAGAAGGAACCAAACATGTGCCTGCATTATATATACCCCAGGGATTGAACACAGAAATTGCAACATGCTTTCCCCCCCAACGACAGCCAGGAACCAATCAGAACGTTGGCCAACTCAGGGGTGGTTTGTTTCAGCCCCCACCGCAACACGTGCTCTCTATGATGGAGAACCCGCATTGCTAACATCAACTCTGCCCTTCCCTAAACTTACAGTATGGATAAGTTTGTTTTGTTACGCACATTGTCCTCAGCACCATTCTCCCTAAATTCTTCACAATGGTTCCAAAATAAAAGTGACCCCCCCCAAAAAAAAATACAAGTTCCACACTAGGTATTAGCTGCTTAATTATAGCATAAACTATTGTTTTTACACCCTTTGTTATCCCCTTGTTTTCCTTTATGAAACAAAAAAATACGCCAGCCATTTAATTGCTAGTGTTCATACAAAATTTTCCATTAACTTGACCTTTGCATAGACCATCATGAAAACTGAAGTAGAAGAAAGCAGGAAGTTCAGTGCCTTCCCCTTCCCCTGACTTGGCCCTTACTCCCTTTCCATCTGTGTGTATGTGGGCAGGATTTGCTGCGCCTATACTCCTTTCCCTTCCCAACAAAAGCCCCGCCTATAAATGTAGGTCTTCTATCTAATAAGAAAGGCTGGTTACAGGACTGGGTGATATTTAATGTGTTAGTTATACTTAGAGTATATCCATGGAATCCAGAGGGCTTGAGTCCATTGATTTCAATGAGTCTGCTTTGAGTAGGATTATAATCTATTAAAGGGCACCAAAAACAACACTTAGAGAAAATTGTGCCTCCAGGTTTTAAACAGAGCCACTTCCTCCCTGGCAAGGCGGTGGTGTTGCGGGCAATCACGAGCCCTCCATGTACACAGGGGGTGGGTGCTCAGCCCCTGTGCAACTGGGGAATCCCAGCCGTGTCACTACCCAGGCCGGCCAATCCAGTTGGCCTGGGATTGTGGTCTGCCACATTTAAGCAGGTGCGCGGCCGGGGGATCTCCCAGTTGTTTCCCCGCTTCCCCGCTGTTCTGGTTTTCCCACCCACCCACCCTTTAGGTGTTCCTTTTTCTTGGACCTTGCTATGGACTTCGGTTGGTAGCCGTTGAGGGGCCTCGTAGGAATTTTTCCACTTGGCAAATTGGCTTTGGCCATTTGGTTTCACCTACCTTATAGCAATTCGTCACAACTTTGCTTTTCGCCTGCCTAAGCCAATATCGCAGCCAATAAAGTTGTGGCCTTTTTATGCCCATTAACCCTATTTATCGTGTCCTGTGTCTTTATTATACCATGTTGGGGGGGGGGGTGTCGGGACATTGCCACACAATTTTCAGCTGCCTGTCCAACACTCCTTGCCCCGATTGGTTTAAAACACTTTTGAACATTAGAAAGTGTGTGTGTGTGTGTGCTTGTGTGTAATCCTTCTACTCATGGAATCCATCTGTTTTTGCTCCCCTCTTATAAATTGCCACACACACCGCAAACAATCTTTTCCTTTAAGTCATCTAGTTCATCCTCATGGGTGCTTGTTGCTAATGGAGACAGAAATACCATTCTAGCCAGGATTTAATACATTTCACACATAGATCCATCAAATGCACTATTTTCTCCGCAAAAAATAGAATTTTAACTTCCTTTTTCCCAGCTCTTGACACATCATCACTCATAATGGGGACTGGCTTCTGGGGGAACATGAGCATACTCATGTGCAGAGATTGGTGGTGTCTTGTTTACAAATCGATAAACAGACACTATTTATAGCTTTCAAGGCCCAAATGGAATCATGTGAGAACTATTGCAGCAAAACTGCTGCTGCTGATTCTCTGCACACCAGTCCTACTTCTTGTGACTTTAGAGTATGCTAAGTTGCTCTGTTCCTTTATATATTTGCATATATTTATGGAAGTATACTTGCATATATTTAAATAGGTAAAAGTGGGGGCATGGAAATATTACTGCCCCCTTACTATAAGCTTTTTGCTCAGACATTTTTTGTTCCATCAGGCATTTGGGTTTATATTGTTTTTAAATACACACGATGAAATACTGTGTTACATAAAACAAAGTTGTGCAAGGATTTTTGTTTGTGCAAGGGAACTCCCCCTCCCTCTCCTCTAACCATGAGCCTCCCATGCCCTCCTCAAATCTGCTCTGGAGGGCTGAAGGGAAATTTGAAATGCCTTTTACTGAAGAGATGCAGTTGGTCTGAACAGAGCACATTATTAACTGGGCAAAGACTCAGGGGAAAGTTATTTCATTCAACAGCCTTCTTACTTCAGAAGACAAACACTGGATGCTTGTGGATCACTCCAACAAGCATCTAAAGAATATGGTACGTATATTAGAGACATAGTATAAGGCCATAAAGATTGGGGGGGAGGGGAGAGAAACTCAATATTGTATGGAATATTGTGCTAAGAAAAGAGATTAGAGCTTTCACCATGGTGCACCAGGCCACGTTGGAAGCTTGAAGAGGATCACCAAGATGAAATAACAAACTAAGTAACCCTGTGAATCTGTGAAGTGTGTTCTTATAGAATTCTGTGGTGTTTTGAATTTAGAAGCATCCCTCTGATACCTTCCTCAAAGGAGATCAGAAGTATAATTTACTGCCTCATCCCTAGAATACAGCCACACAACTTCACATTGACAGAACATCCTTTCCGCATCTGGGGTACTGAGAGTTTGTCCCAACAATCCTATAGAGAAAAGTAATTTGTTGTTTTGTATTTACTCACACACTGTAAACGTCAGGCTATATCTGCTTTAACAACAACAGCAGCAGCAGCAGCAGCAACAACAACAACAACAACAACAACAACAACAACAACAACAACATAGAGCCATCAATATGACCAGTGCTTGAAAGATTGCAAGAGGATGACCCCCTGCCCAAAGTAGCTTACAATCTAAAACTTCACACAGGGCAAGCAGCAGAAGGTCTGGAAAATGGCAACAGGGCATACAATATAATGCTTTCAGTTTTGCATGCTTAGGCTTAGCTATCAGCTGAGTTACAGTAGGACATGGAAACTAGGGGCTTATGCCATATTCTTCATGGAAAAACGATTTTCAGATTTACTTTTTTAAAATCAGCCTTTTTATCATGTATTAATTGCAGTTATACAGTAATGCACAAAAGGGAGAATAGCATGAAGAAACAAAGAATTAAAAATTACAGAATAACTAAGAATTATTATTTGTCTTCTTGCAAGCTTGATGTAAAGGCTCACTGGGAAAACCATCCTATTTATGCAACCCCTGAGCACTGTGTGGGGCAGGGGCTATTGGTTTTGTTTGTTATTATGCTACATATTTTTTGTGCTTTTATATTGTAAACCATCCTGGGATCTTCAGATGAAGGGCGGTATAGAAAACAAACAAACAAACACAAATTATATGTCTCTCTGAGTGGTGTATTATCACATTTGTGGGCTAATTGCTGCCTTTTTGGCTCCTATGTATGTAGGACTTGCGATGAGCATTTCAAAACTATCTCCTTGTGAGTCTCCTCATGGGACTGGCAAAGATATGCTAAGAAGATGCTGGAGTCCTGACATATCTGTGCCTGACATGTGAGTAGATATAGCTGGAACTCCGCACATTCATTATTCCGGGAAGCAGTTTGGTGATATGGTCCAATCAGTGGCATAGTAATAAGGGGCGGGGGGCGCCGCCCCGGGCAGCAAGCTGGACGGGGCTGACCACCTCCGACGGCTGCCCCTGCCGTGCGACGCGGCCGCTGCCATGGAGGAGAAGCCCTGACGCAAGCGAGACTGCCTCACTCCGCGGCTTGCTCGCAGGGTTTGCTGCGGGGCCACGTTGCATGCCTCCTGTGCACGCGTGCACCGCACGTGTTGTGCATCGTGACACGTGCGTCATGATGCATGATGCATGCGTGCGATGGACACCCCGCCCCCCCCCCGGCGGGGGGCCTTCATGTTTGCCACCCCGGGCAGCCAGGCGGCTAGCTACACTGCTGGGTCCAAGAGCTTTACAAAGGGGGGAACTGCTAGGGCATGTGCGTTATTTCTCCCCAAATGCTTCAGGTGTGCCAAATCCCCAAGTAAGTGATGGATGGACCTGTGAATTTTGATTCTCTCTGATTCTCATTTTTCCAACCTCAAGCTCAGCTCTCCACATTTCTGCAGCAATTAGTATGTTTCTTCTTTTTCTTTTAAAAATAAATCATTGAGATCTCCAGGAAGGCGATTCGATTGCGAGTCCACTCTAGGAGTTGTAGCTCTGTGAGGGGAATAGGGGTCTCCTAGCAACTCTCAGCACCCTTAACAAACTATAGTTCCCAGGATCTTTTAGGAAAAGTCATGATTCTCTAAAGTAGCATGATAGTCCTTTATAGAGAGAGAGCAGACGGGGCCTTTTTCAAAGCAGAATGTCGACTGCTGGAGCATTAGAGTAATTGATGGATTCTACTTGCTCTGGCAAGTGAATAAAGTAGTAACAAGGCTTTCAGCTTCCTCCTTTGATTAGGTTTTCATTTCATGCTAGCTGTTTAAATGACAGCACTTCTTTATAAGAATTGTTGTGTTTTTAATCAAAAGTTTAAGGAACATTTAAACTGGCTGAATGTCTTTTGTTAAATCTCAGTGTGTTCTGCAAGTTGAACCTACCAGTATGTGGTCAGAAGTAAACACTACTGAGCTCAATGGAGTTTGCTCCCAGGTATCTTGTACACAGGAGGCCTGTTTTTAAAAGAAACTTAGTAAACAATTTTAGTGTCTTTCAGTTTCTCATTTTTTCTTACCTTAAGTTCTCAACATTTTCACATCAGTTTGTAATTTTTATTTTTATTTTATTTTTAAACTTCATGAAAATTCATCAGCATCTTGGTGTGAAATTCTCCCAAAATACACATTTTTGTTTGCAATTTTGCCCAATATGCACATTTTTTGTGAATAACATTTATCTAATATTAATATTTCCCCTGTTATATAATGCATTTCTGCATGTTATTTTTAAATATATTCATTTTATACACACTGTACCTTTGTGCAATTTTGCACACGTTGGCTGGATAGCTGCCTCACAAAATTCATCCAGTAGAGTCAATTTCAAAGGGTGATTGTGTTTGGGCTGTATATTGTTTTGGGGAAAGCAAATCAGGTAGATTCCCTTTCAACACGAAATGAATCAAATTTCTCCCTCTTCCCTAGTTAAAAGAAAAAAGGGGGGGCATGAGCCACTTATGTCTTCCAGCTGGCATTATAAAGAACATATCGAAATGTATGTGTTTGGCAAAATAAAAAAAGGACAGTCAAAAGTGTAGGCATATTATCTGCTTGTCACTTTGTCCATTATCCTCTATAATAAAGTCCAAGTGTCTCTGCATCCAGTCCCTGTGTCCGTGGGATTGCGCTACTGTGCATGTGCCCCACGAACAGCCGTTGGGACTTGGAACGCATAGCGCTTGCCAGCGCTCGCCCTAGCTCGCTCAGGCGCACACACGCTCCCCTCTCTCATCGCCACCCGGCTCAGGTCTTGAGCGGGGGGCGCTTTTCCGTACCTCTGAGGGGGGAAGAGAAGGTTGAGCGGCCGCTTCTCGCCCCGCTGCCCCTCGCGGGCTTTTCGGAGGGACGGGGACAAGGAGGGGAGTGGGGAAGTGGAGCGGCACCTTAAGAGGGAAAGGGGCAGTGGATAACTACTCCCAGCTGTCGCCGGGCGGATGGATGGAGGCACCGGCAAGCCGGCGAGGAGTGACCCTGTGAGGAACCGGTGAGTCGTGTGTGTGTGTGTGTGTGTCTTTATGTTGCCACAGGGAGGGTCCCTTTCCTGACTCTATGGGTGCTTAAAAATATATACTGTATATATATCGAGGTAGCGGCGGGGCTTAGCAATCGAATAGCACCCCAAAAAATAAAATTAAAAAGAGGGTTTCAGTAGGCTTCGGTTTTCCTCTTGCTTTAGTGACGGCTGGGCGGAAGTGTTGAAGCGGCCGAGTGGAGGGACTAAGCGAGGGAGGGGCGCCGCACGCACCCACGTCAGGAGCCAGCACTTACCTCCCACGCACAGGGAAAGACTGGAAGAGCGTCGCAGCAACACACACGCGCAGAGCAGCCATAAAGGGAGGCAGGGAGGCGTGTGGGTGGAGAAAAGAAGGGAGAGCGAGGGAGAGCGGGAATGGGAGGGGGGAATCGTGCACCATACTTTCCAAATTTAAAGGAGCTGTTATTACAAATGTTTCACCATATATGTGTTCTAGCACCCGTTAATTTAACGGTCTTCATGATACTAGCATATGAATAATATCATTAGTAAATGGAAAATTCACCTGGATTTCTTATTGTACTTTTACTACAACTGACTCACACATTGAGTTTCTGAATCAGAGTTTTCCCCAAAATAGTAACAGGAAGATTAGTTTTTGAGTGATAGGCTCTGAACATCTGTGTCTTCTCAACAAAATCTGACCGTTAGGGAGCTACAGTTTCTCTGTAGTCGCTGAGAAAACAATGCTAACTCACGCCAAGAATCAATTAAGCCGAGGAGACAGTTCCATCTCCTTGTTTCCTGGGAAGAGAACAGGTGCTTAATAATTTACATAAATTATGCAAAATCCAAAGCATTTACAGTAACTAAACACTTAGCAACAGACATGAATTGGAAGGTAAGTTGGCTGATGATCTCCTGCATCACAGCGGCGCCTGCTACCATTTCCACAGTTATGGGTTTGTCGGGCTTTCCATTATGCACCCATTTATTTTTCTTCACAGAGAATTACAATTCAGTCCTAATTGAATTTTCTGTTTTGCATCTGGTGAACCAAGATCATTGGCCGCAACCGGATTTTTGAACAACAAGAAGGATCAATGGCTTTAGACTCTTGTTCAACACAATCCGCTAGGATGGTAGGCAATCGCAGCTTGTTTCTGTCAAAAGGTGCTGCCTTCATATGATAAGACACTTTTGATATTTCCTGCGACTTGTGACGATCGTTGCAGGTTTGGCTGCTTAAACCATAGATGCTTTCAAATCTCATAAGCAAGGGCTTAGGAATTATGTGTTTTTGTAAACGATCAAGTAATTGGCTGAGGGCATTGGTGAAAGCATTCAAGCAAAATGTGAAAATAGGAAGCTTCCTGGTTCCATCAGACCATTGGTCCATCTAGCCCAGTAGCATCCATTCTGAGCAGCATGAGAACATGAAAAGAGCCTGCTGGATCAAGCCAATGGCCCATCTGTTCCAGAATCCTGTTCTCACAGTGACCACACAGTTGCCTGTGACAAACCCATCGGCAGGAACTGAGCATGAGAGCACCCCTCTCCTGTTGTATTTTCCAGCAATGATATTTAGAAACATTTTTGCCTCCAACCATAAAGGTCAAGCATAACCAGCATGGCAGCAGTTCTTCAAGTTTTCCAGGGAGAGAGAGAGAGAGAGAGAGGTTTCCCAGCTTTGGTGACTTTATGAACCCCTAGGCTGGAGCAGAGGCATGTGAACTGGCCAAGCAACACAAGTGTTTGTTGGAGTTCACTGTATTTTTAAAGGGAGCCACATGAAACACCATATCTCCTTTCAGTGTTCTGGAGGATGGTCAAAACTGTGTGTATATCCCACAGTGACTGAAATAAAATGAAATCTCTGCAGGTTGGCAAACCAAATTTTGAAAAAGTGGAGTGCTAAAATTTTACGACTTGCATAAAATGACATAGCCTGCATAAATGAATCATTAAAAAAAAATCCAAAGAACAGTTGCCTTATTGGAAAGGGGTGTAGCTCAGAAGGAAGAGCCATAGCAAAGTGGCAAAGCATCTGCAAGTGGTCCCAGGTTCAATCCCCAGCATCTCTGGATAAAGGCTGGGAAGACTGCTGCCTGAATCCCTGGAGAACCACCCTGCCAGTCAATGTTGACAGTACTGAGCAAGGTAGAGCTGTGGTCTCCTGATGAAGCAGCTTCCTCGGTTCCTCTATTGCTGCAGGAAAGGCAGCAAAAGGTCCAGGGGTGCCTCACAGATGAACCGTTTTCTTGTGACATTAAGAAGCCATGAACTAGAATCTACTTCATCCATGTTCTTCTTCTGCTAGGAGCATTGCAAGACAAGGAAGGCCCAATGCCCGCCACTGGGAATCTTATTCAGCTGCTCAACCGAGCACCAGCTAAGCTATGCACTTTAAAGCCTATCTGTACAACCGTAAGGCAAAAAATAAATGAATACAGTCTACATTTATGGTATAGATTTGACCTGTTGCACTTGGAGAGCCTCCGACGATTACCTCCTCAACTCAGGAAGATTCACAATGACACTAGTTGAGAATTTGTTTCCAAGGGTCAGCCCAAGGTTCGGCTGAATGTTGGTTGCCTCAGCAGTTCGGCATGAACCTTTTATTAGATAACATTGGCAGAGGTCCAACAGGCCAAGGAAAGGCTGGTGGGCCCATAGGCCCGCCTAGCTAATGCAACATTCAGGAGGGTATATGAAGGGCATTTACACTCATCTAAACAAATCTACTAAAGCCAATGATAATATTAAGAGTGAATGTAGGAATGTTTCTTTTTTTAAAAAAATAAAAAATAAAACCCCACACATTTCCAATAGTGATAGAATGTGTATACAATGAGAAAAGCAGATAATCTCAGCAGGTCCTAATGGAATTCTAATGGAGATTTCCTTGATTCCCCTACAGCATGTTGCTGACTTGGCAAATCCCTAATTGCAGGCCCTCCAGGCAAATTGTACATTTTAGCTTTCTCTACTACAGATATATGTGCATGTATAATTCAGTTTTTCTACCCAGGATTTTAAAAAGGGGGCAGCAGTAAATGTCATATGAATACTGACAGGAGAAAGGAAATATCTAGCTGGGACAGATGGCATTCAACTAATCTGTCCTTACTTCCTATTCTCTCTCTCTCTCTTTCTGTGTGTGTGTATAGAATCAGTCACTACAGCTTTCATATCTCTGCTATATAATAATCCTCACTGGTTCGAAGTACTTACAATGTATTAAATAAATTTTCCAAAAAAATGAATTGCCTCATGTTACTGAATCATGCAATTGAAATGGATCTAAAGAAGGATTCCTGGATAGCTCAGTTTGTTAGAGCATGGTGCTGATAACACCAAGGTTGCAGGTTCGATCCCTGTATGGGATTCGTATGGGACAGCTGCAGATTCCTGCTTTGCAGGGGGTTGGGCTAGATGATCCTCAGGGTCCCTCCCAACTCTACAGTTCTATGATTTTAATAACTTAAACCAAGAGAAGTGTGTGTAGACTAACTGAAAATTGCTGAGGGTCTTGGAGGACCATTTAATAAACTTTTTCTTATACTGCATATCAAAGAACATATATAACTCACATTTTTCAATACCGTAGTATCAGTCTCATCATCAAAATGAATGCTGTGTTATGCAACTCATGGGCTTCAAAGTCCACCATCTCCTGAGGGAATCCATTTCACTGTCTAACAGCTCTTACCATCAGAAAATTCTTCCTGATGTTTAGTCGGAATCTCCTTTCTTGTAACTTGAATCCATTGGTTTGAGTCCTACCCTCCAGGGCAGAAGAATACAAGCTTGCTCCACCTTCTATGTGACACCCTTAAGATATTGAAGATGTTAATGTTCATAGTTTTGTATCCATAACATTTGTGTATTTATTTATTTTGACGTCCTTTTATTTGTTTCCAGTCAGTTAGTAAGCATGTCAAAAATTATTCCAACAACCCTATACTATTATCTCCCTATTACAGGTGGGAGAGGCAAATCTGGGGTACACAATAACTTAATTAATCTACCCGATAAAAAGATGACTGAACTGACATTTGATTTATGAGTGTTCAGTTTGTACGGCTCCTTGATAATCACTGCACCTTATCACTGGCAGATGCCCTCAAAACCTTCTCTCCGATGTGGTAAATTCTGCGGGCGCTCTATTGAGAGGTGGGGAAGATGAAACGCTGAGGGTATATTGTCTGCACAAATGATGGTCCAGATCAGATGAATTAAAATCTGGGCACCAGCAGCATACTCCATGTGGTCAAAGATGCTAACTCACAGAGGGAAATTCTGAATCCAAAACTCTGCATATTCTTTATTTTGGGGCTCCCTGTCCCACTTTAAAAGCAGAAAAGCTAAACCAGGAACCCAGGAGGCTCCAGTCTAGATGTGTCCCTATTCAGACAAGGTGCATTTACTCTCTCATCTCCCTTTCAGTGAAATGTAGCAATGATGGAACATCTTGAATGCTTTTGTCATCCACAGGGATTTTTGTGTGTTGCATATAAGATGAAAAAGAATGATGATAAATGACATGCCTGCGAGCCAAGCTAAAATATTGTTTTAATCTCATTAATGTGCTGCTTTGATGACTCCCCTTTACACCTGTTGAGAGAAGAAACACAAAATTGGCATGTCATGGGTCAGGTGGTATTGTCCCACACTTGAGGGGGGGGGATTACACCCCTGTAACTTTTGCGTGTTTAAATAATGCAGCTCCACCTGTGATTCATTGGGGACGACCAGTGCATAATGTGCAACTCTGTAACTACAGGAGACTTATCCCTGACATGCCCAGCCATACCATTGAAAGATTTATTCTGTTATATTTCAGTGCTGCAGCCAACAAAGTCCACATGAACTTTATGTAACATCACATACTCTGCTAGCTCCTTAATTCCCTCCCCACTGAACTGTTTTCTATCAAATTTCATTTCAGCTGGAGCCACAACGTGGAGAGATTATGGTGTCAAACTTCTCCGCTTCAATTGGGAAACTGCACACAGGTTTGGGAGCGTGCACCATAAAGTTCCCGAAAATAACTTCAGATACAATCAGGGATTTACAATAAAGTAGAATTTAGTTTTGTATGTCTCTTAGATTCCCGATAATGGCTCAAATCAACAGACTTACTGCTGATCCAGTTGCGGAGGACTGCATTCATGTAACACTGATTATATTTATATTTGTCAGGTTACCAGCATTTGGAGACCAAGGAAGAGGAGGTATCAGTAATAACTTTTGTCTGCTTCTCAGCCCAGGAGCTCATAATCCAAATGCGGTCTAGAAATTTAGGATAGGCTAACACAAAACTGACTACTGTAGTATTTATCGGGGCCTTGATTTTCCAAATCTTTCATCTTCCTCTGTTCATTTGTGTCTCTGTAAAAGCATCTAGTCCTGGATGCCACAAATACATAAATAAATAGAAAATATCCTATGAGTTGTAGGTGTGCAATACTCAAAAGCTAGTGTGGGGTAGTTTCTAAAAGAGGGGGCTAACAGATCTGAAGATTTGCTTCGAATGTCTAATACGAACATTCAGCCACTGGTAACTTCAGGGTTGCATTACTGCAATGCATTCTATGTGGAATATCCCTTGTGCAAGGTCTGGAAGCTGCAGTTTGTGGGAAAGCTGCAGCATGGTTGTGTTTTGACAACTGTAACCCTGGTTTAAGAAGCCTTATGGTCCTCAGATTATATATCTGAGTTTCTAACACTGCTGGGAATGTCTCCTGCCTGAAACCCTGGAATGCCACACTCCCAGTCGGTACAGACAGTACAGACCAGTGGTCTGACTGAGCCTAAGGAAGCTTTCTGTGTCCTCAGCAAGCAGGGCTGATAGGGGGGGGGGGGAATCCCTCTGTTTAGCGCTTTGCTAAGGCAGCCACTGGAAGCTGAAAAGGGAGCCAGGGCACCTGCACCTTTAATAGCTGTGAGCAAGAGGGAATTTCAACAGAGGAAGTTTGCCTGGCAATTCCTGTCCCTCCTTTCCACCAGGCCAGTCTAGCCTTGCAGCACTATGCTCTGCTGGTTTGGGCTGTTCTTGGCTGATTCGCCAGCAGAAAAAAAAGTCACCACATTTAGTTGTCCAGTAACTGAATAGTAAGAGCTGTCAACTGCACAGCTTAAAAGCAGATATTGTTGTTTTTTAGTCGTTCAGTCATGTCCGACTCTTCGTGACCCCATGGACCAGAGCATGCCAGGCACTCCTGTCTTCCACTGCCTCCCGCAGTTTGGTCAGACTCATGTTGGTGGCTTCGAGAACACTATCCAACCATCTTGTCCTCTGTCGTCCCCTTCTCCTTGTGCCCTCCATCTTTCCCAACATCAGGGTCTTTTCCAGGGAGTCTTCTCTTCTCATGAGGTGGCCAAAGTATTGGAGCCTCGGCTTCAGGATCTGTCCTTCCAGTGAGCACTCAGGGCTGATTTCCTGGAGAGTGGATAGTTTGATCTTCTTGCAGTCCATGGGACTCTCAAGAGTCTCCTCCAGCACCATAATTCAAAAGCAGCAATTCTTCGGCGATCAGTCTTCTTTATGGTCCAGCTCTCACTTCCATACATCACCACTGGGAAAACCATAGCTTTAACTGCACGGACCTTTGTTGGTAAGGTGATGTCTAAAAAAGCAGATATTACCTCTGTATAATTTATTGGGAGGGGGTGGATAATTGTGCCGAAATGACACGTGTCAAGAGTCTAATGTGCACATATGTGCTTTCTGCAAATAGAAGCCAGGCTAGTCCCTTTCAGGATAGCAGTTACCCGATGTTCCACTGGATTGCTTTGTTCCACTTCTGAAGCACAGTGAGGTACACGGCTACACCATTCTGGTTACAGATCTGTATTTCCACCAGAGCAACTAAAGCAGGTGTGTAGGGCCAAGGCTTTCCAGAAGGCATTTTGGTTCCAGCATTTTGTAACCTTCCGAAGCAATCTCATTTTGAGATGAAATTTCTCAGGCTTGTTTCTTTTCCCAAAGGCGAATTGCTTGGGAAAGTTTATATAAAGTACTTTGGGTTGTTGTCGAAAAATGTCTAAACCCTGGAGTATAAGGGGAGGGAGCAAGGTAGGTTTCCCCAACTAATGCCTTTGTTATTTATGTCATAAGCTCTTCTGGGGGAGAATTTGGTTTTATGTTTAGCGTATATCTCACTGCTCTGGAGTGCAATGTGCAGTTACAACACTATATAAATAATAATAATAGTTTAATTTTCCAAAAGCTCTCTATCCCAGACCCGTATGACAGGATGACTCAGCAGTTTGTAGGTATTAAATGTCAACCTTGTTGTGGGCTGGTGTCTTCAGGGAAGTGTTAAGAGTTCGTTTGCAAAAGCCTAGTTAATATGCATTTGGGAAGAATGGTTCTCAGGAGCCAAGCATCAATTACCCAGAAACTCTCAGATACCTGAATTCACTGGGAGGCCCCCAGTGCTAATCATGACATTCTCGTTTATCTGTGCTTCTGAATACTTCCCTCCCCATCAACCATTTCAGTAGATGAGGTTGTACTTTAGAGGCCTGTAATCTATCAAGCTGATCAGTTTTAAAGTGGCTTTGATTTGTATTGGTGACCAGCAATCCCTTCTCAGCAGCTGGACTGAACACTTTTAAAACATACACTGCTGCATTCTGGGATCCAAACACACATTTTTAAGCCCAGTCACAACTGCTATTCCTATTATGATTATGTGTGCACACAGGAAGATTCCTTTCCTTTGCTCTGTTGAATTGATGTCCAACCTCATCTGAGGAACAAAATGATACACCGAAGGCATGGTTCCCTCGTCGGGGCCCTAGTGGAGCCTCTGCTGTCCTGCCACACTGCCACACTAAAAGAGGTGAGTGGACTTATAAACATGACATATTTTTGAATCAAATCATCAGTCTATTGATGATAGAGATTAATCAAAAAAAGACTGTTAGGCTGTGTTGCCTGACAATGTCTCTCCAGGCGGCATTTAAAAACAAATATACAATTTAAACACACAATTGAGGAAAACCCAAATTACAACAGCCAGTGATCAGTAGCTGTATAAGAACATTAGGAAGTGTTCCACTAGAGCAGACCAAAGACCCATAAAACCCAGAATCCTGTTCTCACAGTGGCCAACTGGGTACCTATGTTGGGGGGTAACTTTCCCCCCACAATATTCTTTCCTGGAGATTTTTTCAATCCATCTCCTATGCATGGTTTCTTCTATCCCATTGCATTTAGTTGGAATCTCTTCCAGGTAAATATGCATATCATTATAGCCTAAATCAGTGTTTCTCAACCAGTGTGCCTCCAGATGTTTTGGGACTACAACTCCCATCATTCCTGACCACTGGTCTTGCTAGCTAGGGATGATGGGAGTTGTAGTCCCAAAACATCTGGAGGCACACTGGTTGAGAAACACTGGCCTAAATCATGAAAAACAAACTAACATTCATTTACTGTTTTACAGATACCATAAGCATTTATAGCATTCCAATCTGGAATTTGGTAGGAATTAGGTAGAAATTTGACAGATATATTTAAAATATTTTACCCTTTAGTGTAGGTCTTTTGCATTCAAATTGCTTTAGTTAGTGGTCTCTGTTTTTAATGACTACCTTTCCCTAGTCCAATGTGAAACTACTGGGGTTTTGAGGATTTATGATCTTAGAAGAAAGAAGCCCAGAACTTCTTTCCTGGCTCTGCTCAATAGAATGAATTGGTAGTTCACAGGTAAATTATGACTTCCTCAGTCTGCACTACTTTCCAGAAGGAGTGTATGTGAGCACGATTCCTGTGTACATAACTTCAAATCTCCAAACCCTTCTTCCAGCGAAACCTCCTCTCTTCTCTCTTGGGTAAATATGTTCAAATATGTAGCCCAACCAGATTGAAAAACAGTAGCGATGCTTATTCTAAGTCTACCACAGAAACAAGTTTAGCACATGATGGCATTTGGCGAAAGGGGCAAAATTGTAGCTGACAAACCATAACTAGAAATAATAATTAAAAAAAATACAGCATATCTGAAAGGGATTGAATGTAATGAGTAATATGGCTCTTGTTAATATAACCTTTCTTACCTAGCAATTATTCGTAGCTAATTACTTCTAGGCATTGCAGAAATAGTTGCAAGGGGAGACAGGTGTTTCAATCACTGAGAAAGAAATCTTGGTCAGGTGGTAGCAGGAGGCAGAGGAGGCTAAGACATGCCAGGTGCAGCTGAGGGTAGACATGGGAACATGGGCATTTGAGGGTTGTTTTGGCAGTGTTAAAGTGTATTAGTGAAAGTAAGTTTTGGAAAAAAAACTAATTCAGCATGCAAGCCCTAATGGGAAAGGAGAAATTCACAATGGCAAAATAAAGCTACCGAGAAGAAAATGCCATTAACCAAAATATGGATCCATATCATAGCTGCCAAGTTTTCCCTTTTCTCGTGAGGAAGCCTATTCAGCATTAGGGGAAATCCCTTTAAAAAGGGGATAACTTGGCAGCTATGATCCATATCTACCTTGGACTTTGAAACACAGGAAACGTGGCTGGGTGGCTCTTTTAATGTGTCAAATTAGGCAAAGATAGACACGACTCACATATTTTTTTAAAAATGTATTTTTTATTAATTGTTTTATGAAACACAAATTTTCAAAAACATAAAAATACAAAAACATAGAAATACAAGAATACAAAAATACCAAAATACATCAAACAGAACAAAACAAAAACATATCATCTTCAATCCATTTTTATCTACATTGTCTTTTGGCTTCCCCAATTCCCCACTAACTGATTTTCCTTTTTTATATACATCTGTAGCAGTTTCTATTTCATCTTTCTTACCCATCATATAATCCCTTTAACTCTTCTTATTTTCAACTTTCTACCATCCACCAAAATTTACTACTTTTAACCTCATATTTTCTCCCTATTGCCTTAACTTCTTTATTTCCCTGAATGTTCAGGATCCTAATTGTCAAATACTTTCCCTATATATATTTTGAACCTCCTCCATTCTTTTTCAACTTTGTCACTTGTTTGGTCCCGGAGTCTTCCTGTCAATTCTGCCAGTTCCATATAGTCCAGCATTTTCATTTGCCATTCCTGTAATGAGGGCAATTCCTCTTTTTTCCAATATTTTGCTATTAAAATCCTAGCAGCTGTGGTGGCATACATGAACAAAGTAACATCGTCTTTGGGAATTTCTTCCCCTACCATTCCAAGTAGAAAGGCTTCCGGTTTCTTCAAAAATGTGTTTTTGTAAATCTTTTTCATTTCATTATAGATCATTTCCCAGAAGCCTTTTACTTTAGGGCATGTCCACCACATATGGTAGAATGAGCCAACATCCTCTTTACATTTCCAACATTTGTTGTCACTTTTGTGATACATTTTCGCTAACTTAACCGGCGTCAAATGCCATCTGTACATCATTTTCATCAGATTCTCTTTCAACACAGTACATGCCGTAAACTTCATACCCTTCTTCCACAATTTTTCCCAATCTGACATCGTCACATTGTGACCCAGATCCTTGGCCCATTCAATCATAACCGATTTTGTTTGTTCATCTTTCAAATGCCATTCTAGCAACAAATTATACATTCTTGCTATCTGTCTCTAATAATTATATTTCTAATTTCGACTTTTCTGATTGGAATCCTATTTTTTTATCTAACTTGAATGCTTCATTTATCTGCACATACTGAAACCAGTCGCTCAACCTATCTTTCAATTGTTCATACGGCCTTAACTTAAATTGGTTTCCCACCTCCATCAAAATGTCTTTGTATTTCAGCCTATTTTCATCCATATTTGTCCTTTTAGGTTTCTTTGCCTCAAGTGGCGAAATCCACCTAGGAGTTTTTCTTTCCAACAAATCTTTATATCTAATCCATACATTAAACAATGATTTCCTAATTATATGATTTTTAAAACCTTTATGCAACTTTACTTTATCATACCATAAATATGCATGCCATCCAAATGCATTATCATGACCCTCCAAATCCAACAAGTCATCATTGTCTAGCAAAAACCATTCCTTCAGCCAACAAAAAGCTGCAGCTTCAAAATAAATCTTTAAGTCTGGCAATGAGAATCCTCCTCTTTCTTTTACATCTGTCAAAAGTTTATATTTAATCCTAGGTTTCTTCCCTTGCCAGACAAATTTAGACAATGTCTTCTGCCACTCTTGGAAGCATTTCAGCTTATCTACTATTGGGAGAGCCTGAAATAAAAACAACATTCTCGGCAATACATTCATTTTAACAGTTGCTATTCTGCCCATTAAGGACAATTTCAACCTTGACCATATTTCCAGATCTCTTTTAATTTCATTCCATAACTTCTCATAATTATCCTTATAAAGATTCAGATTTTTTGACGTCATATTTACTCCTAGGTATTTCACCTTTTTCACACATTTCAGTCCTGTGCACTCCTCTACTCTTTGTCTCTCTTGTATCGTCAAATTCTTTTCTAGTACTTTAGTTTTCCCTTTATTTAACTTAAAGCCTGCCACTCTACCAAACTCTTGAATTATCTGCAATACTCTTACAGCACTGTGTTCAGGGTTCTGCAAAGTCAATACTAAATCATCTGCAAAGGCTTTTAACTTATATTGTTTTGTACCCACTGTAATTCCTTTAACACCTTCATCACTCCTTATCATATTCAGCAAAACCTCCAGGACAGAGATAAATAGCAGGGGGGAGAGTGGGCACCCTTGTCTTGTTCCTTTCTCAATTCTTATCTCTTCTGAGACCACATTATTTACAATGATTTTCGCTCTTTGCTCAGAATAGATACCATTAATCCCATTAGCAAAGTTTTGGCCAACCTCCATTTTTGCCAAATTTCGTTTCATAAAAGTCCAAGAAATATTATCAAAAGCTTTTTCGGCATCCACAAAAATTAACATTGCTTTGGTGTTTATTTTCATTTCCAGTCTCTCCAAAATGTCTACTATAATTCTTACATTGTCCTTCATATGCCTTCCAGGCAGAAATCCTGTCTGGTCCTTATGTATCAAGTCCTTCAACACCCTTTTCAATCTCGATGCCAAGATGCTAGCATATATCTTATAATCCACGTTTAATAAGGAGATTGGCCTATAATTCTTGACCTGCGTCTTATCTACGTCTGGTTTTGGTATCAGAGAGATAAAAGCGTCTTTCCAAGTCTCTGGTGCCTTGCCCCCCCCCCCTAAAATCTCATTTGCTACCTCTAGACACGACTCACATAAAAGGACTGGCAGGATGCCATTTGTTGAGTTCTCTACCAAGAGAGGTTCATTTGGTCCTGCCACTGATACAGGAAGGCAATCCATGCATTTTTGTTACCCCATACATTTATTGACTTTAACCATTAATGGTGGCTACTGAAGCTGCATTTGTTTGAAAAGACTTTCCACAAAGTGCGACCCAGTCATCTTACGGAAAATTTAATTGTATAGCTATAAAAAAAGTTTTGTTGTTATTAGGGTTTGTATCTTATCTTACTGTACACCAGCTTTGATAGTTTTTAGCTGAGAAGCAGTTTACATGTCTGAAAAATAATAGCAACAGCAGCTCTAACTCTGCTGGTTCTTGCTTTTTATAGTGGTTTTATTCATTTGTTATTATATACAGATTGTCTTGTCTCATTGTGAACATCCTTGGAGCCCTTTTAAGAGCTGAAACACGGTATATAAATCTTTCCATAAATGAGTAAGCAAGCCAACAAACATTAGGTGAATTGTGCTGTAGTAAGGGTCATTGAGTGGGGACCCAGGTGGCGCTGTGGTTAAACCACTGAGCCTAGGGCTTGCTGATCAGAAGGTCAGCGGTTCGAATCCCTGTGACGGGGTGAGCTCCCGTTGCTTGGTCCCAGCTCCTGCCAACCTAGCAGTTCGAAAGCACGTCAAAATGCAAGTAGATAAATAGGAACCGCTACAGCGGGAAGGTAAACGGCGTTTCCATGTGCTGCTCTAGTTTGCCAGAAGCGGCTTTGTCATGCTGGCCACATGACCTGGAAGCTATACACTGGCTCCCTCGGCCAATAATGCGAGATGAGCGCGCAACCCCAGAGTCGGTCACGACTGGACCTAATGGTCAGGGGTCCCTTTACCTTTTTAAGAGTCATTGAGTGGGACGCGGGTGGCGCTATGGGTTAAACCACTGAGCCTAGGGCTTGCTGATCAGAAGGTCGGCGGTTCGAATCCCTGTGATGGGGTGAGCTCCCGTTGCTCGGTCCCAGCTCCTGCCAACCTAGCAGTTCGAAAGCACGTCAAAGTGCAAGTAGATAAATAGGCACCGCTACAGCGGGAATGTAAACCACATTTCCGCATGCTGCTCTGGTTCGCCAGAAGCAGCTTTGTCATGCTGGCCACATGACCTGGAAGCTATACGCTGGCTCCCTCGGCCAATAATGCGAGATGAGCGCCGCAACCCCAGAGTCGGTCACGACTGGACCTAATGGTCAGGGGTCCCTTTACCTTTTTAAGAGTCATTGATGGCATAAGCCCCTGCTGCCTATCAGGAGCCAGATCCTGGCCTGCACCCTGCTTTGGCAAATGGGTTGCAGGCTGGTACTTGGGCTGTGCCGGGGGGCAGAGCTGATGCAGTGGGAAGGCTTCCCTCGGGTCCACCCCCTGGCCATTTAGGCAAGCTGCACCTGGGGCATTACCTGCTTGTTCCTTCATTGGGTTGCCCTGCCCACCGACCCTCAGTTTAACTCTGTTAGCCAAGGACTTTGCTGTGGCTATGGTGGTAGCCATTATTTACGGGGCCGGGTAGGAATTTGTCCACTTGCAAATTGGCTCTGACCTGGTGGTTTTTGCCTACCTCATAGCAATCGTCACAACTCGGCTGGGCATTGGGGCAATCTGTTGTCTTGGATGGAGAGGAAGTTGTAGTCTCTGCTTGCCCCTCCAAATGTTGTGGTATCCCATTAAAGGGTTCCAAAGGGGAGTGGTCATGTCTATGTGCCCAGGCGGGGCCGGGGCCAAAGGCACTCCCCCAGGCAACAGTCCCTGCGGGGGTCACCCTATTTGATGTAAGTCTTAGGAACCCCCTCCTGGATTGACCTACGTGTCACTTCTGGTGGGATGGAAGTATTTCGATTGCCCCATGCCCAAGCCAAACCTCTTTCATCTGTATTCAATAAAGTTGTGGCCTGTTTTGATCCAAGCCAATCTTATTGGTCTCTTATTCATCTGGGTTGGGGACTGGGGAGCATGATACATGGACCTGCAAGTTCAGCTATGAAGGAAGGCTTTGTTACCTAACAGGACCAAGAAAAATGGAAGGCAAGAGGCTCCTTTGTAAAAGTGTGAAGGGATCTGAAGTAACAAGGGAAATCATTTTGATATTTTGCAATGGGAGTAGAAACTGTAACTACATCAACTTGTTGAGAAAGAGATTCTGCCAATACTCAGGGAGAATCTGTTTCACTTTCTTTCCAAGCCCCTAATGATCTTGTTATGTTGCCAAGCACATTCTCCCATTGACTTCATCGAAGGAAGTCGGGCTGTTCAAGCACACAGTAGTTCACAGCATGGGGCCCCAATATGCGATGCTTGACTTAGCCACGTTGCCTCACTAGAAAGGGAGGGAAAATGCATTATGTATATCTGCATTGAGATCTTAGCCTCAGTATAAGACTCTCTTTGCAAGCATTCTCCACAATGAAATATTCTTTTCTTGGGGGGAGTGAGATTCAATTACTTGTAATGCATAGGAGGTTCCCTCTTGTTACGACACCTGCTAATAACAGAGAAAAGGTTTTGCTCTCAAGAACAGTGATACATTCAGGGTGGCAGGTATGTTTGTTTATGAGGTGTAGCCCTCAGTTTGCGTGACATTGTTCCATAAGTGTTATGTCTGTCTTTATTAGCTGTGAAGGCTAAGTCAGTAGTAATATTTTCACAACGTTATGATTAATCCACCGGAAACAGCCACAGAGATTTTCCAGTGCTGAACGGTTAATGCTATAAGGGACTCAACTAGCTTGAGCATTCAGGAAGGGACTGTTACTGAATATTCCCTCCTCCTTCAGACCACAGTTAAATATTTTATCCAGAAAATTAAATTTGCCAACTGAATCACTGGCATGTTCTTATCAATATTGTTCTTTTACACATGATCTGGATCTCTAGGTTAGCCCTTAAATCACACTTCTGCTCTTTCACAGAAATTAAAGACGTCTGGCGGAAATAACAAGCAGTATTTTGACAATTGCACAGTTACTTTTTTTTTTGCTTAGTTAGACTATTAAACCATAAGGTACTGTTCCTGTCTGAGCCACATTGAAACAATGTGCAAAAGCAGAGATTTGTCTCTCATTCTTTCAGATGGACTAATGACTAATGTTTAATTTCCAAGGCAAGGCGTTCTGGTGTTGCTGGTAATCTAAAACCTTGTTCCCCATCTCCAGGTATGGGGTTGCATTGCATTCAAGGAAATCTACATTGTGCATCCTCTCTTAGTACTAGTGCTATCATACTGCACTGCCGTTTCAAATTACTGGGTTGAACTATGAGGTCAGATGAAGCTCTAACTATTCCCAGAATGCTGTGCAGTAGCTTATGAGAACAAGGATTTCCTGGAAATGAGGTCTAGAGCCATTCAATAGACTGTGTAGTTGAACTGTCCATCTTCTAGGTGTAAGATATGCTTTTTACATGAAGGAGGCTGACAAATACACTTTATTTAGAACTAATTCAAACACAGATTAGACACATTAGACATAAAGAAAACACACAAGAAATCTCCTTGGCTGTATCAGGGCCTAGTATCCAGAGCTCCAGAGCTGAACTGGATTTGCTCCAGACTCTGGAACATCAGAAAAAGGACACAATTCAATTAACATTACACCCAGGATATGTACTACTTCTCTCTTAGAGTATGTGTGCAATTCAAGTTTTGGAAGTTGCCGACTTAGAGTTATTGTAATACTTAAGTGATATTGCACACAAAACACTTTCTTATTCTGTTCGTACTCTTTTTTTATCAAACCCCCGCCCCCAAACAACTGTTGGCACATTAGCTTAGAACTAGCTTCATATTTTGCTTCTGCTAAGTTTTTGTTTAGTTTTATGTATTTTGCAGAGGCTAGGATTTTATATGTGCATGCTCACATTCACGTTATATTTAAAGTCAGCTAACAGTTTTTGTTAAATTGCAGTGGCTGATAGAAGGCATGCCCTAGAAATGATCTGTATGATTTGCTTTATACAAGATACTAGCCATAGGGGTAAAACTTCACTTGATGAAATAGACAGAATCTAGTACTGCTTTTTGCGTTTTTTTATTTAAAGAATGCTGGTGTCTACCGGGTGCCAACAGTTCTCTAAAAATATTCCATCTGGTCTTTAGTATGTTGGGTCCTGCTTCCTCTTTACTCATACAAGGTTTGGCTTCGCACTTAAACTGTTGACCTTCCTTCCACCAGCCATGGTATGTCCAGCTTTTTTTAATTGCAAGAGAACTATAACTTCACTGTTTTCTGATTACCTGAAACTGAGATCACGGCTGGTACCTAATAAATCCTCCTTCTCAGTGCTAGTATTGTGCAGCCATGTGGTGACTATGAAAATGTTAGTCAAAACATATAAAAGATAAAAATGTACAGACCTTTCAACAGGGGAAAAAAAGGAAACTTTGACTGGTTGCTATGTCCTGATGCCATGCGATCAAGTATAGAGTCAAACAACAAGTGGCTTATGTGATAGCTACATTAAATCCAACCTTATGGGGATGGAAGCATTCATAGAAAATGTGTCAACATGCTATTAGAAACCATCCCTTCTGTAGGTCTGCGGCCGAGTGGTAAGGACTGGAGTGTTCCAGTGCTGACCTACTACATATAAGCTAATATAAATAAAACTGCATAAATATAATATGAGTATGGTTTTCTGTTTTTTATTATTATTATTATTATTATTATTATTATTATTATTATTTTAAAAAGTAGTTTATCTCCAAGCGGTAACTTGCTTGGCTTTCTGAATCCATCATAAATATCTGTTTTGAATCCTTTTAGACATGGAACTTTTTTCTAGCATTTTTTTCTCTCTTCCTACTCCTTTATTGTTAGAAGTCCATGTGTCCATTTTGATGTAATTCTGCCCATTGCTATTTTTCTTGAAAAAGACATGCTGGAACCCAACATGTTCTTCTTTAATGGCAATGGTGCCCACCTGAGAGGTGCCAGGACTGAGTTCCGGTGAGTTCCTGCTGAAAAAAGCCCTGATTCTGCTTGATTACTAACCCTGGTTTTCGTGATGAGTGTTCTGCATGCTCTCTCCTCCTCTAATGCTCTAATTCATTCATTCCTTTCCTGATGTTCACTAATCATAGTGCACAGCAATATTCGAGTGAGCAAACTGAGATCAGAGGAGCGGTAGCCAATATGGTGGCCTCCAGTTATTTTGGAATACAACTCCCATCAGCCCTATCCAATAGTGGCAATTGTCAGGGATTATGGGAGGAGTTACAGTTTCCACACCAGCTCTTCCTGGACAAGAGCAATAGGAAGGAATTGCCTTTAAAAAAACACATGATTTCCACATCTGATTTTTGTCTGGCTGTGGAAAGGGTCATAGCTCAGTGGCAGAGCCATGCAGAAGACCCCCAGGAACTCCAGGTAGTGGTGGGAATTTTCCTGGTCTGAAACCCTAGACAGCCACTGCTTTTCAGTGTAGATAGTGCTGAGAAGAGATGAACACCAATGTCTGACATGGTATAAGACTCATTCTGCACCCAATAAGCTTGGGACAACTTTACCCAGGGGATTGTGGCCCATAAAGGTAAAGGTAAAGGGACCCCTGACCATAAGGTCCAGTCGTGACCAACACTGGGGTTGCAGCACTCATCTTGCATTATTGGCCGAGGGAGCCGGTGTACAGCTTCCAGGTCATGTGGCCAGCATGACAAAGCCGCTTCTGGCAAACCAGAGCAGCACACGGAAACGCCATTTACATTCCCGCTGTAGTGGTACCTATTTATCTACTTGCACTTTGAGATGCTTTCGAACTGCTAGGCTGGCAGGAGCAGGGACCGAGCAACGGGAGCTCACCCCGTCGCAGGGATTTGGACCACCGACCTTCTGATCAGCAAGCCCTAGGCTCTGTGGTTTAACCCACAGTGCCACCTGGGTCCCTGTTGTGGCCCATAGATTGCAGCAAAACTCTGGACAAGGTTTTTTTTTAATGTCTTGCCTATGTGATGGGCTCACAGGAAAGAGCTATCCCACGAGCCGTTGCAAAGGGCAAGGGGAAGCCTTTCATAAGACTGCTTCCCCTGGAGCTCAGGGCCATGGTCTTGTTGTTTTTAGTGGGAGGAAGCAGTGGGAGGGGGATCATGAAAAGATTTATGAAAAGAGGGAAAAGGAGTCATGTGTTTGTACCTGTAACATTCTTTTAAATTCATTTTTTAAATATTTATTTATTTATTTTCATTTGTCATCAAATTTGTGTTTTGTGGTGACTACACCATTCAACCATAGGTCAGTCATCCTTTCCCTCTTAAGCCTAGATCAACTCCCAGAGTTGTTGTGAGGCTCTGATAGAAGAATCTCTCTCTCTCTCTCTCTCTCTCTCTCTCTCTCTCTCTCTCTCTCTCTCTCTCTCTCTCTGTGTGTGTGTGTGTGTGTGTGTGTGTGTGTGTGTGTGTGTCCCTGAGCTCCTTGGAGAGGTCTGGAATTAAAACGTAATAAATGTACAAATGTCATAAGATAATAAATGTTGCTGTGAATCACACGTTCTACTACACCCTTGAATAATGTCGTAGGATTCCTCTCTCAACAGTATTTGAATTAAACAGGGAAACTACAACTGTTGGGATTGAAAATGTGTCATCATGTGTAATTTGATAATATGTTTTCTAGCTACAAAATGCACTACTGAGATTATTGTTCTGGTGCCTTTCCAGGACCAAACAAGCTCAAACTGATCTCCTGATACACACAACAAAGGGGACCGATCGTGTCTCCATCTAGTAACCCTGTCTAAAAATCCTGAATTTGCAACCAAAGCTTGGCAATAAATGTTCAGGACCACATACAATGGGAAGCCACCCACGTGTGCTGTGACATTTATTATACATGGGAGAATATGCAACCCCTACTTGAACCCAGCTGAATGGTAACAAAGACTCCATGCAATAATATGAGTCGAGTTTCTCTGGTATCAGTCCACTGAGAGATAAAACCAAAGCCAGAAAAACATCTCTTGCATAAAATCCCTGTAATATTGCAGTTCGCATCCCATTTTACCCATTTCTGTCTGGGTCTTACTGTAAAAGAATTAGTGTGTGAAGTCATACGCCAGTGTTCTGAACAGACATATAGAGAACTTAAATTCAAAATACATGTGAAATAAATAGGATACAATCCCAGCTTTGAAAATAAAGTTGCTTTTTTAAACACACACACACACAAATGCACACACTTCTTCTTCTTCTTCTTTGGCGATCACTCATAGCTGAGTAAGATTGTCTTCCATAAACACGGTTTTAAAAGTGAGTTCGTAAGTGACTGTGGAGGCCAATTCTGGATCCACATGTCCTTCCACAGTGGGGACTTTGGTTTCCAGGTGGGAATTGATCACGGTGTGGATTTGCCAAGCGCGCCTTCCTCTTAGCACGTTTCTCCCTTGGGTCCTGAGTTCGAGTGTCTTCAAAGCCCATGGCACTTTTGGTAAAGGCTGTTCTCCAACAGGAGCACTCGCAGGCCAGTGTACACACACACACACACACACACACACACACACACACACACACTTTTAAGGTTAACTTGAAAGTTATTGAAATCCCAGACAAGTGACCAAAACAGTTACCTTATTATCTCTCTGAAAGAGTGTTTGGCTGGTTGGTTGTGTTTGGTTTGGCAGGTCACACATTTTGTATGCCTGGATTAGAACCAAAAGTTCACAGTACACATCACTTTCCTCCTTTTTTCATGGTGGTAGCATGGGAACTGTAAGAAGGAGCTTAGAGTTTGGTTGGCGACAAATCTACCAATATCAAATCAAACCACACTTCAAAACACAATGATGTCCATCTCTTTTTTTTTTTTTTTGATTAAAAAATAAGCTTTATTTCTTTTCTTAAAAACATAACAAATTCATAAACCGTAAACAATTATAAACAATTATAAAGACAAAAACAAACTAACCAACAAACAAAATTATACAAATCAACAATACTCCACATCATTATACAATTATACAAATCAACAATACTCCACATCAATACATTTACATTAAAAAATGTATCTCTATATACCAACATCCCACACAATGATGGTTTACAAGCCATAAGGAACACCATTTCAGATAAAACCACAGCGGACTTTGCTACCAAACTCTGCCACTTTGTCCTTACCCACAACCACTTCAAATTTGGTGATGACCTGTTCCTCCAGATCAGCGGCACAGCCATGGGCACCCGCATGGCCCCACAGTATGCCAACATCTTCATGGCAGATTTAGAACAACGTTTCCTTAACTCCTACCCACTCAAACCTCTCCTGTACCTGCGATACATTGACGATATTTTTATTATCTGGACACATGGACAACAGACCCTGGAAACCTTCCACCAGACATTCAATGACTTTCACCCCACCATCAACCTCACAATGAACCAATCTATGCAAGAAATACATTTTTTGGACACTACTATAAAAATACAGGATGGACGTATAGACACCACCTTATACAGAAAACCAACTGACCGACAAACATATCTACATGCTTCTAGCTACCATCCCAAACATACCAAACAATCCATCGTATACAGCCAGGCCTTACGTTACAACCGCATCTGTTCCAACTCTACAGACAGAGAATCTCACCTAAGAGATCTACAGCAAACCTTTTTAGAACTAAAATATCCACCTGATGAAGTTAAACAACAGATCAACAGAGCCAGACAGATACCTAGAGAGAACCTGCTGCAAGACAGACCCAAAAAAGAAAATAACAGAACACCACTAGTCATCACATACAGCTCCCAAGCTAAAACAGTACAACGCATCATCAGAGATCTACAGCCTCTCCTGGACAATGACCGCTCCCTTTCTCAAGCTCTGGGAGGAAGACCTTTCATTGCCTACAGACAGCCACCCAATCTTAAACAACTCCTCACCCACAATAATACAACCACCAGACTTAACATGGACACTGGTACCAGAGCCTGCAATAAACCCAGATGCCAACTTTGCTGCCACATACACCCAGACAACACCATTACTGGCCCCAACAACATCCAACATACCATCTCAGGACTATTTAATTGCTCATCCTCTAACATTGTGTATGCCATCAAATGCCAACAGTGCCCTTCAGCTCTCTATATTGGACAAACAGGCCAAACCCTACGCCAAAGGATAAATGGACATAAATCTGACATCAGGAACCAGAAGACAGAAAAACCAGTAGGAGAACACTTCAATCTCCCAGGACATTCTATACAAGATCTCAAAGTAGCTGTCTTACTACAAAAGAATTTCAGAAATAGACTGGAAAGAGAAGTTGCTGAATTGCAACTTATCACCAAGCTCAAAACCATGGAGGGACCTGGTTTGAACAGAGATATCGGGTTCTTATCTCATTATACATGATAAGCGATCTCCAGCCATCTCAACCCTTGCTTTTTCATGCAAAACCATTTGCAGTCGTTTGCGGTCATCAACAGCTATCAGTCAGTCAATCACCCATTTCCACCACCCTTCTGAGTGATCCCCCCTCCCCATCCCCACCCCTCCCCACCCCTTCTCTACATAAGTGCCTGGAAACTTCCATTTCACTGTATCTGAAGAAGTGTGCATGCACACGAAAGCTCATACCAAAATAAAAACTTAGTTGGTCTTTAAGGTGCTACTGAAGGAATTTTTTTATTTTACTTCGATCCAGACCAACACGGCTACCTACCTGTAATTAAAAAATCGTTCTTCCCAACCAATTATATATCGCTTTCCTTATAAACTCTCTCTTACTTGCAATATCTTTTCTTATTTTCTTACTAAATCTATTTACCCATTTTTATAGATCCCTTACAAATTTAAGTATAAATTTCCCCCCATGTGAATCTAATCCCAACAGATCGCTAACTCAGTCTTAATATTATTTTTCCTAAAATAAAATTCCACACACTCCCATTCTAGTAATAATTTTTGTTTAGATATGTTCCTAATCGCTGCCGTCATTCTTGCCAGATTAACAAACTCAATTAATTTCACCTGCCAATCCTGGACCGTGGGCACCTCCTCTTTTTTCCATCTTTGGCCAATTAATAATCTAGCCGCTGCGCAGGAGTAGAGGAAAATATTTTTCTTCCCTTCCGGTATATTCTCCGGTAAGATGCTTAACAAAAAATATTCTGGTTTTTTCCTGAAGGTGATCTTTAACATTTTTTTCATCTCTTCATATATTTCATTCCACCACTTATTAATCTTTTTACATCCCCACCAGCAATGAAAATAATCTCCCACCTCATTTTTGCATTTCCAACAATTCTTTGATTCATTTTTATAAAATTTCGCTAATTTCTTTGGCGTTAAATGCCATCTATACATTAATTTCAGCATATTCTCTTTGATGCCCACACTGGCTGTGAATTTCATTGTTTTTCCCCATAATATATCCCATTGCATTTTAAAAATCGGTCTACCCAAATCCTGGGCCCATCTAATCATTACACATTTAGTCTCTTCATCCTTTAATTCCCATTCCAATAAATATTTATACATTTTAGATAATGATTTTGTATTGTCGTCAATTATAATTTCCTGTAATTTCGATTTCTCTTTCCCAAATCCAATCTCTTTATGTTTCTTGAATAGACTTTTAAGTTGACAATATTGAAGCCAGCTGGCGCAGGATGTTTTGATTTCTTCATAAGATTTTAATACTAAATCATCACCTTCTTTAACTATTAGTTCTTTATATGTCAACCAACTCTCCTTCTTGCCTTTTCCTCCCATCGCAGTCATCTCTAGTGGGGAGGCCCACCAAGGTGTCCTAGGTTCAATCAAATTTTTAAATTCATTCCAGATACCAAAAATCGATTTTTTTATTACGTGGTCCGAGAAATGTTTAAATTTCCCTTCATTTTCTGCTAAGAGGTAGGCATGCCACCCCATCGTGTTCCTAAACCCTTCTATTCCTAGAAGTTCTTTATCTTCTAAGGAGATCCACTCCCTGAGCCAACAAAGACAGGCTGCCGCATAGTAAATCCTTAAATCTGGGGCTCCCCATCCTCCTCTTTCCTTAGTATCCGTTAATAATTTGTACTGAATTCTCACCTTCTTTCCAAGCCAAATAAAATTGCTCATGTCTCTTTTCCACATGTCAAAGACCTCCTTCTTCCCGATCACTGGCAGCATTTGAAATAAAAATAAAATCTTAGGTAATATTGACATTTTAATTGCGGCTATCCTACCTGTAAAAGACAAATTTAGGCCCTTCCACCTTTCCATATCTCTTTTAGCTTCTTTCCATACCTTTGCGTAATTATTTTCAAACAACTCTATATTATTGGCAGTTATCACCACGCCCAAATATTTGACTTTTTTCACTATTTCCCACTTCACTGTTTCTTTCAATCTTAGCAATTCATTTCCCCTTATATTTTTAATTATTATTTTTGTCTTATTTTCATTAATTTTAAGCCCTGATATCTCTGCAAAAAATTTTAATACTTCTTTTAATTTTATTATTGATTCTGCCGGTTCTTCTAACATTAATACCATGTCATCCGCAAAGGCTTTTATTTTGGAGGTAATACCTTTCACCCTTATGCCTTGTATCTCTTTGTCTTCTTGGATATCCTCTATTAGTAATTCAATTGCCAGTATAAATAATAACGGGGAAAGGGGACATCCCTGTCGGGTCCCTTTCTTAATTTCAAACTTTTCTAATATCTCCCCGTTAAAAATTAATCTAGCATATTGTTTCTTATATATTGCTTTGATTCCCTCCATGAATTTCCCATTAATACCCCTTGCTTTTAATGCTTTTTCCATAAAGTCCCATGACAAATTATCAAATGCTTTCTCTATATCTAGAAATATGAAAGCAGCTTTCTTCCCCGGGGCCCAATCTAAATATTCTATTAAATCCAAAATAATTCTTACATTTTTAACCATTTTTCTGCCTGGTAGGAAGCCTTGTTGGTTCTGTCCAATGATTCTATTTAAAATCCTCTTCAATCGATTAGCTAATATGTCTGTGAAAATTTTATAATCTACATTGAGCAAGGATATTGGCCTGAAATCCCCTACCTGTCTGATCTGATCTTCTCCCTTCGGGATTAGGGTTATATACGCTTCCCGCCACGATTCTGGGAATGTTCCTTTTTCTATAATTTCATTTATTAATTTCTGGTAGGCATCTCCCAATTCTTCCCTAAAGGTTTTGTAATGCTGGCTTGACAGCCCATCCGTTCCAGGTGCTTTCCCTAATTTTAATTTCTGGATGGATTCCAATATCTCCTGCTTAGACACTGGTTTTTCAAGCCATTCTTTTTCTTCTTCTGTAATCTGTTTTCTTTCTTTTTTGGAGAAGAACTCTTCCAATTTCCCCTTATCTATATCCTTTTTTTCATATAATTTTCTATAAAATCGCATTATGCTTTTTTGTATTTCCTCTGATTTATTCAATTTTTTACCACCCTCCATAATTTCCGTGATTAATCTTTCTTTTTGTTTTTTCCTGAGCTGCCAAGCCAACAATTTACCAACCTTCCCTCCCCACTCAAATGTTCTTTGCTTTGCCCATCTTATCTTATTTTCAACTTCATAACCTATCATTGCTGATAGTTCTTTTTGCAAAACTTTTAACCTCAATATCAGCTCTTCTTTCTGGGGATTTGCCACTAATTCTTTCTCTTTTTCTTCTATTTCTTTCTTGATTAGATTCATATTCTTTTCTCTTTCTTTCTTAACCAAACTTTTTTGTTGAATATATAAGCCCCGAATAAAGGCTTTGCCAGCGTCCCATATCGTTGTCAGCTCTGTTTCTTGCACAGTATTATTTTCAAAAAACTCTTTTATCAATTTCTTAACTTTCTTAACAAAATTTTCATCATTTAGGATTCTCTCATCTAATCTCCATCTCAGACATTTATTCTTTCTCTGTTCTTTTATTCTAATCGATATCGGATTGTGATCTGATATTGATTTAGCTAAGATCTCACTTTTTACTAAGTTCGTTAATAGCCCTGAAGTAGCCCAAATCATGTCAATTCTGGAAGCTGACTTCCTTGCTCCCGAAAAGAATGTGAATTTCCTATCCTCTGGGTTGTTTTTCCTCCAAACATCCTCCAAACCGTAATTCTCTGTTATATTGAAAAAAACTTCTGGCAACTTCCCTCTGTCCCTCCTCCTTCCATTTGTTCGATCTAATTCAGATCTTATAACCCCGTTAAAGTCTCCCAATAAAATAATCTCTTCATCCAATATATTTTCTCCCATTTTTGTTTCCAATTTTCTGAAAAATTCTCTTTTACATCCATTTGGTGCGTATATATTTACCAAAATTACATTTCTATTTGGCAATTTTAGCCGTAACCCCACCATTCTTCCTTCATCATCTTGGAACAATTTTTCAGCTCTGATATTTGGCTTGACATAAATAACTACCCCCCTTTTCTTTTTCTTATTTAAAGATAGAAATTCTTCCCCCAATCTTTTATTTATCAATACTCTTTCATGATCTCTGCTTACATGTGTTTCTTGTAAACACATGATATCCCATGCTCCTTTTTTTAATATATGTTCAATCTTATTTCTTTTAAATTTATCATTTAATCCATTAACATTCCACGAAATAACATTCAAATTAGAATTCATTCTTTATTATATATTTAAAATTTCCCAATTAAAATTAAACAAATTTTATTTTATTTTATTTTTCCGAAAGAAAATGGGGGTTGTTAAGAAAATCCAATATTCCGGGGATACTCTGTAAAAATTAGGACAAAGGGGGAGGGGGATAAGAAAGGTGGAAAAACAACAACGCACAAAAAAAAAAAAACAAAAAAACAAAAAAACAAAAAAAAAGGGGGAGGGGAGAATTTAAAAAATTTTTGGGAAGGGGAAAACGAAGGGAAATGGGAAAGTAGGTTATATATGTTGGGGAAGAAAAGGAGAAGAAAGGAAAGAAGGAGAGAGAAAGAGGGAGGAAAAAGGAAAAGAAAAGAAAGAAAGAAAAAAAAAAGGAAAAAAAAGAGGGGGGAGGGAGGGGAGGGGAAAAAAAAGAAAAGAGGGGAAGAAAGAAAAGAAAAAAAAAGAAAAAAAGAAAAAAGGAGAAGAACAAACAAAACAAAACAATCAGGGTAAGCAAATCAGCCTCTTATACTTCCATACTTGCTATATTTACTACACTGAGCAGTGACAAGTTGGTCTACCACTGGGATAAAAACACACTATCGAACTTTGAATTTGAGATTTGGTATTTGAAATTTAACCAGTCACTTGGGTCTCGTCGTCCTGTTCTTCTTCCCCCTCTTTAAGCACTTCTTTCTTATGTCTGGCCCAAAATCTTTCCGCTTCTTCCGCAGATCTTAAAGTCTTTTTCTTCCTTCTAAATTCAAAGGTGATTCCATTGGGGTACTCCCAAGTGTACCACACTCCTTGTCTTCTTAGGGCGTCTGTCAATACGCTATACGCTTGCCTCTTAAGTCGGAATCTCTTGGGAATTTCTTTATATATAGCCACTGTTCTCCCCTCGATGGTTAGGCTCTCTTGTTTTTTCTTCTGTAGAATTTTATCTTTTAAGAGCATGGAATTCAAAAAAATCAAACAATCTCCTGGTCCCTTGATGTTACGCGCCTTGTCTATCCTCACTCTGTAGATTTTATCTATATCCATCAATAATTGTTCTTCTTTTACTTGCAGCCATTCAGACAGTCCCTGGATTATTTTCTCCTCAATTTGTTCACCTGCTGTTTCTGGGACGCCCCTTATTCTGAGAATCAGCTCCTTCTGTTTCATCTCAATCAGCGCCATCTGATCGGCTAGATCTTCCTGCATCTTCCTCAATTTCCAGGTTTCTTCTCCCTCTTTTTCCTTTGATGTCTTAATTTCTTTAAATTCTGTAGTTATTTTCTTAATTGCATCATCATGTTTGGTGACCTTCCCATTTAAATCTTTGACTGCTTTGTCTAATTCTTTATTCTTTCCATGTAATTCTTTTATTTGACTTGATAATTCTGAGATCATTTTTGTATTCCCTTCGACTTTCGATTCCACAGAGTCCATCTTATCATTAAGGTGTACCAGTTTTTCATTCAAAGTTCTACTCATTTCCATAATCAGTTCTTTGATATCTCCCATTGTCTCACTCTCGCCTGCCATTGGGTTGGATTGTCTTCTTGTTGAGCTTCCTGTCGAGGTTCCTTGTTGTTCTTTATACTTCCTTATAGGCATATTATACAGTTCTTACTCTTTTTTTTATAGGAAATAAAGAATAGAAAGTCTTTCTTTATTGTCTCTTCTTTCAAAATTCAAACTTCTTCTTTATTAGTCTTATTATACAGAGACCCAAAATCTCTCTTTCCCTTTGGGAGCCCCTCATTCACCTTTAGCAAGCCATTCTGATCTTTTGCAGCTTTATCTCAAAAATAAGGATCGTTTTGTACTTCTTAATCTCCCTTTCAAGAAGTCAGGGCATCCAAGTGCTGTTCTCGGACGGCATTCCTAAGCAACACGTTGCCTTTCTCTCCTGCCAGAGGCTCCTGCTCCGCTAGTTGTCGCCGTAGGATTCCGTCTCCAATCCTCCTTTGCCCCCTCCTTCCTCCTCCTCCTCCTCTCCCTTGCGTTGGAACCGGAAAAGAAGCTTGTGGAATGACTTGTCTAAAGTAACATCTCCATTTTGAAACAGTTTTGAACAAACCAATTCCAATAGTTACTTTGTTATCCCCGCGTTTCTTTCCTTTCAGTCTTTTAATGAGATCGGCATTAAACGCGGCGCGCGATCTGACAGCTTAAAAGTTCTAAGTTCTTGTTTCACAGGGCTCTTGTTTGCAAGTTTAGAGCGATATATTACAGGTTTCTTCGACTTGCTCTTCCGCCCGTGGTCTCACACAATAGATCTTAAATATCAACAAACACACTCACGGTTCGGTGGCTCTGTATATTCTCAAGCCGAAGAGCTCTGGTGCTTTCTGGGCGAGCGATTTGGGCGCCGCAGCAGCGGATACTTTGTATCTTGGCGTCAGGCTCCTCTCCGCAGCTCTCACCACTCTGGGTGCCGCTACCGAGTTCTGCCGTTCCGACGCCGCTTTTCTTGCTTTCGACGAGTGACCCGTACTCTCGTCTTAATTTGTAGGGGTTTTTTGGCGCAAACACCCCCCCGGTTCACTTTTATCCGCTGTTTTATCGCTCCGATGTCCACGGAGCTTCTCCTTAATCACCCGATCGCCAGCGCACCGTCACCGGAAGCCGCAATGATGTCCATCTCTAATGCCATCTCTGCACACCCCGTCTTCCTGCATAGATGAGCATCACTGCATAGTTTACCTCAGAGCTTTTTTTGCAGCCAGGACTCACTGGAACTCATTACTCTCAGGTGGGAGCCATTGCCATTATTAGAGAATCTTCTAGGGATGGAATTCTAAAAATGCCTTTGTGCAATAGACTTCATTCCAGTCATGCAAAAGTCAGAAGTCTCTTTACCCTCACAACTACCACTTCTCCACAGGAAATCAAGAAGCATTATCACAGCTCAAGGACACACTTCACCCAAGCGAAATCACTTGAGGAGGGTGCTGAGCAGAGCTAGGGAGGCATGTGGCCTGAGGAGCAGGTGTGACCTAGCGAGACTCCAGTGGTCTGGATATATATAGGCTTGAGGCTCTCCATCCCTGCTCTGTGCAGATGCTCATAGTCATGTGATTCCAATCACATGAGAGGGAAGAGAAGGTCTGCCCTTGCTGGGCCCACACCCTCTGTCATGTCCCAGTTTCCGTGTGCTTCTGATGAGAGGAGGTTTTACCACTTAACGTGTGTGATGATAAAGCTCGCCATACTTCTTCCACACTGATGTTGAACAGTGAATATTTGAATGTTGGACACGGGATAGTGAGTGTTCCTATTACCTAAAGCCATTCAGGTCTCTTCCTCTATGAGACTCTCAGCTGTGTGGAGCTTTGTTAATGTTCCTTAGCCATATACCAGGAACAGGAGCAAGTGAATTAATTTTGGCTTCAGCCTAGTCCTCAAAGCTGTTGCAGGAACACTTCCACTTTGATCCAGTAGGGGCTGTGCATGCAGAAAAGCTGGCTCCATATATTCATCTTCTAAAACATAGCACACTATCAAACACAAGGTGCATTTGCACTGATCAACTGCTGGGGAGAGATGGTGGGATGTGAGGGTTAGCCTCACTGTCCCATCTTTCTGTCAAACTGCTGAACATTGATTGCAGTTTATTTGACAAGGGCTGGATCTGCATCTTTAATATCATCATCATCATCATCATCATCATCTTTCAATTTTCAACCTTAGCTTCCTAATGAACAATTTGAAGACTGTACATTTGCAGATTATAGCAATGGCTCTGGAAGTAACCTGGGGGTCACTTTGGCGCTAATCTGATGACGTACAAAACTTCCTAAGATACACTTCTGATTTATAAGAAACTCTTATTTGTATATAAACTATTTAACTTATTGCTGTGTTCATTTGTTTAAGCTAAGAGGCCAGGTCTTGTCTTCAAAGTATCATTTATTAAATTTCTCCATGTTATTCTAACATGCCCAAATTAAACAAGATGATGATGGTATAAAAACTATGGTGTTGGAAGCCTCAGAAGCCACTATTCCCTAACTTCACCTTCCTCTTTCAAAATAATGATGTAAGAATTTTTAGCAGCACTCTATCAATTCAGTGTATTTAATTGCACCATTTCAAACCAACTCCAGTGAAAAAGGAGCTACAATAATAATAATCCAGTCCAATACCAAGTTTGCGGTGGAAAATAGAATTGACCTGCACTTCTAATACGTACCACAGATCTGCATTGCTGGAAAAACACATGCTTGATATGTTATTTGCACAATAAAGTGAATATTCAGGATTTGGAACTCCCCACAAGCATCTGTTTATATGTGATATGATATTATCCTGAAACCTTAATGACTATTTCTTGGCCTGTTTTCAGCCCTGGCTTTAACTCCATAAACAGTATTTACAAAGTAGTGATGATATCATTTTATATTGAACAATGCAGTGCATTTCCCCCAGACGCTGACATTACATTGCTTTTCTTCACATCCTCATATTATTTTACAGGGATATGATGAGACGTAACTGAGTTCTTCGCATCTAAAATATTTCAAGTCAACTGGTGATTGTAGAAGGCACCAGACCAGCAGCTGTTTTAGTACGAGGGGAAAGCCCTCTTGGGATAAAGTGCTAAAAAGACATGTCTCACCAGCCGTGTACTGATGGATCATGGCCTGAAGACGAGAAGTTCAGTTTCCTAGTTTAGGTTTTCCTTGTTCTGCCTGCTGCCATTTCATCCTCTACTGCAGTCACCACTTTCCTCTTCCCACCCCAAGGCAAATCATCTGTACCATCTCAGCTCTGAGTCTGCTCTGAAGGAAAGAAGGGTTTGATCTGTTCTCTAAGGCATCTTATGATCTTCAAAAGGAGGAGCAGGAAAGGATCAGTAGGAATAGCACTGCACCATGCAAAAGGTGTAGGTTGGAAAATATTACTAAGAAGCTAATTACCAGGAATAGTGCAGAAGAGGTGGATTGTGTCTGAAGGACATACCCTCCTCAAAGTATCTGAAGAAGTGTGCATGCCTACACTTGGCCTACAACTCCCATGATCCCTAGCTAGCAGGATCAGTGGTCAGGGAAGATGGGAATTGTAGTCCAAAACATCTGGAGGGCCGAAGTTTGGGGATGCCTGGGATAACCTGTAGCTCTCCAGATGCTACTGGACTGGGAAACCCATCATCCTTTACTATTGGCCATACTAGTTGAATCTGATGGGAATTGGCATCCAACACTATCTGGAAGACCACAAGTTAACTATCCTGGTCTAAACGCTGTTCACTGTACATATGATCCATTGGCACCCTGAGAAAAGGGCCTGCGTTAAATGAATCAATTACCACACTTCTTGTGATTCCCATGAAGTGAGTGTGTCTCACTGTGCAGCTGGAATTTTGTTGTTAGTGCCAAAGCTCTCCATAGGTTTAAACACTCTTCAACGGACTTAAATTATATTCTCCCCATGCTGAGAAGCATAGGTCACCACAGGTCAAGTTTCACAGCACTGGCCACTAAGTAGCTAACCAGCGAGATTGATGCTAACCTGAAAGATTTATTGGTTGTGAGTCCACAGAAGAAAAGGAAGTACACCCTGAACATATAATCTGAATTTATTTCATTGTTTCTGCTTATCCTGACATTTCCAACTGGTGCTATTTTCAGTCTTTTATCAAAATGCAGGATTTACCTCAGAAAAGTCATTGTATTTTTGATTAACATTTTAACTTGGGATTCTTTCTTTTCTCCCTCCCTCCCTGCTTCCTTTCCCATTAAGCTTTAGAATTCTCAGTGTATAAAAATGTATCCTTCCGTGCAACTTTCAAGAACACAAAATCATTAGCACATTTCATAACAAAAGCTTGCTTTGTCTGCCTGTCATTACCACTGATGATGTATGAAGCAATTGCAGTGAACCTAAAATGCCAAGGGCAAAGAAACAGCAAATCTTTGTTGGGTTCCCTTCCACTCTGCACACCAGTTTGACTACTGTAATTCACTCTCAACTGGTTGTCCCTATGGCCAAATGTAACACCTCTTGATTGTGCAAAATTCTACTGGTTCTTTTGTCACAAAGCCTTGGAGCAGAATGTCTCACTTGTGTAGCTAAATTTATTTTGGCTCTCTGACTGGGGAGCTCTGCAGATTTTATAATTTCTATATACCAGCTGCATTGTTGCATCTGTCTTTGAGAGATTCAACTGCCTGTTGGGACTCCATTGAATGCTCCTTCATATGTGCTTAACTGTTAAAGTTTAAGTTATGTTCCACTCCCCCAGCACCAGTGTCTTACTAGAGAGCATAGGAGGGGCTGACATTATAGAAGTCAATTGCAAAATCTCAATAATAATAATAATAATAATAATAATAATAATAATAGTTTTTGAGCTATTTTTAAGGGAAATTGCCAAAATCTAGACTTCCAACATGGGTTGTCATACGTACAGATTTTCCTGGTCATTTCAGCGATTTCCACCCGGACACTATTTACGACTGCTGTATTCCAGCTATGTCTGGGAATTTCTGGACGTGTGGCAGCTCTAGTCTGAGGGTTCTTCCAGACCATTGCTATGTTCAGGTAGGATTCAGTCACATTCTAGCAAATCAAGGTTGCACTTTTCTTCTTCTTTGTTTGAGAGATCTTATGCCACAATCCCATTTCTCTAAAAGAGTGGACTTTTGGGGATGAGGATAGTGGCAAGAACAAAGCAAGTATGGGGTAACACTCGCTTCAATGCAGCAGCATCTAACATCCCCACAAACACAACAGAACAAATTTTCCTTAAATTTTCAACTTCCTCTCATCTCCCTGGAAGCAAATCAGGATCAATTTCTAAAAAAACAGGTTGCTTGGAAAGCACACTGATATTACACGTTCTTCACTCTGCCATAATAAGTCATTTCTGGCAGGGTGAGGTATAGTTGGCAAGGCTGGAATTATGTCAAATAGCAAGGGGAGGCAGAAAGAATGGGTATAGAGAAGGGGGTTAGTATTGGTTAAAACTGGGCAGGGTGTAACAAGGGATGAATTAAAAAGACATTTTACAGGGTATGTATACCTGAAGGAGCATGCCCAGACACTGAGGTCCAGCACCAAGGGCCTTCTGGTGGTTCCCTCACTGTGAGAAGTGAGGTTACAGGGAACCAGGCAGAGGGCCTTCTCTGTAGTGGCACCCACCCTGTAGAACGCCCTCCCATCAGATGTCAAGGAAACAACAACTATCTGACTTTTAGAAGATGTCTGAAGGCAGCCCTCTTTAGGGAAGTTTTTTAATGTTTGAAGTTTCATTCTGTTTTTAGTGTTCTGTTGGGAGCTGCCCAGAGTGGCTTAATAATAATAATAATATTATAATAATAATAATAATAATAATAATAATAATAATAATAATAATAAGTGGCTTATTATTATTATGTGAGTTCCCTTTGTCCATTTAAAGAATGTTTGTGGGCAATAAAGTATGCAGGAGATGTGAGTGCCACTAAAACCCAATTTACTTACATAAGATGCTCTACTGCAACCTTCCTGCCCTGAGTGGCAAGGCATGCCAGATTGACTCTGCTGGTGTGTTTGCACTGTGCTGACTTCCCTGCCCCCACATCGCTTCTCTCTCCCTTCCAGTAAGCAACAGAAACACACCTGCCAGGAAGCTAGTACAGCAGCTGTGCCCGCCCAACAAGCATCTACTGCTTCAGAGATGATTTTTGAACTGATTACTTATTATTATTATTATTATTATTAACTGGAAGTTAGTGTCACTGAATACAGTGGAGTTTACTTCTGAGTACACATGATTCTATGTATAGATGTGCTGTAAGGCTGTGGTGAGTCCCATGGTGAGATCCAGTACAAGTGGGTGTCTACTTGTGGAATGAGAGTTTTCCTTCCTCTCCTTGCCCTGTAAAGGGATGGTGTATGCTCTGGAACAGGTTTTGGAGGCCCATAGGGGAGGAAGAAGGAAGAGGGGAAATCTGAAGTCCCATTGCACAAGCAGGCAGATGAAGCCCATTGAACACAGTGGGACTCGCTTCTCAGTATACATTCATAGGATTCCCCTGCAAGCACAGAGTTCAAACTAAACATGTTTGTTTGTTTGTTTGTAGCATCTGTAACACACACACACACACACACACACACACACACACACACACACACACACCTTATAGGGTACTCAATCGCTGAATGGGGCTTACAGAGATCTATCAGGAAAATAAGAATATAAGAAACTTAAAGGTAAAGGGACCCCTGACTGTTTGGTCCAGTCGTGACCAACTCTGGGGTTGCAGCGCTCATCTAGCGTTATTGGACGAGGGAGCTGGCATAGAGATTCCGGGCCATGTGGCCAGCATGACAAAGCTGCTTCTGGCGAACCAGAGCAGCACACGGAAATGCCGTTTACCTTCCCGCCGGAGCGGTACCTATTTTTCTACTTGCACTTTGACGTGCTTTTGAACTGCTAGGTTGGCAGGAGCTGGGACCAAGCAACGGGAGCTCACCCCGTCACAGGGATTTGAACCGCCAACCTTCTGATCAGCAAGCCCTAGGCTCTGTGGTTTAACCCACAGTGCCACACACGTCCTGGTATTGTAAGAAACTTACAAGCTATTAAAACAGTAAAAGAACAAACACTATTAAGTAACATGAAAAATAACGGCCTGAAGCTGCACAAAATGACAACTGCATAAAGTTACAACTGCATACAGTGTGTACTGGGACTGTTTTAAGTGTCCATTAATTAAATTAGGGCTAATTCTGAAAAAGTGTTGGATTCTTTGGGGGAGGGTGAATCATGGATAGGGAGAGAGGCGAAGAGTATAGAATTTGCATTCCCACATTATTCCCACCCTCAAACATCTATTAAAGATAGCAGTTGCAAATGCATGATTGTGAAGTGTAGTTCAACATAGTCTGTCTGTGTTACAGTGACAAACTATTGTGTTGTGCCAGTTCTTAAATGGTGCCTTATTTACTGTTATTTTAGTGGTTTTATCTTCTTCTAAACTGTCTTGGAATCTTTGACAAAGAGTGGTGTATACTTGCCTCTAAAAATAAATCTATCAGTGAATCAATTAATCAATTCAATGAAACAACTGATCCTTGAATTGTAGTTTGAGGAGGGAATCAACAGACGTATTCATTTAGCAGGAATGCACATGAAAAGCTCTTCCCGATTTGATAACAGTAGCATAATAGTTTTGTTCACTTATATGGGTGCATTTTTGGGGGTAGGGAGCAGATATAATATGTCCTTCAGGTATAAAATAGATCAGCTTTTGAACCAATTAGAACCAAAATGTGAAGAAATATTTGCTGGTGGTTCACAGAAGGCATCCTATATTTACCAGCCCTTCCAGACATACAGAAAAACTGCAACTGCAGGTCCCATCCCCACAGATTTCTTTTTGGATGCTTCCACATTGTGTCATTATCATTCCATCATTATTCCAGAATTTTGCAGTCATTAAATCAATTTTTCTGCTATCACAAAAAAATCTGACATTTGTGAATGATCAGGACTGGTTACACAATATTAACACAATATATTGCACAAATTCCCATATCTTGTGTGGCATTCAGGATATGTTACTTATCATATCATTTTTATAGAACCATTAAGAACACTTTTCCAAGCGCCATACATATCAAGTCTTATTGGGCTGTGTTTATCAGTTGTGTATATAAAAAAAAACATAATATAAAAGTTTGTCACTAGAGGATGTGTGTGCATGTGTATTAGGGTTGGACTAATTTGTCAATTTCAACTCTCTCAGTTTCATTTTTCCAATTTTAAATTAAGTTTTCCACATTTCTTCAGCAATCTACAAATTTTAGTTAAAATAATCCTTATGAAAATTCATCAGCATTTTAGGGCGATTTTCTCCTAATAAACACATTTCTTTTGTATGCAGTTTTGACTAATATGCACATTTGTTGCTGGCAATTTTCAGTGATATGCAGATTGTCCATTATTTTCACTAATATTTATATGCACAATTTACACCATTCTGTGAATTTTTGTGCACATTACTTTCCTGGAGAACTTCATCACAAAATTCAGAGTGAATTTCAAAGAGTGGCCCTCTTTTGGTTCACACCTTGTTTCATAAAGTGTGAGTAAGGTGAGAACAGCTTCAAATGTGAACTAATTCAAGTTTCTCATCCATCTCTAGTGGATCTTTGTGTACCTCTTCACTATTGCTATTGTCTCTTCCATTGTCTAAGATGTCCGAGGTGTGTGTGTGTGTGTGTGTGTGTGTGTGTGTGTGTGGAGGTTCCACATCAATATTTAAACAGAATATTTTTTTTAAAAAAACACAGAGATTATTTAAGAAAACCAAATTGTCACCTTCATTTGCAACACTTTGCAAGTTTAAAATGTCTAGTGCATAAAACTGTTTTCCTCACTAAATGAAAGCTATTTTTAACTACCATGAAATCACGAACACTGTGTATATGCATAGTCAGCATGGGAAGGAAATGAAGATCACATTTTCCTCAGTTTTTGTGTTGTCAGGGAAGAAGGAAGGGGACGACTCTGATTTCACACATGTTTTTAATTATTCTTAAGATTCATGGTGATTTTGTCAGTACATGTTACAATTGTTTTACCCCCCCCCCCCAGGGGGGGGGATGAATGGGTTCTGGAAGCCTTCCAGATGTAGTAGTGGAACGAACCGTTGAAGCCATACGTCGTTTGATAAAGGTTTCTGAATTCCTGATAGCTAAAGATGCTCAAATATTTTGTAGCCTATAAACCGTTCCGCCGCCCCTCCTCCAGCACTAAACTCAGTATGTCATGGTTAAAAAATGGGCTTTGATCTCTAACCCTCTCTCTAACACGCAGGTATTTATGCAAGCATGAAAGGATCTCTGTTCAATGTTTTCTTTTCCTTATTCTTTTCCCTGACAGCAGAGTGCCACTTTTCTACAAACACTGTTGCGGAATACAGTGGCAACATTGTGCAGTTGTGAAATTCATCTGTGGAAGACTAGAAGAAGCACAACCTCCAGCTTGCACCAGATAGATCAGGTTTTGTGAGTGCCTTGCTTGAGCCTAGTGGCAGAGTGCCATCTTGTTCTGCTTTACCCTACCAATCAGTCTACATAGACTGGAAATCAATGAAATAGCAAGAGGGATGCCAGCACTACCAACAGGCAAAAGTTGGCGACTGACTCAGGCAGTAAACGCTGGGAGGAAGTGACAGCAGCTACTTGGCGATATCTTAACAGCTGTTTGGATTCCTTTTTCTTTGTTGGAGGACAGACCCATGTATGCTACACAGCATCTTAATGCAGTTTCTATAGATCAGGCATCCCCAAACTTCGGCCCTCCAGATGTTTTGGGCTACAATTCCCATCATCCCTGACCACTGGTCCTCTTAGCTAGGGATCATGGGAGTTGTAGGCCAAAACATCTGGAGGGCCGCATTTTGGAGGTGCCTGCTATAGCTATTCACCCACCCCTCTCTACCCTCTAATCAGGCAAGGAAAAGGCACCATCAGAGTTCATAGGCCAGGGCCTGTGCGTCCATAAAGGCAGACTAGACAGCTGCCTAGAGCACCAGAATTGAGGGGCGCTGCCTGCCCGCTGCCCGCCCGCCACCCGCGTCTTCCTGGAGGCTGACTCCTGCAGCCAATCAGAAGCTGTGGGCGCCTCTTCTCCGAGACGCAGCAGGAAGACACTCCCGGCAACGCGCCCACATGTGACGGAGCCCGGCCGGCCCCCACCCGGTCACGAAAGAGGGCCGCAATCTGCCTGCTCCTCCTCGGCACCCCCGTCAGCTGCGCGGCCAGAGCGGCAAGCAGCGCTTTTTCTTCCCTGGGCAGCCCTGGATGTGCCTCCAAAGACGCCATCGCCGCCCAGCTCGAAGGCCCTCCATAGGCATGCCCTCCATAGGTGGGAGGAGTGCGAGCCAAAAGAAGAGCTCAGCGCCCACCCGCCTATGGAGGGGACGCTGTGAGCTCCTTAGCAGCTGCAACGAGCGAGCGGTGGCGGTGGCGGCAGCGCCTGTAGCTGAAGCCTTCAGCTATGGGCAGTGCTGCTGCAGCTGCCGCTGCCACTCACTCGCTGCAGCCGCCGCTGAGGAGCTCACAGCATGCCCTCCATAGGCAGGAGGAGCGCAAGCCAAAAGAAGAGCTCAGCACCCTCCCACCTATGGAGGGGATGCTGTGAGCTCCTCAGCAGCTGCAGGTGGCTATGGGCGCTGCCACCGCTTGCTCGCTGCAGCCGCCGCTGAGGAGCTGAAAGCGTTCCCTCCATAGGCGGGAGGGCGCTGGGCTCTTCTTTTGACTTGCGCTCCTCCCGCCTATGGAGTCATGACGCATGTGCCATGGGGCACCCAAAGGTGTTTTGCCTAGGGTGCAAAAAGCCCTAGCACCGGCCCTGTCAACGGCACATTCTAACCAGGCAAGCAAAACACCAGTTAGTGGTGCAGCTGGGTGAAAGTCTCTAAGGAGAACCTTCAAGGGCTGCATTTGTCTCCCAGATCCCCTTCCCTGAAGAAAGCATGTCTTCTCTTGATACCCTGTGTCAGGAGCCCAGGCTGCCATCTTGATAACACAGCACACATGTCGTAATTAGCTTGAAGATTTATTGCGAAACAAACAATCAGTCTCGGACACTCTATTGGAGCTTCCGTACCTTACAATTCAGTTGACCCTTCTGAGGAGTGTTTCCTGGTTCTTCAAAATATCCTGAACCTGTAACCCTTACGTTTCTGGGTTTGTTTCCTGTCTAACACCTTTCCCATACGTCTACTCCTTGGGCTCAAGGGATTAACTGTTTCCTCTTCCAGTGAGGAAATGCAACCCCTCCTGCTTTCTGAGCCTGCCTGTGCTTCTTGAGTGAGTGGGCTTCTCTTCATCCCACTCTCTGCCAACGTTGTATTAACATCCCATTCCATGTCAGGGGGAGGGGGAGTAGACAGCCGACTGCTCATGCTGTCCTTCTCTACTTGGGACAGATGTGTTCATGACACCCTGTATACTGTAAAAATAAGTAATTATGAAGACTACATTTGAGATCTCTTTTTTTCTGGAGACAATGGTCCTTGCATAAATTCAGGCTTAGACTACATTATTTTTTTTCAAAATCATGCATAATTCAAATAAAACATGTATAATCCCTGGGCTTGTACAGTGTTGTAAGTGGTTCAAAATGTATGTGTTTAACAAATATTTTAAACACAGATGTGACTAAGGTTTAAATGGTCTCTGATCTCAGATGAAACAGCATAAGATAGTAATTAATAGGTACTTCATAAAGAAGGTGTAATTACTACTGATTTATATGGCCTGTGGAGTTACAATCATTAGGGCTGACAGACTAAAATTCCAAAAATAAGTGACATAATTGAGTTGTGCAATAAAGCTGGAGTGGTCTGAGATAAGGGACATCCATTATGTTTGATGGATTAATGGACATTCCTTTAAAATAAGAAATGCTCTTTAAAGTATGGGAATCAGGCAACCTTTAAGTGTAATAAAACTTTGTGTTCAGGCCTGCTCTCAAAGGAGATTTTCTTGCATTTATGTAGCAAATGCCCATTTCATGTAGTACATTAACTTTTGAAGCCCAGATTTGCACTCCAAAAATTAGCTTAAATCCAGGTTGTATATTCTAGAACAAACGTACTTAGCTCCATGCAACATTTTTTGGAACCAGTAATATATCAAAATTCTCAGTTTTTATAACTGACATCAACAAATTGTCAGTTTTTATAATCGGCACTAACAAATTCCAATGCTTGGAAGCACTGTTTTCCTCTCAATGGGTGGAAATTTAGAAACACATTTGGAAGATGTGCTATGGAATGGAATTCTTGACTAATGAAACAGTTTAGGACAGGAGAAGCTTGCCTTATAAGAGCTGTAGCTTCATGACTACTATGCTACTTGTGAGAAACACCAAACTAAAATAAACTGCAAATGCTACTCTGTGTGCAAAGAAAACAGACTTTGTAAATTCCAGTAAAAGCAGATGTCTAGAACTTATATTTGATGCACAAAATCGACTATATATTTTGAAAAGTTTTGTTCTTTATCCATTTAGACACCTCTTAAGATAGCATAACCAAACTTTGCATGATGGTTCCAGAGGTCAAGAATTGGGGTTTTGTCTATTTTTTTTAATACAATTGAACACTATTTTGAGTCAATATGGCATGCTGAACCTTTCAAAACTTCACTGATTTTAACCACTAATTTGAAAACGACTCTGATTTTGGGGGTGTTTTAGAATTCCTGAGCACTAGTAATGAATTGAATAATCTCTCTCCCTCCCTCCCTCTCCCTCCCTCTCTCTCTCTCTCTCTCTCTCTCTCTCTCTCTCTCTCTCTCTATATATATATATATATATAATTTCTGCCATTGTATTGTTTACTGTGGTATTAGGCACCTGGGTTAAACTCTAGAGCTTACTGGATTTGACTGTGGTTTTCCCTGTCATTTTTAATCTTTTAAAAACATTGGCAAAGCAGATACTGTAGAATATTATGCATTCTAGTTTTCTTCCCCCTGCTGAAGCCAATCCTCTTTTCCTGTGCTGAAAAAAAGGTGAACAGATATGTATCAAAACTTGGGGGTGGGGGTGGGAGATTATTTATGTGGTGTTTGTGATGTCCAGTCTAAGTAATGATAAACATGAGATTTCTGCCCAGTCAGGCTGATCCAGTCACTAGGCACACTGTAATTTTCAACAGAGATGTTAAATGCCATATCTTCTTCCTTGCAGAATTATTATGCCAGCTTGTGGCAAAGACTAGAATGTGGGCAATCATCAGTGGAGGGGGCAGGGATGATATCGGATCTGAGTTGTTGTTAAAATGCACTTCCTGGGTCTTGACAAAATCAGAGCTTGGTCTTTAGGGTTTTTTAATGTTAGGTAATGATATTTTATGTCTCCTAAATGAGAATCTGCAAGTAATATATGTGCAAGACTTCTCAGTCTAGCACAAGGAAGGGGAATGAGGAGGGTTGTTTGGTGATGAGTGGAAAGAAGACATTTGATCTGAAGCTTAATGCAATGGGCAAACCACAACTTCTTAAACTGCCATTATAATTTAAATTAAGAGAAAGCCTGGTTTATACATCACATCATTGTGCTACAATGTGTACCCTGTTTATTGTATCCCTTGGGCCATTTTAACCATAGGGTCTGATAATGTAAAGTACACAAACTGGGGGGCGCATGAGAAAGTGTGGTTTTTCTGTTCAATAAGTAATGAAAAAACGTGGCTGAAAAAAAAAAGATGGTTAATCTAGACATTATAGCCTTTGGTATTCATGCAAACAGTAGCAGGGAAATCCTGCCCACATAGCAGTGATTGAAGAAATGATTTGTGTCTTGCTGTATCGTATTAAAATGTCACCCTATACGTCCTGCTTCTTTCCTGTAACTTGTACGCAACATATCCCCCATTATGCTTGTTTTGTCAGATAATGCTATCTGCTGATAAATAACGACGGTACATAGCAAAGGATCTTGAGAAAAGATCACGGCAAGAAACAGGGTTCCCAGTTAATTTGCAAAAACCTCAAGGGGAAAAGTGCTACCCCTTTTCAATAATCTTAGCACTGCAGACACTTGCAAAATGGAAGAGTGTTAGGAAGGATGGTGGAAAGTTTTCCATGAGTGGCACTGGCTAGGAAACCATGTGGCCACAAACAACATTTGTGTGATTTACTGATGCTAGTGCAGGGCTGTATGTGGCGTTATGGGAAGGGTAGTGTCAGGGTGAGTTGCGACTACTCTTGAGTAACAACCTTCCACATGCTTGTCTTTCAGACGTTTTTTATTGGTGCACATTATTTACAGTGTAACGGATTGCTCATTTAATGTCTACCCGCTCGAATCAGATTCCTGAACTAATTCCTTCCACGTTCGGGACCAGCATGAAAGCCTCGGAACTGAGAAGCGCCTCCCTTTCCTCCTCCTTCTCAATTCCGGCGTCGGAGGGACGGGTCTTCTGTCTGACCTATTCCTGTCCACTCTTTCCTCCTCCCTCTCTTCCTGCCTATGGAGCAGGGGCTCTTTGATGTTGCCAGAGCCCTGGCACTCCCTCTCCATTTCCTGACTCACCCCTTCAGACCCCTCGCTCTCATGACTGCTTGGAGACGGGCTGCTTCTGATGAGGGGGGAGGGTTCTCTATAATCCCTAGAAGCTGTCAGCATGCAACTGTGGCCACACACAGGAATGGCTTCGACTGGCTGACTAAACAAGATGAGGGTAGCCGATGGGTCTCAAACCCTTGGTGAGTTAGAGAATTCCCCTTGAAGCCCTGCCAAGAACCACCTGGGACTAAGCATAAGATAAGAAATTAGTCACCTTATCAGCATGTGTATGAGCACAAGATAAGAAATGGGGCTAGCTAATTCAAGTATCCCAGATCCAAAAAGAAGGACCAGGATGAAAGGAGTCATTGTTATATACCACTGACACCTTGCAGTACAAAGGACCTCCATATCTGCACCACAACCAGCAAGATAATGTACAACAGATCAATAAAAAGCATCATAAAAGACATAAGTGCCAACAATTGTGCAACATGACTTTCCCCTCTCTCCTCCCCCCTGCAACATAGTGAAATCTGCTCTGGAGGGATGCCAGAGAAAACCCTAGAACAGTAGGGGCTTGCAGAGGGAATAGAGGGGGAAAGTCCTAATGAACAAGGAGAATATAATTGTAGCAAGAATGGAGAATGAATATTTGAATCCAAAACAAGGGGGAAAGATATTAAATTGTATTTATGGGAAGTTATTTGAAAAAATGTTTAAATGTAATTGCAACATTTTTGGAGTCCATAGGAACCGATACATTTGTGCTTGTTTGTCAAGCAAATAACAACAGCAAGAATGTGTGAAGTGCCATGATGAATTTCTTGACAATGTGCTAGGATGAGAGGAGATAAAAATAGTTCATGGAATGTGATGATCATATGCAATCAGGGCATATATTCTTGTTGATTTTGTCCCTAAAGTTTAATTTGCTCTAAAGAGCATGGCCTGCTCTGAAGAAGTCCATGGATGACTTGGGTCTCCTCTAAACCATTATTGTAAATGTACTGAAGAAAATGAACCTGTGTTATGCTGAGTCAAACCATTGTCTTATGCTTTATGCTGCCTTAGGCTGAGTCGGTCAGCTTAGCGTGGCCTACTCTGACTGATGAAAGGCTCTCCAAGGTATTTTATAACTGTGCTACCAGAGATCCCTTTCAAGTGGAGAAGCTGGGGGTTGAACCTGGACCTTCTCCATAGAAAACAACTGCTCTTCCACTCATTGCATCCTTTCTGTATTTTGCCATGTCCACCTTGAATGACCATACTGTAGATATGATGGCGGTTTCACACAACTCCATGAGGGTTTGGAGTGCACTTATAGTCTGTTTAAAATAGACTCCTCCTCCATCCCGAGAGCAACATTTTCTTCTTTTTCTGATTGTGGACATTGAGCTGTCTACTGAGGCAATTACCCTTGTGTATCTTAAGCCTTCACATTGATGCCTTATACTTCTGCTCCTTTCATTTTTTGCTCAATAAAGTGATTTGCATCTGGTTCATTTTTTAAAACACACACATTGCTCAAAAACGTAGTGAGATGATGAACAAGCATAAGACTATGTTATGGACAGGTTGAAGGCAAGCCAAGCCCAGAAGTAATAAACTGTGAAAATGGCATGGTCAAGGAGCTTTAATCAATAGTGAAGAATGCAACATGGGTTTTCGAAGGCAAAGTCAAGGAGATTCATGGTGGCAGAGGCAAATGGTTTGAACCAATCTGCTCTTTCCTGAACATCGACATGACAAGTGAAAAATTGTTTACACCAACCCGCAGTTTTCTGAATGTCACCTCATTGCATGTATTTGAGCAGAAGCATATATGATGCTAGACATGGGGTGGGGGAGAGGGATGAGGGATGTTCCTATCTTTCATTAGCAAAAATTATATCTTGATTAAAGTTCGTAGATGAGTACGGGAGGTAGGGGACAGCTATGAGAAGCTTCATGTTTTAGTTTTAGTAGATTAACACTTACTCTTCAGTACTCTGCTCAGTGGCATTTAGAAGTGACCATTGGCAGATACAGTACAAAAAAAGTGGGATTATGGGCTATTGGTCTGAATCTGTTAGGCTTCTTTTATCTCCTTTAAGATACAATGTTAAAATAGATGGCAAACATTTGGATCAGATAAAAGCCTGGAGCACAAAGTGAACACTACCAATGAAGATAATGGGAACACAAACAAGATGAAAAATACCCAGTGGTGCTGTAAGGGACTGTTTTATTTTTAAGAGTGACCTGCACTCCGGTCGTTTTTTCCAAGGGCAATTCATGCAAAAGGGGGTGAGTTTCTATCTCCCTCCCAATAAAATTAATGGACCTTACCTTCGTAAATGTAGCTGTCACTGGAGTGTTAAATTTCCAAGGCATATGATTGCCATGAGGAAGATGGTATTTAGATGCCCATATTTTTCCCATTGAAAACCAATAGCCATTAGGAAGCCTCTATATCATTTTTGGCCTTTGATAGATCACTTCCTTAGGCACTTTTGTAGGGGTTTCATAGTCTCACTTTAGTGATAGGTAACTGCACAACATGTTGGGCAGCTGGCTTGTTGTTTTCCATTTTTTGACCTTTGTATGATGCTGTTATATAACAAGCAAAACAACAACATTTTATACCAGTGCTAGCAATCTCTTCTCTTAAAATTCACATGTGCATTTTTAATAATAATAATAATAATTGACAGTCTGTTTAATATAAGAAAATATATTTATGGAAGGAAACAAGAAGGAAAGAGAGAAATCCCTTTACATGCACCTCCCCTTCTTAAATGGAAATTACAAGTGCATTATAACTGTAGTTCAATTTTTCACCTCTCTCTGTTCAGTATTTACTATTGAGCCTGTCGTTCTAAATAATCTCCCAGGTTTCAGACAGCCTATAGATTCCATTTCTTTTAGAGAAGGTGGTTGTGCGCTGAGAAGAGACTTTGCTATACCTTTGGGTCCATAGTTCAAATGCATTACTCTTTGTTCTGCTAATGAGGTCAAAACACCTCCATCAGTAATAAAATTCCCTAGTGTACAGTGCCTCTGAGACAATGCACTGTGTATGATGAAGTCAAAGAGAATGATAATTATAGCACTGATTAACACTAAACCATACAGCCGAGAATATGTGAGCTACATTCTGAACACTAGTATGACTGTCAGGATGTAGGTCATGCTATTCACAAGCATCAATTAGACTAAGTAATCTAAATAACATTCCCCCTCCCTAAACGAGCCATAATGTGGGATTTGCTAATATCATGGCAGCTCAAGTGTGGCCTCTGTTCCCTGGTCTTGACCTATAAGAAGTAGACATGGGGGAACTACCCAATTCTACCTTTACCGTACCCAATTCTGTATCATTTTTATTACAGTTAAGGGGTAACTAGGTAGGAACTTCCAGTATTCCTATATTATATTTTAATGCTAGCAGCAGGAACAGAAAACATTGCTTCTGTAAGAGCAGAGAGCATCTACAATGGTATAACTCTATGTTGGCATCATACCAGCATGTATACCAGGACTGAGCTAAGGTACCCCAAATTCGGCAAGAGCTGAACTCCTCAACTTGTATATATTATAGCAATTAGGCAAGTCTGCTCACGTATGCCTATCTGAGTCTCCTCCTGATGGCCATAGGACAAAGGTGGTTGAAAGTCTGAGACTACCTCCTGAAAAAAAAAAAAAAACTTCTCAAACCCCTTTAGGCTTTTTACATCGCCAACATACATTTAAGCCTGTGTGGCCAATTTGAGACTAGAAGGTCCAGGTTTTAAAGATTAGGGAGCTGAAATTCTCAGCATGCTGAATTGTGCACCAGGTCCCATGCTTGAACAGTGAGATCATGGAACCTCCGTGTGGGGTTGTATCCAATACTGCAGTTCTGTTTGTGCAGATGAACTTCCCATTCATCTTCTCTGCAGCCTCCTGCACAACTCGAAGACATGCTTATGTGGGTTTGGGGACTCTCAGGAGCAGATTGGGGGAGCCTGCGAAGAGAAGAGGAAGTTGAGATCCCATTGTGCAAGTAGGAGTCTATGCACACAGCGTTGGATACAACCCTATATTTGTAGTCCTGGAAAAAGTAAAACAAAGTTCATCCATAACACCACACCTGCTTCCATTGAGCTTCTCAAAAGAAAAGAAAGGCCTACCAATCCCACTTTATATAACAAAAATAGATAAAATAAACCTCTCCACCCATTCTAGCCTCTGCTTTCATTGGGGTTCAGAATGCACCAAACCATGATGGTACATTGGATGAACCCACCCGACGTTTTAGCCACAGCTTTACTGTGCTAAACTGGAACCAAGAGAAATCAAAGCAAATGAATATATTAATTTTGTCTTTTTTTAAAAAAAAGAAAAAAAGAAAAAAATTGTGTTTGTCATGAAAGTAGATAAATCTTCATTGGAATCACAGTAAAGAAGGACCTGGAATCTTGACTGGCATGGAAGTCTTGTAGAAACAAACTCAGGGTCCAGTTTTGCAAGATCCCTACTTGATAGCCTGCTTCTGACAAAGCTAGTTTTCTAACATTTTACAAAACCAGAACAAAATTCACTCCCCACCCCCCAAGACCACACACCTTGTGAATTTGAAGGGGAAACCTATGCATTTTATTTGGCCAGACAGCTAAATGGGTTGAAAGTGCACTTAATCAACTTGAATAGTTCCCATTAATCAGGGAGTCCCTCTCTGAATAACTAGAGTTCCAAGGGGAGGGTGTAGTTCGCTATTCCCCCCCCCCCCCCGGAAGTTCTTGTCTGGAGACCAGTTTGTTTGCTTGACTTGAAAGTACAAAATGAACTGGTAAAATTTTTTTTTAAGTTATTTGGCAAATTATGGCATGCTAGAAAATCATTGCAAAACATTTTTTTCCTACCCTGTGCCACCAACAAAGCATGCCTACGGTAGGTGTGATGAGTGCTCGTTTAGGCACATTATTTTCTGCTGAATAAGGGAGTTCCCTCAGACCCTGCAGGTCACCTCTGAGGCTGCATCAGAATTATTTATATAGCTAACTTACTAAGTGCTGCCTGTCAGGTTTTCCTAGTCTGCAAAGGGAAGTTTTGTAGCTCATTGGTAGGGCAGCTGCCTTGCATGTTATAGGGCCACTGGTGTAACTCCTGACTTTCAACCAAAAAGAAGAGATGCGTCAATACTGAATACTGGATAAGAAGAATGACACAATAGTCAACACTTCCTGACATATCCTTCCCGAAGTTCTATTCTAATATACTGTATCACAGTCTCCATTCTTGAACTGACTGAATGGGGTAAATGATTGTTTTGTGCCCTGCTCATATCAAGAAACATGCTGGAAGTGACTATGAAGAAGTTAAACATATTTTAAAACTCAATGATCTAAAGAGGTTTATAATCTCCTGTCTCCATCAAGGCAAACACTGGGGGAGATTAGAGAGAAGGTAACTTCATGTTTAAGAATAATTGGGTTGAAGATGTCGAGCTCAGTGGTGATATTAAGCTGCCTTCCCAGAATTGTAGACCAATGCTGTGGTGATGAAAACATCTGGACAATTCCTCTGTAGTTCCCTTTGGCTCCCTTCTACTGTTGTCTATGTTTGATTTAGTTTTTGTGTTTTACACTTGCTGTCATTTCATTCATTTCCATGAAAGCAGATTCTTAAAAGCTGGTAGCATAATAGCAATAAGAGGAGCATGGAGCTGTTTTACAAGCCAATAATCTGGTACTCTTCTTGAAATACTCTAAGCAGCCATCGGCCTTATAGTTTATCCACCCGGGAACCAAATTATTGCCTCATAAAACAGCTCGGCACTTCTATTATGGCTTAAATATAATTGTATTTAAAGACCTTGTTGGTTCCATTTAGGAAAAATTAGCTTTTATCTTATTAAATAAAAAGGAGCTCCTAATAACTTTAATGATTTTGTATGAATTAATGTAATATTTAGAGCGTCATGTGCAAATATCCTCAAGTATGGTAACAAAAAACCAAACCATGAATTGTCTTTCAAAATTATTTTTTCAATTACCAGAGTGCATTCCACCAAGACTGTATATGAAAACTAATATATTGACCTTGACCCAAAAGCTCAAATCTCTACCTGTCCCGTGGCTTCACTGTTCTTTCCTATGGTTTTGAAGGTAAGGTGGACATGTGCCTTCGGTCATTCCAGATATGTACACAATGCACCAGAATTTAATTTATGGATGTCCTATTCTTTTAGATAAAAACATAAGAGAAATTCTGCTGGATCAGACCAAAGGCACATCAGGTACAACATCCTAGTCTCACAGTGGTGAACTATATGTCTATGGGAAGCCAACAAAGAGGCCATGGGCACAATTGTCCTTTTCAACTCATGATCCCCAGCAAATGGAGGCAATGTTGCTATAATAGCTACTAGCTATTTAATGCCTTATCCTCCAGCGAAGATAACCGCAACGATCAGAAGGATACCCAAACAAAAAATTAAGGAAGAGTGGAAATATGTGGATGAGTATTTTTATAAACAAAAAATAAGTTCAAAGTTGGTAATATGTTTAGATTAAGAGGCACAAGATGATAAGAAATATGGGAATGAGGAGAAATGTAGTTTAACTATTAAAGAGAAGGAGAAGCTTAGTAGAAATTAATTATGAGATGGAACCGATTATAAGTGTTTGGAAGTCGAAATCTTATCCTGTCTTTCCTAACTTTTACTCACCCTTTCCTCTTCCCTTCTCCCCTCTTCATACCCCACCCTCCCCCTCTTTCCCCCCACCACTGACTTACCTTGGACACCTCCCCTTGCTCTCCTCTCTCCTTTTTTCTGTTCTTGTCTTCTTTTTCTTCCAGGTTGGTGGCCAATCAATTATGGAGTTTAATTATATGTTGAGCACATTCCCCTTGTTCATTCTTTCCAGCACCACAAAAACATTTCATGTCCTGCTTCAATAGACATCTAGTTGGACACTGTGGGAACAGAATGAAGGACTAGATAATACAGCAGAGTATGGTTTAATCTATTTTAAACTTAGCTTATCGCTTTAACAATACTTCATTTATAACTTAGCATATAGGCTTATAGTATGGTTGGCAGAATTTTGAAACTGATGTCAAGATCCCAAATCCCAGGATCCATCTCCAAAATGGTCACAGAATCATTGAATGGTAGAGTTGGAAGGGACCCCAAGCGTAATCTAGTCCAACCCCCTGCAATGTAGGAATATGAAGATTTTGATGCAATATTGTATTGATTGTTTGTTACCTTATACTTTCAGATTGATTAATGTGATGTACTTGTATAACCTGCAAATTGACTGCCTCTGAAGAACTGTACACACACCTGCTGAGATTAAGACTTTGACAGACTACCTATGTGAGGCAAGCGAAAAGGACCAGGATTCAGTACTCTTAACCAACCAACCAAACAGGTGATCCATGTTGTTTACTATGAGTCACCTCAGGGCATGAATGAGAAACCTCCTAATGATGTTTGACGCCAGTTCCCATCAGTACCACAGTTAGGGAAAGCAGGAGTTACAATCCAACAAAATCTGCCATAGTTTCTCCAGGTCTTTCTTAGGATATACATGAACTGATCGCACATGCAAAAGTGTGTAATGCTAACTCTCCACAGCTAGGGCCCAAACCGCCAAATTTGATGAGCACAGCAATATGTAAGGAGATGAAACTACACACCAACATTTTGCATATGGAACCCAGTCTGGAAAGGTATCTAGATGCAGACTTTTTCCATGTATTGGGCACTTTAGAGATAGGGATAACTGGTGGTTTTGCACTTCTAAAATTAGAGGTCTTGTCTCTAATTTCTCCTACTTACTGATTTCTCCTACTTACTGACATACTTATGTATGATTGATACACTATGAAATTTATTCCACTGAGTAGTAGCAAAGTGCTTCTTTATGGTTGTTTTGTTTCTTACAATCTTGGGGATACATGAAAAGTACATAACCTTATGTTCAGAGCCCTCCACCCCATAACACCTCCCTATAAAACATTGCCAAGTTCAGACATAATCAGCCTGGGATCTTTCCTGCTTTCTGTCTTTGAAAATTGAGGGTTACCAAAAGCCTAACAAAAATACATTTTTGGTCTGTTAAAAAGTCAGAGTTTGACATTATTTCTATCCTGTTTGTTTGCCATGCTTCTGTGATGCTGAAATGCTTTTCAGGGAATTCCCCCCCCCCTTGATCAAGCTAAAAATAATTCTATAACCTTATGACTTCCACCCTGAAATGACAAATAAGATCTGTCTCTGCCCTATCCTCCCACCACTCTGGTAGATGCCTATGGTACACTAGTTTTAGATGTATAGGTATAAATGGGATTTTCACCTTTTGTGTCTAAAAGCTGCTAAATAAAACAGATGATCTCTGCTGACCCTGATGTGAAATTGCAAACATTACATCAATAAACCCACTTCTTAAAGGAAATCTATTTATTTTTAGTCTGAGACTGCTCATGGTTCGATCATTTCTATTATGAATGTCTAACTTCTTAAACAAAAACAAAAACACAATATGAATCCTAATGAATAAATATATGCAGCAAAGCACAACATTCTAAGGAAATGTGCCCTCCATCCATTCTTAAGGGGTGTGAAATAACCATATGGGTGGGGAGAAGAAATGCATTAGTCCTCACTAGCATTCCAGTCATTCACCAACACATGGAGGAGGATCACTCAAAGTGTATATTGTGGGGCTCTTCATGTATTTGAGAACCATGCAGCTACTGCTACAGTCACAGTCACAAAAAAACAGTAAAGACACCGGAACAGCCTCTCATGAGTGACGTCAACATCTCCCAAAGCTCTGTGAGAGGACATCCCTAGTAAAGTCATTCCTTGATTGGAAGCCAGAGCTATCAATCAACAAAATATACCACTTCCCCACCCCATGTTTTACTTTTATGTGGAGCTTGCCTGTGGGATAACCACAAGGCATCAATTTTCTCTTAATGAGCAACTGCTCTCCCAAGCTCTAAAATGGATTTTGGGACAGACTGCTTCACTTCTGACCGCTTTGGGCAAGACCATCTTTGCTTTGGGAGAAGGTCTGAATAACTCAGAAGTTGGCCTGCTTCAATTTGGCATTCAGGTTATCCAAAGTGGGCCTACACCAATTCTTTAATGCCTGTATTTTAAGTCTTGCAGCACTGGGGGGGGGGATCCCACTTTTTTTTTGCATTCTTCATCCATTAATGAGAAAAGAAATTGCATTAGAAAATTACCAAAGTGGAGACAAAAAAATGTTGAAATTCTCATGGGTGGGGTAAAGGGCTCTTGTGTTTATCTCATTTACCAGGTGTCCAATGGGTGTTTGTGATTGGCCTTTATTTTATTCTACAAATCCCCCTCTCTAGCGGCCTGCACTCTGCAGCTTTCCTGGCTTTTTTTTTGAAAAACCCATGACATCCAGTACTAGTCAGTCTTCTTGGCTTCCTATGTTTCAGTTAAAGACGAAGATGCCATGAGGTAATTTCTCTCATGGGGCTTTTTGAGATCAGGAAGCACAGGTAGCCAGGAAGCTTGCAGAGTACTAGGGAATTGTTTAATAAAACACACAACATCCTGACTGCTTCATAATGGCAAAGTAAGTTCAACCCTACTCCTAAAATAATTCCAATGATTCCCCCCATTATTTCTTTAAAAAATAAGAAAACAAAAATAACTAAAGATACTAGGTTGTGCAACATAGTTAGTAAGAGGTATATAACAATTGTTATATACATCTACGTACATTCGTAGGCTCCTTGATCACAGCAGTCATGAAATTAAAAGACGGCTGCTTCTTGGGAGGAAAGCAATGACAAACCTAGACAGCATTTTAAGAAGCAGAGACATCACCTTGCCGACAAAGGTCTGTATAGTTTAAGCTATGGTTTTCCCAGTAGTGATGTATGGAAGTGAGAGCTGGACCATAAAGAAGGCTGATGATCACCAAAGAATTGATGCTTTTAAATTATGGTGCTGGATGTGACTCTTGAGAATCCCATGGACTGCAAGAAGATCAAACCTACCATTCTGAAGGAAATCAGCCCTGAGTGCTCACTGGAAGGACAGATCCTGAAGCTGAGGCTCCAATACTTTGGCCACCTCATGAGAAGAGAAGACTCCCTGGAAAAGACCCTATGTTGGGAAAGATGGAGGGCACAGGGAGAAGGGGACAACAGAGGATGAGATGGTTGGACAGTGTTCTCGAAGCTACCAACATGAGTTTGACCAAACTGCGGGAGGCAGTGGAAGACAGGAGTGCCTGGCGTGCTATGGTCCATGGGGTCACAAAGTCGGACACGACTAAACGACTAAACAACAACAACAATTTATGGATTAACAAACGTGGTACCATGAAAACATCAAAAGAGCATAAAAACATAAAAAGTGTATCTGAAGAAGTGTGCATGCACATGAAAGCTCATACCAATGACAAACTTAGTTGGTCTCTAAGGTGCTGCTGGAAGGATTTTTTGTTTGTTTGTTTTGACTACGCCAGACCAACACGGCTACCTACCTGTAAATAAAAAGAGCAGCTCCTGAAGTTCCAATTATTATGTATGCTTCCATGACTTTTCTGTTATTTTCCAGCTTGTTAGTGTGTGCAATAAATTGAGACCAAGTGCCTGTAAATATGTTTGTGCCCCCATCCCCGTTCAGTAAAGGCTTTGGATATGTTTTTCCAGGAAGCCTCTAAGGAAATTCTAAAGCACCTTGAGCCTGAGGCAGAAAGTAAAAGAAAACTTTCAAGAAGTTTAGACGAGTTTCATACACAGCACTGGTTTTAAACATGGGAAAGTTCTGTATGAGACTGTATGAAACAGCAGGTGCAAAGTGTAATCATTAGAACTGTCACGTTGTGATTTGGGACAAACTGTCATGGGGGGGGAGTTGAGTTTCATAAGAATACTAAGATACATGGATTGAATAGCCTACGAGGAGCTTGTGAATCCTGTAACCGTTGACTTGCTTCAGATATCAAGATTTACTCGCCTATCGTAGAACTGCCAAAGTGTGCCAAATGGTGACCACAGTTGAGTCACTGGTCACCTCTGTAATGTCTGTATCATAGTACAGTAAGCCTGCAACTTATGCACATTTAACATACGTACATCTAGCTTTGCATGTGTGGCAAAAAAAAGAAGAAAGAAAGAAAGAAAGAAAGGAGGCAGGAAGTGTGTGTGTTGGGGGGGTGTTTTATAGGAAAAATGACTTTGGCAATCCCACGCGCCATTGAAGCAAATATGTCTTGACTATATATGTCGTTGGTTTTAGGCATGATCCCCAAAATATAACCGCTGTGTATGTTGCAGGCTTATTGTAATGTCTCTGCATTGGCTGATACCATTACTAGGATTTAATAGAATCTAAATACAAATTTAAATATGAAATTTCACACATACTTTTTAAATAAATAAATAAATTGAAGACTGATGTAGAAAAGGGATGGAACAGATTTATTAATAAATGTGTACACAATGGTCATGGACCAGAAATACAATGATCTTCCCATCCCTAAACTGGATTGGATTCAGAGGGACTTATAAAACTATTTTATAAGACTTTATATCCCAGTCATAAATGGTGAGCATGTTGCATCAGTGTGACATTAACATTGGCAACTGCCCCTGTCTGTGCATTTCCCAATTGTTTTAGAAATGTTTCCCACATCTCTTTTGCAAACTATCAATATGATTATAATTTCACAGTCTGTGCAAGCAGATGGAGGATGTGAATTGGGAAGAGAGGAAGCTTTTTTTCCCTGACAAATTATTACTGCAAGATGTTTTCAGGACAGAAGTTAAATACCAAGGCTGCGTTTTGCAGTAAAATATTTTGGAGTATTCTAGTCAGTTTATTATGTTAAAACTACCAATTCCTGAATGTTCTAGCTGTATAATAATACTTTTTTTGCTGCTTATGGGGAAAAAAAGAAAAACCTTCAGCAAGAAACAGAGATAAATATTTCATACTGGCAAAAATTCAGGGAATTCTCTTTCTACACTGTTCACTACAAATCACAAAATGCAACAGGAGAACTCTATCAAAGAACCTGTGATTCTGAATATTAGCTAGCCATTGTCATCATGATTCATCCACAAACATGTTTAATAATGCTTTTTCCCTTCCCTGCATCATCGAGTGCACTTATTTGTTTACTGTTTATTTTCCTAGGTCTCTTTCACAAAGTTGTGGCTTCTTTGAGCAGGTTAAAATCCTCTGTCTTTGCCTCTCTCATTTCTTTCATTTCCAGCCTCAAATGATTATTGCTTTGATTGAATACAACGAGTATTGTCGCCTTCAGATCTGAAGACTGTGCCTGCAAGGATACAGCTTGTAATGGAATCCAAAAACTCCAACCTTCTTTTTCTTTCGGAGTCACTGCCTCTGCCAAGAATTCTGTCCTTCCATAATGGAAGGGTAGCTGACTCAGCCTGAGCCTTAGCTTTGGGTAAATCCACAAGATAGTGATTTCCCTGAGTTCATCCATCAAGCAGGTAGGGAGAGGAGACATTTCCTCAAGCACAGCTCTTAAGGTTGCTTCCACGAGCTAAAAACAATGTGTTAAGTAACACCAGCTGTGTGCATCTGCAGAATATGGAAAGCCTAGGGTGTTTTCTGATTGGTCACTTGCTTCCCTTCCAGATCTGTCATCATCCCCTTAAAAAAGCATCATGAAAACAGACAGTTAGAACTTGTCTTAATTTTCGTTTTGCCTGGGAAAGCCTTGTTTGTCCTGTTTCAGGATGTAATCCACGGCATCAGTGCATAGATGCTGCACTTTCATTTGTAAGCTAGTGAAGCTAAGAGAGCCATTCAAACTCTCCTTATGTTAGGCTGTGGCTTGTGTTTCCATTTCCATCTTGCAGCTGCATGGCGTCCTGTCTGAACCCAATCAGCAGGTGCCCTGAGTTTGTCACATGCAGAACTCTTTCTGTTCCCCTGCAGTTCGTCTTCTACCAAAAAGGAGCTATTCATTTCTGACCCCTGTCAGAAATCACACACATTACACAATTTATGTAAATTGCAATTTCATTACTTTATTCCGCACCATTTCAATAAAAGGGGAGGGAAAAACACAGCATATTACGTTTGTGGACTCAACAGAGAATACTGCTTGTCTTCGCTGGATTGATCCCCGTTCCGTACATGGGACAAATAAACAAGCATTGGCAACTTCTCCTCCCAATTCCATTTTCACTGGAATCCTCTGACATCTCTACCCGCATTTTCTGCTGTGATTACGATAAGCAGCAATGATAGTTCCATTGCTCCTCAAAGCCCTGACTGTCAAGTGTGGGGGTTGGATTGAAATCTAAGTTTAGAATCTATGTCAAGCATAGTGATGTTAAAAAAACAATACTATTTCTATTTTAATGAATCCTCTGGTTTCTTTTACCAACTTTCTCTGGAAATGTTTAAAAGGCTTGAACTACAACTCTGGAGTGATTTAAATTTATTTGCAATGCAGGATCTGTCTCGCCCCCTGGCCTAACCATTCACTCATGCAGCAAACTTTTAAGGATAGGTACTGTAAGAAAGATACTTCTCTGGTAAAGGTTTCTACTTGGAGCTACCACAATCCAGAAAGCAGGAGTACGAACTGTACTATCAAACATGTGATGTTTTCTATAAACTGATCTTGTTGTTGTCGTTTAATCATGTCCGACTCTTTGTGACCCCATGGACCATAGCATGCCAGCACTGCACGCCTCCCGCAGTTTGGTCAAACTCATGTTGGTAGCTTCGAGAACACTGTCCAGCCATCTCGTCTTCTGTCGTCCCCTTCTCCTTGTGCCGTCCATCTTTCCCAACATCAGGGTCTTTCCCAGGGAGTCTTCTCTTCTCATGAGGTGGCCAAAGTATTGGAGCCTCAGCTTCACAATCTGACCTTCCAGTGAGCACTCAGGGCTGATTTCCTTCAGAATGGATAGGTTTGATCTTCTTGCAGTCCATGGGACTCTCAAGAGTCTGCTCCAGCACCACAATTCAAAAGCATCAATTCTTCGGCAATCAGCCTTCTTTATGGCCCAGCTCTCACTTCCATACATCACTACTGGGAAAACCATAGCTTTAACTATACGGACCTTTGTTGGCAATGTGATTTCTCTGCTTTTTAAGATGTTGTCTATCTGCATGCTAACATATTTTTTTAACTTCATTTTATCAAGGTAATTTATATGCAAGCAAGTATAAATATACCAGTAAGTGTAACTATATCTTCACACATCCAGTCACAAATGTTATTTGAAAAGATACACATCTACCTGTGTGTTTATTTACCACCTGGCTTTAGTGTATCTCAGACTCCTCCTCAATTACTTAAGTTATGGCTGTTTCACACAGCAAAGCAATTTTCTAGTAACACAAATTAATGGGATTTATTTCTACCTGTTTTTTGTCTAGACAATCTTCTGGTGACACCCTCGTTAATTAAGTGCTCATAACACAAATCGGCTTCTTAAGCTGATGAGTTTATTAGTTGGACAGTATGTGTTTAAGATGTCTCCACTATATGTAAATGAAAGCAGAAGGGTGAGGTTGCATGGATAAACATTAGAGCTGCCATACTAGTAGATTTAAAGATGAAACCCACAAATCAGTAAATGCAGAGCTTTGTTACAAAAACCCTACACACTTTTTTTTGTAAAAAGAAAACAACATAAACACATGGAGAGACAAATCATAACTGTCAGGGAGGGAGGGAGATGATTTTTTCTTTTTCTTTTTCTTGGTCACACAGAAGACTACAAATCAATTTGCCATTGCAAGCATCACTCTTTTATTTTCTGCAATGCAGACACATCATCAACCTTAATGATAAAAACCTTCCTCCCCCCAAATAATTCTTAAGCCTTAGGAATAAGCACCTCTTTGGCACCCGGAGCAAATATCCCACAAACATCATCAATCTCTTTCTGAGCATGATTTACAGCCTCTCCTTTTGGCCAAATAAAGACATTCATGGGCACGTCCCTGCAGGGATTCTCCCCCACTTTGCCCTCTAAATGCAGACTAGCAGCCTGGCATGAACACGCCAATGCAGAAGCACACGCAGAAAATTGGGAGATGGAGGAAGCTTGTACAAATTGGTCATATTGGAGGTATCTGCCCAGCCTCTCAAATGTGGGTGCAATTTTAGACTAGTAATGCTGAGGACATAGGATCAGCGTAGTGTACATGATAAAATGGGTTTCCCTTGAAACAGGAATAATTGTTCAGCCTGGATGTGACCATCTGGTCCTCTACTGTATCCCTTCTGGGTGGATGCCTAGGTGATACCAAAGAAGCAGCAGGCATTTAACCACAGTTCTGGATTACCTGTATACTGATGCCATGTGCACAGTATTATGCCTTCCCCTGAGATTACCACAATACTCCCCCACCATGTGTATGGTACTCTGATCCATTGGGAAGTGAAGTGGCTTTCCATTAAGTGAATTCCCCATCTGTCTTCAGCAGTTCTGGCTACCCCTAGTAGGGTATTAGTGTTGTGGTGGTTGAAAGCCCTGCAGCCTGCTGAAAATTTGGGCCATATTTCACAGCTGTAGAGCATGCAATCTAGCCTTTCCACAAACTGATTTTATTTAACCAGCAAAGTTGCAATCTATATCCAGGCTGTGTTAGTGCCCATTTATTGGAAAAGTCCATATACAGAACTACAGTGGGGAAATTCCAGATGATGGGCCTTCATTTAATTCATAGACTTTCAAGAGCTGCATTCTAATTCAGGGCATTGTGCCATTGTAACTGTAAACTCAAGTAATTCATTACCTTACAGTTGCATATTTAAATACAGTGGTACCTCGCAAGACGAATGCCCTGCAAGACTAATTTTTTGCAAGACAACTGCATCTTGCAATCTGATGGTGACTCGCAAGACAAATTCATTTTGCGAAAAATTCGTCTTGCAAATCGCGGTTTCCCATAGGAATGCATTGAAGTTTAATTAATGCGTTCCTATGGGCAAAAAAAGAATTAAATTCGTCTTGCGAGGCACCACTGTAAATCCTAAACAGTTCATTTATTTAGAATAAATTATATACTTCAACCAGATCCCCCCCCTCAATAGTCCAAGCACTTCCCCCAGTAATGGCTGTCTTCATCAGTTCTGCCAGACATGCAAGTATCTACTATTTCACTCAATATAGACATCTTAAAGATCTGTCTATGTTTCCAACTAATCATAATGTTTGTATGCTTTCCTGATGGAGTATAGTTTTTCTGTCCTTGATCATGACTGCAGGTTAGGTACAATTAATAATGTATGTACATCTGTTTTAGTAAGTGCATGGAATAAGACTTTCTGGAGTACATTAAATGTATTCTGCTGCGGTTCACAGATTCTTTTCCTGAGTGTCAAGGAAGGCATCCGGTAAGAGTTCATTTATCAGGCAGCCAGGGAACATCGCGTGGCATCAGATGAGGTTGTACCATTCAGGATCCAGGCTAGGGGGGTTCCATGCTCTTGCCCAGAATTTCACCTGGACAGTGTTACTGTGCTGCAACTATTTTTAGAAATCTCCTGTGTATGTATTGGTACACACACTGTTCTCCACTTCAGGAGGTGAAAATATAATAACTGAAGTAGGAATAATAGGCCACGGCATTCATATCACTGCATCTGGAAGAGTGGTACTCATTATATTGCCAGGGCACAACATATTAAAACTAGTGATGCATAAAAACAGCAACAACCACAGAACCAAAAACCTTCGAGCCACCTGCCTCAAAGGTCCATTGTGTGGTAATTGAAATATTTCTTTGTCCTCTATTTTCAGCGGCAAAATGTCTTGGGCTGGACTTGGTTGCACAGATGGATATGTGCAGAAGTGTGCATGCACACGGAAGCTCATACCAATGACAAACTTAGTTGGTCTCTAAGGTGCTACTGGAAGGATTTTTTTATTATTTTGTTTCCACTACGTCAGACCAACACAGCTATCTACCTGCTTAGAGAGAGGAAGAGATATATAGCAATTGCACTCCATCCTTAGCTCACTTTCCTGGAAATCTGGCATGTAAGGCTTCTCTTGAGATATGAATAAACTGGGATGTCTGCCAGCTCTTGAGAGCTGCCATGGGATGACCCTGTCACAAGAAACAGCAGTCACGTATTGCCGGAGAATTCAGCCATAGCCATCAGGAGGCACATTATCCATGACTTCTTGCTGCACTCCATTAAAGTTAATTCACATTGTGTTAATGAGGACACATTAACACTTAACTCCTCATTACTACCTTAAGCCCATTTTTATCAGTTGGAGCAAGGACTTTGCATATTGCTCAATGCTCAGGGGCCTGATTCTGTTTCCATTATTCATGATAAGCAATGCAAAAGTATTCTCTTTGAAATCACAGTGGCTGCAAATTTTGGAAACGGCTGAAAAATGTGAGAAGAGATAATAGCAAGAAGACCCATCATTTGCACAGAAAATTTGGCTTAGACTGCATTATGGGCTACAGAGACTGCACTTCGCTTGCATTAGTAATCGAGCTGTCACCTTACACGGATAAGAGGTCACCCATGTATGGGCCAGAGACTACTCTTCATTCAAAGTTCCATATGTTAGGAGGTCCAGGCTACCTCATGCCTAATGAAGGATCAGAAGGTACAGCAGCCAGATCTCTCAGGTTCATTTGGAATTGTCATTTAGAAACTTTAAATAAAGGCATTATTGCAATGGCAGTTGAATGATAACCACTCCTATCTCTGCCTTTATTAGCAAGTGTTCTTTGATTTCTAGGTATTACAGAAAAGCACTGTTCTGGTCTAAGAGAGGAACAAAAACTTAGAAGTTTCCAAGTCCTTAATTCACTGTATATATTGGAGATATGAAACTTTTCCTATAATATATATTAAAAGCTGCCAGGGTGGGTTCAAAGACCACAGAGATAGCAAATGTTTCCTGGGGTGACAGCATGGTTTAGGAAGAAGTGGCGACACCCTTTCTAAAGAAACCAAGCCTAGCCCCATGGCTCTGAGACACATTGCTATCTAGTCTCGATTCTTATATTTTTAGGCAAGAGGTTGGAGATGGTGGTGACCTCTCAACTCCAGGTGGTTTTAGAGGAAACAGATTATTGGGATCTGTTCCAATCAGGATTCCACCTTGGTTTGGAGACAGAAATAGTTTTGTTTGCTCTGCTAGATGATCTGTATCAAGGAAGGAATGTGAGGAATCCAACCTTTCTGGTTCTGCCAGACCTCACAAGCTTCTTATATCACCAACCATGATATCCTGCTGGAAGCCCTAGTTGGGTTGAGCTTAGGAGATGCTGTGTTCTTGTGGTTCTCATCCTTTCCAACAGGTGATGTTGGGGGATGCTCAGTTCTACCCTGAGGTGTTCCCTCTTGCTATTTAACATCTTCCCATGCTATTTAACATCTGCATGAATTAGCTGAGAAAAGTCATTCAGAAGTTTGGGCTGTGTGTGATGCAGCTTTACCTCTCTTTTCTATCTACGAAACCCAGGGCAGCTGTGCAGATCCTGAACACGTTTCTGGAAGCAGATTTGGAATGGATTAGTGTAAACAGGCTGAAACATGATCCAAACTAGATGGAGAAACTGTGTGATATGGATGGTGGCAGAGGCAGTTTTAGAGAAGTGTGGTCCATGCAGCTGTACTGGGCAGTACAATGCTGTAGAACGGAGTGTGACTTTTTGTGTTGCGCAGGGTGCTGCTGAAATGTGAGAGACCAAAGTCTTCCACTGATGGTGGTGTGTGAAAGTTCCTAGATGGGGTTGCACTCAGCCTGCAACTTGAGAGATTATCCAGTAACAACTTCATAACTCTCATATGGTCTTAACTTCTTGTATGCAGTCTTGAATTCCTGAACCTTGTCCCTTGATCCTAGCCCAGGCTTCCCACCACCACCCAGTCTCTGTAAGGGGCTTGGGACTGCTGAGTCTGTACCATTTCTCTGCTTAAATAACAGTATCTTCCTTACTTATAAGTTACAGCCCCTGCCATCATGTTTTGAGAATGAGCCAGGACAGGATGGCCCTTGGGTGCACCATCTTCCACCATTGGTGGTATGACAACAATAGGGAGAAAGTGTTCTTTCTCCATTAGGGTAGGAAAAATGCATCAGCCCTTGAACTTTGACTTCAGCTGTTTGCTCACCTCCTGCTATAGTTGATATAAGCCCTGAAAGGCACAAGAATTAGCAGGATCTATGCTTCAGATTCTCTCTCCACTGCCCACCATAAGATTCTCTGCTAATATACCCAAAGAAATGAAAACCATTGGACATCTTTGCCCTTTCGGTTCTTATTTAAGCTGTGTGGCAAGCCTGTTAACAGTCCAGATCAAATTCTAAGTACAATTCATACTCACCATCATCATCATCTTTTATTGGTATCCTGCCCTCCCCTGCCGGAGATGGGCTCAGAATGGCTAACATCATATTAATAACACAATATACATAAAAACAAGCAATCAATCAATTAAAATGCATCCCAAAATTAATTCAAATAAATTAAAATTAAACTAAACTAATGGCAGTCCTCAGGTTAAATTGAAAGCGGTTAACACTCACCAGGGCCAACTGTTTTCACTGATATTATAAGGACCTGTGAGTGGGCTGGGAAACCTCCTTCGTGCTTGTTCTCATACAAAGAGAAAATTAGACAGACTGAACCCTGACCAAAGGCCTGGCTGAACAGCTCTGTCTTGCAGGCCCTGCAAAAAGATGTCAAATCTTGCAGGGCCCTGGTCTCTTGTGAGAGAGTGTTCCACCAGGCCGGGGCCACGACTGAAAAGGCCCTGGTCGAGGCCAGTCTGACCTCGATGGGGCCCAGGATCTTCAGGGTGTTGTTATTAGCAGACTGTAGGGCCCTCCGGCCATCAGAAAATCTTCCAACCCAAGCCCAAACTGAAGGGAATGGGAGCTATATAAGAACACAGTAATTCTGTGGAGCTTGTTCAGAAGAACGATCTGGTGGTGTTTTGTGCCAGTGTTTGTTTTTTTGAAACGATAATAGCCATGAAATGAAGCACTTCGAAGTGCTAATTCTACTGAGTACTTGATATTTACAGATCAGCCCCGGTTGCTAAATCATTGACACTTCTAGGTTTCACAGTGCAGTGTTGTGTCAAGTTATGTGAGTCTTTCCTCTAAGATTCCTCAGTTTCATTATCCTCTGATCTGTGTGTGCTGAGGGTGGAGGAAAGGAGTGATCCTGGAGTGGGAGCTCTGAAGAGTTTTTTGTGTGAAGCATGCCAAAAATGTGATACACATATATTAATTTTATGAGGCATAATCATCTCTAATAGTTCAGGAAACCCAAAATTTGCGGTGTTGTCATGGAGCCAAAGAAACTTCCATTTGTGACAGCAGCCGTTAAGAGCCTATTTGGGACATAATTGAGTTGCTATGTTTTCCTTTTAATTTCACTACCTGATGATACCTGAGAGCAGTAGAGTTTGCTTCAGAATCCCATTAGGTACCATTATGAGATCCTATTTCCTAGGTTTGAAAAAATCTAATTGTCAGTCAATGTGTTACAGCAAGCCTAGCTTTTGTTTGACTCTCCTGGTGATACACTGTGGGAAAGAACACAAAAGGACTATGCTTCATCATTCTGTCAAGGAGGTTTCTTAACAAATTACATTTACCCTCAAAAGAAAACACAGAGAGACTTTTCTGTAGCTTTAACAATTCTCATACTTCATATCTTCTTTTCCAGGCCATTCAAGGGAACAAATATACAATCCCAGAGCACAGAGAGATACTGAAATCGATAGCTTTAAAGACTTATGAATAAATCTAGATGATTAATAAAAAAAAAAGTCACGTCACTTAATAAATCCTTAGTTAACCTCCATATCCCTCCCCCACCCCCACTCAAAACTGTTTTTGAAGCAATTGGTTTTTGCTGTCCTGGACTGACTGTAAGGGACTGTTGTCTATTATAGAGGAATAGATATCTTTCTTGTTGGTTGGTTTGGGACTATAGGAGAAACAGTTGAGACCTGCCCTACCATATAACTCCAATGTGTATCGGTGAGAGATGGCATGTCTCTTGGCTGAGGGTGGGAATGTTAAAAGCTCTGATGCTTCCTGATGCCTATGATCTGGGTTTCAAGACTTTGTGTTACCTGTAACCTGCTGGGAGGAGCCTGTGATGTAAAGAAGACAGGCAAAGAGAGATTATATCTAGAGGTAGACAGCCTGCAGAATTTCTGGAGTATATCTAGTGGTAGGAAGGCTAGTGACAGAACTTGGCATAAGAAGGGGAAACTTTGCACATCTGGAAGAGAGGCAAATAAAGAAGAATAGAAGTACCTGAGAGTAAGATTCTTCTGAGAGTCTGGTAAGGAGTAGAACTGTTTAAGGGAAAGCAGATGGCATTTTAGTATATTTTGTTTTGTTATTTTGCACTATTGCGGAATTTGCAGATTTTCTGTAATATTTGCATATTATTATTATTTTTAAAAAAATTCCCCATCTTAGTAAACTTTTCACTTGTTCCATAAACTTGTTCTGTCTCAGTTTATTGAAAACACTCTCACTCCTGGAAGCCATAACCTGTGCTACCTTGAGAGGCTTCAAGGAGAACCCAGGAATGTGTTTAGGTAGACTGATAAAGGACAGCCTGGTAGAGAAAATTCCTTCCTTTATCCAATGACAGTGAGAAACTTAGGTTAGGCTGGGTGGTTGCAGGAGATCTTCCGTAGCCTGCAGGGAAAGTTCCTAACTCACTGAGCGTTTGAGACCCATTGGTTACCCTCACCTGGTTTAGCTAGTCGGTCAAAGCTGTTTCCCGGAGTGTTGCTGGCCGCTACCATACGCTGAGAGCTTCTAGGAGACACAGGTGAGTTCTGAGTGCAGGGTAGAGATCAGAAGGAGCATGGCTTGTATCCCACCAGAGATCCTGCCCCTCCCCTAACACCCCATACACCTCGGTTGAAAATTAAACAGCCCAGTTCAATGTGGATTATTTCTTTGCAAAACAACCTAGTAATGGTAAAAGTTTAGATCAGCTGAAAAAGAATAACGTGAAACTGATTCTAAAGTTAGCACCATTTACTGTAAAAGGGAAAGGGAAAGTGCTTTGTCAAAGGGGCGGAAATGCAATTACAAAATCCAGCATGTGCTTCAGATTCTACCTAAGCCTTTCATAAGCTTCAATTTGAAGAGGGTTTCTGAACCTTAAACCTTCCAAAAGTGGCTTAATTGATCCAAAGAGCTATCAGTTCAGTTCAATGGAATTTGGAACGATGTTTCTCTTGCACAAAGTGTGATCACCAGAACTGAGAGTCAATGCACTCTCGTCTCAGACCATACATTTTGTAGGGCAGGGCTGTGAAGACTAGAGTGTCCTAATTTAGAGCGAGAGAAAATGTGGTGGTTGCTATTGTTAAACAATTGGGAGTTGGGAACAGCACCATATCTCGGGCTGCTCCTGGACAAAATTCATAATCCCCTGGTTCACAGTAGGAACCTTGGCAGGTCTCCTGCCTACCTCGCTCCTAAAGCAGGCATTACGACAACTGCAAAATGAGATGCAAGAATATATGAATGGCCAAAATGACAAAGGCGGGACTAAAACCCAATTGCATTGCACCTAAACAAACAAGCAGTTGTCCCCATTAAATAGTAGACTTTTATAGTTTTTTATTTTTTTAAGAAATTGGGATACTGCAGGGAAGCCATCTGATACATTCTGCAGCACTATATGACACTTCCGATCATAGCAGCCATGCAGTGTCTTTGTGCATGTGTGGGGTACATAATCTTCAACAGCTTGGTATGACATTGAGCTTTGAAGCACGTTGGTCACAGATGAGATGATCACTGTGGCGAGTCCATCTCCAAATGTATCCAGTAGTGCTGACTTGAATGAGCTGTTGGCTTTCCATCTGGAAGACAGAGATGGCATTTCAGCTGTTCTTTGTTAGCTGTAGGTTAATAAAATATAGATAATTTAAAATGAAAATCTCTGTCTCTTCTCTTTCTGGCCTATAGCTAGTCAATGTCATTCCCTGTTTTTGAGCTATGATTAAATGCATATGTTTAAAGTTCACTAATCTCACTTTGCTATCTCCTCCCTCCTTTTTTAAATATTTTTTTTATTCACAGCCCCAACTGCTGTTTATACATTCCAAGCATTATTTTTTGCTGTTTGGTTGGTGACTTAGCATCAGTGCTTCAAACTCTACAGCCTGGAGTGTGGCTTCTAATTTCTCTCATTTATAGGGCCAACTGCAATATTCACCGGCTAAACAATTTTTTTTTTAATTTTTTTTTTTTTGTGGGGAAATATCTGCTAGCCCATACAGTTCCCAGAAAAATACAACACCCGTTCTCTCTTTTGCCTGGAGAAATGACTATTAACTCACCTATTCACCAGGCAGAGAAAAGCCAGATACACAGTTGTATAAAGGCAAAACCGTCCCGTTCGATATATGTATTGATCTAGCCGGAGGGACACAACCACTGGTTGCACTGTTTCAGTTGCACTAAAATCCCCAAGGCTTTAAATAGCTGAGCCAAGGTCAGATAAGCCTGCTGATTGTGTGTCAGGGTCAGTAGCAAATAGATCCCTATAGCAAATGCTCCATACCATTTCCCCCAGAAATCTAAGGCTGCGTTTCTGTGACACAATGGCCTGCACTTGCAAGACGGACTCACTACCATCTCATTGCTGCATGTTTGAAGAACTCTAAATGTAAAAACAATGTTGTATATTGTCTCCCTGCTTATTTAACTTATATGCAGAATTCATCATGTGAAAGGCTGGACTAGATGAATCCCAAGCTGGAATTAAGATTGCCGGAAGAAATATCAACAACCTCAGATATGCAGATGACACAACCTTGATGGCAGAAAGCGAGGAGGAATTAAAGAACCTTTTAATGAGGGTGAAAGAGGAGAGCGCAAAATATGGTCTGAAGCTCAACATCAAAAAAACCAAGATCATGGCCACTGGTCCCATCACCTCCTGGCAAATAGAAGGGGAAGAAATGGAGGCAGTGAGAGATTTTACCTTCTTGGGCTCCTTGATCACTGCAGATGGTGACAGCAGTCACGAAATTAAAAGACGCCTGCTTCTTGGGAGAAAAGCAATGACAAACCTAGACAGCATCTTAAAAAGCAGAGACCTCACCTTGCCGACAAAGGTCCGTATAGTTAAAGCTATGGTTTTCCCAGTAGTGATGTATGGAAGTGAGAGCTGGACCATAAAGAAGGCTGATCGCCGAAGAATTGATGCTTTTGAATTATGGTGCTGGAGGAGACTCTTGAGAGTCCCATGGACTGCAAGAAGATCAAACCTATCCATTCTTAAGGAAATCAGCCCTGAGTGCTCCCTGGAAGGACAGATTGTGAAGCTGAGGCTCCAATACTTTGGCCACCTCATGAGAAGAGAAGAATCCTTGGAAAAGACCCTGATGTTGGGAAAGATTGAGGACACTAGGAGAAGGGGACGTCAGAGGACAAGATGGTTGGACAGTGTTCTCGAAGCTATGAACATGAGTTTGACCAAACTGCGGGAGGCAGTGCAAGACAGGAGTGCCTGGCGTGCTATGGTCCATGGGGTCACGAAGAGTTGGACACGACTAAACGACTAAACAACAACAACAACAACAAATGTAAAAACAACTGCCTTGCTCACAGGCTTTTCAACATCTCTAGGAACTCTTGACCCCTGGAAATGCAAATTGGAGGTGGGGGGCAAAAAAGGCAATTACAGTAGCCTTTCACTTATTCCTAGACCTATAGTTAAAGGTTAATCACATAGTGGGATCCTTGTGGTCAGTGCTTTTTGGTGTGTGGTGGTCATGTGGCCAGCATGGCTAAGCCACTTCTGGCGAACCAGAGCAGCACACGGAAACACCGTTTACCTTCCCACCAGAGCGGTACCTATTTATCTACTTGCACTTTGACATGCTTTTGAACTGCTAGGTTGGCAGGAACAGGGACTGAGCAACGGGAGCTCACCCCGTCGCAGGGATTTGAACTGCTGACCTTCTGATCGGCAAGCCCTAGGCTCTGTGGTTTAACCCACAGCGCCACCCGCGTCCACTATGGGGCTTACCTGAGAGCTAATCTATAAGAAATTCTTACAGAGGACCGTATGTGTTTTGGATGCAGGAACATTCCAGGTCTAGCCCACAGCATCTCCAGATCAAACCCTGAAGAAAGCCACTGCAGTTAGCCAACGTGGAGAATTCTGAGCTAGCTTTGTAGCAGAACCTCTAAGTGGTTTCAATAAATGTTAAAAATAATTAAAGTTCATGGGTGAGCCCCTTGAGGTGGGTTTGTTTCTTCTTCGTTGTCTCCTGGCCTGGAACACAAAAGATACCATTTCCCGCTGCCAATGTCACAGGTTGGCCAACCATATGCTATTAAATTTAAGAATATATAAAAAGTTTCTAGACAAACAACTCTTGCAAAGGCACATTGCAGCAAAAAGGGATGTCACATTATGGAGGTTCCCCCTTTTTTGTATTAAAAACAAAGATTAGGAAGAAATGCAGAAATGCAATAGCTCATATTGCAGACAAAATTTTGAAGGTGCTTTTGAATACCAGGTAACCTGTCCGTTAATGAACCTGGCAGTTCAAGTTGGAAGTCACAGACTTTCAATCACTCGAGTAATCCCATTAACTTCAAGTACCTATGATCTCTCAGGATTGCAGCCTGTCTTATTGATACTGCTCTGGCAATGCAAATAGGCTCTAAACTGAGTTTTAAAAGTGTTACGAGTCACTAAGATTTAAAAAGGCAGTGGTGTTAATGAAATTGGTTTCAGATGCTCTTGCATTAAGTCAATAACAGGCCAAAGAAAGACCTATGACCGCAATTGAACATACTGATTTTTCTCTTTCAGTTTTACACACGTTTTGTTTCCTTAGGTTTGCACTCAGTTACCGATAAAATGCTGGGCTCAGGTATTAGTGCCGTACAGACTATGTTTCCAAAGTGTGATAATGCAAACCGTTGTTCCACAAAGGCACTGGAGAAACTCTTGCAAGGAATATAAAAATGCAAGCAATGACCAAATTTCATGAGCAGCTCTCTGGATGGGTTTACCAGCAATGAAAGTGGCATTTGATCAGCTTCACTGTCATCAGCAGATGTCACTGCAGCCATTAGTAACTAATGAATTGCTCAAGAGGACGTAATGGCTAATTTGTCTGGTCAAAAAGGCAGTGGCACAACCTTTGAAAACTGTGTTCTTATTTAAGCTGTGAGAAAAAAAAATACTCCCTTATCGTTTAATTTTAAAATGGGCTAGGTTCCAAATCAATTAAAGGCCCTAGACAAATTTCCCTGTGAATTTGCAGCAACTAAAGGTTTGCCTTGAGTTGCTGATGGAAGAAGATAGGCACAGCAGAACAGCCAGCGGACCAATGAATCAGATAAAGGAACCAGAAAAGAGATTTATATCCTCTTATTATGAATACGTTGGCTCCCAAAAGGCCATTAAATAAGACGTGTTTGTCTTCTTCAAAAAGCTCCCAGTGGTTTTTAATAATGAACACTTATATTTAAAGGCTTGTCTTTTCAATACTTCTCTGAGTGGCTAGAAAGTATTCAGGCTGCTGTGGTATAAGTTTGGGTTTCCATTACTGATTCCCACCCCCCTTCAGTCTACCATTGTATTCTTTAGAAGAAAATCAGATAGCTGCAAAGATGTTTGCCTCTTCATACTTTAGGTCCCTCTTCCTACGATAGAATCATACAAAGGCAATATAACAAGCAGCCTGTCAAAAATCCACCCCAAGCAGAAAGATCTGGTGTGCTGTGACATTCTCACTAGGTGACTTGCATACTTCATATAAATAAAATAACTTGATGACAGAGTATCATGCACAGAGAATATTAGGGTTCATGGACCAGAAGAGAACTGGAAAGCTGAGGGTCACAAAAGCTTGCAGTGTAACATGCTACTGAAGAAGGGGAAATGGTACTAAATGCTGACTTGGTTGGGATGAACCATTCTGCAACAGAATGTGTCTCTTAAAAAATCCCAAGTCCATTTTAGCAGTGAATGATGAGCATGTGTCAACTGCCAAGGCAGCAGCTGCCTTTCTAGAGATCCTGCTCTGAGAAATACATACTGTGCAGGTGCAAAGCTTTTATTATTTTCAATCTAAACTGCAAACAGATGACCATTTTCAAGGGTAAGGGCATTTGCGCAACACATACCAGGTAATTTGCATGGGAAGCAGATACGATTAAACTTAAAACAGCACGCATAAGTGGTTATGCACAGGGGAATCCGCACAGCATAGTAGTGCTTCAGCATGAAACTGACACATTGATTTCTTGGTATAATTCTGCCATGGATTTTGTTTAACTTTGCCAAATCAAGGCCCATGCAGTAAAAGCGCCAGAAAACATCTAGGGAACATTTACGCAATATCCAACCAGTCATATGTGCCATTCAAGAGGGCCAGCTCTCTACCCCACCAGTCTGTCCAGCTCCACACCAGTGAAGTATTTTCTGACTTAGATCAGACTTCCCCAAACTAAGGCCCGCAGGCCGGATGCAGCCCACGAGGCTCTTTTATGTGGCCCCCAGCACCCCCTTCCGCCCGCTGTCGCCACCCGCTCTTAACGGTGTGGTGCGGTGCGGCTGCCCACTTCCAGATCACCGGAGCATCAGAAATAGCTTATGCGCATGCACAAGCGTCATTTCCGGTGCACTTCCGGGCTGGAGGAGGCCTATGCGCATGCGCACAAGCTATTTTCGATGTTCCAGTGACCTGGAAGTGCACCAAAAATTGCGTGTGTGCATGTGTATGGGCGCATGCTCTGGCCCACAGCACAATTGGCGCTGGCGGCACCGGCCCTTGGCGAGGTAAGTTTGGGGACCCCTGACTTAGATGATGGGAGCTGTAGTTCAAACTGCATCATCCTTCAATGTCTGTATACTAATGCACAGAGCATGGGAAATAAACAAGATGAACTTGAGCTCTTGGTACAGCAAACTAAATATGACATAATAGGCATCACTGAAACCTGGTGGGATGAGTCTCATGACTGGAATGTAGTAATAGAGGGATACAATCTATTTAAGAGAAATAGACCAAACAGGAAAGGAGGAGGAGTAGCTTTATATGTTAGGGATATGTATACCTGTGAAGAGATCCAGGATTTAAAACTTCAAAGCCAAATTGAGAGTATCTGGGTCAAAATTAAGGGAGAGAAAAACAACAGTGATCTCATTGTGGGAGTTTACTATAGATCCCCAAGCCAAACTGAGGACACAGATGATGCCTTCCTGGAACAGATGGCCAAGCATTCCAAAGGAAGCGAGATAGTAGTAATGGGGGATTTCAACTATCCTGATATTTGTTGGATGTCAAACTCAGCCAAGAGCATAAGGTCGAACAGATTCCTCACTGGCCTTGCAGACAACTTCATTGTCCAGAAAGTGGGAGAAGCAACAAGAGGATCAGCCATTTTAGATCTGGTCCTAACCAATAGTGATGACTTGGTTAGTGGGGTAGAAGTGGCAGGATCATTAGGTGGGAGTGACCAGCTCTTCTGGAGTTTATTATCCAGCGGAAAGGAGCAACCAAGCATACTAAGGTCCAAATTCTAGACTTTAAGAAAGCCAACTTCAGAAAACTTAGGGAAACGCTGGGTGAAATCCCATGGACAGTAATACTAAAAGGGAAGGGAGTTTATGATGGTTGGGAGTTTGTTAAAAGGGAGATATTAAAAGCACAACTTCAGGCAATACCAATGAGACGGAAACATGGAAGGTGCCTAAAGAAGCCAGGCTGGCTATCTAAAGAACTTTTGACTGAGTTAAGATTTAAAAGGGATATGTACAAAAAATGGAAAAGGGGGGAAATCTCCAGAGAGGAATTCAAAAATATAGCCAGCACGTGTAGAGACAAAGTCAGAAAAGCTAAAGCACAGAATGAACTCAGGCTCGCTAGAGAGGTTAAAAGCAACAAAAAGGGCTTTTATGGGTATGTCCGTAGCAAAAGGAAAAACAAGGAAACAGTGGGGTCACTCAGAGGAGAAGATGGTGAAATGCAAACAGGGGACAGAGAAAGGGCAGAACTCCTCAATGCCTTCTTTGCCTCAGTCTTCTCCAAGAAAGAAAACAACGCCCGACCTGAAGAATATGGAGCAGATGATTCAGCATGGGAAACACAGCCCAGAATAAGTAAGGAGGTAGTACAAGAATACTTGGCTAGTTTAGATGTATTCAAGTCTCCAGGGCCAGATGAACTACATCCAAGAGTATTAAAAGAACTGGCAGAGGTGATTTCAGAACCACTGGCAATAATCTTTGAAAATTCCTGGAGAACAGGCGAAGTTCCAGCAGACTGGAGGAGGGCAAATGTTGTCCCTATTTTCAAAAAGGGGGAAAGAGAGGACCCAAACAATTACCGCCCAGTCAGCCTGACATCAATACCAGGAAAGATTCTAGAGCAGATCATTAAGCAAACAGTCTGTGAGCACCTAAAAAGAAACTCTGTGATCACTAAAAGTCAGCATGGGTTCCTGAAAAATAAGTCATGTCAGACTAATCTGATCTCATTTTTTGACAGGATTACAAGCCTGGTAGATGAAGGGAACGCTGTGGATGTAGCCTATCTTGATTTCAGCAAGGCCTTTGACAAGGTGCCCCATGATATTCTTGTAAAGAAGCTGGTAAAATGTGGGCTAGACAATGCTACCATTCAGTGGATTTGTAGCTGGCTTACTGACCGAACCCAAAGGGTGCTCATCAATGGCTCCTCCTCATCCTGGAGAGTAGTGACTAATGGGGTGCCACAGGGTTCTGTCTTGGGCCCAGTCTTGTTCAACATCTTTATCAATGACTTGGATGATGGGCTTGAGGGCATCCTGAGCAAGTTTGCAGATGACACCAAATTGGGAGGGGTGGCTAACACCCCAGAGGACAGGATCACACTTCAGAATGACCTTAACAGATTAGACAACTGGGCCAAAGCAAACAAGATGAATTTTAACAAGGAGAAATGTAAAGTACTACACTTGGGCAAAAAAAATGAAAGGCACAAATACAGGATGGGAGACACCTGGCTTGAGAGCAGTACATGTGAAAAGGATCTAGGAGTCTTGGTAGACCACAAACTTGACATGAGTCAGCAGTGTGATGCAGCAGCTAAAAAAGCCAATGCAATTCTGGGCTGCATCAATAGGAGTATAGCATCTAGATCAAGGGAAGTAATAGTACCACTGTATTCTGCTCTGGTCAGACCTCACCTGGAGTACTGTGTCCAGTTCTGGGCACCACAGTTCAAGAAGGATACTGATAAGCTGGAACGTGTCCAGAAGAGGGCAACCAAAATGGTCAAAGGCCTGGAAACGATGCCTTATGAGGAACGGCTTAGGGAGCTGGGTATGTTTAGCCTGGAGAAGAGAAGGTTAAGGGGTGATATGATAACCATGTTCAAATATATAAAAGGATGTCATATAGAGGAGGGAGAAAGGTTGTTTTCTGCTGCTCCAGAGAAGCAGACAAGGAGCAACGGATTCAAACTACAAGAAAGAAAATTCCACCTAAACATTAGGAAGAACTTCCTGACAGTAAGAGCTGTTCGGCAGTGGAATTTGCTGCCAAGGAGTGTGGTGGAGTCTCCTTCTTTGGAGGTCTTTAAGCAGAGGCTTGACAGCCATCTGTCAAGAATGCTTTGATGGTGTTTCCTGCTTGGCAGGGGGTTGGACTGGATGGCCCTTGTGGTCTCTTCCAACTCTATGATTCTATGATTCTATTGATTCTATTCTATCCTAGGACATAGCAGAATCATAAATTGCAAATGGCACCTTTGCTTCATGCAGTAGAGTCAAAGGCATATTGTACAGGCATATTGGGCTAGTGGGATGTGTGAGAATAACTGGAGCGAAGCTGATGTGATTTCCCATAATACCCCTAACCCTAACCCTGCTGTGGCCATGGCACTGGTTGTACAGCTGAAACAAAGTACAGTTGTACCTTGGTTCTCGAACATAATCCCTTCTGGAAGTCCGTTTGACTTCTGAAAACATTCAAAAATCAAGGCGTGATTTCCGATTGGCTGCAGGAGCTTCCTGCACTCATTCAGAAGCCATGGAAGCCGTGTCGGATGTTTAACTTCCAAAAAACATTCACAAAGTGGAACACTCACTTCCATGTTTGCTGTGTTTGGGAGCCAAAAGGTCTGAATATCAAGGTGCTTGACAACCAAGGTACAACTGTATCTTAAATTAGCAAATGAACCAGTGTCATGGATTTCTGTGCTAATTGCCTCTGAATAGCACTGGATGTTCTTTAATGCTGCCTAAGAAAATACCATTTTTTGCTCTTCTAAGGGACCTTTCAGATACAAGGTAGTTTTGAGGGATCCATTATGTTCTGAACATGCAATCTGTGTGTCACTCCTTTAAGTGTAGCTATGTGCAGAAGTTCTAATCACTTCAACAGTGCAAGATATTGGCAAGGAATTTGTGCCAGAAATGAAGAAAGGGTATGGATATTTGCTGAAACAGTGACTTAGAGTGCAATCCTAACCATATCTACTCAGAAGAAAATCCTATTGAATTCAATGGGACTTGCTTCCCGGTAATGAGTTACAGCCTTATATGATCAACCTTTAGTACCCTTCAAGTGTTTAAGGTAAGCCAGCATCTACCGGTATGTAAAATTGGTCACTGGAATTTACTCACTGGTAAGTCTAATCAGGATGAAGGCCCAGATCATTTTGGCAACTGTTTCTGTTGCCCCACATTGACAATAAACTGCAAAATTTTAATGTCAGAAATTAGACTCTCTGATGCAATTCTTGAATTTCTCCAGCTAAAATTGTAGCTGAATGTTACAACTCCTAGCTGAGCTTCACACCTGTATTAGTACATGCTGTGCTTAGAGCAAATGTAAAAAAAAATAGCTCCCAATAGATTCAATAATAGAAGAACATTTTTTTTTCCTCCTGAATGCAGAATACAAGAATGCCAGCATGTTGCAACCATACAAAAGATGTTGAGATGTTCATATTGATCTCAGCAGATCTGTTTAACAGGACTAAAATGTTCATGCTAATTTGATGAGATTGTTTTATGATAATGATCACTATCATGTCAGCTGCTGAAAGCTCCCATAAGTGAACATTATTCACTTCAACTGTTGCAGTCTAATACAGTATGCAAAACAGGAAGAGCAGTCAATTGACTTTGGAGTAGCTATCAAAACCAGTGAGTGAGCAAGTTATATTACTCTTACTCATGGACCACTGTCACAAAGGCGCAGAAATGGGCATAGCAAAACCAGTGATTTTGGCTGTCTGACAATGCAAAAAGACAACAACCCAGCTTCCCACATGAAATATAACATTTTGCTATGAACATGGTCCTGTCTGTTAAGTATAATTATTTAATTGCACATTGAAATGGAAAATGTCCGTATGCATATTGCTGAAGGGTTTAACATGGGAAAATTCAATTGAAGCATACTGAAGCTCTCTGAGCTCTAGCAGGTTGATGATTAACTATTGATGTTCTATGCTAGCATTCATGTGGTGTTTAACTTTAGATCATGTGTGTAAGGTATGCAGTTGCAAATCTCCATCTCGAAGGAAGTTGCTTGTTAATCTTTCTCTGGAAGCCACAGAGAATGAAGGATATGATAACGGTGCCTCTCCAAGAGCTACGTAGCTTTAGGCTGGATGCAGGCTAATGCAGGCTATAGGAGAGACAGAGCTTTGATTTTTTGATTTTTTTCTCTCTGATCATAAGAAGAAGAACCTATGCTTCAATACGCATATGATTTATACAACTTTCTGGATGTTTTGTACCTGTTTTGAAGAAGTTCTGATTAGTAAAGCTTTGAATCATATTTATGGATCTGGGCAATTTTTATTCAAAGAGGAGCCAGTTTTTATGCATCCAGTTGCTTCAAACTGCCCCCATATTAATATCTACAGTACTTTCTACCTTGTATTTGCTCTTTTAACTTGCAGTAGGATTTGATTACTCTCATTTCCAGAAGTTGGATTTTTTCCCCCAGGTTGGATTGGGGCTACTGCAGTGCCAGATCATATTGCAATAGACATGTAGAGATTGCTCTTGATTTTATGCTCCGAAACTCTTCTCTCTCTCTTTTGTTCTTTGTTTTTAAGAACAGATTAAGACATCCCATACCAAAGAAAAACAAGAAAAGAAAGAATAAAAACTCAGAGCATGTATTTGGTTACAACAAACATAAGGGAAAAAACAAGGAGACAACAGAAAATCAAATATATAATCTATAACAAACAAACAAATAAACTCTAAGTGAAGCAATCAGGGCACCATTGTGAAAGTAATTAATTACCCAAGCATACATATAAGGTTTTTTTTTATTAAAAAACCCCTCACCCTATAATATCACCCCATAATGCTGCATGAGTTGATAGAGGAAGCCAATCATGCTCTGTGATTGAAAGATATTTATTAAAAAACACACACATTTCACATAAAGCATATTTTGTCTCCTTGGATTCTCCTTTCCCCTCAGTTGACAAGTAAGGTCCTTCTCGCTTATAAAGGCCATCAACCAAATCTGAGAATCCAATCCGTCCATCAGATTAGCTGCTACTAATTTCCAGTTTCAGGATATCATAACATGATATATTTGCCCACAAATAAAAAAGTGACCTCTCCCTCCCATGCCAAAACACTGCATTCCCCCCACACTTACATGTATATTTAACTCATTACTACAGAAGACAGATGCAGGCACTGCATAATTTTTTGGTATAATGTCCTTAGGATGATTGTGTTGCCTGGAGATGGCGGGGTGGCGCTTAAAGGATGAGATGTTGTCAGGCAGACTTTCTTTAGTGCTGCTATAGTTAAGGTGAATTGGTTTATCTCATATCAGAACTGTCTCCAGCGGCTTAAATATTCAGGGGTTCCCCCCCTCTTTTTTTAAAGAATAAAATAAATAAATCTGAAAGCATGGTCAGAATGTATTTCATTTCCCTGTGCTTTCAACAAGCTACCTTTCTCACCCAGACACTATTGCTCAGAAACAACAAGCTATCAACACACCCTTGTCATTTCAATTTTTCACACATTTTCTCAGCTTGTGTGTTCTCTATCTTAGCAAACTCTTATCTCTCCAGTCCACTTGCCACAGGCTTGTGGTATATAACAAAGCTTCATCTCAGCAATGTCAGAAATAATGAAATAAAGGGAAAGCACAGAAGAGAAATTGGCCACAGCCGCTCCTGCAGATCTAAAGCTTGTAGACCTTGATTCACTGGAAAAAAATCTGAGTCAGATGGTTCTCCTATCACTTCAGTTGCTGCTGCGCTGCCCATTGTCACCAAGCTACTGTCCAGCAGTGAACATGTCTTGAAGAATAGCTTAGTTTCTGGGCTGTCTGGCAGACAGAGTAGGGAACAAAAATCTCACTGAACAATAACAAAGGATCTTTCTTTCTTTATTTCTTCACCTGCCAAGCAGACTTTTCAAATGTCAAGACATATGTTGAAGGGATAAGATGAACTAAAGAGACATACTGGTTGGTGAATATATTTATGGACTGGAAAAAGGAACTTTCTATTGATCTGAAAGGAGGGGGTTGGGAGGAGGGAGGACGAGAGTGGAAAGATCAGCTTTAGAAAAATCCCCTCTTGTATTGAGCGAGCATTGGAACCGTTTCCTTAAATAAAACTTAAAAAAACTGAAACCCCAAAACTATATGTTTATTTAAACAAAAACGAACAAAAAGGCAGATTCACCCAGTTCCTCAAATGGCTTGCAACAAACGTAATTTGAATGAATGTGTATTGGGTTTGGTGAATTAGGAAAATGCTCAACAGTTCCATGAATCAACCCACTGGACCAACACAAGCTAAGTCACAGTGGTTGTTGCGGTGGCACTTTTAGAAAAACCAACTGCATTCGGGTATTCTAAAACAGCTGCTGGTGGTTTCTTTTGAGTCTGTGCATTATCAAACGATATAGCGTCTGTGACGCTTCTAATGTTTTTGTACCATTTCAGAGAAATCTATCGGGGCTTGTGAATGCAAACCTAACTAAAAGGTGACTTCAAATGAAATGTGTATTAGGCACTTGTAACTACTGGAATTTGTAAGTCTTTTGCCCTAGCATTGCAAGATGCCAGAAAATGGCCAGGAGGCCATCACTGGTGAACACAACGGGAGAATTAAAACACGAGGAATAAATTCTGAGTTTGAAAAGAAAATAATGGTGAAATGATCAATACTAAGTGCAGGAGAAACAAAGGTGATACCACGCACAAAGTATATTTGTCAGGTGATATTTCATCTCACGATTTCTATTCTTTTCCTAAAAGGGTGGTGGGGGACAGATATCTGCCTGAAACCCAGTTCAGAACCAGGTAGTCATGGTCTCACACTCCCCACAACTTCTGACATTATTTTCCTGCTGAAACCTGCTCCCCAATATGCTGCTTGCATCCAAGGTTTCCTCCTCCCCAGTGCCCTGGTGCCTGCATTCCCCATGGCTGCAACTGAGGCTAGGCTATCCTAGTATGTATGGCTGCAGTTGGTAAACCAGTCTAAACTGAGCATAAAGGGCTCCTATCACTTGGGACTCCAGTGAACATTGAGAATCTAGGAGTACCCCCAGACTACGAACCAGTTTCTTCAGAGGGTATGCAACTCCTTCCAGGGCAATGCTACAGTTCTGTCATTCTATGAGGTCACCCACCTAATTCCCAGACATGGGGCCACCCATGTGAAATGTGATTCTGGGCAATGCCTTCGATGGTATGCCATTGAAAGCAAAACTAGGACTAGGGGTAGATCTACACTCATGGTTTATAATGTTAAGGGAGGATTAAGGAATGGTTTTCATAATACAAATGGACACATTACGTTCTGGTTTTAATGTTCATCATGAGTTATAAAAATGTGACAGTGGAGGGTACTGCAGAGCAAACAGCAGTAGGGAAACAGCGTTTAGATGGAGAAAAGGTAATAAACCCTTTTTATTTACAAGTCTGCCCTGTGAAATTTTAGAACAATATAACTAATATTGTTCTAATAACATTAAACAGGTCAGTGTAGATCCAGCCTGGGACTGAAACACTGATGCATCTTTAATAGTATTATTATTAATATTATTTATTATTTATTATAATTATAATTATTATTAATTTCATTTCTATACCTCTTTGCCGGAAGAAATATCAACAACCTCAGATATGCAGATGGCACAACCTTGATGGCAGAAAGTGAGGAGGAATTAAAGAACCTTTTAATGAGGGTGAAAGAGGAGAGCGCAAAATATGGTCTGAAGCTCAACATCAAAAAAACCAAGATCATGGCCACTGGTCCCATCACCTCCTGGCAAATAGAAGGGGAAGAAATGGAGGCAGTGAGAGATTTTACTTTCTTGGGCTCCTTGATCACTGCAGATGGTGACAGCAGTCACGAAATTAAAAGACGCCTGCTTCTTGGGAGAAAAGCAATGACAAACCTAGACAGCATCTTAAAAAGCAGAGACATCACCTTGCCTACAAAGGTCCGTATAGTTAAAGCTATGGTTTTCCCAGTAGTGATGTATGGAAGTGAGAGCTGGACCATAAAGAAGGCTGATCGCCGAAGAATTGATGCTTTTGAATTATGGTGCTGGAGGAGACTCTTGAGAGTCCCATGGACTGCAAGAAGATCAAACCTATCCATTCTTAAGGAAATCATCCCTGAGTGCTCCCTGGAAGGACAGATCGTGAAGCTGAGGCTCCAATACTTTGGCCACCTCATGAGAAGAGAAGAATCCTTGGAAAAGACCCTAATGTTGGGAAAGATTGAGGGCACTAGGAGAAGGGGACGACAGAGGACAAGATGGTTGGACAGTGTTCTCGAAGCTACGAACATGAGTTTGACCAAACTGCGGGAGGCAGTGCAAGACAGGAGTGCCTTTAGGCTTGAGTACCTGGCCCATATTGCAAATAGCATAGCTGCTGTTAGACTCCAACATCCATCAGCACTAGTTTGTATGGCCAATAGCCTACGATTAAGGGAGTTGCAGTCCAACAACATCTGGAGGTCCACAGGTTCCCTCATCCCTGCTTTAGATCCAAGCCTTCAAGCCACAGAGTTCCCAGGACAATTAAATGTCCCAGAATCACTCCAAAATGTGCATGTTGTCAGAATCTTAATATACAGTACTCAGAACTCAGAAGGGCAATGGGATTTTCCCCCACCCAATACTCCTTTAAGCAAACACCAAGTGGAGAGACCATCAGACATAGCAATAATGATAACATGGCTGATTCAGAACAGAAGGACAATTGTCCTTTAAAGGCCCATGGAAACAGCATAATCAAAGGGAGAATTTTGAAAACAAATGCTGGGAAAATAAAGCTGGGGAAATGATACTACATTAAATTGCCATCTGGATCCGAAAGTGGTCTGAACTGCCATTTTACAGTGTGACATTTGCTAGAAAATAAGCAAACAAGAAAAATAGAGGAATTTTGTGTAGTATATCTGAGAAAACTAAACATTAAGTAAAATTATTGTGTATTACCTTCTGCTCCATGGAGTAAAATATCGCTACATACTCAGTTTTGTTTCTCCATCATGATTCTTAACATTGTGAAGAAATGTATACACCATAAATATATTTATCCATGAAACATTTTACCACTGATGTTTTGAAGATTAGGCTCTTAAATGCTTGCAGGTTTCTTTCTTTCTTTCTTTCTTTCTTTCTTTCTTTCTTTCTTTCTTTCTTTTGCTTTTATATTGCATTGCCATTTTTCTTCATCCAGAGACAACCATTCTGAATGCTTGAATTAAGACCAAGAGGGGAAAAAAGGAACATCTTTTTTTAGGGAAATAATATATAAGCTTATTTATTTATTTATTTATTTAACCAATTTATAAACTGCTTCATGGCATAAAGCCATTGAAGCGGTGTGCACTGTAAAAATAGAATAAAACACTGAAACACAAGCTCTAAGGACAATAAAACCAGCCCTGCAAACTCTAAAACTATAAAAAACCATCCATACAAACTCTATACATAACAAAGCCATTCCAACAAATATAAAATTGATCTTCCAAAAATATAAAATTGATCTTCCATAAATACAGTTATTCATCTGCTGCCTTTGAGAGACTAGCCCACCCCATATCTTGGCTGTGAGTCCTGGAAGACTTGCTCTCTGCTTTGCTGGACTTTCCTTACCTAGCCTGGGAGACTGATTGACTCCAACTACAAAACTCAGACCATTCGCCCATCTCACTCATTCTTGCCCAATGAAGGTAGCTTGCCAGGATTTACATAATTACAAACATAACAAAGTCATAAATAAAATGCATCAAAAGGCACACAACCAAACTCAAGCAATTTCCACATATATCATAAGATCTAAAACTAAAGATACAAAAATTAATATCAACAGCAGAAGCAGCAACAAACCCGAACAAAGCACCCTAAGCAATGTCACAGCCCAAGATTCTGTTCAGCAGCCCAACCATGCAAAATACCTGAGTGGAAAAGAGGGGAAAGGTGACAGAAACAACACAAGAATCTGCATCATCAGACCATTCCCATCAGCACTAGCCAGCCTAGCCAATGGATGGAGGCTGTAGTTAAGCAACATATGGACGGCACCACTTTGGCAAGCCCTGACCTGGACACCCTTTCTTGATGACAGTGAAAGATTTAGGCCAGTTTCCCCAGAACCTGCCTTTGCTTTTATGAGAGAAGTTCTCATAGACAGAATCGAGTGAGCCCACTTCACGACCAATTCCAGGCCATCAGACTTTCACAAACCCTACAAACCCTGTCAGACGTATTTCCTGAGCGCAAGCATGAGAAAGATTGCAGCCCAAATGAAAAGAAATAATAATAATACTCCTGAACATTTGACCCTGTGCCAACCTGCCAAGCTAAACACACAACAAATTTTTGAGCTGTTAGGCAATCTGCCCAAAGCCTAAATTGGCAAAATGAGAGAAGAATTAATTTTCTTTCAAATAAACATTTCATAATATATTTAATCTTTCAGCACTGTACAAAGAAATATTATTCGGCATATTAGACTCAGGCTGAAATATTGGAGCTGTTCATTTGCTTCAGCTTTGTAACCATGAAAGGAGGGAGTGTTAAATGCTGGGGGTCTTCAGGCAATTTGGTTCATCCTACTTTATTTCTACTACAGGAACCATTGCAGGTGCCTCCTCTGCTACATAAAGATTCAAACAGCCTGAGCTGCAAACCGGAGTTTTGCCATGAGTTAATATGTTTCATGCATATCACAGAAACTGATGGTGCAACCTATTGCGGGATCGGGAGACAACATTTTGTAGAAATTAGGGACCTGGTCTTGGAAACTAACAGCTCAATGCTATGAATGAGTTGATACGTCAGTTGGTTAGAGTGTGGTGCTGATAACACCAAGGTTGCAGAATATGCAATGCATATTTCAGCATTGCAAGGGCTTGGACTAGATGATCCTCAAGGTCAACAGTGCGATGTAGCAGCAAAAAAAGTTACAGCTATTCTAGTCTGCATCAACAGAAGTACATTGTCCAGATCAGGGGAAGTACCGTAATAGCACCTCTCTAATCTGCCTTGGTGAATTCTTGCCTGGAATACTGTGTCCAATTCTGGGGTGCCACAATTTAAGAAGGTTTTGTCAAGCTGGAACGTGTTCTAAGGAGGGCAACCAAGATGACTGAGGGTCTGAAAACCAAGCCTTATGAGGAACAGTTGAAGGAACTGGGTATGTTTAACCTGGAAAAGAGAATTCTTTCCAGTAGCACCCTAGAGACCAACGAAGTTTGTCATTGGTATGAGCTTTTGTGTGCATGCACACTTCTTCATATAAGAAAGCTCACTTCTTCAGACATGAAAGAGTGTGCATGCACACTTCTTCAGACACGAAGAATTGTAAATATCATGTATACATACATACAACAAGCTCAGTTCTTCGGGTGTAGCTCTTTCTGTGGCCAGAACTGCACCATCCATACACTAGAGGGAAGTGTCAGCAGACTTGGGGTTTGTGGAAATGTAAACAAAGAAGCTTTAGGAAGAAACCCAACGAGGACTGAGAATGCTCAAAATGCTGGCTGAATAAGAAAACCAAGAGGAAGAAAGAAGGTGATGGAGGGTTCTGGAAGGTAATATGCTTCATCGCTGAGCCTCAGTGAGAAGGACTAGGGCTAGACATGGAGAGTCTGTGGCCATTCATATGTTGTTGGAATAGAACACTCAGTATCCCTTACCAAAGGTTTACCAGCCCTGAGCTAGGTCCTCATTGGCCAATTTAGTTCCCTGTCTATTTGCCAGTTCTGTTTCTTTACCTGCCTATTCTTTGCTTTTCCCTACCTCAGACCATTTCAGATGACTGACCAGTTCTGTGAGCTACACCCTTCATTTTGGCCTTTTCTTGCCTCATCTAAGAGCTTGCCTCATCTGTCAGTCACCTGAAGCCTTCTACTGCTCCCACAACTATGGATTTAGAACAGAGTACCTGACGTCAATGATTTTACTTCTTCATACAAGCATGTGTATTTGGGTGGTCTTTCATATCCAGCTGAATGATTAGAATTTTTTAAATAAAAAAATTCTTCTTAAGTACAATATTGCTGAAATAATCTCTTCACAGAATCATTTTATGTTCTGAAAGTCTTTACAAAATGGTGTAATTTGAGTTAGGAAAGCTGATTTTCCAGGCATGCCAGTATCTCTTGAGACATTCTCCAAAGGGGCAAATATCATACTCAGCTGCTGTGTCAAATTCTACACAAGGAAACATTTACAGTATATTTGTCACTATTCTGGCTCAGACCTGCCCTAGGCAGAAATCCTTCATGCATTTCTTAAGAGAAAACATAATCCTTATAGAAACTGGGCATAAAAGCCATTGCTAGGTTAGGGAATCGATTCAGAAACAAAAGGACTATAAACTTGAATGTGTTAGTGCAATGTTTAAAATTAAGTGCTGGTTCATAGCAAGCCAAGGAATTCTAGCCTCATGTATAAAAACGGATTTAAAATGTTCGAAAAGCTCAAACACCTGCTGCCTGTGGATGAAAGACAATTCGATATAACATTCTTTATCCATCACATTGGCTGGTATGAGGGACAATGTTATGAATCTCCATCTCTTCATCCTCAAGAGAACAACAGCAATATGCATTCTTTGTGAGGATAGTAGTTCACCCAGATGTGTTGAAATTGCTGGTCCACAAAATCAACTTTGGCTCTGTTCACACATCTCTATCCTGCTGCCAAGTCCAAAGCAGCTAGGATACTGGGTTTAGTGAGGTGGAATGGGGAGGCAGCCTTTGCAACCATCCTAGGATAGGAAGTGGGGTGATGCCAGTGCAATATGTATCATGCTAGCTTTGGGGAAGGGGCATTGCAGGGCTATTTAAGCATCCAAAGTGCCTCTTTGGATTTTGGCACCTTCCTTTTGCTTAGTGGAGGACTAGCTGGTTGGATGTGTGGCCAAGGAGCATTTTTGCCAGCCAGCAGATTGATTCTGGTTTCCTCTCTTCAATAAACGTGACCCTAGCAAAATACATCTCTTATGTCTTGCCTCATTTGTCTGTGTTACAGTAACAGGGCTATTTCTTTGTTCAATTGTTATACCGCTCTTCATCATTTAAGATCCCAGGATCCACGGTTAATACGATGCATTTGTTTCTTTAAATAAAAACCCTTTTAAAACTTTAATCATCACTTTTGAACAATTCACTTCCTCATCCCTAACATAGGCAAACCAAACTATGCAGGATTGAGGAGAATGCAAGCAGGGAGTTCTGATGTCATTATTGACTCCAACATTCACTGCAGAAAAAATTAATAAAGAAAAAAAGAAAAAAAATGTCCAGTAGCACCTTAGGGACCAACTAAGTTTGTTCTGGGTATAAGCTTTCATGTGCATGCACACTTTTTCAGGTACACAGTGTGCATGCACATGAAAGCTTATACCCAGAACAAACTTAGTTGGTCTCTAAGGTCCTACTGGACAATTTTTTAATTTTTTTTCGACTGTGTCAGACCAACACAGCTACCTACCTGAATCTAGATTCGCTGCAGGGTTGGGGAATCTCAGGCCCCAGGACTGAATGTGACTCCCCAGGCCTCTCTCCCTGTATCTGTGGCCCCTTCCTAGACTGTGCCCCCATTTCAGGCCACAGACACCCCTCCTCAGGCCATCAAGTGCTTTTGATTTGCCGGTATGTCTTCTTGAATAGTTATAATGCTATGCATTTCTCCCGGATGGAGGATGGAAAGTGTGCATATAAATCTTAGACTTTAGCATGGATGGAATCTTGCCTTTTGTACAAATATAAGAGTCCCATCTGTTATTCCGTCTGCTGCTTTAAAATATTGAACCGGGAGCATAAACTGGGACATTTTACCATGCATCTATGGGCAAAGCGGCACTGCATTTCCTGAGTGTCTGATTCTGGTGTGCTGCAGTTGAGCAGAACTTTGACTGGCACAGCGATTGCTTAAACCTCTTATAGCTACAAAACAGTGTTGGGTCAGAAATGCAAAATTGAGAGTCCCAATTTAAAACCTTTGTGCACATGCAAAAGCTAGTATAGTACCTAGCAGAATATAGGCACCAGAGAAGTAATAATAAGTCATTAAAATTATAACTCAAACCTTCTATATAATTTTGGTATTGTAATAGAGGAATGCTTTACATATGGATGGTGATGCAATGGAGAAGAGGATTAAACCACATAATTTTACAATACTTAAGCATTGATGAAATATGATGACTTTAGCAGGGGAGCAGGGTGGAAAATGACCAACTGTGCTGAGTTTGTGCAGGGAGGTCTGAAGTGTAGCTGGCACAGAAGGACATGTGATGTTGCCCCTTCTCACTTAATCCCACATGTGTTACCCTGAATTCCTGTGCAAGGCTAGTATGCTTCTGGTTTGGAACATGTTCATAAATTCTCAGAAGTTTGGCTCAGATGTTTTGCAGTACCTATCACAATGTGCAAATGAGGATATATATATACTTGGCAATTTCAGCAGAAATCTCCAAGCAATTTGCAAATCCCAACAAAAAGATATCAATTCAAGAAATATGATACAAATGACGCATTCGAAACCAAAGAATGCTCACCACCAACTATGGATTTTGCAACTACCTAGTACAGCAACAGCCAAGAGGTTTTCCTCTATCTAGTGCTGGCCCATGATCCCTCATGGCCAATGGTCAGGGATGATGGTAATTGCAGTCCGACACAATCTGGACTACTGTAGCATGTGTTGTTCTTTTTAAAGGGAAACCCTTATAGACCTGAGGTAGACGGTTGCTTCTTGTGATGGTTCTTTCAACATGCGCTTGCAGCCGAGTCCTCAGAGACAAGCACCCTCGAGCTGTCCAAGTTTGATTGCTTGACCTCCACAGGATGTCATGGTAGCTGTTAGGATAGATTGTTGTTTGTGCCACAAGCGCGATAGTGTGGATTGATCAAGCTACCTTCCCATTTTGATTCAAGTACTGTAGTCATGCTATACCAGTTGGTAGTTCAAGCTGAAAGTCTTCCAGTGTTTACACAATTGGTTTCAAGAGGGTAGCTAGAGGCTAGTAAGAACTACTGCACTGCTGAATGTTTCCTGTATTGGATCCAAAATAAACGACTATATTTTCCCGCAAACAGTGATTGAGATGGAGTAAGGCAAATGGCTTACAAATATCTGAGGAAAGCGTGAGAAAATTGTAAAAGGACTCTCCAGATGTGGGAAAGTCTTACAGCACTGATATTAAGAAGGTGTAATTTTGGACGACAAGAAGGAAAAATGTTCTAATGCTGTGCTTTATTAAACTATAAAATAATCCCCTTTAAGAAGTGATGGAAGTCTCACCACTTGAACTTTTTAAAAACGAGACTAGACAAAGTCCCAAATTACACTTATGGGATTATGAAAAATTCTATGTTGGCTAAAGAACATACCTTTTAGCAAATTTACTCCATTCCCCCTCATCTCTAATTTCAGTGGAGAAGGGCTCTACAAATAACCAGCTTTCATCAGTGTAGCATCTGGATTAAATATTTCCTCATTTGTCATGTCAACACCTCACTCCCATTGACCCTACTTCAGGAAGATAAGATACTGAAAACCAGGTAGAGACGGATCTTGTAGCATGTACTAATGTAATTCAGGAAGTACTGTCATGACAATGTCAGATCTGGATTTCTCCAGGGGATGCAAAGAAAAATTCATGTTTAAAGTCAACATGGCAAGATAGCCCACTGTGGAATTGTGTTTGAAGGCTAAAACAGGAAAGTGAGCATATATTTCATAGTGGATAGGATATGCCCGGCACACCATGTTTTCATGACATTTATGTTAGAGCCCAAGTGTATGAGTCTCATCAAGAAGACCCTATTTTGTTTTCCCACAACTTTTCCTTCTGGCTTTGAAGCATTAATTCCGATCCACTTTGACTTTGGGGGGACTTCTGCAACTGACCTATCATTTGATATGTGGAATGCTGGTCAGGAAGGAGCAATCATTTAAACTAAGAAGGTGTCAGGCCGCAGCAGCAGGCTGCGGTTTGCATGTTTCGAGACGTGAGTGAGGTTGGCTGGCAGTCTCAGGAATTTGGTCCCAAACAGGCAGGTACCTTGAGCCCAAAGGAAGCAACAAGAATCAGATAGGCTGTCAGGCAGGCATAAGTCACGAGGCAATGCAGCAGCAGAAGAAGATACACAACCAAAGCCAGGCAGACTTCAGGGTCCAAGGCAGCAATCAGGAAAGGACATATTGAGGAACAAAATATAGTGCTGACATGGGCAGGGAAAGGTTCTCATTGGGAGGGTTAAAATGGGGTAGAAAGTGAGACCAAGTTTAAGCCGCTAAGGCAAACATCATGGGGAAGTTCATATGGGGAGGGGATGCAATTCTAGTTTTTCCAATATTTTTGGGGGTTTAAAGGTAATCAGTGAAGCTTATCGGAGTGGACAGCTCCCCTCGGAACTCTTGCATCCAAGATCAATTGCATCCAAAATCAATCTCTGAGGTCACATGTGCCATAAATACCAGTCCCACATTAGGCAATCTAACTTGGAGGTACGAATGACCAAGTCTAATTTCTCCAACCAGATAGGCTTGGTCAAAAGTGCTCCTGGCCACTGCCATTTCCAATGTGTCAAGTTGCAAGTATGGGTTCCTGGCGAGTGTAACCCCTTCCAGAACAAGATTAATACCTAGTTCAAGTTCTCCAGAACCTCTACCAGCAATAGTTCTGCCTTGTTTGGAGAAGGTGCCTGACATCATAAAATCCAAAATTGTACCCGGATATCCATTCAAAACTTACACTTCTTATGCTTGGAGTGGAAACTGGGGATTAAAGAGAGAGATTGGTGCATCTTGCAGCAACGGTTCGATGTTCACTTTTCCAGACTCTGCCTACTGAAATCAATGGAGACATGAAGTCTTGCTTGTCAAGTGAGGGAAAGATCAAAACCGCCAGGAATTTGCAAGAAATCTTGACTACTGCTTGTAAAGCCTTTTGAGGTTTTACGAATGGCTGCAGAGAATGTTCACAAACTGGTGAGGCAAATAGGCAGAAACTCATCTATCTCTAGTAAGTGGTGTAAAGGTGTTTCATATTTCAAGTGTTTAAAAGAACAATCTAAGCTGCATTTAAAAGGTTGTATTTCCTTTCTGAATTCTTTTTCTTTATTTCATTTAAAAAAATGGTATAGGAGATCTCAGCTGAGGGTAGGAGATTGATATAGACTTTCAAATAAATAAAGTACTCCTACTCCCTGATTCTGTATAGATAATTGTTGTTTAATGGTTAAAACAAGGGACACAGAGCCAACCTTTCTGAATGATATTGTTTATTTCACAACCAGCTTCGCTGTACAAACTTAAGACAGCCTCTAAGAAAGTGTGACAATATTAAAATACATCTCACAGATACTGTGAATGCTAATGCTGCGATGAAATCCTTATGGAGAATTCCTATGGAAAAAGCATTGTCCAGAATATAATAACAAATTATACTATTCACCATGGTTCTTAAAAATATGAAGAGGATATATCTCCATGAAATTCTGTATTATTTTAAAGGATCTGCAGAAGCTCAAAGTCTGTGGGCTTGTATCTATTTAATCAATATGAATCCCTTTAAAATAATTTCATTAAACTTCTTAAAGATACATTTTTAATGCATTTTTCATGAGATCTTGCATTATGTATCTTTAACACACACACACACACACACACACACACACACACACACACACACACACACACACAAGTTCAGTATTTTACTAATGTCCTAATGATTACAAATAATTAACTTTTTACTAAGGACTACTTCAGATGAATTTCCCACATTGAACTTACTTCAGTGGATCTACACTAGTAATTAATCACATGTGGTGTGTGTGTGTATATATATATATATATATATATATATATATATATATATATATATATATATTGCTCTCTGTGTATATGTAAGAGGAAGCTTTGACTGATGGTGCCCCTGGCTTCAAGACCCATGCACATAGTGGAAAAAACAGATTCACATCTGTTCAATTCATGGAAGCAATTATATATAGGATTCATGCCATTTCATACATGATAACATTTAAAATGTATAAAATCTTCCTTATGAGAGGCAGACTTTCGCGTGAGAGCAAAATATTTATTTAATCCAAAAAATTAGAAGCCACTTTTCACCATCTGGATTCCAAAGTGGCTTACAAAATAAATAAATAAACCCAACAACAAAAAAGTAAAACAGAAATTAAGCACCATAGCATAAAACATCAGAGTAGCATTCATGGTATCATGCACATCTACTTCCAGTCTTTGCTATTTCTTGGCAGCAAAAGTTCCTCACACTGCTGAGTAATTTTATTAATTTATTTTGTTTAACAGAGTTTATATACTGCTTAATCAGCAGCCACTAGGTGGCTTACATAAAGTATTCATTAAAATATATGCAAAAGAAAATGCTAAAAAACAAGTTTATAAAAATATAGGCTTGCCAAATCAAGATTTTGTTTCAGCAGGCATCAAAATACAGTTGATGCACCTGCCTAATATTAATGGCAAGCATTTAAAAAATAGGTGCTGCCACACCAAAGGATTGATACCTTGTGAGTGATAGACAGTCATTGTGTGGCAGCTGTAAAAATGCCAGTTCTGAAGACTGAAGGGGCCGAGTGGGCATAGAGGCAGTTATGTTATTGCCTCATTTACATTAGCTGCAATTCAAGCTACTGTAGAGCTATTAGTTGTGAAACTAAGAAGAAGAAGAAGAAGTTACCATGAAAACAAAACTTGTTAGCAGGAAGTCTGTAGTAGCTAGAAAGATTTCTTTGTTTTACCACTGCCTTTGGCATGACACCCTTGTCCTGTTCCTGCTGTCTGGATGAGAGAAGTGCCTGATGTTTATATATGTGATTCTGCTCTAACTCCAAACATTGTTCAAGGTAGGATAAGGTACACCAGCTAAACAAACAAATCATAGTTAGTTAAGTTCCTGGGGATATTGACCAAAGTAGAATAGAGTGGTACTATTACGATCTGGACACTATGCTTCTGTGGATGCAGCCTAGAATTAGCTTTCGTAGCTGCTGTATCACACCACTGACTCATGTTAAGCTGATGATCTACTAAGATCTCTAGATCCTTTTCACATGTACTACTAGTAAGCCAAGTGCCCCCCCCATCTTATATTTGTGCCTCTGGCTCTTCCTGCTGAAGTGTAGAACCTTACATTTGTCCCTATTGAAATTAATTTTGTTAGTTTATTAGTTCTCCAATCTATTAAGGTCATGGTGAATACCAATTACATCATGTGCGGCATTAGCTACCTCTCCCAGCTTGGTGTCATCTGCAAATTTGACGACCAACCCCTCAGTTTATTAATCCAAGTAATTTATAAAGATATGGAACACCACACAGGCTCAGGACAGAACTCTGAAGCAGCCCACTTGTCACTTTTTTGCAGGATGATGAGGAACCATTAGTGGGCACTACTTGGGTTCAATCAATTAATCAGCTACAAATCTACCTTATCCAGTCAACATTTTGCTAGCTTCTCAACAAGAATATCATGGAGACTTTGTCAAAAGCCTTACTGAAATCAAGACACCCTACACCCACAACATCCCTGTGATCCACCAAGCTTATTAACTCTATCCAAAAGAAAAAAAGTAAAAGAAAGAAATGAGATTTGTCTGGCATGACTTGTTTTTGAGAAACTCATGTTGGATTTTAGTAATCACAGCAACCTTTTCCAATTGTTTACAGATCAGCTGTTTGTTTATCTGTTCTAGGACCTTTCCTCATATCGATGTCAAGCTATGTCGATATCGGCCAGTAGTTACTTGGGTTTCTTTCCCAGCACTTAAATAAAAATAAAAATGGGGACAACATTTGCCCATCTCCAGTCCACAGGGATATCCTCTGTTCTCTAAGAATTATCAAGGATTGTGGACAGAAGCTCTGAGATTAGGTCTGCAAGTTCTTTTGGTACCCTTGGGTGCAGCTCACCAGGCCCTGGTGATATATACAGGCAGAGTGGCAAAGGCTCGACTCATAGGAGCAAACAGTGGAGTGGTGACTGTTTAAAATACAACCTCAGGAAGACAGCTCATTGTGGGAAGCAATTTGTGCAATATGTCTCCCCACGGCAAAGTCTGCGTATATGAATTGAGCATGAGTGATCGTCAGACTTTCACCTCTACTAATTCCAGAAATGTAACAGCAAACCAATGGGATTTGAAAGTGCTAGCTGAAATGAAACAAGTTAGATTTGTGGAGACAAGTTTCAATTAGTGAAGCCCTATAGATGCAGCTATAGCTATAGATGTACTGTGGTGGTGTTTAATGCCAACTGGCCTTAAAATCTATTCAGTTTACAAGCTTTAAGTGTTGGAACTGCACAGCTACAAAAGTCCATTTGACCCATTTGTGGTTGGCATGTCAGAAGGTTTATGGTTTGTTTTTGTTTCTTTGCAGGCAAATGATGAGTTTTTAACAGATATGCAAGGCTGTACATTAAGACCAATAGCAATGTTGGCCTTGTTTAATATATTTGAGGAAAATATCACTAATAAGCTGAAAACCTCAACTGTTGTTAATAACAGCAAAATCTGCTTGGGCTCAGAAAAATTCACAAGCCCTGTCCATTACAGAAGATCTGCCAAAACGTCATGAGGTGGCAGAAATGAACAAATTGGTTGAAGCAGTTCAGAGGTGAAATGGTCATTTTCAGCTTGATAAATTTGCAGAGAGATGGGCTTGTTTCATCTGTTCTTGGAATGAAAACTATGGAAAGGCAATCATTTAAAGACATTTGTTTTTGTAAACAATGGCCAATATGACTTAATGAAACCATCTGGTAAAGACATTTGGAAAAGAACACAAGATTCCTCTGTTGTGGAATTTGATAGCTCTAGCAATTTTGTTGTATTAAACAGGTCTGCAAGTAGTTCCTCTGTATTAACATATGGCTGTGAAATTAATAAAGATTTTGTCCTTTAATTATCCCTTTCAGTTTCTTCTGTACAAAGAAAGTGCTGCACTGTAATGGTTTTCATCACACAGTATTTGCACCCTGATTCTTGACAGCTCACGTTTGCACAAGTAAAACGATATTGCATGGGAATAACAAAACAATTGAACAATTTTATTAAAAAATAAATGTTTTTCCAGGGAAGATCACATTCAGTACTAATATCACAAGGCAAGGTTCCACTGCAAACACATAACTTTACTTAAAACAATCTTTCTGGCTATAAGTATGTGCTCAGAAAGCTACAAACCCCGGGGAATTCTATCAAGACAGGGTACTACTCATCCTATTGTCAATTTCAGCTGACATATTAATCCATCTCTCCCCTGGCTACACCTATACTAAGGCAACTATGTTGTAATAATCAGATGGAAAGAACTGGATATACTCTGTTTAGGAAGAGTGTGGGAAAATGCAGTCCTTCAAATTTAATGAAGAATAACTATGCCTTGGACTGAAGAATTGTTATCGAGCTATACAGTATGTGTCAAGTAGACAAGTGCTGAGCTTTCAAAATACTGAATTCTTTCCAAGATATGGGCTGAAGTATGGGATTTTTTTGGTCATAACATTTTAAAAAGCTGCGTTAACCAACGTCAGGACCACTCATACACATGTAGTTCCACTGATAGATTGATTGTTTTAGTGATTATACGTGGCTTAATACCACAGTTTCTGAGAAGAATTCTATAGGGATACAGTATGAAACCAGAAGACCAGCAGTGCCCATGCTGCATCCTCCTCCGCTGCCTAATCTCACCATTACCTTCTTGCCCTTCAACTCCTAGTTTTTGCCCAGACAATGTAAACCCCCCAAAACAGGGCTTCCCTTCCTTAAAAAAACTCAACACTTTGACCTGAACCCCCCAAAAGGGGGTAGATCACTCCCAGTTTTTAACTCTGTGAGTAGATCAGTCTCTTGGGAGTTGGCCTCCCTTGCTCTAGATGTCCTTAGGCCTGTGGGCAACTATCACCATTGCTTAGCTAGCTACATAGCCACTTTAGTTACATGAAGGAAATTGCATACCCTCCAACATATCTCCGATGATATTAGGGGCATCCTATTCCACCCCCTCCAACATTTCCCGGATGAGAATAGGGACATCCTAAGGAAAAGCAGGACATTCCAGGGTCAAATCAGAAACCAGGACAGTTTCTGTAAATGTGGGGCTGTCTCTGGAAAATAGGGATACTTGGAGGGTCTGAAATTTCTATTTATTTGTTTCATGTATTTTTATATCTCTTGTTATGAAAGCATCTCAAGGTGGATTTTCAACAAAATCCATTAAAACTACATTAGCAACAATAAAATAAATCCGGCAGTATTAACAGTCTGTATTACTGTCATAAGTAGTCAGCAAAGACTCCATCCCCACTGTATTAAGGCAGTGTCATACCACTTGAAACAAACGTAGCTTCTCCCAAAGAATCTTGGGAGTCATAGTTTGTTAAGGGTGCTGAGTGTTGTTGGGAGACCATTATTTCCCTCACAGAGCTACAGTTCCCAGAATTTCCTGTGAAGCCCTCTTCGCAGGTTGTTTAACCATTCTGAGAACTGTAACTCTGAGGTGGAATCTACACGCATATAAAAACTGTTCTGAAAATGCTTTTTAAAAAAGTGTTTTAACAAATGCATTGAATTTTCCATAAGGCTCACCATCACCATCTAGTGTCACATTGTAGAATGTACTTAAAACACACTTAAAACATTTTATTTGCAGCAGTATAGCTGTGTTCTGAAACTGCTTTATATGTACAGTGCAGATGAGGGCAAAGGTTTTTTTTTTTTTTTTTTGCATGCGCTGAAACTGCATCTCAGTTAGTGTGCTTACCTTATTTCAGGGGTCTATTCCAGAGACTGAACACCACAACAGAAAAAAAGCCTTCTTCCTGTTTGCCACAAGATAAGCTCCTGCAGGCTGAAATACAACCAGGAAAGCTTCAGTAGGAAACTCCCACAGCTCAGCAAGCAGGTTCATTTCTAAAAGATGACCCATTTCCTGAAAGAAAACAATTTCATTTTTGTAGAGGTACACAGAGTCAACTCATAACCTGTAGTTCAGTTGACAAGCTCAGTCTGTCATCCTTTCAGTCTCTTTATGGTTCCGAGGCCAGCCTCTTTGTCAATATATCTTTCCTTCGTGGAATTCCCTGCAGATACATAGATCACAACACCCCAGCTTTCTAATACTGCATTTTTCACCTAAATAATAACGGATGTGCAGTCAGAAGCCATGCAGAGCGCAGGTCTGATAGATATATAAAACGCAACCAGGAAGTTTGCAATATAAGCAAAACACATACAGTGCTCCATAATGTATCTGCTTAGCCTGATCTTATCCATCTGCCCCAGTGGCATTGCCACCACCACATATATTAACCTTGTAAAATAAACAAGGCATTCCTCTGCCATAAGATTCTACAGAGTGGGCCTACATTACCAGAGGTGTGTTTCTGTGGGTGTCGAAAACCATGGGGTGGAATACCATAAAGTTTCTCAACAATATGGGGGCAAGCTCTACACATCTCTCCATCGATGTGTTCCCCGTGGTTTGTTATTCAAGAACAGGGTCTTCTTTTCATGTGGTTTTATGTTTAAAGTAATTCTGTGCAAATAACTTTGCAACTTTAATCAGCTTCTGATTTTATGAAGGTTTGGGATGTCCCTGGGATGACAGGAATCAATGAAGTTGAACTAAGCAAACACACCTAGGCAAGCAAAATGCAGGTGCATGGAGTTTTAACTCTTTCCCCAGTAGTGTTCTTTTAGCTTGAGCAAGCCTCAGAGCAAAGATTAACAAAATGTTTGTTTCCAAATTACTAGTGTTTTGTTTTCCAAACAGTGTTTATTTTGCCTGGCATGGAAGTGCATTCCGATATTTCACTTCCCCAGTGACCTTCAAGTCTTTCTTTTTTTATTAGTACATTATTAGTTCATCTCAGCTCCAGTCTCAGATGGCATTTCCAATCCACAAATGTTGCCTCTTCTTAATAACATTATGATTTTTTTGGTCATTTTTTGGAAGCACAAAAGTATTTCAGTATGTCTAGTCCGATGTAAATATGAACTGCATTTATATTACAATGCTTTCAAAGTGTGAATATCCCATCGTTCTGCTCGGACACTGAGATCCAGCGCCAAGGGCCTTCTGGCGGTTCCCTCGCTACGAGAAGCCAAGTTACAGGGAACCAGGCAGAGGGCCTTCTCGGTAGTGTCACCCACTCTGTGGAATGCCCTCCCACCAGAGGTCGAAGAGAATAACAACTACCAGACCTTTAGAAGGCATCTTAAGGCAGCCCTGTTTAGGGAAGCTTTTAATGTTTGAAGGATTTCTGTATTTTAATATTTTGTTGGAAGCCGCCCAGAGTAGCTGGGGGAACCCGGCCAGATGGGCGGGGTATAAATAATAAATTATTATTATTATTATTATTATTATTATTATTATTATTATTGCCTATATTCTTGGGTCTCTCATTGAATTAACCTATTAATTAATTTATGGCATATGGGAGTCTCAAATGTTGATAAGCCAGCTTGGAATGTCCATGTCTTGTGTGTGAATAGTGTCATTATATAGTTTAGTCACTAGGTGGCATTAGACTTCGTTATAAACACCGTTTACCTTCCCGCTGTAGCGGTTCCTATTTATCTACTTGCATTTTGACGTGCTTTCGAACTGCTAGGTTGGCAGGAGCTGGGACCAAGCAACGGGAGCTCACCCCGCCACAGGGATTCGAACCGCCGACCTGATCAGCAAGCCCTAGGCTCAGTGGTTTAACCACAGCGCCACCTGGGACTTAGTTATATTTGGATATAAATCAAGGATTAGACAGTAACATTCTAAACTAGATTCCTGATTGTTGAGTTATTCCATGAAGGCTGAGGAGAAGGAGGAGCAGACCCCACTTGCTTTGCACTCTTTTTCTGGGTAGTGGTGGAGAATTTGGACAAATGGACAATACATTTGGATGGATAGTGGTGACAGCAGCAAGATGTTAGGCTCAGTCACAAAAGTGTAGCAAGAAGGTAGGTGCTTTGAGAGTAGAAGTTAGAAGATTACACTCACTTCCATCGTAACCATCACCATGTATTAAATTAATTTCTCTGGTTCAGGGGAGCGGATACTGTGGTCCTCCTGATATTGTTGGGACTCCAACTCCCATCATTCCCAACCAACATGGCCAATGGTTAAGGATGATGGAAGTTGTACTCCAACAACATCTGGAGGGCCACAGATTTTCCATCCCTAGTTACGGGGAAATTAAACTATCAGCAAAGTAATTACAACATCACCTCCAGAACAATACAGGGGACATATGGCAGCTTTCCCTATATATATGTATATATATATATATATATATATATATATATATATATATATATATATATACATTACTGATACATCTCCTAGAATTATGAAAGTAATATGCACAGCACCTCACTGAGTTTCCTCTAGATTCTAATACATTTTTTAGCCTGTAATCCTGAAACCAATTATTTCGAAACAACCTGACTGTTGCCCAACTATTGCTGTGAAACCAATGACAAATGTGAGAACCAATACTGCAGTACTTGAGCAATTACTCAGTTTTCTCTCACACAGTGGCAGAAAGTAAGCACAGAACAGGAATAAAATGGCAACAAAAGTAAACGCGTATGTGAAAATTATGAAAGCAAACAATGAACAAAAATAGCAAAAGCAAACACTGACATCATGAGAAAAATATAATACAAAAATATCTGTCTGGGTTAGGCTGCCCTGAAACAGCCTGCAGATATTCTATTTGTGAGGTGCAAATTAGGAGACACCCCCCCCCCATTTTGGGAGATAGGTACAACAAAATCCATGCTTTAACTTCTGCAATGGCTATTGTACCCATGAGAATTGCTAATGGATTATGGGAATGCCAAATTCAGGTGAACCACATTCCTTTCCCTAATATGAATACACACTATGGAGTAGAGTTTGTTTAACCACAGAATCAAAACTAAAGGGAATACATGCAAGTGAAATTATCTGCCTGCTTTCCCATCCCAGTACGTTTCCGAGCACAATTCAAAGTGTTGGTGCTGACCTTTAAAGCCCTAAACAGCCTCGGCCCAGTATACCTGAAGGAGCATCTCCACCCCCATCATTCTGCCCAGACACTGAGGTCCAGTGCCAAGGGCCTTCTGGCGGTTCCCTCACTGCAAGAAGTGAGGCAGAGGACCTTCTTGGTAGTGGTGCCCGCCCTGTGGAACGCCCTCCCATCAGATGTCAAGGAAAGAAACAATTACACTGGTACCTCCGGTTGCGGATGGGATCCATTCCAGAGCACCGGTCGGATCCCGAGGATTCTGCAACCCGAGATAGAGCGCTTCTGGGCATGCACGTGCAGCGACACCCGGAAAAATATTCTGGGTTTGCCGTGTGCATATCCCAAAGGATACGTAACCAGAGGTGCGCGCAAGTAGAGGTACCACTGTATCTGACTTTTAGAAGACATCTGAAGGCAGCCCTGTTTAGGGAAGTTTTTAATGTCTGATGTTTTATTGTATTTTTAATATTTTCTTGGATTCCGCCCAGAGCGGCTGGGAAAACCTAGCCAGTTGGGCAGGGTATAAATTATTATTATTATTATTATTATTATTATTATTATTATTATTATTATTCATGGATATGTTTTATTTCATTGCTTTTATTTCATTGTTTTATTATTGCTATTGCTTTTTTCTATAAAAATGTTTAGGGGTACTCTCATTTTGCTACTCATATTGAAATGCTGCCCCTCTATGAGGCCAAGCTTACATTCACAAAATGTTTAGGGGTATGCGTACCCCTGCGTACCCCCAGAAAAAAAGCACTGATTATCATCATCATCATCATCATCATCATCATCATCTATCGGGTGATGTAAGGGGAGTGCACCAGATTTGGCTAAGGGTCTGAAAAACTCGTGTGAGCATTTTTCTATCCCAGCTACATGCAATTTCCAATGTTTTTTTTCAGTGGCCTGAGGCAACATAAGAGTTTCTCGTTGCCATTTCCATCCTATGAAGCGTACACTTTTTCCAACCTGGAGAATAAGCTCTTTGTCAGGGGGAGGGAAACATACATCCAATAATGCATAAAAGATGGCTAAAGAAGGCAGTTTGTTCTTCAAAGATTCCAGTGGTCCTCCTTGCCAGAAAACAGCAAGGTAGACAACAATCCCTGTTGTTCCTTGGGATTCCCCCCCCCCCAATTGCTGGGGTTTCCCTTGTGCATTTTTCCTTTCTGACTTCTCAGGATGTGAGCTGTCTAGAATGTATTGCAGCAGGAAACATGATTTATAAGTGAAATCACTAAAGACTAAATTGGTGCTAAATAAAGGGCATTTAATGAGAACCAAGAGCTTAACCCAAGCCACATAGTTCAAACCTAAGTTTAAATGCAGTTTATTTGGGGGCACGCACACACAAAAAAATTAAATGTATTTCTTCTGCATGTCAGTGGTGCCTCAAGCTTAGTAATTAAAATATAAGGTTAATTTTTTTCCCCAAATACTGCCGCTTCATCTAAAACTATCACCAAGGAGTTCCAATTAACAAACTGTGTCTCTCTGTGTGTGGACATATGCAGGACGTAAAGCCAAATGCAGGTTATGACATTAAATATTTTAACATTTATATCACAGTAATGATCTTTTCAGCAATTAGAATGACCTAAGCAAAAACTTGTTCTATGGTTAAATTAAGGAAAGATGCTGGAAGAAAGTATGTCTGAGTCATTAACTTGCAATGCAGAGCATATGGGTAATATATATTTCGCCTCACCCCTTCTTTCAGTGTGTATGGGTTTGTACTTGGAAGTTGTGCTTTGGCGATTTTTGCCTGATGTATCTTACGTGTTGTATCTTCATTTTCATATCAGGATTTCAGATTCCTGGGAACAATTCTAATAACGAGAGTCAACAGGCATATGGTCCATTTCTTCTTCTGAATCTGATATCAGCGTCTTCCTGCTTAGTGTTGCTCTTGTCAAAATCCATAGAGAGGAGGATGAGTTGGTTCTGCCTGTAAATGGCTTTGGGCGCACCTCTTTGTCTCTCTACCTGCCAGTCCCAGTTGGCACCATCCACCAACCAAAGGACTAACCAGGTGAATGTGTGAAATTATATTTAGCAACAGAAACAAAAGAAAGAAAGAAAGAAAGAAAGAAAGAAAGAAAGAAAGAAAGAAAGAAAGAAAGAAAGAAAGCTGTCACCTCCCTCTAATTATCAATATATTTGGTTGATTCAACAATGCATTCCTCTTTATGATTCATCCCACCCACTGCAGTAATGAGTTTTATTCTACAGTATTTTTTAAAAGTGTATTCAGCCTCTTTCTATTGTACTAGTCTGGTGTGTATTTTTGTTGTTGTTAGCCCAATATTAAAGGGGGAGGAAGAGGGGGGAAAGCAATTTGTTTAATGAGTGTGAAATTCTTTCTTTTACATGGTCTTTGTTCTGTTCTTTATTCCTTAGATTCTCTTGTTTACTCTTGCATTCATTTCATCTAACTTCAACTTGCCTTAATTCTTTTATTCTATCTTTGGGTGCCTCCAAACTGTCAGAATTTTTCAGGAATTCAAGTGCAATCCATAATTTTAGGTTTCTGCAGTTAAAAGTGGATTAAACTGCTCTGTCACCCCTGTACAACAAATCCACTTTAAAAAGAAAGAAAGAAAGAAACCTGGGCTTTTTGTGATTTGGAAAGTGATTAGGGAATCCATTGAAAAGTGGGGGATGAGCATAGCTGCCAAGTTTTCCCTTTTCTCGCGAGGAAGCCTATTCAGCATAAGGGAAAATCCCTTTAAAAAAGGGATAACTTGGCAGCTATGGGGATGAGTGACTGATGAATGGCAAGACATTTAAACATCTTGCAAACAAATCAGACAGAATGCAGGATGAATACTCATTGTCATATAACATAAACACAAACAAATCAGAACAAATGCCCAATAAAGACCAATTATAGTCAAACTATCAGTAAACGGGTGATTTGGAGCAGTTCATTTGTTAACTGCTTCTTTAAAATTTCTGATGATATTCTCTTGCAATTCTCCCCCTCTGACTAATATTGAAAAAAAATCCACTAATTCTTCTTCTAGATCTTTGGGTTTGTTTTCATGGTTGGCTTTAATAGGATATGTCTCCTAAGTTTTCTCCTTATTTTTCCTTTCTTCTTCTTCTTCTTCTTCTTCTTCTTCTTCTTCTTCTTCTTCTTCTTCTTCTTCTTCTTCTTCTTCTTCTTCCTCCTCCTCCTCCTCCTCCTCCTCCTCCTCCTCCTCCTCTTCCCCCCCAGTCCTCACCCCTTTTAATCTTTTTAGGCTCATTCCACTGATTAATTCATCCACTCTTTTGGCCCAGCGTATACCGTATTTACTCGATGCACCATGGAATCCTGTGCACACCTCAATTTTCAGAACCTTGAAACAAACAAAAAAAGGACGTGCTGGCGAATGTGTCATCGAATCTAATGCGCACCTTAGTTTCTGCAACGTAATTTGGCCAAAAAAGGTGAGCATTAGATTTGAGTAAATGCGGTACTTTCTACATCTCTCAGTACTGCCTCTCTTCTACTCCTTCCTCTCTCTGCCCTTCTCTCTTTTCTATCCCATATTTCTGATCATCTTTCAGACATTTCTGTCTGGATATTAAAGCATTGCCTAATGCTTAATCATCAGAAGACTCCATAGATCATCTTACTTTCTAAATCATCCCATCTCTCTCTCTCTCTCTCTCTCTCTCTCTCTCTCTCTCTCTCTCTCTCTCTCTCTCTCTCTCTCCCTCCCTCCCTCCCTCCCTCCCTCTCCCTCTCCCTCTCTATACTGTTTCTGTTGAGGCTTTGTGTTGCAGTTCTCTGATCATGGTCCATAGCCCCACTGTTGTCTATTATTCCTCCTTATTTCCCAGCAGATGGATTCTGCTGCCAGATCTTCCCATTTCCCCTCTTTTCCTCAGTGTTGCTAAAATTAATCTTCCATCTGTTTCTAATACAAAAAAATGCTTGCTCAGTGTTTAATCATGGCTCATCTTGATTAATGTCATGTTCTTTTTGCTTCCTCTCCCCTCCACCTTTATCACCTTAAACATTTGGTCTTTGTCCAGAATTTGACTGCCCACATTATTTCTCTTTCTCGTAGTTATGTGAGTCTTCTCTATTGTTCTTTTCACTGGTTATTTATCTCATGTTTAGCTGAAGAGCTTGCCTTTTGCTTTATGGCCCTTACTTACTCTCTGCCTTTGATTTCCTGTTCTGTTTCAGCTTTGGCTCTGCCATCTTTTGGCTCTGTTTTCCCTGTGAGGCCAAAGATCTCTTGTTCTATCAAACATCTCTTGCCTCCCCCCCCCTCCCTCTTTGGCTCCTACCTGTGCAAGGAATGGTCTTCTGGAACAGACACCTCATGAGGGATACCCATGAGAGATAGCAAAGTGTAAGATGACATCATTGTACTTACTGTTCATTGCTCTATCATGCCTTACATCACTGCTCATGGGTCACAAGCTCAGATGAAGCAACAGTGCAATGATGTCAAATTGAGTATTGTGTTCTGATGTTAGAAGGACAAGTAGAGTCACCATCTTCCCCTCTTTTGTCTTTTAAGAAATGCTTCAAAAACGATAATTTCATCTCTTTTTACTTCCTAAAGCTTTACCTTATTTTCAGCTGGTTGAATCCAAGTTGTTCTGCTAGGGGAACAACTACTGTAAGCTCAACATAACTTCCCCCTTCTTCCCCCGTCAAAAAAACCCTGCTCTGGAGGGTTGAGGGAACATCTAGATTAGCTGGGGGGAGGAGTTCCAATGCTCTTGCAGAAGTCATTCTGCTCACTTAGTGACTTAGTTGGATGAACCCAATTAATTTATATTGCTAATTGATTCCCACAGATAAATAGTGTTATAGGATTGGGGTCTGGATGATATATCTGGATCTCCCCCCGAAGTCTGTATTGGCCTAACCAGTGATGGCTGTAGCAAGGGGTGTAGGCACCATATTCTGCATGACTTAAAGAGAGTGCCATGTTGCCATAGAGACAATGCACCTTTTCCCTGTCCTCCACCTCACCTGGCTGGAAGTGACATCATCTTGTACGTGAGAACAATAGACCAGGACACAAATTGGTGTGTGAGGCGGGCTGATGCTGGGGCTTGGAAAGACTCATAGAGGGGCGTGTCTCTATGTTGAAACCAAGGCTATGGCTTTGGGCACCCCTCTAGAAAACTAATCAGAAGCAAAATCTCTTGGAGTGTAAGTGCTGTGAGCCCTTCCATCCTCTGCTCAGGTTGTATAACTAAATCATATCCACCACAGTCTCCCTTGACCTTCATTCCAAGGAAGCCAAACTCTGGGTAAGCACTGGCACCCCTGGAGTCTCTCACCACTTGGGAGATATTGGAGTGCACACAACAATATTTTAATGAAATGCTTGCACAATCTCTTGAAGCATAAGTTACACTGGATATATTCAACTTCATCATTTCCTATGTATTCATTTTATCCACTGTTCTTTTTAGATTGTAAGCTGCTTAGGGACAGAGACCTATTCATATAATCCTCTGTAAAATGATAGGTGATGCTCCTGTTGCTGGAATAAAGTTCTGGGAGTTAGGAAGAGAACAATGATTGAAGTACCTATAGAATCAGCAATAAACAGAAAAATATTTAACTGTGGAATCAATGTTCTTCCTCCAACAGCATCACCCTAATTACAACTATTTAATATGGGGATTACTTGCAAAATCTTTAGCTGCAACCCTGCCCTGTTGCACGTAGTCTAGCCTGAAGTCCTAGTCCTAGAATAGAATAATAGAATAATTTATTGGCCAAATATCAACCATACTTGGAATTTTGCTTTGACTACATTGCAATGTAAAGAAAAACGTACCTCATACAAACACTATTCCCCTCACAATACAACAGCACAGCGGAAAACCCCATACCACCAACTGGCCTCCCTTTCGCCCACAACTACAATTTGATGGCACAAGGAAAAAAGCTATTCCTGTGCCTAGACATTTTTGTCCGGGTGGGAGTAAATAAAACAGGTGATGACCAGGATGCGAAGGGTCTACAGCAATTCTCTCTGCTCTCTTCCTGACTCAAGTGGCATAAAGTGTTTCTATTGGAGGCAAACTAACACCAATTACCCTCTCTGCAGTTCTTACTTACATTTATCTGGAAGTAAGCCTCACTGAGCACAAAGTCAGTAAACATGCATAGAACTAGGTAACATATTCTATTACAGTGGTACCTTGGTTTACAACCATAATCCGTTCCAGAGGTCCGTTTGTAAACCCAAACAGATTGTAACCCAAGGAGCGCTTTTGCCAATGGGGCCTCCAAAATAAATTTGTTCGTAATCCAAAAAAAAGGGGTTGTAATCCCCCAAAAAAGGTTGCAAACCGGGACACGCACTTCCGGGTTTGACGTGTTTGTAATCCAAAATGTATGCAAACCAAGATGTATGCAAACCAAGGTTTCACTGTACAAATAGTTGACTGGAATACAAAGCGCTTCTCTAGGCATGCCCAGTGACTTGGATGAACCAGTGGAATGTTGACCTTTTCCCTTTGAAACCTCCCTCATTTTCAAAAGCAGCATTTTCAAAAGAGGCCTAAAAGGCAGGCCAATGGGTGGGGCAGAAGATTGTTATTTGATAATCCTTCACTGCTACAGTGTCACACAGAATTAATTTTCCGCTGGAAATAATTCTATATTTTAGCATGGTAGCAGCCATACTTTAGATGTCCCTGCCTATTGACATCAAACAGGTCCTCTGTTGTACTCTTTTGGGCACCTCCTAAAAATATTTTTGTTCAGGCAAGCTTATCCAGACGCAAGTGGCGCTGTGGTCTAAACCACTAAGCCTCTTGGGCTTGCCGATCAGAAGGTTGGCAGTTTGAATCCCCACAACGAGGTGAGCTCCCGTTGCTCTGTCCCAGCTCCTGCCAACCTAGCAGTATCAAAGCATGCCTGTGCAAGTAGATAAATAGGTACCACTGTGGCAGGCAGGTAAATGGAGTTTCTGTGCACTCTGGCTTCTATCATGTTGTTCCATTGTACAGAAGAGGTTAGTCATGCTGGCCACATGACCTGGAAAGCTGTCTGTGGAGAAACGCTGGCTCCCTTAGCCTGAAAGCGAGATGAGCGCTGCAACACCATAGTTGCCTTTGACTGGACTTAACTGTCCAGGGGTCCTTTACCTTTTACCTTGCCTATCCAGACATTTAGAAACAGTCGTTATTATTTTTTAAAGACCTGTTTTTAACATGACTGTTGATTTTAATTATATTTTGATTTTTTAATACCTGTTTTTTAATTTGCCTTTTTTCCAATATAAATGCTTGTTTTTATTTATTTTTGTAAACTGCTTAGAGGTTCTATCTACAACCAAGTGGTATATAAACTTTGTTAACTAACATACAAATATAAATAAAGGGAACGGCAATCTTAAACTCTCTTGTGTCTGCAAGTACATGTTGTTTTGCGGAGGTTCTTTGGATTCATAACAATGAGAAGAGCATAAATAAACCAGTCAGAATATCGTAGTGGTGTTTTTGTTTTTTAAAAAAGGTTTTTTAGGGTATTCTTTGTTCATGTGCTGGATCTTTAAACTCAGCAGCACATTCCCATTGAGATTCCTAAGGGAGCAGATTTCATCCTAGACCTGTTTTGTTCTTGAAAATAAACAAAAAATAAACAAAACATCTTTACAAGGATTCAGTCAAAGCAAGAGGGTAAATAAAGGAAATGAAAACAGAGCAAGATACACAGACAAAATACACAGACAAAATCAGGAATTAAGAAGTAAAGGGAATACAAGCAGTCTTAAAACCATTATGCTAGGATAGAAATAGAACAGTCATCAGTATGTTGTTACTGTGTTGTTTTAATGGGTTTGTTTTATTTCATTTTTTCCAGTTTCTATTTTTTGCCTGTTTCTATTTTAATGTTTTAATTGGATTGTTCTATTGCATATTTTAATTATGAATGTGTGTACTTTAATGCTTGTGTAAACCCCTTAGAAGTTTATTTTGGCATTAAGTGACATATAAATTAATAAATAATCCTCCCCTTCATCATCATTTTTTTTTCCTATTAAAAATGGATCGGGAGAAAGCTAAAAGACAAACATTTTGAGAAGTTCCTGAGTGCAAGCGTAATGGGATGTATGGCAAACAGAGAAAGTACCATTGAAATGAATCAGACTTACCTTTGAGTAAGGATAGGGGTGCCCTGTAACTGTTGTACAAATTAAAAGGAAGATGATTTGGGGAGTTCTGGAGGGTCTGGGTTTAGTAAGAGAGAGGTAACTATCACAGCTCAGATTTTAATCCAAACCGGAAAAGTTTTGGGGACCTGTGAATGTTGATCTCTTCTTTGAGTCAAGCATAAACTCCCCCACCCCCAAAGTAGTTTCTGAACCCAGATATATTGTACTATACTGGCATTTCAAAGAGGAGGAGTATAGAACAGACTTATTGAATATTGCATATTAAATTAATTCACAAATTGTTATGTGAATAGCAATTCCACCACTATATTCCTTATATCTTTTTTTTTCTTTTTAGAGTACCAGATGAGTGTTGTTCCCTCTGTTGTTTAAGTTACCAGAAGAATCTCGTTCCTTAAAGGTCTGTTGATAGAAAGTTCAGCCATGCTTGTGCTGCCTGTGCCGAGATTTAATTCATTTTATTTTTTGTATTGATAATATGGGGAAACCTGTAGTCTGAGTTATCTAGGTTACAAGGGGCCTTTGATTTCTGTAGCTGAGCTGACTAGATCAGAAGGAGGCACAAACTCACATTATTTCCGAATGTAAGCTACTGTAAACCTGCATTGCAGTCCAAGATCATTCTCTATTAAAACATTAGCAAGAATGTGCCTAATGCCTAAATGACTATTCACTTCAGAGGATGAGTTACATCAACATATACCCCTTTTTTGTGATTTCTTTTGTGAACGAAATGCTTATGAGCAATACAGAAGATGGCCCAAAGTCTGTAACTCTATAATACATTCATACTGTGGTATCTTAATTTTGTTCCACTTAATTTCAAATCCCCCAATGACTTATCATTTTTAATATAGTCTAGTAGTAGCTGACCCCAGCATTACTCAGGACTCCTCAATGCCCTCTTAAGAGAGCCATGAAGAAGAGATGTTCTATTAGCTGGAATTTTATGTGCTATTTTAGACCACATGCCAATTTATTAACCCAGGGTATCCTTACCAGGAAGTCTTCTGGAGACCATCTTTCTCTCCAGCAGTCAATTATCTTGTTCTTGATTACCAGTCCAAATGGACCCTTGATAACAATGTGCAAAGTAAATGAGTAGGTAATGACTTAAAGACCTCCAAGATTCCAATATAACAGATTAGTTTGCTTCCCCACCCCCACCCCATACTTCTCCATAAGCAGAAAGAACATCATCAGCTTGCTGTGAGTTTTGACATTGCAGCTGGCTTATTTGTTCAGATAAATCCCAAGTACATTATTAATTTAAACCTGTGACTTTGGAATCATATTGAAAAATGTGTTGGTGGCTGCAAGTTCAAGTCGTCATGAGATTCCTGTGAAGAGAACTTGATTTTGTTGTGAATTTCTAAGGTGGAAGTATGCTACAGTGGCCTATTTGGAAGTGCAGACTTGAGAGGAACATTTCGTAAAATTGGAATGGGGAACATGGCAACAATTATTAAACAGCAGGGGGTAGAATTCAGTCTAGTTCTCCAAGTCCTTAGTCCTCTATTCAGGCATTATTCAAATATGGAACTACGGTAAAACATATGAGGTAACGCATGCAGATGAGTGTGTTTCCTAAAAGTTCATCAGTATTTCAGTGCTAATTTCTCCCAATATACACATTTTTAATATGTGATTTTACAATATATACATGCTTGTAGAGCATTCTTCCCTGAGTGCATTCAGTGACAAAAATACGGAGTTTTGTGTACACATTGCTCATCTGGAGAATTGCACTGCAAAATTCAGAGAACTGTGAAATTTGAAGGATAGTTATGTTTTGGGATGTGTATTGTTTTGGAAAATGTGGTTTAGGTGGGTTCTCCTTTAAAGGTGATCTGAATCAAATTTCTCCCCAATCCATTTCCAGTACTCATGGAAGTTCCCTATCCAATGCATAACCTTAGAGTTAATTTTTCTATACTGCAAAGGAAGAGGACATCGGTAGAATCAGGCTTCTTGCTTCAGAATGCCATCCTCCAAACCATGGAGTGGGGGGTCACAGGGACAGTAATACAGTCATCCCAATGCCCCTGCTCCTCACATATTTCTGGATTTGAATAATACCTGTAAAGGATTTCTGTCTGCATGCTATCTGAGAACAGATTTTGGAAACAATTTGAGATCAGCTCAGGCATTTGTGCTCTGCATATGGAAAGGTTGGGTCAACTGCCCTCTGTAGGTGAAACTGGATAATTTCATTTAGAGCAGGGATAACCAAGTAGGCAAGATTTGGTACTCATTCCATTCCAATGCAAGTATATCAAGTGATATACTTAGGAAGTAGCACTGGCCAGGTCAAATGTCTGACCAGACTGAGACTGCCACCACTGCTACCACTTGAAAATATTACCTGAAGATTCTAGCATACTAACTTTCCTTTTCTTAATTTTTATTTACAAATTTATAAGAGTACAAAATACAGAACTGAATAAGAAAGAAGAAAAAAGGGAAAGAAAAGTAAGAAAAAGGGAGGAAAATAGATACATTCCACCAATCTATAATTATATTCCATCAACTTCCCGTCCATCCTTTCATGGCTCCCTAAAGTTTCCCATTCCTGCTGCATATTCTATTTTTTTTCTAATTATTTAAACATTCAATTTTTTTCTCATTATAAGCTTTAACTGCTGAGCTTAGTCCAAGCCAATTAAAGTTCTAACATTTTTAGGTTGTCTACAAATGGCTTCCATTCCTCTTTAAAACTTTTCTCTTCTTGCTCTCTAATTTTGCTGGTTGAGCTTGCTAATTCTGTGTATTCCATTCATTTCATCTGCCACTCCTCCTTTGTAGGTACTATCTCCTTGGCATACTCACTTCTCATACTGTGAATGATGCTAGACAGCTGGAAGGGGTATTTTCTAAATCTTAAAGAATTTGCCTTACCAAGGGCAATCATGGTATTCACTCTGAACTGTTCTAGCACCCACCCACCTCCAAAAAACACCCTCTTTATTAGTGTAGACTCCAAAATAAATAATCAAAATCTGTTTCATTTTCCTCTTTTTCCTTTAAGGCCTAAAAAAGTCATTATTTAAAAACTTTGGTTAAGAACTGTACATATTCTAAAGCACTAAAGGAAGAATATTTGATTAAAATATACATTTCACAATCAGTGATAAAACTAACCGTCAGAGTCACGTATTTATTTACATATTTTAAGAACTAGGGGGAACGTGGGAGGCTGAATACTATTTCTGGCCTAGAAATGGAAAGTCATGCATATTTCATCATGTATAAAGGACACATTCACCCCTATCCAGTGAATGTGATCCACGCATCAGTAGACCAGTGCTGCTAAATTATTACATTATTACAAATCGCCATGTGTGACCCTGCTAGCTCCTAAAGAGGTAGGCAAGGCTATTCCATGTACAGGGAGGGAAATATGAGTTACTTTCTGCTGATCTAATCAGGAGCTGGCGATTTCATTCTCTGCTTTGGTTCTTCATGGACATAATCCTGTTTTTCGGGTGGAAGTGATAAAGGAAAGCTGCGCAGCTGTGCCTGGACCCTGACTATACAATGAGACTGTTGTCCCTGGGGAAAAAGGGATTAGTTTGGACCAAGCAACTCAGTGACATGGGAACACATTGAGGATGTCATTAGGCTGGTTTGCCTTCTGAGTGCTGTTGTGCAGAGGGGGGCTACCATGCCAACACAGTTTTTGTGTAGCATGCACAGTGAGAGAGGGAAGGTGACACTGATAGACAGTCCAGCCCACCCTAACTTCCTGACCTGTTTTGCTTGTTACTCAGCAATGGTGGCTGCACTCTGACAACCTTCTGGCCTCTGGATACTCATGGCCCTGCTTCCTTTACATGGCAGGCCTGTTTTAGGGATCAGCGATGACCAGATCTCGAACCTGGAGCAAGGTTGCCAATAACCCAGAGGAACCATGTGAACTGGACATCCCTGATTCAGGACTAGAGGCACCCATGCCACTTGCCTGGGTTTCTGAATGGCTTTCAGATGCTCCTTCATCTCCCTCAAGGCCACAGGAGCAGAGGAGATGGCAAATCATGCAGAAACTTCAGAGTGGCAATTGAATTGCTAGCTGCACATGAAGAGGAGAGGGAAGCACCTGGAAACACCTGTTTGAAAGTCCAGGCTTCACCTGAAGTTTCTAGGTTTGCCTGGCCCTTCCAGGTGGACGGTGGAGGGCTTCAATCCAACAAGAGTGCCGAAGAAGAAGAAGAAGAAGAAGAAGAAGAAGAAGAAGAAGAAGAAGAAGAAGAAGAAGAGGAGGAGGAGGAGGAGGAGGAGGAGGAGGAGGAGGAGGAGGAGGAGGAGGAGGAGGAGGAGGAGGAGGAGGAGGAAGATGCCTTCAGATGTCTTCTAAAAGTCTGATAGTTGAATAATAATAATCTCTCTCTCTCTCTCTCTCTCTCTCTCTCTCTCTCTCTCTCTCTCTCTCTCTCTGTGTGTGTGTGTGTGTGTGTGTGTGTGTGTGCGCTCTCTCTTTTGCTTCCCATCTCTAGGGCCTGCTACTGTAACACTACCAGCGACTGCCCTTCCATCTCAGGTGTGGGTCCTGAAATCTCAGAGTCTGGGATGCTCCTGCTGTGGCAATCCTATATAAACTGCTAGTCTGAACTTCTTCATTGCTGAAGCAACAGATCCTATCCTAGCTTCAGCTGATCAGTGAAACTCCCATGTGTTGGCGAAAGGCTGTGAGGATTCGGGGTGAGATCTTCCTTATTCTCCAGCCTGCTTGCTATTGTGGCAAAATGTCACCAGTTGTTACAGGATATGGGCTCATAAAGATTCTTTTATTACAGTTGTTGGAGAAAGATGTACCCTGGGCCAATTAGAATAGGAAAAGGATAGATTTGCTGGCATTAGTTTTATGGGGCAAGTGACTTTGAGTTCCCACCAGAATCAGTACCTAATGTCTCAAGGGTCACAGTATTATCCTATGTATTTTTGACTGAGCAGGGAAGTATGTCTTGAGAGAGCACTGAAAGAGCAAAGTAGCATTCTTATGTATTTCTTGAAAAATTGTCTAATATGTCCTGTTTATAAGTAACCCAGCTGCTTTCAGGTGATTCATTCATGCTAGCATATTCTATACACATTCTGAAGACAAACTAATGGCATTACATTATGTATAATGTGGCCATGAGGGACTGACAAGACATCAGGTTTTAGAGAAGTGTCTTTTTTTGTGGGAGGGGGAGTCTTCCCGCTGACAGCAATGCTATGACCTAGATTTATTCCACACAAATTGTTGGAATGAGAGAAAGAAGGGGCACAGAAAACCCTATATATTTATAAATACTTTCTATAAATATTTATTTATAAATTACTTTGAAGATTTTATGGTGTAAAAACAGTGAAAAGTGTGGTGAAAGTACACCATTTGCCTCCCCCAAGCTAAATAAATGAATCTATAAGATAAATATCAGGTTATGACTAGAGGAATAAAGCATTTAAATGAAGAGATCAGAACACATATTTCATCATGGAAATCAGAGAAATTCACAACCTTTTTTTTTAAAAAAAGAAGAAGATAAAAAGCCTAGTTTTGAAGGAATGTACACACCAGATTATTATTATTTTAAAAAAAGATCTAAATCGATGACCTTTATAAAAAAATAAAAATAAAATTAGTGGACTGTTTTCAAATGAGCACATCTGGTTTATGTTCCTAAACCTCTGGCCTCTAAAAAGCTCTGTTCCCAATTCGCACAAAATACCATTCAGGATTGCTTGACACAATGACCCTTCTCAGTAGGTGGCTGACTGGATAAACCGATTAAACAGATTCAGGAATTCAGCATATACACAGCAAGTTAACAAATCGATCTGGAGCATTGGAAAACATTTGTTTCTGTTTTGTTTTTTTTAAAAAAAAATTCATTATGATTTATAATTAGTACAGCTAACCCCACAAAAATAGTTTGTTTGGTTTTTTTTTTAAAAAAAATGTATTATACTGTGGTACCTTGGTTTAAGAACAGCTTAGTTTATTAACAACCTGGATTAAGAATGCTGCAAACCCGGAAGTAGGTGTTATGGTTTGTGAACTTTGCCTTGGAAGCAGAACGTGTTTCGCTTCCTGTTGAGTGTGTTCCATTTGTAAATTTTGTCCCACGCTGCTATGGGAAAGCACGCCTTGGTTTAAGAACGCCTTGGCTTAAGAACGGACTTTCAGAACGGATTAAGTTCGTAAACCAAGGTACCACTGTATTACATTTTATATAATGTACAGATTACGGGAGAAAATTATTGAATATATGTAGCAAAACAGCTGGGTTAAACTAAGCTATAATATTTTATTTCACATTTTTCAGAGTTTATGTTTTTACTTAGTCTAGTAAGATGACTGCTTTCACAATGATGTTACATCGTACGTGGCTGTCAACTAATTAACAAAAAGGGGTTTTAAAGTCAAATAACAGTTGCTTTAAACTACTTATTTAATTAATACTTTCCTAATTAAGTAAGTAAAAGAAGCAACACAGCATGATTGATGTTGGTTAGGGACTATTTAATTAAGACAATCATTTCTGTTGATTAAATATTACAAATAATGTATTGTTTGAACAATCATTTCCACCATATGACTTGAATCAAAAAGATGATAGATGATAGATAGATAGATGATAGATGATAGATAGATAGATAGATAGATAGATAGATAGATAGATAGATGATAGATAGATGTTAGATTTCTTGCAAAAATGCCAAAAGAGTTAAAGTCATATGTTAACAACATAATTATTTCCACAAGCATTGAATATAGAAGCTTTAAATACATTATCAAACCTCTAGGATACCTTTTGTGAATTGCCAAGAACTCACACCTACTTAACACAGGATAAAATGCTAGAATCTAATGAAATGCTGGAAATCTGAGGGGAGTAGAATAGGGCCCACTACGTCAGAACAAAGGAGGGGGGAGGGTCACATTTTGAATGCTGACCTACTTTTAAAAATGTCTGATACAAGCAAACAAAAACAGCAGAGCAGGAAAAGGAATTGAATTCGACTCTTTGGTCACCTTCAGACTGTCACTGTTTTGCAGGAGGGATTCAATAGCAGGGCCGGCCCTAAAGTAAGGCTTGGTGGCGCAGGGCGCTGGGCCGCCAGGGGGGCGTCGCGCTGCAGCGCCCGCCAGACAGCCGCACGCTCGGAAACGGGGGGCGCCGCCGCCGGAGGGATAGTTCGCACCATGGTGCCAGGGCGCCAGCTACGCTTAAGACGGCCCTGTTCAATAGCATAAAAGAAAGTTGTTGTTGTTGTTTAGTCGTTTAGTCGTGTCCGACTCTTCGTGACCCCATGGACCAGAGCACGCCAGGCACTCCTGTCTTGCACTGCCTCCCGCAGTTTGGTCAAACTCATGTTCGTAGCTTTGAGAACACTGTCCAACCATCTTGTCCTCTGTCGTCCCCTTCTCCTAGTGCCCTCAATCTTTCCCAACATCAGGGTCTTTTCCAAGGATTCTTCTCTTCTCATGAGGTGGCCAAAGTATTGGAGCCTCAGCTTCACGATCTGTCCTTCCAGGGAGCACTCAGGGCTGATTTCCTTAAGAATGGATAGGTTTGATCTTCTTGCAGTCCATGGGACTCTCAAGAGTCTCCTCCAGCACCATAATTCAAAAGCATCAATTCTTCGACGATCAGCCTTCTTTATGGTCCAGCTCTCACTTCCATACATCACTACTGGGAAAACCATAGCTTTAACTATACGGACCTTTGTCGGCAAAGTGATGTCTCTGCTTTTTAAGATGCTGTCTAGGTTTGTCATTGCTTTTCTCCCAAGAAGCAGGCGTCTTTTAATTTCGTGACTGCTGTCACCATCTGCAGTGATCAAGGAGCCCAAGAAAGTAAAATCTCTCACTGCCTCCATTTCTTCCCCTTCCATTTGCCAGGAGGTGATGGGACCAGTGGCCATGATCTTGGTTTTTTTGATGTTGAGCTTCAGACCATATTTTGCGCTCTCCTCTTTCACCCTCATTAAAAGGTTCTTTAATTCCTCCTCGCTTTCTGCCATCAAGGTTGTGTCATCTGCATATCTGAGGTTGTTGATATTTCTTCCGGCAATCTTAATTCCGGCTTGGGATTCATCTAGTCCAGCCTTTCGCATGATGAATTCTGCATATAAGTTAAATAAGCAGGGAGACAATATACAACCTTGTCGTACTCCTTTCCCAATTTTGAACCAATCAGTTGTTCCATATCCAGTTCTAACTGTAGCTTCTTGTCCCACATAGAGATTTCTCAGGAGACAGATGAGGTGATCAGGCACTCCCATTTCTTTAAGAACTTGCCATAGTTTGCTGTGGTCGACACAGTCAAAGGCTTTTGCATAGTCAATGAAGCAGAAGTAGACGTTTTTCTGGAACTCTCTAGCTTTCTCCATAATCCAGCGCATGTTTGCTATTTGGTCTCTGGTTCCTCTGCCCTTTCGAAATCCAGCTTGCACTTCTGGGAGTTCTCGGTCCACATACTGCCTAAGCCTGCCTTGTAGAATTTTAAGCATAACCTTGCTAGCGTGTGAAATGAGCGCAATTGTGCGGTAGTTGGAGCATTCTTTGGCACTGCCCTTCTTTGGAATTGGGATGTAGACTGATCTTCTCCAATCCTCTGGCCATTGCTGAGTTTTCCAAACTTGCTGGCATATTGGGTGTAGCACCTTAACAGCATCATCTTTTAAAATTTTAAATAAAAGAAATTTTAAAAAGAAAGTTAGGCTCGTGCAATTGAAGTGGGTTCAAATTTTCCAATGCAGCAAATCCACTTTTTTTAAAAAAGGATATACTTATTCCAGTAAGGAAAGTGGCAGTGGAATGCACTCAAGTGAGACAACAACCATTTGGCAGAAAGGGATGGAACTTCCATGCAACCGAATGCATTCTCAATAAAGAGTGGACATGGTATGAATTGGGCACAGTCTTTCTGGAAGAAAATAAGGAGGGATGCTCAAGAAACAGGTCATCTGGAGGAACCCTTTCTGGTGTGCTGTTTTGTTTCTTTCTACTTGGGGGTTGGACTGGATGGCCCTTGTGGTCTCTTCCAACTCTATGATTCTATGATTCTACTTCCATGGTCATTAAAAACACCAGACATGAGGTGTTATTTCTCATCAGTTACTGGAAATGGCACCAAATATCCTCCCTTCATTTGTAGTGGTGGACAACAGAGACAAACATAAGAGAGCCATGAGAATATTGAAATACATGTCATGAAAAAAGGGCATGTATAAAATAATGGGCCAAGAATTTGTTCAAATCGAATGATAGCTATTATGGAAAGTTGGGTTGCCAACAATGTTTTGCAATATAGCAGCTTTTTTGTTTTGAAGGCTTTCTAATCTGTGTTGCTTAATTTGCATTGCTTTCTGAACCCAGGGCTTTTTTCATTTGAACTCAGTTCTGACACATCTCAGGCGAGCACCATTGCCATTATAAGAGAAGAGTTTCAGAACCTCTTCTTCTAGAAAAATTGCACAATGGTGTTTTGTCCTCGTACTGGTGTAAAACAGCCCAGAATCTTGGACCACCCACTCTGGCATATAGCTATAATGGAGGAAATTATGCATAATTTGAGATTTCAGCAAGGACTGGTACCTCTGGACACTTTTTATATGATTTGTCATTCCTTTATGTCATATGCAGTGGAACCATCATTTTCAAGACAACCCTCGTCACAAAACCTGGCAAATCTGGAACAATACTTGATGATGATGTAATAATAATAATAATAATAATAATAATAATAATAATAATAATATTCTGTCTGTCCAGGTAAAAATTATCAACATTGTATTAACTCATGTGCATCTACCCATTCCACATGCCTATTTTTAAATTTTTCATCTTTTAATTTTTGTCTTTTCTTATAATTGTTCTTTCTGTTTTTGATATAGTATAAAATGAAATAACAACAACAACAACAATAATAATCTTTTAAAAAAAATCTATTACACTAGTTAAAATTTGTGTTTGCATCTTTGTTAACAAGCGGTTCATCGGTCCTTGTAGACAGAAAATGCACGGTCTTCTACTCCGAATGTGGGAGCATCAACACGAGCACAAAATTCCCCAGGAGTCTCACATTCCTTTGCCCATGCAGACAAACCACAGCATGCTCAAGACCCAAATGCACATAAATCTCTGCTTTGAGCCAAAGCCCTGATATTTTGAGATGCAAAGAATAACAGAGCAGAACCCCAGAGTTCACATTTAAGTTCAAGCGATTGCAACATAAGGCTTTGTTATGGTTTATGCCAACGATTTATAATCCTGTCACTAGTGTGTGTGTGCGCAGAAGCGGGTGGCTGGGACTGGTTGGGTACATAAATTCAAGTGGCCAGTAAATATTTAACAAACTCTTTTGTAGTCAATGGAGTTAAAAATTAAATACAGCATTGGCTGGGAAGGTTTCATTTTTGCCGGAGCCATTAATAGAACATTCAGTGTTATTTGTGTCGAGTGTAATTCTTTTTGACTTTGCCTTCCATTTGCCTTGAGGACAAGCCAGTTTAAAACTGTTCAGCACACTACGCCATGCATAACAGGTAATCTGTCTAATTACGGCCTGTAAGGATGTTCAATGTAAAATATTGATAGTGCCTCCATAACCTCAGTTTCACCCTCCCTGTGTACCGTGGCTTCTGAGACTCCGAGATACCCTAGCCATTAACTCAAGTGTTTACACTCTAAGCTCAAATTCTACTTTGCCAGAATGGTTCATTTCACATTTTACAAGTCTGTTTTCTCATTTACAGACAGAAAGCAATTTATCAAATTTTTATATTGCATTCCACCACCACCCACCCCTCTTCAGCTCATTCCAATATTGGATGATATAATACAGGATGGAAAATTCTTAAAAGGAAAAAAAAAAAGAGCACGACAACTTTATCCAAGGAACCTTAATAAAATTTATATCTGTATTTGTGTATGTGCCATTTTTTTGGTGTCTTTTGATGAATTATTAATTACCTTGAACAATAAAATATTATTTTGCTCTGATGCACAGCAAGACGAAAGAGGCCCCAGAGAAATGATGCGTCTGACAGCTCAGAGCAGAGCTCTCATCAGGTATTGCATGACATGCATCTGTCCATCAAATGAACCCAGCGGACTGAAGATACAGATGTAATCTGTCGGGAGGCGAAGTCAAGACTTATTAGACAATGGGAAACCCACATTTGATCTCTTTTCCCTCCACAAACACTGAAACATCAAAGTGTTCACTCTTATTTTTCAACTTCGTTTTTTTTTTAAATCCTTGACATCATCGGGGATAGAAACACATGGCAAATGTGCATGCGTTGACGGTTTAAAAGAAATGGTTGTATTTAAAGCAGCACAAACATACAATAGCATCTTACTGGATTGTGACTCAACATTATGTAACTTGCACAAAGTGCGTATAACTAAATGCAGGTAGTTTTTATTCTTTGGAACACAAACCCTAAGGAAGGGTCTTGGAAGCGCAGATTAATGCAAACTCCTTTCGTTCAAGTTACAGCAGGAAAATACTGAGTTAACAGAGATGTTTTATCTGTGTAGAATTAGTATTCCTCGGACGTAGGAGTACTAATGAGGGCTCTATCAAAAAACAAGTACATTCATTATTTTTCAAGGTCTTTTAAAGGAAAGAGTTGTTTTGTTTTGTTTTGTTTTTTAAAAAATGAAACCAACAATTTTTTTATTTTATTTTTTAAATGGCAGGTCCCTTTCAGGTGCCCAGAGAGATAAAATAGGTGTTGCTGATTTTGCTGGGAGAAAAGTCAGGTGAAGTCACATGGGATGTAATTAAAGGTGAAAAGGATACAAATTTATGAACGTCAGTTGTTTACATCTCTGTTGCTATAAAGATGGTTCGGATTCATTTTAGTTTCTTCTGAAAGCCCAGAGTGTTTTTCTTTAAACCATAATTTCTGTGAACTAAAGCTCTGTGGGACTCTGAGCTCAGGCCTGGATCTGCACAAATGCAAAGACTGCCTCTCTCCAAGCGCTCACGCAGAAATCTTTCTAGACTTTGTGATAAATGGGTTGATTTCTGCTTGTGCAGAGCTCTTTATCCTCACTCCATCTTCCGCCTGGGTACAAAAGATGCTTGATAAGCGTGAGTGGCTGCATTGTTCCTAAACCCAAATTAAGCCACAAAGCCCTATTTTGGGGAGAACAGGGTCATAACTTTATGAAAACAACTTAACTGCAATCGGAAGCCTTATTCCGGATGCTACCTGTGCACAACCTAGCAGTTCGAAAGCACGTCAAAATGCAAGTAGATAAATAGGAACCGCTACAGCGGGAAGGTAAACGGCGTGTCCATGTGCTGCTCTGGTTTGCCAGAAGCAGCTTTGTCATGCTGGCCACATGACCTGGAAGCTATACGCCGGCTCCCTCGGCCAATAATGCGAGATGAGCGCGCAACCCCAGAGTCGGTCACGACTGGACCTAATGGTCAGGGGTCCCTTTACCTTTACCTGTGCACAGGCTGTCTTTGCCCAGTGGTGCATGGTCCAGAAAGAAGTGGGAGGCAGAGTCACAACTTGCCAATGTGCTCTCATCAGGGGTGCAGCTTGGTAATATGATGCCCGGTGTGAGGCCGTTTGACGCCCTCCCCACAGCCCTCGTGGTACTGGCTGAAGCCAGCCTTGGGAAGGAAGCACGAGGCTCTAGCAGGGTCCTAATGCCCTTCTACCACCTTCCCAAAGCCCCGTAAGCACTTGCCCAGTTTTGGGAAGGAGGACGGAGGACTCTAGGACCCTGTCAGAGTCCTCACGCCTCCTTCCCAAAGCCAGGCTTTGAAAAGGCGCCCCTTCTCGGCTGCATGCCCGTGTGGCCACACCGTTCACACTTTCCCAAATCCGCCTGTGCTCTGATGAGATCTTGCAGGATAGCTATCACCCTGTGGGATCTTGTGGAAAGGAGTGGGCGTTGAGGCATCACTCCTGAGGGTTCAGGGCTATTTTGCCCTGTGAATTCCCCTCTCCCCACCCCACACACAGTGTTAAGGGTCACTGGTTGACAGGGCCCCAAAGCAATTGTTTCTTCTCAACCTCAGCTGGCTCTTGGTTGGGTCCCCCACCTTCCCCTCAGTGAAATGCTTCTTTACATTAGGTATTTGTAAGAATTTGTTGCATATTCAGGCAGAAATGGTGTTCGTCAAGATAGTCAAGCGGGGTCCATAAGGGGCCCAAGAGGATGATTGAGTAAGGCACACCTTGAGCTTAGGCTGGGGCCTCTGGCTGGCTGGAATCTCTCACTCCCGTCACCCCGTGAGATCCTGGGTGCTTGGCTTGCACCACACCAGGTTTCAATGCTGGGTAATTCCCCTGGAGAGAATGCCACTCCATCAGCAAGGGCTGAATGGAATGAGAAACAGATCCTTACTCTACTGTCATGCCAACTCTGTTTACTTGCTGTTAGTCATAGTCACTAAAAAAAAAATTGGCTTGATTTTCACTCAACATCAGTGTCCTGTCTCAGTTATTTCACCACACTCGTGGGCCACAAAATGTGCCTGCCTGTGCAATAAATGTTCCTGATAGTGCAGATCTAGAGGTTATAGTGAAGCCCATCTGTGGAACTCTCCCTGGAGATATAGACATTATTGGGGGAGGGGGAATTAAAACTTCTCTGTATCTGGTTAAGTTAGCTGTAAGCTTAGTGGCAGCCCTCACCAATTGGCATTAGGCAGTGCTATTTTTCTAGAAAAAGAGGTAATGGAACTCACCATGAACGCTTCCCATGTTCTCTTATAATGGCAATGGTGAAGACCTGGGAGCTGCTGAAACTGAGTTCCAGTGAGTTTCGGCTAGAAGAAAGAAAGAAAGAAAGAAAGAAAGAAAGAAAGAAAGAAAGAAAGAAAGAAAGAAAAAGCCCTGATCTTAGGTGTGGAACAGCTGAGCCAGAGGGGATTTGCTGTTCATTGTGCGCAACACTTTACAATGTGCTGTCCATGGATCTGTGCAACCCTCATCAATCAGCTGATTGCTGGGGGTTTGCTCAGCTCTATGTGTGGTGCTTTGCCACCCCCAATTATGAATTTAGTGCTGCTGCCTGCTCACTGTACTGGCATTTACAATGTTTTCTGACTGTGCATTGTCATATTGGTGTTGTTTTATTGCCGTCAAAACTGGTGTGGGACCACCATTGGGATTAAAAAATGAAATATCAATGTCCGAAATAAACAGATAATAACTGAAAAAGCTTACATCCTGCCTTCGCTCCAGTTTGATGACCCTGCGCTGGCTCTTAGCATGAGATCAGCCGCTGTCTGATTCTTTCTCCTAATAGCCAATGCATTTCAGAATGGAGCGAGTCATAGGCAGTTCCAGCCTCAAGCTGCCCATCCATTGAGGTGAATACAGCTACATGCGCGCTAGGAAAACCCAAATCCCTCTGTCTTCATGCCAATCAGCTTCAAAGGTTACTCTGGACATTTTTTGCCTTCACCACAATGGTGCTTCCAAGATCCCCCTGCTGCTGTCCTCTCAATCATTGTTAGGTTTCCAGAAAATAAGTTGTAAAAGCTCCATTGATTCCTTTTCCCAGGCCTGCATTTCACCTTGGGCGCTATTAGGAATATAGGTACGATAGTATGTTGAAAGAATTAACTGAAGGAACTATAACAGGGAAAATAAAAACAGGAAAATATGTTAAGTATAAAATCCATTCCTTTAAAGGATTACTAATGATGATTGTAAATTGAACATTCCCATTTAAAATAAATAAATAAAAGAAACCCCCCTGGCCTTAGTACTCATTTGATAGAAATGGCAATGCTAATGATTTTTGACAGACTGATCATGCCTACAATAACATCAATAATACACTTTTTTTTTTACCTCCAACAGTCCCATGGCATATACTCCCGACAGCCAACCTTTGACCTCTGTACATTCAACTATTTGTCAATTGATGATTGGAGAGATCAATCGGGATGTATCCCCCATCCTGCTACCCTCTATTCATCCCTCATCTTGTTTCCAAGGAAAACTACGTTTGTATATTGATTCTCAAACTTTTGAAGCTGCTTTTATAATCTCATCAGGAACTGCTAAAGTCCATTAGAAAGTGACGGACTGATCTGAAATGCAATCTGCTGTCTCAGCTGACATGTCCCCCCACTTTCTTCATTATAGATTAGAGTCTTTAACAAAGCCACGATACCTTTTCTACCTAGGCCTTTGATGAGTTCACAAAAAAGGCAGCTGATTCCCTGTGAAGTACACCAGCATTTCATCTTATAGAAACTGCAGCTAATGAACTGCTATATTCAACCTCCCTTTCCCTGACTTAAATCAACATAAGGGTTTCCTGAACCAATGATTAGAGAGCTTTTTGTTTTTACTTGTAACCTTTTTTTTTAAAAAAAAGCTGTTAATACATTTTTTGAATTTTCATAGTAGATTTGAATAGAAGGGAAATTCAGGTGCTTGTTATAAAGCACAGAACAATCGAAATGTGTTCAATCCCCATGTGTTGCGTTATTAATTCCAAAACTGTCTTGAAGAATTCCTTAAAAATTCCAAAATGTTAATTAACCTTTAAGAAGGTTAATTTAGAGCTTATCTATAATGTTTGTCCTAAAATGTATATTGTCCATTACAATTATAATTGGTCCATTAGACCTTCTACTCATTCATTCATTCATTCAGAGGACCAAAATGGTGGGATATGTACAGCCATCACAGCTAAAATCTGGGCAACAGGTTTTTCATTGAGTTTAATAAGATGCTAGTTTAACACAGAGAATCTTTGATCTGGTTCAGGCTTCAGTTGACTCAACTACAAGCACCCTGGAAGTGCATTGAGATCAGCAGTGGACTTCAAGCCTTCAAGTACTGATGTAACTTCACTGGGTAATGCTGATGTGGCTGCTGCTATTTGTTACTATTGTGGCAATAGCCAAAAAAGAAAAGGGGGAAACTCATGCAAAAGCTCCTGGATTCTTTCAACACCTCTTCATAGCAGTTCTTCAGAGCTGACAGTATTTTTTTTTAAAAAAAAATCAGCAATTTGACATTTCCATTAATGGCTTTCTTGTCCTTCTAGTCATATGATTTTGTTTTTAAAAGGCGGCAACAAAGCTTCAGATCTGCATTTATTTGTTTCTTTTCTGATTTCAAGAGGATCAACACTTTTCTGCCCTTCCAGAAATGTAATTCTCCCACACCCCGAGGGAGAAGGGAAATGACCTTCTGTTGTGGTAGATTGAGATCTAGTGACTAATGGCTAATTGTTAATACAATTCTTGGCCTGCTCTCGAGTGCCAGAAATCAGACCTCTGTCTCTTGAGTGTAACCAGATCTAACAAAGAGCAGGCAAATGGATTAATATTTGTGCAACTTCAGGATTGCCACCTTAATGAACACTGGGCAGTTTAATGCATTTTGAACCATCATTGTCATTCAGCCTGGCAGGCCGAAAACATTTCTCTCTCTCTTAATTTATTCAGACTTAGGAAATGTATTAGTGGGAGCATGACGAAGGAAACCACCCTATTGGTGTATTTCTAACAGCTTCAAGCTGTTAACAGTTATTATGTGCCTTGGTGCAGGGTGGGGTATGTTATGGTTAAATGATTAGTTTAGAGCCTCTTGACATGCAAACTCCTTTCCCACCCACCCACCCCCGTTCTTCAGGATCAGCTGTGAAAATGTATTTCCAAGCAATTAAAGCTCAGCTCCTGCTGTTTGGGAGCCATGAGCCATCACATTCTGATTCAAATTTTTCAACACCTACTACCTGAGAAAGGAGGTGGGATGGTAGGGGGGAGGAATTTTTTTTAGTGAAAATTACAAAGAAATCTATTGATACACATTCAGACGTCTTAGTTAGAATGCAAAGGGGGGGGGGATAATGCTCACCTTGTAAATAAAACACAAGGCTAGTACACCTTGGCTTAAGGTTTTTGCACTTCCATCTTGGCAGGGTGGCTGTAGATGATGGAGCTTGCAGAGGAATGTCGATCGCGGTGCTTCCATTTTTGGGGTATTATTTCACAAGCTTACAACACAGCACTAATCTGCCAAACTTCTTACATAAGGAATTCCTGGATGAACATACTGTCTAGAGATCAAACTTTTGCTCATTCAGCATTTATGGAGTCTCCTCTCTCTCTCTCTCTCTCTCTCTCTCTCTCTCTCTCTCTCTCTCTCTCTCTCTCTCTCTGTGTGTGTGTGTGTGTGTGTGTGTGTCTTTCTTTCATTATACTGGGCCCTATCCCCTAACAGAGGAAAAGAAAGAAATTAAGAGTTAAAGTAGCTTTGTGTATTATTAGAAGAATTCAGCTGAATACTTTTTAGCGCCATATACTCATCTTGGGGATAAAGTGTTTCATAAGAAGCCAAAGCAGTTTCTGCCTGCAGCATTCCTTTTTATTGTTGCTTGTAACATGTAGCCATGGGTTTAAAATTGCATAAAGTATATTCTAACTGACACTGACCAAAATCCTGCCTGAGTGCAATATAATTTAGGACAGCTTGATGTGAACAGAGTTAATAATTCATGTTGTAAAGTACAGCCTGCCTGCCTCTGTGTGTGTGTGTGTGTGTGTGTGTGTGTGTGTGTGTGTGTGTGTGTATAAAAACGACCATTTCTTGGGAAGGGACAATGCACATGGTGGACAGCGTACGGCGGGAAGACCTCTGCTGACATCTATGTAGACAAAATGAAGAAGGAAGCACCAGTCTCTGTCTTAATGCCTTTTCCTTTTTAAGTGTTAATAGAATTGCTTAGATGACTTGGTCTTCGTAGAAACCAGAGAATGGCATTTGCCACAGATTATGGGACTTCCAAGTGAAGCAGGTTGGGAGCTGTGGCTTTTCCCCTCTGACACCACGTAGCCCACTTTATCTGCAAAGTTGCTAGTCCTGATAGTGGGGGGAGGGGAAGGCAGGGATGAGGAGGTCTATTAAGTGCGGCAACATGCACTTATGATGCAGGAAGAGCTAAGTGGGGGTTTAGCGAGGCAGGGCCAAATATTTCTACCTAAAAACCTAGATGAAAAATTAGCAAATCCAACAGAGAAGTGACCTTGGTCACATTAAGTAGAGAAGAACAAGGGGAGGGGAAGCTTCAGGAGAGCTACTGGGCCTGTCACAGAATTTATAGATCTTTGAACGATTTTCCAGAGGGCCATTTTTTCTTTCTTTTGCATATGATCCAGATGGTTGATACAGTACTTTCATTTTGCACAGGCATTATTCTCTAGCTTGGAGTTGAAAGCCAGCTTCTGTATATGTACTGCCAGCATTCAGGTTGACCAGGCTAACTGCAGATAAGTTTGTTTGTTTTTTCAACTTTTGCTCCATTGAGTGCCTGTTAAGGGTGCTAAACCATGCAGTCTAGTTGACTAGGGTATGTAGAGTGGGGCTTTTGTCCATGTCCTGAATGTTGTAAACTGCTGACACATTGTACACAAACTCCAGTTTTTAAAGACTCAGAAAATCATTCCCAGAAGTACTATTAACAAGGTTTTGTTGCATAAAGGCCATATTTCTAGAAAATGCTCTGCATAGGGCTGCCTTTGGAGATCATCCAGTAACTGCAGCAAGTTGATGTGAACGCCGATGTGAGATGTCCGACCAGCTGATGATGTAGGGCTTTGTGGATTCTGATATAAACTGACCGCATCTCTGCGACAAGCAGACCTGATCCACAACTCTCAAAATAATGTGCAGATCAGAACATAGCAATCCTTTAAAGGCCACATACCTCCAAATGTTGCAACAAAGTCCTTGGCCATCTAAAAAGATGAGAAAAAGTGCTTTAAAAGTGCGGGTTTCTAAAAAATAAAACAAATCAAAATATATAAATATGTATTTTGATTGACACAAGATGGGAGAGGATGTACCCATGTGAAAGTGGGTGTGGTGACTCTTCCATCCCCACTTCTGTCTTAGTATATATTGCTTTTTGTATTATGTGCTGCAGGAACAAATCCTTGAGGCATATTTTTTTAGGGATAATAATAATATTGTAATAATTTATTGCATATACCCCGCCCATCTGGCTGGGTTTTCCCAACCACTCTAGGCAGCTTCCAACAAAATATTAAGAATGCAATAAAACTTCAGACATTTGAAATTTCCCTAAACAGGGCTGCCTTCAGATGTCTTCTAAAAGGCACATAGTTATTTATTTCCTTGACATCTGATAGGAGGGCGTTGTTGGAGATTCATTCCCTGTGTTGCAGTCATGGGGTTGTTGTGTATCACATGACGGTAAATGTTTTTCATTCTACAGACTGGGAAGTGATGAAGTCGGGATGTTTGTGTTACTGTGTTTCCTGAAGTGGGACTATTGTCCTTTGTTCTTTCTCTTTGCTGTCTAATGCTAGAGAGAGAGTGAGAGAGCCATGTTGCAGTGCTCTGTGTGTGTTTATATGTAAATAAACGTAGATTAGCCAAAATCCTGCGTTGCTGAGTTCTGTTACGCAACTGCGCAGACTCTGCAGATCTGTAAGTGTGCTGATGTTTCTTGACTTCAGTTGCTGTGATGTTCAGGCTTAAAAAAAGCTTTTGAAGCTCCTGAATGATCGACCAGGAGGGAGAGAACATGCCAGTCGAGCATGTGTCCCTGCCAGGGTCCTACTCAAGAGTAAGAGATCCTAACAGGCGTTCCACAGGGCGAGCATCACAGCCAAGAAAGCCCTCTGCCTGGTTCCTTGTAACTTTGCTTCTCAGAGTGAGGGAACCGCCAGAAGGCCCTCGGAGCTCGACCTCAGTGTCTGTGCAGAACGATGGGGGTGGAGACGCTCCTTCAGGTATACTGGGCCAAGACCATTTAGGACTTTAAAGGTCAGCACCAACACTTTGAATTGTGCTTGGAAATGAACTGTGTGGAGGGGTCCATCTTTGAGACCCAAATCATATGCATAGCTGTCAAGTTTTCCCTTTTCTTGCGAGGAAGCCTATTCAGCATAAGGGAATTTCCCTTTAAAAAAGGGAGAATTTGACAGCTATGATCATATGTAACTGCAAAGAGTGCAAATTTTCTATTTTTTATCTGCTGTAAACAGTGGTACGGATTCCCCCCACACACACACACACACATTGCATCTAGTCAGGAAGATGTTTGTTGTACTTCATTTCATCTTTTTGGGTTTTATATAATTTCAGTCAGATTCATGTAAGTTGCATTAATATTTTTTCATGTGTCAAAAATATTTAAAGAGGAATGCAGATTCAGATTCGCTCAGTACAGTACATCATTGTAGCAAGGTGCTGAGATGGAACAAACTCCTGCTAGGTTCAGCTGCTATCCATGCTGGTCTTCTTCAGCCAGTGGTAGTGGGCAAGAAAGCCCCATCAATCTAGCTTTTAAACCTTCTCTCCTGAAAATCTATGCCCTCCAGGTGAGATCACACAATGAGGCTCCTCTCCAAGTGTTCATAGGTTGATCTTGGTTTGCTGCAACTGCTCCCACCTAGTCCTGATTTCTGGATAAGCTGGTATGGGATCTTCATATCTTTTATCTTCAAATCTCTTCTCATCTTACCTTCCAAGTCCCGGACTGCAGAATCTGGGACCGGCAGCCGTGTGACACCGGACGTTGCGTCGACGTAACTTCCGGTGTCGTTTTGCCCTTCTATGGGCACCAAAAAATGGCCGCCGGCGGCTTCGAAAGTCACTTCTACACATGTCAGGAAGTGCGTCGACACAACTTCCCATGTCGCTCTGCCCATCTATGGGCACCAAAAATTGCCGCCGCCGACACCGGAAGTTGCGTCTATGCACTTCCGGACATGCGTAGATGCGACTTTTGAAGCCGGCGGTGGCCATTTTTGGTGCCCATAGAAGGGCAAATGAGAAAAAAATGGCCACCGGCAGGAGAAAATAGCGGAGAAAAATGGGAGACGAAGTGATACGGGGGACCACTGGGAAAAGGTAAGTAAAAAACGGGGGTTTCCCGGGGAAAACGGGGCACTTGGCAGCTATGCTTCTCACCTTTGATGTTCCAACTGTTTACTTTCTGAAAGGCTGTTCACCCTTTACTGAGAGCCACAGGCCAACTTCTCTTGAGCAATCACTTCTAGCAAGCTGTGTGGTATAAAGCACTGATGGTGAAATTGTCAGTGCTGCCTCAGTTAGAGACAGTCCTCCATTTCACATTCTATCTCCAGTGAGCACCTTAAATTGCACCTTTATGGTGACCATTAGGGTTGCCAGACTCAATAGAGGACAGGACTTCTGTGCCTTTAATTGCCCTGCTCTCTTTTGAGTCTGGAAACCTTAAAGAGAAACCAGCAGACCCTTTGTTTAATTTCCAAGCAAAGGGTCTGCTGGTTTCTCTTTAAGGTTTCCAGACTCAAAAGAGAGCAGGGCAATTAAAGGCACAGAAGTCCTGTCCTCTATTGAGTCTGGCAACCCTAGTGACCATTCATCACAGCAGGCATTTGATACAAGCATGGATGTTTCTGTCGGTGCTTAAAAGTTAATAATATTGGTGATAAAAATGTCTAATTCATTCCTGTATTATATACAAGAGAGGGTAAGATATATTGATCTTTGTGTTTGTGTTTTTTGTTTTAAGAGGGGAGATATTTAACATGTGCCAATCATTATATAACTACACAGGTCAAAACTTTTCATTCAACACTTCTTGTGTGAGAAAATTCACATCTCATTTGTTTGATCTAAGCAGGTTCCTTAACCCCGTGTACTTAAATATGCATCGCTCAGTAGTGAAGTGACCTAGACGCCATGAGGTTGAATTAAAGATGTTCAGATTTATGTTGTCAGCATGAACCTGAGTAGCTGTTTTATGCTTGCACTGAGAATATGTTCCTATATGGGTCATCGTACACTGCATTAAAAAACAAAGCAGCTGAGCACAGTAAGGCTTGCTTGAATAACATTGCATTTACTTAATCAGAATAGAGCTGTCTTCACGAGTGCCTCTTACCTTACTGCCTCTAATGCTAGGAACGACTGGCTCAAATATAACCCCCCCCCCTTCCTGGCGCAAAAGTGCCAAATATTGTTGAATATAAGGCAATAAAATCTCAAGATCATAATCGTTTGGGGAATGCATTACATGATAGAAAATAGAATGATATTAGGCAGGTCATGTTGTGTGGATGCCTGATGATAGTCTTCGAAAGCAACTACTCTACTCCAAACTTAAAAATGGAAAGCGTAATGCTGGTGGTAACAAAAGAGGTTTAAAGACTGTCTCAAGGCAAATATTTGAAAACGTAGTATAAACACTGACAACTGGGAAACACTGGCCTGCGAGTGCTCCAGTTGGAGAACAGCCTTTACCAAAGGTGTCATGGGCTTTGAAGAAACTCGATCTCAGGACGCAAGGGAGAAAAGTGCTAAGAGGAAGGCACGCTTGGCAAATCCACACCGTGATCAACTCCTGCATGGAAACCAATGTCCCCACTGTGGAAGGACATGTGGATCCAGAATTGGCCTCCACAGTCACTTATGGACCCATTGTTAAAACTGTGTTTATGGAAGACAATCTTACTCGGCTATGAGTGATCGCCAAAGAAGATTAGACAGGTGTCTTCACTGTACTGTTTTCAGAGCCTACTAAGGTTTTTTTGTTTCAACAAGCTTACCCAGATGTGTACACCTGACGTGTTTTAAGATATTCTTTTATTTTATAATGTATGCTGATTTTATTTTGGAATATTTTAGTCTGACTAAAAACTGGTTTAGTCTGACTAATAACTGGTTGTATGAGTGACTTCAATGTATATTTTATGTAAAGGTTTAATGTATGTTTTATGTAGAGGTTTTGATGATTTAATGGTATATGAACATACGCTAAACGAACATTTATTTTGTAGTGGATTGCTGCTTTCCCAGCGCTTAAAAACATAAAACCAAATTGCATAAGAATTAATAGACAACTACTTTGTGCCTTGACCCCTATGAAACTATTAGGGCTGGTTCTCAGAATGGGTCCACGAGTTATTTAGATCAAGTATTTTCAGTTGGAAAACCACATATTTTGAACATTTTAACAAAATGCACACCTTTGGTAGCACCCACAATTTTACAGCAGCTTTAGCCAACTCGTCTGCTGATAATGAGCATAGACCAGATAGAGGACCTATGTCACTGCTGTTACCATTTTTTATTTTGGAAAAAGCCCTCCCCTCTTCATTTCTTTCCACTTGCTTCTCCTCCCCATAACGTTTTATAACACTGGCCTAATCATTCTTAACTGCATTGATATTTATTGCAAGGACATTAATTCTGAAAGACTCGTTTGATTTTAATGCAGCTGTGATAAGCAGTTCCATGGAATATTGGCTTGTGATCAGTACTAATTAGCTGAGCCATTATATTGAAGTTTTATACACGCACACACACCTGGCTTTTTACAGTAACTACTTGTGATGCTTCAGGTTTGAATCGGATGTGGCAGCGTTAGGTAGTGACAGGGAGGCGGTGGGAATCAAATCAGTTTGCATTTAGAGACAAATCTTAATCTGCACTTTCTTAAGATATATATTAACTGTAGCAGAACCATCCTTCAAAATCCACATTTCTCCAAATTTTGCAGTGCATATACTAGGGTAAAATGTGCATAAAAATGATAATATTAATGAACTCATATTAGTATTGTATTAAAAAAATGCATTACATCAAGGGACATTGCTAGTCAAACCAGTGTAAAAAATGTGGCTATTAGGAGAAATTAGCAGAGAAATGCTGACAGATTTTGGAAATCATGAAAATGCAGAGAACTGAATATAAGCTTGGGAAAATGAGAAACTTGGGAGAATCAGAAAAGGCAGATTTCTCCACCTCTCACTTTAAGACAGTAGTTTCCATGAAGCTGACAAATTATACCCTTACGTCCTTTCTTACATTGTACAAATAGCCTCAGAGTCAGAGTGGGTGGGTTTGAAGTCTGTCCAAATAATATGCACAGCACCAAAGGATTTCCTTTGGGATCAGATGGGGGTGAGGAATGAAACTAAAATGATTCCTTGCAATTTTACAACCTACAAAGCTTAAGGACTTGGCTAGAATGCATATGAAGAATGAATCCTCCAGGTTCTGGATAATTTTCAGAACAGGAGCATTGCAGGTTCCTGCAACTTGACCACCCTTAAAATTTGGACACACCCAAAGCAGCAGTTCAATATAAAACATAGCAAATCACTATTAGGGAAAATGTCCTTTAAACTTCGGCAGTGATGTTCTTATCTAGTAACGGTTCTCTTCTAAATGGAACATAAAAAGATATTGATTACTTTGGTTTTTGTAATATTTGTCATCTGTTTTTTGGGTTTTTTTAAGTCTCTTATGGTTTGAATTTTTCTTTGTTGAACTGGTCTGGACAAAACTTTTTCTGACCCCAAAGAGTTTACACATTTTCCCCCTGCATTGCTCCAGTACTGTATATCCTTTCAGCTTCAGAACAGAGTTTATTTTAATCCACATTAATGGTGTCAAGATCAGCCCATTTTTCAGCCAGAAAAGCTGGGATTATAAGTGCCTTAGTGATATTGCTGGTTAACTCTATGGCATCCTAGATTTTTATGAGGAGGTCTGACCTGAAACATGTAAAATTATTTTTGAGTGCTAATATAATGAGGGTGGAATCATTTCCTTCATGTTCCATTGACCTCTCAGTATTCAGTTATCTCCTGAACTTGTATTCCACCCCATAAAGATCAACAGGAGCTTCACCATTCAATAGGATATGCATTTTGCCCTCAGGCATAAAGGGTTGGGGTTTTTTTTGCGGGGGGGGGGGGGGTTGGAGGGGATAACAAACAAATCCTTCCCTACCCGAATTCCTCTTTCATCATTTTAATAACATGTGCTGATATTTTAAAAAGTGTAATGTGAGGTGGCCAGGTCTACAATCTCCCCATCTGCTAACAACAGTGAAATCTATACTCATAATTTAAAACTTGCTATTTTCTGTTTAGAACTACAGAGAGGTTTCTGAGGGGAAGCTGTTTGCTGCTAATCGCTTTGCAGAGGTCAGCGCTGTGACACTATTAGAAGACTTGAGATGGAGGGTGGCAGATGCAAGCTGGCATCTAAAGACGGTTGGATGTCTCATTGGCATCCAGGGGGCACTTGCCTCTGAAACGTAATTTGCCTCATGGCAAGGCAAATCTGAGAACATAAGGAGCGCCTGCTGTATCGGGGCAAAGGCCCATCTAGTCCAGCTTCCTGTTCTCACAGTGGTCCTCCAAATGCTTATGGGAAGCCCGCAAGCAGGACTTGATATTCGCTTTTTGTTGTGCTCATTATGTTACTAATCCATTTTATGCATACAGTATTTATAAAAAGGGGCCAGTGGAGGGAAGGGGGCTAATTCCAGAGGAAAAAAATAGCAGTCTTTGTGTGCCGAGGCACCAAGAGGACCCCCCCAATAACTCACACTGTCTGACACCATAATTTTTGTTAAGGTTTTTGGCATTAAAATTTGGCCACAACTTTTTTTTATTAAAATACAATCAAAATGTGAGTGGTTGCTTAGTCATTGGTTCCCAGCCATCTGTCTCCCGCCTGGGACAGATCTGACTCCCTCTAGCCTAGTAGGGGAGTCAGTAAGTAAGCACCCCCTGAGAGAGGACGGGGCAGGGGGCACAAGCCCTTCTTTGTCCTCTCCCCAGATGCTCCCCGAGGCTCATGCGTAGTCCTGACCCCTAGCGGGGATAAACAGACAAACATGTGGAGCCCGGGATTCCTTTAACGGAATACTTCTATATGGCAGCAGCAATCACATGAGGGTCAGGCCCAGCCAAAATCCGTACCCCTCAACCAATTATTTGAACCAATGACTAACCGCAACCTTACAAGTTGTGACTAATTGCAGTATGGTAGGCAAAAACCACCTGACACCAATCAGTCAAGTGGCAAAATTCCTACCAGGCCCCTGAATACAGGCGACCCCTAGACAGGCACTGCAAGGTCAAAGCAAAGGGGCCTAAAGAAAGTGGAGGGTGGGCGGGAGATTCGAAGCAAGCAGCAAAGAGATAGCACAAACTGCTCCTTCGGCTTAAACATAGCAAGGGCTGTCAATCAACAAAATGCAACAAGCAAAAATCCCCAGCAACAATTAAACCACCAATCAAAGCCCAATATCAGACCCGCCCCCAAAGCCCTGGGTCGTCTTGTTAGCCCTGCCGCAACCCATGTTCTCTCCTATGGAGAAAACCTGCTTTGCCACCATCCATGCATTCAAGTGTGAGAAATGGCTCAAAGTAAACATGTATAGCTCTAGAAGGCAACTCTATGATCAAAAGTCATCTATGGGCATATATTGATACCTTCTCATATGCACTAAATTACACATCCAGAAGGGTGGGGTAGGGCTGGCACAAATGTCGAGGACTTGAGGGATGGTTCATGGGCACCAATTTGTGAGGGGGGATGATGTGAGCACCCTTAAGGATGCATGCTATCATGTGCAAAGACACTTTGTGAGAGTCCTCTGTGGTGTCACACAGCAAGGTATTGGATTCCCTGGGAATTAGTCTTCCATATCATTGGGAAGCTTGCTGAAAACGAATATGTGGGTTAATACTGACATATAATCTAAAATGTAATTAAGCACTAAGAGCTAGATTTTGTTTCTCACAGTTTCTCAATTTGTTTCCAAATACTTGTTATCTGGAGGGTAAAAAAAAAAGTTGTTTCTTTTTAAGGATTAATACATAAACAAACCATAATGTTTTATCACAGGAGGGGAAAACAGCATGTCATCTTCTGCTCATATATCAAGCAGAATGTTTAGTTTTTTCTATATACCAGTTAGGTGAAGACAGAAAATATATGGTCTAAAGATATGTGATCATAATATTTACTGACAATGTTCTGGGATACATTAACTTTATCAATAGGAGATGAAAATGGATGTGGAGTTCATTAAAAAAACACTGGAAAGTGAACATTGTTAATAAGTCTTTTGATTAGGAAACTTCTTAGATTCATTTTCCGAAAGTGTCAATCCTTACCAAAAGGCTTTTGGCATTTATGAAGACCAGCTAATGAGTTCGTTATGATGCACAGTTTCTATAGAAAAGATAGTGGAGGGAGGGTTAAATAGCTGAAAGGATGATTCATTTTTGGGGTGGGTGGGGATATTTTAGCACTGAATCTGACCACCCAAGAATTAACATACACTGTCTACTTCTCACTCCTTGTATAAAGTAGCTTAAATAGCTTAAATGTTGCAGAGTGGCAATTTGAGGGTCAAAATATATCTTAGCTGTATATTTGAATCCAGTACATGCAGTTCTCCTCTGAATTCATATTAACAGCATCCCATGGAGGCCTACAATCTAAACCAAGTGTTGTAGCCAGTGAGTAGAACTTCATCGAAGACCATCTTAGGACTGCCAATATGGAAAGAACAAACTTTTAACTGAAGCAGAACCAGGTAATGTTTCCCCAGTTTTGCAGCCCCATTCTCAGGCTGAAAAAATGGGGAAGGCATTTTGGTGTGTTTCTCAGGAGAAACAACAACAACAACAACAACAACAACAACAACAACGGCTTACCATTGGCTATCTTTCCCAAAACTTTATTAAAATGAGTTGTTCTGATGTCATAAGCTGTGGTGGAGCTACAGCTGCCAGTAGCCAGAGAGGTGCCATTCCCCTGCATGGGAACATCAGGACACAGTACCACTCTAGAGTCTGCCAACCTAGCAGTTCAAAAGCACACCAGTGCAAGTAGATAAAAAGGTAGTGCTGCAGCGGGAAGGTAAAATGTGTTTCTGGTTTCCATTACAGTGTTCTGTTGCACCAGAAGTGGCCACATGATCCGGAGAGCTGTCTGTGGACAAACGCCGGCTCCTTCAGCCTGAAAGTGAGATGAGCACCACAACCCCATAGTTGCCTTTGACTGGACTTAACCGTCCAGAGGTCCTTTACCTTTACCTTTTACAGTCTTTAGATGCTCTTTTGCGTCCTTTCCCTTCCAGTCTGAATTGAGGACACAGGGCACGAGGAGAGCAAACCTCACACAACAACTTCATTGAATCCTGTTCATAGGCTGTAGTCCAATATGCATTTCTTTGGAAGTAAGTCTCAGTGAACTTGCACCTTCCTCCTGAGTAGACCCACATAGAATCACAACATCAAATCTTTAATTGTTTCAGCAATGCATTAAAGTAAACTTTAATAAGAAGTAACATCTAAAGGAGTTAGGCTAATTAAAAACATCCCTGAAATGAGAGTGCTAATCAAGTGCAATTAAGATCAAATAATGGCCCAGGAATCATTTTAAAATATCACAGAATGTTGCTCTGAAAAGTCTGCAGGGGAAGTTATAAATGTTTCCGACAAACAAAATAAAGAGAAACATTAGTCAGTTTCAAGGCTCATTTCCTCCGTGATGGGAGGTAACAATGCTATAAATCACTAGTTACCTTAAATTATATGATCTTTTGTGCCTCTCAATAATCTTTACATTTGCCATCATGGGGACATTTGAGAAGTAAATATTTAGGAGCTGGAGCATATTATTTATGTAGAACAAGGCATCATGTAAACAGGATTGAAAAATGACCAAGGAAAACACCAGAGAAATATAATTCATTATGAGGTGATATATCCAATAGTCCTTTCATTAATCAGATGTGCAAAAACCTCTTCCTAAATAGCTGGAGTGAAATGGGTCTGAATACATATGTAGGCAAGTTCAAAAGTTTGAAAATAAAGTCTTTGGATAAGCTACTTAACCACACTATTCTACTGGAAAAGAAAATCCCTTCCTTGACTATATGCAACTTTGAGGTCTGCAGAATCACAAAAAAGGGAGATGAATTATGGGATGTCCATGGCTCTGCAGGAAAAACTTTCTGACAGCAAGAGCTGTTCGACTGCAGAACAGTCTCCCTTGGGAGGTTGTAGACTCTCTTTCCTTGGAGTTTTGTAAGCAGAGATTGGATGGCTGTTTGCAGTGGATGCTTTAACAGAGATTTCTGCATCACAGGGGCTTGGACTAGATGACCCTCATGGTCACTTCCAACTCTTCTCTTCTCTTCTCTTCTCTTCTCTTCTCTTCTCTTCTCTTCTCTTCTCTTCTCTTCTCTTTCCCCTTCCCACAACACCACTGAAAGTGACTGTGGTGTAGAGGTTCGTTTCAGTCTGAGATCGTGATGACTTAGCTTTAAATTTCTAGCACAGCAATGAAGGCAACATAGTAAGCCCCACGCCTCTTCATAACCTACCTCATGAGTTTGCTGTGAAGATAAAATGGGATGAGCCAGATATGCTACCCTGAGACCATTGGAAGATGGATCTATTATAGACAAACAGCACAAAACAGCTGAGTTCTGGTTCAAGATGGGTGGTTTTACCCTGCAGAGCTGACTTCATACTTTCTGGGTCCAGGGCTAGGTAAATATGAAGGTACATATGTAGTTGTCAGGGAGGAATGGTGGAGGCCATCTCCCCAGCCTGAACATTCCAGAGAAGAGTAAGACAGTACAGGTCTACAACAGTGGTTTGCAGAAGGTCTGAGGCAGATGAGGGGGGAAACTGGAAAATAATGGGAGAGGAGGAGGAAGCAGAGCAGTAGCAGCTGGCTGCCAAGTTATCATTATAAAGCATTCCACCACCACCCTCCCAGAACCCGGCGAGCATTGAAAGTAGGAGAGCAAAGGGCTTGGAGTCAGATGGTCCTAAGCGGCAACTGTAAGGTAGGTGGTGCTGTTGACGAATGAGGAAGTAGGAGAGAAGGGGATGGAGATTTACTTGGAGCAACACCATTACTCCTAGAGGCTGCATTTATAAGCCTCTCTCTGTGAATATTGAATAAACAACATTGGTAAGAACTTTCCTTGCTTTATCCATTCCTGGCAACCTCCCGTGGGGGGTTGTATCCTCTGATGCCTGACAGTACTACAGAAATATAGTATATTTTAAAAAAGAAAAAAAGAAATATAGTATATTTACCCATGTCTTCCCATGGAGTATGGAAGAATTTATATGCAAAACTGAAGTCAAGAGAAGTGTGCCACCACAGCCTTTTGTCTTTCCAGGATATTGAAGCTGTTAAAGAGTCTACCCACTTTATCACAGCTCAAAGAGTTATTGAAGGAGTGATTAATTAGGATCTCTTTTCCTACAATTAATCACCTGAAATACTCTTGTAGCTTCAAAGAGATCAGATACCTAAAAGCATCCTGGACATGTGTGTGTGTGTGTGTGTGTGTGTGTGTGAGAGAGAGAGAGAGAGAGAGAGAGAGAGAGAGAGAGAGAGGGAGGAATCAATGCAGAACAACAAATACAAACCCACTATTACCCTGTTTCTCATATTTTAAGACATACCCATAAAATAAGCCATAGCAGGATTTCTAAGCATTCAAGGAATATAAGACATACCCCGAAAATAAGACATAGTGATAGGCACAGCAGCAATGCCAGCCGCGGCAGGAGGAGAAGGAAAAAAATAAGACATCCCTTGAAAATAAGCCATAGTGTGTTTTTTTGAGGAAAAAATAAATATAAGACATGTCTTATAATATGAGAAACACGGTATGTCTACATCTATTTAACTCTATTAAAGTGTGTGTGTGTGTGTGTGTGTGTGTGTGCGTGTGTGTGTGTGCCATCTCATCTTTTGCAACAGAATGCAATTCTTAAAGGCAGCATTAGGATTAGTGGTAGAAAATTTAGGCACCCATCCTCTCCTGTTTGCCTTATGCTTTATCTATGAAAGTGGAAACACAGAAATATTTCTCCATCATGCTTGTTTTTACCCATCTCAAAGGTAATATGGACATGGGGTCCAACTCTATAAATATATTTTATTAGCTAGTCTAGGGACCAGTATACAATCATACTATTCTCAAGTTTGAGATTTTTGTACAGATTTATTTAATGCAGGTTATAACAATTTCTAAAAGGGGGGAATCTTTTCACTTTATGCTGGAAAAAGTCACTCTACTCTTGAGGGAATATCCTTAGTCTGGACTGAATATCCAGTCTGGATATCCTTAGTTTGGACAGATACCAAATAAAATTAATAGACTAAATTGTATGGGACCAAATAATACATAAAGGGCATGCCCAGATCCATGGGCTAGGGTATATACAGATGAGCATTAATGAACATGAAAAAGTACATCTGCTGGTTAACAGTTTGAAAGGGTATAAAAAAGGACTCATATCAGACATAAAGATGAAATATCTGATTGCCCATGGCAAATTCCAGGGAAAATGTAATTCATTTGGAATGGGACTATAGTGCTATGACAGAGTAGGCCATATTTTTATTGCTCCATTAATACATGCCTCAGGTGTGTTCTGAGGCAAGTGGCCATCGGCTATTTCTCATGGTGTTTTGAAGTCACATAGCTGAGAAACACCAAAAGCAGCCCTTTGATCAATCACATGAATCCAGTCTGGGAGTATAACTAAAGAGAAGGAGGAAAGTGCCTGTGGGTCTTGGTTTAAATGTAGAGTAGATAAGGATGGGCAAAAACAAGCAGGCAAACAAGTTTGTGAGAGGGAAACAAGCTCTTTTGTATGCGACCCATGCAGTGCGTTCTCAAAAGTAATAGCAGGGATGAATGACCTTGTGGGCTCCTTGTCTCTAAAGTTGGAATCCAAACAATCACAATTGCTGTGCTAAGATGCTAGAACAGAAGGTAGAGGAAAATGTGGACAGATGTGAAGATATGAGTAATGCTGCATTATGGGATCTTGTTAAATTCCACAATCGACACATTCCTGTTGGGAAAAGGAAGCACTGTATTCTTCAGAATCTAAACTGCTTCCTTCAAAATCAGGTTGATGATAAAAATCCAAAAATCCTAACTACAAAATATTAATATGAAGTGGCCTTATTAATAGTGAAATGTATTATTGCAAAAAATAGAGAACATACTTCTTTCACATATCACTAGACTCTATTTGCATGTCTTTTACATGTTCTCCCAAGAGTGTCATTTATTTTTGACCATCTTACATGCATATAGGTTTTTTTTTAATGATCTGATAATGAGAATGGAGGGGAAGGAATCAATTATGTTGATCTTTCCCACAGTATCAGTACTGAACAGCTACTTTTGCCTTTGTAGTTGTCATTCAAACATTACCTTATCCATGTGGGAAGTGCTGATGGATAAGCAGTTGCACACGGCTATTTAAATTTTTACCATCCCTCTGCTAAAGGGCTGAGACTTGAGCTCTTCAGCTCTCAATAAGCAAAGCTCAGCTCCCCTTCTTCCCCTCTTCCCACCCTGGAATTCTCCATATATGGCATCATTAATAATAATCACAACACTTTGGATATGGTCTGTCTGTATTAAGCTGACAAGAGAGAGTCAGGCAGATGAAGAAAGGCAAGAGACGAATGGTGAATTTGGAAGTGCACTGTTACGGTTTCTACTGGGATATCACGTAAACAACATAAGGGTTTTCACATGAGCTTACAGTCTGAGCCAGGATGGGGCTGAGTAACAATGCTGGACCATTTTTGTGACAATGGAAAAATGGGGAAAACCTCCAATTCCAATTTGAAACTTAGCCTGTACACAGAAGGACCAGGACACCTTTCTCTTGCAAGGTTCAGACTCTTATACAGAGAATGTCCAAACACTGAGAAATGTTCTCCTGGAAATGTCATAAATTGTGTAAAACAATAAATAAATCTGAGATTGAAAAAGAAAATCCCACACAAATTGGAACCACTTATTGGTTACACTTATTCGTTCAAGGCTGGCTCACTTTTAAGGGCAAAGCACTCAGAAAGGTGGCTTGCATTAAATGACCACAAAATACAATATCTCCTCCCCCCCCCACAACATCTGCAATCTTTCCTAGAGGGGAATTAAAAATGATACACAATTATTACACTCAATCCAGTCACAGGAAAATTAAAATACAAAGCATACCCTTCTGCTATAATCCATGCAACTATTGCAATAAATTATGTTAAGAACAGTTGTTGTTTTTTTAAATCATTCATTAGGATTATTTAGAAGCTTAAATCCAGTCAATGAGACAGAGTTAAATATCCCTATATTACTACTGGGGTTTTTTTTAAAATAATAGGTTCTGGGACAAGAAAGGAACTGTTAATTATACTGATTAGTCCAAATCAGTTGCATCCTTATACATACAGAAAGGAGATGCAGGGGAACAGCCAGTTGGATGGAAGGGGGGGGGATATTATCATAGACCATCTTTTCAATAGCTTGTTTTGTATGTGTGCCTCTTTATAACTATTAAAATTTTAGGGTCTCCAATGCAGAACTCAGCTATATTGGTTTATTATTCTCCTATCAATCCTTCCTCTGGGTGGAGGGAGACCTAGAACACAATTGTGCCTAGAATTGCATTTGAGAACATTTCTGAGATTCAGTGCCTTGGATTGACAGTAGGTCTGGGGCATTGTGGGGAATCCAAAATGGTGGACAGGCTGCCAACACAGAGACATGGCTTAGGGGAAAAGAAGGAAGGAAGGCTATTACTACTGCTAATGGTGACCCACCTCTCCTGCCCTGAGAATCAGTTGGAGAATATTACTGATTGTGTAGTCACATCTCTGCTTCTGCTTTTGCTTTTTGTGTGCAGTTGCGTCATATGAGCTACTAATATTTCTCTCCTAGAAAACACTGCTAAGTTACACTTGTATAGCTGATTAGTGCAATATTGTCCATAAAATATGTACCATGATATGAACAAGTTGCTCTAAAGTTAACTCCAGTATCTGTCCTCTGTGATTCCATAATTTGTTTGATTGAACACCAGGTTCTATCCATTTCAATGCAGATCAATAGGGATTCATTTTAAATAGTCCTTCAATACTAATGAAACCCAGCCTGAAACATTTCATGTAAATTCAGTTTGATTTCTTCATATTTGGGGCATGTGGTTACCTCCTGACACCCTTAGTTAATTTTTTTTCCAGCTCACAAATTTCCCCCTGTGAAATATAATTAAATATAACTTCAACTCCCTGCTCTTATTTTATGGCTTATGGACAATTCATAAAGCTCCAAGAACTCACTTAGGAGTTATTTCTTATGAGGGAAATTCTATCTCTGCGCCCAGCAGATTGCAGCAGCAAGAATGAGGAATATTTCCAATTAGTGATCAGTGATGAAATGTAATGATTGGCAGATATGAGTCCCACACCATACATTAAATATTGCGCTTAGGGACTGCTTGACCATGCGTGGCCTGATTCTCTCTACAACTGCTGTTTCCAGCATTTACCTAAAAATGCATGCCACTTATACAAAAGTGTCATTCAAGAACTACGAGGCTAGAGCTGGATAGAGCTTGGCCCTTGGAGTCAGGGAGCATAAGGCGATTAATGACTACTAGCCACAATGGCTACCTAAACTATCAGAGAACATACACTTCTGAATTCCTGTTGCTGGGAAACAGAAATGGTGCCAGAGTTTTTGTGTTCAGGTCCCGCTTTTGGTTTCCCCACACTCTTTAGTTTATGACTGAGAGCAGGGTGTTGGGTTTGCAGCAGACTTTTGGAATATTCTTATACAGTTGGAACCCTCAGAGTCCCAGTTTTGCTCAAGTCTTTCCTTAGGAAAAACTCAGAAAGGGCTGTGCTTTTTTTCCTAATATTTCTCCTAGTATGTTCTGAAAAGCAAGGTGAGGTCACCCACTACTAATGCTAAATGATGTACATTCCCTTAGCCGTGTGTCATACATCTATCTACTCACTCAGAAAGGTGGGGAGCGGAGAATGAATGTTTTTGGGTGCCCTTCAAGGTTTATTACCCAGAAATGCTTTCATCATTTGCCTTCCTTCCTCATTTATTCTCTAAAAATAATAAATGATTTCCCATAGCCCTTTGTTGTATTTTATTTAGTCTGCTCTGCTGAAGTACATTCCCTAACCTGCACTGCGTACATTTTGGATCACAGTGTTCTCAGTCTTCTGTATCTTTTATTTTTTGCTCATTTGCCTGTGGTATGAATAGATCAGTTAAGCTCGAAGATGATGCAATGCCTTCTATTAGTCCAAAATCTTTAAAAAGAACTATTCCATTCCTCTTGATCTTTGCCCCAGTCTCTTGTCTTGCTATTTTCTTCACATTTCCATTCAATAACATCAAGATTCGTAGGGGAGAAATTGGGGGGGGGGTGGATTCAGTGCACACAGCTTCATGGGCCTACACTGCTGGAAATCCTATTCACATTTCCCCCAGAAGAAACTCTGTTGAACTCAGTGGAGCTTCCTTTTGAGTAGACATGTGAGATGCAAGGTTCTGAGTAGAAAAATAACATTGGTAACTTTGTGTTCTAATGTTTTGGATCAATGAGTTGTATCTAACATTTTGTATCCACATTGGCACTCTGCTCAATGCGATAGGACTTCTGCTTCCTCTCATATAACCTCAACATCTTCTCCAGAAAGTCCTTCAACTCTTCAAAGCTGATTTTAAGGTGTGAGTGTGGAGGCGAAAACATACCCTCCAATGAAAATAGGGACATCCTATTCCATACCCTCCGTTTCGCCGATGAAAATAGGGATGTCCTAAGGAAAAGCAAGATATTTCAGGATCAAATCAGAAAGCAGGACAGCTTCTGTAAATCTGGGACCGTGCCTGGAAAACAGAGACACTTGCAGGGTCTGAGAAAAGGGGAAGTGGGAGTTTGTGCACCTAGAATTCCCTAATTCCCTTAGGCCAGTGGAGCCGCAGCACTGGATACAGCCCCAAACTTCCACTTAGGGTGTAAGACAGCATCATTTTGCATTCAGCCTTGCATTTGTTGCATATAACACTGTTTCCATTCCACCCCAGTTCATTTCCTACCAAAAACTACTATCTGGTCTGGTGGAATTACAAGACTTACATAATCAATCATGTGTTATGTTATCCTTATTCTATTCTACCCCAATCATTTAAATGCAAAGGAAACACAATGCAAATTGGGGAGAGGCAATCAATTGTGTATCATTTGCCGATTGAAAGCAACACTTTTTTTGTGTGTTTATCTGAATTCTCCAATATTCCTACTTCACAAATTACATTCTCTTGTGACAGGCATGGGCAAAGAAGTGGTGGGAAAAATAGACAAAGGCAATACATAACCAGTGTGAAAATTCAAGCTCACAACGAGATGGCAATTCATTTCAAGCCTTTCTTGTTCTTTTTCTGGGATTTCAAAACCTCTGTCTAATACTCCAGCCAGTAAAGGGTGTAATATCCTCCAGTCCCCTCTATTGCTAGAGGGTTTTTGCTTAACTGTACTTCTTGGGACTGCTCCTTCAGTTCAGTGCCAGGACAGAATACTGGCAGATGTTACCAGTTAGGTAAAATGAAGCAGATATTAATCAGCTGCATCAAACAATCCAACATCTGTCCAGCCAAAGGGATGGAAAGAAAATAAAGACACCATGGTGGAATTCTTAAAGCAGGAATGTAATGTGGAAACTAGCTCATAGTGATCCCTACCCCCCCCCCATATATAATTTTTAGAATCTACTTTTTACTGTGATCTTTTAGCATCTTCTTCAAGAAATTCTTTTTAAAGGCCTTATTTATTATGATTTCCCCCCCTTTTTTCAGGCCCTGAAATGCTAGTTTTGATCTGTGTTCACTGTGCTGTTTGTGTTTGTCTCTTTCAGGTGGGAGGAATAATGAGGGCAGGAATATGGAGGGGTGGGGTGGATGCTCTGTCCCCTCTACATCCTCTTTCTCTTTTGCAACACTTCCTCTCCCTCCCTCTATGATATGGGTTTTTGTCTAGCCACCCTTTAAAGCCACTGACTATGACTTGGTGGTGGTGGGGAGTTCCTGATTGGCCCTTAGGATTCTTCTTAGAAATCTTCCACTGGCTTCTGAATTTTGTACGTGGTCTGTTTGGCACGCAATGTAGGCAGCAATGGGAATTTAAGAACTGGATTGGCAGGCACCCTGAAACACTATTGAGTTAAGGATATAGGTAGGCAGCCATGTTGGTCTGCCGTAGTCGAAACAAAATAAAAAATTCCTTCCAGTAGCACCTTAGAGACCAACTAATTTTGTTATTGGTATGAGCTTTCGTGTGCATTCAATACCAATAACAAATTTAGTTGGTCTCTAAGGTGCTACTGGAACGATTTTTTTTATTTTGTATTGAGTTAAGGTCTCTCTTGAGTCACCTTCCACAAACTCCAGCTTATGGGGTCATTTGGTTTGGCCTTTAGACTTGGCATGCTCATCTTGGTGAATGTTGGACAGTGGGGCATTTTGGATTCACCTACCCAAGGCTCAGTAAGCAAGAAGGCAGGGCTTTTTTTCCCCAGGCAGAACTCACTGGAACTCTTAGTACCTCTCAGGCAGGCATCATTGCCATTATAAGAGAACAAGGCAGGCATTCATGGTGAGTCCCCGCACCTCTTTTTCAAGAAAAATAGCATTGCAAAGTGGAATATGTTTTCCCAAGTCCTTGTCTCGGGGAACTGGGCTACACTTGGCAGCACATGTATATCTTCTTGCTCTATAATAAACATTCATTCAAGATTTTTAAGTAATCCACATCATGGTAAGCTGACCCCAGCATTTTGGTGCATGATATACAGTGGTACCTCGGTTTACAAAGACTTCAGGTTACAGACTCCGCTAACCCGGAAGTAGTTCCTCGGGTTAAGAACTTTACCTCAGGATGAGAACAAAAAGCATGCACAGGCGGTGCAGCGGCAGCGGGAGGCCCCATTAGCTAAAGTAGTATCTCAGGTTAAGAACAGTTTCAGGTTAAGAATGGACCTCCAGAACAAATTAAGTTCATAACCCGAGGTACCACTGTATATGTAGCCCAATCTGTTTTTGCTGCTTGTGTGAATATTAAAAATATGGTTGCTTGGGTCAGGAACTAAGCCAATATGTAAAGCAGCTCCCTGTTTATCCCCAGGTGCTAAGGAAGTCAAATAAATTTGCAATGGAACTATCGATTATTGAGTCTTTATGTCTTAGGCTTTATAACTGATGATATATCAGTTAACTATGAAAAAGTAGGACTTTCATTTAGCAGTTTGCTAAGAGGTGTAGTTAATAAAAAGTTTCAAGAATCAAATATATTCATCTAATCAAGTGCCTCAAGTTGATGCTTGAAATGAAAAGATTCATTGAGAAGTATAATACATTCACTGCATCTTGCCTTCTTCAAGGGCAAAAAGATCTTGGTCTACTTATTGTAGCGATTCATTTAGGGCACTTGGATTCAAAATTAATGAGCACTCTTTGTTCTTCCCAAAGTTTCTTAGTTTGCCTTTGTGAACTAATTGTTGGAGCCTTATTTCTGGGAAGGCAGGTGCTTCATCAGCCAAGCTTCTAGAGCAGGCATGAGAAAGCTTTCTTTCCCTTTTTTTCACCCAAAGGTCGACATTCATTTCTTGGCAAACACCCAGGGGCCACATGCTGGTGGTGGGCAGGGCCAGAAGTAAAAGTGGGCAGGGCGACAAATATTGATTACTGATACTTCCCTCTCTAGCCTCCCTCCAGGCAAGCAAGACACATTGTCAGAGATCAGGGACACATTCAAGCCAGGCAGAACCATTCAAGGAATCTAGATTCAAGTAGGTAGCCGTGTTCGTCTGGCACAGTCGAAATAAAAAATAAAAAAATTGTCCAGTAGCACCTTAGAGACCAACTAAGTTTGTTCTGGGTATAATTTCGTGTTTATTTATTTATTTATTTCATTCAAGAAGTGTACAAGAAAGGTCAGGGTAGGGTGTGGTCTGTGGAGAAGGGGTGAAGCTTGGGGTAGAGCTCCAAGAGCTACATAGAGAAGCCTGAAGGGCTGCTTTCACCCTGAGGTTCCCCATACCCAGTGCTATTTTTCTAGAAAAAAAGAGGTGCTGGAGCTCACCATAAACACCTCTCGTGTTCCCTTAGAATGGCAATAGAGCCTACCTGAGACGAGCCGGAACTGTGTTCCGGCTGAAAAAAATAAGCCCTGCACATCCCTGTTTCACATTGCGATCCTATGTATGTTAAAGTATGAATAAGATGCACAAACAGTGCAGTATATACATGTTGCCCTTCAGCTGCCCTCCTGGTCACTCGAACAGTCTAATACCCAACTGCTTACTACTCTTGTCTAATGAGCTGCACTTCTTAAAAAGGTATACCTTTAACCATAGCCTCCATAGTCAGTATTTCTGTGTTCTGCTCTGCTTAGTTGTTATAATTTTGAAGAACCAAGCTGCTGTGCAAGAGGAAATGGATTTTATGGATCTGGACTAGAGATGCGCAGAGACAGCAATTTCTGTCTCATCCTGTGTTCATTGCTATCAGTGCTGTCTCCATTCTGCTACAAATGGGCTTCTGCTGAAACCTATATTTGGTGCTTTACAGGCACCAATTGCTCCTGAGAAAATGTAATATTCATTAAGGGTATTTTTATTATTTCCCTATTCAAATAACTAACATAGTGCTGAGCTATTTTCCTTGATTCTTAGAATTGGGGATTTGTCTATCTATCTATCTGTCTATCATCTATCTAAATGTTATTTCTCTTTTGGGGGGTTCAGATAATTGCCAGTGAGGAGACTGAGGAGAAATTAAGGAAGGATTGTTAATGTTCATTTTCATGGTTATGTGGCTGATGTAGGCCTAAGGAACAAAAGGGAACCTGTGGTTTAGCTCCTGTGGCTCAAGTATGCTTTCAGTCAATCAGAACTATTGCAACCAACATCTATGGAAGCCTGTGCAAAGAGGTTAATGTAATGCTGTCTTTGGATTCCTCCTGAATGCTGGTGCTGTTTGATGCACTTCAGCTCTGTGTGTGTTTATCAATAATAAAGCCTGCCCTGTATTCAAAGCTGGGACTGCTGATATTGCAAGCTCCAAATCATATTATGCACTTAAAAATAAATAAAAATTCTCTGCCCAGTATACTCTAAGAGCATTGCAAAGAACAGGTGCACACTCAGAGACTGGAGAAGATCAAAGAATATGACCTGCAAACCTCTGGAAAGAAAAGGGGAAAAGAAAGGTTGCAGTTCTATCCTTATTAGACATTGTCCTAACCAAATACTTTTATCTAAGTTGCAGAGAATTTGTTCACTTCTGAAGAACAGCTAAGGAGTAGTTTTAAGCAGGACTGAGCCAAAACATAAGAACTTCGTGATATAGCATACTGTCCAACTTTTTCCAACCCAAAACACATGTCTTCCAAGAGGCGCTCCCGGGCAAGTCATGTGTCGTGCACCTATCTCTCACCCTGAAAAGGTGCTCTTTTGGAGCGAGAGTGCAGTGAAAGAGCGTGTGAGATCTCGGCACCCAAAATGGTCACTGAGATCTCCAGGGCGCTGGCCAAGTATTTTATAGGAAGCTGTTGGTCCATCTAACTTAGCATTGTTTATACTGTCAGGCAGTGGCTTTTCTGGGTTTCAGACTGGGGTCTCTCCCAGCCCTCTCTGGAGATGCTTGGGGATTCAGCTTTGTGCCTTTGGCATGCAAAGGCTCAACCACTGAGCTGCTTTGGCGATCATTTGTAGCCGAGTAAGATTGTCTTCCATAAACACGGTTTTAACAATGAATCCGTAAGTGACTGTGAAGGCCAATTCTGGATCCACACATCCTTCCACAGTGGGGACATTGGTTTCCATGCGGGAGTTGATCACGGTGTGGATTTGCCAAGTGTGCCCTCCTCTTAGCACGTTTCTCCCTTGCATCCTGAGATCAAGTGTCTTCAAAGCCCATGGCACCTTTGCTAAAGACTGTTCTCCAACTGGAGCGCTCGCAGGCCAGTGATTCCCAGTTGTCGGTGTTTATACTACATTTTTTTTAGATTTGCCTTGAGACAGTCTTTAACACAAGGGACCCTTCCCAGAACTTCCCAGAAGGGCAGTGTGTTGAGAGATAACAGTCAATCCTACCACATACCAAATCATTATGACTTAGGTGAGTTGTGTGCTATTTGTTAATATGAACCCTTCATCTTTTTGGCTCATCTATATACTCATCTTTTGAATGCTAACATTTTTTGTGACCTGTAAGTTTATTGTAGATTCATTTATGTAGATGTTCTTCACAATAGCTTAGTAATTCCAGAACACAATACTCTGCAATACATGGGAAGAACACTGTACCATTATTTCTTTTTAGTGGAAACACAATTGACAAATTGTGAATAAAAGAACTATATACAGGGCCGTCTCGAGCAGGTCGGGCACCCTGGGGCTGAAGTGCGGAGATCGCTCTGGTGCCCCCGCCCTCGCAGCATGCAGCATGGCTTCCGCGCGGCTTTGCCACGCAGTGCCCTCCCTGCCGCCCTGGCGCCCCGCGCCACCAAGACTACACCTAGAGTCGGGGCTGACTATATAACCAAATACCCTTGGCTAAGATGCACACCTAGTTTATAAATCTGCTGGTACTTTGATATTCCATCCATCAAAGCAATCTAATAGTCTAAATGTCAGGAGTTCCGGTTCCCGTCTTGATAAGACAGCAAGCGTAGTTAATTAAAAAGGAAGATTTATTGCAAAAACAGAGTTTGCCGGATGGCTCTAACAAGCAACAAGCCTCATTATGACCCTTCTGAAGACTGCTTCCTGCAAGACCAGAAGCAACTGAACTTTCACTTCTGACATCTCTGGGTATGCTTCCGGTCATGGAACTTTCCCATTTGCCAAGACCTTGGACTGAGAGGGTCAGCTCCCACCTCTTCCCCATTCTCTGAGAGGCTGCCCTTCCCGCCTGTAAACTGCTTCCTTCACTGTTTGTGGTATTTTGCACTTCTCAAGAGCATTAGCTGGGTTCTGGCTTGCTCTCAGCCATTCCCTTATCAATCCACATTCCAAAGGGGCATGGGAGTTGGCACTTGCCAATGCTCATCCTGCCTGGCAGTTAACCCTCTCTGTTCCTGGTTGCTTCCTTCCCTGGGAGCTGGCTCATTTATGACACTAAAGCAGACTAAGCAAGCCTCAGGTTTGGGAGCTGAACACAGCCCTCTTGGCTGGGACATATCCTCGAACTTTGATAAATGTTTGCCAGGTTGAAAGATAGAGGGCATGTGCAAGGGTATATAACTAGTACTGCACAAGAGGGGGAAATTCACATTTGTTGCCCGGCCAACTTACATGTGTCCCTTGGAAAGTTGATCATAAAAGAATGCAACTCTTGGGTTGAGAAATGTTCTGCACTCCTGATCTAAGGGAGGCCATAATTACTGTTTTAACCAATTTGTTAAAAAAGAATAAGAAGGAAAGAATAATATCTTTTTTTGGGGGGGGGCGAAGGCAATTAATAATTTTTGGGTCCCTTCTTAGTCAGTGCTAAAGCTATCTAATTGTTTTAAACTGCTTCATTTGCTGTTTTCAGCTCTTCTTGTAATAATGTGTCAGACTAATTACTTTCAAAACAACTATAACGTTCTCAACAACAGTTTAGGGGCATTAGCACACGTATCAATAATTCCATCCACATTTTGTGTAATAACCTTGAATATGTAAGGTGTCTGTGACCCCTGATTATTGAGAGTTTTTAATTGTTATTCATAGTTGTTAAGTGATAGTCACTCTACACGTGACAACTTTGCACATAAAAATCTGCCGATAATTGTTGCAGTGCAAAATAACTAATTGAAAACGTATTATGTAATTATGTTAAGCAACTCATCCATGCTGCATGGACAAAGTTAATTTAATATAAAGAAAACAGCTTATAGAAATCTTAAAAGAGAAAAATTGGTGGGCAGAGCCAGTTGATACTTGGCCAATAAATTATTCTATTCTATCCTATTCCATTTCACATTGGTGAATAGTGTGTTGCTTTCTGTGCATTAATGTGCTGATAAGGGAAACCCTTAAAAAAGTCACTATTGCAAACACCATCAATCAACCACAAAATAGATTGATTTTTCTTACATTTATTACCTAGGAAATATTACCTATTAAATATATGGTTATGTTTGCATTGGTTGGGGGAAGGACTAGTGTTCAGTAGAAGAGTACTTGCTAATTTCAAAATGGTTGAGGATAGTGCTATTTTTCTGGAAAAAGAGGGGCTGGAATGTCCCTCACCATGAATGCTTCCCTTCTTCTCTTATAATGGCAATGGTGTCCACCTGAGAGGTACCGGAACTGAGTTCCGGTGAGTTCCTACTGAAAAGAAGCCTTGGTTGAGGAAAGACTGATGTCTCGGTATGGTGTGGTCCAAACTGGAGTGAGTGCTGGACTGGCCTTACCAGAGGTCAGTTGGGTGGTGGCCCCCGAACATGCTGTCTGCTGCACATTTCATGGTACCCTATGTTTGGCCATCAAAAGCCAGCAGAAATTTCTTGTTTTGTTTTAGAAACCATCTTGCATGACTCTGTGAGCCTCTGAACGAAGGTGCTCCACAACTGAGGAATAGCCACTGATACTGTTTCTCAGTATTAGTCAATACATTGATGACAAACTTCATAAGGATCTGTCTGAAAACCACTTCAGACAAGACATTTTTTAATGTACACAATGTGAACTGTGCCCAGATGCATTATTATCCCTGTTTCTACTCAAAAGAAAAACTCTTGCTACAGATGGGCCCTTCACATGTCTGTTTAAATGAAATAATAATAATAATAATAATAATAATAATAATAATAATAATAATAATAATAATGCACGGACATGGTTCACATTTGATGTATGACTTGCAGGTTTTGCAACTGGCCATTCAAACCAAAGTACACCCGGAAAACAAGAAGAAAGAGTACAGGCTTAGGTGAGTCTCTTGTTCAAAGCTTTAGGGATGCTACTGTATCTCAGACTAGCTCAGTGACTGAGCATAGTCTTTAAACACAGAAGATCACAGATCTAGTCCCTGACAGTTAGATGAATCAGATAACTTGTGATGTAAAAGACCTTTGCCTGAGACCCTGATACTAGGTGCCAAAACTGGAATGGTTGGACAAAGAGTTTGACCTGGTGTTCATAAGCACTTTCCTATACTATATATTTGATGTTCCTAGCTTAGTGGCAAAGCACTTGTTTTGCATGAGGACTGTCTCAAGTTCAATCTGTGGCACCAACTTTTACAAAGAACAGGTCGCAGGCTATCCTGAAGATCTTGACCTGAGGCACTAATGAGCCATTGCTAGTCAGAGTAAAAATTACTAGGCTAGATAGACAAATAGTTTGGACTAACTTATATGGCAACCGTGGCTCCTGCAATATTCTATATAAAGCACTTTGAGCTCACTTAGGAGCACTTCAAGCATGTGGTCTCCATAAATACTAAATATCCTTAGGAGAGATGGTTGCTCTTATGCTTTTCTGGCAATAAAGATAATATATCAGATAATTAAAAATGGTTTTTTTTATTCCCCATCAATTAAGTACACTATAAAAGCAGGAGCTCTACTGAGATTACACCATATTGACCTTTCAGGGCTCTCTAGGCAGAGTTTGTTTCCAAGTCCCACAGGGACCGTCTCATTGAATCTATTGCTCTTCCTTGCCTATTTCTCCCCCTATAATTTGACTTTGATGTATCTTTTTAACTATCAGATGTCAGCATTAACTGGTTGGGTGTGAAAATCATATGAAACATTATCAGTCCTGTAATCATGTATCTATTCAGCACAGCTCTATTAACTTGAGGCAAAATGCAATCTGATTTTATCGATTTCATAGCAGAACAAATTTGCAGTTAGTTATCGGCCTCAGGATTTTGCATGGAATTGGATGCAGCAGCATCTACACCCATATACAAATATGGACACGTGGCTTGGCGGGAGGTTACGAATCCAGGTTTTGCATTTATGAATGTTGCTGCATCTTTACGAAAACTTGTGAAAGTCAAAAGCAAAACAAAAGTGTGCAGTAATGCATTCCACATTAAGGAACAAATTCTGATGGAAAATGTTAACTCATTTCAGAGAACTAATGTTAGAAAATATAACTATAGTCCCCCTTCTCCAGATATCATGTTGCAATGTGTAGATGGGAAGATTCAACTCTTCCCAGTCCTGCAGAGGCAAGGCAGCATTCTATTAGATGTGCCAAGCCTCGTTGTTTATGGTGATTTGCATGTGTACACCTTCAAATCCAGCAAGGAAACTGCAAGCAGAAAACAGATCTCCTTTGTGGAATTGGAATAGAATGACTGAGCAGGACATGATATTGGTGTAATACTCCAGGTATTTTTCTATACATAGTGGCATGGGATTGAATAGATTATTTGCACCATGCTATCAGATTTCTTTGCAACAACATTGGCTGCTGTATGTTGATTTGCCCCCTGCCCAATGAAAATTGCAATGGTCTCTTGGCAGTTAGTCAGTAAACACATTATATTCCTCATTCTATTATATTCCTTCTCAACTGCAGCATAAAGTCTTACAATGTACTGCCACACGGCATCGGCACTGCCCATCTTGTGCAATCGGCACTGGTGATAAGTGCAGTGTGATCTGACATTTCTTTTCCTGGTTTTTGTTTTAAAGTTCACTCTCTTTGAGCCAAGTCATGACTACAAGAGCAAAGTGCCTGTCTCAGTAGCTGCTCCTCAATCAAGTGAAATCCCCCTCTCTTGAAGATTTGCTAATAAATCTGTAGGCAGGGCTGGTGCTTCCATTTAGGCAAACTAGGCCATTGTCTAGAGCGCTGAAATGGAGGGGGCGCTGGACAGCCTGCCTACCGCTGGCCGGTGCCGCCTGCAGGGCAGTCTCTGGGCTGGGGAAGGAGGATGACGCAGGAGGTGATCCTCTGAGGCCGCCGCTGCTCACCGGGAAGGAAGGCGCCCGCAGTTTCTGATTGGCTGCAGGAGATTCCAATTAGCTACCTCCGCAAGGTAAAAAAGGGAAGCCCCTTTTCTTTCTCCCCCCATCTCCGAAGCTGCTGGCGTGTGTGTGTGCGTGTGTCAGGCCCTGTTTCTTCGGGTTCAAGGGGGTTCATTCACAAGTGGGGGGAGGATAAGGAGGAGAAATGGCGGCAACAGTGTGCCTCAGCCGGTTCTCAATCTTTATCTTGAAATATGATTGGCCGGGGGGGGGGGGGGGGAGAAGGTGATCTCGCCTAGGGTGCAAAAAACCCTAGCACCGGCCCTGTCTGTAGGCACAATTTTTACCTATGGTCAGGGTGTAGGGGGAAATCTGATGCAGAACAGGCTGAACCTAAATTCAGACGGCCAGATTTTGCTATTTTATTGGTTTTTTCATATGATTATGCTGTGTGAGCTAAACAGGGTCTCCTTGGTCACAGTTGCTCTACTACACTGTATTTCACTTTCTGTCATTGACCCAAAAAACTGGAAGGCAAGAGCAGTTGTATTTCTTACTGTAGAAAAGAAAGGTAAAGGTAAAGGACCCCTGACAGTTAAGTCCAGTCGCAGATGACTCGGGTTGTGGCGCTCATCTTGCTTTACAGGCCGAGGGAGCCAGCATTTGTCCACTCCACAGACAGATTTCCTGGGTCATGTGGCCAGCATGACTAAGCCGCTTCTTAGCAGAGCAGAGCAGTACATGGAAACACCGTTTACCTTCCTGCCGGAGCGGTACCTATTTATCTACTTGCACTTTTGGGCATACTTTTTTTTAAAAAAAATTATTAAAGGTTTTCTCAGTTTACAAAGACGTGTACAATGTCTCTCATAACATTTTTACAGATCAGTTTCAATTGTTGAGACATTGAGGAGGAAAAGGGGGAGAGCGGTAGATAAAGGAAGGGGGTGGTGGGTGGTGTGACAATGTTTCTGTTTTACTTAATGTGCGTGGGGGGGGTTGTCAGCGTCGGTTGTGCAGGTTCTTTGTTGTGCATTTGTTTTCCTTTGATGGTGAGAGTTGTTGGGGTTGGCCTAGGATATAGTTTTCTTTTGTGGTTGGCTGTGGTGGTCTGTTTTGTGTGAGTGGGGTGGGTGAGTGTTCTGGGTCAGGTTAGCCAAATTGATTTGTATGCTGTTGAACTGCTAGGTTGGCAGAAGGAGGGACCGATCAACGGGAGCTCACCCCGTCACCGACCTTCTGATCAGCAAGCCCGAGAGGCTCAGTGGATTAGACCACAGTGCCACCCGCATCCCCTATTGTAGAATACTGATGTACTATTTCACCCCTCTTATATTACCTCAATTAAAAGTACTGGAGGTACTGCTGTTTTTTGTCAGGGGGAATTAAAAAAATTAGAGGAGGTTCCTAGAGTATCGCCAGGATATTCCTGTATAGGGAAGGGAACTGAGATATCTCCAATGTGGCTATAGCCATGCTTTCCAAAGCCCATAGTTGAGGTTCCAGTCATGTTTACTGCCAATGGTTGATAAATCAGCCCCCCCCCCCCAAAAACCCCCGGTTGCTCAGTTGTGTAGGTTCTTCTGCCATCTTTTCTCGGAAAAAAATGGCAATTAGGTAGGATGCAATATTACTTCTGCAGGCTAGAATTCAAGTTAGTAATTACATAAGAATCCCCTGCATGTTTCCCATTATTTCCAGCTATATTTCTTTGTAGTGGGGGGCAGGGAGGGGAGGGGGAGCCCATGCAAATCAATATTGTTTAATGCAGGTTTAAAATAGCATTGAAAAGCACAGACATGAATGTGTTCAGCTAAGCTGGTAATGTTTCAGAACACAGTGATGAAAACAATACTTAAATAGAAAGGGAATCAAGAAAGCTCTCTGTTGACAGTTCTGTGAATGAATGCATGCTACCTTACTTTGGAAAAATGTGGCATTAAGAAAACAATTTCAATAAGGATTACCATTGATTATTTTACAAATAATTGCCTGTCACAGTCAAATACAGAAGCTTAGCCCAATTAAAATTATTTGAACTTGAACCAATGATCAAATAGTTTTCTTTGGTTCTCTCACTACAGGCATTCAGAGAGTCTCTTTCTTTTTGCTGCATAATTCATTGTGTATGACATGCCAATTAGTAAACAATAAATCCAATGCAGAACAGAAAAGTAAATTACATTTTCTGTACTATTTGCTTCTCTTTTCAAATAGGCAATAAGTCATCACACTAGACATTATTCTGCTAAAGATGGGACAGAATGATGGATCACATAGTTAATTTGAATGAGCAAACTCCAGACAGGCTTCGTTTGGTAGTTGGGTTTTTGGAATTCCACTTGCTGAGTGTGTGTGTGTGTGTGTGTGTGTGTGTGTGTGTGTGTGTGCGCGCGCGCCCCTTTTTGTCATTTATTTATTTAGCAAACAGTCACAAAACACATACCCATTAACAAAGTAACATATACATAAATGGCACTCTTTGAAAGCTTGTATAAATCTTCTACAAAAGACTAATGTCATTGGTGCCCAATCCCCCCCCCCAAGTTGACATTTGACTAATAAGGAAATAATTTCATCTGTTGAACATCCGGAGTTTACCATTTCCAGTTCCTAACTCCAGTGAGCCTTAGGGAGCATGTCTGTGATGAGATCTTCTGTGATGAGCAGGGATAAGAGATCCAGCAGATCTCCAGCTGAGCCTGGGGATTCCTGTGGTTCGCAGAATAAAAAGCGCAGTAAATAAAAACAAGTAAATAAATAAAACAAAACAGCAAATCAATGCCCCTCCTTCCCACAAACACATTTAAAAGGGTGTAGAATATGCATCAGCCAAAGTCCCAGTGGAAGAAGGTTTTTGCCTAGTGCCTGAAAATATATGATGAAGACGCCAGGTGAACCTCCCTGAGGAGAGCATTCCACAAATGGGGGGCCACTACAGAGAAGGCCTGTTCTCATGTTGCTATCCTCCGGACCTCATGTGGAGGGGTCACATGAAGAAGGGCCTCAGATTGTGAACACAAAGTCTGGGACGGTTTATATGTGGAGAGGTGGTCCTGCAATTAGGAACCTGGATTGGGGGGGGGAAGCAAAGTTCAAAGCCATGCAGGCAGAGCTTGAGTTCAACGACTTTCTGCATGAAGAGCTGATGAAAGCAGGGATATGAGGAGCAGGAAAAGCAGTGTGATTCTCCTCTGTGAGTTCATCTTAGGTAGACAAACAGCCAGGTGCAAAGAGTCATTGTTGCCGCAGAAAATGGCATATTGCACTAACTGTTGCCATTCCCTGCTGCCCCCTTTGGCTACATGGCTACTAACTGATAAAAATGTCATCTTCCTTTTAATGGTGTTCTTTACGAAATGACTCCATTTTGTACAACAGAAGCGGAAATGTCAGGGCACCTAAAATCAATTTCTGAAACTTCTGGGTAGCTATAAGCTACAATAGGTTTCCATTCAACTGGATACAGTAAAAGGAAAATGCTTTGAAAGGGTGTGCAGTTAAAAAGGAAACAGAGGGACAAATTTTCTTATAAAAGGCACTACGGGCACATGCATTATGGCAACCCCACATTTAGGTTGCATAATACTTTAGAAAATACAAGGTGGCTCTCTACACCCACATCTGGCTCCGTTTTATTCCTTGTACAAATTGTACAGAGACTAATGTACTGCTGTAAAAATTACAGCCTGTAGTACATTGGCTTCGTACTGTTAGACTGTTTATTTAAACTTTCAATGGAGTAGTTTTATTTAAAAATTGCATTCCTGTTTGTTTTATTCACTTCATTTATTTGGCATTCTAGCAAACTCCTTTTAATGCAAATTAGGTGAAAAAGTGCTCTCCACTTTTGCATTAAATCCCTTGACTCTGCTCATATTCAGTCATGACTTTATCCTGTGAAAATGTGCTCAGCACAGTACATTATTGCTTAATTAGCCTGCATTGCATTTTCATTGGACAATCAAAAACTCAGAATTGCTGACATTAACTTGCGAGTAAATGCTAAGTCTCTTCTGCCCATTATGGATTGAGCCAAATCCAAATCACAAGGGCTGAATTCTTGGAATACTGTGCTCAGATTCAATTATAATTGTAGCTACAAGCAATTTAAAATATTTAGTATTTATTTTTATAGCATTCAGTCTATTGGTTGGTCTTCCTGGTCTGGGGGGGGGAGCCATTTTTTCTCTAGAAAAGATATACAGATAGTGACTTTTCTCCTTCGCATTCCGTATCAATCACTTAAAATGTGTGCTGCTTTGCTAATGTGCATTAGGCACACCACAAAAACTAGGGTGTACATTTTATATTTTCCAATTCCTCAAGGACACTGTTAGCGTATAATATTCCAGAGCGCATCATCAACCCCTCAAGCCAGCCTTCTCCAGCTGTTGCTGTCTAAATAGTTTGGACTTCAACTTCCATATTCTCATACCCTCCAACATTTCACCAATGAAAATAGGGACATCCTAAGGAAAAGCGGGACATTCCAGGATCAAATCAGAAACTGGCTAGTCAAAATCAGGGATGTCCCGGGAAAAAAGGGACACTTGGAGGGTCTGTCTTCTCTGACCATTGGTGCGCTTTCTGACGCTGATGGGAGTTGCGGGTGAAAACGACTAGAGGGCGGCAGGGGAGATTCCCTTAAGCAAACTCCTTTATTCTCGCCCATTCAACAGTATTCCCCCTACAATGTCATCTTCTTTCATCAGGCATTTACACGTGACAACTTGAAGGAAGAGAAGTATGTTTCCACTCACTGAGGTGGGTGCGGTCCGCCCCAGGTGTCATCCCAGAGGGGGGTTGACATCGCTGCACTGCCCCCCCCCCGGGCCGCTCGCTGTGGGCGGCACCTCTCTGGGACACTCGCTGTTCGCCGTGGGCGGCACCATCCCCAGGACGGCACCCTGCAGGTAGCTAGCCCCACTCACGGGTGCACAGCATGTGCGCAGCTCTGGGTGCCAGAGCAGCTAGCTCTGCCTCTGTCTCCACCCAGCCCTGGAGTCAGCTTTCCTTGTTAGCTGAGACATTGTTGTTGTTGTTTAGTCGTGTCCGACTCTTCGTGACCCCATGGACCAGAGCACGCCAGGCACTCCTGTCTTCCACTGCCTCCCGCAGTTTGGTCAGACTCATGTTGGTAGCTTCGAGAACACTGTCCAGCCATCTCGTCCTCTGTCATCCCCTTCTCCTAGTGCCCTCAATCTTTCCCAACATCAGGGTCTTTTCCAGGGAGTCTTCTCTTCTCATGAGGTAGCCAAAGTATTGGAGCCTCAGCTTCAGGATCTGTCCTTCCAGTGAGCACTCAGGGCTGATTTCCTTAAGAATGGATAGGTTTGATCTTCTTGCAGTCCATGGGACTCTCAAGAGTCTCTTCCAGCACCAAAATTCAAAAGCATCAATTATTCAGCGATCAGCCTTCTTCATGGTCCAGCTCTCATTTCCATACATCACTACTGGGAAAACCATAACTTTAACTATACGGACCTTTGTTGGCAAGGTGATGTCTCTGCATTTTAAGATGCTCTCTAGGTTTGTCATTGCTTTTCTCCCAAGAAGCAGGCGTCTTTTAATTTCATGACTGCTGTCACCATCTGCAGTGATCATGGAACCCAAGAAAGTAAAATCTCTCACTGCCTCCATTTCTTCCCCTTCTATTTGCCAGGAGGTGATGGGACCAGTGGCCATGATCTTGGTTTTTTTGATGTTGAGCTTCAGACTATATTTTGCGCTCTCCTCTTTCACCCTCATTAAAAGGTTCTTTAATTCCTCCTCACTTTCTGCCATCAAGGTTGTGTCATCAGCATATCTGAGGTTGTTGATCTTTCTTCCAGCAATCTTAATTCCGGTTTGGGATTCATCTAGTCCAGCCTTTCGCATGATGTGTGTGTATGTATGACATTGTTAGGTGGGACATTTTCTTTTGTGGATGAGAGCACCAACCACATTAAATTGGGGTAGGGTGCCACATTAAATTGTTGCAACACTCTCTCTCTCTCTCTCACTCTCTCTCTCTCTCTCTCTCTCTCTCTCTCTCTCTCTCTCACACACACACACACACACCTGTATTGCAGGTGTTTTACATTATGTCATGCAGTAGGCCAGCAGCAGCTAACATGGCACCACCCCCATGCTACTGGAGGACAACTCCCATCATTCCTGACCCTTAAGCACTGGGCGTATCTGTTGAGTTGGAGTCCAACTACATGTGGAGGAAACTGCATTGGCCACCCCAGAGTGTCTAAACAGCACCAGGAAACTGAACTAGTGATGTTTGGGGAATGCTGTTCTTCACTTGCAGTGGTGACAGAGACTCTATGAACATGAACTTCCTCAGTTCCCCCTCCCCCTGAAGGAATGCCTCATCATCAAATTAAAGCTAGCATAATTATTTAGCAAATGAGCTGATTTATTAAATCTGTGGTAGTCTAATGATGTTGAGATATGATGGCCACTCGACTAATGAAATGTTTGACCCTGTCTGGACAGTATGGAAACAGCACTTAGGGATTAAAAGCGGGTGCTCACTGTGTAGTAATACTGTGCAGTATAAATTAATGGCTTTCAAGTGTTCCTTAATAATCAAGCACAGCAAATACTGCCAGTGAAACGTGGCATTTTCAGTATGATAGATTTTGTCAGTGAAGGGATTCCTCCTTTCCATTTTCACCTAATTAATGAGTAGTAAATTTGGAAGCAGCATTCTGACCTACTTATAAATCTCTGTGGGTGCATGTATATTTATATAATACTTCTTTGGGTTACCTCATTAGTCAGAGTGCAATAAACTAATTTTAATGATAGAACACCACTGACGTTTGGGGTGGGGGCTTTTTCTTTTCGTTAGGTATCACAAACTCCTTAGATGAATGAGCAAAAATATATAGCCTATTAACATACAAATGTATCATACCATGTATGCATCTTATTAACATGTAGGAGGAATTACAAGGATTGGGAAACCAGTCAAATATTGTCAATTGACTAGTCAATAAGCCTCTTATTATTTCAGTATTCCACAACCATTGTTAACTAATTTGTTTGTTTGTTTTAAATTAGCACAGGCCTCTTTCTTCTTTCAGCTCTAACAAACTCATACAGAAAATATTTGATCATTAGTATTACATTTATGGGATAACAGAGAAGTATTTTTCAGTGGTTGACTGCCTGATGATGTTTCTGAGAATTCCCTTTCATTTTAGCACAAAACTAGATCCTGTTTTTTGGTTTTGGTTTTTTCTTCTTCCTGAAAACAACATAAAGGTGAGGGGCAATTTGGACCAGATTGGATTACCCCACCCCACCCCACCCCACCCCAATTTCCCAATGCAGATTGCCTCCTGGACTCGTTATTAGTTCTTCAGAGGAAAATATACTGGTCCTTCACACTTTTCCCCCCTCCTCCTTAAATTAATTCATTGTGAATGACCACAACCATCTGGTTGTGTTAGCAGAATCACAATCACAGGCCACAATTTAGGGATGACTGAAGCTGCTCATTTCCAGTCCACAAGATTTCACCATGTGTTCATCCAAAAGTCCCTGCCTACCATTTCCATATTATTTTTAGTGCATATTAAAGTGCATATTATTATGCATTTTTTTTAAAAAAACCATTTACAAATATCTCTTTCAAACGAATCACAATTGCATTGTACCTCAAAACACGAATGATTTCATTGATTTCTCTCCAAATATTATTCATTTATAAAAGTATTTATATACCACCAAATCACAAAACATATCAAAGTGTTTTACAATATTAAAAAGATAAAAACCAAACAATAAAGGCATAAACAATTTAAAACAATCTGAAAGCAAAATAAAAAATGAAATAAAAACAAGCATCAATAAACCATTGTGGGAGATATACTCTTAATTGCCTAATATATATTTTAGCACTTAAAATATGCATTCTTTTTTTAAAAAAAAAGCAATTCTGAGAGCTCAAAAAATGTCTTGGAAATTTTGGAAAGTGCATTAACAATGGATCAGCACATTATTCCAGGGGTACGTGGTCAGCTCATACTGGAATTTGTAAAGACAGACTTTTTCCTCAGTCAGAATCACTCTCAATGTGCTCTGGCTCATGCAGTCAGGAAATTAAAAGCACAGTAATAAGGGAAACTTTTAAAATTATTCTTCAGAAAACATAAATATCAAGTAGTTCTGATGCTGAATTATTAATCCATGTAGTTTTATTTCAAGTTAATAAACCTGGACAGGGATGTTAGTCAGGAACATGGATCAGAAGCCCCACTCCTTGCTTAAACATGCTTTTTGTCTCATTCTTCTCCTATCTGCTTATCACAAGCCTGTTCAATTGAATATATCCCCTTGTCATCACCCCAAGAGGAGTGGTGGATGTAAGGTTAAAGGTTGTTAAATATTGCATCTGTCAAGTGTAGGTATTCTGGGATTCATCGCACTTGCCAAGTCAGGCTTCATGCAAATACCTTTTCCATTCCTTCCTTCCCCTCTTTATCACAGCGAAGCGTTGTCAAGGACTGTTTCTGTAGCTTCTTTGCATTCTTGAATTAAGGCCATGGGATTTTTCGACCGAGAACAGCGGGCTCACGGGGCAGGGAGAGGAGGGATTAATCATCACAAGACAGTTTTGAGAGGAACAGGATTTCACTAATGTACTCGGACAGAAGTGAGGAGATTCAGGGAACTCCACCAGGGCATGCAATTTGGAACTGAAGCATTGCAGGAATGCAAACTTGTGAAAGGGCTGGAACATTTGCCTCCCTTCCAGTGAAAGAAAGACTTTATGTTTTCAGGCTGGGTAAGCCACGTTTGGAATCTGTAGTATGAGGGTTCTAAATCACGAAATTGCACCTGGGTGATTGTGCTTTTTAATTATTTTTCAGAAGGTCTGGAGAAAGGGGGATTTCTGTTTAATTAACGTTCCATCTCCCCTGCTCCAAATTTTTACCTGTTTCTTGGTCAATTAAACTTGTGTAACAATAACACCCACTGCAGGACGGAATGTTGCCTCTCAGCTGTTGTTTGGTGGGTGTAATTTGTGATGAAGAGTGACAATCCAGCCGGCTGCTCAATCACACACCATTATTGCTGAGACATCTCATGCCATTTTGTGAATTTTAAGCAAGCTGTTTGCCGGTTTTGTGTCACCTTACCTGCCTGCCCAAGCTTCCTAAGGAAAGACTCATATGCACGTATATTCAAGCAGTCAAAACACCCTATGCACCCCAGGGCAATATGTGGTGGTTGCATTATTCCATAAATACTCACATGCTTATCCAGGTTCAAAAGCTAGCATTAGCAGTAGCCCGTAGTATCATTGATGTTTGTACAAACTCTTTGCAGACAGCAATTCAAACTAGTAATAGTGGCTGTATCTTATTGGAGTACTTATTGATAACAAGATATTGTGGTTTGGGTTCTGAAAATGCAGTGACTTTGGAAAAGGAGCAATATTTTCTGCAAATATGTATGAATTTCTAACAATCAACAAAAGGGTAATAATGACACTTTTAGTGCCTTAAAAACAGTTGTCTGTGATTTCAAAAATACAATATGATTGGCAGAAAAAAATCATGTTTTTTTAAAAAATAAAAAGGTTTAGACTCTATTTTTTATTCCTTGTCAGAAGGAAAAAAACACCCAATTGATTTACTCTGCAAGTTCACAGCATTTAATTATATTATTCTTATGTGAACAGAATATTAACTAGCAAAGGATACATCAAACATAATTCTGGCAGTCAGAAACTAAATAAAGTGTGTAGTTGTAAAATTATATTTGCATTGAGTTCCAAGGTACAATAAGAAATAAATGGGAGTGTGGGGTGTGGGGGCATATTCCATAATAGTGATTTTGGTATGAGGTCATATTCAGAACATAACAGAAGCTAAAGCCAGGGAAACCGTGTTAGCAATTAAGACCACCTGCCGTCTGCTTCAAGGTTCTTTTATTTCTAGGTGGTCGTTTTGGGGTAGTTCTTTGGAATGTCTTCCTGCTACTATAAATTAAACCAAAATGAATTTCCTAACAGACTCTATTTAACCTGAAATTATCAAACTGTGCCTTCATTTCTACAGTGTGCGTGTGTGTGTGTGCACACGCGTGCACACACACACACACACACACACACACACACACACACACACACACTCCCCCTTTCTTCCTATCTTGCACTATAGAGATTTGTTAAAATGGAAATAAATGAAATTTGACTTTTGCATTTAAACATGTTAAGTCTTACAACTCTGTTAGTGTGCACTATATCACACGCATGCCAATGAGTGATAAATAACATATGTGTGAGACAATGCAGCAATTTATTTATCTATATACAGTACAGGGGCATAGCAAGGGGGGAGCGGAGGGGGCGGCCCGCTCCCAGCTCTGTCTTTTGGGGGGTAGCGCGAGAGGCGGCCCCGGCACCCCGCAACGTAGCACGTATGCGCAGCATCACTACGTAGCGATGCATGCATTGTACGTAGCTATGCTGCGCATGTGCGCTGCGTAGCAATGCCTCGCCCCTGGGTGCACGTCCTGTTTGCCGCTCCAGGTGCCCAAGCGGCTTCCTATGCCAGTGTCTATATATGTTGCCTTTTGGCCAAGGCACCCAAGGGTGGTTTGCAATTTTTGAAGTACTAAAACAAAGAAATGATATAATGTGTAACATTGGCCCAGCAGGGTGGGGAATGAAATCTTTGCCTGTTTCCTTCTATCTTTTCATGTTCCACAGATGGAGTGCATTATCCCTGTGAGTAGGGGAGGGGCCAGCCCAATGAGATCAGACCCTGATGTTGTCTTTGCCTGGGGAGGGGAGGGAACAGTTTGACTGGAGCATTTGCCTCCCTCCCTCCCTCCCCCCCTCATTCTCTTCTGTTATTCAGTATTATTTGCTATTTTCACTTATGATTGACATCCTATGATGTAGGGACACAGGTGGCACTGTGGTCTAAACCACTGAGCCTAGGGCTTGCCGATCGGAAGGTTGGTGGTTTGAATCCCCATGATGGTGTGAGCTCCTGTTGCTCGGCCCCAGCTCCTGCCCACCTAGCAGTTTGAAAGCACGTCAAGTGCAAGTAGATAAATAGGTACTGCTCCGGTGGGAAGGTAAATGGTGTTTCCGTGCGCTGCTTTGGTTCGCCAGAAGCGGCTTAGTCATGGTGGCCACATGACCCGGACAAACTGTCCTCGGACAAACGGTGGCTCCCTCGGCGTATAGAGCGAGATGAGCGCCACAACCCCAGAGTCGTCCGCAACTGGACCTAATGGTACCTTTACCTTTACTCCTATGAAGTATTTCAATTGGAGTAAGTGGTCTGTGTGCTGAAAGCAAGACATCCCCTGGGAGGAAACACTCGGGGCTTCTTCACAGGGGAAGAAGGATGTGGCAATTCCTTCCCCACAACTCTAGAGTGGGAGCAGCATTCCAGACGATCCCTTCCACATGTACATTAAAGGTGAGGAAGACTAAGGACTACACCTGCTGGCCTCACCCTTGTTGTCAGGTGACCCACAAGCTGCAGACATTCCTGCAGCACAACATCTGAAAGGGGAAACGTCCAAAGTGGTCTTATCTATTCACTAACGCAATAAGTGAGCTAGAATTTAAAAGAGAAAGAACATAACGCACATGCTAGAGTCCCCTTCCCCCCATTAGAATTGGTTTAGAGAAAGGCAATGGACTTGTTTTGCTACTTGGTGGTCCTAACTGTATTTTCTTCGGGCTAGTTCTGGGCTGAAAATTTCTCCTACATATTTGTTTACCATTCCCCATCAATTAATGAGAAAAGAAATTCCACTTGGAAGAGAAAATGTGGGCAAAATGTTATTGGTATGGTGCACATTTGTGTATGTGGTTACCTGACTTTTTATACTGCTGATGGGTGTTTATGAATGGTTGTCCTTAAAAGGAAAATCTCACTAGCAGTCTGAACTCTGCAGCATTCCCCACTACCCATGCTTCAATTAAAGCCCAATTGAAGGACACAATGGATAACTCCTTCCACTGGAATTTTTCAGATCAGGAAGTGCAGGTAGCCAGGATTAGGGTTAGAAATACGCCCACATGCCTACCTCAAGTAAGCTCAAAACTCCACACTGACCACTGAAAACTGATTTCGCAGGGAAATAAAACTTTCAAGAAATCAGAGGGCAGATTCCATCATAGCACAATGCTGGGCACATTTCAGTCTCCCAGCACTTTAGACCCATAAACTCCAACACACACAATTTATTTACTGTTGGTCCCACCATTTTCACAGCACACCTATTAGCAATTTCAGAGTCTCCTCCCTTCCCCAACTCACATTTAAAACTCATGGCACAAATCAGCACTCCATTTATTTATTTTTTAACCCTGGTATAAGCAACCGAAAAAGAAACGAACTGGTTTCTTGAATTCTGGAAATTCCACATAATGAGCATCTTGTAGTGTGGCACATTCAGCCCTCACATTAGGCTTGCTTTTAAAAGCAATATTAATGTAGTACACTTTGGAGATGAAGTAACCTTCTATTTGCAAATCATATCAGCTAAATAAGTAGTCTAAGGTTACATTATGAAAAGCATGCAGAAAATACTCTGATTGGACACTCCAGGTTTTGACACCTAGTTTTGCCCTTTCCTTTGGTTTGATCTACTATAATTTATCTAATGAGCCTCACTTACATGCCATTTTTTTTAATGAAACAGTCGACATTCCAAGTTTTACATATTTTACATCTAGCTTTTCACCAGCTAGGGAGCTCATTAGCAGCCATTTCTTGTGGTGAATAAATGTCACCTGAGAACAGCACTATTCCCTAATTCACAAGTTTGCATTCTTCTAAGAGGTCACTTAACCTTTAAGTCAACTGCAGCCTAGTAACGGTAAGCAGTTTTCAGGGAAGACTTCCCAGGATGTAGCTGTTGTATTGGATTTTGCAGGTAACACAGAGGCATCAGAAGTTCAGAACTATTTAAAACTCTGCAACGCAGGCACATTTTGTGTGGCTGAAGACTGCACGGCAGCCGTTTGAAAAATGCACAGTTTAAGTTTGTTTGGAGTGCGATGCTATCTTTGAAAGGAAAGAACTCACAGTGGTTTTGACTGCTGCCATTCAAATAATTATTACAGTGTCTGGAATTAGTAAAGCTATTCCCCACACCCATGTTAAATAAATAAATAGATGATCCGCAGAAGAAAATTTATTAGTGTCATCATTTATCGTCATTTTTACAGTGCATACATGTCTACTCAGGGTTTACTCTCAGGTAAGTGAGCATAGAATTGAAACCTAAGTTGTGCTGGGTGGTGTCACACACCTGGGAAAATAAACCCTTCTGACAACCGAATGGCACCAGCTTCATCACACTGCAGAACCTGGGATTGGGACTGAGTTGGTGAGTGAGCTTTTATTGGAACACACCATCAGGATTTGAGAGCAATTTTAAAGCCGAACTGAAACCTCAGGATAAATCATGAGCGAGAACACTACGTACTATGGATGAGAGATTCCATCCTCACTTCCATTTGCTTGTTGGAAACCATTTCCCATGTCTCCTAAATTCCGGCTTAACAAGAGCTGTACTCACAAGTTTCACAAGAAACTGTGAAAGATCAGACTTTGGGTGGGGGGCAGAGGTATGCACGCATGCCCCATAGCTGCCAAGTTTTCCCTTTTCTCGCGAGGAAGCCTATTCAGCATAAGGGAAAATCCCTGTAAAAAAGGGATAACTTGGCAGCTATGTGCATGCCCTGTCTTCAACATCCATGTGTACATCTTTTATGCATCAACCCCTTCCTTCCTTTGTTGAGCAGGAAAGGTCTACAATTGGCTTTTACTTGAATTTGCTTGAATTCATGACTAGAACCCTCTGCGCACAAAGGGTTCTACTCATGTTCAAGCAAAGAATGTAAGAAGAGCCTGCTGGATGAGGCCAATGTCCCATCTAGTTCAGTATCCTGTTCTCACAGTGGCCAGCCAGATGAGCTGGCAAGCATGACCTGCAGGCCTTCAACAAAATGCATCAGACAAAGACCTTAGGAGAAATTCTGAAATTTATTCTGGATTTACAGCACTCAAACTTTGCCAGATATTTGGCTGTTTCAGTTTAAACTCGCCTCTGCCCCTTGTCACCAACTCACATGGGTATATTTAAAAACCAATAATTACTATATTGAGCATGCAGATGATTGCATCACTAGTCCCTTTACAGATGTGCCCATGTACTCCTATGGAAAAATACCACACCAAAAGATTCTCTAAAGAACCATATCACATCAAGATTAGATTGTGGTTTGGCTTTGCAATGGTTTATTAATAAGAACATGCAAATTTATATGTAATGTCATGAGGGAGAAAGGCACATGAATGAACTAAAAGCTGTGGCAATCATGCTTTCACGGTGATACTCAGTAATAAAATGGGGTTTCCAATTCATCAGTTCCACTTCAGGAACAGTCACATGGAATCTGGAACTCCAAAATCCAGAGAGAAATTTGAATGAGGGAAATTGTGGAGCAATTTCCCCAGTCAATTCACACTACACAACCCTCTGAAGCAGATGCAGGGAGTGTAGGTGGGGGGGATAAAATCTGAATGAAAAATAAGAGGAAAACGTGTCTACTTTTCATTATGAAAGCCCCATTGGATCATGGAGCCTGCCCTCAGTGGATGAGTACAATATGACATGATCTGTAGGAAAAACTGGCAAAGGAACGCCTGGATGATGTGGAAAACATAAATCAATATACTCTGTTAAAATAAGAAATGTTTCTTGAGAACACCAGCTCAAAAGTTTTGTAAGTGTAGCACCACTTGTGTTATAGTGGATACTATCATTGACCTCAAAAATATATTTCCTTGCAATGTGCTAAACCGGAATGTTCTTGCAGGAAAAAAAAAAAACTTTCACAAACAGTCTTCATGTAAGATACCCATGAAGAAATTATTGCCAAACATCAAAAGCCTTTATTCCAGGGTCATCATAACCTGGATAAAGAGAAAAGTGTGATGATTCAAGCTACAAAATACATCATGTTCTTGGGAAATTGTGTTCCTTCCTAATCATGTGAAATGTCAAAAAATGTTATTTTAAAATTGAGGCTTTGTGTGTTGAGTCACTGAAGAAAAAGATATTGGGGAGATCAACAGGTTGTAGCTTTTAAAGAAACTCTTTGGTCAGCAAGCAGATAAGGAAATGACCGGTGTGCACAGAACACCGATTGCAGCAAGGTCAAAGTCCATTATCTAGGGATATTCAGATATTTAATGGGGGTAACGTGAGTGTGTATTAGCAGGGCTTCATCACAGAAGCAGGTTCCAAGCGGACCTACAAATGTCAGAAACATAGGAACTTGTCTTATATAGGAACACAGACTTATTTGTCCATCTAGATCAGTATTGACTTAAGATATTCCTATTGGTGGAACACTCTTATTATTGGTGGAACACTACTACTACTACTACTACTACTACCACCACCACCACCACCAGTATACCTGAAGGAGTGTCTCCATCCCCATTGTTCAGCCCAGACACTGACGTCCAGCTCTGAGGGCCTTCTGGCGGTTCCCTCACCGCGAGATGTGAGGTTACAGGGAACCAGGCAGAGGGGCCTTCTCGGTAGGGACGCCTGCCCTGTGGAACGCCCTCCCATCAGATGTCAAGGAAATAAACAACTATCTGACTTTTAGAAGACACCTGAAGGCAGCCCTGTTTAGGGATGTTTTTAATGTCTGATATTTTATTGTATTCTTAATATTTTGTTGGAAGCTGCCCAGAGTAGCAGGGGAAACCCAGCCAGATGGATGGGGTATAAAATATATTACTAGTAATACTACTACTACTATTTGTATACCACCCTTAATCTGTTCACAACACAAAATTACCAGAAATCCCTACCTGTACAGTGCCCATTGTAAGATTTAGGTATAAGTGTTACAGTTTTTCTAGAGATCATGTTATGTGTAGCTCAGGAATGAACACTGTGTCATGATGCTTATCCTTAGCTGGCCAGAGATTATACTCACTAAGTGAGTGACTTGGGGTTATTTTATGTGAGCTGGTGAGTGCCTTCCTCTTAATGTATGAGCATCCAATAATAATCCACATTTTATAGATCAAGTGCATTTTTAACCAAATACAACATTGCAAAACATAAAACCAGATTGTTACCCACATTCCTATCCGTGTCTAAATCCAGAAATGCCAAATGAGGCCAATTTGCTTTAAGAAGCAAACTGAACAAAATACTCCCTCATCCCCGTGAATGTGCTTGCTGTTGTAACGTGAGGAGCCACAGCACACCTGAGAATGCTTTCCCTCACCTGTTTACATCTTCCTGCACCCAAACAGCTCTTCTTCTTCTTCTTCTTCTTCTTCTTCTTCTTCTTCTTCTTCTTCTTCTTCTTCTTCTTCTTCTTCTTCTTCTTCTTCTTCTTCTTCTTCTTCTTCTTCTTCGTTTCTACCACCATTGTCACAATGCAACTAACAGTATGACTGAGTTTGGAAAGGAGAGGAGAGAAGTCAGTCCCCGATGTGAGCAAGGCTCAGTTGGGTGAAACCCACCAAATTCCATCAATAAATCTGTTTAAAACTGATTCCTCCTCCATCCCTACGTGCAGCTGAGTTTACTTGATTTTATGTGGTTTTTAGCTGTCATTTGTCACCTTCTTTTAAAAATATGGTGCTGCTCTTGTTTTCAATTCATGGTATAAATAGCATATAGAGGTGTGTGCAAGTACAGAGGGAAAGAAATAGAGAGAACTACTCAGAGAATAACACTGATTTTGAACAGACTCAGAAGTCTGACGAATCCCCAACACCACTGTGCTTAATCCTCTGGTGGAGCCGCTGCCTCTTCCATTGCCTTGCTGATTTCTTGCAACCAAGGTGAGAAGTTGAGGCACAGCAATTTCTTCTTCCCTCTCATAGCCCAACATGCACCCAAGATGCCCTGTTTCTCAGTCTCTACTGCAATGATAATAATAATCCCCCACAGGACTAGATGACCCTTTGTGTCCTTTCCAACTCTACAGTTCTATGATTCTCTACATAGCAGTGGAGCTTTCTGAATACATACTGGAGGACCATGTGAGGCATATGTGTTACACTGCTGGAAGTTCTGCCCCTCTGCTGGTGACTTCACGGCCAGGCTCAAGATAGAAATGGAATCCCTCCCTGAAAACATTTTGTTTTGTTTGGAAATGCAAAAGTTAAAATAGACCATGGACCATTCCTTTTCCTTCACCCATAAAGAGCATCATGGCCAACTTGAATGACTAGTAGCCTGAAAAACAAATGCTCAGTGGGGTGGGGAGGAGAGACACCTAATACTGAGATCACTTTTTCTGGTCAGGTAGTCTGTCTGCATGATGAGCTATCTGCCAATGTGACCTCATAGAATCATAGAGTTGGAAGAGACTACAAGGGCCATCCAGTCCAACCCCCTGCCAAGCAGGAAACACCATCAAAGCATTCCTGACAGATGGCTGCCAAGCCTCTGCTTAAAGACCTCCAAAGAAGGAGACTCCAGCACACTCCTTGGTAGCAAATTCCACTGCTGAACAGCTCTTACTGTCAGGAAGTTCTTCCTAATGTTTAGGTGGAATCTTCTTTCTTGTAGTTTGAATCCATTGCTCCATGTCCGCTTCTCTGGAGCAGCAGAAAACAACCTTTCTCCCTCCTCTATATGACATCTTGTTATATATTTGAACATGGCTATCATATCACCCCTTAACCTTCTCTCCTCCAGGCTAAACATACCCAGCTCCCTAAGCCGTTTCCAGGCCTTTGACCATTTTGGTTGCCCTCCTTTGGACATGTTCCAGCTTGTCAGTATCCTTCTTGAACTGTGGTGCCCAGAACTGGACACAGTACTCCAGGTGAGGTCTGACCAGAGAAGAATACAGTGGTACTATTACTTCCCTTGTTCTAGATGGTATACTCCTATTGATGCAGCCCAGAATTGCATTGGCTTTTTAAGCAGCTGCATCACACTGTTGACTCATGTATCTGTATCTGCATCTAAAAAATAAACTTCTAGCTGAAGTTGGAATATAGTGATTAAAACACAGAATTTTTTAAAAAGCAGACAGATAATGGAAAAGGAATATCAAAAGCTTTGCATCCAATCAAGGTCCACATCAAGTTGATCTCGACTGTATTTAAGATCCTGCATTGATCTTATGCACCTAAATCACTCAAATATGGAAATAATCTGTATTCTCATTAACACTAAATAGAATTTTTTTCTTCCTTTTTTCGACATTGGAGTTTTAGTCAAATGTTGTGTAGCCACACAAGGAAGCACACTCTCTAATGACAACCTGGTGTTTATATTTGCTTGGGTATTTAAAAATAAAGGGGGGGGAGGAGAGAGAGAGAAATCAATGTGATTATTTTTTGACACGACCTCTGCTCTTTTCGTCTGGATTTCTCTCAGAGGATCCCTGTCTGGAATTTGCAGCTTCAGAACACTGTCAGTTCTGATCCCTCCCACTCCCAATTGCCTTTAAGAATTTTTCATGTTCCAGCTCTGCGGCTATCATTTGATTCTCCCAATATTTTGAAGGCATTGCATTTTTTTCTCATAGAAAGCTGCAGTAGTAAGCGATAACATGCACTCTAATTTGCTCGCTCTTGAGTTTCATAGAACACACACTGCCCCAATGTGTTGAAATGCCTTTCTACCTCTATGTCATTTTCCTCTCTGTGGACTGTCACTGACTACTCCCCCCCCCCCCACTTCCAAATACACAGCAATAATAGCTGCCTGAACCTTGTCCAATTTCACATTCGGCTCAAGAAATAAGAGTTGAAAAGTTTACCATTTTGCTTCCCAAGCCCCAAGAAAGTTGATGGATCTTCTTGTGTTGGCAGGTAATTCTGTGCATGGCGGTCTCTGGGTCCTCGAGGTCAGCAACTTCTTAATTGGGCAAAGGACTGGCAAAGCCACTTTATTTTGGGTCTGAGGCATCTCAGTTACCTCCAGTGACCTGACAACAATCCATCAGATAATAAAATGGCCTAGTAGTAGAGGAAAAACAAAGCAGAAAGTGTGTAACTCTGTTTTCAACAACACATGTGCTGGAGATAACAAATGATCTTCCTTGAAGCAGGCAATATCTTGGTGACACATATCTTAAAGTACTGTATTATTGTATCAGATAATAACTTGCTGGTTTGATGCAGAATGCAACACATCCATGGACCTTATTTCGCTGTGCACACACTGTAAAAAAGATGTTAAAGAACTGCACATCAACTAGAGTTCCAAATTGCAAAATAATTATAGTTATAATGTGGAGGAGGGGAAATCTGGCTTAGAAGGAAACCATACTGAATTCTCCCAGTGCTTGGAATCAACTGAATTAGCTCCAAAATATATTTGAACCACACCTGAAAGTCATTGTCATAATTGCTGGTTGAACTGAACATGAATTATGTTTCTTTTGGGGCAGACCTTTGAGCAATTCCTAGTTCATCTGACCTTGTGGCAGCCATTTTATGTAAGGCCACAATTTGTGGTGGTTATTGAAGGTGCCCCAGGGCCTCAAAATGTTAGCAACCACTGGTCTGCTATGTGCATTTTGAGCCCAGATCAGAGTGGTGAGATAATTTATTTATTTTTTGAAAAACAAACAAAGAAACCAGAGTGGTGAGCAAGAAACAAAAAAGGAGCTTCATTTCTCCGTTTCCTTTCATTACTGAAATGTTCACTTGTTTCATGTTTCATTTACTATGATCACATTCATTTATTTTAGTTCCCATTCATTAGCTTATCATCTGTTTTAATTATTCCCGTTTATTTTAGTTTCCATGAGAGAGCCACCTGTTCTTCTGTTGCCTGTAATTTTTAGAGGTTGGATCCAGATTCTTCCCCTGATGGTGGCATCCTCTGAGTCAAGTTCTACTCAAGATATTCCCATTGGTGGAACACTCTTTTGTGTGTGTGTGTGTGTGTGTGTGTGTGCGTGCAGTGCTATGAGACGTTCAACAACAACAACAATATATACTCCCATTCTGCCAGTGAGAATTCTCCATTCAATTACAAGTCTTTTTACTGTACTTGCAGGATGCAAAGTCTTGGCCCAACCCTATGGTTCTTGATCCAATTGAATGGCAACATTCATTGGGTCATAGAGCTAGAAGGCACCACAAACACCATCTTGTCTCAACTCCTGCTGATACTGGAAATCCATTACTACAGCATCCCACAGAGTTGGCCACCTAACCTTTGCTTTAAAACATTTAGCAGCAAAAAAGATTGCTTTTAAGAATCTTTTCTCTAGGCTAAGCATACTAAGTGCTTCAACCTTTCCTCACAGAAAAAGACCTTCTGCATCTCACTTGTCACTTCTTTCCAGGTTGACAAGAAGACCTAATAAGCCATTTGGGTATGGTATGGACAGTAGCATTGCTGAAATTACTATGCTAAAAATTTAGCTTTGTGTGGCATTGGTTCTTCTTCAAAAACCCATCGATTCCTTGTGGTTATAGTGCATTTTTTCTAAATGCTCTCAAAACTGATTGCTCAATTATCCGTGCAGTTGGAGGATGGATGTCGGCTAACAGATTGAGGTTGACTCCTGGCAAGACAGAAATACTGTTTTGGTGGAACAGGAGGCGGGCAGGTGTGGAGGACTCCCTGGTCCTGAATGGGGTAACTGTGCCCCTGAAGGACCAGGTGTGCAGCCTGGGAGTCATTTTGGACTCACAGCTGTCCATGAAGGTGCAGGGCAATTCTGTGTCCAGGGCAGCTGTTTATCAGCTCCATCTGGTGCGCAGGCTGAGGCCCTACCTGCCCGCAAACTGTCTCACCAGAGTGGTGCATGCTCTAGTTATCTCTTGCTTGGACTACTGCAATGCGCTCTATGTGGGGCTGCCTTCGAAGGTGACCCGGAAACTACAACTAATCCAGAATGTGGCAGCTAGACTGGTGACTTGGAGCAGCCGCCGAGACCACATAACACCGATCCTGAAAGACCTACATTGGCTCCCAGTACATTTCCGAGCAAAATTCAAAGTGTTGGTGCTGACCTTTAAAGCCCTAAATGGCCTCGGTCCAGTATACCTGAAGGAGCATCTCCACCCCCATCGTTCTGCCCGGACACTGAGGTACAGTGCCGAGGGCCTTCTGGCGGTTCCCTCGCTGTGAGAAGCCAAGTTACAGGGAACCAGGCAGAGGGCCTTCTCGGTAGTGGCACCCGCCCTGTGGAATGCCCTCCCACCAGATGTCAAAGAGAAAAATAGCTACCAGACTTTTAGAAGACATCTGAAGGCAGCCTTGTTTAGGGAAGCTTTTAATGTTTAATAGACTATTGTATTTTAATATTCTGTTGGAAGCCACCCAGAGTGGCTGGGGAAACCCAGCCAGATAGGTGGGGTATACAATAATAATAATAATAATAATAATAATAACCATGTTATTATTATTCTGCCTCATTTGAAAAGGAGAATATTGACCTATTCTCCAGTAGTTTTCAAAACATATTTTCCAGAATATTCACCAATACTCTAGTAGTTTTCAAAACAAGTTCCTTAGCATCAAAGGGCAGATACCACACTGAATGCCTGATTCCTACATAATTTCAATTGGGCCTTCTAATGAGATTTTATATACAGGAGTCCCTAACCTGCAGAACACAGTGACCAGTTGAGTACGTAAGGAGTGAGATTATCTTTCTCAGGTATACTTGATTTTATTTAGGGTTTCTCTTTGGGGATAAAATACCCCCCCTCCCCAAGTAATAAGAACTGATGAATTTCAGACTGTTCAGAAGTAAATTAATGCTTACTTCCGGGCAATTATATATAGAATTATGAACCCAATGTTACTTTTACTAGAGACTCGGGTGCGTTTCTGATGCCTCTAACTTTGGTGTCTTCTATCAAAATGGCTTATGTTAAGAACTTTTTGGTAAAAAATATGCTTCCTTCCAAATCGCTCTAATAATAATTGTTATAATTAACACAATTTGTTAACTTACATTCCGTAGCCTCTTGTCTTTGTTAAATCATATCACATGTCCTTTTGTAAACAGTAATCAGCAACTTTTGGATTTCCAATAATTGCTCCATAGTGTCAAATGAGGAATTAATTAATGTGTCAACTCGGTTTTACAATGACCCTAGGCTTATGGAGTATCTTTGGACCTGCTCTCATCCTGCCAATGGTAACAATTTAGAATTGGTAATGATAGTCCCAGAAGATCTGGATAAACCAGTATGAGTTAAAAACCACACAGAGATAAGCAAGACATCAAAATAGCTCTCAGAAATTTTCTGCTTACTCAAGGATTATTTTTACAGATGATGCTTTATTTATTATCAAGAATAACTTTCCCTTTGTGAGTTCATACATTATAGCAAAAAAATGGGGCTGAAAAGGTTCATCTCTCAAATGATCTAACTGAAAACAATGCGATAGTTACTGGATTATGGGTTAGGGAGAGCACTGCTAAAATATAAATATGACTCAAGCATCATGTGTAGATATCAGTTATCTGCATCACTTCTCTGAGTACCCCAAATGAAGCAAATTGGAATGATTCAGGTTCACATGTTTCCAGGGTGTGTTTTTTCCCCCAGCCGGAACTCATCAGAACTCAGTTCTGGCACCTCTCAGATGGGTGTCATTGCCAGAGGACGTGTTCATGGTGATTTCCGGCACCTCTTTTTGTAGAAAAATAGCACTTCATGTTTCTGAGTTTGATTTTGCTGTCATGTTAACAAGGCATTTCATTTTGGATCAGGGACTCCGTAAGTTTCTAAGTCATGCTCTGGCTTCAGTTGTCCAACTAAGACCTGCAAGTAGTAGTTCAACAATATCAGTTCAATTTCCCCACCCCTGGGGAATGCCTTTCATTTATACTACTGTGATAATGGTGTGAAAATCATTGTACTGGCTTATTAAAATGTCATATTAAAGACACCTATAATGTGGTATGTATTTATGTTTATGCATCAGAACACTGATCCCTCTGAAATAATAAGAATGATGACGACAAGATATAGGAACAGAACACACTCAGAATACTTATATATCTGCAAGGCATTACCTAGCAAATGGTATATATTTTGTGCTATTAAAAAAAACATTAATTAGCTTTAAAGGAAAAGATTGTAAAAAGTTAGTTAAGGATATAGATGAAGCGTATTTAGATTTTGGGGATGAAAGAATGAAAGAATGTATGATTTTGTTCTGAGTTTTTTCTTATGATTTTATTTGATTTATTTTGTTGTGTTGTGTTTTATGATGGGCGTAAAGCCAAATAAACATCCTGATTGATCCTAACTCAACGAGTGTTTGAGACCAATTGGCTACCCTCATCTAATTTAGCCGGCCAGCTGAAGCCATTTTGCATGCTGACAGCTTCCTAGGAGCCACAGGTGAGAGCTGAGTGCAGTGTGGGGACCAAAGGTGGACAAACTACCACAGAAGGAGCACAACGTGCTCCCCACCAGAGGTACTACCCCTCTCCTAATATCCCACACACCAAAATAAGTAAAATAAGGAATGCAAACAATTTAAAAATCACTAAAAATCATATGCTGGGATTCAATGTAACCCTAAGCATTTCTGCTTGCCCGTTAGAATGATCTTCCCTCTCTACCATCACTGCTCTGGGGTATCCCTAAGCCTTCAGAGTGGGTTTGGGGAGAAGAGTTCAGGGTCATGGGAGGGAGAAGCCCTGTTGCACAAGCAGGACTCTTTGTGCTGGCTTAGCTGAATCCAGCCCATAAATACCAATAATTACACATTATTTAAAATATATTTAAAATATATTGGAAGCAGGAAACTGGCTACAAGGCAGTTGGAGCACTGAATGGTAATGGAGTTAAATGTGTGCTAAAAGAGGAAAAGGAGATAGCAAAGGAGCTGAAAGTGATCCTCACTGCAGAGAATGTGGAGCAGATTTCATTGTCTCCAATTGAGATATGCAAGAGATGGAGCCTTAATGACAAATTTAAAATGAACAGATCACTAGGTCTGCAGGATAGTTTCTCTCACACACACCCAAAGGAGATGAATTATTGTGATTGTGCTTCTTTGCCTCTTATCTCAGGTTCTACAAAACTAGAAACTTACTGTACCATTTCAAAATGAAAGCTGGGAATCTGGGGGATATGGTACGTCTGGGATGGGGGGGCAATTTGGCCCCCCTCTTCCCCACTGCAGATTGTCATGGGCAGGGCAGGGCAGTGTGAAAAAGTTTGATTGGATGTTGCATAGATGCAGAAGAAAAATAATAATGCAACCCAAGTGTCTCTCATAAATGCAGCCAATATAACTTCTTCCCACTTTGCAAAAGACAAGCTGTGTTTCCATTTCCCCTAGAATTTCCTAAGGAACGTGAAAGATGTCTTGCCAACGCATATCACATCCCAGCTTCGCTGAGAAGTTCTACTCTGCTCACCATCTGCACATTCCTGAGCAGTATTGTTCAAGCTGTGCTGCTTTGACAGAGGATACCTGGCCTAGTGGAACGCTGCAGCTACCCCCCCACTACCTCACAGCAGAATTTTCTGTGTCAGCCTGTAACAACCTGGGCTCTTTGAGGCATGTGGCAGCATGTTCAAATCCATGCGCTGTGAGGAAGCTAGTTATCTGTTTCCAGTAATTCTCAGTACAGTATCGGAGTCGTGCACATCTGGCTCAGTACAGATGTGCAACCCAATGCTGGCATTTTGATGGACTCTGAGATTATTATCTGCAAATGTCAAGAGAGGGGATTTATATTGTGATATTTTGTATTGTTGTAATAATCTTGGCTGCGGTAATGAAGTCAGGATGTGCACTTTGCTGTTCTTCTGTGACCTTTTGCCTCAGAAAAATGAAGCAGTTAATGCCGGGAAATATTATCAGCTTTTAACAGATGTGGAAGTGTTTTAAGGGGTTTTCTCCCCTTGCATTTTGGACGGACACACACACACACACACACACCTGATTCCCCATTGCTTCTCTTTTCAGGTTCTTGGGGTTAAATAAACATGGGTGATTGTGTACAGACCACAGTTACTGAATCAGACATTGGAGCTTTTTGGAGGTCAAAAGAGTGTCTGCCTTCAATGTAACAATCAGCCCAGTATCTGGGTGACACTCAATGGCTTACAGTAACTGTTTGCTTTGAGGAGTGAGTGCTTGTCAATTGCACAACACCCTTCTGACCCTATATGGTAAGAGTCTAAGTTCCCATCTTTGGAGGACTATAATTGACTAGATATAGACATGCCTCTCAATTGCCCTCCACTGCTGTGACAAGTATACTAAGTTTGATTCCATTTCTCACTGCCACCTCTAGTTTCTGCTTTCTGGTACTACTGGGGTTTGGATTTTATTTTTATTTTTTTACGGTACAATTCCCTGGAAAGCAACAACATCCAGAAATAATTAAAAGATCCAACACCTTCTGAAAAATAATTAAAGGAATGTTTAAATACTAGAAAATTATAGGTGCTTAAAAATTAATCGCAAAGAGCTCAACTCTAGGCATGTTTACTCAGAGTTCAATGAGGCTTACTCCCAGGTAAATGTGTATACCATCACCAATATCATCAGACCACATCATCTGTAGACCACCCTTCATTAAAAGACCACAGCGTGGTTTAAAACGGTAACATACAAAGCAGTGCTATAATTCTAGCGGAACTCATCACAAACGCCTCCCTTGTTCTCTTATAATGGCAATGGTGCTCACCCGAGAAGTGCCAGAACTGAGTTCCAGTGAGTTCCAGCTGGGGGAAAAGCCCTGTTACAAAGGTATATCATTAAACGATGAATATTTTTAAAACATTAACATTTAAACCATAGATTTACCATTCATAAGAGTACAGCAGCAGATAGTTCAATACAAGTAGCAATAGCCATGGTGAATACATGAATCTTTAGTTGATGACAAAAGCTCAAGAGTGAGGGCATTTGACAGGAGTTCAGAGGCAGGAACTTCTGCAAGCGAGAGTACACTACAGAAAAGGTCCTATTCCAGGACACCACATAGGCGGTGCTCTTTGGTGGAGCCGCCTCTGTGGGTCTCTGTGAATGGCTAACTATAGTTCCCATGATTCTTTGGGAACACCACATGCCTTAAATGTATGGCGTGGTCGAGACCTAAGTGCTCCAAGTGGATTAGGAAAATCCTGCAGCAGAAGCAGTCATTTTGCCAGTAGAAGTTAGTATCTTGACAACAGTACAGGAGATATACACCAAATTGGGCTTCGTGCCCAAGATTGGGGGGGGGGGGAATGAAATAATGGGGACAGCAGGCACTTTGTGGGATGTTTTATACTTTAAGGCTGGTTGTTTCAGAGATATTTTTTTTCCATAGAGCTGCTGTCAGCTCTTTGGGAGAGTTTGCTTTTGAGATGTGCAAAGCACATCCCCTCCAAGCTCGCAAAAACACCTTGTTGTCTGCCCCTTAGGCACATCTGGCAGCGAGACTGTTGCTGCTGACATGAGCGTTCAGGTCTGATCCCACTGCTCCCAGGATGAAACAGTTCGGCAAAACTGATATGCAAGAGCAGGACTCAGCTTGAAGCAGGAGGAAGAATTGGCTTTTGCCCTGTGAAATAATTCCTGTGAAACTGAGGTGATAGTGGGGAGGGGGGGGGAGAGACGAGAAAGTGGTGGAGAGGGAAGGAAAGGAAGAATTGGATTTTAAGGCACCTTGCCATTTTTGTCCTTCATTTTTCTGTTTGACAGAAGCTGTAAATATATAAGATAAAAGTAGTCATTCACACTCTTAAAATTTGCCCCGAAAGGTCAAGTCAGTCCACAGTCCTTTTATATGGCTCTCATTACCCTTTCTAGATTCTCGGGTATAATTTGCTTCAATAAAGAAAAATGTTCCTCTCTTGCTTTTATCCTTCTGCAGAAAACTTTGCTCCCAAATCCAAAAATTACTGCTCAAACATGGGAAATTTGGGAGGTTGCAGTTTAGCGTTTTACAAAGAAATACTAATGGAATGAATATCCTAAATTGTACAAACTCCACACACACTTATGCAAACACACCTGTATATGTGTCTGAGAGAGAGAGACACACAGAAAAGGATTTTTAAAAAGCATTAACCAATACTACAGACAAGTTTGCTCTGAATCTAGGATGCAATTAATCACTAAAACCATGCATTTATTCTGGAGACTAATAAGAGAGAGGTATTAAATTCAGAAACACTTGAGAAATCAAGTTTGACCTCTTTCCAAAAACAACAAGAATTAAAATATTTGTACGTCAAGCTTGATGCTTCAGTACTGAGCAATTTAAAAGCTGAAAGATGCATTATTAGAGGCAGGAAGGAAAATGAATTTATGTCACATTATTTTTTGCCTTTTTTTTTTTTTTTTTTGCTTTTCTTCATTCTCCCCACCTCCCTTCTTCAATCTCTCGCCTTTTAGCAGTCCTGCACGCGCACACGTACCAGACATCCCTTTAAGGCAGTGTGCAATTCCCTTACCTATTTTGACAAGAAATGCACATTGCAGCTACATGCCACAGGCCATGGTTACACAAAAGTCACAGGTCAATAAAGATCACTTACCTTCCCTGGGAGTCTTTTCATGCGACTTTCCTCCATTGGGAATGGCTGGGGGGGGGGGGAAAGGGGGATCAGAAAGGAAAGGAGGAAATGTCAGAGGGGCCCTTTATGAAACACTTTTTAAAAAAAACAAAAACCCAAACTCCGAATGAGTTGCCCCCTCACCTCATGTTACCTTGCCTGAGGGAAAGTGGCCTCTTCTCCCACCTCCAAGGAGCTCTCCAACCTTTCAAGAAGTTCGTTGCTGACTTGTCTCCCTCCCTTGATGATTTACAAGAAAGTAAAAGAGATTAGTCAGTACTCTTTATAAAGTACTCTTTACAAAGAAGCCAATAAAATGATCTACATCATATCACAGTTCAACATATCTGACATCTGTTCTGTAATAGAATTCACTTCATGCATATGCCTCTTCTGACTCATACATATGCTTTCCACTGGCATACCCTGACTGCTCTTCTGAGACAAGTTTCTTGATGTAGCCATAGTGTGCAGTATTAGAAAATGATGTCCCCATCCGGCTCACCAGCATGTTCCAGTTATCCACATAAGCTGATTTTTAAAAATATATATTTAAGCTGGGGAAAATATCTCCACTTGTAAAACTAGATTGCGGCCATGATTGCTTCTTCGCTTGCTTTTTTAAAAGCAAACAAACAAATCTAATGCTAACAATTTGCTCTACAACCTATTTATGCTACTAGAGCAAAATGAAACCAGGCTGTTTCTATCACGATGGCTCAACTTACACAAAAAGTAAAAGTATCAAATGAATGTGTGTCATACATGTATGCCTAGATGAGGCCAGGGAGGTGAACATCTGGTCAGGAAGGCATGAGCTGCAGGTACAACCACTCATGTTGATAGCTGAACATGGCAGACACTGTACAAATGCTGACACCCCCCTCACTGTTATCACTGTGTTCTATATAGTGGTGGTAATAAGGGGGTGCCAGGATTTATTTTGCAAGTGAGCCCATTCTTCCATTCATTCTCCACTGGACAGAGATACTAGTTAAGTGATGCCAGCTGAGGCCCAAATCTCCAGGTATTTGTGAAACGAAATCATAATTTAAGTAACTCAACATTTCAGAGTTATTCTATATTCCTCTCCTCTTCCAATACCAGTTCTTGGGATGAGTGGCCTCTTTGAGTAATCCTACCCTGACCCAAAGCCAGAAAACAGTAAACAACTTGGCTTCAGGCTTCTTGAAGTTTTTCTTTCTTTCTTTTCTTGCTTCCTCAAAGATCATAAGGTCATTTCTGATTCCATCTCTGGATTCCATCACCAAACAAGGTGGAGTGGGTGGCTAATGTGGAGGTGGCCTTTTCAGTGGTGGCACCCTCATTATGGAATTTCTTACTAATAAAGGCCCACATGAGGCCCACTGTGTGGTCTTTTCACTGCCATGTAAATAATGTTAAGTCTTGCCAGGCCTTTGCATCTTAAAGGCTATTAGTGATCTACAGATTTGAGTTGCTTCTGTTGGATATCTTTGATGTTCAAGATTGCTGAAACTTTGCTATACGGTTTTTGTCACATTTGCCTTATCATTTTTCCCCTTAAATGATACAATGATGCATAGTTACAAGTGCATGTGACAGTCCTGAAGAAAGCCGGCCCTCTTAATTTTGTTGTTCCCCAACATTTTGGAGAAAACAAGCGGACATACAGAGAACACCATTGTGCAGAATGATTGATTGTGTGTGTGTGTGTGTGTGTGTAACTCTTCCACCTTGGTATAAAATACTAAAACATAATTCTGAACAGTTCCTGCTAATACAGCTTTCATAAAATTGTGTTTTTTGGGGGGGAGGGCAGGAAGTTTACATTAAATTTTCCATTAAATGGTATGTGGTGGATAAACAAAAAACTTTACAAAAATGTTTTGATTATTTTTTTTTTAGAAACACTTTCTAAAAAAATAAAAATAAAGCAAGGGGTCATCTTTGTGTATTCTTTGACAATTTTCAGTACATTTTGCCTCCTCAGCAGTCAATGTCTAGCAAGATATCAGCTAAATGCAAACAGCAGACACAGGGAATACACTTGACACCCTGATTGCTCTTAAAAGACAAAGATTCAGTAAGAAACTATCCAGGACTAGTATGAATGTGGGAATGGAAATGTTTAAATCATGCACTCAGCTCTAATAAAACGTATCAGTTAGAATAGTTTCATATTTCTTTCAAATGCACACACAATGAAAAAATCACCATCATCAATTCTCCTCTTGCTCCCTCTTTCTTCCTCACCCCTCCCAGCTCAAACCACTTCCACCTGAAAGTCCATTGTTTACATGGTCCCTATTCTTTGCAACATCTCCTGGATGCTCAGAGCCATTGATTTAGCACTCTAGTGCCCACCTTTTTATCCGCTAGATTAATAACTTTGACAATTGAGAACAGATAACTACAGTATGAAGATAGGAATTACTGCATTGTAGTGACTGGAAAGAGAAGGATGCTGGAAAGATTAGTGGTACGCGCTCCAATGACTTTGAGGGCTGTGTGCAACCCACTAAATAAATGCCATTGTCTCCCTAAATCAGCATTTGTCAATAATATCTTGAAACATTTATTTCTTCATTGCTAGTATTTCAATAGTAATCACCAAAAGGTGTAGATCATGTTAATGAAAGAGAAAGGAATTATTTCTATGATATACAGAAGGTGCTTTTGTCCTGATTATCAAACTTTCAGAGCCCAGACAAATTGCTAAACATTACAAACCATAAGCAGGACAGATAGACTCCACATGCTTTCTGATTTCTGTTTCTGATCACAGCTCTTTGAGGTGGTTCAGAGAACTTCTCAAAGCATGGAGAGATTGTCTTTAGGCTACTTGCCCACAATTCCTTTATTAGGGAGATTGCTTTTTAATACCTCAAAGCAAATGGGACCGGCAACAAAATATTGCAGAGCTAAATGCAGAGTCTAAATTGCAGAGTTCAATGTTTCAGCCAGTCATCCATACCCTTTTCCAGAATACTCCTTTCCATTTCACTCATATCTGAGTTTAGTGATTTTAAAAGTGATTTTTTAAAATCTATGTACCGGTATTTTGTTTTTTTAAGATGCTGTCTTAAAAACCTAGACAGCATCTTAAAAAGCAGAGACATCACCTTGCCGACAAAGCTCCGTATAGTTAAAGCTATGGTTTTCCCAGTAGTGATGTATGGAAGTGTGAGAGCTGAGCCATAAAGAAGGCTGATCGCCGTAGAATTGATGCTTCTGAATTATGGTGCTGGAGGAGACTCTTGAGAGTCCCATGGACTGCAAGAAGATCAAACCTATGCTCACTGGAAGGACAGATCCTGAAGCTGAGGCTCCAATACTTTGGTCACCTCATGAGAAGACTCCCTGGAAAAGACCCTGATGTTGGGAAAGATTGAGGGCACAAGGAGAAGGGGACGACAGAGGATGAGATGGTTGGACAGTGTTCTTGAAGCTACCAACATGAGTCTGACCAAACTGTGGGAGACAGTGGAAGACAGGAGTGCCTGGTGTGCTCTGGTCCATGGGTCATGAAGAGTCGGACACTAAACAACGACTAAAAAACAACAATTTTGTTTTTTTAAGAATGTTCTCTTGTTCCTTGGTTCACCACTTGAGGAGCTGCTTTTGGAGACAGAGAAACTAGATAGAAATGCTACACATGTATATTTTGTGGATTTCAATTCTGATTACGTATCAAGAATTGATTCTTCTCTTGTTGCTCCCTCAGAGGATCATCTTCTCAGCTGTCCCACGTTAACAGTCAATGCATTGACTTTTCTGTATTTCTGAATTAAGGCTGATGTGAAGAGACAAGTGGTGGTTAAGAATCCAAAGGGTTATGCATTGTTTTAAATCAGAATTGTGTCAAACACTAGTAATCCCTTGGCCATATCATTTTATACTTGATAAAGTAGGCCTCTTGAGTAGGGTTTATGTGCCCCGACATATTTGGAAACATTCCTTGACAGAACCAATTCTTTGAGGAAATACATCAAAACTCTGTTTATCTCTACAGCTGCTCCCTTAAAACCTGTCAGCGCTATTAGTATCAGATCTCAGATTAAATAAGTCCTATTGAGAGACAGTGTGGCCGTATCCATATTCAAAACACATCCTTACTACTATCAGAGGGAGCCACTGCTTACAAGAGTGGGGAATAGGCAATGAGGAATTACATTGTTCTTTCAGCATATGAGAGACTAACTCAAGAACTTCTCAAAGTACTGCTCAATTCTCCAGGCAAATTCTATTCAGCTGAACATCCTGACAAAACAATAAAAGCAACATATGCTTTTATTTTGTTTTATAAAAGCTCGGTGTTTCTTGCTGAAAACACGAGACTATAGGAAACACTGTTCTACTGAGTGCATCTAGGGCTGTAATGTCTACATTGCCTGGCACCAGCTCTCCAGGGTTCAGACAGGGAACCTTTCCCCTCCTCTGCCTGGATATACCAGGGATTGAACATTGAACCTTCTACATGCAAAGCAGAAGCTAAAACGTTATAGAACTATCAGTGTACCTGGGCTGTTATTTTATGAAGTAGTGATGTGCTTCATAAAACTCCCATTTGCCACAAAAGACGGAGAAGCATTGTATGACAACAAAGTGGAAACTAATTGAATTTTAAATGACAGATGAATAGTCAAGTATAGGAATGGGGGATTGGTTCACATTTTTATGTGGTGCTGTCCAATTCACATTCCCCAGAGCAATATGCAAACCAAAAGGCAGCAATCATGCAAAATTCACACTTTCTTGAATTTTGCAGTATAGTTCTTTGACCCCAAAAATGTTCCCAAAATGCATATCAATCAATCTCCTTTGTTGGCGTAAAAAGTGCATCATATACATGGATCAGAACACAACACCGTTAACGAAACATAGTAGCAGATACTTGAGGATAAAACTATCCAGACATCATGAGGTATGAAGATTGATCATAGGACCAAGATTTCTCTTAGGATCTATGGTGATGTAATTTCATGCCATCACTCAAAAATCTTGCCACATTCTCCACAATGCCACTACTACAATTGTTCAGCAAATAAGACACCCTGGAAAAGTCAGTGTGATGAATCATCTCCTTCAATAAGGGGCCCAAATACTTACCATATATTTTTTGCATGAAATGGGCAATAAAATATAACATGTGTGATGGATTCACACAAAATGCATATATTTTTTTTTTATTTTTTAAAAAAATATTTTTATTAATTTTCCAATTAAAACCAATTATATCACATTCAATATTTCAAATTATACACATATATATATCAATCAGACCGAATGTTATGCCAAATCATCTAAAGAATTTTTTATTTGGGTTCCCATGCTTCAAGAAATTGGGAATTCCTCGCAACTGTCCACTGCCGTCTTTTTTCTAAAGTTCAAATCGTCCTTCAAGTTCATAATAATCCAGATCTTCCCCTTACAGTCACATAGATGTTTTCCACTTTCACGATTGTTTCCCAGCTGCTGATATAAATATCAAACAAAGTCTCACAGATGTTCTTTCTCCTGTGTGAGTTAATCAGTCCAGCCTCCCCATAAATCTTCTTAATGGAGCTCCTGTTGCGTTGAAGCAATTCGAAGTAGCGCCATCTTAAAAAGCTCAAATCACTTTCGCTTTCCTCTCATGGCCATGAAAATTTACGATCATTATAGAATTTACAGCTTTTCCAGGCAGGAGACCCAAACATCAAACCATAGACTCTTGGTAAATTAATGGATCTCCTTGCCCTATAGCTGAACTTAGCTTCAGGTCGCTGCTCCAATTTAAAGTGCGTCACAGCTCATAAATCCTCCGAACGCATTCAGAACTCCTTCCGTCCGACTAGGGGGGGGCTTTTCTCATCGGCAACTCCACATCTTTAAAAAAAATATGCTCAGTAACAACAGTTATAAGGTTCAACTCACACAGTCTTTTGCTTCTCTTTCACTCCAAACAAGCCAGGACATCGCGTCCGGGAAGGTACGAGGCAACAATATGAAGAAAAAAAATAAAATAAAAACTCACTCCCCTTATCGCTCCGTCCCCATCAATCCTTCTTCCAGATGCAGTACAATCTTTGACTCCTCTCACTCGGCAGCATAAATTTCTCAGCAGTAAACAGCGCTTCTTTCCCTCCTTCTGAAGTATGTCCATAGATTTAAGCCTAATTATCTTCTTTAACTTTAAGCCTAATTATCTTCTTTAACCATGGAAATCCCCGCCATGCAGATTAGCGTCCGGGAGTCCTGGCCCTTGTAAGTGCTCAGCCCAAGCTCCCCCCACTCCAAAAACAGTCGGAGTGGGTCTGGGGGCATCGCGGGCCAGCGGCCCCTCTCCGTAACCCCCGGAGAGGGTAGGGGGTTGCCATTTACTCCCCTAGCAACCGCCAAATTCCTCACAAAGGTCAGAGAGATGGAAAACAGGTCCGCCATTCCTGCAGGCGGAAACCGGAACCCCCACAAAAATGCATATATTGGGGGGAGCATGTGTTGGAATTGCATATATCATTACATTAGGGTAAATTAGGTACAGTAGTGAAAATGTTGTAGAACTGCCCTGAGATCTGTGAATGAAAGGCAGTATGCAAATTTTACTACTACTACTACTACTAATAATAATAATAATAATAGCAAACAAAAAGGTGTATATCAGGAGAAAAGTGCACTGAAATGCTGGCAAATTTCCATGACAACTTCAGACACAAACTGAAGTGTAAATGCAACAGGAACATTTTCAACTTAAGTCTAAAAAAATGAGAAACTCAGAAAACCTGAAATTAATAGCCTAGAAAAATGAGAGCATCTTGTATTAAATATGTAAGAAATGTGATTTCTCCTTGCTTCCACCTCATGTTTTTTAACTTCCAATATAAATAAACACTTTATTGCAGAGTTGTTTTCGTTATAAAAGAAACCTAAAGTATGTGCTTATGGATCATATTCATGTCTCTAAAGACAATGCAATGGGAAGTGAGACACAATTAATCTTCTTAAGTTTAATTTTAGAGCCGGCTGCTTTATTTCTGTCAGTGTGAATTGATTCCCTCCCTCTTTCTCAAGACTTCTCAATATTTCTCAATGTCAGCATCAGCTGTCTGAGGGGTGGGCCATAGCTGCCAAGTTTTCCCTTTTCTCACAAGGAAGCCTATTCAGCATAAGGGAAAATCCCTTAAAAAAAGGGATAACTTGGCAGCTATGGGGTGGGCAAACCAGTAATTATGTATTGCCATGAATGTGACATGTTCAGCTCAGAATCATTAGGCTGACAGAAGTCACATCTTTAAAATCTCTGAAATTAAGTATCCTACCTGATTCCCCCCCCCCACCAGACACACAAAACAAATAGCAATTTTCTATAGGAGAGGATTTTCATTATTTTGAGTAAAATATCCAGCATTACCAGTTCATCAATTCAAGGCAATCTGTTCTTTATTGACTAACATATTACACTGCTGAGTAGAGAATTATCCCTTCAGTATTTTGGCTTCTGGTTGCTTGAAATCATTATTATTGCAGAAGGATCACCTTGTTTTAATTACTGAGGAGAATAATATATTTTATTAACTTAAGGATTTATGCCAAGTTGGAAGTAGAATGTAAAACATGGAATCATTTGGTTGCTGACAGCAGCTATCTGTGTGGACCTTTATCAGGGAAAATACCTGAATGCAGAAGACAAAAGCTCATTGTTGTTGTTGTTTTTTAAAGACGTCATGATGCTTCTCATTAAATAATATTAACTTATCATTGCATTGCAAGTTAGTTGTGAGCAGTATACATATTTCTGCATAATTTGTCCTCTAATTAGGATGTTAATCTGCACAATCATATGCATGGGGAACCTCACTGAGTTAAATGGAGCTTACTCCCACGTATGTATTTACAGCCTAAAAAGTGGAGTGGATGGCAACCAAAGCTGAGGTGGCAGTGAAGTCAGCACAGTGCAAACACACTGTCAGGAGTGCAGTATTGCTCCACCATTGGGTTTGCGTTGCATTAGCCTTCCTGCCACCTTGATTCTCCCCAACCCATCGAGCAACAGCACCCCACCCAGAAAACAAATGTGGCTGGATTTGATTGTCAGGCCACCATATTTTAAGCACTATCCTGAACAGTTACTGCAGCATTTGCACAGTGACTGCAAATTTTCTTTTATTCCATTCATGAAAGAGGTAGTTTGGAGACAGAAGTGTAAAAGGCCAACCATGGTTGGAGCAAGTGGCTCACCTGGAGCTATCCATGGTCCTGATAGAGTATAATGCTACAATGTGGGGCTGTTCTATCTGCTATAGTGGCTGTGCTGCATATGCCTCATAGCAACAGATGGAGTAGGAGCCTACCTGGTAGGGCTGACTTGCAGGCTTTTCAATCAGTCACATGACTTTTCTGCTTAGAGGCACATGGGGCGGGGGGCTATCTGCCATAGGTATAATTTGGGTTTAGGATTGGCTAAGTGGTGCAGAAAGCTGCACACTCGCTGGATCACCACCTTGTCATGGTGAGTGGGCTTTCATGTTCCTATGACCCTTGTGAGTGAAGCCGTCGGGAATATCGTACTCCCAGCAGGGTCACCCATGGCGGTAAGGCCAAAGGGAAGGAGCTAGACAAAGAATGATCCAAGAAGTCCTCAACAGCAGAACAGGCGGAAGATAACAAGCAGTATGTTACAACGGCTGTGAAAGCGGGTGAAGGATGCAGCAGATAGGAATCTACCGGTTTGTCATGACTACTTCATGCCCTCGGAACAGAACCCTACTGTGAAGACTGTGTGTTGGTCAGCGTGCACTGATCTACACACATAAAACAAATTCACGCAGAGGCATCTTCCAAAAACTCAACCTAAACCCCAAAAGTCCCATGGCGATTGGCAAATGATAACAAGGGCAAGATCGTGAAATCTGGAAGCCCCTAGTCATGAACCAGGACTTCGACGGTGGATACAGATTCAGCCATTCTGACTCAAGGGATGAGGCAGTTGAGCAGCTTGGCAGCTGCCATGACCAAGCAGCCCTTTGTAGGATCCACTCTGCTTACCCTGAAAAGGGGGAGGGGCTAGAAAAGGTGCCCTAAACATAGTGTGCCTCCCATTTTCCCTGACTGGATTACCACACCCAGTGGGGTCACCACCTAGCTGTCACGGTCCGGTCGGCGGGCGTCAGGACCAGAGGCAAGATGGTGGTGAAGAAGCAGGGTCGAGGAGCAAGGCAGAGGCGAAGGTCCACGGGGCACGAAGCAAGGCGAAGGCAAAGCAAGGGTCCAGGAACAAGGAGCAAGGCGAAGGATCCAGGAACAAGAAGCAAGGCGAAGGTCCACGGGGCAAGAGCAAGGCGAAGGCGAAGCAAGGGTCCAAGGAGCAAGGCGAAGGATCCAGGAACAAGAAGCAAGGCGAAGGTCCAAGGGTTGAGGAGCAAGGCGAAGGCGAAGCAAGGGTCCAAGGAGCAAGGAGCAAGGTGAAGGATCCAGGAACAAGAAGCAAGGCGAAGGTCCGAGGGTCAAGGAGCAAGGCGACGGCAAGGCAGGGGTCCAAGAAGCACGGCGGCAACAAGGTAGGGATCCAAGGAGCAAGGATCAAGAGGACAGATGCAACCAGGCAAGGATAGCGTTGCTGTGGCCAAGAGCTGAAGGGGAAAGCTGAGCTTTTATCCCTCCCAGCTCCTGCCACCAGGTGCAGTGAGATCTCAAGTGGCCTCACCTGGGTGACTACTCCTTGCCTCTCCAGCACAAGCTGAGGACTTCACCTGTGTGGCCACGCCTTGCTTCTCCAGCACAAGCTGAGGCAGGCAAAAATCTTGCCACATTCTCCACAATGCCACTACTACAATTGTTCAGCAAATAAGACACCCTGGAAAAGTCAGTGTGATGAATCATCTCCTTCAATAAGGGGCCCAACTACTTACCATATATTTTTTGCATGAAATGGGCAATAAAATATAACATGTGTGATGGATTCACACAAAATGCATATATTGGGGGGAGCATGTGTTGGAATTGCATATATCATTACATTAGGGTAAATTAGGTACAGTAGTGAAAATGTTGTAGAACTGCCCTGAGATCTGTGAATGAAAGGCAGTATGCAAATTTTACTACTACTACTACTACTACTAATAATAATAATAATAGCAAACAAAAAGGTGTATATCAGGAGAAAAGTGCACTGAAATGCTGGCAAATTTCCATGACAACTTCAGACACAAACTGAAGTGTAAATGCAACAGGAACATTTTCAACTTAAGTCTAAAAAAATGAGAAACTCAGAAAACCTGAAATTAATAGCCTAGAAAAATGAGAGCATCTTGTATTAAATATGTAAGAAATGTGATTTCTCCTTGCTTCCACCTTATGTTTTTTAACTTCCAATATAAATAAACACTTTATTGCAGAGTTGTTTTCGTTATAAAAGAAACCTAAAGTATGTGCTTATGGATCATATTCATGTCTCTAAAGACAATGCAATGGGAAGTGAGACACAATTAATCTTCTTAAGTTTAATTTTAGAGCCGGCTGCTTTATTTCTGTCAGTGTGAATTGATTCCCTCCCTCTTTCTCAAGACTTCTCAATATTTCTCAATGTCAGCATCAGCTGTCTGAGGGGTGGGCCATAGCTGCCAAGTTTTCCCTTTTCTCACAAGGAAGCCTATTCAGCATAAGGGAAAATCCCTTAAAAAAAGGGATAACTTGGCAGCTATGGGGTGGGCAAACCAGTAATTATGTATTGCCATGAATGTGACATGTTCAGCTCAGAATCATTAGGCTGACAGAAGTCACATCTTTAAAATCTCTGAAATTAAGTATCCTACCTGATTTCCCCCCCCCACCAGACACACAAAACAAATAGCAATTTTCTATAGGAGAGGATTTTCATTATTTTGAGTAAAATATCCAGCATTACCAGTTCATCAATTCAAGGCAATCTGTTCTTTATTGACTAACATATTACACTGCTGAGTAGAGAATTATCCCTTCAGTATTTTGGCTTCTGGTTGCTTGAAATCATTATTATTGCAGAAGGATCACCTTGTTTTAATTACTGAGGAGAATAATATATTTTATTAACTTAAGGATTTATGCCAAGTTGGAAGTAGAATGTAAAACATGGAATCATTTGGTTGCTGACAGCAGCTATCTGTGTGGACCTTTATCAGGGAAAATACCTGAATGCAGAAGACAAAAGCTCATTGTTGTTGTTGTTTTTTAAAGACGTCATGATGCTTCTCATTAAATAATATTAACTTATCATTGCATTGCAAGTTAGTTGTGAGCAGTATACATATTTCTGCATAATTTGTCCTCTAATTAGGATGTTAATCTGCACAATCATATGCATGGGGAACCTCACTGAGTTAAATGGAGCTTACTCCCACGTATGTATTTACAGCCTAAAAAGTGGAGTGGATGGCAACCAAAGCTGAGGTGGCAGTGAAGTCAGCACAGTGCAAACACACTGTCAGGAGTGCAGTATTGCTCCACCATTGGGTTTGCGTTGCATTAGCCTTCCTGCCACCTTGATTCTCCCCAACCCATCGAGCAACAGCACCCCACCCAGAAAACAAATGTGGCTGGATTTGATTGTCAGGCCACCATATTTTAAGCACTATCCTGAACAGTTACTGCAGCATTTGCACAGTGACTGCAAATTTTCTTTTATTCCATTCATGAAAGAGGTAGTTTGGAGACAGAAGTGTAAAAGGCCAACCATGGTTGGAGCAAGTGGCTCACCTGGAGCTATCCATGGTCCTGATAGAGTATAATGCTACAATGTGGGGCTGTTCTATCTGCTATAGTGGCTGTGCTGCATATGCCTCATAGCAACAGATGGAGTAGGAGCCTACCTGGTAGGGCTGACTTGCAGGCTTTTCAATCAGTCACATGACTTTTCTGCTTAGAGGCACATGGGGCGGGGGGCTATCTGCCATAGGTATAATTTGGGTTTAGGATTGGCTAAGTGGTGCAGAAAGCTGCACACTCGCTGGATCACCACCTTGTCATGGTGAGTGGGCTTTCATGTTCCTATGACCCTTGTGAGTGAAGCCGTCGGGAATATCGTACTCCCAGCAGGGTCACCCATGGCGGTAAGGCCAAAGGGAAGGAGCTAGACAAAGAATGATCCAAGAAGTCCTCAACAGCAGAACAGGCGGAAGATAACAAGCAGTATGTTACAACGGCTGTGAAAGCGGGTGAAGGATGCAGCAGATAGGAATCTACCGGTTTGTCATGACTACTTCATGCCCTCGGAACAGAACCCTACTGTGAAGACTGTGTGTTGGTCAGCGTGCACTGATCTACACACATAAAACAAATTCACGCAGAGGCATCTTCCAAAAACTCAACCTAAACCCCAAAAGTCCCATGGCGATTGGCAAATGATAACAAGGGCAAGATCGTGAAATCTGGAAGCCCCTAGTCATGAACCAGGACTTCGACGGTGGATACAGATTCAGCCATTCTGACTCAAGGGATGAGGCAGTTGAGCAGCTTGGCAGCTGCCATGACCAAGCAGCCCTTTGTAGGATCCACTCTGCTTACCCTGAAAAGGGGGAGGGGCTAGAAAAGGTGCCCTAAACATAGTGTGCCTCCCATTTTCCCTGACTGGATTACCACACCCAGTGGGGTCACCACCTAGCTGTCACGGTCCGGTCGGCGGGCGTCAGGACCAGAGGCAAGATGGTGGTGAAGAAGCAGGGTCGAGGAGCAAGGCAGAGGCGAAGGTCCACGGGGCACGAAGCAAGGCGAAGGCAAAGCAAGGGTCCAGGAACAAGGAGCAAGGCGAAGGATCCAGGAACAAGAAGCAAGGCGAAGGTCCACGGGGCAAGAGCAAGGCGAAGGCGAAGCAAGGGTCCAAGGAGCAAGGCGAAGGATCCAGGAACAAGAAGCAAGGCGAAGGTCCAAGGGTTGAGGAGCAAGGCGAAGGCGAAGCAAGGGTCCAAGGAGCAAGGAGCAAGGTGAAGGATCCAGGAACAAGAAGCAAGGCGAAGGTCCGAGGGTCAAGGAGCAAGGCGACGGCAAGGCAGGGGTCCAAGAAGCACGGCGGCAACAAGGTAGGGATCCAAGGAGCAAGGATCAAGAGGACAGATGCAACCAGGCAAGGATAGCGTTGCTGTGGCCAAGAGCTGAAGGGGAAAGCTGAGCTTTTATCCCTCCCAGCTCCTGCCACCAGGTGCAGTGAGATCTCAAGTGGCCTCACCTGGGTGACTACTCCTTGCCTCTCCAGCACAAGCTGAGGACTTCACCTGTGTGGCCACGCCTTGCTTCTCCAGCACAAGCTGAGGCAGGCCCCAGTCCTGCAAAGCACTACAGGCCCCAGAGCCTGACTCCTGCCCATACTCCTGACACTAGCGGTCGGAAAAGACAACTGAACTTTGGAGCATGGAATATACGGACATTCGCAGGGAAACCAAAATGCTTGTTTACAAAGCTATTGTACTACCAACCTTACTATATGCTTGTGAAACATGGATGACTTATAAACACCATCTCCAGCTCCTCGAAAGATTCCATCAGCGGTGTCTCCGAAAACTTTTACACATCACTTGGGAAGACAGGCGAACTAATATCAGTGTACTGGAAGAAGCTTCACCAGTGTTGAAGCAATGATTTTTCAACATCAACTTCGTTGGACTGGTCATGTTGTGCGGGTGCCTGATGATCGTCTTCCAAAGCAACTACTATATTCCGAACTTAAAAAATGGAAAGCGTAATGCTGGTGGGCAACAAAAGAGGTTTAAATACTGTCTCAAGGCAAATCTTAAAAAATGTAGTATTATGTAGTATAAGCTCTAGATGTAGTATAAGCTCTGGTATAAGCTCTGGTTATCTCCCGCTTGGACTACTGCAATGCACTCTACGTGGGGCTACCTTTGAAGGTGACCTGGAAACTGCAATTAATCCAGAATGCAGCAGCTAGACTGGTGACTGGGAGTGGCCGCCGAGACCACATAACACCAGTCCTAAGAGACCTACATTGGCTCCCAGTATGTTTCCGAGCACAATTCAAAGTGTTGGTGCTGACCTTTAAAGCCCTAAATGGCCTCGGTCCAGTATACCTGAAGGAGTGTCTCCACCTCCATAGTTTTGCCCAGACACTGAGGTCCAGCATCGAGGGCCTTCTGGCGGTTCCCTTGTTGCGAGAAGCCAAGTTGCAGGGAACTAGGCAGAGGGCTTTCTTGGTAGTGGCACCTGCCCTGTGGAACACCCTCCCATCGGAGGTCAAGGAGATAAACAACTACCTGACATTTAGAAAATACCTAGAATAATAATAATTTATTATTTATACCCCACCCATCTGGCTGGGTTTCCCCAGCCACTCTGGGTGGCTTCCAACAGAAAAATGAAATAAAATAATCTATTAAACATTAAAAGCCTCCCTAAACAGGGCTGCCTTCAGATGTTTTCTAAAAATCTGGTGCATGACAGTGCCCCCAGCTCCCAACCCCTCTAGACGGTCTAGAAGGATGTTATGGTCGATGGTGTCAAAAGCCGCTGAGAGATCCAGCAGAACTAGGAAACAACTCTCACCTTTGTCCCTAGCCCGCCAGAGATCATCAACCAGTGCGATCAAGGCAGTTTAAGTCCCATGATGAGGCCTGAATCTGGACTGGAAGGGATCCAAAGGCAGCCCTGTTTAGGGAAGTTTTTAATCTGTGATATTTTAATGTATTTTGGTATTTGTTGGAAGCCGCCCAGAGTGGCGAGGGAAACCCAGCCAGATGGGCAGGGTATAAATAATAATAATAAATAATAATAATAATAATAATAATAATAATAATAATAATAATCACTGACAACTGGGAAACACTGGCCTGCAACGCTCCAGTTGGAGAACAGCCTTTATCAAAGGTGGCATGGGCTTTGAAGAAATTCGATCTCAGGACACAAGGGAGAAACGTGCTAAGAGGAAGGCACGCTTGGCAAATCCACACCATGATCAGCTCCCAACTGGAAATGAATGTCCCCACTATGGAAGGACGTGTGGATCCAGAATTGGCCTCCACAGTCACTTACGGATTCATTGTTAAAACCGTGTTTATGCAAGGCAATCTTACTCGGCTACGAGTGATCACCAAAGAAGAAAGAAGCGGAAAGCTGATTGGCCAGAGAACAGGAGATTGACAGAAGCGCCTATATAACTTCAAGGAAGTGTAAAATGTTGGGGGAAATGGGAAAGAGGGTGTAGCTTTGAGATTTTTAGGATTATTATTTTTTTAAAAAAAAAGCTCAACATTTTCAGTGTGGGAGCGTTGTGCCTCAGCGAGCCCAATGGAGCAGCCTCGATTAGTCTCAATAATGTCCCCTCAACATTCCCAATGTACAAGAGACTATTTGATCTACTGCTCAGTTCCCATTGACACTGGTTCAGCCTTTCTCACATTGAATGCACCCCCTTAAACAAGTCAACATTCCATTGGTTTTCTAAACTGGACACCACCATCTCATCCTTTCCTGAATGGAGGAGAAATTCAGATAATCTCTCCCTATGTAGCTCTGTGTTTTACAGTGGCTAATATAAGTGCACTTTCTGCACTTATATGGGGCAGCTGATGAGGAAACATACCCAAACCATTTTGTAGTCCTGATTCCTTTTTCTTTCAGATGTGGTAGCCATTTTGTATTGTGCCATGTTCCTGCAGTTGTAATTTTGTGACTAGCACCAACGGCATTCTGCTATGCCCACATGCCCCCAAAAGTTGATGGCCCCTATTCCACACAGTTCTAAAGGAACCCCAACCCATACAGGAGGTTTCGAGAGAAAGTGAGCTGCTGTGGGAGGGAGATGAAAGTCCCATTGCCTAAAAGTAGTTCCCGTCGTGTTGTTATGGATTCAATACTTTCCTATTTATTATGGATTGAATACAAATCTAGGTGAAATGCTCACCTTTTCTTACATAGAGAACTGAAGCAGAATTCTTAAGTAGAGAACTGAATAGCATATTTCACATGAGAAAGATCAGGGAACATATGATATATTCTGTCTCTTGTCCCTCACCCCCAGGTGAGACTTATCTCTGTGCAACTATAACACATGTTACATTCCTTTGAGCATTCAAAATTTATTAAAAGTCACATTTCAAACATAAAATGAAGAATTGAATGGATAGCCTGCATCAGGTGTTTTTCCGTATTTCAAATAAAATAATTTTTTACTTTACATTGCTTTACAATGGAGCAGAAGTGGATGAACTTTGAGGTAGCTATGGCTGAAATATAAAAACCCAAAAACTATTTAAAACATTTGTTAAAACAAAGCAACAAATTAGAGCCCATCAGTCACAAGTTCAGTAGCACTGATCATATTTGTTACTTCCCATTAAAACAATAAGTCCTGGTCTCTCCTTAAAATACCAGAACACAAATGCACTGATGAAGAAGAGTTTGGATTTGATATCCCGCTTTATCACTACCCGAAGGAGTCTCAAAGCAGCTAACAATCTCCTTTCCCTTCCTCCCCCACAACAGACACCCTGTGAGGTGGGTGGGGCTGAGAGACTTCAGAGAAGTGTGACTAGCCGAAGGAGGAGGAGCGGAGACGCGAACCCGGTTCCCCAGATTACGAGGCTACCGCTGTTAACCACTACACCACACTGGCTCTTGGGCCAACTTGTGGAAGGTGTTCTGACCTTGTTGCCACTACGAAACCATTCTCCTGGTTTCAGAAGGGCAATGCAATCAGATGAAAACAGATGTTCTCTGCAGTATCCAAAACTAGCTTTCACTGACCTATATTCCCCACTTGCAAACACACAAACACCTTTTGGACTTCAACTCCAATCAGCTGCAGTCAACATAGCATAGTGATCAGGGACAATGGGAATTGTAGTTCAGCAGGATCTGGAGAACATCAAGTTAGGGTAGGCTTTCCAAGGCTTTGTCTGGTTAGGCTTCAAAGCCTGAAAGAGACCAATCAAAAGTTCTCAACTGGGAATCTTTAGGTCTAAAATTGGAATGTGAGAAATTGGTGGGGAAGAGGGAGAGAACCATGTGTTTATTTTTTAGTGAATACAAACATTTTTATGAGATTCAGCAAGGCTTAACAATGGAAGAAAGAAGGTATCATGGCCAGCTTTTAAGTATATAACCTTTTGGGTGGTGCCTCAATGAAGTTCCCCAATGCAGCTGGTGGCTGCCATTTTCCATTTTCTCAAAATGGCCCAGATGTTGCTCCAAGGCTCTCGGTGGGGCAGCAGGGGGTCGGGCTGCCTTTTAATAGGCTAGCTCAGGAGTCAGCAAACTTTTTAAGCAAGGGGGTGGTCCACTGTCCCTCAGACCCTGTGGGGGGCTGGACTATATTTGGGGGTGGGGAAATGAATGAATTCCTATGCCCCACAAATAACCCAGAGATGCATTTTAAATAAAAGCACACATTCTACGCATGTAAAAACACAATTATTCCCGGACTGTCCATGGGCCAGATTTAGAAGGTGATTGGCCCGGATCCGGCCCCTGGACCTTAGTTTACCTACCCATGTGCTAGCTACTATTTTACTTTGCTGGAGTGACACTATATATGGCACATTCTGTGAAAAAGAGAATGTTGGCCTTGAGGAGTTCCACTTCCGCTGCCCCTTTGGGGCAGAGAAAAAGATACAGAAAGGTTGCACAATAGCTACTGCCACTTGCTAACAAGAAGGGCCAACAATCTCTTAATGAATTTCACTGCCCCCATATGAAGTTGCAGAAATATCTCCCAAACTCACCAATTGTGAACCGAGAGGAGTTGAATTGCATCCCAAAAAGTAATGAACTGTTAGTGTAAAGGGATAACATTCTCTATGTGGCAAGAACCAGCTCAAAAGCCATTCATAATATCCATTTGCAGTTTTTAGTGCCATCCGTTCCTTGTTCACACCAAATGGATGTGTCTGTTGTCCTGAAATACTGATATTGATTCATTATTTATTAAAACATTTTTCACAGTTTCAGACTCCCAAGGTGGCTTACATGAGAATTCAAAACAATCACTGTCACTGTTGTTAGAAAAGCACCCTATACTGTATAATTAAACTAAAAAGCAGCAGAATAGAATTGTTATGTCATTGTTATGTCAGAATAGAATTGTTATATTGATTTCAGTGGGACTGGTTTAAATCCAATGCCTGCATTCTGAAACCTCCACATTCTAGAAGGATGGGAGCAAGCACTAGAAAGTTACAGAAAAGCAGGTTCTGGTTTGTGTTCTGCTAATGGGGCATGAAACATCATAAAAACACACTGCAAAGCTGGTTTGACAAGAACAGTTATGTGGGCATGTGGCACTGAAGCTGCCAGACATATCTGACCTGGTGGTGGTGGAGACACTGCCTCTTGCTGGGAGGGAAGAGAAAGGGATGGCCAAGTTGGCGAGGATGTCTCTAGCAACAAATAACTCATTCAGTCAGGTTTTCTGGGGGGGGGGACTTTGGGGGAGGAGGAGAAAAGCAGTGAAGCACCTGTTAGGACTGCTATGCATCAATGAATATTGCATTAGATTTGAAGATCTGTCTATATATAATATGCACATTTATTTATTTTTAACTTTTTGTTGTAGAGAACTAAGGAGAAAAGCATTCAGAGCCAGAGTTTGTGTTGTGAGGGGGGTGGGTGTTAAACTTGCAGACAGGGAAAAATTTGATGGGTAGTCCATTTTCAATGGCTTCCTGAAATAGCTGCAATGGCGAGCCCTGGTAAAAAATAATAATCCTGCTTTCCAGTTAGAAGCTGGATCTGTCAGCCACAAAATAGATCTCTCTCCTCCTTCTCTCCAGCCTGTTGCTTTCCTTATATGGCAAACTTGGTGAGAAATGTTTCCGTTTTTGCAGACACACTGTCTGCATCATTTTTTAAACAGCTGGCACTCCAAAGTGCCCCATAGCACTTTGGGTGCCTCCGTTGGTTCAGAGCACTTCAGAAATATTCTGCTTCAGCTCAGACAAAGCTCAAATCTATCCAAAGCAGCCCAGCTTTGTTTCATTATTTGGGATTTGTCTGAATATTTTGCACCTCTCAATTTTGAACACCAGCAGTGTGACAAATGAGCCTGGGGAACGTTTCAAAGTCTGGGCATAATAATTCCAAAGGCCCTGTTCTTAGTCACCATCCATTTCAGTTCAAAATGTGAAAGCCCCCAACCAGAAGCTCTGCAGTGCTGGCATAGTTTATGTGCACAATATTAGAAACAAGCATTTGGTTGTAGTACAGCAATGCAAGACATTGCGTGAACTTTGCAAGACAATGTCTTCCTAACTCTGGACCTCTCAAGTGTAACGGCATAATCCCAATTTACCTTTGTGCTTTGCTTCAACCCTGCATACTTGCATGTTTGAAGAAACCCTGGAAGCAGGACTTGTTTACATATAATCATACAAATAATGTATAATGATTAGATCTGGACAAATAATTCACAGTGAATAAATCACTCGTGCTTTGTTGTCTCCATGACGAGATAGTACTATTTGCAATTCAGATTTCTCCAAGTTTTATGTTTTGTTTTGCAATTTATTTCTTGTTAATGTGTTTGAATACAAAGCTGTTCGCTAGGGATGAAATCCTGATTCCACTGAAGTCAAATAAAACTTTGATATATTGTTCAAACATCACACATCAAATGACAAAGCTACAACTGGTTATGTAATGGGCATTATTTCTGGTCATCTGAGTTTCAGGCTAATACTGAACTTGGTGGGTGCTGAAATGACTCCACCCGCAGACAAAGTAGTTGTTTATACATACTCAGAGGACTTCCCAATTTATAAAATTGAGTTGTAGATTGAGTTTGTAAATTAAACAGAAAAAAATAGCCTGATAAAGACTCATACACCATGCCTTCCTGAACAATCAGGAATTTGTAGGGGGAGGCTGCAGGGCAGGGAGGAGGGGGGATTTAACCATGATCTAGCTTGGATCCTACCATAACTTTATGTAAGGAAGTTCCCAGAAGGAAGGTCTCCCATATCCCCATACCTCAAACATCCAAGGATTTCTCTTTGCTACCAAGATCTATTTCTAAATCGAGTTGCTATTTATTAAATATACACACAATTCAGAAATACTTTTGAAATTAAATAATAAAGGGGCTCCTGATATTTTCTTAACTCTGTATTAACTGTTTCCAGATGTTCAGAGCTTAAAGACAGTAGATTGTAATAACTATGAAATTACTAAATAATCCCTGGACCTGTCTTCATCAGAGCCTATCAGCATGCCAATCAGTTTGCCTATCTCTTGTTTTATTCCTGGCAGTCATCCACAATATTCCAAGTGATTTGAAATGCAGATCACATGGTCTTCAGGCTCCATGGGTCTTTGATTAAATATCAAGAAGTGTTTGGTTGAAAGACTGTTTGCGTGGGAGAAGCAGTAAAAGAGATAATCTAATTGATCTCATAACCATGAGAAGAATTCTGTGGAAGATGCAGAATCTATGGCATGGGTAGCCACTGCTTCCAGTTATTTCTTGCCATTCGTCCTATGGACAAGTCACTTACAGGCTGATGGCACACATACATCTATGTCTGCATTGACTTTTTTAAAGGACCGCTTCTCCCCATCGGAACTGACCCAGACCTTGCATTCATCATCTGAGGCCCTTCTTCATGTGCCTCCTCCACGATAGGTCCAGAGGGCAGCAACAGAAGAATGGGCCTTTTCTGCAGTGACTCCTAGTTTGTGGAAAGCCATGCTTGCCTGGCTCCTTCATTACATATCTTTAGGCACCAGGCAGAAACATTTCTCATTTCCCGGGCCTTTTGCTAACTAAACAATCTATGGCCTCTAAAATTGGGTGTGTGTGTGTGTGTTCTTTGTTATTATGGTATGCATTATTGCGTTTTTATATTGTAAACTGTCCTGTGACCTTCAGATGAATGGTGGTATAGAAATTAAACAAACAAACAAAAAATGATCATATGCTGTTGAGAACACATGTGAATGCTTTCTCAAAGTGGTGTACAAAAGGCTAGTTTTCGAACTGCTAGGTTGGCAGGAGCTGGGACAGAGCAATGGGAGTTCACCCTGCTGCATGGATTCAAATTTGTCTAATCCTCTTTTAAGCCTCTATACAAGCAGCAACTGGTTCACTTGTGGGGATGATTAGGGAGGCAGGGGAGGATATATTATTTAATGATATCCTTCCTAGCTTACGCTAGCAAGTTCCATATTCTAGCAGAGTTCCAAACATCCCCCTTGTTGCTGACTCATCTGAGTCTTACTATTAAAGATTCCTTCCTGGTAAAATCCCTTCTAATCCCTCTATAAAAGAATAAACACAAGACATATTCCTGAAGGGAGGCTTAGGTTACATAACATCTAGAACTATTCCATAAAGAAATTAGACCCAAGTGACTGTGATTAAGCAGTCACTTCTCCAAACACACAGCAACATACAAAATTGAGAACACACACACTGATCAGAACATGGAGCCGGGTGCTCCTCCATGCTAGTACAACAGACTGCACCCTCTTCAAGTCACATGTAATGGAAGTCTGTCGCACCTCAGGAGGAAACAGGAAGTCTTCTCCTGAGTGGTACAAAACATCCCCTAACATGTCCACTGTAGGAATGTTGTACTTGACTGCAGTTTTACATCCCATAACACTGAGGGTATTCATGACAAAGATCTCTCAGTTCTACTTGCATATGACTGAAATTTGGTATCCATAAGTCAAAATGAAAATATCTAGCAAGATAGTGATCAAGTACTGGACTTTAATGGCATTTTGAGCCTTTTTTTTCTATCCATGGGGTTGAACACTAAGCACATGTAGCCAACAGTTCATATTAATAGACAATATAAGAAAAGAGATAATGTTTTTGCATTTCTGTGTAGTAGGATTCCCCCCCCCCCAATTCAATGAATAGCGCAGTTCTAAGCATGTTTGCACAGAAGAAAGTCCCATAGTGTTCAAAGACTCTTAATTTCTTGTAACATGGTTAGAACTGCAATGGAAGAGTAATTTCTTATGATTATGTAGACGTACCAGAAAGTTTCCTTGTTCACTTACTGAAGCCCCATCCAATTAAACAGCCAAATAAAGCAAATGCAATAGCCAAAGCAAATACACTGTAATATAAATTCTGACCATTTGATAATATCATGTGGTCACTGCAATTCACAAGGAAATGAATCAAGACAAGTGACACCCATAGATCTGGGAGATATTTTAAAGCTGTTTCACAATGTTGTGGAAGATTTGCTAAAAAGACTGAAAATGAGAATATTGTTTTAAAAGGAAAAATAAACCCACTTCTGGTTGAAACAGAGTTTCTCATAGATTTGTATCAAACACATAGTGCAATAAATGATATTTTAAAAGCGACTCTCTCTTTTTTTGGAGGCACAGTATATCATGCTGAAACCTGCTGAATCAAGTTTAAATGATTTAACTCATTCAGATAGCCCTTTCCATTCCATTTGGAAATGTCTGGCAACAAAGGCAGTGATAAAAGAGTTGTTGTTCTGCCCTGCAGCAACATGGCGGTACTAAAGTTATGGGAAAGAGTCAGAAACCCTAGAAAACAGCTGTTCTCAGGGATCCTGGTTCTTGGGACTCCTGGTGAAGGGGCAGTGATTAATCAAGACTAATGTAACAGCAAATTCAGAAGTTCAGAGTCCCTTCGTAATAATCACAGCCATGCACCCTCACAGCCATACCTCCTTACAGGCACGCCACCTTCTAAGACTATACAACCTTCTAAGATTATATAATAATGTTATAATTTTTAAAAGAGTAATAATTTGGGATGCATTGAAACAATCAGTGCAGACCTTTGCTGGTTGCCTTTTGTCTAGATCCACTATTTTCTATGCACGTTCATGGGCAACTGATTTGGAGTGCTCCAATACCTCCTTTCACCTTGCCGACAAAGGTCTGTATAGTTAAAGCTATGGTTTTCCCAGTAGTGACGTATGGAAGTGAGAGCTGGACCATAAAGAAGGCTGATCGCCGAAGAATTGATGCTTTTGAATTGTGGTGCTGGAGGAGACTCTTGAGAGTCCCATGGACTGCAAGAAGATCAAACCTATCCATTCTTAAGGAAATCAGCCCTGAGTGCTCCCTGGAAGGACAGATCCTGAAGCTGAGGCTCCAATACTTTGGCCACCTCATGAGAAGAGAAGAATCCTTGGAAAAGACCCTGATGTTGGGAAAGATGGAGGGCACTAGGAGAAGGGGACGACAGAGGACAAGATGGTTGGACAGTGTTCTCGAAGCTACGAACATGAGTTTGACCAAACTGCGGGAGGCAGTGCAAGACAGGAGTGCTTGGCGTGCTATGGTCCATGGGGTCACGAAGAGTCGGACACGAGTAAACAACTAAACAACAAAACAACAACAATAATACCTCCTTTCAGAGTGAATTAAATTCCTTGAAGTTCAACTGTACGTAAGAGGAATTGTAAACCTTTCTCTTGAAACTGCAGCACCTTGTGTTTTCAGTGTTCTTAAATGTTTAGCTTTGGATCATACAGAACAATTCATCCTCTGTGTTCTTTCTGTGTGTCTTCCCCAGGGGGACCCTAGGAGCCAATCCTCAGTGACTGACTCACCTCCTTTCACTCCGATTGGATTCCATCAGCACAAAGGCTGAGAAGACTTTTTCTTGGTTGCTAAAAAGGCCCCCTTGCATGCTGATTAGGCAGCTCTAAGACAATGGAGGCAGGGGCACTTCTGTGAACCTGCTGCAGAAATAGTAAGGTATTCGACACCCCCACAACTCCAGCACACCTCTTTGTGGCAGTCCTTCCTATTTTTGCTGCCACTATATATGTTTGAAGTAAACTAAAGGCAGGAGCAGCAGGGAAGTCCTCATGTCACCAGGTGGTTAGGGCATGAAGGCCTCAAGGCCTCATCCTGTTCTCCAGCAGTGAGAAAGATCATGAAGGGATTGGACGGCTTCAGAACTTTCTCTGTGACATCACTTGAGGGAAGATAAGACTTGGAACGCAGGCTTGTAGTTTGCTTAAAATGAGTTAGGATTGTCTAAATTGAAGATAAATTAGTGGATTCTAAGGATGTGTTTCAATGTTTTTCATGAAGTGAAGCTAAATTTCAAGAAAGCTTTTTATACTTGGGAATTTGAAAAGTGGCTTTGAGGATTCAAGCTGTTGAGATGAGAACTTTAGGAATAATTCCAGCAGGGGTGTGTGTGTGGGTGTGTCTGTATTTGCACACATACCTGCAGACAGTGTAAATCTGCCCCTCTAGATCACAGCTATGGACAAGACTCCATAACATGAGCATCCTTTGAGAGAGTAGAAAAAATGTATATTCTTTCATTATAGTTATTCTAGCTGACCTGCATTAGAAGCCTGCTTAAATGGTCAAGTGATTCCTTGAGAGCTCCCACAGAAGCATAAGATGCTAAGATGAAGCTTAAAACAGCTTCACTTAATATTATTTTCTCCTGCAGCTGTATATATTGAATTTACATCTGGGTGTAAATCAGTGGGACACTACATGGACAGGGCACTAAAGGAGTGATTGTAAGGGAGGATGCTTTTAAAGCTGCAGAGAGATCCTTAACCAGTTTTAATCCCTTTTGTACTGAATATAAGTGACAGCTCCACAGGCAATGCATTTCAAGAGTGAAATCTACACAACAGGACAGTAGCTCCACAGCATGGATTCCGAAAGCTTATCATTGCAGTCATGCATTTGCAGAGGGAAGTGGATGAAACAAAATATTGCTTTTTGCACCAAACAAACACATGGTTTCCTTTCATTTTGCTAGCAAAACAGACTCAGTAGCATGGAGCTCTCAGCTTTACTGATTTTGCCTGTACTTCTCCTTCTTGTAAATGCTAAATAAATTATGGATCCACCATATTATTTCTGTTACTATGTGTAAGCAGAAGGATGTCAGCAGTAAGATCATTTGAAAGGATTGCACAGTTTCAAGGGCTCTTCAAAATTGGGTTAGTTTGACTCACAAAAACAACTATTCTTGCATCCATGTAATTCTTTGAAAGTAAATGTGGAAGAGAAACATGACAGGCATAATTAAGCTGGACCGTTAAAAGCATTCTTTCTCCATCACTTCTCATAATCCCCAATGTAATTCTGCAGTAACTCTGGTTTAGCTAACTGCAAATGAAGAATAGCTCTGAAAACTACATGTTGTTTTGCTGGCTTCTATTGCTTTCTGAACACATTTTGCCATCAGCCCTGGCTTATATGGCCAATGGTCATGGCTGATGAGAATTGTAGACCAAAACATCTATAGAGGGGATTGGGTTGCTGAAGTCTGCTGTAGAACTTATCCCAGTATGGCCCATAGCTAAGTGACCACACTTTGCCTAATGAATACTAATATCTAGAGTACCCCACAGTGGCTGGAAGGTCTGCTACTAGCCAGGATGCAACTACTGGGTAGGGTGGTGCTGAGATGAGTAGTCTTCTGCTATGTTAGGTGTGTAGCAGAGAGAGGGGAAATAACATTTTGCAATGCTGCAATGTAGCTAGCCTTATGTGGGTCCAAGGGATTCTGCTTGCATTGGGGTACTTTGAACGAAAGATTTTAAAATTATGCTTCATGCTCAGTGTGCATATTTGTACCCCGCCAAACACCTGTCGATTGGGGCTCTAGTCATTCAATATTTTCAAGAGTGTTGAAAGTGGTTTGAGAGAAGCATCACTTCCTATGGCGTACTGTCCACACACACACATGTACTGTATTTTTCCGTGTATAAGATGAGCTTTTTTACCCCCAAATCAATTGCAAATTTTTTTGGGGGGGAGTGTTCATCTCATACATGGGTAGTGCGTAGTTGGCCCGGGTGATTGGTTGCTGCCACAAGTCGGAGATTTCTAGTGGTGATGGGGCGGGTGAATGGTGACTGCGGCAAGGTCCGTTGTGTATTGGCTGCCGCTGTGTCAATCAGGAGTGCGAGTGGCGGCTGCTGGCGCTGATTGGGCAGATGATAGGTGGCTCTGATGATGCATGCAATTGTAAAAAAAAAAAAGCTCAACAACTCTGGGCAATCTCCCCCCACTTTCTTAATTTAGAGTCCCCCAAAATAGGGCGTCTAATACACAGAAAAATACGGTATTTTGTGCTGCTGTTCCTTCTGATTAAACAGACAAGGAAAACAGATTGCCGTGGGGTAGCATGACTTGAATGCATGCAGTGTCACAAGCAGAAATTCCTCTTTCAAACAACCTCCTACAGGAGGTCCCTGGCGCATTTGCGCCACACTGAACTCCTTGCTGCCTCCTTTGTTTCCCTCTTGGGAAGCAGCAGTGACCTGTTGGGAAGGAAGCACAGTGCCATCACCCTACCCATAAAGCTGCCTCTACCCTGCATTGTTTGCCATTGCACTCATGGGAGGGTAAGCAAGTGACAGAATTTTGAGAATGGGAGCATGATGGATTTCTAACAATCATGGAGCACAGACAACCTCCATGCCAGAGGATCAGACTGCTTGATATGTTCTAGAAAAAGAGGTTGGCATCCTCCAGCCCATGGGCCAGATGCAGCCCACAAAGGCCGTTTATCCAGCCCACGGGCCGCCCGTGAACCGAGCCGCCTGCTTGGCAAGTCCCCCGTGCGCTGCACTAAACTGATGCAGCGTGGTGTGGGACTCGCCGAGCGGCGCTGGAAATAGCACCTGTGCCTGCGCAGACACCGGAAATCGCGTCTGCACATGCCCAGACGCCGAAAAGCGCTTCTGCACAGGCGCAATTTCAGGCATCTGCGCAGTCGCAGCAGCAATTTTCAGTGCTGCGGACATGCACAGACACCATTTCTGGCGTCACGCCGCACCCATCTGGCCCACGGACAACGTCCGTGGGAACAATACGGCCAATGGCCGGATAACCTTGCTGGTGCCTGTTCTAGAAGCCATAGTACAGATTCCTGTGACTTGTTACATTCAGCTGTGTTGCAATGCCACCAGCAAAGTGAGGGAAAGAGAATAGGCTGAAGGGACAACATGGAGGAGAGGAGAGGATGGTGCAGCTCTACAGGAGGTCGTGGTTCTCGTCCTTCACCGACCTCACAAACCTGGCCTTGCTTTCCTTCCTTGCTTGGAAGCTTCAGTTTCCCTTGGCAAATGCATCCTTCGAAATCTAGCCAAATCCATTCTTCATATAGTGAATATTATGTGAGGGGAGGGAGGCGGCTACACATGTTTTTCAGCCTGTGTAGGCTGGTGGGAATTGTGCAGAGGTAGGAATACTCCCTGGAGATGTGCTGATACTTCAAGCAGATGGGGTACGCAGGGAAGAGCAAGTGGAAACATATGAGAGGGGGGAAGAGGGACCAGAGAGGGAACAGATGGGAATGGGAGGTGGGAATACACCAGAATTAATTCCTGTTAAAGATAAAAAGAGACAAGATATAAATATAATTTGTAATTGTCCGTTTAGGAATTAACCAGCCAACATATTGTAGAGTTTCATGCTAATATAACCAACTGTTGGAAACAGAGCAAAAGAGAACAAGGCGGGGATGGCAAAAAGGGGGGGGATCATTGCTGGGGGACAAAAGGTATATAATATAAGATGAGCTGTGTGTTGAGAATGATTTTCTATATAATGGCAAGCTGTCAGATGCAGAGTGACTATTTATTTCATTTCATTTTGGGGGTTCAGCCACCTTTGCAAGGCCTCATGTAGGGGACAAGTTGAAGGCTATAAGAGAGTAAAACTCTGACGTCGTAGACTGAGTCTTATGTGGAAGCAGCATTTCCGTCTCTGTCTTAAGATCTAACTTTAGTGTTCAGTTAAAGGAGACCAGCCTGCTTCAAAAGTATTTTACACCAACAGAAGAGGGGGAACTCTGGGGCTTCTGTGGTGGAGTCCTCTGAGTCAGGAGGAGGAGGAGGAGGAGGAGGAGGAGGAGGAGTTTGGATTTGTTATCCCGCTTTATCACTACCCTAAGGAGTCTCAAAGCAGCTAACAATATCCTTTCCCTTCCTCCCCCACAACAGACACCCTGTGAGGTGAGTGGGGCTGAGAGACTTCAGAGAAGTGTGACTAGCCCAACGTCACCCAGCAGCTGCATGTGGAGGAGCGGAGATGCGAACCCGGTTCCCCAGATTACTAGTCTACCGCTCTTAACCACTACACCACACTGGCTCCCATAGAGAACCATAATGCAACATTTCTGAGCCGTGACTCATATTGAGGGCTTGTTTCTGGGGCTGTCCCTGCCTGTAGTTTCCTTTCCGACGCAGTGTCCTGTACATCATCCCCTAAAGAAGTGGAATATGATCCCAGCATCTGGTCCCTGGAAGCAAAACTAAGCAGAAGTGTAAAACAGAACAGTGCTACCTCGAGTTACAAATGCCTCAGGTTGCAAATGCTTCAGGTTACAAACTCCGCTAACCTGAAAGAGTTACCTCGAGTTGAGAACTTTGCCCCAGGATGCGAAACGAAATTGTGTGCCAGCAGCACAACGGCAGCAAGAGGCCCCCATTAGCGAAAGCAGGCCTCTAGTTAAGAACAGTTTCAGGTTAAGAATGGACCTCCAGAATGAATTAAGTTCATAACTAGAGGTACCACTGTATGGTGAAGGTGTGGAAATATTATGCAGGGAGACACTTACCATTTTGGTGAGAAAGTGCACTTCTTTCTTTTAACTTCCCCCCTTTTCTTTTTCCCACCCCCCACCCCCAAAACCCCATATCTGTTTCCTACCTTCCTTCTCTACATGCAGCAATGGCTCTCCATATGTTCTCACTGCTGTTGTTCCTTCCCAAAGTGCTCTGGGACCTAAGCCACCAGCAATGTGTGTGAACGAGCTGGCAAAGTGGGGGCAGCTGATATGGTCCACAAAAAGTCCTGAGGCTTGTAATCCCCTTTCACCTCCTGTAAAATTGGTATCATTTTCAGTGACTTCCTTTTTCTCTTCTTTTTGTGCCCTTTTGCAAAAAAATTATGACAGCAGTTCAAGGGAAGATTTCAGAGGGAAGGGGAGTCTATATCCATTGATGAGGCAGCTGAACCTGTTTATTTCCCATGATCCAGCTACAGGTAGTTGGCTAGTTGTGGCCGAGTGTGACTTGTATTGCACATCCAAAGCCAGATTTTGATGCAACTAGGTGTGACTAGAGCCCCATCAAGGTAAAACATTTGCTGCACAGAGCTAGAAAGCAATATAGCTGTCAACACTGTGCTGTTGATAATTTAGTTTTGGTGTACGTTAGTGTATGGAAAAAGAATGTGGCAATACAGGAAGATTCAACCTGGTTTCTTGGCCGTGGAGGCATGGTCTCCTAAGTGACAGTAAAGGGGCTTGAGCTCATGTAGCTCTTAGTGATGCTATGACATGCCAAATCTAATTGTCAATATGGTGCCATGGCACCTTCACTTTTCTTGTGTGATTGGTTGGGATAATGTAGGAAAGGGAAAGAAAAAAGCACACATTTAAAATGTTGTCAAAGAAGTGGCATATTGGTGTTGTCAACAGGAATGAAAAATGCTAGACCTCTCAACTTTTGGAGGAAATTTCCCACCCAACCACTTAAGGGGCATCAACAATTCAGTACTGTACTAATCATGATGCTCAAAGATCTTTTGCTTCATTCTTGGTGATGGTGAATTGGGATCTTGCTCCTGGTTCATTTGGACAGGGCCTTCTCAGCTTCCTGTGAGCACTGCAAGTTGCCCCTCTGGTGACATTTACATGCAAGGATGTTGGTGGGAAATCAAACATATATAGAGTCAGAAGTGAATAGCAGCACTTCCCATGATTGCAGAGGACACAGAAATATTCTTAACAATTACAGAAATTATGACTGGCTGTTTCCATTAGCAACGAGGTTAACATGACATTTCTCCTCAGGCTCAGCAGCAACCTTGCAGCCTTTCCTGGTTTCCTTTGCTGCGTATTTTGTGGATCTGGAACATTGGTAGCCGAAAGCTGTCATTTGACATTGGCCCCAACTGTAAAGGTAAAGGGACCCCCTGACCATTAGGTCCAGTTGTGACCGACTCTGGGGTTGCGGCGCTCATCTTGCGTTATTGGCCGAGGGAGCCAGCGTACAGCTTCCAGGTCATGGAAGCTGTACACTGGCCAAACCGCTTCTGGCGAACCAGAGCAGCACATGGAAACACCATTTACCTTCCTGCTGTAGTGGTACCTATTTAACTACTTGCACTTTGACGTGCTTTCGAACTGCTAGGTTGGCAGGAGCTGGGACTGAGCAACGGGAGCTCACCCCGTCGTGGGGATTCGAACGGCCGACCTTCTGATCGGCAAGCCCTAGGCTCTGTGGTTTAACCCACAGCACTACCTGCGTCCTGGCCCCAACAGTACTATACATTTAAAGCCACATCGTGCCACTTAATATAGGTATGGCTTCTCTCAAACAATCCTGGGAACGGTTGTTTGTTATGTGTGCTGAGATTCTTGTTCCCCTCACAGAGTCATAATTCTCAGAGCAGTTTCACAATCAATCCGTCTTCCCAGGGAAACCTAGAACCACAGCTTTATGAGGGGAATAGGAGTCTCTTAACAACTCTCAGCATCCTTAACAAACTTCAGTTCCCAGGATTTTTCGGAGCAAGCTGTAACTCTTTAATGTGATATAATACTGGAAGGGGTAGGTGTCTCTTCATCCATTCCCAAGTGTCCTTCATACCAATAGACATTCACTATTGTTATTTCTGATTTTCATCCTAGAATGACTGGAGAGTTGTTATCCTGACCTGAACTATGACTGTTATACCTATGAATTACTTCACCCAGTCGAGCAATGTGATTATGTTTAGTCTGTCACTATTTATCCCTCTTTATTTTGAAATTTGAAGGCAGAATCTGTCTCCTGCAACTTCCTGGATCTTTAGAAGACAGCAGTCAGCAAAAGCTTGCCTGGAGCCTGGGCTATACAGAAATCAGATGGGTTAGCCCTATTGTGGCTTCTTGAGATGCTCCTGGAAAATGACAGTATGCGCTCCGTTATCTTTTCGAGATTTATAGTACTAGAATACAAGACAAGTGAAAATTGCACAAGACAAAGACTTCAAGATATCACTAGCATAGGAGAGGGCAACATAGATTGAGCATTAAATCACTCTAAACAACACTTTAGAAAGTTTGAATGATACAGCCAGAACAGATCTGTAGAGCTATTCTTGTTCTATTTTCTTTCCTGGAGGAATCAATAAAATACCATAGCAAGATGTGGCGGGGCAGGGAGGAACAAGAATATTAATACAGCTATAACATGTTATTTACTGTTCAACACTCAGGGGGGATTCAAAATATTTCACTAGTTTTATTTTCATTTTGGAGCAGCTTAAAAAAATGAGTTGGTAAAATTTGTTGTTGTTTAGTCATTTTTGTCGTGTCCAACTCTTTGTGACCCCATGGACCATAGCACGCCAAGCACTCCTGTCTTCCACTGCCTATCACAGTTTAGTCAAACTCATGTTGGTAGCTTCGGGAACACTGTCCAACCATCTCATCCTCTGTTGTCCCCTTTTCCTTGTGCCCTCCATCTTTCCCAACATCAGGGTCTTTTCCAGGGAGTCTTCTCTTCTCATGAGGTGTGGATCACTTCCTTGTCATGGCGAAGGGGCTTGAGTAACTCAGAGAAGCTATGAGCTATGCCATGCAGGGCCACCCAAGATGGACAGTTGGTAAAATATAGAATATTTATTGATAACTTTAAGTGGACCCCTATTATTTTGAATGTCCTTCAGAATATGTGGATGTGCTGGTGCCAGAGCCAGCTGGCACTGAACCTAAAATAGGAAGGTAGCACTAGCTAGCTATTTGCATTGTCCAGAAAAAGGGATCTTCCTTTTGCCTACATGTGAACAGTGAGGGAAATGTTCCCTGTGATGTGATGGTCAGGAAAGCAATGCCAAGGCCATTAAATTGGTTTCAACAGAAATCAACCATTGCTTTGTATATCTCTCCAGCTTGCTGCTTTTCCTGTAACTCACATCACTGCACTTTCTCTACATTCAATTCTTGCTTTGTCCTTTTAAGTACCTGGATTTGAGGAAGGGGGCCCAACCATTTGCCATCTCACACAGAGCCCCTTTCCTTTGTTCCCCTTAATGGCTCATCACCCAGGTGATCACCTCCCCAGGAGCCTAGCCTGGCTATTCCAAGAATTAAAATCCTCGTTTAAATTTCAACACCTGCTGGAGCCAGGGATTAAAAAGGTCTTGGGAAACAGCCTAACACCCCAAACTCATAACAATATAAAACTAGGTGGACCAAAGATCTGATGTGGTGTAAGGCATCTTCCTATGTCCACTCTGTTCTGGTGATGCTCCCCCAAAATGACCCTGGGAGGGTCAGGAGAACCCCCAGAATGGGAGAGGGATTATTTCATGTAGCAAGCTGGGCTGCTTGTGCAGATAGAACAACTGGAAGAGTGTGTCATTGAATCCTGCCCTGAATCTGAAGGTTGGAGCTTCTGGGACGAAAATATGTGGAGTGCGCCTTCTGTAAATAAAAGTTTTTGTCAGGAGAAACACTTCATTTGTTCATTCAGTAAACCTGCTGGGGCAGGAATACACATGAATATCTAAAAAGCTGTCAATTATCTTAAAAGAAAATTCTAAAGATTTATTTTTATTTATTTCTACCCTTAATCCAAATGCTTCAGGTGGTTGGCACTTCATAAAAATATAATAAAAACCATCACTCCTACAAAGATGGCACTGCACTAGAAAATACATTTTTTTGGTAGCACTGTAAGTGACAGATAAGGAGTTTTATCTGTGCTGCTATACAAATTGGGAGTATGGAAGGGGGTGCCCATTAATGTGAATTCTGCACACAGAGTAATGTATCTTATTGATTTTTTTTCTTGCAGGCTTAATTAAAGACAGGGGGGGAATGATTAGGAAGACTTTCACTCCTTCTGTCCCTATATGTTCATGTATATGTGGTGTATGGATTTGAGCAGGAAAACATCTTAGAAGCAGAATATTTGAATGGGGAAAGATATTCGGATCATAAATTAAACAACAGTTCTTTTTGATCATTTACTTGAGAGTAGCTCATTTACATTTTCAAATGTGATCATTTATTAAAGTAGTTTGTGTAAAGGCATTGCAAAAGAATCTGGCTTCCCTGCCACATCTCATTCTTGCAATTTCAGTGACTAGCTCAGCCTCATGAATGAACCTTAGCATTTATTTTCATTTCTAGTTACTACTGTGAATCTTTTTTCTTTTTAAAATTATTTTGTGTGTGTGCAAAAATATAATTAATGGAAAACGTTTTTGATTATTGCCCCCAAGGCATAGAGCAAGTTAGTATCTGTATTTAGAAATTCTAGCTTAATCCAATCTACCCATTAAGTCATATTGCAGAAACAGATTTTTTTGTTTTTTGTTTTTGCTGCTTGCCCTCCATGGTCAGATTACAGTGCTTCTTTTATTGTAAAACTGCTCTCTGTACCACGTATATCTTCTTAATTAATGCCCGCATAGAACACAGTGTGCTGATCTTTATTCTTCCCATATGTCCACAAATTCCTGTATTGGGCGGGGGGGGGGTCATAAAAACTTGTTAAATACCGCCAAAGGAAGACTAATGAATCCGAGCCCTTTTTCATATTCCTTAGAGTCAGTCTGAGAACTACTTTGTCTGCCTCCTCCTCCTCCTCAACTGTGTACAGGAAGTGGACAGTGGACAACTGTGTACAGGAAGAGGACAGGAAGTGACCAGTGTTTGGAGCTGAAGGCAATTTGTTTCCTAAAATTCTGCTCTGCACATCGTGATGCACAATATTCTCCTGATGCTTGCTAAACATTCTGAAGAGAGCTGATATCTCTATTTGACATCCAGCGATAAATTGATACAGAGTCTCTGAATGCCAGTTGCTGGAAATCATGCCTTTGTGCTTATGTCTGGCATGAAGAGGGGGTTGTGTTGGCTGTCAGCTGGGCCAGCTTGAGCTGATGTAAGCATAGGAAGCTTGGAAGTGGGTCACCACAGTGGTAGCAAGATGGAGAGCCATGCCCATGCTCAGGGTCGCTACATACAGGACAGCTATCAGAGATGTGGGAACTGAGCAGAAGAGCACAGGGCACATGGAAGGGGTGTGTATATGGGGCTAGAACAGGGGTCAGCAAACTTTTTCAGCAGGGGGCCGGTCCACTGTCCCTCAGACCTTGTGGGGGGCCGGACTATATTGGGGGGGGGGGAATGAACAAATTCCTATGCCCCACAAATAACCCACAGATGCATTTTAAATAAAAGGACACATTCTACTCATGTAAAAACATGCTGATTCCTGGACCGTCCACGGGCCGGCTTGAGAAGGCGATTGGGCCGCATCCAGCCCCCGGGCCTTAGTTTGGGTACCCTGGGCTAGAATATCAGTTGCAGGCCAGGGAGAAAGGAGGGAGAAAGGTAGAAGGTACAGACAGAAAGGAGATCCTGTAATGAGGAGAGTCCCTGGGGTCATCTAGGGACCCACCAGGCAGACCTTGAAAGATCTCTGTGGCCAATCAGTGAGGAGGTCAGAGAGGGTCTTTACTAGGGCTAGGCAATATATTGTCAAAATCCTATTTGAAATCCATAACTTCATATTGGTTTGATAATTTTTGACCTGGCAATATATTGTGAAGTGTGTGTGTGTGTGTGTGTGTGTGTGTGTGTGTGTGATATGCGAAAATCACGATACAGGAAAAACTGTGAAGCCAGCCAATGCCTCTATATAGCTCCATCCTTATTTCAGACATCATGATATATTGGTATACCGTGATGTTTAGCTGGTGATATATCACAGTGTTGAAAACCAGATATCACCCAGTTCTAGTCCTGAAATCCTACTCTTGGACTCACTATAAGTATCTGACTACTATGGGAATGGAGAACTGGACTAGCTGGGCCTTGGGTCTGATCTAGCAAGGTTCTTTAGGTGTTTCTATGATTTCAAAGTATTTTATAAATTGCATCAAAGAGTCTGATAACATTTGACATACTGCATGGCCGTGGTATTCAGTAGCAACCACTGAGGTCAAGTGGAAAAAAGTGGACCATTTAGTTCGTGCAAAATGGCAGTCAGCAGGGAGGGACTCTTCTGATCCTCCTTTACCAGAAGTCACTTCTTGGGGCAGCTTGCATGGGAAAATGCCAGTTTGAGTGTATCAGTTATTGACAGTAGTTGACAGCTGATAACCCATGAGAGTTCATATCCGAAGCCTGCCAAACTCAGAACTACCAAGAGATGCCAGTATGTCTAAAACACTAATTTTGAGCTGAAAATTAATTGAAATGTATCTTGTGACAAGCTCCGTCTAGTTTATTAGGTGTGTTGACAACAATTTTTTTCATGCGTTTGTGATCTGCCTTCAGCAATGTTCAATAGAAAGATGGGATGTACATTTCACAGGTAAACATGTCACCGTTTGAACAGGTGGCCTGCATCATTTTTTAATAGAAAAGGCTGGGACTTTCTAAAAGAATAAGAACTAATTTTTTTTTCAGGCAAGTGGTGCCTTTCAGATCAACTCCCATCAGCTCCCCCCAGTACAACTGGGCAAAGGGAATTATAATCCATCTACATTTGGGGAGGCACCACATTTGCTATCCCTGATTCAGGCATCTCAAAGAAAGGAGAATAGGGAGAAGTGTAAGTCTCCTTCCAAACAAGCTGTTTCTCCAACCAATGTGGTGGCAGAAACATCTGAAGGGAGGAATCAGTGATCATGATGTGGGTGCTTAACCCTTATCCTTCGTTCACCCATAAATTTTCTCCTGAAAGTGACTCTCCGGCTTAGATTTTTCTCCAGCGGGGTGGGGAAGGAGGCGTGGAACCGCTCTGGAGGTCAATGGTAGGGAAGAATGGATGAAATCACCCCAGTCAATTTCCTGCTATATTTGTTTGCTGCCACCACTACCCATTTTTGGTATCTCAGCAAGCACACAAATAGTCTTGTTGAAGTAAGACAGGGTTCCCAAACTAAGGCCCGGGGGCCGGATGCGGCCCAATCACCTTCTAAATCCGGCTCGCAGACAGTCTGGGAATCAGCATGTTTTTACATGACTAGAATACGTTATTTTATTTAAAATGCATATCTGGGTTATTTGTGGGGCATACAAATTCATTCATATATTTTTTTCAAAATATAGTCCGCCCCCACACAAGTTCTGAGGAACAGTGGACCGCCCCCCTGCTGAAAAAGTTTGCTGATCCCTGAAGAAAGATCTATTTCCATCCCCAGTCAATCTCACTAACTACTTATGGAAGCAGGCGACTTTGGTCACATCAAGATTGCTCTACTGTATTCGTTTCAACTGTTGCAGAACTTAGTAACATGATTCAGTGAAAGCAAGCCTATTTCAGTACATTACAAAGTATTTTGGGAGAAAATAAAAATCTATCCATCACTTTTTTCCCTTATATTTTCTGTACTTGGACTACCAGAGTACACTTGTTCTGATATCTGTCTGTCTGTGTCTATAACATGTATAACATACTTCATAATAATATCTAAAGTCTAGTTGTATGAATGAGTCAGTGAATGACATTTTGCCAGATCTTAACCTAGAGGCTTTGACAAGCTGAAAACTTTACCCGTGGGATTTGTGTCAAATAATTTAGCACATTAATGATATTTTAGATGTGGGATGTTGAACATAAGCAAGGCGATTATTTAAATGAATATTTAATCTTTATTCACCTTGCCAGAAGAAAGAACATGTTTTTAATTGCCAGATAATATAACGAGTTGGGAGGGGTGGATTATCACAAAGAAGAGTAATTTAAAGCATTTGGTTATTTTTTTTATTTTTTATTTCAAAAAGGTTTGTAAATTTGTCTCATCAGATGAAATTTCTATTTCTATATGTAATTATTATGTGTAATTCATTAAAACCCATACTGTAAGGCCGTAAATGTGTTGCTTCTCCAAACCACAAGCATTAATGCCTGAATGCATATTTGATATATATGTCGTGTTTGTAGAAGAACTTGCAAGTACCAATATCCTCCAAGAAGGTAATAATTCCATGGCTACAAAAAGAAAGAGACCCCTTTGATCTAGAAATGCCTACAATTTTACTCAAGTGTCAAAAAGGATGATAAGGCGCCTGGCCATGTAAGCAATTGACACATTCTACAGGTTTGCTTATTGTACTCACTTTCAACTTAGCCTTCAGCACCTATACTTCCCTTTGATCTCACAGTCCCAATTCTCTTCCTCTGTGGAATATTTCTCTGTGGAATAGTTCTAAAGTTATTGGCTGTGGTTGTGATCCCTGACCCACCTATGCTGGCAGACTGGTTTCTGACCACTTGCCTTGCATTTAAACTGCTAAAAAATTATATATTTGAACATAAATTGTTGAGAACATCTTGCTGCTTTGATGGAATTGCTATGTTGGTTTTAAGATGTCAGTAGGGCTAGAGAGTGGCACTTTGAGACATCTTCAGCTCCACAGGAAAGAGAACTGGTGTTTTACATCCATTCCTGGACATTCCAGAGTCCCTTTGTTCAAAATCTTGTTTGGCCTGGTGACGTTTTCACACCTGAACCTGCGTTAGGCTTACTGACTCTTTACAAACACTTTTCTTTCTTTCAAGTACAGTAGAGTGAGTTCAGCCATGCTTGTTCATCACTCAATGGCTGCGGCATTAGGTGAAGACCTGCAGATTTATTTGTATATACGGTTAGCAAAGTCATGTGCCGCCACCACTCTCTGCAAGATTCCTGGTGGTTCTAAGCACTCACTCAGAGTCTGTGTTCCTTTGGAGAACTGAGACATGTCAGAGACGGTTGTAGCTTTAAGATATATGAATTGGTCACCTATTTGCACCTTCAATCTGCATGGAGGGAGTCCAAATCTCACAGCATTGTCATTTCAAGAAGGGCTTGTTCTTCACAGCAGTGCAGCCATGGAGACCAAGGCATCTCTCCCAGCCAGCCTTCAGCCAGCCTGCCCACAAGGGATCCCAGTCTTTCTTCTCCCCTCTTCTTCTTCCCAGAACCCCTTGCTAAAAGACTTCCTTTTTCCTGTCACCTCACACCCAGATTGCCTGGCATCAACTGTCTCCCCAGGTCAAAAGATCCCTCTCAGATGACCCATAAACACATTTTGTCAGGTTAACAGTTTTGCATAGATCAGCCCAGGGATTTATTGTCTGACACAATTCTGCTGCTTTGCACTTTCATCCACAGCCCAATTAATCAAAATCATACAATTTACTAATTTATAGGGTTTAGGAGGTCCCTTCCAAATCACCATGAAACAGCCAGTACACACCAAGCTCTGACATCAGTTCAAACTAAATGTTTGCTGACGGTGAAATGGTTTCTTTCAATTATACATTAAACTGGTGCATGGGCTTAACTCCCCAACTGAAATTGGAAAAGCTAAAAGTGCTCAACTCTAGCCCAATCGTATGTGTCTACTGAGACCTAAATCCTTTTGAATTCTACAGGACTCCTAAATCAGAATGCAGAGGATTGCAATGTCTGGGTGAAATCTAGCACTGAGCAAGAAGATTTCTGCTCCCTCAGTGGGACTTCCTCTTTCCCATGAAAGCTCCCATGGATCCTCAAACCTTCTCCAGACCTTCCCTTCAGAGCCGATTGGAGGAATATGTCGGATCATATGGAAGAGGAGAAGCAGAACACACACTGCATGGTATATTCAGACACCACCACAAATAGCTATCACCCATTGGGTTGAATGGCCTAAGTTTGTTTGGAATTACAGGAAGATACCATTTTCACTGTGGGTTAAACCACTGAGCCTAGGGCTTGCTGATCAGAAGGTCAGCGGTTTGAATCCCTGTGACGGGGTGAGCTCCCGTTGCTTGGTCCCAGCTCCTGCCAACCTAGCAGTTCGAAAGCATGTCAAAATGCAAGTAGATAAATAGGAACCGCTACAGCGGGAAGGTAAACGGCATTTCCGTGTGCTGCTCTGGTTCACCAGAAGTGGCCAATAATGCAAGATGAGCGCGCAACCCCAGAGTCGGTCATGACTGGACCTGATGGTCAGGGGTCCCTTTACCTTTACCTTACCATTTTCTAAAGGAAGAACAATGTTGAGAAAAACATAATTCGAATGAAAGTTGGCAAAGTCCTGACAAAACTAATGAAGAACACACAAGACAGCACTTGAAGCTCTTAATCACAGAAGGACTTTCAATAGTCGCTAGGCTTTGGAACATTCCCCCCCCCCCTTGAAGTGGCAAAGATACTTAAGAATTGTGTAGATCCAATGCACATTTTCTCCTTTTAACTCCTCTCAGGGAATTACCAGAGTTCAAGTGTTTTCTCAGGTGAACTTTACTTCTTGATCGCTTAAAGCCAAAATGAAGGCATTTGTACTGCACAAAGGAACTACAGAGTTCGACACAACTCAGTGTATACAGCACACATAAAACAATCAGAGACCTAAAGATATTTCATGAGCTCAGCTGATCCTTATCTTAATGGCAACATTGTAACCCCATTTAAACTTTTCATGTCTGGTGCGTCAGTTTAAAGGGGCTTTTTCATATGTCAGATCAAATGCCAAAAGCTTCTGTCAGAGTTATTTGCTGTTATTTATTTTACTGTCTGTACTACAGATGTGCCTTGCTATATCTGCACAAAATAGGGTGGACTTTTTTCTCTTTTTTTAAGAGACAGCCCTGCTTGGGGAAAAAAAAACATTTAAAACCTCCAAAGACCAGATTAAAAATAGCTAATTCAAATGACTTGATGTAGTCCCGGATGCAGATCGATGGCAGCACATCTTGCAGTAAAAGGAAATGGGTCATGATTTTCCTCATAATTTGCCTAGCATGGAAAAGGTGTACTGGAACTATTAAGAAAAACTAACATAACAATACAAACCCCCTTACACCAGGTTGGGGGCGGGGAGCATTGAGTGGAGGTCTTGCTTGGCCCACTCTTCGGACTCAGCCAGCCTCCCACCAGCCACCGCTGACAGAGTGGCAGAAGCTGATGGAAGGGCATTCTGGGCCTCATTGTTCTCTTCTCCACTTTCTGTTGTGGCCACTTTGAACATCAGTCCTGCAGATGAGGCAGCTGCCACACCATTCCACAAAGCCCTAGCAGTAGCAGGGAAGGTCCACCTTCAGGGTCACAAACATCAGCAACCTGGAGCTTCCTTGTCTTTGCTGTTGCTGTTCCATCCCTTTCCCAATCAGTACAGCAGCAGCAGTACCATGGAGACACCAATGTCCCCGCCCATCTTCTCTCATGAATCTGAGCCATTGCTGGCTTCCATCCAAGAAGCACATATTTTTACATCCATGTGCGGTGGGCTTAGCTTTTGAATGTATGGTGAGTGCTGCCACCACTTTGCCAGCAGCCTCTCCTGCTCCTTGAGCTGCCAAAGGGAGGAGGCCGGCAGTGGCAGCCATGAAGAGTCTACAGGATGTTCCCTCATAGTCACCACTCCTGTTCCCATTACTCAGGACAAGCGCTGGCTCATCTTCCTCCCTGAGCTCAGCAGCAATGGCACTCGTGGAGGAAATAGGGACATTCCAGGATCAAATCACATGCCAGGGTGGCTTTTGTAATTCTGGGACTGTCCCTGGAAAATAGGGACATGTGGAGGGTATGCAAATGTGGTCCTGGATTCATGGAAACCAAAGCCCCTCCATTCCTCTAGAGCTGGTATTGTTAATTTACTACCCATTGAGGTCAAGGAGGTAAAAGATCATAAATGTTAGCATGGAGAGATGAAGACCCCCCACACATACACGCACACCTGTTTTCAAACTTCAAGGAAGAAGATTCCACCTAAACATTAGGAAGAATTTCCTGACAGTAAGAGCTGTTCGGCAGTGGAATTTGCTACTAAGGAGTGTGGTGGAGTCTCCTTCTTTGGAGGTCTTTAAGCAGAGGCTTGACAGGCATATGTCAAGAATGCTTTGATGGTGTTTCCTGCTTGGCAGGGGGTTGGACTGGATGGCCCTTGTGATCTCTTCCAACTCTATGATTCTATGATTCTATGAGCCAGAAGAACATAGAAAGTGACAATGGCTCCCTGATGGATTTATTCTCCTGCACTGCCTACACAGGATTGCTCTGCTTCAGGCTGGATTAAATTAAGAGGAAGGATCTTCCTTGAATTTAGCAAGATATAAAACAAGATATAGCAGGATTATATACATAATATGAATATATTTCATATTGATATTATGTAAAAATCTAGCTATTCTGCTCTTAGTTCGTAGTTTGACTTTTGCTATTTGTTTTCACAAAATGTTGGCCACTTGGGGCCCATGTTTAGAAGGGAAAGCAGGGTAAGAATAAAATGATGATGAATATTAATTTTTCAGAACTTGGACACTGCACTGCAATAAAATGGTTCCTGCATTTTACAAGGCAAATATTTCATTTATATTTTACTCTGCCTCACCTTCTTAACAGTAAGATTCCACACTCCATCAGAGTCATAAGCAGCATTCGTATCACAGGTGTTACCTCCCCCCCCCCCCCCCGATGTTACAAAATTAAATAGTGACTTAGGCTATATTCGAACAAACAACCACATCCATTTAGGTATCTAGAGGAGGACATTATTTGCCTAAATACAAACATTTTGGACTAGATTTACTGTCTACTGAACCTGAGCTTTCCTTGAAATTCTGCAGTGGAAAGTGAAATGATGGGTCTTTGGTGTAGAAAATCTTGCTGAAGCAGACAGGAGTGCAAACACGGCAAATATTATTATCTGGCAAAGATTGCCCACAGGCTCAGTGTTTATACCTTATTCCATTACGTGCTTTGCAGGGCAGTTTTTCCGCCGTGTATTTTTTGTTTCCCCACCCCCTCCAAACTGAGCACAGAAATCTGTAATAACAACGAACAGTCATTTGATCTCGTATATTCAGCAGCGTATCAGATATGTTACAGTACCTGCAAACATTTTCCATGTTCATGACATTGAAAATGCACTGTCACCTAAGATTTTTAGGGAGTCCCTGGAAGAAGGGGAAATTGCCTGAGATGACAGGATTCTGATATTGGGAGTGTGTCAATGTAGCATTGCATTCTAAATGGTCACAAGCCACAGAAAAATATTAAAGTACAGTGGGGATTTGTTCAACTGGAGGTGGATCCATTTTACAGAGATGTAAAATAAGGATAAAATCAGATGTTTAATACATTCCTAACATCTGAACACCATCATCATAGGTATGTAGCCATTCTGCAATGTTGCAATTGGCATTTAAATGTCTAGTGCTGTGTCCAATGTATTGGCACTCAGAATAAGACCATTAAAAATCAAGGGCACTTCCAATGGACCTAATCTGAGAAGCGCTGAGTTGGTTATACAACCCCAGTGACCACTGACTCTGATGAATCAGCCTGTGTGGTCATTTATATAGCAGAACTTACAGGGAATCCTAGTCTATAAACTGTGTGGAGGATGGTTGGGCTGGTGACTCCAAAGGATTATGAGAAAGGAAAGATGTGATACATATACCTGCCCTGTTTTGTGGGTTTCATTGCCTAGGATTTCAGTGCATTTAGGACCATATAGTCCAACCCTCTCTATGCAGTGTGTCTTGACAATTTCTGGGGATCTGAAGACATACAATTGTTGCTTGCAATCAATGCAAACAACCTGGGAATTGCCTGCTCTTTCAGCTTCTCTCAGTGCCCTGAATTGATGGTATCTCAGAGGCATTGCACAAATTTTAAATGGTCAACTGCCAAGGACCACCATCATATGAAGAGGTCTTAGAAGAGAGATGATGGTTAGGAAATGCTTGAACTTGGAGCTAGCAGAGGATATTAGCCTATGACTACAAAAACACAGCTTGAGTGTGTGTGAGAGATTGTGAGTTAGTGAAGGATCTGACAGTTCACAATATATTACAATGAACTGCATTTGACAAGTTGGATTAGAAATAATAACAAGCCTTTTATAACTGAGAAGTCATCAGAAGTGACCTCATTTTTTATATTTATTTTTTTAAAAAACCCACATGTCGATTCCATGATTTCTTATATAAAATTTTTGTTGATTTGTTAAATGTATCCCCCAGATACTGCACTTTGCTATGTGAGGCATGAAAGACTCTGCTCTGTTTCTAGGGTTGCTTTGGATCAGTTATATTTCCTTTAAGAAAGTCTACTATGTCATATAGGTTTGCTTTAACTGGGAAGTAAAAATAGAATTGAACCAGAGGGGGGGAGTTGGAGATGAAAGCAGCAACTGGCTTTTCCTTTACTAGTTGTTTACAGAATTACAAAGAGTTGCCTTCCTGCCACCTTAGACAAGGGAAAGGATTTGGTTAGTTTACATCACCCAAGATATTCATTGTTTGAATTAAACCGAGAAAGACAAAGGTGGAGTGAAACAGAGAAGCAAGGATTACAAGTTACAAATCCCTTTGAAGAGCTTCAGGCTTTAGAAAAAATCTTCTTTTAACAACAGAGATTGCCACTTCTGCAACATCCAGGGGCACTTAAATAAATAAAAATCTTAGTACTTTTCTTTCAAAAGAATCTCAAAGTATCGCTGAGGGTACTTCTACATCCTGCTGATTTTGTTTTCCAAAAAATGTGTATTGATTTCTTCCACCTCAGAGAATCATAAATGTTATTAAAAATAAATGGCAGGCATGATATAAATTAAATGCCAGGTGGCTTGTGGGTTTCACAGTATTTTAACAAAAACAAATCAAGACAGCTTCACTTGATAATGCATTCAGGGGATGGAAAAACATAGATCACCAAAAATATCATAAAAGAACTATCTAGAGCTATTAAAATCAAATAAGATTTGTGATTGATTTCAGTGCACCAAGCTGCCCAGATAAAGTGCTGTGTAGGGTTCGGGGGCTAACACACAGTTAGTTAGAACTACACATTTCCTGCTAAAGGGACGACCTCATGCCATTGGCAACTGCATATGCGGACTTGAATGGAAGTGCTATGTATTCATCTGAATGTTTGTTACTTACATTATATACCTGAGCTGCTTGATTGAGTAAGAGCTTTTCAGTGGCGGCGGTCCTATATGAAGAATGCAACAAATTACTTTACTTTATTATAATAGCGCTCTCTCTCTCTCTCTCTCTCTCTCTCTCTCTCTCTCTCTCTCTCTCTTTAAACATGGACTTTTATTTTCAAATAAAGTTAAAAAATACAGAGAATAAAACAGAAGGACACATGCAAGAATACAACAAAACTGCTACTTTGGGGGAAATGGATACTTGCTACCACCTAAGGAGAAGTTCACTAGTTAACGAGAGAGTTCAGAATGAATACATTATGTAGCCAAATCATATTGCATATACACATTGTTATAAATGTATCAGCAACAAATAGGATCTCCTGTAAGAGATTTTCATTAGGTGAGAGCTCACAAGCCTTGATTCATCAAGATACTGAATGAGACTAAATAAGTCCCTAAATAAATATCATTGTCAGGTCATGTTGACACTGTATAATCACGAAGTGTTTCTGATGGCAGGACACCATTAGTATGCATTTGTACAGGATTCCTCTTTGTTTTATATGAAAGAGAGATTAATTTTGACTGAACCATCGGAGCACCAGATTAACTGTAGTTGGGATTTCAGACTGTGTAATCATGTTTGAATATACCCTCCACTCCCGCCCCCAAATATACCAACCAAACAGTTGCAAAGTCACATAAATTCATCAATAAGTGTCATGGGCCTCTGCAGCCTAGACAACAAAGGTTTTGAAAATTACTACTGCTAGTAGTATTACTACTAGTAGTAGCAATTTTCAAAACCTTTGTTGTAGTATTACTACTACTACTACTACTACATTATTTAAACCCCAACTTTTTTTCCTGTTGGGATTCAAAGCAGCTTACAGATAAAATGAACTGCTAAAACAAAGAATCATAGAATCATATAACTGTAGAGGAACTCTGAAGGTATTTTCATTCAACCCTCTACAATGCAGGGATTTCAACTAAATCATATGTGGCAGATGGCCATCCAACATCTACTTTAAAACTGCCAAGGAAGGAGAGTCTACCACTTCCTTGTGGGAAGATGTTCCACTGTTGAATGGTTCTTACTGCCTGAAAGTTCTTCCTGAAGTTTAGTCGGAATTTCCTTCCTTGTAACTTGAAGCCATGGCTTCTAGTGCAGAAGAAAATGAGCTTGCTTCATCCTCCATGTGAAAGCCCTTGAGATATTTGAAGATGGCTATCAAGCATACTCAACACCAGTCCTGAAAGACCTTCATTGGCGCACAGTACGTTTCCGAGCACAATTCAAAGTGTTGGTGCTGACCTTTAAAGCCCTAAATGGCCTTGGTCCAGTATATCTGAAGGAGTGTCTCCACCCTCATCATTCTGCCCAGACACTGAGGTCCAGCGCCGATGGCCTTCTGGGTGTTCCTTCACTGTGAGAAGCGAAGTTACAGGGAACCAGGCAGAGGGGCCTTCTCGGTAGTGATGCCTGCCCTGTGGAACGCCCTCCCATCAGATGTCAAGAAAATAAACAAGTACCTGACTTTTAGAAAACATCTGAAGGCAGCTCTGTTTAGAGAAGATTAGAACAGGACTATGACGTTCCTTAACTGGGACACTATACTTCTGTTGATGCAATCCTAGAATAGCAGTAGCTCCCCCCCCCCATTTTTTTTTCTTTTTGCAGCTGCATCACACCAAGCTTGTGGTCTAAGACCCCTAGGTTCTTTTTACATGTACTACCTGTAATCTAGTTATTCCTCATTGTATAATTGAAAAAAGGGAAACAATCATTTTAAACAATTAAGCACTTATAGAATTAAAACTACATACAAAACTAAAATCTATTAAAAATAAAAAACAGCACAATAATAAAAACAGCACTGTGCACTAGTCCTTTCTTTAAAAGCAGTCAGTTCCCAAAAGACTGTTGGAACAAAAAAAATTTCACCTGCTGGCAGGACAACAAGAAAAAATGATTTTTCTCTGTTGTATTTTGAAGCGTTCATCACATAGAGCTGTGAAGCCAGTCTTTGGATTCCACACACATGCAAACTTCTCACCACTTAACTGTTCAATATATTGTATTGTACCAGTGTCATTTGAAAAGTTAAGCAAATGGAGTGGAAATTGCTTATGAATATAATGCAAGTTTGAGGTACTTTGGCCAATATTTGCTGACCTTGTTTTATGTTACAAGACTGCAAGTTCTGGTTTACTGACAACATTCAGGCTGCATTCAAATTTTGTCCATGTATGTACAAAGCACACATCACAGATCACGTACACACATGCACAAACAAAGAGCTTGTTCAAATTATCCCCATTATTTTGTGTACCAAACTTGGTACCGCCTTCCAAACTTGAATAGTACAAGTTGACCTTGAAAATAATGAATTTGCTCTGATCATTCTCGGAGCATAAATGCTCCATTCATTTCAGATAGGATGATTTCAAGGAGAAAGAAAAATATTTTGAAAGGTGAAGCAGGACTATAAATAATTATTCTACGTGGCACCACTACATTCTTGATCTAATTACCAAATTTCCTGCCTTTTGTTGTTTTAAAATTAGACCTTGAATACTATTTTCACATACATTTAAAATTTAATTAGACACTAGATACACCACACCGCAATATATGGTGGACTAAAAAGATCTTAGATTACTCACAGTTCAATGAATTATTGAGAGGATAATGTATAGCTTTTATATAATCAATCTGAGCCAAATGCTTTTTCTTGTACATAGGCAAGTAATCCTATTAAAAGTAATGATTCTACTTATGTAAGCCTGAATTAGGGCTGTCTGCGCCTGTACCATGTGATCTTAAAAATCTCTCCAGGCTATATGGCACTCTCTGGTTTTCCTTTAAAATATTTAGCATTTTATACCTGATTTCACTAATTAGTTAATAACCTCCATGCAGACATCTTTCTAGCCTTCAGGTTTAGTGTGTTGATTGCTGTCAGAGTCTATTACCTTCCTTTTGTTGATTGAATAGCTATATTCTCTCTCTCCTTCTCTACTTGCAAGGTATTGGCTGATAACAAAGAGATAAATGATATCCTTGTGTGTAGAAGTTTACAGAGAGCGCAAGCTGTTCCTTCTCCATCTTGCTTCTCCCTGTGGCCATGAGGACACATCACTTCATTTTTATGAGGACTGTGGCTACTGGGACACATGTGGCAAGTTTCCCTGATTATACATCCTGGTTTGAGCACATTGTATCGCTTCCATCACATCTGGATTGGGGGGAGGAGGAGAATTGATGGGATCTACTGAGCTCCAAGGGAATGTGTACTCATGATATATACATCCCAGTGTATTAAATAGTGTTGTCCTCTTTTGATACCTTATAACCACTGGATATGTAGGTGTGCTGAGGAATAGGTGAGTTTACTCTTGGGTCTCCCCCAGATGACCATTAAAATAACAATGATATCCTCTCTCAAAAGTTGAGCTCTTTGATCAAACCAGTCACACCTTTTTGTTTTACTGCAATGGGAAATAAGTAAACCTTTACAAGAGAACAATGCATTTATTTGCATATGGGTCAAATAAGTTCAAATAAGTTTTTTTTCCCCATTTTAGAAAAATGTGCAGTGTGTTTTATATTTATTTAGCTGTATTTCTCCCATTAATCACAATATTAATAATGTTCTATTCTAGAAGAACAGAAAATGACAAAGCTGTTGTTTAATTCTTTACCCATCCTTCACCACCACTGTCTTAAACAACTTACTTATGCAATGGGAAAAGCCGTGCTTAAAAAATCATCACAATCATGGAACAGGAGTATCATTTACAGGATAAATTATATGTCTATTGAAGCCAATTGGTAGACTTTTAATTAATTCCTTGATAGATCTTTAAAAAAAATAAAGAAAAGAAAGAAGGGAAATGTCATGTATGTTTTTGTTTCATTTGACTAATGCAATGACTCTCTTTTCAGAGCAAGATCTAATTATATAATTAAATAGCATAGAATGAAATATTAGATTTTAACTTTCCCTGCAGGAACAGGATATGTGCATGCTTACCATTCTCCCTGTTGCTTCACAACCTTGTAATAAATTCATAATAGGGACTTTTTAATATGAGCACTTTCAGATATTGTTGTTTAGTCATTTAGTCGTGTCCGACTCTTCGTGACCCCATGGACCATAGCACGCCAAGCACTCCTGTCTTCCACTGCCTCCCGCAGTTTGGTCAAACTCATGTTCGTAGCTTCGAGAACACTGTCCAGCCATCTCGTCCTCTGTCGTCCCCTTCTCCTTGTGCCCTCAGTCTTTCCCAACATCAGGGTCTTTTCCAGGGAGTCTTCTCTTCTCATGAGGTGGCCAAAGTATTGGAGCCTCAGCTTCACGATCTGTCCTTCCAGTGAGCACTCAGGGCTGATTTCCTTCAGAATGGATAGGTTTGATCTTCTTGCAGTCCATGGGACTCTCAAGAGTCTCATCCAGCACCATAATTCAAAAGCATCAATTCTTCGGCGACCAGCCTTCTTTATGGTCCAGCTCTCACTTCCATACATCACTACTGGGAAAACCATAGCTTTAACTATACAGACCTTTGTCGGCAAGGTGAGGTCTCTGCTTTTTAAGATGCTGTCTAGGTTTGTCATTGCTTTTCTCCTAAGAAGCAGGTGTCTTTTAATTTTGTGACTGCTGTCACCATCTGCAGTGATCAAGGAGCCCAAGAAAGTAAAATCTCTCACTGCCTCCATTTCTTCCCCTTCTATTTGCCAGGAGGTGATGGGACCAGTGGCCATGATCTTGGTTTTTTTGATGTTGAGCTTCAGACCATATTTTGTGCTCTCCTCTTTCACCCTCATTAAAAGGTTTTTTAATTCCTCCTCACTTTCTGCCATCAAGGTTGTGTCATCTGCATATCTGAGGTTGTTGATATTTCTTCCGGCAATCTTAATTCCGGTTTGGGATTCATCTAGTCCAGCCTTTCGCATGATGAATTCTGCATATAAGTTAAATAAGCAGGGAGACAATTTCAGATATTGCTGGACCATAACTCCCAACATCCCTGATTATCAGCCATGTTGGCTGGGGCTGATGGGAGTTGGAATCCAACAACATCTGGCAGGCCTCATGTTCCCTACACCCCTTCACATTTCCCCTGCCTAGGTCAAGCTTCCAAGACAGATTGTGCTTGTCAAGCAAAGGAGATGTGAAAGTTTTACTAGATGTGTGATGCTGGCGTGGAGGAACAGGCATCACAGTTAATCTGTGCAGCTCATTCCTGAGTGGCAAGTTTTCATCTGTTTGTCCAATTGATTCCCCTGGGAGTTAAGTGTAACTAACAGCGCAATACTAACCTTTGCTGCTGGAGCTGTTAGGATATACTGTAGCTTTTTCCCCTGGATTCTGTTGGCCTCTGGAACATGTGAAAGTTCAAACGCTACCTCTGGCAGTGTTTCCACAGCTGGTAGCCAGCAGAGTCCCACAAAATGGGGCATAATGGTGGTGGAGCAGAATTGAATCCTAAACTGTATATGTCTAGTTGATAATCTGGCACTCCCTATCACTTTGTCCCTCCCTGTGTGTGTCCAAGTAAGCAGCCATGATGCAACAGACTGGGGGTTACCTGTGGAAGCACCCCACAAGTCTGGCCAGGGTTTTGGAAGCAGCAGTCAATCCACTGCTCATACCTAGGCACATTAAAATTGCTCTGTATCTATCATTGGATCGAGGTCTCTATCTTTCTCTACAGGTAATTAATTCCTTGACTTTTGGTGCAAGAGATAAAGCAATGAGTTTACAGGTTTGTTTCATTAAATGCCTATATATTTTTTAATGGGCAATATTGACTGCTTTTAGTTTGGAAAATACATCTGGCACGAGTTGCATATAAACGCAATTGGAACTCTTGAATTGCTTTTCTTTCTCTCCCCCCCCCCCTTTCTAGCTATGTGTTGCTGTGACGGGAAGTTGTCTATGCCTATTTTTGTTTTTTAATGAAGTGATCGTAATAATTGGGGACTTCAGGGACTTTAGAAATATGCTTATAGATAAAGTAGCTGTAAAGCTAGGCACGTTGAGTTTTATTAGATTTGAGTAGAAGAGGCATTTTTCTTTGTGGTAACCAACCAATTTAATCTTGGCTTCACAGTAAATGAAGTTTTCCTGTGAAATCAGTGTTCTTAAATGCAGTCCAGAGCAGATCAGTGGATCACCCAGCAGCCTGTTTGAGATTGCTCCAAAAGTCTCCCCAAATTGTCGTTTCACCATTTCAACAACTCATTTTATTTTATTTAAAAAAATATCTATATATACAGATGGATTGACCACAGCTTAAGTGTGAAAACAGGATTTACATTTAGAATGCTATAAAAATAGGATATTCCTCTAGGTGTACTTATGAGGGATACTGCAGATCCACTCATACAAGTCAAGATAAGAATACTAAAGGCAAAGCAATTTGGTTAGGTTCTAAATTTGAAATCTTACAATACTGTGGACTAACAGCCACCAGGAACGTAAGTCCAACTGACTTTATGGCACCATCCAGAGTGGAAAATTAAAATGACAGGTTTAAGAGATAAATGCAATCTCAGACTTATTCTACTTTAGGGTCCCCGCTAGTTTATCTTGGTTATGAGGTGTGATGTAATATTGCATACACATCCAGTATAAACATTGAGGCCTTTACAGATATGTCAAGTGGATACCATTTGATATGAAATAAAATGAATTACAACTCTGTAAAAGTTCCATAATTTACTTTCTTGTGGACATGCAACTCTCATCTCAAAGAACATGGGGATGGGTGTTGGGTGAAGAGTGCCTTTAAATTTTACCTTGTGTATAATCAAAGCAATAAACCACAGCTTTCAATTATGTGAGATAAAAAGGTTGCCTATAGCCAAACTAATAAACAGTGTCATTAAAGCTTATGCAATTTTAATTAATGAATGCCTAAAGTTTTAAAAGCATTTGATTTGAGGTTCTCTCACTTTTTTCGGCTCTTCAGTTTGAGAGCTTACCCCTTGTCCCAGTTTATTAGCATAGCAAAGAGTGTATATTGGAATTTAGTCTAACCTTAAACCTTTAATAAGTATTGAAAACTTTTAATTTAAAGGCATATCCTTATAACTTTTCACCCTCAAAACAATGCCTTTCTGTTTAATGGTACAAAAAAGGCGTTTTATTGACAGGTTTGGCAATAGCTGCATTCCTTTGCTATCAAGTTTTACAGCTTTTATATAGCCAGTGCAGCCCATTTAAGCTCATAATCATTCTGTACAAATTTTCTTTTGGTGATATGTCTTTTCTGCATGCCCTCTTTTAATTAGCAAGTAGGCCCCTAAGGGCCCAATTAGCCAACATGTGAATAACTCTTGAAATGCGTTTCTCTGTGTGTCAGTGATAGGAATTTGACCATGCATGCTATCACCCTACTCTCAAGGAAGATTCAATTCCTAATCATTCATGTAATGAACTTTGGACAGCTTTACTGTAGTGCTTTACAGGCAACAAATACGATGTGTGAAGAGAAGATAGCTTTATCACTGACACTCGGTTGCATTGAGATGGCATGCTAAAACATGAAAGCTTTCAAATATTTCTCAGATGCATAACAAACTGCTTACACCAAGTGAGCCTTGCATAATACTCTCTGTTGTGCATGGCTGTTGCTCCCTCTGAAGTTCTTTCAAGCTTTGCTAGTTTAACTGCAGTTTAACTGGGCACACCTGAATTTGAACTTGAGTTGGACTTTCTGTCTGCAAAACAAAGCACAAAGGACCATGAGAACAGTGTTACTTTCAGATTGTCTAATGGCAAAGTGAGCAGGATGGCCGATATACAAGCTATGGACCACACACAGTCTGTCACACACTTCTACGTAGTAATCAATATAACACATTCAATGAGGGTGAACTTTTTCTCCCCTGATAAGTCTCCAAAGCTCAGGAAGTCCCAGCCCAGAGGAAATATTCCACCATATCTCTCTCCCTGCCAATTTCCCTCCCCACCCCTTTCCAATACTTTCACAAAGTTAAAAAGATTAAAAGGAAGGTGGAATCTGAGAAGTCCTGCAAGCTTAAAATACAACAACTGGTGGATAGCTCAGTTGGTTAGAGCATGATGCTGATAACACCAAGGTTGCAGGTTCAATCCCTGTATGGGGAAAAATGCATATTCCTGCATTCCTGTTAGACTAGATAATTCTCACTGTACAAGGATTCCAACTCTAGATGATTCCAATGATTCAACTCTAGGTGATTCCAATGATCCCACTCTAGATGATTCCAGCTCTACAATTCTATTATTCTGCTACACTTTCTGCTCTCTGCAATGAAGGCTTTGAAACATTCTTGAACCAAACATTGCAACGGCAACTATGAAAACCATAGCCCTTCATTCCCTCTTAAATGAATGAGAAAGAATTAAAAAAAATACATTTCCCAGAGTTTATGTGAAACAGTTAGTTTATTTATATTCTGCTTTTCCACAGTAAACTGGGCCCAATACTCACTGAGCATTACTATCAAAATGCATAACATTCGAAGAAACAAATTGTTATAAGTTACAGCCTCTGACTCAGACCAGAGTGGGGAACTGCTTGGAAAAGTCTTCAGCTAAATTCTGAGGAGTGTTTTGGATTTGTTTCAATTATCAGTTCTTTTACTCAGTCGGGGGATGATGACAGTGATGATACTTCTCCAAGTCTCATGTTGGTGGGGCAGATGGTGAGGAGTGTTGTACCTGCCCATTCCTCAGGATGCTTTGGGGAAAATGTAAAGGATCCAGAAGATCCAATGGCTACCCCAATCCACATTCAACTAGCACCTCCCACTACTGTTGGAGCACCAGTAATGAAGAATGGAAAGGCATGGAGCCTGTGGATGGACTTCCTTTTCCACACTTGGATGTTCCTCTTCACAAAGAAAGAGGTCCATGGCTCACAGAGGTACATGTGCTCTTAGACAGTAGTTGTTCAGTTAAGATGGAGCTGTAGTTGTTACCAAGAAAGTTGTTGACACCCACACAGGAATATCAGATGTAACAGATGCCTATCTTTTCAATTCTATTACTAACAGTGCAATCCTAAATATCTCTAATCAAATTATATTGGTAAGTCCTATTGAATTCACGGAGTTTACTCTTAAGTAAACAGAGTTAAGACCACAATAACATAGTAAGAGTCTTGCTGGAACGAGCCAATGGCCCATCTAGAATTCCATAATAATGCACATGCAATGTGTATTAAGTATGAGATAATTAAATTAACAAACGCTCCCTGTCATTGCAAACCAGCTTTGAGACATGTGTCAGTTTCTTGATTTCAGACATGATTTCCTAAAGGGGAAGCAAAGCAAAGCAATGCTGGACCATTTTCCATAGATAATACATTATTACCAGCAACCCAGCTTGGGTGAATTAATTGACGTGATGGTCCTTCATTGAGTATTTATCTGTCAGTACATTCCATCACTTCCTCTCTTAGGAAATTTGTTCGTGAGCTTATGAACATGCCTAGAAATATGCATGGTTTAAATTGTCTCCTCTGAGATATAACAAACTAGCATTATGGAAGAGCTTTGCTGTTATCAGAGTCAGTTATGGCTGGCACCTTCCATTTTCATTAAAAATGAAGCACTACAGCAGATGGGCTTCAAAGATATTTTTAAGATTTAAGTGCTGACCCGCGGGAGGGCTACAGTGCAAAAAGATCCTTTAAAGAGCTTCAGTACATGCTGGGTTGGAGGAGGGGATTGTAGGGCAGCCTATTAATCTCACACTTAGATCTTTTCATTAATTTGCTGCTCCAACATTTTGTTCACTCTGTGCAGTCTGAGTGGTCTTACTGGGTGAATTTTGCTTCCTTTCTCGGGTTCTCCTCCTACACTGAAGAGGGAAGCGAAATAAAGTTGAGCAATTAGCCCATTTACACAAGCAACACTCAACTTGTTTTCCACCCTTCCTTAATGCCCCCCATTTGTAATTTGAATATAAAGCTTACATTAGCTAGAATTAGGGTTTGCAGGTGAAGAAGAGGACAGGTCTCCTATACCTTTAATAGTTGTGCAGAAGTTGGCACTTCACCAGGTTTCCTCGCACGGCAACCTACACATCTTGTTATTCCTTCTTGCACACAACTAAAGGAAGGTGTGGGAACGTTGTCCTCTTTGCCAACCTGACTGGGATATTCCATTGTTAAAAGCCCCCCTCATCTTCTATACCCCACAGTAACAACAAGTGTTCCATCGCCACTCTAAAATCTTCAAAGGACTACTTGAGAAATCTGTCATTGTTTGATGGTATTTGGGCTGCAGATAGTGTGCTTGAAATAAAAATAAGTATTAGTTAAATAGCCCTTTCACTGATGTCTCTTAAATCAAATCAGTTTGAAAGCTACAATATAATATTCATAGCATCCCCCCTTTTTCACCTAGGAAGAGGCTGTGGAGTTCCTTTGTGGTTATTAAGTCAACTTAATAGGTTTAATACAGGCATCCCCAAACTGCGGCCCTCCAGATGTTTTGGCCTAAAACTCCCATGATCCCTGGCTAACAGGACCAGTGGTCAGGGGTGATGGGAAATGTAGTCCAAAACATCTGGAGTTTGGGGATGCCTGGTTTAATATATGTGTTTGTATAATTTTTATTGAGCGTCAGAACAAACGAAAAATATACAGAATAAAACCATACAGTACTCAGAATTCCAAAATCCCCCACCCCTTCCCTAAAGAGCTTAATGCCATCCACATATCCAAAGCATATTCATACTACTTTGTTACAGCAGGAACAGATTAAAGTAAATTTTTAAAAATTCAGTGTAACTAACCTGCCCAGCAACAGAGGGATGTCTTGTTTGCCCCCACTGCAACACGTGCTTTGCAATTAGGTGTTGCATAAATCGAAGACTGGGGGGGGAATTAAAGTTTTGCCTTTTTGTGGTGTTTAGTGTTTTATTATACTTGTATATACTTTTTGCACACAGGTTTGGTTTTGCGTATGTGTGTATATTAAACAAATATATGGCAGAAACTATTTTTGTTATCTAACGTAAGGAATGATACAGTAGTTAAGCCAGTCACACACAAATATTATCTCTGGAGTATTTTTTTTTTTTATGTCCAGTGTTTATGATGACTTCACCTAAACATGCAATATGTGAAATTATTCCAGCAAGAATATTTAGTCAATAATAGCAAACAACTGCAGGGTTTGTCAGAGCGCCAGGAATTCAATGGATTGAATTCCTTCCTGGCAACAAGCTTATAAGAATGCAATTTACTTAGCTTTCTGCATTTAAACACACACACATACATATAAAATTTTCAGTAAAGGTTGGGGTTCGGGTAAATCTGATATTCAGTGACTTATATACTGTGTCGAATCTTACTAAAATGTTAGTAAATGCATATTCAAGTTGGCAGGAAACAATACAATTATTTTATTTGTTCTCTTGTTTTTATTAAAAGGCGAAATATTTTAGGGCGCTTCCAGGAGGGAAGCCCCATTAGCTAAAGTGCTGCCTCAGGTTAAGAACAGTTTCAGGTTAAGAACGGACATCCAGAACGAATTAAGTTCTTAACCCGAGGTACCACTGTACTGTAAACCAGGTACTGAGATATCACAAATGGGTTGCTGCAAACACTTTGCAAATCCAGATCAAATATGGAAAAAAAATATGAACTGACAGTTTGATGGGAATGACAATGTGTGGATACTCTAGGGAAAAGTGCATATATATAAGGAGCACTGATCCCACAATAAATACCCATCTAGAAGCAAACTCCATGTTCTGTATGGTACTAAGAGTCTCTTCTCTTCTTGAGATGAAATCAATACTTTTTAAAAACAAAATATTCTTATTTTTCATACCTCTGTTGTAGAATGAGCTACTTTTTGTGAGATGCTTATAGCACTGCTTGAAATACTGCGCTGGCAGGGTCCCATTCCATTACAAAAACTTTGCTAGAGTTGTTTGTTCAGGAGAAAGTTGGTTTCCAGGGCAACTGCACCAAGGAGCAAATTTCCTAATAATGCTGCAGTACACCATTGATATTAAACTAGCTACTATGAGTCCAAGAACATTGCCCCGACTAAACAGAAAAGCCATGTTAGGTTCAGGGTGGGTAGCTCAATGAAAATGCTACCTCAGTTTATGTTGGGCTGTGGTGGTGAAAGAAACAACTGCTATGTGTAGGGTTTTATTTAGGAAATTGAACAAAAATAAAGCAGCCAGTATGATCTATGCTGCAGACATGTCTGCAATATAGGGTGAAATAATGGACTCCTAATCACACAAAAAAATGAAAAGGAGCAGAAAGATGATTAATTGTTTAGATCATCTTCCTACTAGGAAGGGGGGAAAGGAGGGAGATTATTTAGCTTGGAAAATGAAACCACAGAAAGAGAAAATTATAGAGTGGCTAGGGCAGCGCCACTAGTTGGGCCAGGGTATAAATAATAAAAATGGTTAAAATTGTTATTGTAGAGCAGAGAAGGGCAACCCATGACCTCCAGATTTTGTTGGACTACAAAGTCCAACCAAGTCCCATTATCTGACTCCTGGTCATGTTGGTTGGGCCCAGTAAACAAATTATTTACTGGGATTAAAACATAAAGGGAGAGCAAAGAGTTGCAAAAAGAACCCTCAAAGCAGGGGGGACGGGGGCATTAAAATGGAAATGTGATTTAACGTAAAGAAATATGAAGTGATGCACATTGGAGCAAAATGCATGTGCTCTTGGGGTCTGTGGCAGTGACTGACAAGGAAAGGAATCTTGTGGTTGTGGTGGACAGCTTGTTTAAAGATGTTGACTCAGTGTGAAGTTACTGTAAAAAAAAGAGAGAGGCGCATTTCATGCTGGAGATCATTAGGAAGTGAAATCTATTGGACTACTGCATACAGTTTTGCTACTGCACCTCAAAAAGCATGCTGTGGGAAAAGTGCATGAAAATTATCAGGGGGGTGGAGCAACTCTGCTATGATGCAAGGTTACAAAGCTTGGGGCGTTGTAGTTTGGGGAGTGGCAAGTAAGGTGGGTCAAAAGTATAAAACGAAGCATAGTGTAGAGAAAATGAATAAAGAAATTATTTTCTCTTTCTCTACTAATACTAGAATCCGATGTCATCCAATGAAGCTGAACGGTGGGAGATTCATGACAGTGTGTAGTATGCATTTACAGAGACCGTAGTCAATCTGTGACATTTGCTACTACAAGATGTCGTGAAGGCCATCAACTTGGACAGCTGTAAAAGGGATAAAACTTGGAACTCTCAGCTAAGACACCCTCACCTAGAACTTGAAACAGAATAGCAGCCTTCCCTATCAGAGTGACATAGTTGATCATCCTGAAGCAGTGCTGAAAGTATATTTTTCCTACTTAGCTATGGATGAGAATACCATCAATGACTACTTGTCATGATGGCAATATGCCTCTGAATTCTAGAAGCTGGTGTTCATGGGTGGGGGACTGTTATTGTGCTTATGTTCTGCTTGTGGGGTTGCCATGAGCATCTGTGTTGGTCACTGTGTGAACAGAATGCTGGCCTAGATGGGCCTTGAGGCCAAATATGGAAGATTCTTATTATGTTCTTCCCAATGAGCTATGACCCTTCCCTTATTATCCAATGGCCTCTTGCAGTGATTAGGAAATGTATATATTGGCTCCAGGGGCAAACGGTGCCGCTTGGCTGCCTGGGGCGGCACCCCCTGGGGGCTGGGCATCGCTCCGAGCACATGTGTGTCATGACGCATGCGTCGTGACATCACGACGCGCATGCCAGGATGAACTGCACATGTCCACACATGCTCAGTCCATCCGGTATGTATATATTTGCTTCAGGGGCGAACGGTGCCGTTTGGCTGCCCGAGACGGCACCCCGCGGGGCATTGCTTCACAGCACATGTGCATCCTGACACACGACGTGCGTGCCAGGACGAACTGCATATGTCCACACATGCTCAGTCCATCCGGGTTGGCGTTGCTGCTCGGCTCGGCTGGCGCAGTCTGAAGCAGAGCGTGCTACAGAGTGGTTTGCCGCTGCCTGGCGTGCTCTGCTTCTTCCTGCTCGGGTGGAGAAGGCCAGGGGCGGGCCAGGGGCGGGGGCGCTGCCCCTCACTGCCCCCGCCAGACTGGAGCTAGGGGCAGCCCGCCCCCTATGCCCCTGCCTTGCTATGCGCCTGATTGGTTCTAAGACAGTGTTTGTCTTTCTTTTTCACATTCACTTTTCTCCATGTACTCCATCTTTATTTCTCTCAGATGTTGGACATTGCATCTGTCAACATACCTTTCTTAGTGATGTGCAGTGATCTACATAATGGTTGTCCAACGGTGGATAGATTATTATGGTTGACTTGCTTGCCATTGAAAAATCAATGCTGTCAATCCATCATCCTGTCATGTCTATTATCTAGGAAAAAAAGGTCTTGTATTTCAGCATTTCAATGAAGCAATTCATCAAATTCAGATTGTGTTTGAATTTTTGAATTTAAGGCTTATTGGAATAGGTTGGATTGACATCCATGGACAGACAATGGAGCATGAAAAGGAGCAGTCCTTGACCTTTTACCTTGATGCTGGGACTGGAGTAATAACATCCTCCTCTTTGCTCATTTTCCCCTTCATAATTCAAGCTCAGGAAACTGGCCATCTAAATAATAAATATATCCTGTCAATAATTATTTGGAGTTATTATATAGTCAATGAATATTTTACTTAGTTTAAATTACACTGCCCTACTTTTATTTGCCATGTGGCGCTGTGGGTTAAACCACTGAGCCTAGGGCTTGCTATCAGAAGGTCAGCGGTTCGAATCCCTGTGACAGGGTGAGCTCCCGTTGCTCGGTCCCAGCTCCTGCCAACCTAGCAGTTCGAAAGCACGTCAAAATGCAAGTAGATAAATAGGAACTGCTACAGCGGGAAGGTAAACGGTGTTTCTGTGTTCTGCTCTGGTTCGCCAGAAGTGGCTTTGTCATGCTGGCCACATGACCTGGAAGCTATACGCCGGCTCCCTCGGCCAATAATGCGAGATGAGCGCACAACCCCAGAGTCGGTCACGACTGGACCTAATGGTCAGGGGTCCCTTTACCTTACTTTTATGTAATAAACTACTACTGTGCTAAGGAACATAGTTACAGGTAGGTAGCCGTGTTGGTCTGAGTCAAAGCAAAATAAAAAAATTCCTTCAGTAGCTCCTTAAAGACCAACTTTTTTATTTTGGTATGAGCTTTCGTGTGCATGCACGAAAGAAGCATGCACTGAAGAATCTGAAGAAGTGTGAATGCACACGAAAGCTCATACCAAAATAAAAACTTAGTTGGTCTTTAAGGTGCTACTGAAGGAATTTTTTTATTTTGCTAAGGAACATAGTCATATATAAAGAGATACTGATCACCCCTCCCTTTTTACAATATAACTTTTTCACAGTTGTCTTAGTGAAACTATTTGAGCATCTTCAGCAGTTTTTGTTTCCTGTTTGCAAAATTATAAGGTTGTGTTGTTGTTTTTAACTTGGCTGCAAGAAGCCTGCTTCTGCCTCTATGGATTCTCTTCACAATATTTATTTGGACCAGCAGCTATAGCAACCATTTCTGAATGAGGAATAGCAAAATCAGCACAAGCATGGAGCAGGTATTAATCATTATCATTAGTAGAGACATGGGATCTAAAATGGACTTTTAATATTTATTTTGGGTATCAGGATGGATGGGATTTGTCTGTTTATTTTTGCTTAGTGGTTGCACCGAAAAACAAAACTCTCTCTGGCTGCTAAATAGCTAAACCCCATCACCACTGATATGAGGTATTATGAATGTTCTAAGTCTAGGGTGACAAACCCATACCCTGCAGGTAAGATCAGGCCTACCAAGCTATTGCCGATAGTCTATGAACCCGGGACATATTTTAGCAGCAGTTGTAATTTAGGTTACATCTGCATCATCCATCTTGTGCCATTTTAACAGTGATGGTTTTCCCAAGGAATCGTGGGAACTGTGCTAAAAGTTGTTAGGAGATCCCCATTCCCCTCAAAGAACTTCATTAGGAAGAAGGATAATTGTTAAACCACTCTTTGTTCCCCATTCACTCTTATTGACAATTTAATAACATATACATATACATATACCCTTTTGGACAAAGTGGGCAAAATTTGCAGGTATAGGAGCCCTTCAAGAGTGGATTATGCAGAAGGGGGCTCGTGGAGGGGGGGTTGGAAGAAGGGGGAGAATATGTTGTGTATGTTTTTCTTTATTATGCAAAATCAATAAAAAGTTATTTTAAAAAAGGAGTGGATTAAGCTCACCAAATTGCATAGAATCAGACTTGGGACTTTTTATGGGGGATGTAATGGGGATTCACTCAGGCATGTTGGGTGCCCTGGCGCCGTGGTGCAGAGATCGCTCCAGTGCCCCACCCTGGTGGGTAGGCGCAGTGTGCAGCATAGCTTCTGCATGGCTTTGCCCTGGCACTCTGCGCCACCCAGCCTACCCCTAGTGCCGGCCCTGGATTCACTTTCTGCCATAATCTGTACTAGAGCAATACATTTCTTAGTCTGCCTATACCTGCAAAATGGATTGATTACATATTTTCAAAAGCTGTAGTAGGTTTTGTCTGAAATGGCTAAGTGGTGTATATTCATGCTTGCAATTTCAACAAGTAAATAAATGAATTGTTGCTTTACAGTGGACCACTCTTTTAACAACAACTGGAATCAATACACAGAGGCCAAACCGATTCCTAAATCTTGCATGCAGAAAATAAACCCAAATATTTTCATAGGATATACAAAATATTGTCTGATATAAAGTACAGACACAGAAGTTGGACTGGTAAATATACTATCCCAGAAGAGTTTTGACATTTTAATTGCCTAAAGAGTCCACTTTCTTAAGTCAAGTGCAGCTGAAAAGAAAATTGTGTGAAAAAGTTATGTTAGTGGGATTGGACATCTTGGAAGTTCCTTGAGGTTGGAAAAAGTTCCTTGAGTGCTGGAACTGCAATTCTGAAAACTGAGACTTTTTCCACTTATGGGGGAATTCCCCATGAATAAAATGAAAAATGGTAATTGGTGTAATCAGCAAAATCCCTTTAGCTTCACTTATGTGATTGTTAAAATATGGCAAAACTCAAAGAAGACCAGACTGACAAAACCAGGTATTATTTATTGTTATAATGACTAGGATTTTTTATGCAAACTCATGCAAAAACAACCAGAAACTTAATCAACTAGACTTTTAAGTAAATTATGGGAACAACTAAACCCTCAATCATGTTAAAACAAAAACAGAAGTTTAGTTAAGTTACTGATAAATGGAATTTGGTAGCCTAATTACATCAATGCCTAACCTAATGTGAAGTGGCACAGGTAGGGCTACATTGCGTACCTGGTTTCCCAACACTAAACATTGCTGCTGGGTACAAAGAGGGAGAGGGGTGAGGGACAGGAAACTCAGCACAGTGCCGGCACAATGGCTGAACCAATCTGGTGCTCCTGCTGCCATGCCTGTTCTGTGATAAGTTCCCCACCTCTCATCTACTCTATTAGTCAGCAGAGACACTTTTTGGTGGGAAGCCAGGTGTCCAATGCTGCACTGCCCCACTAACTACTGCTGGTTGTCTCCATGTCTAGGTAGGTGGAAGCAACCTGGTGGTAGTTTATATACACCAGCTGCATCGGTTTGTGTGGTTTGTGATACATAAAAACATACGTTTGAGATCATGGAACTTGCCACATCTGACATTCATGTCCTATTGACTCACACATTTGAGTACACACATGACATCTCATCTTGGAAGTCTTCCTCAACATAAAGAGTGGGCCACCAAGTCAACCACGAGTCATTCTTAACACTAGACGTTCTGTTTAGGTATTTTCTAACTCAGACAAAATTCATTTGCAGGAGGGTGGCTTTTTAGATTTTTTGTTTTTTTGAAAGGGTATAAATGATGTATGTGAGCTACTTAGGCAATGACTCACCCTATTACAAAGGCTGATAAATTATTTCAACAGCACTACATCTTAGGAAAATGATGTGATTTATTGCAATGAATTCTATTCCTGGGAAACAGTATTTTAAAAATACATCTGTATAACCTTTCTTCTTTGAAGCAGTTTGTCATTTTGGTTCGGATGCGCTCCTCTGAAACAATGGCGCATTATGACCCTGTTGACACCTGCCATACATCTTGTAAAGGGTTGCCACTGTTTGACAAGAGAACGGGAAACAAGAGGATTCTCACCTATGAGGAGCTTGTTCACCAAGCCCCTTTAGTCATGCCATTGGGACTTAACCGATGTATCAGAACATTGAAAAATGTGAACATCCTTTAATGAATATTCATGGATTATAAATATTCATCATTAATTAAAATGTTAACACTAATGATATAGCAAATTCAAATAATTATATTGCAGATGTGGACGTGTATCTTGGGATGCATGAATTATAGCAGTCATGATAAGGTGCACCAGAATGGGCAAAATTTGTACTCTTGAGAATGGTGAGCTGTTGTTTTATATGGACACATTTATTCTACTTTTGTGGTTCCCAAACTGGTTTCCCCACAGACCACTCAAAAATTGCTGAGGGTATTAGCAGACCACTTAATGATTTTTATGCCCATTGTAGCCATTGTAATTCACTGTGCTAGATGGTGTATGTTTTTTTTGTTTTTGTTTTTTTGTATGGCGCTGTACTTTATTACAATACAATAAAAGCCTATGAGGAAAAGAAGAAGAAAGAAAATACAATTAAAAATCAATATTAATACTTAATGTGATGGATGTGCCATCTTCCATCTTCGATGCCAAATCCACAAATATTGAAGTATTCCGCGCACCACTTTTGGAAACCCCTGTCCTGTTTCTATCATGTTTACGATTCACAACAACTTCAGTGGGACTTACTTTTGACTGCCGACGGCTAGCCAGGGAAGACCACTTCCATTATGGGCTGAGCGAGATTCAGCTCTTCAGTCCCACTCATTTGCCTTGAAGTATTTTGGAGAGAACTGTTACCTAGCTACAAACTGTCTCCAAAGGAAGACTGCTTCTTTCATGTAGGTGGGAGGTGCTGCCTGATCATGGAAGAACCAAGAACCGAAGCAGGAAGTGCCAGAATAATTTTGTTTCCCTATGGAAGCAAGCAATTTTGGAAACCATGCAGCTTCAGGTTTTATTTTGCAACTTGATGATAAAGAAGTGCAGGTAGCTTAATATTCAGCTCCTCTAAGTCCTTGGAATGGCATTTGGGATAAGCAAAACAGTTCAGTTCTAGTCCATAGCTGCTCTAGGATTCAAATGCCCAGTGAATTCTTGTCTGGCTTAATTCTTGTCAGGAAGTCTCATTCAGGAATGTAGCTGGTGGAATTCTGTCATGTTGTTGGCATCGTCCTGTCTGGAGAGAAAATGGAGTGTGCCTCCAGGGGTCAAGTCAAACCACTGTGTTAGTAGCACTGAAGTGACCTCCCTGGGGTGCAAGCCTGGGCAGTGTGCAGGGGTGACTTGAAGAAAATATTAGGGGGCAGGTAAACTGCATCCCACATAATCGATCTTGTGATGCGATGCACGCACACCATTTGAATGGCAATGCCCATCAACTTTGGGGATGCTGAAAACCTCTCAGCTCCTATGGCAGTGTGTATGGAGGTCCTGGGCTGCCTAAATGACAAGACCTCCCTCTCAGCCTCTAAAAGCAGAAAAATAAAATAAAACCTTGATATCCACTTAATCTCTTCATCAGTTGGGATTTCATCATAGGGTGTTTTTCCTTTTGTCTTATTTTTTGATAGAGAATATAATCAAGGAATGAAGATTGGCCAGTTGTCTCCTCTGCTTTCCCAGTTTATTCAGTGATCAGAAGATGAATCACTAAGAAAAATCCTTACAGGGCATTGCTTGAAAACGATACTACAAAGCACTCCAAGGCAAGAGATGAAGCCGCAGTGGCAACTATAATCCCAAACGTCCTGCCTTCAAGATTATTAAAATTACATGAATAACATTTTCTGAAAATAACATATTTCTCCCATGTGCTACGTGGAAAGCAATAAAAAAAAAGTTCCTCCTGACCTTTAAATTCTATTTGTGTAGGGCTATTGCTATGGTTCTGTTTATTTCCCCTCTTCTTACTTGGTTATTTCATCAAAATATTTTTAGATAATATGGCGCAAAAAAGTACTTTCAATATGATGCAAAAAAAAAGAGGAGCACTGTTGCATAATTTACTTTTATTCTATTGAGCATATGGTCACAAAGGAGAAAAATGCTGCTTGCTACACCAAAGATATGAGCCAGTACTGTATGGGGTAAATAAGGCGCAGCAATCAAACACACACACACACACACACACACACACACACACACACACACACACACACAAACACCTTGAGTCATATTGGCCTTCTGTCCACTGCAGAAGGAATGATGTGTCATTCCGTCAATGTGGGACTCCCCCTTCTGGCCACCAAATGGGGCATTCCAGAGGGGGGGAGTGCCTCATTGCCATCACACAACAGCATCTGGTCTGTACCACTGAGACCTCAGTAGGTAAGCAAGGTGGAGTTGGTCTCACCCAGCTGTGCCCACCTGGGTACTCAATGCAGAATCAGGACAATCTTGAGGGTTGGGAATGGGGAATTGCTGTGGTCTATAGAATTTCTTTCTTTTCTCCAGGCTGTCTGTCCAGTTGCGGAAAATATAGCATGTGTTTCTGGAATTGGGCAGTTGGAACAGACTGGGGATTCTGCTGGTTCAACGCCCACCTCACTTCCCAGGAATCTCCCTGGCGACCTTGGCTTATACAGTATTTACTCAAATCTAATGCTCATCTTTTTTGGCCAAATTACATTGCGAAAATTAAGGTGCGCATTAGATTGAATGGCAGATTCACCAGCAAATACTGTTTTTGTTTTCAAGGTTCTGAAAATTGAGGTGCGCATTAGATTTGATGGCGCATTCGACTTGAGTGAATATGGTATTTTAACAGTTGCTGGATCCAGGGGTTAGAAGGACCTCACATGCAGCCTAGTCCCCCTCACCTCCCACACTCATATTAATAGAAAGATGAAGAAGTTCGTGGTGATTTTTTTTCTTTGTGAGCATTTGAGGGAGATATATTAAAAGTCCATTTCTATTTCACTTGCATTTTTAGAGAAATAATCATGAGTTGGCAAGGAGAATGGCCTTTGACATTGGCTCTGCCCCTCCTTTCTGCCTCCTACGTACTGCTGTCATTTTAGAAGGAAAGTCTGTAAAGAAGGACTGTAAATGGTGGTAGGGCGATTCTCGTTCTCTGCTGTGTGAGACGGCCTCTGAGAATGTACAATTATGCTGTCATCCTTAGTACTCCACATTGGACAGAGTTTAATTATTAATGTGTTTCCCTCGGAGAATGACTCGATCATGTCACAACTCTAGACAAATACAGCTAATGCAAAATCATAAAATATTCACTTGAATACTGCTGAACTGACAGGAAATTAATTCTACGAACACTTTTGATATTACCAGAAAATTAGTTTCAAATGCATAAGACTAAAATAAATGTGTTCATAATTTGCTCAAGGGTAACGTTCATCTCGCAATCAGTTGGTGTCTTTTCTATAAATGCTACAAGTATTTCAACATTGTGTTATGCTAAAGAGAACAGCTAATGTAATGTATTATATTTGTAGACAGGATTTTAACTTGTAAACAGCAGGGAGTGAAGAACAGCTCTCCTAGAAATATTTAAACTCTTAACAATTTTCAACAATTGATCATTACGCAAGAATGCTGAAGTGCCTATTTGGAAAGTGTCTGGTCCTCAGAGGAGAAAGGGAAAAGGGTTATGGGATTTGGAATAAGGTGTGGAATCCTTTCATACCTATGGGTTAGGAACATGAGAAGGTGCCTTAACTTAGCAGGGGATATCCAAAGTTCCAGAGAGATGTCCCAGCTGTAACAGGAGATGCTAGGAATCGAATTGGGAGTTTTACATACCAAGGATGAACAATGGTCCCTCCATTCAGTTGGGTTGGATCTCAAGTACAGTTCTGGAAAGGGCACTTCTGGCGCCTGCAAATGGAAGGCGAAGAGGTGAGTTTTGCCAATTCTGCTAGAGTAGTAAGTGAGCTTTTGGTTAAAGGTATTCTCTTCTGGATCAAAGCTCCCTCCTTCATAGAAAAAGTCCTTCTGTGAAAGGAAAAAAAACACTAAAATTTTACCCTGTTGATGGCATCGATTAAGTTTTACTTAGCGTACACCCATTTAAATGATTGGGCCTAACAATCAGGTTCATTAATCCTATTCTGAGTAAAACCTACTTCAATACCCCCCTATGTGCATCATTTGATTTTTTTTATTTCAGTTTTTTGCTTTAACAAAATTATAGCTGAAATTTACTTCCTATGTGAAGCAAAGGTTACTATTTCCCTCTGGAAAGCAATAGAGACTGAAGAATCGAAACTCCAGACAAAGATTCTTCTGTAGGATCATATTGCTTATTGAGATCATTGACAAAAGGCCTTTTAATCTACCAGTATGTATCTAGGAGGATGCCTGAAGTGGGGCAGCTTACCAAATGCAAGCAAGCATAGCCTTGTATTTCTGACTCACAGGTTTTTTTTTTATTATTATATGTCTTGGACACCTGAATAGAGCTAATCATATGCATATGATTGCACAATTCTTTGTGCATATTTATTGAACAATTCACAGTCGCTCTTTATTGCCACTGTACATATTTCAAGAGGAAGTGATATTGATTGCACACAGTTGTAATATGGGAGGGCTAACCACAATGTCTGGGATCGGCTTCCATCCTTGCATAATACAATAAAAGAGGGCTATAATGAAGGTGGCAAGGTTGAATGTTCAAGATGACAAATGGTTATCGCTGTTTGTTCATACAAAATGAGCTGTGTAAATCTGAATACACTCATTCATCACAGCAGCAGTTATGGGCAGAATGCTTTAGTGATCTTCCACTAGAAACATTGCCCCGCCAGGCACATATTTGTGGCTTGTGAGAGTGGAGCAAATGACTCATGCTGGACACTAGCATTGGGTGAAATAAGGCCACAGCTTCATGGATTAGGTAAGCAGAGGCAACTCCTTATCCCACTAAGCCCTTCTTAATGGAATCACATTCTGCTTAGGGTTAGAAAGCACTTAATCATGGACGTTGGCTGGCCTCCCATGGTACTAGCCAAATGAGTCCAGGGTCCCATTTGGCAACTGGAGGAACCGATTCCAGCCAGGCCTTCTGGTGGTTCCCTCATTGCGAGAAGTGAAGTTACAGGGAACCAAGCAGAGGGCCTTCTCAGTAGTCACACTCACCCTGTGCAATGCCCTCCCATCAGATGTCAATGAAATAAACAGCTATTTGACTTCAAGAAGACATATGAAGGCAGCCCTGTATAGGGAAGTTTTTACTGTTTGATGTGCTTGATGTTTTAATGTGTTGGAAGCCACCCAGAGTGGCTGCGGAAATCCAGTCAGATGGACGACATATAATTATAATTATTGTTAATATAGACAGATGCCCCACCTGAGCTTAGGACATGCCTTGAGCCAACCATCCCTTCTTATTGGGGCCCCCTTTATGATGCTGATCCTGCCCAATGCCAATAAAGTTGTGATTTTTATGTGATCATCTAACATAACTAGGAAAGGGTGGGGGGACAGGACCCATCCAAAGGTAATTTTGGAGGGGAGGGGAACCCATGACCCAAGTAGTTTAGTATGGCTCTAACACCCAGGGTGGTTTGGTAGGAAGCTCGCAGGGCAAAATGGCTTCTCTTGTCTCATGCAAGATCCCATAAGATGGTCCCCTTTCCATGGAAACTCACGAGAGGGAAGTGGAGAGGTTCTCACATCAACGTGAAAAGTTGTCTCACATTCGGACCTATGCTTAACATTTTGCCTCTATATTTTTCTCCACATTGCTGTCCAACAGTTCAATCCAGAGGAAGCTACCATACTGTGGTCCAGATTTTGTGGAAGTACAGCTCCCATCAACCCTGACGATGTTGCTGGGACTGATCAAAATTATAGTCCAACAACATCTGGAAGTCACTACATCAACTACTCTGGTTAGGCAAACCTGAATGAGCAGGAAAAGTGCTTTCTTCCTTAACATAATGGCTCATTTTAGAGGAACCTGTTCCCATGATTTGGCTGTAGCATTTGAAGCGAAAAGAAGAAAAATTTTCTGGAACATTGTTTCTGATCTATCGTCACAACTGCATGATAAATACACTTATCAAAGTATGCAGTTTTTCATTAACAAACCCCAGCAGATTGTACCAGTGAACTATTTAAACTTTTTGTGCAAAAGGGGGGGGGAATTGCAGGAAATGAGAGCATTCATTATGTTATAATGCTACTTCCCATCATGACAGATTGAACTGGTCCTTGGAACGAAGACGTTTGCCTAATCATGAAAGCACAGTACTGAGAGTATATTTGCAATACGTGGGAAGTAAAAGCGAGTAGATTACATGATAATAAAGAGGGCAGATGAGAGGCAATCACAATCTACAGCTGTGATTTTTTTCACTAGGAGCTTCAGGTGTTGCTGTCAGAAATGTGCATTTAAAAGCTAAGCAAGGACATTAAAAATGTGAAGTTTATCACAGCTAGAATCTTCACCAGACAATTGTTAATTTGTTTTTCTTCTTCCCCTCCCCTCACACCTTTTGCTTCTTTAGGAGTAAAGCATTTTTCTTATTCTAAAAATACCGCCCAGCAAGATACAAAGCTTATCATGTAGCGATCTAACAACTTCAGGGAGGGAAAGGATTAAAATGAAAAGCGGCCTGGATTGTGATGTGCATGTACTTTGCAGAGATAGTGAATTATTAACCACCAGTCAGTTTGGGCATGTCAGCAAGGCAGATCCGTTACATAATATCATTGCCTGTAACTGCACCAAGTGTTACTTCTTTGAGGGTTCATGCTAACAAGCGAAAAGCATTTTCCCCTTCCTTCATTTCTTTTAGCACACTTTTCCAACAGTTTGTTTATTTTGTGGTTGAAAAATTAGAGCCATGTGCAAGTTTGGACTGGGGTTGTTAAAAAATATTGCAAAAAAAAAAAAAAATACACAAAGCTATCAGAGGTATAATGACGGATACTATGGCAGAATACCTATACACCAAGGCTTTTTTTTTTCAAAGCTGGAACTCACCAGAACTCTCAGATGGGTGCCACTGCCATTATAAGAGAAGAAGGCAGGTATTCATGCTGAGTCCTGGCACCTCTTTTCCAGAAAAATAGCACTGCTATGGACTCTTAGTTGGGATTTACTTCTGAGTAAATATGCAATGGAGTGCACCATAAACAATGCCCCCGACAAAAAAAAATGGTTTTAGAATATTTATTAAGGCTGCCTGCCTTATTTTACGAAGAGTTCTTTTGCAGTGGAAAAGACTGCTTTGGAGATTGGAGGTTTTTAAACCCTGCATTGCAAGGTGTTGGACTAGATGACCCTTGAGGATCCCTTCCAACTCCACAGTGATTCTATTATTTCATTTCCCCATTATTACGTACCCTGTTCTTCATTGAAAAGCCCATATCAGTTTATGTAATAATAATAATAATAATAATAATAATAATAATAATAATAATAATAATAGCAGCAGCAGCAGCAACAACAACAACAACAACAACAACAACAATAATAATAATAATTTATACCCAGCCACTTTTGGTGGCTTCCAACAAAACATTAAAATACAATAGTCTCTCCAACATTAAAAGCTTCCCTAAACTGGGCTGCCTTCAGATGTCTTCTAAAAGTCTGGTAGTTGTTTTTCTCTTTGACATCTGGTGGGAGGGTGTTCCACAGGGCGGGTGCCACTACCGAGAAGGCCCTCTGCCTGGTTCGCTGTAACTTAGCTTCTTGAAGTGAGGGAACCACCTGAAGGCCCTTGGCGCTGAACCTCAATGTCCAGGGAGAATGATGGGGGTGGAGACACTCCTTCAGGTATACTGGACCGAGGCCATTGAGGGCTTTAAAGCCAACACTTTGAATTGTGCCTGGAAACGTAGTGGGAGCCAATATAGGGATGTGAAGCAGCTATGAGCCAAAGCAGAGTGCTTCAGAGGAATTATGGGCTTTTCTGATGTGGAGGGATCTTTACAAGGTGCCCCAAATTGAATTGCCACCCCCAAGCTCTTCATGCTCCCCCAGATGCCAAAAATATGATATAGTGTAGTGTCTATTAAAAACAAAATGAATTATTTTAACTTTACCATATAAGAAAAGCACCAAGAAGGGGGGGGGGCAGAGAAAATAACAGGTAAATGGAGGGAGAAGACAAAGCTCCATTGTGACTCACAGGTCAAGCTTATAATGGGGAGAGAAAGATGTTACTCAGACTTTCCAGGCCCAGTGCTTTGGGAGAAACAAGTCAATCCCTTTTAGTTCCCACCTCAGAATTAACTTTAAAGTTGTGTGCTTAGCACAAACAGCAGAACTTATTTGTTTGCAATTTGTCAGATTTCTTACCTAGAGGTACCTCTCAGGAGAGATGATGGGACTAATTTTTTACCCATTCCAAAAGTGTAAATGTGTTACTTCCAGGAAAGCCTCTGCAGCTATTCCATCAGGAGGGGCTACAGTACCTGCAAATTTAATCCAATTCTGTCAAAAGATGATGATGATAGAAAGATATGATAGATAGATAGATGATAGATAGATGATGATAGATAGATGATAGATAGATGATAGATAGATAGATAGATATAGATAGAGATGGTTCTTTTAAAATAATGTACAGTGGTACCTCTACTTACGAATTTAATGCGTTCCAAATGCACATTTGTAAGTAGAAAAAAATTGTAAGTCGAATCCCATAGGAATGCATTGGGAGAAAAAATTCGCAAGTAGAAAAAATCCTATCTAAAAATTCGTAAGTAGAAAAATCCTATCTAAACTGCATCCAAGATGGCGGACAGAGCTCCATTCGTAAGTAGAAACATTCGTAAGTAGAGTTATTCGTAAGTAGAGGTACCACTGTAAAAGCATAGCTGCCAAGTTCTCCCTTTTTTTAAGGGAAATTCCCTTATGCTGAATAGGCTTCCTCGTGAGAAAAGGGAAAACTTGGCAGCTATGGTAAAAGATGCCTAGCACACAGGCATACATACTACACAGATGGGTATATTTGTGTATAATTTGGCAGGGTTAAGCCACCGTTAAATTTCACTCACTCATGTCAAAAGGGGGGGGGGAGTTGGATCCATAGAGTCATCTTTTGATTTCCCAATAGCATTGCAGGCAAAAAGAAACTTTTTTTTTTCAGAAGTGGACTAGGATATTAAGACAGATTTGGCAGCCTCTGAAACACTTTGGACTGCAACAAGCTGTTTTTATAAAGGATCAGATCAGACTAAAACCAAATGTTGTGATTGGTGCACTTTTCTACTTTAGTGTTTCTCTTAATAGAAAAGAGAGTGTTTGGGACTCAAAATTCATGGAGCAAGTGATCTACAAAGAATACAATCTCAAATAATACATGATTCCTTGAGCATAATCTCATTTTAGTAAAAAAAAAAGTTTTGTGTTGTTTTTGATAACTTCTTGTTGTGTGTGCAATTTTTATACTTCAGAATATAATACATTTCATAAGTTAAGCACCCTGAATATCTTGAGCAGTCACCCCCTCCTCAGTTGTGTAAATTGGTTCTATTGAAATCATAGAGCTTTATATAATTATGGGAGATAAAAGATGCAAAGAAGGATATAATGACAGTTCCATAGTTATAAACATTGACTTCTAATCCATAATTCAAAGGATGCTTTGTGTTCTGCCACCTACACAAACCTCTGCATCATATAATACAAATGATAAAGTTTTGGCAGAATAAATATGCAGGACTGCATAAATGCAATGGATAGTAAATAACTGTGCAATGCCGTAACAATACTCAGCCTGGGAATCAAATCACGGGTTTGATTCTCTGCCAGGCTCTGCACAATCTACTCCAAGAATGCAAGTGCAACAAGTTGGTTTACATAGTTGTCTTTGCTGCAAACCTCTTGTATTTTACCATAATTTAAAAAGTGCATGGCTCAACCCTATGTTAAACCCATTGTCCAAACACCATTCCAAGTGGGTCTTCTCTCACTACAGACTGGTGTTAGCTTAACGTTAACATTTACATTAAGTTTGCAAAGGTAAATCTGTGCGTCTGCAGATTCAGTGATCTGTCTCCTATTCACTTTTTCTTTCCCCTTATGCCTTGCTCTTTTGTACTCACTTTCTCAGAAGAAAGCACTATTTATATCATTGCTTATATGCAGTGCTTTCCCCCTAAAAATAAAAATGTTTAGGGGTACTCTCATTTTCCTACTCATATTGAAATACTGCCCCTCAATGAGGCCAAACTTAGATTCACAAAATGTTTAGGGGCATGGGTACCCCTGAGTCCCCCCCCCCAGAAAAAAGTACAGTGTTTGGTTTGGGCAAATGCATTTGTTTACCCTAAACAAATGTTTTCCATCTCTCTAACTCCTCTCTCTCTCTCTCTCTCTCTCTCTCTCTCTCTCTCTCTCTCTCTCTCTCTCTCTCTCTCTCTCTCCCTCTCTCCAGCTTTATATTGACTCTTGCCTTGTCAGAGGTGCAAAACCCCATAATCCCCTGCCCCCTGCCCTTGACTCAGCCCCCTTTGCCACACACTCCTTTGAGCCCTGCCAGTCTTGCTTTAGAAACTTTTTACTTATTGGCACACAAAGGTGTTTGTAGATGTAGGTGTTTGCAGATGTGGAGATGTTTTGTGGAATTACAGTCCAATAGCTGACTAATATGTCAAGACCAATCCCTCACGAAACCCTTTGATGGGTCAGCAGGGAAATATGGCAACAACTGCATTAATGAACAAATGCACATTAATAGTCTAGAAGTACACAACTGTGTTTGTGTCGCTTTTGGTTGTGACTTCTGTTTAGCCAGATTGCTATATTAGTTCTGGCTAGCAATTAGTTGTCCTCAGATTACACATGAAATGGAGGCCAGCCAAATCCTTACTCAATGGTCAAGCAGTTCTTTCATGCTAAGGGAGTTCCTTCCAGAATTTACCAGAGGGTTCCTTTATACAAATTCAGTATTTCAATATTGTAGAGCTTTCAAGTCTTGAAAAATTAAGAAATGATAGTGGGCATTGAAGCTCGTTATATAATGGCTTGAAATTGACAGCTTAGATTGGGATAATGGTGGAAGGCTCTACTTTATTTCAGCATCTTTAGCTGCCCTGCCGAAAAGCATCAGACTCACAGAGATTCGAACCTCAATAGGCATGTATCTTCTGTCTTGTGATAATTATAAACTCAGCAGGATTAAAGGTCTGCAGGACCAAATCTCCACTCCTGCAGAGATTAGAAGTGTCATATGCACAGAGCTCCTCTGTGACTTATAGGAGGGGGTTCACCAGAGTTGGACAAACATACTTTGAAGTTTGTGTAAAAGCCAGCTACCCTTATTATTCAAATCCCACTCATCCTTTCAATTGTTCTCCAAAACCTTTGACTTGGTAAGGCATTGACATCTTGAATACTGATTATTGTGAGTACCCAGCAACAGCAGTGCTATCTCATGAATTTTGGAGAACAGTGGCTCTGTTGGATATGCTTTAGAAATATATTTATGGAACTTTTCCAAAGAGTTGGGTGTCATTGTCCCCCCACAGTGCTGCACATCCGTTTCAAATATACAAACTTCAATTTTGAATGAGAACCAACCAAAGGAATGAAATAGATGCCACATGAAAAAGAAACTGGGGAAAATGTTATGGGGAGCAGGTTTGCAGGGTGTTTATAATATTACTGTTCTGAAGAAGTGTGCATGCACACGAAAGCTCATACCAATGACAAACTTAGTTGCTCTCTAAGGTGCTACTGGAAGGAATATTTTTATATTTTGTTTTGACTACGTCAGACCAACACGGCTACCTACCTGTATTCCTGTAACTATAATATTACTGTTGTTGTTGTTGTTTCTACCTCCCCTTCACCAAAGGTGACTTACAACACTATAAAATACAATATCAAAATCAAATTAAACCATTTACAATCTAAATAAATGCTTGGGTCCTGAAAATACATAATTCAGCTGCCAAGCACAGTGTTTGATGGCAAAATCCAAGTATCTCCCCACTGTTTCAGCAGGTGAAACATGTCAAATAAGGGTGGGAAATGCTGCAGTTCCTGTAAATTGCCCTTCTGTCCAATAAAGAACAGAGTCAGAGTCACCCTGCTTGCATCATAGTAACCCTATAAGAAACTATATACCTGGTCCTCAAAATACAGTACAGTATCACTTCATTCCCAAAAGAAATTGCCAATTTTTCATTCATTCATAGATAGATAGAATATTGTATAATGCATATTTCAGGGGAGAAAGACCATATTTCAGTGATGGAAAACTATTTTGCATCTTCAAGGAACTAGGTTCAACCTCTGGCACCTTGAGTTCTTTTTTTCTTTTTTTCTTTTTACGTGACAGGTGGCAGGAATGTGAAGTACAGTTGACAAGACCCCAGAGAACCAGTGTCAATCAGAATCAAATGAAACATATTTAAAGTTTCCTAAACTATTCCTCTTTTCGGGAAACAGAAGCTATGCAGGGTCTTGATCCAGGTTGGAACAGTGGCACCCAAGGAATGAGTTTATCCCTTTCCTTCCTGTGCTGTTTCCCACTTAAAATAGTATCATATCAGGTGCTGGTGAAAGCATCACCCCTAAACATGTATTGGAAAGCCTTTCCTAGCGCCATATAACACAGGAAGAAACCTATTCAGACAGTATTCAGAAACATATTCAGACAGGAGTCAACCAAGGAACTGCTCTCAGATGACATTACAATGGTCCATGCCCAGCAGTACTTGGACAGCAGTCCTGTTGGTCAGAGATGATTAATTTTCCTGTTTAAAATGCACCCATTTCTCTGTGTTGCATTGAACTTATCCATGTAGGAAGGATATTGTCATGACTTCTCCATTTAGGGGTTCTGTAGTGAAAGTTGTCATTTTTCAAGTAGGATCCAGTGTCTGTTGAAATGAGTATATAGGACCATTCCTCCGTGAGAGACTTCTTATGACACAGGGCTAGTCAGTGACTGTATGATAGATATAGATTTCAGGCCAGCAGGAGGAAGTGTCTTATTTAGAGACACCTTCGAGAAAGGTCCAGGAATCTTAATTGTTGATGGACAGCACCATCAAGAACTGTCATGTACAGCTCAAATGTTATGAAATCAATTAACATTATTGGATCCATTCTGCAGACAAAAGTAAGCGTATCATTTTCCACATGTCCAGATATCTCTTTCAACGCCATGGTTTGATTTTGAATGCTTTTTAAATGCTACCTGCTCCAAAAAAAAAAAAAACCCCAAAAAACCAGTCCTGTCAAATAGCCAAAAATGAGCATGCACATTCTGAATACCGAGGATGGTGGGATGGTTATGGAGAACATGGAAAGGATGAGAAATGACTACTAAGCACTGTCCGAAGAGCACGCCTGCTGGTGTGAGTGAAAATAACCACAATTTTGATGAAATATTCATGGAGAAAAAACAAGTAGTGTTAATAGTTCATGAAAACCCAGGAAGTAAAATAGATGCAATTCTCCTGCAATAAGGCTCCTGTCTGATTGTGTTGTTAGTCTGTTAGTATCAGCGACTGTGTGGGGGTTTGTATGTGTGTACACACACACACACCTTAATAATTAGCATTATAGTTTCTGGCTATGTGTAGAAACTAAATCAGGTAGACCAGGTTTTCTGCCTGACAGGATAAGCTCTCTGGTCTGCCCTTTGACATGGGTCTGATCCCGACCTCGGCATCATTATGTAGCAAGTTGTTTGGATTTCTTTGGTGCTGGAGCCATTGTGTATAAATAACTAACACTGTGTTCCCACAAGAGAGGAGTTCTACAGAAATAGTAAGTAACCTGAAAGCTAGCCATTTTCTAACTCAAATACAATTATGAATGGCAGAGAGCCTAGGGGATATAAAATAGAATAGCATCCTGGTTCAAAGAACACAGTGGAATAGCTACATTTTTGTTGCCTTTTTGCCCACTAATGCATCATTACTTAAAGATGCAAATTGAAGAGAGATCAAATTAAATGGAATGTAGTTATGTTAAGTGGTCAGAAGAGAAAAGTGTGAGACTTGTTTTTATCTTCCATAGCCTGCTTTGCGATGAGGGTTATGTTCTTATACTGTTCTATCGCTATGCTTGTAATTTCCCAATGGGATGGACTGCATGCACATTATAATATAATTGTATTCTGTCCTCCGTATTAATCAGTTGTGCAAACTTCTTTTATACAGGGAATGTATTAGATTATGTAAAATGGAGCTTCATGACATAGGAACACAATCTTGGCCATACTTTGTGACATTTAGGTCAAGAGATGAACAGTATCTTACGCATTTCCCCCATGCACCCATTTGATGAATGACCTGTGATGGAAACTATAAATATTGCACTCCAAATAGCACTATACAGATGCATGAAAAAGATGTCCTGGTAAATGTAAGCATAGCAGGAGGAGTCAACTCTGTCCTGTTTTATCCTCTTGGAGTGAATTGGATGGCAATGGAGATATGGGGCCATGAGATGGAAGTTTCCTGTGCCCATGTCAACCTCCTCCACAAATGCACACATAGTTTGCTTGTTACTCTATGCAGAATAATCTATGAGCATCTATGCAATGTCACCCTGTGGAATGCTCTCCCATCAGATGTTAAGGAGATGAGTAATTGTATAACATTTTGAAAACATCTGAAGGCAGCCCTGCATAGGAAAGCTCTTTTAAGGTTTAATGTTTTACTGTGTTTTTTATATATCCTGGAAGCTGCCCAGAGTGGCTGGGGAGCCCAGCCAGATGAGTGGGGTACAAATAAATTATTGTTATTGTTATTACATCATTGCCTGCAAACAGGGAGGGAAATGAATCCATTTTAGTTCTCAGCCCCAGTCAACTTTAAAAGCTCTTAGTGCATAAACTCCTCAACATGTTTTCTATAATTTGGAATATATTTTCTTACCAAAAAAAACCCCACCACTTTTCTCATGTCTACTATTTCCATAACAACTATCCATCCAACAATTAGGTGAGAATTCTCTTTTTTAACCACCCTAAAATTGTTACAGATTCCTTACAGGGAAAATCACTGTAGCTATACTTCTAAAACTGTTGTAACAGTTATTCTCTCTGGAGGGTGCAAACTAGGGTTGCCAGACTCAATAGTGGACAGGAGTTCTGCACCTTTAATTGCCCTGCTCTCTTTTGAGTCTGGAAACCTTAAAGAGAAACCAGCAGACCCTTTGTTTAATTTCCAATTTCTTTAAGGTTTCCAGACTCAAAAGAGAGCAGGGAAATTAAAGGTACAGAAGTCCTGTCCACTATTGAGTCTGGCAACCCTAGTGCAAACTGTATTCAAATATGCAGAAGATACATAAAGTTATCAACCATTTCTTTTTGGAAAAACAAAATTTAAAGACAAACACAAAAACCCAAGACACATTTGCTTGTAATTTTGTAGGCTTTATCCCCTCTGAATCTGCTGTGATACCTGCAAATTTTATCCACTTTTGTAGAAAGGGGGATAATAGGTGTTTTGCATTTCAGCAGAGAAGACTTGGATTTATACTGTGAGCTGAATCAGGCAGCCACTGAAGTACTGTGAACCAAGGAGGACTGTTTCCAAAGCACCAAATGAGGGTTTGAATTAAACACTGTGGTCTGATGGAATATTTTGCTTATCACTACACTGAATACCCATATTTCTTGACTCATATTTCTAGATTTAGTGTCCAGTAGCACCTTAGAGACCAACTAAATTTGTTCTTGGTATAAGCTTTCATGTGCATGCACTTGACTTATATTGTCTGCTTCTCTTACAACTGATATGTGGGTCTCTTTGGACCCAGAAGAGAGAAGAATGGGGCAGAAGGGGTAGTGGAATGGGGTGGGGTGTGCTTATGCATGCTCTGGCAATGCACACAGGGGCTGGGAACGGAACCCCCATGAGAAATAGTCACCACCTGTATCTTCTTCCTGTTACTCTCTGCTTCTCACCTCCTGGCATCACAACATTATCTTCTCTAACACCATTTAGTCTGTATAGCGGTGAGGTGATCCTCCTCATCACCACCTCACATTGTTTTGAAGCCCAGACCACGTTGTGTCACCAATAGCATCACTGAGAGCATGATAGAACTGAAACATATTTGCACAATCACCAATCAGGCCTTTTGTGCTAAGCCATTCTATGAAACAATTCCTTTCTATGAAACTTAGCTAGCAGCTGTCCTGGGAATCAGGCAGAATCATTCCCATCACCTGTATTGCATTTATCACTGATGCTAAAGATTAAACCTGGAACTTTTGAATGCAAATCGTATCTCCAATGCTTTTAAGCATCCCAGATGTTCTATAATCCTCTGCTAGCGTATGGACAGGGTTCCCTGAAGACAAAACATTTGAAGGCCATTGTTGTAAACTTGATTGAGCATTACAACTGGCTATTAGCGTCTCCACCCCCATTATTCAGCCCGGACACTGAGATCCAGCGCCGAGGCCTTCTGGCAGTTCCCTCATTACGAGAAGGGAGGTTACAGGGAACCAGACAGAGGGCCTTCTTGGTAGTGGCACCCGTCCTGTGGAACGCCCTTCCAACAGATATCAAGCAGCTATCCTAATTTTAAAAGACATCTGAAGGCAGCCCTGTTTAGGGAAGTTTTTAATATTTAATGCTGTATTAATATTTGATTGGGAGCCGCCCAGAGTGGCTGGGGAGACTCACCCAGATGGGCAGGGTACAAATAAATTATTATTATTATTATTATTATTATTATTATTAGTAGTAGTAGTAGTAGTAGTAGTATTGGCCATCAAACCTCATAAGGAATATAGTGTTATTGTGCTTTAGAGCAATGTATTAATAAGCTCTTGGATGGCTAGATTTAGGGAGGAAAACTTGGGACTTCCATACGATTCCCTATCTCCATTATTGCTTAAAACATGTAGCAGTTTACCAGCACACTGGGAACACCTGCTAGCAAAGCTGTTTAACTACGAGTTTCCCTATTGTGCAATTCAACTAACAAGCTGTTTTAAATGGCCTCCTAACGTCTTTGTATCAAGAGTGATTTTTTTCCCCTGACCACTCTTGGGGCACATTTGCACAGAGCTATTCATCAGTTATTAGGCAGTTGTTTCTTGCACTACAGAGAAGCCAAGCTAGGGAGGGATGGAGAATTTAAACAGTGGGGGAGGGACTGAAGCTAACTCTCCTTTTGGGTGTTTCAAGGCTCAGGAAATGTTTACAGCCATGGAGAAAGAATGGATAGTTTAGCTATCATAAATCTCAATTTTAATATATGGATGTGTGTTTGTCAATTTCCACTCCTAATGGCTTCTAATGCTAGGCCCTAACTTTCAACCACTGGAATGGTAGCTCTCTTAATGCAGCAGAAATGGATTTTGCAAAGAAAAAAACAAAAACAATAACGAGAGCAGAAGTAAAATAACAATATAGCCTCTGTGAGTCATTTTCCAATCTAACTGTTACAAGTCATTTAACTTTCTAATAGTTTTCCTCCCTGCTCCCCCCCTTCCCCCCCCAACAACAGAGTCATCATGTAGAAAATGCAAAAATACAAAGAATATGTGCCCATGCCTTTGTTTCCTAAGGAAACCCACAAGGTAAACCACATTGCCTAACATGAAGCTCCTTTAAAATGACACCACTTTAGGCATGCTGAAGAGTCATTCGTCTTTCAGAACTGCTCACTTCATACCCGGTGATGAACTATCCCTGTTTCATTCATTCAAAATGCAGTATCCATAAGGTTTTAGAGATCAGGCATCACCATAAATCAATGTTATTGGACTATATTTCCAAACAAAACATTTTTACAGACACAGGCATCCCATATTCCATACCAATCATGAAATGCATGCATGAAGGTCAGATAAAGTCATAGGCAAGTTATGGTTTCATTTACTGAGAGAGGGAAAGAAATCAACATTTGTTCATGTTACTTCAAGAGCATTAATAGCTGCTTAACTTGATTCAGGATTCCAGTGCAAATTCATTATAGCCTTAAGTGCTCTGTAAGAGCCGGAAAACAAACAGCATTAAGGGATGTGTATGTACTTGAGAATGCCTCCTATGATGAAGCTCAAAAGAAACAATGCTAGTGTAAATGATGCCTTTGAAAGAAAAAAAAACATGTAGACATATGAATACTGTCAATTTACTCAAGAGTCAATTATGATTCTTTTATTAGCATGGAGTTTATGTTCATGTAGACCAGCTTCTCCCACCCACACTCTGAGATATTTAACTACAATTTCCATCAGCACCAGCCACCCTAGCTAATAGTAATCAATGCTGTGAGCTGTAATCCAAAATATCAGGAAGATGCTGGTTGAGGACGGCGAGAACTCTGGCCCCAAAAAACATAGAATCATAAAGTTGGAAGAGACCACAAGGGCCAATCCAACCCACTGCCAAGCAGGAAACACCATCAAAGCAGATGATCAGATGACAGATGGCTTTCAAGCCTCCACTTAAAGACCTCCAAAGAAGGAGACTCCACCACACTCCTTGACAGCAAATTCCACTGTCCAACAGCTCTTACTGTCAGGAAGTTCTTCCTAATGTTTAGGTGGAATCTTCTTTCTTGTAGCTTAAATCCATTGCTCCGTGTCCGCTTCTCTGGAGCAGCAGAAAACAACCTTTCACCCTCTTCTATATGACATCCTTTTATAAAAGTAAAATTGTGTTGGACTAATAGTTCGAATGATTCAAATTTTTCAAATTTTTCAAATAATCTCTTATGGGTAGTTTTTTTTTCTTGCAGTTTATATGCCGACTGAAGTTGATGCGCCAGGACAAGGCCCTGTTTTGAAAGTTCTTCTTCAGCTGGACTCTCATTATACCAGAAACGGCTTGCTTAGTTACGTTGGGCGTGGAATCCTTGTACACCAATGTACCATTATCTGAGGCTAGACAGATCATAGACAAACTATTGACCCAGATGGTCGCCAGATTCTGCGCACAGATCTGTAGGCGCAGACTATCCCCCAATTCAAAGTTGGGAATTCAAAATTCCCAAACTTGGATCCACGGCGACTCTGGGTCATTTCTCCATGGAAGTTTATCTTAAAGTTTTTATGTGTTTATACGCCTATCACATTTTAAAACTTTAAATCCATTGTTGTATATTGTTTTAAATGTTTGTTTTGCTTTTGGGATTGTAGTCCCATTTGTGTTTCACAAGCTGGTCTCCGACCATAATAACAATAAATTATTATTATTATTATTATTATTATTATTATTATTATTATTATTATTATTATTGGATTTGGCTTTAAACACACCTGAGGTTAGAGTAATGAATATTTTCATATGTATCAGTATTAATAGGGTGTGGTGATGTTGTTGTTGTTGTTGTTGTTGTTTTTAAACAATAAAAGAACCAAAAACAAATACTTCCATGAAATCATTGTGAGCAGAGCCAAAGTTTATTTGCTGCAGTGGAGGGGGGGGGGACTACTGCCAAAGGTCTCGGAAGCATTTTGGATTATGAAAGGGTTGGGAAAATATGGTTGAAGAGAGAAAGGGGGGGAGACTCATTTTACTGTAAAATGAAAAGGTTCTGCTATATAATGAAATGCATAAACTGAGTAATTTAATGAATGTTCTGACAAGTGTAATAGATTATTTTTGTAAGGAAAATTGCAGCACGTTGCAGGTAAAGAAATTCATCAAGTGGTGAAACTCATATGTTATATGGCAATGAAATCCATCTGTTACATGCTTACTTACAGCACATAATATAGTGAGAGCAGCCATCATCAATCAGACATTACTGTAATCCCACTTCAAAATTCTACTACTTCTGGGTCATTCAGGAATGGTGGCAATAGTGATCAGACCACACTAATTACACAGCAAAGTATTTTACTGAGTGTCAGTGGGCATAATTATGTTTACTTTTCCATCTCAAGATAAATCTGGGGCAATCAAAATATTAACATACGAAATCCTGGCTGGGGACAAAAATGGTTGTACTCAGGCCTTGCAATTATCCAAATGTTTTACTTACGACATAATAAATTACTTTAATTTATTCATACCGAGCACTGTAAGACATCATAAGGAAATACATAACTGATCTGATTCTCAGTTTACTTCTGCAGTTTTGCAGATAAATCAAAAGCAGGATCCAAATAGCTATTTAGGCTGATGTAAGAGACATGCACTTGCTGAATTTTGACCTCGATGCCTTATTACAAATGCCTTTTGAAGTTGCCCTCAAAAGCAGTGCGTACAGTTGGCAAAGGAACCGATATTCAAAGAAAAACAAATGTAGACCCCACCCCCTTATGACCTGGTTTTTTGTTTTGTTTTTAGTTCTTGGCAAAAAAAAGTTAAAGAAAAACTACTGTGCTGCCTAATGGAATATTTGTTCTGGAAATGAGTCAACTGCCTTTTCGTGGGGGGGGGGGCACACTCCCTCTGAAGAATTTGGTACAGTGGTACCTCAGTTTAAGTACACAATTGGCTCCGGAAGTCTGTACTTAACCTGAAGCGAACTTTCCCATTGAAAGTACTGTAATGGAAAGTGGATTAATGCATTCCAGACGGGTCCGCGGAGTACTTAAACTGAAAGTACTCAAACGAAAGTGTAGTTAAACCAAGGTATGACTGTACGTAGTTTGTGGGTGCTCTTAGTTCTATTTCAGTCACTTGAGGCCCAGCTGGCCTCAATAGGTAGGATTGCTTTTTAATCTTTTTGGACTGGTACTCCAGCTATGATCCTGAACTTGGCCATTGTAGTTAGTGCACTGGTATCTTCAAGGCTTGACCACCACAAGGCACTGTATGTGGGGCTGCCCTTAAGGTTGGTCCAGAAGTTGCAGCTGCTGCAAAATGCAGCTGCTAAGTTGCTCTATGGAGTGATCAACTCTCAACATGTGACACCTCTGTTGAAACAGTTGCACTGGCTGCCAGTAAGCTACCAGTCCAAGTCTAATGTTGTATTGGCACACCAAGCCTAATATACTCGGTTCCTTGAGAGACTGCTTCTCCCCTTATACTCCTGCTAGGTTACTACAGTCAGCTGGAGAATCTATGTTGGGGATGCCAAGTATAGTAAGAGGCTGGTGTCATATTCTTTTTAAAACCTGTTGCTCCACAAAGAACAGGTTTGAAAGGCCCCTATCCCAAGGAGCTTACAGTCTAAAATAGAAGGGAAACAAAAGAGAAGATGACAGAATGGAAGCATGGGTAGGCAGAAGGAAGCACATGACTACTTCACTTACATATAGGGATATAAGAAGCCTGCCACTTCCATTCCAAACTGTATTCATCGCAATCAGCTCTGTTTCTGTTCTGTCACAGTTCGATTTCCACCAAATGTTACTGTATCCATCTTGCCGTCAGCTATTTAATGCAAGTAACATAAGTTACATAGCTACTTAGGTAACATGGGTACACTGCATTCCTTTTAACATAAAGGAAATGTCAAAACCATCTGAATAAAATAATTGGTTGTGATTTCTTTGTAGCTTGGGGAAAAAGTGAAGTGAATGAACACCAATCGTATTTGCCTGCATGCCTTCTCTTCTTGACCACAGTTGAACATGTGAACTGCAACAATTTCCACTTCCTTTCAATTGCCATTGGAATTTTTCAACATCCTTGCTAACGTGTACATTGGCTATGTTGTCTGGAGCTGGATCAAAGAGAACCTGGACTCGAGTATCCTCTCTGTAGTATGAGGTGGGGACAGTTTGACCTGACTTTGCTTCTCAGTGTGCATTCATGTAACTATCTACAACTTCCCACCTCCTTGTCCCTAATATTTGTTCCCAGATGTTCCTGATTTTCAGTAAACAGGGGGCTTCAGATTAAAGGGCATTTGGCATGTTTGGATGGCAGTGGGCCATCCCACCACACCCAGATTGGACTCAGGTAGGAATATACACATATTTTAAGACTGGCTAGTATACTTTTGGTATTACCTTCCCTTGATTTAGCACAATGAAATATCCTTTTGTGTTAACCTGTCTGCTGTGATGGCATGACCTCTTACTCACAGGGGGATCCAGTTACTCAGACTACAAATCATATGCTTAACTATCTCATTGGGGCTTTCTTCTGAGTAGGCATATATAAGATTGGACTATCAGTGTCCATGTTTCTGTAAAATGGGCTGTGAATCTCAGAAGGACATGTTATTAGAGGCATACCTACCAGGGACCCAGGTCCAGTGGTGGGGGGCAACACAACAATCACTCCAGAAATCCATCTCCAGTTATCTGCATAAGGTTGTGATTTTAGACAAGAGCTGGGAGCTGAGCGGTAGGAGAAATGGCAAGGGTGGTATGAAAGCAGACTACTGGAGACTATGGAGTTTATGAAAATGTGTGTGGCACAGTGATCTCACTGTGAAAGCAGCAAACACATGGGAAACTTCCTGTCCTGCTCGAACTGTGGCCCTTTCTCCTCACCTCATCCTTACTTTAGATTCTTTGAGTACTTGTAATTTCTAATGTGGCTATTGCAATAAAGTGGTTGTTGGTTTTTTTTTTGAGGGGGCGCCTTGTCAGCTCCTTGTCAGGGGTACAGGGGACCCTAAGTACACCTCTGCATTTTCTCTTAGAATGCACTTACAGTTCCCACAAAGCTGCGAATTCCCTGAGAATTCTCCTTGCACGGCTTCTAAGCTTGCAGCTCCAATTTCATTCAGACCCCAGGAAATGCAGAAATATGCAACTTCTTCAAGTAACCAGAATATTTTATAACCTTGAGCGTAGGTCAACTGAAGTTCAGTTCTAAAAACAGTGAGCTACTCTGAGGAGGTTCAGTCATCTGAACAGTTCCTTATTTCTCTCTAGGTAGCAGACTGTGTTTGGTATTGCTAGACCATACATCCACGAGAGGGGCACAGTTGGACAACTCAGTGGGGAGGGGGGGGAACCTCAGGACTTATTTTATGGATCACTTGTAATAATTGAGGCCAGTGTTTGCAGTTATGAAATTCAATAAATCTTTCTTTGTGGAATAGGACTGCAGATCCATTCTTCTCTATTATACTGTTAAAACTGGCGTTCATTTATTTAAGAAAGTTATATATCACTTAATCATTCACATTTCTTAGTGGTGTACATAAGAACAATCCACAGAATATAGGAGAGGTGAATAACACACACACACACACACACACACATTATATATATATATATATATATATATATATATATATATATATACACACACACCTGAATACTACATTAAAAAGCCTGCTGAAACAAGAAAGTCTTGGCCATGCACTTGAACTTCAGCAAAGTAGGTGCCTGTCTATAATCTCAGTTGGGAGGGATCAAAAGACTGTGGCTCAAAGCGGTATTTTTACAAACAGACCTGGGGCCTGATGGCAACCATCTCAGGCTATTTGGGCACAGTGGGTGAACCACCTGTGATATCAAGGATGGGAGGATGGACAGAGCAAGGGATACAATACAAGCATCTGTAAATTCTCCTCCAACTACCCCTTCTAGCCATGCCTTTTTTCTTGCCCTGATCACTGGGCTAACTGATATCCATGGGCCCTTCTCACCTGGTCTCCTTCCCAAACAAATATTTAAGCACTCCCTACCACAACACTTGCCAATCAGAAGGTCGGTGGTTCGAATCCCCGCGACAGGGTGAGCTCCCGTAGCTTGGTCCCAGCTCCTGCCAACCTAGCAGTTTGAAAGCACGTCAAAGTGCAAGTAGATAAATAGGTACTGCTACAGCGGGAAGGTAAACGGTGTTTCCATGTGCTGCTCTGGTTCGCCATAAGTGGCTTTGTCATGCTGGCCACATGACCTGGAAGCTGTACGCCGGCTCCCTCGGCCAATAATGCGAGATGAGCACCGCAACCCCAGAGTCAGTCATGACTGGACCTAATGGTCAGGGGTCCCTTTACCTTTACCTTTACCTTACCACAACACACAACCACTCTAGGCTTTTAAAATGATGCCAACACAGGCTATAATAATTGGACAAACATTGGTAATTATATCAATTTGCTTGAGAAACTACCCCTATTTCATCTAGGAAACAGCATGGCTATTCTGCGAGCAGCTGCAGGTCAAAGTGTAACTGGTGTTGACTCTCAGAAACACAGGGGCAGCCGAAATTATACCATATATATATATATATATATATATATATATATATATATATATATATATATATGCATCTCCCCTTGTCCCTGTGTTCCTTACCAGGATATGTTTGCTCCTTAGGTTGTTTATGGCTTGTTTACTTTGGCCAGTTCAAACACAAATAAATTTATTCTGCCTCACTAAATGCCTCTCCACTGCAATACTAAGGCTTTCATTGTTTATCAGTGTAAACAAGGCCCAGGATGGTAAACAGAGGTGATAATTGCCTAAACATCTGAGGCCCTAGAAAAAGGTTTGCGTGCACAAAATAATTAATTGGAAACTTTCTGTCTCTAACTACAACAGAGTATTAAAAGAGGCATTTGAGTTAAGAGGAAAAGGTATAAGTCACATGTGTTGAACAGTATGATGAGAGATTCTAGATACCACATGTTAATTACCAAGAAAACACTGTGCATTCTCACTGAAGTTATTAATTCATATTTTCATTTTTCTAGCAAAAGGAAATATGGGTGGCAATGTGCTAACTGGAAGTTTAAATGAATCTTTATTGGGGATCCATCAAGTTCAGAAATACATATTGTCAGCAGAGATGGGCCAAACATCTAATTCTGTTCAGATATGATAGTATTGGGAAATCAAAAGATTGCTCTCAACATTTTGGTCAGCCTCACTTCTTGCATATCCCATGGACCTAGATGTGCTATATATTGGAAAACGTTAGGCTATAGGGCACAGAAAATTACAGAAATAGAGCAACATGAGACTTGGGGTTTTTTTCTGGACTTTTTTTGACATCATGCTTTGACTCAGAATCACAATGCTTCATCTTGTTGGACTTCTCAAATTTCTATACAACTGTTAAAAACTTAATACAACCTTTCCCAAGTTTGATTATCAATACTTTATTATAGCTCTACCTATCCCATGTCTGCCCTCCCGCAGTATTCAATTGTAGCAGAGATACCCTTTCACTTCTTCATAGGGTTTTCTTAGGTTTTTGTTATGAATATTGATGTTTCCAGTGTGGAGAAGCAATGGAGTAAAAGAACAAAAATCTGCTTTAGATCTCCAGTGTCAGCTGCCTGCCTGCCTGCTTTTATCAGTTCTGTCGGGTAGAGAATTATCATTGCCAAGGCAATTCTGTAAGGTAATGAATTTACTTTTATACTACACTTGCTGGTGTTGCTTGGTTTCATATTTGAAAATCTATTTCAGGCTTTACCTTGTTACATGAAAAAAATGTACAGTTCAATTTTCATTTTGTTTTCTAATGGCGGAGATGCTGCCTTAAAAGCAGAAAAGCAAACACAGAGATTGTGTGTGTTCACTATAGTAATGTGCTCTTTTCCTCAAAGAACCTTAGAGCTATATTTTTTTTGTCTGCATACTCTAGTCAATTTCTTTGCCTATTAAAAGGATACACATTTATTGATACAATACCCAGAATTGAGTTCTTTGAAATGAGCTTTTTAAACATTCTCCTCCATATTTACGTACAGATAATACAGCCAGAAAAAATGTTGATCCAACCCCCCTTCATTTGTGCTAGAGATTCCTATGAAGTCAATGGAGTTGCCCTATTATAAATCTGATTGGAAATTAGAATCACATATGATAGCTCAAGAATGACAAATTTAAGAGGAAAAAGTCCCACACACTAAATAACAGAAACTGGAAAGTGATATGTATCTATGGCAATTTTTCTATCCCAAGGTGACTTTTCAACAATTGTGCACAATCTTTTCTTGTTAAAAAGCCCACAAGATATTCCAATCATGTCTCTCTCTACAGTATGCCACTAAAAGCCTAAGGGTGGAGAGGAATTCGGTCTGGTTCACATTTTAATGTGAATTTATTTAATCCTCATTTCCTGAACCAACAGGCAAACCAAAATGCAACATGTTCCCCAACCAAAAAACATGAAGGGAAATGCATATATTAGTGAAAATGTTATACAAAAATGATTATTTATAGGATCATTTCAGTGTATATTAAGTATATTAAGTAAAAGTGCACACAACAAGTTGTATATTAGGATAAATGAATACTAAAAAGTTTACCAGTTTTCATCAAGACTTTCCTTTTTTTTTAATCGAACTTGATTCAGAAGCATGACAAAGTGAAAAACAGAAACTGAGAGATACCAAACTTTACAGATTAACCCATCTACACTAGGGTGAAAAATAAAGTCGACTGGGGAGGCTGTGTTGTGTCTGAACAAGATAGTGTCCAACTAGAAAAAAGAGGTGTCAGAATTGAAAGCCTCTCTTCTTTTGCCAATGACGCCCACCTGAGAGGTGTCAGAAGTGAGTTCCAGCAAGTTCTGGCTGAAAAAAAAAGCCCTGGTGCCCAAGCACACTATCTGGTTTCATCCAGATTTGTGACTTGGGGTGAGTACCTGCAAATCACCACCTGATGATGGTGTCAAAATAGGGAATACGGTCAACACTGATTCAAAGGTGGGCTGAGGTTGGGCGGGGAGATTGTCAAATGGCTCACTTTAGACCATTTAGAGCGAGAAAAATTCTCAGCCAGGACCTCCTGACGGGAGCATGACATCCTTCTCCAGATCATTCAGGCTGCGGGGTACTTGTGGTTCCAGAGGCGCTCCTTTGTTTTCTTGAAGTCCACTGGTTTGCGGATGAGTTCATTGTACTCTGGGAGCTCCTTACGAGAAAGAATTCGGATGAAGACTTCACTAAGCTGGTATCCACTACATCCTGCCACACGGGTCCACCACGGCTTCCGCAGTCCTGCAGTACATGGTGGCCAGGGAAGACAGTAGTGGTGGTGCTCAAGTGTGAAACCATTGTGTGTGCGGGTACAGGGCTAGTTCGGGATCCAACAGGAGGTCGATGGAAGCCAGCAGGGCTGCTTGCCTCCTCGCAATCCAAGCCCTCTCCCAGCCCCAGAGTTTTTGGTTTGCTCTGCCATACATCAAGCAGCCCACAAAATCTTCCACACTGTGTTCCTAGTTTAGACAATCCTGTACCAGTGTATAATGCATTTTAATTATAGGCACACTGGGGACAGGCATTAACAGCTTGCTTTGTATCATTCTGCGTTATGGCTTATCCCCCTCTGACACAATATTTGGTTAGTTTGCTTGATATTTAATTACCTCCTAGAGTGTGGAGCAAAGCCGCAGAGGGCCTCTTGGGTTTTTTTGGCACTCGCTTTTTACTTTTTCAGCATCGTTCGCGTGCCCTCGCTGTTCAGAGTCCCTTTCCGATTGAGAGACAGTTCCCAGCAGGTGTCATGGATGCAACATTGTCATATCATCAACTGGGACAAGACGAGTGGAGACGTTTTCTTCCCCCTCAAAAGATCTTTGGGAGTTGTCCATGAGGTTCTGCTCCCCCCTCCCCCACCGCCCCCTTAACTAATTGTTCATATACTTGGGAGACAGCAGGCTGCTGAGATTGTGAAATAAGTAAGTGCTGGTGAACAACTTGGAGCAACAGCACAACAGGGTTATTTGCTTTCTCACATTGCAATCAGAGCTGCGCTTGAGTTTCAGTAACATATATTAAGCCCCTTTCCTTATGCAATGCGGGTTCACCATCATGGTGAGCACGATTTGTGGTGGGGGCTAATCAAACGACTCCTGAGTCCAAAGGTGGGGGCATGAGTGGTCACTGTGGAATAGGTCCTCGGCTGTTGCTGGGCAAATTTATTTGTTGCGAGTTGATGGGTCAGCCCCTAAGGTATTTAAGCCAAAGAGAAAGGTTTCTCTTTCTCTTTGGCTGCGTTTTCAGATCCCCACCCTCCCTCCGCTGTTTTTTAGGCCTCTGTGTTGACATTGCTGTGCCTCTCATGGGGTCGCCTGTATTCAGGGGCCTGGTAGGAATTTTTCCATTTGGCTGATTGGCTGGTGCCATTTGGTTTTTGCCTACTGCATAGCAAATAGTCACAACTTGTAAGGTTGGCGGTTAGGCATTGGTTATTGGTTGTATATGGGGTCTTGTTGACTGTGTTGGCCCCTTGTTTTAATGCCTGCGTGTTGGGGAAATTCCAATCAGGAATGCAGGGGCTCTATGCAGTGTCCATAACCCCGGTTGGGGGCCAGGACCGCGCAGGAGCCCCTGGGAGCCTGAGGGGAGAGGGGAGGGCCAATGCACCCGGCTCCCTGTCTCTCCCTGTAGGGTTTCCCCTTGTTGACAAGGCAAGTTTATTTCTGTCCTCAGGTGACAGTTGGAGAACCAATGCCTACGCAACCACTCACTGGTTTGATATTTGTATTTCAATAAAAGTTGTGGCCAAATTCATGCCAAAAACCATTAAACAAAAATTCTGTCTATGGTGTGAGTTATTTGAGGGGTGGTTTTGGGGACCTCCACACGCAAAAGAGGTAACAAAATGTGAAGAATCATTGCTTCTTCACACATTATCTTTATAGGCTACATCCTCTTGACCCTTTATAGACCACATCCTTAAATTGAGGCTCTGTAGTGTGAGTTTGGCTCTCCCTACTCCAGTACATAGGAGCTGTCACTGACAGGTTTCAGGCAGGAGATACCAAGGACCAGACTGGGGACTTTTGCCTGCAAAGTTGGTGCTTTGCCACTGAGATACAGAAAAGTTGGGCTACATAGGCACAGCTCATGCTATAATTCCCCCTCTCACGAGTGTTGATCCACTTCCTGGGATAAGCAATGCTGCTACGGGGAAGAATAACATTCTTCCTCCAAATGGTGCATATCCACCGATCATAACCAGAATAATGCAAAAAGACCACACACTGCAGCAGTTTCTATAGGGACGTAGGAAGCTGCCTCCTACTGAGTCAGACCATTAAGGCATCTAATTCAGACCATATTGTCTACACCAGGCATGTCAACAGGTAGACCATGATCTACCAGTAGATCACTGGACGTCATCGGAAGATTAATGGCTCCCCACAAAGAAGCTAAAAAACTTTGGCTCCCCTAAAAAAACAACTCAACATCTTTGCCCTGCATCCCTAAAATGACCTGAACCCAAAAAACAGGGCTTTCCTTCCTAAAAAAGCGCAACAACTTTGACCTGAACCCTCCAAAAGGGGGTAGAACACTGCCAGTTTTTAACTCTGTGAGTAGATCACAGTCTCTTGGAAGTTGACCACCCCTGGTCTACAGTGACTTGCAGCCAGTGGTGGCTGGTGGCCACTAAGCCTAGCAGGGAGGAAGGCAGGGAGACCAACAGTAGGAGGAGCCCAAACCATTGACAAGCAGGGCCAACTAATTTGATTTTCTCCTGCTTCTCCTCCTGGCTGAGTTCTACAAGGATAACCCTGAAACTAAGGAGGAAGAAGTTGATAGTCAGTTCCACTTCCTGTACTTGTTGTAAGTAGAAAAGCAGGCGGGGGGGGCGGGGTTTGGCTGAATGGGACACTGCCTCATTTGCCCAAATGAATCAGCATCCACCACAGGCAGCCGGTCTTAAGGTTTTCATACAGTCCAATTTGGATATTCTATACTCTGCAAGTGTCCGGGGGGGGGCAGACATCCTTCCTCCCCCCCCCTCCCCATGAGAGCCTGACACCCATTTTGGTCACCATGATCTCATGCGATTTTGCACTAATATCTCACTCTGAATAAATTGCTTTTTTCAGGGACGTGATCTTGCGTAGCACCACACAACAAAAAATGTAGATGAGCTATGTAGATGAAAGATCCCACTACCACCAACCTTTTTGCTGTCCTTCAACGTGGATATTCCTCCTGTTCATGAAAAGAAAGGTTCCATATGTCAGAAAGTATGGAAAAGCTATGAGTCAGAATTAATGCTGCCTATTTTACCCAGGTGGCGCTGTGGTTAAACCACTGAGCCTAGGGCTTGCTGATCAGAAGGTCGGCGGTTCGAATCCCTGTGACGGGGTGAGCTCCCGTTGCTTGGTCCCAGCTCCTGCCAACATAGCAGTTCGAAAGCAAGTCAAAATGCAAGTAGATAAATAGGAACCGCTACAGCGGGAAGGTAAACGGTGTTTCCATGTGCTGCTCTGGTTTGCCAGAAGCGGCTTTGTCATGCTGGCCACATGACCTGGAAGCTATACGCCGGCTCCCTCGGCCAATAATGCGAGATGAGCGCGCAACCCCAGAGTCGGTCACGACTGGACCTAATGGTCAGGGGTGTGGGATGGAACACTGGGGCAGACAAGTCACAACAGTTCCTAGAGTGTCCACTAACAGGAACTCACCTGGAGGGACACCTGACTACAGGTCAGTTCCTGTTCCCTCAGACATGCAAATGAGTTGGATTAGACAAAAGCCCTAGCCTGCAATCACTCTCTCTCTTAGCTACTTCCTCCCTCGATGAGGACACATCTTCAGAGAATCTCTAGTTAGCATGGTTCTCACTCTAGGCCTGCAGCCAAGAGTGAGACCAAATGGAGTCTTACTTTACTAAGTAGTCTCTAGATGTATATATACTTGTAACTTTTCTAAGCAAGCCTGCCTTTCTGAGATTATGCTGTAACTCAGGATGAAACTGTAAGTAAACTCTATCTTATTTTATAAACACTGTGTTGTGTATTTCTTTTAAGAGGGACAAAGGGGACCTTTGCCGGGAAGTGTAATATTGAACTATAAAGTGTAATATTGTTATAGAGATTCTAGCGAATCTAACGCACATGCTTTGCTGCGCACAAAAGGGGAATGTCACTCTGCTGATATTGGAAGCTTGCTAACACAAGCTTGGATAGGATCTATCTAATAATATATCCTAATCCACATCCCTAACATTCCCATAAAGGGTTATTACGGCCCAGGACTGCGTATTTTTGTGTATTTTTGAAGGATTGCTTTGGATTGTGATTTTGAACTGAGTAGGATTTTTCAGTTAGAACTTCCTGGTGAGCACATGGTCTATTGTTCTCCAGTGTGCCTAGGGGATTAGCTACCCCTCCCCTCCCTCAGAGTTTACAGCACTGAGAACTCAGAGGCAGTGAAGATTATTTTGCATTTTGAGATATTTTTAGAGATTTTGATTTTGGAATTTTTGGCAAATTTTTGAATTTTGAGAAATTTTTAGAATTTTGAGATTCCAAGATGGCTTTTGCAGATTTTGATAGTGGAGTTAACCTAGGATTCATGGCTCTAGATGATGACAATTATGTATTTTGGAAACAACGCCTGATAGCATTTTTAGATGCAAGGAATGTTTTGGATGCCATTGAAAATCCTATGCCTACTGGCGAAACAGAAGAGGATTTAGCAAAGATAGCAACTTGGAAACGCATGAACAGCGAGGCGAGACACATAATTTTGAGTGGACTTCGCAATAAGCATCTAACGTCAATTAATAGCAGAGATGATGCAGCGCAAATCTTAAAGGATATTGAGCGCAAGTATGGAGCATCTACAAAGAATGAATCCCGCCCCTTTCCACCACAAGGCGAAAAGAAGGGGGGTCGTGGGCGTGCAATGATATTGCAAGAAAGAAATGTAGCCTTCCAGAGCTGTGAAGGAAAGCGCAATAAGTGGCTTCTGGACAGTGCAGCAAGCAGCCATTTCTGTTATAAAAGGGAATATTTCAATGAAATAGACAATAATAAACAGTCTGAGATTGAAATTGCTGATGGAAATGTTATAAAGTCAATAGGTGCAGGATCTTTGAACTTGAATTTCAAAGTGAACAATGAGTCTTTTGATACTACAGTGAGTAATGTTAAGTATGCACCAAAGCTGAACTGTAATCTAATAAGTGTGTCTAGCTTGGACAAGAAAGGTTTTGAAATTATATTTAAAAATGGACAATGCAATGTGATAAAAGATGGTGAAGTGTTTATTCAAGCCAAACTAATCAATGATGTGTATGAGATTGATATTTCAGAGAATGAGTCTGCAAGGGTTGCACAACCCAGCAGAAAGGATCAACCAGATCTGGAACTCTGGCACAAAAGGCTTGGACACAGGGATACCAACCTTATCCTGAAAATGCAGAAGGAAAATCTGGTAAAAGGTCTACAGGTAAAGAATTGCAGTACACCAATGCCAAACTGTACAACTTGCATAACTGAAAAGGCAGTCAAGCCTTCCTTCCCACGTTGTACAGAGAAGAGAAGCACAAAAGTCATGGACACTGTTCATACTGACCTATGTGGTCCGCTGAATGTACCTTCCCTAGGAAACAATAAGTACATTCTGATATTTATAGATGACTTCTCAAGATATTGTGTTGGATATTTTCTAGAAGAAAAGAGTCAGACACCGGAATTGTTCAAACTGTACTTAAACATGGTGAAGAACAAATTCCAGAGAGCTCCTTCCACCTTAATTTCGGATAATGGTGGAGAGTTTTGCTCACGGCAGATGAAGGCCATCATGGCACAAGAAGGCATAGCACATGTAACTACAGTTGCTTACACGCCTCAACAGAACTCCATTGCTGAGAGAAAGTTTAGGTCTATTATGGAGATGACAAGGTGCATGTTAAAAGAGGCCAACTTGTCACAGAAGCTATGGGGTGAAGCGGCGAATACGGCGATTTATTTGCAAAACAGATTGCCTACAAAGGGTGCAGAACGCACACCATTTGAACTTTGGCACGGGAGAGTCCCAAGTCTGCAGCACATACGTGTGTTTGGAAGTGTCTGTTATTACCACGTGCCCAAAGAGCGCAGACACAAGCTTGACTCCAGAGCAAAAGCAGGTATCCTGGTTGGATATGCTCCTGGAGGAAAGGGATATAGAGTTCTAGATCCAAAGAGTGGCAGAGTAGACCCATACCATGTGGTTCATTTTGATGAACTAGGAAAGTTTGATACAAAGAACACTGTTATTGACTGTTCTAGAGAGTCACCAGATGAAGAGTTTATAAGTTTTCCTTTAGCACAAGGAACTAATATACCTTCTAGTGTCACAACACCCCCTACAGGCGACACCCCAGAAGACGCAGAGGTCCAGACCCCTGGCGGCACCAGAGACGAAGAGGAGGAGCTGTACGTGGACATGCCAGCGTTGGAGGAGGATGAGGATGCTGATGCGGTTGCACAACCAGAGGTCAGATGCTCATCCAGAACCAACAAGGGCGTTCCGCCACTACGACTGTCCTACTTTGCAGGGTCGGCGTCTCCACCAGAACCTTCCACTTGGGAAGAGGTAGAGCAGATGCCAGCCACCGAAGCCAGTCTCTGGAGGAAAGCCGCGCAGGAGGAGATTGACGCACTGCACAAGAACAAGACCTGGACACTCACAGAATTACCTGCTGGTAAGAAAGCAATTGGGAGCAAATGGGTGTTCAAGGTTAAAAGGGGTTCAGAAGGGGAGGTGCAACGTTACAAAGCAAGACTAGTGGCACAAGGTTTTTCACAGCAATATGGCCACGACTATGACCAAGTCTTTGCTCCGACAGTAAGATACAGTAGCGTAAGATTACTTTTAAGCATCGCAGCATCTAAAGGGATGGAGGTGAAACACATCGATATAGCTACTGCGTTTTTGCATGGGGAAATTTCTGAAGAAATTTACATGAAGCAGCCTAAAGGTTTTATAAAGCCAAATGAGGCACATTTGGTTTGCAAGCTTCAAAAGGGACTGTATGGTTTAAAACAAGCAGCCAGAGCCTGGAACTTGAAATTGCATGGAATGCTGGTGAAACTTGGGTACAAGCAAGGTGAAGCTGACAAGTGTTTGTACACTAAGCAGAGTAATGGACAATTTTCTTATATTCTTGCCTTCGTTGACGACCTTTTAATCGCAACGTCAAATGACAGGGATTATAAAAATGTAGTCCAGCACCTCAACAAGGAAGTGCAAGTGAAGGAATTAGGACCAGTTGAGTATTACCTCGGGATTCAAGTGGAAAGAGAACAGGATGGTTCATTTCTACTTAATCAGAAGCAAAAGATAATTGAACTGTTGGAGAGTATGCAATTGCAGGATGCAAAACCCGTCGACACCCCGATGGCTACAGACTTCTTAAAGAACCAAGAGGATTCGAAGCTGCTGCCAAACAACACAGAGTATCGTTCAGCAATTGGTAAACTTTTGTATTTAGTTACCACGTGCAGACCTGATTTAGCCAATGCAGTAGGGATTCTCAGCAGGAAAGTGAGTAGTCCCACTGAGCATGATTGGGTTGGTGTGAAGAGGGTGGTTCGATATCTTAAGGGTACAATGGATTGTAAATTAAAGTTACCAGCTGTCAGTGACCCTAAGCTCATTGGGTACACTGATGCTGACTGGGCGGGTGATAATTCTGATTATAAATCCACAAGCGGGCATGTCTTTATGTATGGGGGCGGAGCTATCACATGGGGCAGTTATAAACAGAAATGTATAGCTTTATCGTCTACAGAATCGGAATATGTTGCGGCTACAGAAGCGTGCAGAGAGATTTCCTGGCTGGACCAACTCCTAACAGACTTTGGCGTGGAGAGAAAGGAACCTATAAGCCTGCTGGAGGACAACCAAAGCTGTCTAAAGCTGGCGCAGAATGAGAAGTTCCTAGCACGCTCAAAACACATTGGGGTCAGGTACCACTACGTTCGCCAGATGATACAAGATGGACTTGTCGAACTGTCATACTGCTGCACTTCAGAGATGACAGCAGACATCCTAACAAAACCCCTGCCAAGACAGAGTTTCCAGAACCTGCGTGTCAAGCTGGGACTCTTGGGTGGTTGAATAAAGTTGCTTATGTTTTGTTTTGTATGTAATGAATGTTGTGAATTGCCTGAGAAGGGGTTTGTGGGATGGAACACTGGGGCAGACAAGTCACAACAGTTCCTAGAGTGTCCACTAACAGGAACTCACCTGGAGGGACACCTGACTACAGGTCAGTTCCTGTTCCCTCAGACATGCAAATGAGTTGGATTAGACAAAAGCCCTAGCCTGCAATCACTCTCTCTCTTAGCTACTTCCTCCCTCGATGAGGACACATCTTCAGAGAATCTCTAGTTAGCATGGTTCTCACTCTAGGCCTGCAGCCAAGAGTGAGACCAAATGGAGTCTTACTTTACTAAGTAGTCTCTAGATGTATATATACTTGTAACTTTTCTAAGCAAGCCTGCCTTTCTGAGATTATGCTGTAACTCAGGATGAAACTGTAAGTAAACTCTATCTTATTTTATAAACACTGTGTTGTGTATTTCTTTTAAGAGGGACAAAGGGGACCTTTGCCAGGAAGTGTAATATTGAACTATAAAGTGTAATATTGTTATAGAGATTCTAGCGAATCTAACGCACATGCTTTGCTGCGCACAAAAGGGGAATGTCACTCTGCTGATATTGGAAGCTTGCTAACACAAGCTTGGATAGGATCTATCTAATAATATATCCTAATCCACATCCCTAACATTCCCATAAGGGGCCCCTTTACCTTTACCTTTTATTTTACCTATAGAATTTTCAATCCACAGCCGCTCCAACTTGAAGCCAAGGAAGTAATATTGCCTACTAGGTAAAGGGGAACATATTTGTACTGAGGGCTATATTCCTCCTTGATGTGGGTGGTAGATGTTGGCCCCTAGTGGGTATTGCCAGCCCATCAACCAATGCACACTCTAACATGTACACGCAGATTTAGGGTTGCCAGACTCAATAGAGGACAGGACTTCTGTGCCTTTAATTGCCCTGCTCTCTTTTGAGTCTGGAAACCCAAGAGAAACCAGCAGACCCTTTGTTTAATTTCCAAGCAAAGGGTCTGCTGGTTTCTCTTTAAGGTTTCCAGACTCAAAAGAGAGCAGGGCAATTGAAGGCACAGAAGTCCTGTCCTCTATTGAGCCTGGCAACCCTACACAGATTACACCTACAGAGGAACACAGCTGATCTGAGGAGCAATTTGCCCATCCATTGGGAATGGGTCATCTCAAAGCTTTGTTCTTTTATTTTGGGCACTGCCATGAAAACAGTGGGGCAGCAACATTTGCTTGGGAGCTAGGTGAGGTTAGTTCTGGTTAGTTCTGCCCCCCCCCCCCAGATATAGATGCATACCTTAAAAAACCAAGCCTGAGTCAGACAGACAGTGCCTAGGCTTTTAAAAAAAGATAAGCTTTGATAAACCAAAGAGAATTTTAAGAGACCACTTGCTTGCAGCGCCTTTAAAAATGTTGAACATATGGTCGAAACAGAAGTACAAACATGTCATGCGTGTTGTTGTCTTCTTTAAAAACTTTTGTCAGCTCTCATTGCATTATGGAGTGCTACACTGCAGAACACATTTTGCAGTACATTTTAACAGCACTGTTTGTATACCACTTTAAAACGAGAGACATGAACTGCAGCGATCCAACGAGGCCATTGTTACCCATATATGAAATCCAGAGGAATAATTCCATTTTCAGTTCCATTTTCCCAGTCTGAAGAAGCAGGTGTTTAGGGTGGAGGGCATTGGCCACATCCAAATTCACATCTAACCATGGTTCTGGATATCTTCACACATGCATTTTTGTTTTGGCCAAACAGTGGTCATACTATAAAAGGGGGAGCTTGTTCACATAGGAGGTATACTTCCCCGCCCCCATCCAATTGCCTCTAGTGACTGCTGCCAGAGTCATGTCTGGGTCATGTTAGCATAAATGAACCACATAGCTGCCAAGTTTTCCCTTTTCTCACGAGGAAGCCTATTCAGCATGAGGGAAAATCCCTTTAAAAAGGGATAACTTGGCAGCTATGAATGAACCCCATAATGAAGACACAAGACTATAGGCCACAACCTGGATAATTCACATGTCTGATTTGCAGCATCCTTAACTCAATAAATGTTAGCTTCCTTTAAGTTCAGCATGTATCTTTCAATAAAGCTGTGCAATAAGAACAAATACCTATTGCTGCCACATTATTCAGGGGATTCCTCCACCTGGGGCACAGCATCAAGTCAATTAACTTTTAATTTGTGTTGACAAAGTTCTGCCAGCACCATAAGTCTATTATGTGGCAAGATTCTAGGATGATGGGCCAGTCAGGGTCCAGGGGGGCTCACAGTCCCCACCTTCCTTAAGAGAGTAAGCTGGAGAAGCTTATTTATTGAATGTTAATTTTTTAGGCTCATGCAAAAAGGCCTTCAAAATTAAAAACACGAACAGCAGCAACTATCCCCCACGAAAAAACATTTTAGTACCAATTCATCATAATAAACACATCTTTTAATGCAATTTCCCCAGAATATACACATTTTTGCAAAGCAAATATACACATTCATTATATAATGAACTTTGTATTCTATTTTCACTGATATATACGTATTTTTGTACACTTTAAACTAGTATATGCATTCTTTCGAGGGGGTGTGTGTTTTAAGGGCATCGTATGTAAACAACCCTTTTCTTTACCTCTAGATGGAAATTGTGTTTCCTCTCCCTCAAAATATGGCATTCAAGTTCTTTGTTTTCTTGATGTAATATAGGTTTATGAGTACATGTGACTAAAGCTAGGTTTTATTTGACTCGCAATCTGGTGTTTTAATCATGAGACACAGTAACCTTTCAGTTGTTTTGCAGCCGATAATCTATCTCTATACTCCAAGAAGTGGCAAAACCTAAACAGATTACTAGACAGATAGAGAAAGCAGGTAGAAATCACCTATCACGGTGTACAGTGCTTCCCTTTATTCCTCACATCCAAATCTCCACATCCAAAGATGTAGCGATTGCTTCCATTAGTCTAGGGCCTAGTGTGATGCTGTAATGAATAATTCTTGACTTGATTGTGGTCTCACTCATCTATTTCTTTAGGACTCTATATTTTCTCTGTTTGATTGAGTAGCTGTTAAATGGAGAAGTGCTCTGATGGAAACATTTCTTTCCCCTTCTCAAATGCCAGCAGGTAACAAGCTATTTGTCATATGAAGTGCGCACCATCTGTAACCTTCTTGTTAGGTGCCCAAAGAAATTCAGAGTTAGCATGAATTCTTTAGTCAACAAAAGGTGCTCACTGACAAATCATTTCTCAAAGAGAGGAAAACAACTTTGTATCTTGCAGGACCTCCAGTCATTACTCAAGTGCGCATTGGATTTAAAAAATGGTACAGATTGAAAGGACAGCGAGGAAATGACTCACAGCAGCAAAGCAGATGCCGAGGTGTTATGTAAAGCTGCAATCAGGTATTAAAAAGAATGAAGCAATTTAAAATGAGTGCCCCAATCCACATATAGCAATGAGCAACAAGGTGATGTGGTGAATAAGAATCGTCGGGAGCTATAGTGCATGGCGATATGTGTTTGTCACATTAGGCTCTTTTCACTCACATCTCCGACAGAGAAGGACTCATTTTCCTGCTAAGCTGCTCCACATAGGTATATTTTGTGCATAGAAACTACAGTCAAGTGCTCAAGGCTAATTGTATGGGCCTTTCCCACCCAATAATTGTTCTCTCCCTGCAACATAGAAGCAGTCATTTGAAAAATGAAAGTTTTGTACTGTTGGCTCTATTATTTGTAAAAAGGCCCTGAAACTATCCCAGACCCCACCCCCCTTAGTTTTCAGTTTTCTCTGAGATTGATGTGTTAGAGGAGAAGGTGGCAGATTCTAGCTACCATTTTAATTCTCCACAATGCCCCAAATGGATGCTATTTCAGGGGAATTGTGGGGAATTAAAATGAGGGCCAACATACAATGCAGCGAGCCGTTATCGCTGTCAGGCAAGCCTTCCAGGGCCTATCAGCAGAGGAGGGGACCCAATGGAGTGCACTTCGGTCAACAACCCCCCCCCAAAAAAAAAATCCTGCAGCCTGCCCTGATCTGAAATCAGCATTATTATTCTCATATTGGATCCCCACCTCCAGGTGTGTAGCAAGGGGGGTGAGGCACCCCGGGTTCCACTCTAGGGAGGGTGACACTTGGCGCGCCCCCACGAGCGAGCAGCCAGCCACCGCCTGGTAAAAGCCTTGCTCGGCGGCTGGCGGCTCGCTCACTTGCTCGGCACGTGCTTTGCTTCTTCCTGCTGGGGCGGAGGCGAGGGGCGGGCCAGGGAGGGGCGTCAGCGGCGGCCACTGACGCCTCTCCCTGGCCCGCCCCTCACCCAGGAACAAGTTTAATAGATTATTTTATTTCATTTTTCTGTTTGAAGCCGCCCAGAGTGGCTGGTGAAACCCAGCCAGATGGGTGGGGGTATAAATAAATTATTATTATTATTATTGTTATTATTATTAGTAGTAGTATTAAGCAAAGCATGCACCGAGCTGGTGAGCAAGCAAGCTGCAGAGCGAGGCTTTAAAAAAAACCTCGCTCTGCGGCTTGCTGGCGGCACCGCTCTAGCGCTGGGATCCTCTGCTCACGGCTCCACGAGCGGAGGATCCCGGGCGGCAGCATCCCTTTATGGTGCTGAGGTGGTTTGCTGGCGGCTCCGCACTGCGTAGCACACATGTGCGGAGCCGCTGCGTATGGCACATGTGTCGTGCGTGGCAACGCTGTGCATGTGTGCTCCCGGGTCCACGCCCACAGTGCCGCCCCGGGTGCTGGAATGCCTTCGCCCCTACCCACCCCAGGATTTCAAGATCTTCCAATAAATCTTCATTCAATCTCCATCTAAATGTAGTTTGACTTTCTTTTTGAATTTCCATTATCATGGAATTATGATCTGACAATGTTCTGGGATTGATTTCTTTTTTTTTTTTTACTTTGGGCTCCAACTCTTTGGAAATCCATAAAGCATCTATCCTTGAACTGCTGTCATGAACATGAGAATAGAAAGTGAACTGTTTATCAAACAGATGTTTCGCTCTCCAAATGTCAATCAGAATAATAACAATAATTTATTATTTATACACCGCCCATCTGGCTGGGCTTCTCCAGCCACTCTGGGCGGCTTCCAACAGAATATTAAAATCTATTAAACATTAAAAGTTTCCCTAAACTGGGCTGCCTTCAGATGGCTTCTAAAAGTCTGGTAGTTGTTTAAAGTTTGGGCCAAGTCAAAAAAAGGCTTTTGGTAATCTGCCTTCTTTTGTATCCTTTTCCCTAGCTGATCAGAAATAGAAACAGTCTTAACATACTTGTAATATCCCTACCTCACCCCCAAGGATGACTGTTTAAAGAGTTCACTTTGGGGACTAGCAGGTTCACACAGTTGTTGTTGTTTCTTTCTGCCTGCCTTCCTGGCTTGTGTCTGCTCAGCATGCTCCTGCATCTACCATAACCTGAGTGCACATTCCCATCCATACTGTAGTTGGCGCCATTCTGAATATGGTTGTCGTAAATTTCATATGAAATAGTTCGTTCTGTCCCCCTTTGCACGAGTGATTTTTAATTAATTTTAGTTAATTTTCATTTCACTAGTTACAGGTAGGTAGCCGTGTTGGTCTGAGTTGAAGCAAAATTAGCTTCCCCCCCGCAGGACCAATTGCAGTCGTCAGCAGTCGTTAACAGCCATCTACAGGTTTACCACTCCCATCAGCCCATCACCCATTCCCACCCACCCCCACCACCCTCTGTATATACATAAGGGTCTGACTCTTCTGTTTCAAGTGTATCTGAAGAAGTGTGCATGCACACGAAAGCTCATACCAAAATAAAACCTAGTTGGTCTTTAAGGTGCTACTGAAGGAATTTCATTTCACTAATTTCCTTTTTGAGGGAAATGCATGTACATTTTCTGAGATGGTCCATGGGCTGCATTTTAACAATTCCTGTTGTTGTTGTTGTTGTTGTTGTTGTTGTTGTTGTTGTTGTTGTTGTAATGCACCATGCCTTTAGACTTGAGGATTTCCCTTTCCACCCCGCCATACTCCAAAACATGGGAAACTTTTCTTTTGATCAGCAGGCCCTTACGGACTCCTGATAGCTCTGTGGGCTTCTCGGTTTTATTGTTGTTGTTTTTACAAAGAAATTGTTTTGTTTGGTCTTCTGTCATTATGTCCTAAAGGCTCCTTCTCACCATTGCAGCTGCCACAGTGCTTTCCCTGCTTCTAATCCAGACAGCTCTTTCTCTATCTGCTCCCTTCTCAGTAGCCCACATACCTGAGGCCAATTTTGTAGCTTCATCCTGTAGTTAAACCAGCTGTTTTGTAATAACATTTGTTGATTTATTTCAACGAATGGCACAGAAGCCTTTTACATTATCATAACATTTGTTATACAAGAGCCCTAAAGGGTCTGTGCAAATCCATAATATGGGAGACTTCAAAAACAAGAGAAAATCAGCACAAAGTTTTCTTTGCACATAAAAGTTGGCACCAGGAGAGGCAGAAATGTTGGGGAGCAACTCTTCTTGCCCCCCGGCTCCTTTTTGCAAATGGTTTCATTTCAAAAAGCTGCAGCCCTATATCCACTTACCTGGGAATAGAAATTCCGTTGAACTCAGTGGGACTTATTTCCAAGCACACAGCGCAGTGGAAAATCTTTTGCAACTCTCCCTTATTCAGAGAACATGCAGATTGAAAGCTGGGGAAAAAAAAATAAAAATCTATAGAACACGACATATTCCGTCTCTGTCAAATATGCTAAGAGGACCCTGTTTAATATTATTCATATTCCAAAATGACTGTATGGTGGAATATGAAAAAACCCCAATCAATCAATCAATCCATATTTTGTAAGGTACTACTGATAAAAAAAAGTTCTGTTTATGAATTCAGAAGTAATTCTGAGCTGCCAGTTGGAAACTTTTCATTTCCGTACAGTTCATCAAAGGGAAACAACTAACCTTTTGAAATGGAAAAGATTGCCTGAGGCTATTTTTACATTGATCCCCTCCCCCTCCTTTTTCAAGGTACATTGTGTGTGTGTGTGTGTGTGTGTGTGTGTGTGTGATTCTCCATAAGAAGCACTGATTTCTGTGACTAGCTCTTGGTCACATCATAACAGCAGGCTTTGGGCGGAGGCACAAGAGAGGGTCTTCTCAGCAGCTGCACCCAAGCTCTGATGAGGTACATCTAGGTCCCTCTCCAGGGATCTTCTGCCAACAACCAAATACTTTTTTTTTGTTGTTGTTGTTTAGACAAGGCTTTGGCCCATCATGTTGTGTTTCCCCACTACCTAGTGATGGCAGATGTTTTAAGTTGGCTGCTATTTTTTATGCTTTTTGACAGTAGTGAGGTCAGAGGAGATGCAGGCTAGTGAACTTCAGCATTCTGCAGACCATGGCCAACCCAGAGATCCCCCAGCCTCACTGTCCATCTTCCCCCATCTACATGCCAGGAAACATAGCCCTGCTTCCGCCATCACTCCCCCACCTGGTACAACCCAGCTTTGCTGTATTTTATTACTTTGCCACTATTGTTGATAGGAGCTTGGGGTGCCTAATTGTGGAGCAGTGGAATAATACCTAAATAAATAAAGATTTTGCATAGGAAAACCTTTTCTCTCCCTCTTCATTCTCTTTAGGCACTCAGCTGAGCGTAGCCCACTGGGCTTGTAAGCACTTCCTTTAAGTAGCTGCCACCCATTATTGCCTCATGTCATAGCACAGAAATAAGCCTACTGATTTGACTACAGGAATTGCTCAATTTTGCCGTTCTTTGTTTTTCAACGTTTCACTTCTCCTAGCAATACGCTTAAGCTCTGCACCGAACCGGAGGATTTTCCATTGATTAAATGTAATATCCAAATCCAATTCCCACATATTCGGATAAAATATTAGAGAGGTGCCGTCCAAGAAAGTGTCAAGAGCTACACCTTGATCCAAATTAAGCTTGTAATAAGAGCCTTTCCAAACAATAATCTGACTGTGCAGTAATATGCAGTTGTAACTCAATTGTTGCAGATTTGCTTTTCGGCGGCATGCTGTTTGTATACCTATAACCAGAAATGACTCCTTGGATATTTGCCTGTATGGCAAAGTATGGGGGGGGGGACCATTGGAATCTGGTGTCGTCAGCGAAAATGATAAATCCATTCTTGTGTGAAATTAATGTGCAAAGCTAAGGCTGCAATGTGTGCGTGCAGTTATTGAAATCATGGGGTATTGTTTCTGAACTAAGATAGAAAGGTTGGGGCTTCCTTGGAATTTTGCCTGCGACGAATTTCAGATGCTTGCGCTTCTAGCTTTACCCAAGAGATTTACTCCCCTCTGGATATATCCTGTTACTCCTCTTGTTCTTTCTTTGAAGTGAGGCCGTTTTCTTTTTCTTTATGAGAACAGTAAATTCTCCCTTCCTTACAAGCAAGGTGGGAATATTGCAGATACAAGGCTAGGCTAAGAAAGAGATGGGTTAATTGGGATTAGAAGAGGTCAGAACTTGACTAAAGAAACATGGCACACCATTAGGATTCCATAGCTAGATATAATGGGGGAAAGAACTTGACGAGAGTCAGCCCATTGGTAGGTCTAGTTCAGAATTGTCTACACTGACTGAGAGTGGTTCTGCAGAGTTTCAGATAGAGTTTTACATGTAAAGCAGAAGCTCTACTTCTGAACTCTGTCCCTTCCTGCCCAATGCGGTAGGAAGATCCCCAAAAAGGAGTTGCTAAATTTTAATTAATTAATTAAATTTGCATACCGCCTTTCATCCGAATATCATAGGATGGTTGACAATATAAAAAGCACAACGAGAACAAAAAAACAAACAAAAAAGCAAGCTAATAACTCCCCCCTCCCACAAACACATTTAAAAGGCCATAGAATGTTGTTCAGCCAAAGACCTGGTTAAAGAGGAACATTTTCGCCTGGTGCCTAAAGATAAGCAATGAAGGTTGAGAAGCGAGACTCTCTGGGCACAGCATTCCATAAGTGGGGAGACACTGCTGCAAGGCCTGTTCTTGTGTTGCCATCCTCTGGACCTCTTGTGGGAGAAGTCTCAGATGTGTCTGGGTCAATTTATATGGCGAGAGGCGGTCCTTGACGCATTGTGGTCCTGAGCCATTTCAGGTTTGTAGGCCCTTTGAATTGGACCTGGAAAGTAATTGGCAGCCAGTGCAGTTGGGGCCAGGACCTTGCCCTGGTGAGCAACTTGGGTGCTGAATTCTGCACAGCTGAAGTTTCTGAACCATCTTCAGAGGCCTTGTGGTGGTCTCCTAGGTAGTTCTGATACTGTGGCACATTGCAGGGTATAGGCCTTTGACCAAGGGCAATTTAATACAAAACTGTTTACCATGTTTAGAATCTCAGGGTGCTTCTCAGTCCTATAACTCATCCATGTTTAAAATAGCTCTACCAGGAATTAAACTTAAGACCTTAAGCCAGTCATACAGGCCCTCTGCCACTAGCCTTTCCCAACAATATAGGCCCCACTAGTAGAATCTACATGTATACTTTGCACATGCCAGGCTAACTTCAGTATCCAAGGCAATAGAGACTTATTGTTGTCCCGAGAAGCAAATGTAAAAGCTGCTCCACCTGAGCAATGTGGAATGATACAGTAAACTCTTTATTATCATGATTGATAACCATACAAATGTAGTTCATCCCTGAGCATATGCGCCAGATGTTAAATATATTTTGAATAATTGCTAAGAATTTACCATATCAGGGAGCCCTTTTAAAACAACAGGGTGCATACCAGTGATTGGACCAGATTAGCTTCTGGCAACTGCAATGAAAAGCAGTAAAGAACAGAGTATTTGTCAACAAGAGATGCAAATCTATTGCCCTCCCAAATGTGTTTCAACAATTTCTACAAATATATATATATATATATTCATTCTGAGCTCTAGCTTGTCCTTTTATCCTCTGGTTGTCTTCGGTCCCAAAGTCCAGCTTACATCCTGGTTTTTCCTCCCTTCTGTCTTGCTTCTCAGTTCTGCCACCTACTTTGTTCTTCAGTTGTGACTAATGTCCTGATCGCTTCCTAACCTCAGTCAGCTATCTATTGCCCAGTGTCAGGGAGTATGGGCAGGGGTCAGGCTCTGGGGTCTGTAGTGCTTTGCAGGACTGGGGCCTGCCTCAGCTTGTGCTGGAGAGGCAAGGAGTGGTCACTCAGGTGAGGCCACTTAATAACTCACTGCACCTGGTGGCAGGAGCTGGGAGGGATAAAAGCTCAGCATTTCCCTTCAGCTCTTTGCCACAGCAACGCTATCCCTGACTGGTTGCCTCTGGCCTCTTGCTCCTTGGACCCTTGCCTTGCCGACGCCTTGCTCCTTGACTCCCAGACCTTCGCCTCTGCCTTGCTCCTTGACCCTGCGACTGCCTGCTGCTGGACCCTCAACCCTGCACCTGTTACTGCTTCTACACCACCATCTTGCCTCTGGTCCTGACGTCCTCAGCCAGGGCTTGAACCGCCCGCCGACCAGACTGTGACACCCAACAATGATAGAGTGGTGGTGGCCACTTCCTCCACACTATGAGTAATTTTATAAGCCACTTACATTCCACTCCTTTCCCTGAGGGATCTTTTCTCTCAATTAAAAAAAAAGCTGCAAATGCTGTAAACCTTTCTCGTAAAGAAGGCTCGTTGTCAGGCATTCTGAGGAAACTGTTCTCTCCATCATTCCAAGTGTCGGGGAAATGGTATATAAAGAGAGATGAAAAGATAGGTGCGAACACTCTTTCCTTCTATTTATTTTATTTATTAAATTTATATAGCACCCTTCACCCAAAGATCTCACGGCAGTTCTACTGCCATTGCTTCTTCCAGGCAGGTGGCTGGGTTGGTGGCAGCGTGGAAAGAGCTCTTCTCTGGTGGGAATGATTCTTCTCTATCTGACATGGAGAAGAATTTGAGAATCCTGGTTTTTGCCTCATCTTTACAGCAAATATTTTTAGTCACCAGCATCTGCATTTCTACACTAGCAATGAGAAATCTCTCAGAGAGACTGTTATATAGAGTTGGGGAAACTCTTGTCAGCCAGAGGACCACGCTCCCTCATGGAGAAACCTCTGAGGCTTCCATGTCAGTGGTGTTAGGGAGAAAAGGCAAAAGTGGATGGAACCTTAGATGTGATAGTGACCTTTGAACAATAAAGGGATTTTTTCTTCAGCCAGAACTCGCCGGAACTCATTCTGGCACCACTCAGGTGGGCATCATTGCCATTCTATGAGAATGAGGGAGGTGTTCATGGTGAGTTTTTCTAGAAAAAATAGCACTGGCACAGTAGACTACACCCCAGAGCTTCCCACACACATTTATACCATCGTCTACAGCAGGGTTTCCCAACCTTGGGTCCCCTGCTGTTTTGGACTACAACTCCCATCATCCCTAGCTAGCAAGACTAGTGGCCAGGGATGATGGGAATTGTAGTCCGAGAACAGCTGGAGACCAAAGGTTGGGAAACACTGGTCTACAGTATATCCAGGGTACATTCCTGTGAGAAAAAAAGTTATTCTAATGCCCCCAGTGTCCATAGTGGAAATGCAAGAGCACCAACATGCCTGAATATGTCTTATACAAAAGGCTTAGAAGGCTGGGTGCCTTTTTGGGCCATTGGCCAAGAGAGGCAGAGTGGGAAAATGCTTGGCACTGATTGGTGCATTTCTAAGGGGGTCTAAGGGGGTGGGGGTGGGGCAGGACTTCTACCTTCCCTCCAGCCTCTACATTTGCAGCAGCACCCATCCTCCCTACTTGTCTCCCAGTGTGCTTCAGGGTTGTCACTAGGGGGCCACGTAGGAATTTTTCCCAATTAGGAGCCATGCCCCATTTCCTTAGGCAAGGGTGAGTCACCCAATGGCTATAGTTATACAGTTGTTAGTTTTTATCCCATAGTCATCCCCTTCTATTGATTTGAATTTAAGGTCTAAATAAAGGTGTCCCAGTTCAACCCCAGCTTATGTGTCTGCCTCTTTAATGCTATATTCGAGTGGAATAAAAGTTGTCCAAAAAGTGTAACCATTGTGAAATATATTTATCCACCAGATATTTATATTTATCCATCAGATTCTGTTTGCCTTTAAAAAAAAAGTTCCTGCAAGTTATTTTTCCACTCTCTTTATTTTGTAATTAGGTATGGCATTTATTAAAATGCTTTAAAACCCCAATACAGCTTTCTTACCAATATATGCAAGGACATCCATCAGAGAACAGATGGTCTTCTAAATGTGAAACTAAACAGTTCTAGAATGATGACAATCCATTTATCTTAATGTGTACATCCTCCAGCAGATAGCTAAAACAGCAGCAACAGATTTATACCTTGCAAACTGTTTTACATGAAAGTTTTGCGAAAAGCAAAACATAAACAAAAAGCCCTCTCTCCTAAGATAGGAAGACAAATGGAATATGCCTCAGTGGTAGGGTCAGGCCTTTCAATAATGACAAGCAAATTGAACTAAAGCCTCTGCTAAAAGCATGTCCCACATGACAACCTTCAATGTTTGACACTGCACTACACAATTGAAAGCACAGGGTGGGGGAGCAACAAGGTTGTTCTTCATGGGATTTTCACAGCAAGAGACGTTCTCAACTTCCCCAATTGGAAATTTCCAGGATAAGTCAAACTTGTTAATGGTAACAACAGAGTGCCTGGTTTGAAGTGCCAGCAGTTGCCCAGCATCAAGATTCAGACATGTTCTTCCAGTTCCTACAAGGACTATTTGAAACAGCTACAGCAGCAATGGCTTTCATGTGATGTGACCCTATATCTTTCGAGAAGTGGGTTGGAGCTGCAAGCAGGCCAACAACTTCACTATATTGTTTTTGGAATGTGTTAATTTTTTTATTTTTATTTTTGTTCTAAAAAACCAGCCCAGGCATGTGACTGAGGTATACATGGTTTTAAGATTACTGGGTAGTATTCAATGCTCCTCTTACTTAGTGCAGACCTGCTGAAGTTAATGGACATGACTAGCTTAGGCTCATTCATTTCAATCTGTCTACTCTGAGTACGACTTGATTGACTACAACATTACGCATGGGATTCACTTAACTAGCCTGTCAGTTGAAACTTTGTGCTTCTGCCCCTGCTCCTCCCGAAACTAGCTCAGAGGGTCAGAAGAAACTCCCCCTGCCCTGAATATTGCACAGAGGAGTACAGGAGTATTGTTCTGTCTGAAATGCTAGAATGGTTGTACAGTAGAGCATGACACTGAATTCAACCCAAAGATTTTACTTTATATATTGATTGATTGATTGATTGATTTTTAAAAAATGAAGCTTGCCTTTAATGCTTGTTTTTTATTGGCATTTTAAATGAATCTTTTGGAACAGTGGTTCTCAAACCATACTCGATGCAGCACCAGTACTCTGTGAGTTCCATGCAGGTGGTTCTATGTAATTCAAACTGTAATACAATAAAAATGCAATATAAGAAATAAAAGAAATAATTAAAAAGCATGCAGCACCTAGCACAAGACATTACAATTGCTACAACAGGCATCTAGATTCCTCCTTCACTCTCAGCTAATGGCATCCTACACTGGGCTTCTGTTAGGTGTGCAGAATGGAAGCATACTTTGTTTTATCAATAGCTGGATTCTTCAGCTCCTTTCAGGAGCTGTATTTGTGTTTTGGTAGTCTGGGACTTTAGCCAGCTCCTGCATTGCTAGTCCCTTCCTCTCCTCTAGAGCAGTGTTTTCCAAACTTGGGCCTCCAGCTGTTTTTGGACTACAATTCCCATCATCTCTGGCCACTGGTCCTCCTAGCTAGGGATCATGGGAGCTGTAATCCAACAGACCTCCTCAGGATCATCACCTGCATTTCCATGTGGCTCCAGATGCTTTCTATCTGATAGTTCAGGCCCCGCAGCTTGGGGGGGGGAATTACACATCTTTTCTGCCTCCAGGCTCTCCTCCCAAATGGCCCACATCACGGGAGGGGGGGACCTGTGGCCCTCCAGATGTTGCCCAACTGCAATTCCCTCTGGCCCCTCCACACTATGCCACTGGCACCTGCTGGATCAGGCCAATGGCCCAACTAGTCCAGCACCTTGTTCTCACAGTGGCCACTCAGATGGTTGTGGGACCTGAGCACAAGAACACTCTCCCCTCCTGTGCTTTCCAGCAACTGGCATTCAGAATAATTACTTCCTGCAACCAAGGAGGCAGAGCAAAGCCATTATGGCTAATAGCCGCCGACAGCCTTTTCCTCCATGAATTTGTCCAGTCCTATTGTAAAGCCACCAGAGCTTTAAAGGTTATCAATATTAGAGATACGATTTGCAAATCGGCTGGACCGAAGAAGTGTGTGAATTTGTCTCAGGCAGGAAGTAACTCAAGTGCAGTTTCCCCCCCCCCTAAGGTTTCTTTACTAACATTGCCCTTTGGGGTGGGAAATAAATAAATAACGGTCTCTCTCTCTTTCTCGGTATCAAGTAGCTGAGCTGTCTGAAGGTCACCTTCTGAGCAAGTATCGTACATTATGCATAGGACAAAAGAAAATCTGCATCTTGATATTTAGAAATCAACAATTGTGTGAAAACATGTCTGAGCTTTTGGGTCATGTTGACTCATAATCAAGGAAGAAAAATGTGCATTTTCCTATATATATATACAGTATATATATATATATATATATATACAGTATATATATATATATATATATATATATATATATATATATATAAGCATTCTCAAGGTGCAAGATAGGAGTTCACTATCCCCTTCTACACTCGGGATAGCTTGAGTTAAGAGAATATTGTCAGCTTGAAAGGAACCAAGACATCTGAACAGGTTTGTTAAAAGAGAATGAGGGAGACAGGAAGGAGATGTACATGCATAGAATAATGCTGTTTTCTCCACCTTATTGACAAGACAAGGGTGTCTCAAACAATAATGGAAAGTGGGGAGCGCAAAACTGGAGCCTTCAGAGTTGTTTTAGCCTCCCTCCCAGACAGACAGACAATTTTGCCTTCAAGTTTCAGCTACCAGCTTCTATCTCCAAACTGTGTCAAGCTGTTCCTGTGTCTGCTTCTTAACCCTTCTCCAAGTACATTTAAATCCCATGTGTTGCAGCTTTCAATCAAAGTTACACAATTCTACAGTTACAGGGTAACTGTCACTCAAAGACATCTAAGTCTTGGCATTGCTGTCTGTGGTTTACACAAGGGGCAGTAATTTTTTTAACCTATAACACTCACAAAGAACTTCTGGTTTTTGAGACAACAGCTGAACAAGTATGATTCTGAATATCTGTGTTTCTGATTCACATTTTAACCCATACCATAGTGAACTTTGCCAGGTCTTCTGTAATAGTTTGAATATAATCCTTCAACAGAGACTGACAACTTTATCTAAAATAATAATGGATCAATTCCATAACTTCAGTGCACTTTCATTAGAAAGGACATGCTTGTAACCTCCTTGTGACCCAGTCTCTGCTACCTAATAGTGTAAATAATAATAATAATTATTATTTCTTTATTTATACCCCCAACCATCTGTCTGGGTTTCACCAGCCATTCTAGTGGACAGTAAGGTAAAGGTAAAGGGACCCCTGACCATTAGGTCCAGTCGTGACCGACTCTGGGGTTGCGCGCTCATCTCGCATTATTGGCCGAGGGAGCCGGCGTATAGCTTCCAGGTCATGTGGCCAGCATGACAAAGCCACTTCTGGCAAACCAGAGCAGCACACGGAAACGCCGTTTACCTTCCCGCTGTAGCGGTTCCTATTTATCTACTTGCATTTTGACGTGCTTTCGAACTGCTAGGTTGGCAGGAGCTGGGACCAAGCAATGGGAGCTCACCCCGTCACAGGGATTCGAACCGCTGACCTTCTGATCGGCAAGCCCTAGGCTCAGTGGTTTAACCACAGCGCCACCTGGGTCCCTCAGGTGGGTTTCACCAGCCATTCTAGTGGACAGTATTTAGCTCCTATTTTATACCTGAGGGTGAAAGCAGGAAAAGGTGGTGGGTGGATCGTTCAGTAAAAACTGGTTTATTTTCTAGAAGAAAATAACTTTCTAGACCTCATCATTAGAAAAACTGATGGTGTTTTCACAATTCAGGACTTATCCACACTTCCTCTTGTTTTGCTGTTTTCCCCAGGGGGAAAGTGCTCTTTGAACACTAAAGAGCAGAGAAAAGAGCAATTTGGGTTTCCCTTGGATTGTGAGACCCACCATTGGACAGCCAGCTCTGCAGCATTTAGGCTATTGACTGCCCCTGTAAAAAGGCTCCATCATTCTCTAGAAGCATAGGTTGGTCTTCAATTAAGTTTTACTTAGAGTAGAAAGATAAATTAATTGACCTAACTTACTAATGTTCATTAATTTCCCTAGGTCTACTCAAATAACACTCATAAACTATAAGATTGAATTGCCTTTGCATTCAGACAACGGGTTAAAAGTAGAGATGGTGGCAGGTGAACCTCGGAGTGAGCATACTCGTCAACTGCCCCGAAAAAACTGGGGCACCCCATTTTCTCCCACATGAGCACCATGGCCACTGTGGGCATTGGGCTCTCACGCAATTTTAAGCTGAGATCTCACCCTGAAAAAGCACTTTTTTTAGGTCCATGATCCTGCATGGTGTCCCAAAATGTGCGTTTTTGGGTGCTGTGCCAAAAAAAGAAAGAAAGTTATTTTTCCTGGACCACAATCTCACACGCCTTGTATGGGAGTACAGACCCGGAAGGTGGTGTCCCGGTTTGGGGCCACATCGCATTGGAGGGGATGGAGTAAGTAGCAAATGGTACTTTTAGCCTGTCCTGCTCTGCAGGGTTAGAAGTAGCTTGAATCCATTTGTCACAGCATGCATGGCCTTAGATGAGCTAAGGCAACTTTATGCCAATTAGACTATTGTCGAAAGTTTTTTGTCTTGTTTTCTTACTTCAGTAATGTAAGCTGGTTGAGTCTGGGGGGAAATGTTACTTAACTCCTGTTCACAAGTGGGGGTCAGGCCCAAAGGGTGGTTTAATGCATGTTCTCTCAGAATAGTTTGTATTTTACTGTTGCTTCTAATATAGCATAATCCGGTCTCTGCATAGTCAAGAATTTTCTACTGATGCTCAGGGGCTTTGGATCAAGCTCATAATAGCTGAGAAATTTATATGACTAACATCCCAGACTTAATTGAGTACTGTGCAGGAGGCCTTTATCCGTGACTGTAAGCCCCATGGTAAGATTTGATAGTTCCCACTAAATGACATAAGAAAGGAAAAATCACAGTGGAGAAATGTTACAAGAAAGAGAGTTAAATATATGGATCTCTAATATGTGGTTGGGATGCGGGTGGCGCTGTGGGTTAAACCACAGAGCCTAGGGCTTGCCAAGCAAAAGGTCGCGGTTCAAATCCCCGCGACGGGGTGAGCTCCCGTTGCTCAGTTCCTGCTCCTGCCAACCTAGCAGTTTGAAAGCCCATCGAAGTGCAAGTAGATAAATAGGTACCGCTCCGGCAGGAAGGTAAACAGTGTTTCCGTATGCTGCTCTGGTTTGCCAGAAGCGGCTTTGTCATGCTGGCCACATGACCTGGAAGCTGTACGCTGGCTCCCTCAGCCAATAACATGAGATGAGTGCCGCAACCCCAGAGTCGGTCACGACTTGACCTAATGGTCAGGGGTCCCTTTTGTTGTTGTTGTTTAGTCGTTTAGTTGTGTCCGACTCTTCGTGACCCCATGGACCAGAGCACGCCAGGCACTCCTGTCTTGCACTGCCTCCCGCAGTTTGGTCAGACTCATGTTGGTAGCTCCGAGAACACTGTCCAACCATCTCATGCTCCTTCGTCGCCTTCTCCTTGTGCCCTCCATCTTTCCCAACATCAGGGTCTTTTCCAGGGAGTCCCTTTACCTTTACCTTAATCTGTGGTTGCATCAACACCATAAATTTAAGGCATGTGACTTCTCCCCAAGAATCCTGGGATTTGTAGTTTCTTAAAGGTTTGGGGAATTGTAACGCTGTGCAGCGTAAACGACAGTACCCAGGATTCCTTGAGGGAAGCCATGTGTAGATCTAACTATAGGCTCCTTGAAATGTGTGATATAGGGTGCTACCATAGAGCATTTTATTATGGACTTGACGCTGCTCCTGCAAGCAGATTTTTGAAGATCCACAAGAAGTAATAATAATACCGGTGTCCCCTGTGGCATTTCCGAGGCTCCATGCCCAGTGTGGCTGAACCAGTCCATCTCTGCCAGCAACATAACTCTGAAGCGTAACACAGCCAAATAAAACTCTTTTTGCTTTTTGCTTAACAAAAAGTAACCCCTCCGTAGACTTCAGTAGTTATTTTGCTTAAGGAAGTGACTCAGAAGTGGTCTTACAGAAGCTGAGGCTGTAAGTTACACCATGAAAGCAAGCAACACCTACCTCAGTGGTACTTGGCGTCACAAGGATGCCAAAAAAAGGCCAGATGACCGAACCAATTTTAGTAAGTCAGGTTGGTACCAAGCAAAAGCTGTTTTTCATTATTTTGTTTCCCCAATAGGATTTTTTAAGCTATTACACTTGGAGCCCCCATACATCAGAAAAGATAAAATCAAAAGGCAGCATTTTAATGTAGAAATTATGTCTAAGCAGTTAAAGGAGTTTTCAAAGCTGAGGCTTGAAGCCCGCCGTACTACTAGGTCAAAGTTCAGTTAGGAATGTGGATTAGATTATTCATTTTCTCTTCTCAGCTAGCTGCAGGGCTAAGATAAATTTCTAAATTATATACTTGCACATTTCAGGTTGAGGAACATGCGCTACATTCTTCACCACCCCATGTGATCAGTTACTAGAATCACTATTGGGAGATTCCTTTTATTATAAATATTAATCTATATACATGTGCATGCACACGTTTGTGTGTGTGTGTGTGTGTGTGTGTGTGTGTGTGTCCGTCTGTGTGTGTGTTTAAGAAAAGCAATCAATGAAATTTTCACTTGATGTTATTAAGAGTTTTCAACAACTAATTACTGCAGGAATGCAAATGTAGTGAAACCCAATTAAATTAATATCAGATATCTGAATAAAGCTGTAAAACAAATACATGTACTTTGCAGCCGACTGTGTACATTCCATGGTTGTAGTGGAACCTGTTCAAACAAATAAGTGATAGAGGCACAATACGAATCAGACAAATATATCACACAAGTACTGGTTGGGAAGTATAACAGTGATTAGGCTTTTCAGTGGATAAATAGGATTTGATTGGTACTTTGCTAGAGGACAAAATCTTCTAATTAATGCTGCAGTATTTCAAACCTGTTAGAGATTCCCTGTATATCAAAGCATTGTAAGTGGTGCCCTGTATTTCATGATGAAGAAAAATATATATTAAAGTGATGATGTAATAAGGTGTGTGTGTGTGTGTGTGTGTGTGTGTGTGTGTGTGTTTCTCTATGAAAAAAACTGGGGTTGATCTTAAAGAGCACTGAATGAATGATTGGGAGAGGGGGAATATATCTGACCTGATTACTTCAAAGCATATGATCAGAAAAATCTCTACTACAGATATTAACTAGGCAGATTCCATTGATCTACAGTAAAGCTTTGTCAATGAAAGCTTCCCAACACCCTCAAATTGATTCTCCATCTTGCCTTCTCATTCTTTCGACAGCACACAGCAGGAAGCTGTGTCAACATGTGGAAAACAGGATCTAGCTGTAGGCAGGGGTATGAACCAAAAAGATACTGATTAAAGCAAAAAACAGAGCGCTGCTAGAATTTGATCTTAAAATTATTGATCTTGTCAATCAGTTATGGACCCAGAATGTCTCTTTAAGTCCACAGCCGCTTTAAGATTGCCACCCAAATGCTCAGCAAAGAGCAGAATAATCTGCATGATAAAAAAGGAGCCATTTAAGTATATAGTAGCAAAGAAATGTTCATTTTACAAAGCTCATAGCTGCATGAAACAAGTGAAATTAACTGGGTATGCCTGAGGAATTTTACCTTGACGAATCCCTATATGAAATACCCTTATCCACACCTCTTGGCATGGGTGGATTTTGGTAATATGGCGCCCTGAGTGAGGATGAAAATTGGTACAGTTGTGTACAGTTTTGGCTCTTTGCAGTGCGTACCCATATAAAAAAGAGGTGTTGTTGTTAACCCTATGGTTAAAAAATCAAGGACTCACCAGAGGGCCTTCTCAGCACTAGCACCCTGGCTATGAAAGATTCTCCTCTTTGAGCTTTGGTTAGCTGCTTTTCTATTTGTTCTTCAGGGCAAACTGAAGGCTACTTTCTGTTATCAAGCCTTGTACTGTATAATATTATGCCCAGACTGAAGAACTGTAATAGTTTTTCATGGATTCTGGTTTTGAAGCTGCATTTATTTGTTTGTTTGACCTACCCTGAGATCACATATGATGAGGGGTAAGAATATACATAAGGCAAAGGTAAAGGACCCCTGGATGGTTAAGTCCAGTCAAATTTGACTATGGCGTGCGACGCTCATCTCTGGTTTCAGGCTGAGGGAGCCGGCGTTTGTCTGCAGACAGCATTTCCAGGTCATGTGGCCAGCATGACTAAACCGCTTCAGGTGCATGGGACACTGTGATGAGTGCCAGAGCGGACAGAAACACCATCCTGCCATAGCGGTACCTATTTATCTACTTGTGCTGGTATGCTTTTGAACTGTTAGGTTGGCAGGAGCTGGGACAAGGCAATGGGAGCTCAACCCGTTGCACAGATTCAAATTGCTGACCTTACGATTGGCAAGCCCAAGAGGCTTGGTGGTTTAGACCACAGGGCCACCCACATCCCTACATGAGTGCACATACATCAGATTAATGTGGAGATGAAACAGTGCAGAAATATGGGTGAAAACATATTAACATCAGCTGCATTCAGGTGTGGGGCTTATTGGGTTAGTTTTAATGCCAGTGCTTCTGTCCCGATTCTTAATGTTCATTTTATGCTGCAGTACCTGTTGCAGTTAGGGATGTGGGTGGTGCTGTAGTCTAAACCACAGAGCCTAGGGATTGTCGACCGGAAGGTCGGCGGTTCGAATCCCTGCAACGGGGTGAGCTCCCGTTGTTTGGTCCCAGCTCCTGCCCACCTAGCAGTTTGAAAGCACGTCAAGTGAAGTAGATAAATAGGTAGGTAAACGGCATTTCCATGTGCTGCTCTGGTTCGCCAGAAGCGGCTTAGTCATGCTGGCCACATTACCTGGAAGCTGTCTGTGGACAAATGCCGACTCCCTCGGCCTATAGAGCGGGATGAGCGCACAACCCCAGAGTCGTCCCTGACTGGACCTAACGGTCAGGGGTACCTTTAGCATTTTACCTGTTGCAGGTAACATTAACAGGTAAGGAAATGTCCAGAAGAAGGAATAAAATGTCGTCTGGATGCAGGCATAGATTCACCCAGTGCTTTTTTTTCTGGGGGGACACAGGGTCATAGCTGCCAAGTTATCCCTTTTTTTAAGGGATTTTCCCTTATGCTGAATAGGCTTCCTCGCAAGAAAAGGGAAAACTTGGCAGCTATGCACAGGGTAAGCATACCGCTAAATATTTTGTGAATCTTTGTACTTCTGTCCATTTACTGTATTTATTTTTCCTGATTTGAACTATAAAATGGTGATTTTCTTGAGTCAGAATGAGAGTACGCCTAAACATTTTTTTTAAAGAAAAAAAAAGCACTGGATTCACCCATTCCTGAGAGCTGGAGTGGCTAGCATGGTTGGGAAGCTCTTCTGAAACACCCTTCCAACGCTGGTGTTGCTGCTGCTTACCTCAATGGCATGCCCATTCTGTCCTGATCTGCCTTGCCCCCTGCACTGCCCAGTAAGTATCAGTGATGCTGGTATTAGAAGGGTGACCGCATGGTATTAGGCCACCACACCAGCCACTCTGGTCCTAAACGTAGTTGGTTCCCTGAAAGTACTTCCAGTATTTGCTTGCCAACAATTCTTTCGTCTTAAGCAATGGCTTATTTTCAGCAATGATGTCGACTTAATAAAAAATAAAGGCATCCTTTTCCTGAAGTTGTGCAAAACCATGATTCTTTTGCAGTCAACTTCTGCATTGATTCATGTGATCTTGTTTTCTATTTTACATAGTTTTATTGAATTTGCAACAGCAACACCCTTCTGCCTGCTTAAGGATAAGTGCCAACATCAAATTACATCACCGTAGGAGGAAATTGTGTGTGCATGTGCATGTGTGTAATTTGACAAAAGGGCTTGAACTGTATATTCAACTGTAATATAAATGGCAAAAAACTAGAGTCTACATATGAGATGATATATAAGCATTTTAAAGGGAAATTAGTATCGCACATGGGAGTTTCACAGTGAATCAGTGCTTATTTACTACAGGTGCTGTAGCCGTTGCTAATGTATTCTTTTTAAACTCCATGACCGAGGAAAGGTATGGCTGCTGGTTAACTTCATTAAGTGTATTCAGAAAGGGAAATAGGTCAGTATATACGAAGTTGCATTGAACACAAGTTGCTCTTAGTAAGCCTATGCAAACCTATTCCCCCACCACCACACATGTGCACATATTATGAAGACATTTCAAGCCCAAATCCACCCATGTATTTAAAATATTAACTTATATTTGTTTTTATGTATTATGTCTCTTATCTATAACTAAACAAATGTTTGTTGAGTGTGTTTGAAATGCTTTTCACCGAGCTTCTGATTTTTATCAGAAAGTACAGTTCAAATTTTTGGAAGCTGACGACATGGCTTTGAGAACACCAGATGAGCATCAGAGAGCTACACTTTGTTCCAGTTAGTTTATTGGTTGAGAGGAAACGTTAAAAATTGACTCAAAGGCCACTAGAATGTTGTAATGAAATGGTCCACACTGGTACAGTCCAGTGGAAGATTGTGTTTGAAGGTTGGTTTTTCACTTTCAAAACAGCTTCATGAGAATTTTTGTTGTTGTTGTTGTTGTTAGAAACCAGAATAAAATGCCAGGGAGATTCAGAACATAACAAGAATTCCTTTATCATGTGCATTTAGCAGAAATGGAGAGGCACATTTTGCAGGGGGCGGAATGCCCTACACAAAATGTAGATTTGTTGTATCCCTTTGTAATTGTGTGTTGGATTGTGAAGGGTGAATTTTGGCAGAAGAGGAGATGTGTGGCCATTGCCCAAGGATTCCAGGTGAACGTTTCCACTTCTGGATCCAGTCACATGCAGTTCACGTGGGGCAGTTTGTGGCTGATATTGCAGATCTCCTTTCTCCTCAACTAAGCATGCCAGCTAGAGCTTGTTCATGGCAAAGGCCTTAATGAACAGTGCAAGATTCACAAGAATGAATTTCCTTTTGCTCTTCGATCACCCACACAAATCAGTTTGGCTACATGGCATCATTAGGCCATCATGATCAATATGTGATGCTAGTTTTCCCTAATGGTTAGAGAAAACATGTTTCAGGTTCAAAAGTATTTAGAAAGAAGGCTCCCCCAAGGGAGAAAGGCTCCCCCAAGGGTGAAAGGTCAGGAAGTAGGAGCTTTCTCAAGGACCCTGTCAGCTTCCTCCTACTTCAACCCCTCCCAGGGCAAATTTGTACTGAAAATGACATGGAAACACAGTGCAATCCACTACTTCCCCTCCTTTTAGATTGTTTGAATCCAGAGAAAATTGAGGGCAGGATTAAATACACTGTAAATGCTAATAGAAGTGGCATACACCCTCACAATCTTTTATTGCAGGGTATGTCTAGGTACCGTATTTCCTGGTGTGTCTGGATGTTTCAAATGAAATCGCTCCCATTTGTATTGTGCTCCTCTAAGCTCCCTGCCCCTGTACCACCATTCTTCAAGCTGCTATCATCCGAGAGTGAGAGCATTAACTAAAGCAACCTTTACAAATTTAAAATATTAAAATGGGCACTCTTGCAATGGGGAATAGAAATGAAGGCGACAAAGAGACAGTTCAACGGTCATCTCAATTTTGCTGCATTAAATAGTGTGCAACTAAGAAACATTTTCAATAGTACTGATTATGGTAGGAGAGATTTAAGCATGAGCTAATTTCCCCATTGATGAAATGAATGGGGCTCAAAAGTGCTTAACTTTGGGCTGGATAACACCCAGGATTTCTATCACAGCAGTGAAATGTTAGCGGAGTCTTTTGTCTGTCTGCCACATCTTTTAACAAGGTCAGTGCGATTTTCCTGGGTAAGAAACAATTGATTTGAAGATCTGGCCTAATTCCCCAGGCCACCTTGCTATTTTAAATTTCAGAAGAAGGAAATGTTTTGATTATTGTTAAATTGGAGATGTGTGGGAGCTTAGTTCCTTAACGCAAGAGGAAAAGAACATAGTATATTTTCCTTTACATTTCTGTCAGTAAAATCAATCATCAAATGATTAGAAATACTTTTAGCTTTTTTATGGTGGGAAGTGGCTTTTTTGCTTATTTCCCTTAACTTTCTGCATTAGTTATTTCTGTATTTTCCTGGATCGCCATCAGCTTTTTGTTTTTTTTAGTGGTTGATGAACTAGTTAACATTCTAGGATGTAAATACTCCTTCCGTCACTAGCAGAGTCTCTATCAGGTGTTTGCTGACTAGCTCCAGAAACACAAGTTTGGGAAGAAGTTTCATTATTTGGCTTTATCATTATTATTACTCCCCCACTAAATAATGCACTTTAAACCAATATTTGCCACCGCCCACAGTAGCCTACTTAACTCTTTAGGTTCAGGAATAAATAGGCATTCATCTCCTTTTAAGTGGATATCTTAGTCCATACTGCTATGAACAAAGACATTTTGGGAACTTTTTTTTGTTTTAGCAAAGGTATTACATAACTGTGGACTTCAATTTTTTTTTCTTATGGATCAACAAGGTACTAGGTAAACTTCACTATTTGGTTTCAATTGATTGCCATGTTTTTCTTTATTTTGCCTTAGCAAACAAGGACGGCAAACAGAAGACAGAATTGTGATTCAATATCACCTCAACCAATAGGAGAACTGGGCCAAAACTAACAGAATGCATTTCCATAGGACAAATGACAAGTTTTGCACCTGGGCAAGAATAGCCAGCTGCACAAATATAAGATGGGTGACACCTGGCTCGCCAGCATAGCTGCCAAGTTTTCCCTTTTCTCACAAGGAAGCCTATTCAGCATAAGGGAATTTCCCTTAAAAAAAGGGATAACTTGGCAGCTATGCTCGCCAGTAGTACATGTGAAAAGAATCTAGGGGTCTTAGTGGACCACAAGCTTAACATGAGTTAGCAGTGTGATGTGGCAGTGAAAAATTAGCTGCAGCAAAGGATTGATGAACAGGCCATAGAACTAGAAACTGGAACTTGTTCTCACTATGGTTTGTTGATGAATCGCTTCTTCGACTTGTGACAATGATGCTTCCATTATTATATGTATTTTTGGCTTCTGCGAAAAGGTTCGTATTTCCTGCTACATATCTGCAGATGAATATATTAGGGAGAACTCACATCATAACTTTTATCTGCACAAGAACTATTACAAAAGGAGTGTGGGAGCCAAGAGAGATGTGGGTTACAAAAGAGCAGCTGTTTGCTATCAGTCGGGGGGGGGGGAGAGAGAGAATAGGATGAAAGGTTATACAGAGAGTCCAGGGTGCTAACATAATGTCTGTTGGATCACAGTTTGCCTCTCTTTTCTTTTCCGTTAAATCCCCACAGGAAAACTTGCTTCTCACAGGAAAACTATAGGCAATCCCTGAGCTCAGAAAGGCTCTGGTTAATTCCTGTCATCACTGAAGGTGGACGCCATCAGAAAGCGTCAAGGGGCTCCAGCACCTTGTCCATACAGTTCCCCTCGGAGTGTGAATCATTTGAGCATACACTGTATACCAGTTGAATAAAAAAGTTCAACTGTTGTGCCACAGAGAAAAAAATAAAACCACCACCATCTTCTTTTACACACACACACACACACACCATTCTTAAGTACAGAAATCGGTCCTGAAAACACGTCACTGGACAAATGTATACAAATCTGACATGTCTATTGCTGCCTCAATATATTTGGACATCTCAGCTCTGTTTCCTCATCCAAGAATAGCAGTGCAGTGCACACAGCATTGGACATTTTGTCTTAATAAAAACAAGAGGAAGCAGTTGATGAGGCTTTGTTTTAGACAAATCTCAGCTTTCTAATCCAGGCTACTTAATGATATCCATTTGGTTTTCTAGTTTGTTAGTGGAAATAAGAAGTGATATTTATATTGGGTATTCAGCTGTGAGAAAGAAACCCCCCCTATACCCAGCCAACTTCAAGAATTCTGGTTGATATTAGCTGAGCTGGGCTGAAGTCTATCTAGAACCTTCTGTGGCAGTTGAATTACTTAGACCAGGGAGCCAAACCTAGGCATTGTTGTTGTTGTTGTTGTTGTTGTCATTACCACCACCACCGCCACCATTATTTCTTACCCACCCCTCACCATAAGGTCTCAAGGCAGATAACAGCAATGAAAAAGATTACAATATTCAAAACACCTTAAAAGAAATGGCAGTTAAAAGAATATGGTGGGTTGTAAAAAAAGTTGTCAAAGGCCAGGATAAAGAGATATGTCTTCAACATACAACATGAACTACACAATGTTGGTGCCAGGTGCCCCTGTGTGGGGAATGAATTCCATGACTTAGGGCTACTACAAAGAAAGCCCTCTCCCCGGCTGCCTACCCCCAAACTTCTGAGGGTGGTGGATCTACCAAGAGAGCCCCCCCCCTTTCTGGTGACCTTAACACCTGAGAGGGTCTATGTGGAATGACTGATGGATTTAGAAGTTACAGTATGTCACACATGGGCACATGCCTACTATGTGCCTGAAATGGAGATAACATCTTGTTGTGATATCAAGCAGCATTATCATCCTGTCAAATGGTACAGAAAAGTACAGAATTGTTCTAAAAAATTTTTTAGATCTGTCAAGTATAAGCTTTCATTAAACATGTGTGGGTTCCTTTGTTTTTTTATCTGTTCTCACACCCTGTACTTTTTAAACCTGTCATTATGTCAAATATATTTGGGACCTTCTTTTGGTGTTTTATGAAACTATTTCCTTTCGCAGATGTGTCACAGTTTAATATTAAATGAAATCATATTCATGTCACCCGGCAGTTCTGTCTCAGGTTCAAAAGCTAAATTAAGTTGGAATCAATGTTGGATGGATAATCCAAGACTATGATCCAGCAACTGTCTCGACATTATTGCAGAACATAACTAGAAAGGAAATAAGGGATCTGTGCCAGATTATAGTCTGGGCTCCCAAATATGTTTAATCTGCAAACCACACTATATGTTTTTTTGTCAATATCCCCGCATAAATATTATGCTGCTAAATATTATGTCCAACCTCCTTTCTCTTTTCCAAAATATAATTCTGCAGTTCATCTGTTTTAAAGCTTTTACTGTGGAAAAGAGACACAGTGATAGCTTATGCTAACACCTTCCATGTCTGAGCTAAATAGATTTTTTACAGACTTCCAGAGTAGAAGTACAATATGCACACTTTTTTCATGCTGGTGAGCTTTCACATTGAATCATATCATTTCATAAAATCACAGTCCATATGTGATGCAAAGCTGTAGTCTTACTCAGCATATTAGTTCGCCCAGCACCAGAGCATGACAAAAAAGGGACATATCTAAAGCTAAAGAGAGCGTCATATCGGAGCATAACATTTGTGATCTTACTTGCCATGCCTGATATTTCAATTAAATTGGCCGCAAAAGTCTTATAGGAAAATCATTAGTGTGTTGTTGTTTTGCATACCAAAAAGAAACAAGCAGAACTGGAGAAGTGATGAGGACAGGCAACATTAATTTAATCTTAAAGAGATCCATGCAGCCCAAATAGTTGACTTTGAGTGCTGTGTAGCAGTTGGAAAATAAAAGCTTTTGTTTTCCTTCCTGTATTCTGCCTCTGTGCGGTGTTTTTTTTTTAAAAGCCAGCTATATTGATGATCCCTAGGCACAAGCTCGAAATGTTGATAATCACTTCTGTTGAAAATTAGTACAGCTGAGACACAGTCCACTGATCCAGAATCACACCCTCTGTATCTGAAGTCAGCCCTCTGTTTCTGTGGAGAGCTCGTCTCGCTCTCCAACAGATGATGGCTGCCCTCTAGTGACATAGATATTTCTTCTAGCAAAGGGAAAAAACATAGGCATGCACACATTTGCTTACCAGGGACTCTCTTGAAGATCAATAAGGAAACAAGAATGTTGACGGTATCAGGAATTCATGTGCTACAAAACAGGGAACTCATAATCCTTAGGAAATGTATCAAACCAAAGAGTCAGATGTATTGTTCCATGTCACTGAAATGTTCTAAACCCATTTTCTGTTTAATTAAAAGCTTTCCCATTGTGCCAGAATTTGACAGTTCCCTTGTCATCAAAACATATTGTGGCTGTAACAGTAAAATAAGATTTAGGCTTCGTTCTGAAGGGGGGAGGGAGCTGGAATTCTCTCTCTCTCTCTCTCTCTCTCTCTCTCTCTCTCTCTCTCTCTCTCTCTGTGTGTGTGTGTGTGTGTGTGTGTGTTAACAATTAACAATGTTACAGCATTGCAAATGGGCCACTAATGGGCAGCACTTTCATTTCGCAATTACATCAAACGGGTAAACACTGTGTTATCTGTCATACAACAACAATCCTAAAACATTGTCATGTGCAATATATAGAAAAAGCTGAGTGTTGCATTTGCCCAGAAAAGTGTTTTATTGTGGGTGTGTTCTGCAACGTGTTCTTGAAGCAATAATAGTGCATTAGCGGCAGATTTATTTGCTTTAGTTTGTTCTGAAATGCTTCTCCAGTGCTACCACATTATTGCTGTCCGGAGGGGCTCTGTAGTACAGCAACAGCAGGGCAAAAAGAACCAGAACATTTGCAGTATTAAAGTTTATGGGATTTAAGTAGGAAATTACGAGATATGCACTGATTGGAAGTCCCAAAAGCTTTGCTGAGGCAAAGTGGCATCACATGAAGTTTAAAAAGATGTCAGGGGGGGGGCTGTTTTTGCTTGGATTTGTACAAAATACACAATAACCATCTGGGAGAGCAATTCAACACTGGACTGGCAGGGGAGTGGAATAGGTTGGAGGTGTGCCTCTGCTCAGCTCTCTAGGTTCCCCACCAGCAATCCTATTTCTAAGGGATAAGTGCCCCAAGTACATGTATAGTAAAAATTTAAATGTATCATATTTATTAATTTAATATATCTGTAACCCACCCTTCATCAGCTGATCTGAGAGTGGATTATAGCATAAGCAACTACCCCAGTTAAAATGATATAGATAAAAACTGCATCCAATTAAAAACAAAGATAAAGCAGAATAAAGTGATTCTTTTTCATCCCCTTAGGAGAAGGTTGCATTCGACTAAGTCCTACTCAAAGTAGACATGACCAAAGTTAATCATATCTATCAGTTTCAATGGCTCTACTCTGGAGTATGGCTGGTATTGAGTACCACACGTTGTTTCTTCTTGTACGTTTGCTAATGTTTCACTCTGGTCTATTTAGCTGAAGTGTTATATCTCCAAGTGTTTTCCCTGCAAATCTAATAGCTCACTCCCTGGATCATCACCTTGCCTTGGTGAGTATGACCTTTGTGAGCGAAGCCTTCGGGAGTCTTATAGTCCCAGCAGCATCACCCAAGGTGGTAAGGTCAAAGGGGTGGAGCTAGACAAAGAATGATCCAGGAAGTCCTCAACAGCAGAACAGGTGGAAGATAACAAGTGATATTTTACAACAGCTGTGAAGGCGGATGAAGGCTGCAGCAGATAAGAATCTACCAGTCGTCATGACTACTCATGCCATCGGAACAGAGCCTTACTGCGAAGACTGTGCATTGGTCAGCGTGCGCTGATCTACACACATAAAAAAATTCACGTACAAGCATCTTCCAAAAATCCACCCCAACCCAAAAAAGCCCCATGGCAATCGGCAAATGGTAACAGGGCCAGGACCGTGAAATCTGGAAGCCCCTAGTCATGAACTGGCCCTTGGGTGGCGGATACAGATTCAGTCATTCTGACTCAAGGAATGAGGCCGTTGTGTAGCTCAACAACTGTATCCATGACTGAGCAGTCAGTCCTATTCATCATCAATCAATCAATATACTTTATTCGACGGATAGTCAGAAACAAAAAAACATTTCTCAATACAAAGATAAACATATAAAACTGAAGGCATCAGAAGTCAGTCCTATTTAGGATCCACTAGGCTCACCCCAAATAGGGGGAGGGGCTAGAAAAGGTGCCCTAAACATAGTCTGCCTCCCTTTTCCCTGACTGGATTACCGTGCCCAGTGGGGTCACTACCCATGGTTGTAAAAGACAATAGAACTTTGGAACATGGATATACAGATTTTGTTGGATAACACAGATAATGAGTATCCGGAACGCAGGACTACCATCATTGCAAGAGAGTTGTTTTAACTTCGATGTTGCAGTGCTTCAAGAAACTTGAAGAACAGGAGAGGGACAACTGCAGGAAGTAAAAGGAGGCTACACATTCTTCTGGAAAAGTCTACCTGAACAAGAATGTCAGATACATGGAGTAGGCTTTGCTATCATAAACGATCTTGTGAAGCTCTTATCAGAAGTACCTTCTGGCATTAATGAGTGACTTTCAACCCTTCAAATAAAACTCACCAAAACCCAACAGGCTACTATTCTAAGTGCTTATTCACCAACACTGGATACCAATGAAGACATTAAAGAAAATTTTTATTCTCAGCTAGATGCCATCCTATCAGAGATGCCTAAGGAGGATAAGGGTGATTTTAATGCAAGAGTTGGGCAAGATTTGATCTGTGGTTTGGGGCTATTGGGAAAGAAGGAATTGGCAACAGCAACCAGAATGGAATCTTACTGCAGCACACAACCTTGTTATTACCAACAAACTTTTTTGACAAAAAATTAAATTTAAAACATCATGTAGGCACCCTCAGTCAAACCACTGGCACCTCTTAAGACTATATAATTGCCATGATGTGCTCCTTACCAGAGCTATGACAAGTGCTGACGACTGCTGGACAGATCACCGATTCATACATTCCATGATGGCTATCAAGATTATATCTCAATGCAGGTATCCTGATGGGATACCTGCTGAATTCTTCAAAGTGGATGGAATTGAACTTGCACAACAACTTCACAAGCTCATTGGAAAAAAAAATCTGAGCGAGAGCTCCAATTGGAGAACAGCTTTTACGAAAGGTGTCATGGACTTTGAAGACGCTCAAACTCAGAACGAAAGAAAGAAACATGCTAAGAGGAAGGCACGTTTGGCAAGCCCTCACAATGATCAACTCCTGCCCAGAAACCTATGTCCCCCACTGTGGAAGGATGTGTGGATCCAGAATTGGCCTCCACAGTCACTTACAGACATACCGTTAAGACTGTGTTTGTAGAAGCGATTCTTACTTGGCTATGAGTGATCGCCAAAGAAGAAAAAGAATAGTTCCTCCAGATATGTGGTTAAAAATGACTGTGTGCACTCCATTAATACCTTTGGATCCAAAATGCCCTTTATTTGGGTTCTTTCCCATGCCATAGAGTTTCAGCAGCACCGTGGCTATTGCATGAAGACTTTTAGGAAACATTAGCAAAGGTTTTATTCCAACAATCATCACAAACTGGCTTGTGTTTACAGTTGTAGAATGTGCTCTTCATGATTTCCTGCAATGAACGACTTCTTGAATATCCATAGGCAGAGCAGTGGGGGGGGGAGGTGACCTTTCCTTCAGACCCTAGTTAATGAAACACCTTTCCTGCGAAGGGTTCAACCTCCTGAAAGTTGACACAAAGTTGTGTTACCTTCTCTAACTGCTCAGTGACTGCACTGAATGCCAAGTCCCCTCCTTTCTATGTATGGGGAGGGGAAATCCAGGTTTGACCTCAACCTGTTGCTGATAAATGTCTAACGTGCACAGCATTTGCATTTCTAGAGGCTGCACATTCTTACTACAATAAATAATTCTTCATTCTTACTATGACAGGATTAAGGAGGGGGGATAAATTTGGTTTGGTTATGATTTTAATGTGAACCTACCTGATTTGCACTGAAACTATATGTGAACCAAAGCACAGTTTTGGAATTTGCACTTCTCTGAATTTTGTGGTGCAGTTTGCAGCCAAATAATGGGTACATATATTAGGGGAAAATGTACATTAAAATACATATATTTATGAAAATAGCATATAAAATGCATTATGTTAGAGAATACTGCTTGCAGGAGAAGTTGTCTCTTAGATTAAGGTCTAAATTGGGGCAGGGGACCCTCAAGTGATGTAGTACTACCCAAAATTCATATTCTGAACCATGGATTTATGAACTTAACCCATGTCACAGCTTGGTGTACCTTCTTACTTTTTCTGAAGGAATTTGCTCTGTTTCAGGTTTGCTTTTGCTATTGTAAGGAATAATCCCATTTCTGCGCACAGTTGGGCTTTGACAGCATCTCAAGCTTCCAAATAGGTTTGCTATCCACCAAGATCTTATTTCTACTTTCTGAACTTGCCCCCCCTTCATAAAGCTGGATAATTTCACAGTGTTTTGTTTATATTCAAAGTAATTATGATATTGTATCTTAACTTCAGTTGTGAAACAAACACAGTAACAAACAAAAAAACCACAATAACTATCTCAGCTTGAAACAATTTGGATTCTTAAGTAGAAAACTGGGGAATATAACTTTCATCAGATGCACTTGCTGCACGATATTGCTCTGAATAACTTGCCTCGACCTCGTGGTTTGCATGTTTTTGCTGTTTGTACGATGAATGTCACTGTGGCTGTGAATGTATTACCCCAAAACAGACTCAGAAGTTGCAACAAGGACCATTTACATAAATGTTCTGAACCAGTTTTTTTTTTTTTTTTGTAAAACCAGCTTGCATTAGGATATGTGCTTTCAGTTTAAAATAGCAATGCAGACGGATGTTTGAAAAAATGGACAGATATGTGGAAAATGGGTTTATTAATGGCTACTTTTCACGATGGGGAACCCCTGTGATGTGAAGCGCTTTGCATTGTTGAATAACTGTGTGTCCAATCCATCTACTTTTCCAGTATCAACTCAGCAAGGGTTGCCACAGAACATTCCTTGCAATGCAAGGCAAATCTTGGCACAATGGGTCAATACGCCTGCTTGTTAACCAAAAGGTTGGTGATTTGAGCAGTGTTGCATATGATCTGGCATGGTAGAGCTGGAAAGAGATAAGGGAAGAGAACTTAAGCCTCCCATATTTGTATTTATTTGTGTAGTGAACTGGCATGTTGCCTGCACATCCACTGGAAGGGAGAATATTTTTTTTATATTTTACTCTATGCCATAGGGATAGTCTCTGTACATTGCTATTTATCTATCCTTTCCCCCTAGGATGCCAGCCTTGTGCACATTCTGACTTCATTTCTCTAGATTGCACGCTAACCTCATCCATTACTTGAAGTTTTCCTATGCTTAGATAAAGCAGCAATAACCCAGTATTGGACTATCAAGCTCAATGGTACATTGAAGAAACTGTTGAGTTGAAGCCTATTAAAATGGTATCAAGAACCTTACAGGGTTTTCATTTTCATAAAATCATAGTTGGAAGGGACCTTGAGGATCATCTAGTCCAGCCCTCCGCAATGCAGTAATATGCAGCTATCCCATGTTGGGATTGAACCTGCAACTTTGGCATTATCAGCACCACACATATGGCTATGCATTCCTTTGACTATTATATGCACAGTTGCAGTCCACTTTGCAGCACATGTAATCAAAATCACATTTGAAACTTGGTTTTCAAGAGTTTCGTTTGTGTCACGGTAACCTGATGGCAATTTTCCACCTCCTTATTCTTCCTCCTCCTCATTATTATTAGTTAGCATCATGTTGTTTGCAATCTGTGACATGACCCATTTCAGTCAAGACAGCCATTATTGTGGAGTGACTCATCAGCAGAGCTGCCTCAAATGTTCATTGGGGATTTTATTTTTGACCAAGAAGCTCTTAAGATCTTGGCTCGTTTGTCTCTCCCTTTTCTCTCTCTCTCTCCCCTCCTCCATTGACCCTGTTTATCTAGCTGGCTTAGTCACTGGAGAATATGTTGTGGACATCATCGGAGGCCTATAAGTCTTGTCCCATGCTGGAAAGGGAAGCTAAAAGCAACTGACATGCAGACTATAACTTTGAAGAGCACCCCAAGAGATGGGATATGAATATGAAACGAGAGCAAAGGGGGAAAAACGAGAGCAAAGGGGGAAAAAAAACAAATAGGAAGTAGAAAGCAGCAGCTGGGAGAAGCATAATGCAAAATCAATATGTTTGTTTTCAATAAATCAATGTGCTAATTCCGGTGGGATCCTTTGGGTGTGAAATGTAGGGGGCAAACAGAGATGATGGCAGTGGCGATTGCTCACTAGGGTCCTTCAGCTGTAGCTCCAGTGGTACTCTTGGATTGCAGTGGGATCTCCAAGGATTTGAGGTCAAGCACCTTGGTTGTTCCAATGCAGCACCACTGCAAATAGATCACTGAAGCATTGACATAACAAAACTTTATGTGGCACGCCACAGATCAAGATTGCATAAAGACAGCACCTTGCCTTTTAAGCTGCCAGCAGTTCACTCCATTCTCAGCACGGGCATTGCATATACTAACAGCAAAACCACTCTCCAATTGTCAATCCTTATGTAGCCAAAACAGCACCATCCATGCACATTAGGGTAGCATTCACAGGCTTGAGGGCACCCAAAGATTTGCCATAGTACAAAAAAGAAACAAAGGGGGAGGAAAGAGGGAAACCCTAAAAAGAATGTTCAGGAAGCATGAGATGCAGAATGACCCTGGGTCAGGAGCAGGGATTGAAGAGTGGAATGCAGGAAGGATGGAATGGAGTATTCCAGGGGAAAAGACATGGCTGGCTGGATTCCTGAACAGGAGAATTCCACACTGTGCCATTTTGTTGCAGGCCCCACTTGTGGGGAAGAAAACATTAACTCAAATGTGAACGAGCATAAACTAAGTTACCTGGCCAGGATCGAGAAGATGGCAAATCTATTAAACAGAATTTTTAACACATTTTTTAAACTCTCTGCTATAATAGAAGTATTGTATGTATCTGTTGGGCTTAATGTGTTACAAATTTGCTGAGATAAATAAAGCTGCTGAACCACCTTACTGCCATTTTGAATGTGCGGTTGCAATTTGAGGTGTTAATTGTATTAACAACTGCAGAGAGTTGCTGGCTTCTAATACTACTCACAACATTCACATATAATGTGGGTGGGGTTGGGGGGGGGGAGAGATTGCTGCAATGGCATTGTTCCAGTTGTCTTGTTTACTGAGCTGTTCTTTTTCCTACCTGCGTTCCCAAACCTTCTGCTGCGTATGCAAGTCCTTGTTGCATTTTGGCCCAGTTCATGGCATGCATGTCTGCTGCAACTTGCACATGTGAATGAGCACTCTCTGGAACTTCCTTCAATGGCACTGCTTAATGTATAGGGCTAAGCCAAATGTTGTAATGTATAGGGATGGGTGGATCAGTCTATTTCTGGTCCATGCCAGTTCACATGTGTTCATTCGTAAATGGTTTGCATCCCACTTCCACATTAATCTGTGAATGTTGGTTTCTAAATCTGAGCAAAACACACACACACACACACACATTTGAGTACATATTTATATTAAATATGTATTTAAATCTGTATTTTTATCTCAGTGTACATATTTCTGTCCTGCAATAGTTGTTTTCATTCATTTGGCTGCTTTTTTGGGCTGAGAACTGTATTGCAAAATTAAAAGAATTGCAAAATCCAAAGGAAAATTACTTACCAATCTATGTATGGGTCCAGGAGGTGCGACTTATGTGAATTCACTTAAGATACAGATTGACCTAAGCTCTCCTCCAAACCCAATCTTGCAGTTCTCAAGCATCATGTTAGTGGGTCCAATACAAACTCAGAACACAGGCACCCCAATAATGGTCTTTATTGAAAAACAGAAAGATTCAGTGCTGTCCTTCTTTAAGCCTATTGGTTTATGCTTCTTTAAACACCCTTGTCTAAGATCCTGGCTGCCCAATTTCTACTTATAGGAAGGCATTGCACAATGGTATATATACATACCAATTAGAATCATAGAATTGTATAGTTGGAAGGTACCCCAAGTCATCTTGTCCAACCCCCTGCCAGGCAGAATCTCAACTAAGGCATCCATGACAGATGGCCATCCAACTTCTGCTTAAAACCCTCCAATGAAGGAGAGTCCACCACCTCCTGAGGGTGTCCATTCCACTATCAAACAGCTCTTACCATTAGAAAGCTCTTCCTTATGCTTAGTCAGAATCTCCTTTCTCGTATCTTGAATCCTTTGGTTCTTGTCCTAGCCTCTAGAGCCGGAGAAAACAAGATTGCTCTTTTTTTCTATTTGACAGCCCTTTAGGTATTTGAAGGTTGCTATCATATCTCCTCTCACTTTCCTTTATTTCCAGGCTAAACATTACCCAACTCCCTCAACTCTTTTATCTATTGAGGCCATATGCCTATTGGATCTTCTTCCCTGTTCCTGGGATCTCATGCCAGTTCTTACGTGTACTTTGGAAATAGCATCCGTTTACTCTCTCTGAAGCCTTTAAATTTCACCCGCACAAAGGTTCCTGAGATCTTGGCACCCCTGTTGATTATTATCCTTGTCCTTCCTGCTAATAGTCTGCTGCCATAACCTACTAGTACCTCTTCCCTGTGCATAAAAAATGTCATCAAGCATTAAGGAATTCAAAGAAGTTCTCAGGAAGGCATGTCATATAAGGTCGCTCACTCCCCTCTGTTTCTCAACCTACTAGAGTTTCCTATACAGCTTTCTTCTTAGAGGGGATAGGCTAGCATATCTAATGTTATAACTGTTTCTCATTGTTACCAGCAAGTCCCACATTATCCTACAAGATCTGGGCACCACACATAAATACAAGGGGTTACATCTGTGCAAATATCCTCAAGCAAGATGTACAACAATATAGCCTTATTTTCTTCTTCTTTGTGGTTATGGACTTACTGCCCATGTCAAGGACTAGATGCCCAGGGCTGGATAAAGTGTCCCCTTTTCCTCCTCCCATGCTAGGGGGCCTATGGGCAAGAAATAAATGTGCATGCATGAACCATCCTGCTTTTAAAATCAGGCATGGTCTTTGTTACAGTTCACCCAGTGTAATAGGAGGTGTCAGCCCTGTGCACACTTACCTGAGAAAAAGCCCCACTGAATGAAGGGGAAATTGCAGTTGGGAAAACATATACTTCTTCTGATGCTATTACAGTAATCTAATATGAGTATTCTTACTGTTTTTCTTACTGGAAGCAGACCCGAAGAATGTAAGCATCACTCTCTAGAATGAATGGAGTTCTACTGCCGGATCCAATTTGCATAAACAAATGGTGTTCCCTTCTTTTCCATCCTTTGCATTTCTGTATTCCCATAGCTCCCCCTGCCCAAACGCATACACAAACAATGAGGGACTGATGTTAAAGCCCTGGTGTTGTTGTTTTTTGTAAAAAAAGTAAATTACGATTGTTAAAATAATACGAATGCAATTTCAATTTCCTTCTGAATTATTTGTGGCTACTTGATGTGAGTTGTACTTATTTAGATTGGCCTCCCATATATCTGCAGTCAGAATGCAGAAACACTGCAGGAAGTTGCTGCTGACTTGTACAATGAGATATATTACTGCTAACAGGGAGCCTGAAGCCTTGATTAGTTTGTTGTAAACACTACAATCATGTTTGCATGCTTCCATTCACTTTGTGGGCTGTGTATTAGATGGATGATATTCATGCTGAAAGCTGCAATTTAATTACAATAAGTCTGTTCCCTATACAATTTTGTCAGTGTCATCCTATTACATTGGTTGTGAACCATTACATGGTTCAATACAGCATGCATCATCATGTCAGACGGATAATGCCACACAATGGCTCAATTTTAGTTTTATTTTTTTCCACTCTGTCTCCCAGATTGGTATTGATTGTTAATTATTATTAACTTCACAACTTCTGGTGAAGTGAAGCAAGGAGACAAAAAGAAGAGATCAAGTTATTATTATTTTTTATGATAGAAGATATGTGCACTGGGATGAATTGACATCAGGACGAATTAATTGCATGGATGTCTGGTTACTTGCAAGTTCACTAACCAACTTTGGATCAGACTTTGTACTTTAGATTTTATTTGCAAGTGGGGGAAAATCTATTAAGTATTCTCCAGAGGGTTATAGAAAATCCACTCACCTCTTTACTAAGTTTGGTTTTCAAAGGACTACATATGCAGCATGCTACACATCTGTTGTCATTCTGTCTTTGGCAACTGCTTATATAACCAAATAGAATAAACATTTGCAACCCTCAAATATAAATATTGCCTCCCACCTAAACAAGCCCCTTTCTACTGTGCAACTAGCATCATGACAGGGCTGGGACACAGGTGTGGAGCTAGGAACCAGAGGTCAGGAATTTGCCAGGAGTTAGATCCAACAGGCCCAAGAGCAGACAGGAGTCAGAACCATTGAAACATGGAAATATTAAGACATTAAAGACAAAGCCAACAGTTTAAGCCAAGGAACGAAGCCAGAACTAAAAACCACTGGAACCAGAGTGAAAATTGTAGAGGAAGTCCTCTATAGCTTTTCCGGTCTATGAGCACCTAGTGGCTGACTTGAGTTGGCAGAACTTGAAAATACATCACAGCCCTACAAAGAGTCTTCAGACTGCAGCTCTGGTGCTTCACCCCATGGGGCAATGGGACACAAAGCTGAGGGTTGTCCTTGACACAAACAATTTTTCCCTTTTGTAAGATCTGAACTTAGTACAGTACTGTATTAAAATCTAGTATGAGTTGTTACTTGCAAGCAGGTTGACAGAAGCTCATCTTGTTACATGTATGCAACATTGGGCTCAGTTATCAGCAGCTTCTCGGATGCCCCAATAAAGAAAGGAGAGTAGCCAACTTCTTAAGAAGTTTTTTTCTGGAGGCTCAGTGCAGGAGCTTCTGTTTGTTTTTGATATGCAGTTATTTGAAGGTAAAACCAGTTCATCAGCAGGCTTTATAACATAACATTTGATCCCAACTGGTGGGCATTGCTCAGTTCCTACTGGTTCTTTTTCCAGGCTTTGACGGTGTAAACACAGTGATCACAGGCACAGCTTCCACGTGGATCTGCCAGTTCATACACATGTTCCTCCGTGTCATCCTAGAAGAACAGGGAGTTGTGTAAAGAGAAAAACAAAGAGCTCCAACCACATTCAAAGGTTCTGGTTTTAAAGATTATTGTTATGTTCTTATGTAGGTGGCTCCTTGAATGCTCTCAGCTATCTGTCTGCTTGTTAATATCATGGAGATAAGGCTATCAATGGCTACTAGTCATGTTGGCTATGCTCGGCTTCCATAGTTGCATTAATGCTTCTTAATAACAGTTACTGGAAATATGGGAGGGAGAGTACTCTTGTGTTCAGCTCCTGCTTGTGGGGTTTCCGCGGGCATCTAGTTGACGACTGTGAGAACAGGAAGCTGGACTAGATGAGCCAGGGGCCTGATCCAGCAGGTTTTCCTTGTGTTCTTATACAGTATTAAATGTCCTGCTTTTTCAGCTGAAAGTGAAAAAGCAGGATATTTATCCCAATCATCATTTAGCCTAATTGAGCTTTACTCACCACTGCTTTTATATACAGTTATCCTTTTCCACAGTAAAATTTGTATGTAAGAAAAAAAGTGGGGGAAATGAAACTTCAAAAGGCACATTTTTGGGTATAATTGTCTCTTTTACATCTCTAGACTATTCACCTCTGTCCTTTCAGTGCTTGGCAGATCCAAAATTGAAAAAGGCTCAGCTAAGTAACAATGCCTTGTTTCATTCAGGAAAGAAAAGCAGGGATAAAAAGGAAAATGCAGGTAGTTCACACTGTGATGGTTTTTTTCCTTTTTTTTAAAAAAAGGACCTTGATTTGAATGGGCTTCTTTACAACATGTGTGTGTGTATGTGTGTGTGCAAGAGAGAGAAAGAGAGAGGCATGTGGTGAACCAGTTGAGGTCTCCTGATATTTATTGATTTTTAAGAGTTTGGGGAAATATGCTTTAGGCTCATTGAGAAAAATGGTGAAGCCAATAAAGAGGGAAAGAAAGACAAGCAGGAGTGGAGAGAGGAGACCTATCATAGATTGTTCTTCCAGACAGGCCACCAGGCAACCTGAGCCAGATTTCCCCAGTACTACCTTCAAGGCTCTATTAAATTAAAATGAAACCTTTTACCTTGGTTTCTACTAGAACAATGAAATGCAAATCGCCTGAAGCAGCTTCATCACCCACCTTTGCAGTTCTAGCAAGCATCAACATTTCACAGGGTGGTGGCCGTATTGTAGTCATCTGCCATTTTTTTTTAAAAAAAACTTAATATGTGGCCAACTGTATATTGTCATACTTCATACTTCATACTTCCTCTCAAATGCCAAAAGGCTAAGCATTGTTGCATTTGTTTCTAACATTTCTTTTATTGTGAGGTCCCATGGCAGGTGAGAACAATTCAACATACAATATTAAAACCAGTTCAAAAGAAATTACAATCAAAAGAACAAAACAGGGGCTTAAAAGATAAAGAGTTGTGTCCAGAGTATACCGGTATGTACAGAAAAGTCATACGTACTGTGTTCCATGTGTTTGAGTGCCGTTCACAGCCATTCTGTCAAGTTAACAAGTCAATGAGAGATTTGAAAGTGGTTTGGGACCTCTAGATCTGACTGCTCACCTCAACAACAAATAGAGCTAATTTTGGGAATTGAACCTTCAGTCTCCATTACTGACCCCACAAGCCCCTAATTAGTCCCTAAATAAATCCATTCTGGTACACTGGTACCTCTCATTCCGGAGGTCCATTCTTAACCTGAAACTGTTCTTAACTAGGGACGTGCTTTTGCTAATGGGGCCTCTTGCTGCCGCTGCCCCACTGGCACACAATTTCCGTTTTCATCCTGGGGCAAAGTTCTCAACTCAAGGTAACTCTTCCAGGCTAGTGGAGTTTGTAACCTGAGGCGTTTGTAACTTGAGGTACAACTGTACTGAGAAATTGAAGTTGTCTTCTATGTCTCCAAATATGTCCAGAATATTGATAGCCTTGTTTTGAGAATGACATGTACCTCCAGAATTGGAGACCGTTGCAGGATGACACCAGCTGTACCCACCACGATCTGGCATCGAGCCTGGAGGTGGGGTCTTTTCCCAGGCTGGTGCAACGCCAAATTGGTCTTGCATCAGCCTTGGAATTGGCTTCTGGCCTGCTAGTCATTTCGCCAATCACTGGTGGGCTGGGTGCCTGGCTCCACTTTTGGGGACAGACCAGACTGGACCAGCAAACTTCACTCCAGTCCACCTCTGGGGTACTTATGCCCAGCCTGCCGCTACCACCTCATCCATTGCCTTGTTTTGAGAAGTTGCCATTTAAGCAAGCCTACTATAAAAGATTTTTATTACATGAAATGTGGCAGAGAGGAATTAAAATCCCAATGTAGTTGATGAGACCAGAGTGCAAAGCAGCTTTATCACAAGAAAAAAAGAAGTGTGGTTATTTTAAGCCTGCTATAAAAAGAAAGTCCAACTCTTTCACCTGCAGGTTCATCTGAAAGTGATTGTTTCATGCCTGGAATAAGAGGTCACAGACTAATTAGTATTATACGGGAATGGGATGCATCCAACTTTTCTGATGAGAGAAAGGCACCAAACATCAAGACTGTTTACTGCTTTTCTGTTCCTTACAAAACAGTCTAGCTCTTACAGTATTGGAGATAAGTAGAACTGCCATAACACAAAAGCAATTTTCCTTCATTTGGCACTGAAAACAACACGGCTGAGTAGATTTCAGTGAAAACTTTTTGCACCACCACCTCACTGGTGATTATTTACAGTAGCCATCTAAGTTTATTTCAAAGGAGTTTCAGTCAAGGCTCTGAACAACTTTGTATATAGTACAGAAATTGAGCAAAAAATGAGATTCACTCACTGAAAACATGCATTTGACTTTCCTCACAGAATTAATCAGAAAAGTACCAAACTTCTTTGCAATATTTCCCCTTGAAAGAGAATTGTATGCTGCCTGTACTAAACACCGGGAAGAAATAACAACACCCTTTCCATGAAATAGAGAACATTCACAGCGAACATTTCTCACACTGAACATTTCTTCCCACCAACAGAGGGGCTATGTCAGAAAGAGAAAGATTTATCATTTTAAAAGGCCACATTTCTCTTGTACATGCCATGGTTTTCTGTTGTTTTGGGAAGTGAAAAGAAAGTGGTACATGGTGGGTGAGGGAAGTGAGATGTTATTTAAGTTAATACAGTGTGATTGAGTACAAGAGAAAGAACACCCTTTTACATACTACGTACCACATTCTTATCTCTCCGGTACCCTCAAACAGATTGCACTCAGCAGAAAATACACGCCGTCAATCATTCTATATCTATCCCAGCAGTTTTATTTCATACTTCACTTTCTTGCCTTTCAACGCCATGTGTGCACCACACATTCCTTACGAGAGCAATACAATCCAGGGAGCAGCTGCATCTTAACAAGTAACGCTCAGTAAATCTCATTCGCACATATAAAGTCAGTTCCAAACAAAACTCATTTCACAGATGAGCTCTACTCTCTACGTTCAGGTGGGAACGTAAAGGAACAGGCATCCCTGCTTGACCCGAGGAAGCCTGAGTCTATCTTTGCCTGCCCCTTAAAGTTTTATAGGCCTATATCTGCTGCTATGTCAATTACAGATCAGACGATGGTTTGTTTAATGGAGTGTGGACTGGATTTGTGGCCACGGTTCCTCATGTGGCTACTGGAGCTTAGCTGTTCAAACAAAATGGAGCCCCAATGTACCGTGGTGATGACATACCTCTATGGCATTTGAAGTTGGTATGTTCCTAGATCCCCACAGTTGAACAAATTATTCACTTCCAAACTTCATTTCCTATGACAGAAGACCTGTAAAGAACAAACATCTATACTCATAAGCACATGTAAACGAGGACATTATCAGTCCAATTAAAAATAAATAACAAATGGTTCAGTATGGTTCTCTCTTTTTGTTTATATAGTCTTATTCACATAACTAACACAGGAAAACATTTTTTGAACTTTTTTCTTCACTTGTTACCATGTGTCCTTATCTACATGTATTTATGAGCACACATGTGAACTCAGGTTTCAACCGCAATCCTAAAAACATGGTATTCTTGTAGACTGAGTCTACAAGACTCCCGCTCCATAATTTTGATGCTGCAAATAATAATTTTGGGCAGGGGATTCAAAGCCTTAGATCCTTGGTGTTAAATAAAATTAAGCTACTTTAGTTTCTCTAAGCACTTTTAAGTTATTCGTCTTGATTAAAATTCTAGTAAGTCAACTCAGACATGTTGCTACAGTGAACCTTTAACCTGTTCTCACTTTTGCGACAGCTATAATAAATTAGGCACTATCCTGGCATTCTACAGTCCTAAAAGCCCGAGTATAGAGAGCCTTAATATTTTCCACTTTTCCACTCCGTTCAAAGGTATTTTTATATGGAAATATTAAATTTCCATATATGTAACCTTAAATCACTTCAGTATTAATTCTGAAAACCCTCATGGTTTTAAATAAAACATTGTATGGATATAGGCATTCAAGGGCATTAGGATGTATCTCTGACTTAGGGCACAACCCAAGGACCTGTTTATTGACCATTTATCCTGATTTGCTTACACAAAGCTTACATAGAGGTTAGACTGCATCCAATCTTGATGGCGCATACATTCTGACTTGTCTCCAGGGAGGTTTACCATCAATGAGCCACCATCCTGATTTGCATGTAGGATATTTGTACAACATCTTCCTGTGAACCATTCATTCACCCCACACTTTTCCTCCAAACCAAAAGGTATTGTTACACCTGGGCAGTAGAACCCGCTTTTATTTTCCAATCTAAATTCCCTGTATTCACGTGATGCTACCAACCTATTGCTACTAGTAGTGGTAGCAATAGAAGTAAAAGTAGTAGCAGTCATTTATCCTCTTAGTAGTAGTAGTATCACTAGTCTAGGCACTATTTGGCATACTCCATTTTATTCTACCTTGGTCTTCAACAAAAAAACTCATAGATTACACTGAATTCTTGACTACACCCAAGGTGAGAAAAAAAGTAAGCTTCTATCCCAAAGCAACTCAAAGCTGCTATTGGTAATAGTCATACTATTATCCAAGGAACAGACTACACTGCATTTTAATAAATCTTTATTCATTTTTTAAATACATTTCATTTTTATTCTGTAATCTAGCCACAGATGTTGAAGCACTCACTGGGTGTTTCTTGCCTGAGTTTTGACTGGTATATTGTTCCAGGTAATTCTGTTCAAGTAAAAATACAAACACATATTAGAAAACCAACAAGTGACAACAAGAACACAATTTTAACGACCCTAACATATAAAATGAGGAGCGTAATCACTTTGGGCTGTAAATAAACACAGATGCAGATTAGGTAATGGAATAATAAAGTCACCGTGTTCAATATACCTCCTATTTAATTCAGTTGCAAAACTTGTCATTGATTTTAATGCAGTTGGATTGCATCCATAATTTGCAGACTTATGTTTTAACTAGCCTGACATTTGAAGATTTTCTTGTTCACTGGTGTTCTAAAATTAGTATGCCTGAAATGAACCTTAAGAACTGTTTTTCTTCTTCTTCTCCTTTAGAGCAATAATTATACTCTGTCACTTTCTGTCTTTGCACATTTTAAGCTACACGTAGCTTTCTACGTTGACACCACATCTTACCTTTGTCTTCAGCCTTTGAAATTCCAGCAATCTTATTGCCAGTTTGGATTTCAATTAACATTGTTAAACTGGAACCAAAAATAGCTTATGGCATGTTATTCTTTTCCACTGGGAAATGAATGACCTCCATTGTCTTTTAAACATGATTTGTAGGACTAAAAACTACCTAGCTTATTTCTCATTCCAGTATAACTCAGAGAGTCTTCTGCAGTTACGAGATACAGAGGAACAGGAAGCACACTAGCCCATGCTTCCTGTCCTCTGCATTTCTTCATACTAACATAATGTTGCAACTTCTCTTTTGAGATGTGCAATCTCTTGATGCAAGGACAGAACAGATGTATAAATAAAAGGAAGACCAGGGAACTAGAGACGTGAGGCACTCGGGCTTCCTGTTCTCCTCTGTGTTCCTTAAAGTCTGAAGGCGAATTGATACCATTTTCTTTTAGCAGATTTCACGATTGATTGTGGGCTATAATCATATAGCCATACAGAAGCAAAGAGGAAGCTAACAAAGCCGTTCGGGGCAGAACATATGGAAACTCCCTCTCATGCAGCTGTTAAGGGGTCAAGATTGCTCTGCCCTGCAATGTGTTATATCTGTGGATGCCTTTGGGGATTCTTGCACACTTCATAAATGTAAAATGTAGTAGCCAAACTGCTGACTGGAGACAGACAATTTGAACACATTTCATCAGTATTAAAATATCCTCGCTGACTTCCTGTGTGTTTCTGAGAATTCTTCCTCTTCTTTGGCGATCACTCGTAGCCGAGTAAGATTGTCTTCCATAAACACGGTTTTAACAATGAGTCCGTAAGTGACTGTGGAGGCCAATTCTGGAACCACACGTCATTCCACAGTGGGGACTTTGGTTTCCGGGTGGGAGTTGATCATCGTGTGGATTTGCCAAGCGTGCCTTCCTCTTAGCACGTTTCTCCCTTGCGTCCTGAGTTCGAGTATCTTCAAAGCGCATGACACCTTTGGTAAAGGCTGTTCTCCAATTGGAGCACTTGCAGGCCAGTGTTTCTCAGTTGTCATTGTTTATACTACATTTTTAAAGATTTGCCTTGAGACAGTCTTTAAACCTCTTTTGTTGACCACCAGCATTACACATTCCATTTTTTAAGTTCGGAATAGAGTAGTTGCTTTGGAAGATGATAATCAGGCATCCGTACAACATGACCAGTCCAACGAAGTTGATGTTGAAGAATCATTGCTTCAACACTGGTGATCTTTGCTTCTTCGTTTCTGTTAATACTTCACAGTCTTTAATACTGTGTATGGTTTGAGGCCAGGAATAAGAAAAGGATAACTAATTCCCATATATGAAGCTGGTCATTGTGATCTTATTCAGTGGCCCTACTCTGCTTGTCACAGTTCCAGAAGATGGTTGCTGCTAGACATATGGGGCCTTTTCTTTATTGATGCCCCCAGTATGGAAAAGAACCCCTAGAGATGTTCAACTCACACCATTTTTGAAAGGTTTTTTATGCCAGAACAAAGCCATTGTTACACAGAGTTGCTGCTGATTTTGATTAATGTAAGCCATCTTTTAAACTACATAAACTAAAAGTCAAGTAGTATGTGCTTGTGTGATTTATTGACCAATTTATCAATCACCTTTTACATGTGCCTCAAAGTGATTTACAAACAAATAATTAAAAAACCCCACAGTTTTCATCATTGGTTTTCAAAACAGTACAGAAACATCCGTGAAGATATGTTTAAAAACAGTACAAAAGGTACGCCTAATGCAGAGCCCTTTCCATCCAGCTCAAAAAGTTCATTGAAGCAAACATGTCTGCAGCTGTTTCCGGAAAGTACAATAGTAGGTGATATTTCAGTTTATTTGCTCTCTCTTTTATCATTATTTGTGTAACTTGCTTTGAATATCTACAATTGAAAATGAGTGAGAAATACTTCAAAATAAATAGATGGCAATCCCCCTCCACATTTCTTCAGTAGTTCTTGTTTTAGTTTCTAAAGTATGTGCAGAAAGTGAAGGTAATTCCTTGAAGGTGGGGAGCAATGTCAGAACTGAATGCTGTGTTTCAACTTCTGTCGGCTGCTTTTTCATGCTACTACTGTCCTACTTATTTCCTGTCTCTTGCATTTAGAACTGCTCTTTATAAATCTACTAGCTTAGATAACACATATCTGAAAAACAGAGGCTGTCATTTGTCAGAAATAAAACCTTAAACACTCAGTGCTGTTCCCCCCCTTTTTTTTTTACTTTCCATAACTTTCATGAATTTCAAGCCCAGAATTTAGGCCTAGACACTTGTCTGTCTCTTATCATATCTAAATCTATTTGTAAGGCTCTCAGCACTTCATCCAGTAAATGCAGAGATAGCCAGCATTATTTCAGAGTAAGAGAGAGGCAGTGTGGGAATGTCAAGCCTTCTGAGTGTTTGTCCCTATCTAGAAATGATTTGTTAATGAGTGGAAAGTCCAGCAACATCAGTCGAACTGAATAATCTGAGATTTACTGTATCTATCACTCAAAAACAATAAGGCAAGTAGAAATGTGTTCAAATGATAAGATTCATAGAGCCATTACCTCACAGAGCAGGAATTTTCTGGAAAATCTCTACAGCTACATGAACAGACTGGATGTGAGTCAGATTTAAAAGGAAACGCAGAAGCCGTCCTGTAAATGTAATTATGCCCATAAAGGTCCAAATAGTTTAGGAGGCTATAATACCAAGTTCTCCCCATGAGGATAGGGTTAAAGTCAAGTGAAGTCTGAAGGAAAACTGACTTTGTACTCAGATCAGTTCACAGAAGACAATAATTCAACCTGTCAGTGCACCCCAAGTATATATATTTCAGTTGCTTAGCCTCACTGACAGGTTCTAGTCAGGGGAGATTTAGGATTGCAAATGTTAACCCTGAGTTAGCAGGGCAATGTTCAGGAAGACAGTTTGCGATCATTTATCTGATGGGCATCTCAATTGTACCATTTTTCACAGAACAAAGGGGTCATGCAGAATAGAACTCAGGAGCAACCGAGGGGCAACTGAGTCAATTCTATAGCAAACAAGAACAGAAGGGGAACCCCTCTTGCCAAGCAGATTATATCAGGTTATACTGCAAGTGGATTATATCAGATTTATATTGCAAACGGCTTAGGTTAGAAATGATGGCTGGGGTCAAAAGGCCCTCACAACTAGTTCCACATGCTCAGAAAGGGATCTGGGCTGCCTTTTGAAATGTAGGAGATTTTCAAAAGCAGTTTTTGTATCATATTAAGACAGCGGTTCCAAAACTTGAGCTCATTGGATGAAAGGCAGAGAATCTATCTATCTAAATATAATCTCCAATGTACTAGCCCAGATCTTACCTGCACACATCCTTTGCAGTTAATGCTTATTACTTCATTACAAATATATTGAACAGCAAACATAAAATGCACTTGCCAATGGTGTCTTATTCCTTTAAGGCAGGCATCCTCAAATTCAGTCCTCCAGATGTTTTGGGACTACAACTCCCATCATCCCTAGCTAATAGGACCAGTGGTCAGGGATGATGGGAACTGTAGTCCCAAAACAGCTGGAGGGCTGAGTTTGAGGATGCCGGCTTTAAGGGCTCAAAACAGGAGTCCGCCAAAATCTTTCCCATGTTCACTTCACCCTCACCCTCAGAGCTAGCTTTCTTCGAACGTTAGGGAGCGGAGAGATGAGAAAAGTGCTAAACCAGCCGCAAATCTATCACAAGGATCCCTGGAAGTGGCCATTTTCCTTCTCGACCCCAATGATGAGAAAGGGCAGGAAGCATTGCTCTCATCCTGGCTTCGGAAAAAGATTTACCTCATCATGCTGCACTATGTTGCAGACAATTGAAGTGAAAACACTGCTATCATTCTAGAGACATATGGGAGGCAGGGGAAAATGGCAGACACAAGAAAAATGAAAAAAATGCCAATGCCAGTAGATGGGGGATTAAAATATAAAATTTCCTCCTTCAGTTGCTCATTTGCTTATATTTAGTTGAGGGAGGGAGAAGTAATTTACACATGGGAATATAATGCTGTAGCCATGTCGGCTCATATCAATGCATGCAAATATGCATGTGATATATTTATTTTTGATATATATATATATATATATATATATATATATATATATATATATATATATACAGTGGTACCTCGGTTTATGAACACAATTGGTTCCGGAAGTCTGTTCATAAACTGAAGCGTTCATAAACTGAAGTGAACTTTCCCATTGAAAGTAATGGAAAGTGGACTAATCTGTTCCAGATGGTCCACAGAGTACTTAAACTGGAGCGTTCATGAACTGAAGCGAACTTTCCCATTGAAACTAATGGAAAGTGGATTAATCCGTTCCAGACGGGTCCGCGGAGTACTCAACCTGAAGCGTACTTAACCCGAAGCATGGGTGTAATTGGTTCCGGAAGTCTGTTCATAAACTGAAGTGTTCATACACTGAAGCCAACTTTCCCATTGAAAGTAATGGAAAGTGAATTAATCCGTTCCAGATGGGTCCGCGCCATTCACAAACTGAAAATTTGTAAACTGAGGTGTTCGTAAACCGAGGTTCCACTGTGTGTGTGTGTGTGTGTGTGTGTGTGTGTGACACCGGACACTACAAGGAACCATGTGACTTGAAAGGTTTTGGGAAGTAAAGCATCTGCTTAACAGATACGCAAGCCTTTCATTTTCCTGTTTTGAAATAGTCCAGTCCACAAACCTCCCATGCTCAGAATCTGTGTTTGGGTTGGATGAGCCCCAGGTTCTTGGGGTGCTTATCTGGGTCGTATCTGAATTACATGAACCTCTGGAGCCTAAAAATGGAAATATTTGGACAAGAACAGATAGACACCACTAGTCTTTCAGGCAGGATTTCTGTACACCCACTCCCCCTGAGAATTAGAAACGCAGATTCAAATAATGTAGGGATGCCTTTTCAGAGGGGTAGAGAGAGATTTCAGGAGGGAAGATTTTCACCTAGGCTTAAATGCCCCATTTTAAAGCGAAAACCTGCTTACATAGCTCCTTACTTAACCAGTGAGACTTTGACTTCACACGGCTCTACATTTTTCACCCCATAGCATATCTTTGCTTTGGAGCAATCAACATAATGATTAACATGACTCATAAAAAGACTTGGAATTTCAGGAAATTAACAGGTGCTTTCCAGCAACAGCCTGACCTTTTATATTTTTCAACAGCTTTAGTGAAATGTCTTCCTGGGAAATGTCTTCATAACTACATCTTACATTGGTTTATATGGCTGTATACATTACCCAACACTTTCTGCACTGGACCACCCACTCACACATCAGACTCTCATTCTGCATGCATGAAATCTGGCAATGCTTATAAAATGGAAACTCATAATGTTTTCATAATTAATATTGGCATTCTGTAATTTGGAAAAAAAATCAATACCATTTGAGACAGGGAAAAAATGGGACCTTATTGAGAAATTTGATCTGTAATTAATTATAGGAATGCATGAAATTCTCCCAATCCAGTTGCCTTCTACTCAGATAGAAAAGTAGAATAAATTAGATGAAAGTAATTAATGGTTCTAATAAATTCTAATAAACAGTTTTATCTTATCCAAACGTGGAAAATGAGCATACTTTTATTCATTTTGCGTAGATGTAATTTATCTTTAAAATACTATTAAATCCTTTATAAAAATAGAATTCAGCTATTGCACTGGAATTATATTTGTTTTTGATGTTCACGTCATGATATTCAATCACAGTTTATGAATAATCAGATCTCTGTTCCGTATTGCAACTAAGTCTAACTATACATAACTGTAATAGATGCTCATTGGTTTCTCCTCTGTTTCTCCGCGGTCAGATTTTAGATTGCAAAATCCCCGAGGCTGTGATCTGTCCTCTTTAGTACTTTTTAAAACACAGTGCACATTGATGGTGGAAGATTTAAGTATTTATTTATTTGGGAGCTGCCTAGGGCAGTGGCATGAGCTGGAGGGCTCTTTACTAGTCATGAACAACCTATGACAAGAAACTGAGATAGTGGATGTTGTTGAATGCATCCCAATCTCTGAGTGGCAAGAAGCTTCAGGAGTGCCAGTTTGGTTTTCTTGGAATGAAGGTCAGTGGAGACTGTGGTGTCTTTAAGGTATATGGTTTCATTTACACACAGAGAGATCTACAACCTGAACATAAGATGGGAGGGTTCATAGCATTAACAATCCAATGGGTTTTGCTTCCCCATTCAAGTTTTCAGGTGGGAAGGGTGTCAAAAGACATAGCCAGGCATGGACAGAGCAAGAAGCATGTTTTTTTTTATAGATTCCAGTCAGTGCTAAACATGCAGCATAGCCCTGGCTATTGCTCTCCTCTTCAGAAGAATACGTTGCCTCCAGCCAGATGAAGGGGGGGGATGCCTATCCCTCATCATAGCTCAGTTGTCTCCAAGGCAACATGGCCAGTTGAGGCCATTATCTTACAAAGAGACTGGTCTGACCAGTTTAGCAGACTCCATCTTGTACAGGCCCCCATTTTGTAGATACACATCTAATCACCACTGATGATTATCTAAGAAAACTCCAGTGACAACTTTAGATTAGTAGGGTTCATTTGAACGGTATGGTGTCATTTTTTTCACCTATGAGGGATTTGTGGAATTAGGCCTACACTTTCCATAAGCACCAACCCTGTCCCTCGGGGTTTTGCACCATGTTACCACATGGAAGAGCCATGAGAGCATATAGCTGCTCCAAGCTGACAGGGAAATGGACAGTCAGGATTGCACATCTCTGGTAAAACCCTATACATATGCCCCTTCAATTTGCTGGTTAATGTGTGGGTCCAAAGGAGCTGGAGTGGCCAGTGCATATGGTGATGGTGTAAGAATGGGCATGGTACAGCTTAAAGCCCCTAATGTGTGTGTGTTTGTGCCTTGTTATGTCTCCTCACTACAAAGCCATAGATCTTGTGATAAAAATCTCCTCTACAAAAATCTATAAGGAAAAAACCCCCACCCCTTCCCCCCCCACACACACACATTGCTGTTTCCCAGTGGAGCTTCAGGATTATTTAGTAAATGATACCATGTGCATGAAAACATTAGGTAGCCCACACTGGGCATTTGCTGGTTTTGTTTGCAAATGAAACTTTGTTACAACGTGTATTGAGCAATGATTAATTATCCCTAAATATTCATGTAAACGAGAGAAGAGGAGGTCTAGACATATTGGTACCTGCAGCAGTAAATGCAAATGAAGCTGCATACATGATGAGAAAAATAAAAATAATCTAATACTTAGCCTTTAAGGAAACCTCAGTGTATGCCACTCTGCCTATCTAAAGACAAAGCCGTCTGAAAAGCAAGAGTTAGTTTACACATGGATGTCCTTTATTTTTATGAGATGCATTCATGGTGTTGGAACATTTGGTGATATTTAAGACTATGGGGTTTAGAGTTCCTGCTGCCAACCCCCATTTCTCCATTAACTCCATTCCCATATGCTCACATGGGAGGGCTGGGGTTATGATCCATGTGCTTCCCCCCCCCCCAATGCAGGACATTGACAGGGCCCAGATACAGAACTCTGGGATTTAAGCAAACAGAAATCGAAGAAATTTTGATCTGCATAAATACTGAAAAGGTCAGAATGTGCAGGGCAACAATTTCTCTTCTGGGGCCATAATTCACAACTTTATTTGTGATTGTTCTGAGGGATTTATGGGATTTGATGTTCAGTCTAGAATGGTGGCTCTTCATAGAAGCATAGAATTGGAAGATATCTCCAAAGGTCATCTAGTCCAACCCCTTGCAACGCAGGAATCTCAACTAAAGCATCCATGACAGATGGCCATCCAACCTCTGCTTAAAAATCTCCAATGAAGGAGAGCCCCAAACCTCCTGAGGAAGTCTGTTGTGCTGTTGAGTGCTATTCTTCATGGACATTCCTCTTCTTCTGTACTTAACTATGTCTCCATGAATTACTTTAGTTGGTGAGAGAATGCCAGTAATATTCAAACTATGGCCACTGCTGCATGCATGATATGTTCACAATGGGTGAAAAAAAATGTTTTTCCTGTACTCTGAGTTTTGGCCACACTAAGGGTCAGAACCTCAGGCCAAAGGCACCAGATTTACCACTGCAACACAACATGGCACCTAGTCATTGGTAAGGTTTGTTACCTGACTTAAAATGCTCCCACTTCTTCACATGCTGGAAAATGGGTGGATTGTTGATTTGGCAGTTTATGTGATGGCGCCATGTAAAAGAGCAAAGTGTAACATACACCTAAATATAAAAATCCCCCGCCTTTCAGATTTAACATATTATGCTAGGACGCTTTTTCTTTACAGACTGCAATTCAATGCCCACTTATCTGGAAGTTAGTAGGATTTACACCAGGCATGTGTAGAATTGCACTTTCAATCTCTCTTGGCTGCTTTGTCCAGAATACCCTTCTCCGACCTAGGATCCTCCACATGTTGTCGGACAACAACCATGGGCGTACCCAGCGAGGAGCAGGGGGGGAGCTCCCCCCCCAGAAGCAAAAAAAAAATATTAAATGGTTATAAAGTGATGAAACAAAACAAAATTAGGTTGGGCGATGGTGAATAATCAGTTGTTTACCATACTGAAACGGTGTAAAAACCGAGAAGTATCTAGAGCCACCTAGCGACTGGTAGAGGAATCTATGTCAGCCAGCCATTGGGATTCAAGGGAGGGAGAGCCCTCTAGCAGAGAGAAGAGGGAATCTTCTAGAGGGGTCTAGTGAGTTCCCCGTCACTAAACTGAGCCGCCCGCCGCTAAACTGAGCCACCCGCTATTAGTTTACCTTCTTATTTACATTTAGAAGACATTGAGGCTGCCTAAATGGATATAAGAAACTGGTTCCAAAAATGCAAGTTAAGCAATTTCTGTAGAAAATTAAATTTTAAAGGGTAAAGACCTCGCTCAGAAGGACAATGGGAGAGGACAGACTGACTGGGTTGTGTTTGATGAGCATCCATCGGAAATTCTTCAAGGAAAATGAGGACTGGATTGAAACGAAAGTTTTGAACAAGTTTTCTTCAAACCCAAGAAAAATGATATTAGTATAAGACATGTAACTAGAATAAAAAATATTTTTTCAAGCAAATAATTGTAATAACTACTGTAATAAAGCACTGCTATAATTATATATAATTTTCTTAATATTTTGGTTTCATTCGCCTTTTCTGTGCTGAAATGCCACAACCTGATCGACCATTCCCCCCCCCCCAGTTTTGATCCTGGGTACACCCTGACTACAACTCCCATAATCCCTGAACATTGATTAAACTGGCTGAGGCGGATGGAAGTTGTAGTCTGAAAGTTCTAATGGCCTCAGGTCAGGGAAGCCTGGTCTATAATACGCATTCTGTTTAGCAACACATCTCTTCCACTAGGTGCCCTGCATTAATGATCCCTCATGCACACAAATAGAAGGAAAGAAGACATATTGAATGTGTGAAAACACCCTACATTGGGAAGCAAGGTTTTCCATCACTCTGTAAAGAAAGAATGAATGCAAATTTCTTTTCCAATAGGAAAAATGTGTATTCTATTTAGCAAAAATCATATCTGCTGTGGGGAGGGGGTGGAAACAGATTTTTGGAAGAATGGGCAATAAAGGCACCTGCTCTAATCAGCATGTCCAGGCTTTGAATGTGAATTGATAGGCAAGCCTACAATCTCAGCCTTGCATTCTGTCAGCTCATACAGTAGTCTTCTTCTTTCCAGGAGAACAAAAGGAGCTCTTCTTTCCACCAGGCACTGTCTAATTATGTAAGGGAAAAAGTGATTAACTGATTATGATGAATAAATTAATCTCTGAGGAGTTGTATGAATTCAGACATTTCTAATTAGTATGATTTTCATGGGGCACCTCAAAACATTCTCTGTTCCTATTAGCAATGATTAACAGAACAATAAGTAATTTTTGGCAGCTCCTTGCAAAATTATTAGAATCAACCCGGGAGACCTAGATTAGGGATTCACAAGGATTTGCCGCTGATTGATGATGAGGGAATGACAAGTACCAAAGGCCTCCCCAAAGAAGGCACCCATGTCTAATGATCTTAATAAGTAGCAGTGCAACTGGTACATTTGCCATCCTGTCAGCTACCCTTCTGCTAAATCCAGTGTCTTCATTCATAGTTCAGTGGGTACCATGTATCAGGTTAGCAGGATATACTTCTGGCAATGTTGCAACCAAGTAATTTCTCTGAATAAACCATTCATTTCTAATCTGTTCTTCAGTGCAAACTTTTATATGAATAATGTATCATGAATCAAATAATGCAGGGGCTTGGGAAAAAATTCTCATCACACTACACACACACACACACACACACACACACACACACACAAGCTTCATTACGTGTTGTTCTAGAGCAGGCATGTCCAACAGGAAGATCACTGGAGGTCTGCGGTAGATCACTGGAGGTCTGCGGTAGATCACTGGTAGATCTCTGGCTCCCCCCAAAGAAGCTGAACAACTGTGGCTCCCCTAAAAAAGCTCAACATTTTACCTCCTCCCTGAAAAAACTCAACAACTTTGACTCAACCCCCCAAAAAGGGGGTGGATCACTGCCAGTTTTTAACTCTGTGAGTAGATCGCAGTCTCTTGGGAGTTGGCCACCCTGTTCTAGACGGTCCCTCATCTTTCAGAAGCATCTTTGTAGGATACAAGGGGCTGTAGTAATGAAGGAGCCAAAAAGTCCCATTGTGCAAATCAAGTATTATTTATTTCATAAATTATGCACCTCTTGATTGTTAAACACACAGTTTACAAAAAAGAAGTTCTGCTCATCTATCCCTGGATCCAAACCAGGGTCACTGGATTATGTAAATAAATGGATGCTTTAGGTGAGATTCCTGCATTGCAGGAAGTTGACCCTTGGGATCCCTTCCAATACTATGATTCTATGAAGTATTCCTCATTCCCTAGCCTCTTCCTCATGCAAATATTTGCCTTCCAGGATTTGATCTCAAAGTTATACTTCTTAACTACAATTTTTGATTCCTGTCCATGCCATATTGTTCATGTATACACATCTCCACACACACACACACACACACACACACACACACACACACACATTAAGAAAGTGATCCGTGGAAATAAGGATTGTGTGCATAAAATTATTTGCTGGATGATGAACTTCATATTGTTGCATGGTTCCCTGCTTTCCCATGAAGGTCCATTTCCAGAAGAAGTCTTTCAGAGTCTGTTTCTTGGTGAAAGCCCAATGTGCCGGCGCTTGCTTGCATGTGGGTCTGTGCACAATCATGGCACTCAGCTGTGCAGGTGTCCCAGTCATGCACATTCCCTACCTGACAGTAGACCCTTATGCTTTTGCCTCAAACAACCAATGATCAACATGGTCAAAGGAAAATACATAATGTCAGGGTTAGAGTGAAAAGTATACCCCTGCTGCACTAGAGTAAACACAGTAACATACTGCAAGAGCAGTATATGAGTAGTGCCAGATTGTGTGCAATTTATATTAATTTGCATTTGTATCCTGTTTCTCTGAGCTTATCACTGATGCTTAAAAAAACACATGTAAAAGGCTAGCGGCAAAGTATCCATTGGGAAGTTCTCCTAAACAAGTGCCATCAAAATAAATGGAAACTATGCAAGGCAAAGCACCAAATTTTTAAACCCACCTTCCCGAGCTGCTTATTTGGAGAAAGAAGTCTAAACTTTTAAAATGGTAGTGCTCGGGTCATTGCATGCAGAATATGTCAATTGCTCCTGTAGGTTCCACATGTGCAACGCGGAATGAGCACTTATATATAGTTGCAGAAATTTTTGGGGTTTCTTTTGAGAAACTATAAGCATGTTAAGTTAACCCATTTCCTTTCAATGTGAGATGAGGGCAGGAACATTTTCATCAGTGAGCATTGCTCTCAGAAATATAGTGTTCACTATTTAAACTATATTACGCACTTGTAAATTGATGCAATGAAGGTCATGCCACTTTCCTGTTGCGCTATCATGCCAGAATATGCAAAGTTATTCAAGAGGGGGGAAATTGCAATGTCTTCAATGCCAGTAAGGAGTTGCCTTGTCAACGCTGTTCTGGACATGACTAAAAAGGAATGGCTGAATTGCATTTTCAGCTAGGTTTATTGAAAATAGACATTTTAATGGATGTTGAACTCTGCAGACCTCAAGACTTTATCTTTCTTTAGCTTTTAAACACCACCCTATAATTCAGCACTATCAGCCGCCACCTCTTTCATTTTATCATCCACAGGTGAATACATTTGTTGAAAACATGATTTTCAGGTGTTTTATGCAAGTTGGAACTGTCAGAAAGCACAAAAGAAGAGGGGAATGTATGACAGTTGTTCAAGGAAAGGGCATTTGTAATAGTGATTTATACCATGCTGCTAAGTAACAAAGGAGACCTACCTAAAGGGCAAATCACTAGGAAAATGTTTCTGAATTTATGATGTTGTACCTATGTGGTGTTATCTAAAAGTGGTCTCTTTGCTCTTATGTTTATCTCAATGGCATGGCTGTCTTAGTGGAATGGCTGTTTGAACCTGTACCTGGGGAAACATGAGAAATCAAGAACCATGTGGAAGGAGAACCCTCTTGACAGAGTCAGCCAAGTCTTCTGATGGTTGTGGTCATGACCATATAATCAGACTCCAGAGGGTGAAGCCATGGATTCAGAGTGGGAGAGGGAATTGCCCTCTGCTGATGTACATCCTAGAGTAACAGCAGACCATTGTGCAAGTGCCTCTGTGGCCAGGGAAAGTTGCGTTGCTCTACTCTTGCATCATCTGAGAATCCTTAGTGAAACACCACTATCTCCCACTCCGTTGGTATCAACAGCTAAAGAAAAAGCAGGAGCACTTTGGAGAGACTCCTGTCATGGAAAGTGGAGATTTAGCTCTCATTTAAGACTGAGGATGATGGTCATTGAAACAGCACCTTACAGAGCTGCTCTGGGTGCCATTGAAGCCTTGCTTCCATACTGCTGGAGCTGTTGCTCAAAACAGATCAGTTGTCACTTGCCGGGGGGTGGGGGTGGGCGGGCGGAGAGAGTTTCCATATGCACTAATAATCTGGGCTTTTTGCATCAGTTCTGCTGTAGCTCCTAGGCATAATGAAACCCAGCCTAAGGCACGATTTGACAACTCTCATGCAAATACCCAGCTCTGATTAAAATGTGGTAAGTTCTGCTAAGAAGCAAGTTCCCATAACGTTTGCATTTTAAAAAGCCCTCTTAGATGTGTCATAGGACTTCCCTTTCTTGCTCTCAATTAATATTTTGGAAGATCGTGGTAGGATATTACATCAACTGCTGACCATCTGACGGCACACCAGTGGTTATGCTGTTTGGAGTGGCTTTCAAAGTTGCTAAACTCCAAAAAGGATTTGTATCTGATAAAGGAAATATGTCTGGGATGTTATAGTGTTATTTGTAATTGGTTTGTATCCCACTTCCTTTCAAGGCAGTTTACTATCTGACCCAAAGGACTTGGTGACACCTTCCATTTGGTATATAGAAACCAAGTGGACTGGCAGCTGACACTTGCTTCAACAATGGTGTCAAGAAAGAGTTCTTCACAACACCTGAGAGCAGCAAGGTGTTAAGCACAAGACGGGTCAACATGGTGTTTACAACTCTGCCATCCAACAGAGGGAAATGGCTGGGAAATGACAGCAGTGTCCCTTCAACATCCCTTGCCAGAGGTAGCCATCTTACCGTGCCTTATGTTTGGGTGAGCCCTGTTTTAATATACAACACAAGGCAGTGTATATGGGTGCCCAGATGGAACCTTAAACTGACCCCAACCCAGACTTGCTGAAAGGTTGGTACATCATGTAAACTACTTAGAAGACAAATCATCATCATCATCATAGCCATCATCATCATCACCACCCTCAGAACCTGTTCCGGGATGACTCAGAGCCATTCTGAGCTTCTCAGAGGAAGCGTAGAGTGTTATAAAATGAAAACAAACACCTCTGGATTAAGTTACATTTGGTGGAAGTATTCCATTTTTATCTAAAAAAGATTAATGTTAGATCATTGCTACTTTGTTTGCCCTAGCTAAAGGCATTCATATTTACTGAGATTGTTTTGCGTAGCCTATTGTATATTTTTTTAATGATTTACTAACTGCTATAGTAGAACATTTAAGAGGAGAAAACAGGATATGATCCCCCACAGGTAACCATTGACGTGTTTGTCACTTGACACTAATCTAGAGAGAGGCATTACAAAAGGAGAGTTGACAGATGTACACGTGAGAGCCACAAAAGAACCAGGAGACCTCATTGTTATCAGCACCGCATAATACAATGCAGAATGAATTAATTATGATGACTGCTTAAAATGTACCTTTTTGTGTAATAGCACTAATTATCAGCAACCCTTTACAATGAGTGGGTAATCATTTCTAATTCCTCCAGCATTCATTGCGGTAACATTAATCACGATGAGCTCATTTGGTTTTAATGTGAATATAATATGTGATACCATAGGAATTCTATTGTAATCTAGCAGTAAATAATGCTCACTTACTGCTTGAGTGTTAGCAAGAATTCCTTTGTTAGACGGTGAATGCTGGTTGGTATGCATCCTCCCATAGTGTTGGCTTGTTTGTTCAAACGTTTGTTGGAAATGTTCGACACAGCACAGCCTGCCACTCGTAGCTCGGAGGAGAATTGTGCTTGAGGCCACCTGGAAATTCCATTGCCATTTTGGACCGAGCTGAATGGACAACATTGGCATGCTGGCATTGACTCGGAGAAGTGGCTTTGGGTTCCTTTAAATTAACATGGAATAAAAGGAGGTCTGAAGTCATATCAATTATGACACACTTGTATAGTTATTGTGTTAATTACTATATGCGGAGTTGCCATATAGCATCTGCTCTGCTGCATGCAGGAGGTGCAATCCCAAGCATCTACAGTAGGGTTGAGAGAAACCCCTTTCTGAAATCCCAGTGAGGGGCTACCAGTGATTGCAGATAATGCTAAGCTAGGTGGACCAATGTAAGGCTCAGTGTAAGGCAAGTTCCTCTGTTCCTATGAGATTGCCAAGGCAGAATCTGTCCTGACAATGACAACCATATTTACAGGGCAAACAGATCGAGTATTTTAAAACTTATAAAATGAGCATGGGCAGGTATGGTATGGGTGCATTTTCTTTCTCAATAATCTTGGCCAGGAGCTTCCTTGTATTTAATGTACTAATTAAGATAAAAGAGCTCGCCTTCTCATGACATTCGAAAACCACATTCTCTTTTTGCTAATAGGCAACACAGATCACCACACACACATTCACGTTATTAATGTTAAGTCAGAGACAAAGGATGATCAGGTGCCCTCTCTTAATCTCACCTACAATAATGTAATACTTCTTGCTAATTTTTTGCACTGTTTCCCCTTCTCTCATAAAAAGACTGTTTGTTTTGCCACCCCAAAAAATCCTTGCCATGACAAACTGCCTCTTCCATGGAGAGTAGAGGTCCCTGCCATGTGTGTGAGAGAGGAAGGAGAGAATGATAAACTCCTCCTGTCTTTTCCTTCATCCTTCTTCCCATTGGTCCTCTAGTTGCCTTCCTGTCCCCTCCCTTTTCTCACTCATCTTCCCATCTTTTTTCCTCAGCTTGTTTTCTTCCATACATCCACCCCTTCTTATTCCCTTCATTCCCATCCCTTCTGTCGCATCTTTTCTTTGTATATTTACTCCTTCTGTGTTTCGCCAGCTCTTGCTTCCCCCCCTTTCTACCCCACTTTTCTCTTTGTGTGCACACTGCTTCTCATCTCCCCCCAACTAGCTAATTCAGGTGGGATTAGCCTTTGGTCTCCCGCATCTTGCTAAACTACTTGTTGGGGCTGATAGAAGCTCTGGTTCAGCAATATCTGGATGACCAAAGCTTCCCCATTCTTGAGCTATGCCATGGCATCACTTACTCTCATCGTCTCCATATACACGTCTGTTCATAGGATGCACCTCAAAGGAAGACCCACATACACAAAGGAAGGCCCATGTACACAACACTCTTCCAAAAAAAAGCTTGGTTTTAATAACATGTTGTCTTTCTGCAGCATGTGCATGCATATTACAAATAGGAGAAGGAAAATGTTCAGAATAGCTTTTGTGAAACTTATTTCCTCCAATTAATATGGAAGAGATCCTTGTCCCCTTTCATGTTTGTGGGTCCTTTTTATTCAGTAACAGATCATTTTTTTCTTGAGGTATCAGGTGTGAGTTTGCTTGTGTTTAAGCTCCTCCTTTGGCTATCTTACACAGACTCTTGTTTCCAATTGTATCAGTAAGCAGGCACAAGGAATGTTCAGTTACTGAATTTGGATCACTAGAAGGTTATAAGCACTATCAGCATCAGGGGTGGAGCTAGGGGGCGTAGGGGGCGTGTCGCCCCAGGTTCCACTCTGGGGGGGGGGCAGTCAGCGCCCCACCCAGCGACTCCCAAGGTGAGCCCCTCCAGCCTCCCAGTAAAAAAGCCCACTTGGCACGGCACGGCGTGCTGCGCCTGTGGGCTATCTACCTGGACCCTGGATGCTCCGTTTAGACTCCATTTAGAAGTTGCGAGGGCGTGTGATCCCCCTCTACATAACACACATGTGCAGCGGGATGCTGCGCATGCATACAATGTAGTGGGGATCGCACCCCCTGCAACTTCAAAACGGAGCCTAAATGGAGCGTCCAGGCTCCAGGCAGATAGCCCACTCAGCACGGCACGGCGCACTGTGTCAGTGGGCTATCTACCTGGAGCCTGGACGCTCCGTTTAGGCTCTGTTTTGAAGCTGCAGGGGGGTTGCTATCCCCCTCTACATTGTACGCATGCATCATTACGTAGCGAAGCCATGTCCCCCCCCCCCCCCGAGCATGGCATGGCAATTTGCCGCCCCGGGTGTCGCGGCGGCTCGCTACGCCACTGATCAGCATAAACACAGCATACTCAATGGAACAATCAGGTATCATGGTTATCTTGTGGGCTATGTATCTGATAATGTAGTCAGAATTGGCTACTTTTTGACACCGGTAAAGGCAAGTGAAGTTTATTTAGAACAGGTGTGGGGAACCACTGACCCTCCAGATGTCACTGAACTACAACTCCTGCAAGCCTATTCTTGGCAGTGCTTCCTAACCAGATCAACACTTTCAGCAAAGCCTGAAGAATGACCAAAAGGGAGGCACCATTTGATGCTTTGAAAATAATGTCCACAGATCAGTGCTATTTTTTTCCATAAGGCAAGTGTTAGAGCTGCAAAGTTTTCTGTTTGTATCTGACAAGCAAGGATGCATTGTTAGTGTGCGAGTATAATCATTGCCCAGGGGTTCCACCCTATACAAAACCCTTGCTTGCACACTTGTTCATAGATGGCAAGACACTGTTAGCAAGGAAGAAATGAACCAGTGCAGGGTGCCTTCTTCTCTCATTAAGGTCAATGAGGAAACCCCCAATTGATTCACCAGAATTAGGATTGTGTTACAGCTAAGATTATCCAATGGCTCTGCTGATACAAGCTTCATTAATTTAATGTTCACATGCTGTGTGAGTCCTGAGGGTGGCCTATAAACATTAAATGGTTTATTTCTAGGCAACATCTTTTTGGAAATACAATATTCTCAAATATCATTTCAATCTGAACCCTGTGAATTCCATACCAAGAAAATGCTTGATTTTCAATCACCATTGTACTTGGTGCATGCCTTCCCTTGGTGCAGTGATTGAATGCCTTCTCTGTTTTGTAAATGAATAAATAAATAAAATTCAACAAATGTAAGTTGCAATATTTGAATTAAAAATCATTTAGAACACAGGGAATAAAAACAAAACACACACACACACACCAACAATTATATTTTGTTTATCCTTGAGTTTCTTCCTGTCATCCTTGATTCAATTCTGGTTCAACAATATATGAGCTTTGCAACAGGGATTGTGAATGCAAAAGGGGTAACAGTGAATGCTTTTCTTTAGTAAGTGAGTCCACTGTTTCCTATAGATGCTACAAAAACCCAAGCAAACCTTAAGTTACTAATAGGTTATAGTTACAGCTTGACATCCTTACATCTGATTGTGCTGCTGATCAGAGTAGAATGAACTCACTGATACTAAGAAACAAGAGAAGCCAGGGCAAAAGAAAGTCCTGTGTTCACAAAGGAAGCTCCACTCCCATAAATTTCATGCAACCAATTGGCTGAAACACATAGCTGAAATATTTCTCCATCCTCTAAACTTTCAAACCAAGTAATGTCATGATGGTGAGCCAGAGGGAGAAACATAACTCTTAGATCAGGGTTGGTCATTGTGGTGCCCTCCTAATGTTTTGTACTACACCCCCTCTCAGCCCCAGACAGCATGGTCAATGCATTAAGAACAATGGTAGTTGTAGTCCACAAAATCTAAATGCAACCATGCTGGCTGGCTGTGATCTTCAGATTAAGAATTGAGGATATTACAAGCATGATCCTATTTTCATTTGCAAAATGTTGGAAGGCATGTTGATATACAAATTACCAAATGGCAGGCAGATATTAATGGCTATTTATCTATTTTATAGGTCTAAATTTTGCAGCTGAGGCTCTAATACTTTGGCCACCTCATGAGAAGAGAAGATGAGAAGATGAGAAAAGACCCTGATGTTGGGAAAGATTGAGGGCACTAGGAGAAGGGGACGACAGAGGACGAGATGGTTGGACAGTGTTCTCGAAGCTACCAACATGAGCTTGACCAAACTGCAGGAGGCAGTGGAAGACAGGAGTGCCTGGCGTGCTCTGGTCATGGGGTCACGAAGAGTCGGACACAACTAAACGACTAAACAACAACAGAAAGGCACAGATTGTCCATGATATACTGGATTTATTTAAAAGTAAAGCTATGAATGAGTGCTCAGTAAATCTCCTTTCTTTACTTCTTCCCAGATGAAGTTGTTTGGAAAACAGCTGTTTGGGGGGAAGGCAGTGGGGGAACACATCTTTTGCAGGCTGGTCTAATCCATTCCATCAATTTAGCCCCTTGTAAAGTCACACACAATTATTCTGGAAACAAAGCAAGTACTGTGTCAGATTGCAGGCTATGAAATAAAAAGTGGGTTAATGAAAATACAGGCTAGGAGAAGGAAATAAGATTAGAGGTGACATATTGTTTTCAGCCAAGAGGACTTCTCTGGGTTGTAAACTAGGGGAGGGGGAGGGGAATCTCCAGCTATTCTGCTTTAGCCATCATATCAAGTCTCCATTTGTTGTGGAATTCAGAAATAATTGTGACCTTAGGGCTGCACACAGCAGCATGAATTAGATGTGGGTAGTTATGAGCACTGTTTTCTCGAGCTACCTGCAGCTAGTGTAGCTCCTTGCCCAAAAGGAAGCTTGGAGTTAAACAAATTCTCTTCAGGCTCTTTGGCTTTTAAGTAGAATAAAACTCATCCTTCAATTATTATTTTTTAAGGGTCGCGGTACTATTATAGCCACCGGTAAACGACTGGTATTAGCACTCCATTATTTGAAACAGAACTTGCTCCAACTTTGCTCGTGTCCATGTATAAATCATACTTTCCTTAATTGTCACAGCCTGCAGCCAAATTAGGACCATGGATTAGAAGCGTGTTTGCTGAAGATATGAAGCCCTTGAAGTCTTTCGTGAAGACATGCTATTGAGTGGAGAGTATGAGATAAACTGGAAATATTTAGACATGCCAACAATGGGGAGCCTTGACTGATTACCAGGGAAGCACAAATACAGGAATATTTTTGGGACTGAGCCCAAAGAAAACTTTCAGGAGTAGTATATTAAAGTGTTCTCTTCTCTCTCTCTCTCTCTCTCTCTCTCTCTCTCTCTCTCTCTCACACACACACACACACACACACGGAGATACACTACTGTGTTTCCCCTAAAATAAGACGTAGCATAAAATAAGACAAAGCAGGATTTCTATGCATTTGTGCAATATAAACCATACCCTGAAAATAAGACATGGATGTGGCACCTCGCTGCCCTCCACCATGCCGTACCGCTCTCGGAGCCAGGGCCATCTTAAGCCTATCCAGCGCCGTGGTTCAAATATTCCTCCGGCGCCCTCCATTTCCCAGACGCCCCTGACAGCATCAGACCAACACGCGTGAAGAGCGGGGCAAGCTGGGACTTGATTTGAGCCAAAGCTCATGAGAGATAAACCCTGGAAGCTGGCGCTTCTGACGTGCAAGGGTGGTGCTGCTGCCGCCATGCCGAGGCTGTGGCCAAGAGTCCTGCTTGGGCTCGTCGCCCTTGAAGGTGCGTGCAGGAGGAAGAGGTTTCGGCTGCTGACTTACCCCATAATTACCAACAAGACCTTTATTGGTCAGTACGTCGACATCCACAATAGGCTTCGCTCCAAAGTGGAGCCCCCGGCCGCTGACATGCTTGACATGGTGTGTGTGCCCGGAATGCGGCCGGCAGTATCGCAGGAAGGGGACAGGCGGGTGGGGGAAGGCGCTGCGCTAAAAGGGGAGCTCGCCACTCGCTCCACCGCCCTTTCCTCAGGTGCGGAAGGAGTACACCACAACTGATGGCTATGTTACATTTGGTGGTGGTGGTGTTGCAACAGAAACTAAATTTTGCATCACAGTTCTGAAACTTCATCATATTGTTATTAGCTTCAGTGGCTTGGATCCGAACCAGTGCTTTTTTTCAATGAAAATAGGTGCCAGAACTCACCATGAAGTTGTTATATTAAGTCACAGAGCTACTTGAGGCAGCCCTGAATGGACTGAATGACAACATCGCGACTAAAAATTATGGCAAGCTGTCCCCCTATCCTAGCTGGTTTGATGGTTGCTCCTGGTTCTGGTGCAGGTCAATTAAATGCACCCTGGCATCCCTCATTCTCTTAGATTCAGGTAGATGGCTAGGGCAGCTCGGAAAGGCCCTTGCGCAAATGTGCGCAAATGCAACAGTAGAGGCCTGGCTGGAAAGCTTAAAAAAAAAAAAAAAACCGCCACTACACTGGAGCCAGATTGAAGAAAAGGAAATATGAATTGGCCCTGCCCTTCAGGGAGCAACTAGGAGCTAGATAGAGCGATAGATCTGGGGGAAGAAGGGAGTGTAGACTTGCACACGCTAGCCAGCTTCCATTTTGACTTGAAATATTCATTCTGGGCTTCTCAGAAGTATGTAAAAGCAGGAAGCAGGTGGGGGAAATGCCAGCTCACAATGGCGTCCACCTGAGAGGTACCAGAACTGTACTCTGACATGCTCCATCTGAAAAAAACCAACACAATTAATCCTATCTCATCGTCTGCTGGTGGAATTGTTCCCTGAGCATAGTTCTGGCCATGGAATACTGCCCCTGGTGGAATGGGGTCTGTCCATGCCCCAACCAATCAGCTCTAGGAGATTGGGGAAACGATCTAGAATAGGATGAGAAGTAACACAGTGGGGGTAAGGGGGAAACCAGCAAAAAATGCCTATCTCCTTTCTGCTGGAGGATCTTCCACTGGATCGCAGTTCCTCCATGAATGGAATGAATAGTTCTATTTCCAAGCACCTAGTTAGAAGCCAAGCAGTTATGTTCATGTTTCATGCTTACTAAACTATCACTGGGAATGTCAATTGATTTTTGATGTACACCTAAAGCATGTGTCTGCATTTTTTAAAGGATCTATTTTATTTATTTAACGTGTGAGTCTACCCATCCTCAAGGTTTTATGTAGGTAAAAATACCTTGGAATGAATTTATATCAAATAACAAGTCAGATACATAAAACATAGCAGGTGTTTATGCCTCCTACAGCATAACCTTTAGCAACAAGAAACTAGCACATGCAAAAGAGATCTTAACAATAATTTCAAAAGATATTCATTCTCGCGCTTTGGAAGGTCTTCCAGAGAAAGATGTGCCAAGTTTATGATGTAGTTATTAAAGACTCTTTTTCTGTGTTGTTCAGAAGTTAGATCAAAGACACTTGATTTCATCTTTTGCAGTAGCTCTAATGTGCCAGTATCTGGATTAGGGCCAGCCTGTGTTTTATTACTGTTGAGACTCTTACAAATTGGACTTGGTCAGGCAGGTATGAAAGGTGCTGGCAGGCTTAACTTTGCATTTTCTTTTCTACTGGAATTGTTTTGATGAGGCTTGCTTCTCTTTACACTGACCATCTTTCTGTGTCTTTCATGTTTTCCCAAAGAACACTCCATTGGTGCACAGATGGAAATTTTAAAGACAGTATTCAAGGATGGGCTGAGCAACTAATTTTGTCCCATTTCAGTCTCACTGGCATGTCTCTGTAGCACGTCTTTACTGTAAAAGAAACACTTTTTGGTGCTTTTTAGTGCATTCTCCAGTCAAATAAGTAAATAAGAATGTTACATGCAACATTCATGTAAAATATAAAAAATATAAAATATGTAAAAATACATATATGCTTGTAGTTTTTGAACACGGAACACAAATTGAAAAATTCAGAAAAAAATGTGTAATCCAATTGTGACTTGTGTTCCAATCTGCAAGAAAGTTCAAAAGTGTCAGACCAGGTTGCTCAATTGCAAAAATCCATACAAGCAGAATTCTCCTTGAAGGTTGATGTATTGTGGGGTATGGAAAGACTGAACAGAAGGGAGCCTTCTCTCTTTGGAATTTGGGTTCAGCCTATGAACTACACTTTCAGTAGCCTCAGAACTGAAAAAAGACAATATATTTCTTAGCACAATCCAGTTAACTTTATGGATTGTTGTTGTTGTTTAGTCGTTTAGTCGTGTCCGACTCTTCGTTACCCCATGGACCAGAGCACGCCAGGCACTCCTGTCTTGCACTGCCTCCCGCAGTTTGGTCAAACTCATGTTCGTAGCTTCGAGAACACTGTCCAACCATCTCGTCCTCTGTTGTCCCCTTCTCCTAGTGCCCTCAATCTTTCCCAACATCAGGGTCTTTTCCAGGGAGTCTTCTCTTCTCATGAGGTGGCCAAAGTATTGGAGCCTCAGCTTCACGATCTGTCCTTCCAGTGAGCGCTCAGGGCTGATATGATGGATAGCCATCATATAAAGATGACAGTGATGCTCACCTGGGAACTATGGAAACTAATAATGCTTGTGTCAAAGGATGGACAACCAAGAGCCCTGAATTATTCTTGGATTAAAATCTGAGTTGGGAAAGAATATACTGCTAATCCCTTCCCACTTACCCAGCTCTTTGATCCCCATATCCCCTTTACTTATTTACTTGGCCTGATGGACGGGAGTCACAGTAGTGCCCTGGCCACCAAAATGGAAGCGTAGAGGTCTTTTTCTCCCTGAAGCACAGTATTTTGACAGGAGGACCCAAGATCCTGATGACCTGCAGGAAACCCTAGCCACCACCCATAGCTGCCAAGTTTTCCCTTTTCTCGCGAGGAAGTCTATTCAGCATAATGGAATTTCCCTTTAAAAAAGGGATAACTTGGCAGCTATGCCACCACCTGGTGGCCTCCTCCTTCTCCTCATGGCTCTTCTTTTTCTTCATTATAAGATAGGGTGTGTGTGAATCACAGATACATTCTAAGAGAAACATCCAAGTCTGCATGTTCAGTATCAAAATTCTCAATCCATGACTTCATTATTATAATAGCAACAACAAGAACAGCTTCTTTGAGTGTTTACAAAGAAAACTGTATTGCAAAATTTACGTCATTCACCTTGCTTTATAATGTGTTGAGAATGTCTGCCACAAGCAACAATACACTGTAAGAAAGGGGACATTAAACATCAACTATCAATTGATGTCTCTGTTTCCCCTCATCACTGAATTTATTGTTGTTGCCTACTGTATTTAGTTTCATGTGTAAGTTGGAAGATGCTTAGAGCATCTACTGAGATATTGTCTTTCCCCCTTCCCCCCCAAAATGTCATATTGGCAAGGAAAATTCATTCCTGAGATTTCTTTATGATTTTTATTCCTTCAAGAAAAAGAGACAGATATACATCGAGTCACAATGATTGTCGAAGGCTTTCAAAAAGTAAAAGGCTGTTCAGTGAGTAACTTTCATGTTTTCAACTTGGCAAGTGCTGCAGTCAAAGGGAGACCTTATCCATTTTCTTCAGAGCTCTATCATTAGCTCTTCATCCCTGGTGACATTTTGACATGTCATCGTTTCTGTGATCTGAAGTATGTATCCATTGATTTTTAAATCATTCTCTATTAACGCCAACAAAAGAGATTTAATGATCCCATTCAATCAATCCCAGAAAAATAGCCACCAGTTTCAATCCCATTAAAGATCCATACTTTTTTGTTGTTGTTTGCTTTCTCTTGAATTCCTAGTAGATTAAAATAATAGGTGCTTCTTTGGAAATGGCAAAAGAGGTGTTGAGCTTTATAAGCCAGAGGCAGTACTTTCGACTAAGAGAATGTTAGTGCATAAGGATTCGTGATGGATATGGCTACGAGAGTCATGACTTCAGTCACTATCCCTTCCAAGAGTTCAAATGAAATTAAGCACACAATATTATACCATGGCATGTGTCTATATTATACAATTTCTAAAAATGAAAGATCTGGAAATTTTTAGATTCTGACATTCATAGAGCTGATGTTTCCTAATGATCTCACATTCTTTCACTTAGGATGGCTCCCCTTGTTTGGTGCCTCTAGCCTCTAGTGCAATACTTTCTGAGATTTTGGTGATAGCAACAAAGGTGGCCACATTTCAACCTGTTCTGACTCCTTACTGTGCAAATGTATCTCCCCGAAAATGTTTGGTTATAAACATCTTCCAGTCTTCCCGTTCTTATAACTTTCAAGATATACAGTAATGGGTCCACTAGCTCAGATTTCATTATATTTATTTATTTGCTTTCACACAAAAAATGGCAAGCTGCTGTACATCATGAAAAAATGGTGCTACAATAATAGCATCAATATAAATGTATTGCTATCCTACAATTATATGCCAATTTCAGTAGCAGTATAAACCTATGTAGCAAGAGACAGAGTGAGAAATATTATTTGCTGAACACGTTAGATATATCACATGCCTGCTCATTTTACCATAACTGTAAAAATTGAACATTTTAACTAATAATAATGATGGATCATTTGTATACAGAAAGGGAATTTGGAAAACAATAGTTTTTGCACGCTTTTGCAATGCAGATTAGATGAACAACACAGGGCCATGCAGAAAATGGAGGTGAGAATGTCTTTAAGTTGAAAGCAGTGGTTTCAAAATTAAAGGACCTGCCCCAAAATATGGTAACAATAATGTAGCGAGCTAAATATACTGGGGGTTCTTTTGGATAGGATTTCTATTCAAGGCTTTAAATTATGTGTGTGCACATGCACTTATAATGGAGGCATTTTAGCGTTTGACGTGTGCCCTATAGGTGAGATTCAAAGCATGCAAAAAGGTCCACTGCCTTTTTGGACGGTGAAAGCTAAAAGCATTTATTCCAGCACTGCCTTGTTGACTCTAATTGGGGACTGCTTGCAGTAAGAACAACAGGGGGGGGGGGGGGAATCTGTCCTGTTGTTGACAGCACAAGGGGGAAAAACAAAAACAAAAAAACCATTAGCCAGTTTTTCTTCCAGGAACCATATTATTCCCTATTTTATGCAGTTGTCTGTATCTATCGTCATTCTAGTTGGATGCTAATTCATTGCTATTATTCCTGAAGCAAATATTATTTTGTATTCTTTGTAATGGACCCTCACATAGGCAATATTTCTGCATATTTCATACGATCCATTCTGTTAAAATAATCATTAGCCTGCAGTGCAATGATAATAATTAGAGCTGTGTAAATCCCTGCTAATTCAGCCCTGTGTGTTCTGTGGCACATTTTATTTTATTCATTATTTTGCCCAAGCTTTGCATCCTGTGGGTTGGGTGATGGCTTTTTTGTTGTTTTTTGCAGCGGTGAAAACTGTCCCCCTAAGCTTTGTTTTGATAGGGTTTGGAACCGAAAGTCCTCAAAATAAGAGTCAGCCGAAAGCAGCAAGGTTTGCTTACTTGCTCCTGGAAACCATAAATCTTCTCGCTTGGTGCCTGGCCTTGTATCACTTGAAACTCAGCCAAACCTCGCAGAAATATTCATGAAGGCAGCCAGCCTTCTCTGAATTACATGTTCATAAAACAGCCTAAAAGAAGGTGAATTCACCTGCTACCAGCAACACTATAACATGATGCACATCTTACCTTCTTTTTCTTCTATTTAAAAAGCACTATCGTGGAACTTATTTATAGTGTTATAAGTTTTCATAGGCCAGGCACATTTCATCAGATGCATGAAATGCCGTCCATAGGGGGAACATGGGAAGCTGCCTTTACAAAGTTAGACCCTTAGTCCATCTTACTCAGTATTGTGTAGTGTGCAGTGACTGGCAGTACTTCTCCTGGGTTTCTGACCGAGATGTAGGGAGGCAGCAGTGATTCCCATCCCATCATGTGCTCATATCAACCAGCACTCTTTTCATTCTGCTGCAGTTCGGCTTCTGCTAAAACCTTGTTTGTCATGTCATCCGCCAGAGTCAAAACTAATGGCATTAATTACACAGCTCATATCCATACATTTAAATGGAAGAGACACATCACAAATCATGCAGAATCATTTGCATAATGTTTGTGGACTAAATAAAACTTGAGAAATAGCTCATATTTGCTTGCCTGGTTTCCGTTCCTGACCGCCGATGAACATGCAAATTGAGGTCATTTTTTGCTCCTGTTTCTGTTTTTGGCAGAACCTGAGACCATCCGCAGATGGCTATGCCTCTTCAATATGATTAATATAATATTATATTATATAACATGGAGAATTGTTTAATTTTTGTTCAAGCTGCATAAGACACTGTAATTGCTTCGTGTTGCTTTCTCCTCTCGTACCTTTAATGTAGTCCTAATAGTCGTCACTTTGCAATTTTGCACTTCATTTTTGCACCTCGTTAAAGCTCTCACCCATGGCGCTGGTGCATTTGTAAATATATTCTTCACATAGGAAACAGTTTTTCCCAAGCAAAGGAAGCTGCAAGAAGCATTTGAGCTGCATCAAACGTCGACTGCAAGACCCTCATAGCCATTGGTTGTCATCAGCTGCACATGCTAATGTGTTTATCTCAAAAAGGGGGGAAAGAAAGGGGGTAAAAGCTGCATCCTTCCAAGATTAAGCATCTCCGCTGACTGGCTAGCCTGCCCTGTCTGAAGGAAGAACAAAAGATCCCCCTGAACTAGCATGACATTAAGATGACAGTCCTTATCTACCATTGTTAGCTAAAACATGGGAAAAGTGTCGCTTTGAGAACTCCAGAAGGTACCGGATGTGCCACAGCTCAATTGTTTGCAAAGGCCAAATTGAAACAAGCTATAGTTTTTCGACTACTTAGTTATACACCAGTGACCAGAGAATTGCAGACGTGTCTCCTAGCCCACCCTATCTTCTGAAGCGTATCCTCTAGACTATTATGTAGCATTTGAACAATGACCGTTTCCCACCCCTAAAATAAAGGGGAAGTCTGAATGCACTGCATATTTCTAGCTAATATTGTTCCTTTGGCCATTTAAAGAATAATGGTTGAAATATAAAGGAGCTCATTCATTTCATTGAGGCAAGAGGTGTTAGTAGGATTTTCCAACCCATAAGGTGATGTATATCTCTCATTTGCTGATATATATATATAATTAATTGATGCTTTTGAATTATGGTGCTGGAGGAGACTCTTGAGAGTCCCATGGACTGCAAGAAGATCAAACCTATCCATTCTTAAGGAAATCAGCCCTGAGTGCTCCCTGGAAGGACAGATCGTGAAGCTGAGGCTCCAATACTTTGGCCACCTCATGAGAAGAGAAGAATCCTTGGAAAAGACCCTGATGTTGGGAAAGATTGAGGGCACTAGGAGAAGGGGACGTCAGAGGACAAGATGGTTGGACAGTGTTCTTGAAGCTACCAACATGAGTTTGACCAAACTGCGGGAGGCAGTGGAAGACAGGAGTGCCTGGCGTGCTATGGTCCATGGGGTCACGAAGAGTCGGACACGACTAAACGACTAAACAACAACAATATATAATTAAACCTGCTATGTCTCAGCACTTGTAAACTTTATGGACACAGGTTCAAATCTCAGTGGCTATTTAAGATGGACCCTGTAATCCACATGGACATCTTTTATTCTAAAGCAGAACTATCTTCTTCTTCTTCTTCTTCTTCTTCTTCTTCTTCTTCTTCTTCTTCTTGTTTTTAAAGTGGTCATGATTCTTGCAACGTTTAGTATTTTGTAGTCTGGTTGGCTCCATTCATACTTCTCCAGGGCAAAGTGTTAGATGGCTGCAGCTGTACTCAATTAAAGAAAAGGAAAGGGAAAGGGGGGGATGGATGTATGGAACGCTCTACAGTGAGCAGAAGGGAAATGATGGTTCTAACATTGAAGCTTTTTCAAGTCAAGGCTTTAAAACTTATAAATGGTACAGTAACACATGGCATGTAGAAGCAAGAAATGTTTGCCACAATCCAATGTATCTACACTTCCGGCTGTAAACCTTTTGACTCGGATATAATGAACTTGCAATAAAATACATGGGGAAGTTCAAGGTCTGTTTGCAGCAATAAAATTCATCAAGGAAACTGGATGGATGTAATCTTCAAGACAAAACCAGCAAAACTCTGACACAGTCACACTTTTGAGTTAATAATTTGGACGATAGACGTGAGCGGAAGCAATTCCCTAAAGCTAGGCAATAGGAACAATTGCAGCGGTGTTGGACTGAATAAGGCTTTGATATATGAGGAAGATACAGCTGTGACATTTTATATTGTCATAAAGTCAAGTGGCTCTCTATGCTGCACAACTCAGAGTGGATTCAGTTGACTCATTTTCCATGCTGATGTGGCTGTTTGCAATTACTCTAAAACAATAAATTCAATTCTCTGAATACACAGGATGGAGGGTGGCTAATAAATATACTAATGGTATGCCTGACATTATGGTCTGTCTATTGCATGGCTGCTTCTTTGATTGATTATTAATATTTATTATAAATATTTAAGAGCTGAAGACCCCATTTTGGTTTGTCCATAAGTTTTTTAAAAGCCCCCCCCCCTGTGATATACTCTAGTCCAATATACACTCCAAACACCTCATAAGTAGAACGCTTGAACCAGTTCTCAGAAAGTTCTGCAGACTAAACCACAGATCTAAATTCCAAATGAAGGACTAGTATTATGGGACAAATGTGGGGGCTTAACTGTAAATCTGACATAATGGGAAAACTTCCAGAAGGAAATAACAAAGAAATCAACAGAAATCCTAGTTAAGGAAGGCACATCTAGATCAAGGGGGAAATGTGGTGTTTTTTGTTTGTTTTTGCTGAATGGGCAGATTGAAAATGGATCAAATTAAGAATTTGCAGGGAGAAACTGAATGGCATATGAAAATGCAACACTATCAGAAACATAAAGGACGCAAAGAGATGGAACAATTGGAACACAAGGCATATAGGTGTGTGTTTATGATTAAGAGACAAGTAGGAAGGAAAAGAACCAGAGAATATGAACAGATTAAAGATATGAGGCAGATAATGTAAGACGGCAGGAACTATTGATTTCAAAGGAGGAACAAAGTTAAAAGAGGAAACCACAGAGTGTGAAGAGTAGAGAACACAGCCAAGGTCAATGGAAGAAGGGAGGGGAAACAAACAAAAGGATGCAGAAACCATTGAAGAGAGGGAGAAGAAGTAGGGAGAGATGGAAACAAAGCAAGTAAAGTTCTTGGTAATGCATTGAGGAAAACTAATGTTGAGGGTTAAGGAAAACTGCTAAGAAACTGGCCCAGGGCAGGCACATAGTCACTTACTACTGGGACCAACAATGGCAATGAAAGTGATAGCTGGAAGAAGAACCATGTTTCTGAAATTAATATTGTTTGGATCTGGCAAAATATTTTATCCCCCTCAACAGATTTAGTACCTCAAGGCTTCTCCTGCAGCAAATGAATAACAACTGAGCATTTCTTGTGGAATGAATGAATGGATGGATCATCTGGAAAGACTCTCTGACATTGTCCATATGACAAAAAGCACCAGACAACAAATTAGACAAATTCCTTTCCTCTAAGTCCCCGTTATACACCAGAGACGCAAAAGAGTGCCTGGCTAGCATTTGGCTCAATGAGAATGTAATGCCACTTGATTTCACTTAAGAAGTTTAGTTTGAAAGCTTTTCAAAATGAAATGATCCTTACATGTGATAAATCTGAAATGAATGTGAAACAAAACTCAAAAACAGTCCACTGCATTTGTCCCTAAACACAAAGACTACTCATTAACTACTATTATGATTATTAATGACATATTCTAACTGGCACTAACACCTTTTTTGTAATATACTCTGTGTTCTCTGATTATTAATATTGCTAAGAATATCATAATATGGCTCATTTTTAAATAAAATATAAATATCAGTTATATTATCAACTAATTATATTGCATATTAGGGTTGCGGTTTTAATTTTATGTATGTTTATGATTGGATTTGTCAAGGAATTTCTTTCATCCCCCTCATACCTTTTCCTTTTGATCTGTATCCCACTTATATCAAACATTCCTATCTTTTCCTTTCACTGAATTCCTGGTATGATGTTTCAAGGCCATAACATCTGTCTCAGTGTTTTTAAACATAAGACAGGTCAGTTAGGGGCCATTAAATTCATTGTACCTATCAATTTTCCTGAAATTAAAACATCCTGCCATGGTGGAAGGGAGGGATTATGCTCTGAAGCAACGACTTGACAAAACTTTTGCAAATATTTAGCTTGAATGGTGGTAAGTAAATCTCACATCATGGACAGCCTTGTATATGTTACTAAGTATAGTCCTTCTAGCATGTAAGTACAATGTTTCATAGTTGATCAAGGTCCAGTCTCATGATCTTCTCCATCAAGTAAACCTCCATGTCAGCTCGCTACCGACAACTCGGAAGTGGAAAACCTGTGTTCTTCTAGTTGTTGTCAGACTACAATTTTCACCATCCCTGCCTGTAAATCACGTTAGCTAGGGCTGATGGGAACTGGAGTCCAATGAATTCTGGAAGACCACAGATTGACCTCTACCCCTGCAGTATAGATTGGAGTTCTTCATGCCACAATGGCAACTTAGAACTGGCACACAGAAAGCTGAACCACACTATGGTCTGTATTAATATTAGCTTGAAATGAGAGCATTCAGAGACTCTTAACAGTATTAATATCATTTGAGAATGTTTGTATACCGCTTTTCAGCCTTATGCCCTTGGAGAACAGCATATTCCAAAACAATCAGATAACAATGCGATAATCAAAAGTAGCACTGGAGAAAGTTCCAAATATAGTCCCTCATTTAGGTTCAGTTCACACAAACAAGCAGTACAAGGGTCATGGGAGATCGGCATTGGGGGTGTGTGTGTGGCTGACCTCTGTTCAGAGGAACCACTGCAGCACACTGGGATGCAGAGGGAGAGGGCTGCAGTGGCAAGGTCAGTGCAGAGAAAACACGCCAGCAGAACTAACCCAGTGCAAACTAACCTCACCACCCGACTCTCTATCCTGGTATGCCAAGTGGCTCAGCTGGATGTAAGTCAAGTGGGAAGCTCAGCCCACCACACAACCTGCACACACCCAGTGGAGAAACTTGAACATGCATTGATTCTGTAGCCAAACACCTAACTATGCACTTCTTCGTGTGACGATGACCCGCAAGCTGCAACTTCTGTAGGTTTCCTAGGTACATTTGTTAGCAGGAAGCAAGTTCCACTGAACTTAGAAAGCAGATGTTGTCGAAAACCCTCTGAAGTTGAGCTAAAATTGAAATAATCCCTGCTGCTTTTCATGTATTGGTAAACCCAACACCTGACTTTGTTTAATAGTTTTGTTTATCTTGGCATGGTGGGTGGGTAGAAAGAGGTGGGTGGGGAGTGACAAGGCGGTAATTTAACACCTGAAGAAATACTGTTAGGAGTGAAATATTCGTAAGGCAGCTGCCAAAAGCATAGCTTCCTGTGTTGTAGGAGGTTTCCCTAGTACCTGAAAGTATCAAGCGTCTTGATAGCTAGAGCTTTGAAAATATCTAATTACACTCATGTAAAACTTTTTTGATTTCCCCTTCCTCCCATAAAGATAATTAAAATATGAATCATGGCGGCCGCTGCTGACAATCTGTGTTAATAAAGTAATTATTACCATGTTCAAACTCAATATGTTTGCTTTCTCGCCATATAAACTTAGAAACATTAAAAAATGTTGTTTCTGTACCCTCCCACCAATACAGTTAAGTGGCTATTCCACATCCACACCAGATACACACCAGATATTTAGTACTGGTACTATCACTCAATATGCTTTTACCTTGAGCTTGCTCCTAACCCATGGCAGTTCACCATTAAATTACTGTTTAAAGGCTCAGCTGCTGTTCAGGCCAGAAACAAGAAATGGAGATTATTTCGGAGAGGAAATAGTTGGAGAACCTGCCCTTTTCAAAGGGAGCGTCCCACTCCCTTGCAGAACACACATGTATATACTACAGCTGTACTATTCTTCTCACCATGAAATCTAAGCAAGAAGAAAAGCAGTGGTGTATTCATTCTCACATAAGTGACCAAACAGTGCAGAAGTAATAACATTGCTGCAGCTTGTAATTACCTGGCTCGGAATATGAATTTGCCGCGACTGTGTAAGACTAGAACGTATTAAGAATTAAGCAACATTTTCCTCAGCAGTTTTGTAAATGCCTGTGGCAAGTTCTTTAATAAATCCCTCACTCTCACACTGTGAAATTACACGAACTGTGAAGCCGGTTGTTTTGTACGCACATGCGCAAAAGTTCTCTAATATGCAACCCTTACTTTTGCTGATGCTCTTATTGATTGCTTGAAGAGATGGTCAGTGGCTGGGAGCCAACATGAGTCATACTCCAAGCAGAGGCACCGGAATCAATATGTTGTATCCAACACTGCATTAGCGCTCCTCCCCCTGAAGTTCTCAACACGCCCCAAAACCTCCTCTGGAGGATTACCCAACCCTCTGGAGCACACATTGGAGGAGGTGCAGGGAGTTGCAGGGGAAAGAAAGGAAAGGAAGTTTTGTTGTGTGAGCTGAAGCCTGTTCTACGTGCACAATGAGAGTGATGGAACAGTCCATCAATGGACTTCATTCCATTGATTTCAATGGGCTCTTCTAAGTATGACTAACAATGGAGGCCACTCCATATCCCCCCCTATTTTTATCTATGCTATTTTTATTTTTTAATTAATTTAAAATATAGGAACAGTTCCCCCTTCGTCCTTCATGACAACCCCAAACACTTTAATCAATGTTATTAATTATTTCTTCCAAGCATTTTTGAGCCATTATTGTCCTGCATCCAGATCTAAGGATTCACCCTCGTCCGTCCCCGTCCGTCTCCATTCTTAGGTGTGTCACTTTTTCAAAAAGTGACATGCATGAATTCCCAAGCAGCCCTCAGCCATGGCTGGTGTGGTGAGTTACAGATCCCATGAGACAATAAAATAGAGCACATGAAAGCACCGACATGGGAGTGGTACTATCAACATACATCTGTAAACATGACAAGCAGTGAAAGATCTCTTTGAAATGGATGGTTTTTTCATCTGAATGCTCATAAGATCACGTCACCAGGGCCGGTGCATCCATTTAGGTGAACTAGGCACTTGCCTAGAGCATGTAAATGGAGGGGGCTCAAAAACCCCGCGCCGCCGCTGCCCTCCCACGACACTCGCTCGCGCTCCTCCCGCCTATGGAGGAGCAGCGAGTGAGCGGTGGCTGTGGCAGCGCCCGTAGCTGAAGCCTTCAGCTATGGGCGCTGTTGCTGCCGCTGCCGCCACCGCTCGCTCACTGCCGCCGCTGCTGAAGAGCTCACAGCGTCCCCTCCATAGGCGGGAGGCGTGCGAGCAAAAATGAGAGCTCAGCGCCCTCCCGCCTATGGAGGGGACTCTGTGAGCTCCTCAGCAGCTGCAACGAGCGAGCGGTGGCAGCGGCAGCGGCAGCGCCCGTAGCTGAAGCCTTCAGCTATGGGCGCTGTTGCTGCTGCCGCTGAAGAGCTCACAGCGTCCCCTCCATAGGCAGGAGGCGCACGAGCCAAAATGAGAGCTCAGCGCCCTCCCGTCTATGGAGGGGACGCAGGGGCATCAGCGGCGTTGTGCATGCGTCATGACGCATGTGCCGGGGGGGGCGCCAGAAGGTGAATTTGCCTAGGGCGCAAAAAGCCCTAGCGCCGGTGCTGCACGTCACCGACTATATACCCAACCAATCACTATATGCTGCAGGAGTTGGAATCTGCCTTTAGTGTGGTGGCACCTGTCCTTTGAAATAAAAATATAAACACTCTCCCATTACATAACAGCTAAGTGCCATTCCTACAGAGTTTTTTTGGCACATATGGAAGACTTTCTTTTTTTCTCAACGAGTATTTTAAGTAGAAACTCTTATTGCAGTCTGCATCTGTAATGGATTTAATACAGTTTTTATTCTTGGTGTTTTATTGTTAATAAGCAATAACTAACTAACTAACTTAATTACTGAGCCAAGTCTGATTTCAGCCGAATGAGAACTTTCCCACCGCTATCAGAATGTGCAAGGTAATGTGGGACTAAAGACTGCTGTGTTGTGAGCAGGCTTGGATGCATTAGTTTAAAGCAGCTTCATTCTTCTGGTTTGATTTTTATTCAGCTTCCAAGCACCAAATAATTATGCACCCTTTGACTCCTTTGAAATAGAGGATCCACTATGACCCAAGAGTTTTGTTTCATCTACTCATCCTACTGGACAAAAAGAGATGTAGCAGAACATCCTATCCATTTCTCTACACTAGAGAAGAAAGTATTGTTATTTTTTGGATAAACTTTCTCAAACCCTTCCCTCTCCCCAGCCTGCTGGTGTTATATTTGATGACTTTTAATTTAACGTTTTCCCCAAGAGGAAGCAAATAGTTCAAATGGTGTCACAAGCATGACCTTTTTTAAAAAGTTTTTGTTTTCTGCCCATTCCAGTCAACTCTATTAGAATTCACTGCACTCTATGGTAGTCACTGAAGTATCTAAGCAGAGAAAAGCACAGATTGTGTGAGGAAAAGTGAGCTCCCTTACCTGAGTTGCAAAAACCTTCAACAACACCCTAAAAATAAAAATAAAAAGATTTGGGTTTTGTATTTCTGCCAGGTAGCTTATCTCCCCGCTCCCCACCCCGCCTTTTTTCTTTCTTTCTTGTCTCTTGTTCTTCAGAGTTCAGTGAACTCTAGTCACTGAGATCCTTTACAGAAACAGGCAAAGGAAACACTAGTCCCTTGGGTAGCAGACTTTTAGCAAACAATACTTTTAAAAATGTCATCAGTATTGTGGCTATGCTAGTATGCTCGTCAACCTTGGGCTGACACTGAAGATATCCTATGTCCTCTGTAGGTAACTGAGCAAAGCTTGTGCATCGTTGGCCCTGAATAATATTCACATGGCAAAACGCATGTGCTGCATATATGCAGTTTTACATATGAATATAACTCCTTTGTAGGAAAAGTGATCACCTCTCAGAGTTGTACATGGAGGATATCCCATTAGAAAATATCTCTGCCCTCAGGACCGGACAGCAGTTGCTGTTCAAAGAAGGCATTACTGGTTTAGATTAGTACCATGATGAACATCCATCCTGCAGCTTTTCCTGACCATATGCCATCAGATAATACCCAAAGAAATTCTATCAAGGAAGAGAGAAATTTCCAGTGAAATCCTTACATGTGGGGTGCAGGAGTTTTGTTACACTTATCTGACTTTTGATGTGGACAAGGGGGCTTTGTAAGTCTCCTTTATTTCATTCTACAAATCGCCTCCACCCTGCTCTGCATTCTGCAGACTTCCCAGGTGCACGTACATCAATTAAATATCATAAGGTAACTAATTTCATGGGTTTTTCCCCCAGATCAGGAAGTGGGGGGGCAGCCAAGGAGGCTGCAGAGGATTTGAGAAATATTTACATGAAAGAAAAGCACATCTACCACCCTTGGCTACCTTATAATGATAAGGTAAGCTCAAAACTCCACACTGATCAAAATTCTTAAGGGCTTCTAAAACAACGAGAATGACACAGAAAAATGGAAACCTCGTTCACAGAGAAAGAAAACATTGAAAGAAACTTGAGGACAGATCATGGCACAGCACTTGACAAGATCTGAATTAATATAAGGCAGTTTCCTTTACCTTGATGAACCACAGGATACACAGGATACATGAATTTCATACACACCAGCAAATTCTGTTGCGTAGGAAACCTGTCTGTTGTGAAAGGGGTTGTTTCATACCAGATGGATTTCTAAAGAGAGGTCCATTTGAAGAATTCTCCCAATGGAGCCCAGGGCGGCAAACAACAAGAGACAAAACAATAAAACACACCTAAAACATTTTGTTTAAAACGACTGCAATAGAGGTGCAGACCGGAAAAGATCTTGACTGAAAAGGTTTGGTCTTCAGTAGGTGCCTGTCTAATATTCAAGGAGCACAGGAACACCTGGAGAAGTGTAGGTTGCACTAATGAGTCACGCTGCCTTTGTTCAGGCACGCTGTCATCTGACAGGTACAAGATTCTGAGCAATATTTGGTTCCACAGTGCAGATTCACCCAGAGGCTACTTTCACCTGGTAACACCAATGTGCTTGAAATAAGGAGAGCATCTTCCAGCAAAAGCACCTTTTAACAAGAATCAAAAGCAACACAGAGAAGCTGACTGAATTACACTCATTATATAATCATACAAAGCCAAAATGAGACCTAATGGTTTCTTCTCGAAATTGGAATTTCTATCAAGGCAGAAGTCCTTCATTATACTGACTGTGGGAGGTTTATCAGGTATTTTTTTGTGTGTGTGTGTGTCATTTACTCACCTAACGAAAATATGCTTTAAGTATAGCATCTGGATATCATCGAGGTGTCCCCCCCCCCTTCTTTGTGCAGTTTCGCAGCTGGTCTGACTAAACCCCTCTAAGGTTGACGAGACTAGTTCAAGGTGACTCTATCATCTCAGCATACATTATCGTACTTAGGGCCCATAGTTACCTTCATGCACATCAATGCCGTGGATAAATCGCCCTATGTAGATAGTCCCTGAAAGAATTACTTTACTTTTGAATAAAGCGATTGAATGCTGTTTAGTATAATAATAATAAAAGTTACAAATGTGGAGATGGCGTTTGATATGCAGGTGGGCATCCATATTTCCATACGAATTACACTGTAAATCAGAATCACTTAAATACTAATTAAGTTGTCTCTTCAAGGTTATTTTATTACAGTGTGCTTGCCTCCCCCCCCCCTTTTGCACCAGAGTAAAATGTTATCTGATCTGTCAGATTCAAAAATTAAACCATAAGGGATACCTATTAGCACAACATTGCTGGCAGATTTATCTCGACAAAGCCACAATGAAATTTAAAAAAGTGTGTCTAGCAGATTGACTCTAGGATGCTTGATCAATGCCCTCTGGTGGCTACTACAGTATGAATAATGGGTAGCTATGTATAATTTAGAAGGGTATAAATATAAATCCACCCCTGCGTCTATATATAACTTTTAGCACATAATCCACCTTCATTATAATCAATGCAATTTTTGCTATTCCTTCTGCTGGGGTTTTTGACTGGCCTTCCAAAATGCACATTTCTAATAATTCTCCTAGCTACAGCAGTAAAGCAAGGCTCCTCCTTTTAAAATAATGCATAATTATTTCATCTCATAGAAAAGCCAACTATCCTGCCTTGTGTATAAGCGCTAGAATTAGGCTAGTATCTCCCCCCAGATAGAGCTATGACTTATCTGTCCCATGTAGATTATTTTAACTAATGACCTATCAAGGTCCTTTACACACCTCTGCAGAAGAGCTGCATGCCAAACCTCTGAAAGCAAAAGCTTGCTATACTGTCTCTTCTTAGCATTACTATTATCTATTCTGGGGGGCCTTCTGGGTGGAAGAGAAGCGTCTGAATTCATGTGTAAACAGATAAAGGGGAAGGCAATTATTATTATTTTGATAAAACAAAGGCATCATAGCATCAAAAGAAAAGAACGCCCGTTCACACCTCCCTTGCTAATCCTCCACCCAGGCAAGCAAGGAGAATTTTCAGACCTCAAGGACACATTCCAGCAAGGCAAAAACACTCAAGGAGAGTGTGGAGCAAGGCCAATGAAGGGGGTGTGGCAGGGAAGGGGTGTGGCCTGGGGAGAGTCAAAGGGCTAGACAGAAAGGCATGGCCTCTCAGGCCGATGGTTCCCCAACACTGCTATAGCCTTTTAGGCTTGGACTGCCCCGGGTGTCACCACTGAGGGGGGTGACAAAATGCTGGGCGGCACTCAGCATGGAGCCTGCAGCACCCCTAAGCCATGCGTCTCTCCGCGCTGCCCAAATGGCTGTAGGGCGGCTGAGTGGGAGGAGGCAGGCAAACTCCTCAGAGGCCCCACGGAGCGTCCTGCCCCAGCTGGCCCCACCCCTGCACATGGGCGTAGGCAGGGGGGCAGGAGGGGGCAGCCGCCCCCCCTAGAAGCAAAAAAATGATGTATTTTACAGACCATAACCAGCACTTTTCCCCTCCAAAAACTGAAGTGGAAAGGGCTTTGCTTTAGCAAGAGCAGCTAAGTCTCCACTTGCTGGGGGGGGGGGGGACACAGCTGTAACAAAAACACATCAAATAAATAAAAAAAGTGGCTACCAGTAGTTAAGCAGTTAAGACACTGGAGCATATATCCCCAGGCAAGATTAGATAGCTGACCATTTCACCCTATTGTTCTTAAGTGGGAGTTGTTAATGAGCATTCAGGAGCATTAAGAGTTCTATTGGCGATTTAATGAGGGTGCAGACTCAGAGGATTCAATTTGACTAAGGTGGCTCTGCAAGGCTAAAAAGAAGTGAATAAGAAAGGGGGGAGGCTGTAGCTTTGACAGACACAGTGATGTTTATAAAAAGCAGTGGTGTTCCAGTCTGCCCCTCCTCCTGCATCTGTATACTGTAAATCAGGGGTGGCCACCTCCCAAGAGACTCTGATCTACTCACAGAGTTTAAAACTGGGGGTGGTCTACCCCCTTTGGGGGGTTTCAGGTCAAAGCTGTTGAGTTTTTTTAAGGAAGGGAAGCCCTGTTTTTTGGGGTTTAGGTCAAACTTGTTGAGCTTCTTTTAGGAGGGTGGGAGGCCCATTTTTGTTTAGGGCTTCAGGTCATAGTTCAACTTTTTTGAGGGAGGAGGAAAATTTTGGGTGAGCTTTTTTTAGGGGTGCCAGTGACCTACCAGTGATCTACCACAGACATCCAGTGATCTACTGGTAGATCACAATCTACCTGTTGGACGTGCCTGCTGTAAATCAAGCAGAGAGAAAGCTGCTTACAAGGCTCCTGTACATGCAGAGTTCCAGCATCACAGCGTCACCCAGAGGCACCCACAAATATGAGTTATCCCTCTCTCTATTTCTTCCTTCCTTCCCTCCCTCTTCCATCCTTAATAAAATACGGGGGGGGGGCAGATAAGCCCCACATAGAAAGCCCATCAACATGGGGGGATGACTCTTTCAAATACGGTATTTACCAGTAATTGGGGGGGGGGGCACCTAGGCCTCTAGGAGTTGGCTGCTATGCCTAGGAGTAGGACAATTCAAGAAAGCAGAATGATGCATATGCTATGGTAATATATCAATAGAATCATAGAATTGTAGTCAGAAGGGACCACAAGGGTCATCTAGTCCAACCCGCTGCAATGCAGGAATTTTTTCCTAAGGCGGGGCTTGAACCATGGTTGAAATATTATGCTGATATGCAGCAACGCCTCGGAGCCGTCGTGGCTGCGGCCATGCCTTGCCTCGCCCGCCCTGCCACCCCCTCTCGCCTGCCCGACCCTCCCGTCCTGTTGCTGCAGAGTTCCAGCATCACAGCGTCATCCAGAGACACCCACAAATATGAGTTATCTCTCTCTCTATTTCTTCTTTCCTTCCCTCCCTCTTCCATCCTTAATAAAATACGGGGGCAGATAAGCCCCACATAGAAAGCCCATCAACATGGGGGGATGACTCTTTCAAATACGGTATTTACCAGTAATTGGGGGGGGGGCACCTAGGCCTCTAGGAGTTGGCTGCTATGCCTAGGAGTAGGACAATTCAAGAAAGCAGAATGATGCATATGCTATGGCAGTGATGGCGAACCTACGACACGCGTGTCAGACGTGACACGCAGAGCCCTCAATGCTGGCATGCGCCCCATCAGCCCATTCACACTGTTGTTGTTGTTGTTGTTGTTGTTTCCCCCATTTGTTCTCCCCTCTTCCTACAGCTTGTCCCCGCTAGAGCTTGTCTCCGCTAGAGTTTGTCTCTGCTGTTAAAACCCAGATCCTTTTGTTGTTGTTGTTGTTGCTGGTAGCCAGAGATTGGTTGTTTAACCCTTTCTGTGCTGTTTTTTTCTGGCGCTTTGGCAGACTATGATTGGGTGTAACAGTGTTCGTTTTTTAACCCGTTCTGTGCTGGGTTTTTTGGCACTTTGGCAGACTATGTCGGTGCTGCGTGTTAGTTCCAGCGAAGGTATTATTCATCATTTATTTCTGTTCTCTTCCCCCCCCCAAAAAAAGTGCAGCAGCTTTGGGGCACCCCCCCCCAAAAAAAAAATCAAAGCAAATTTTGCACCCTACAAAAAACCTCCAAAACTTTAGTCAGCAGTTCCCCCAAAAAAGCTCTACAACTCTGGGCACTTTGTGATACCTAAATAAGGGTTTTTTTGTTTGGTTTGGTTAAATAATTAGTTTTTTGTTTCTTAAATACAGTTATATATTACAATTATACACTTTTGTTATTCAAACTATAAATATTGCAAAAATATTTTTTTCCTCTAAGTGACACATCACCCGAGTTATGCTTGGTTTTTTGGTGAATTTTGACACACCAAGCTCAAAAGGTTGCCCATCACTGTGCTATGGTAATATATCAATAGAATCATAGAATTGTAGTCGGAAGGGACCACAAGGGTCATCTAGTCCAACCCCCTGCAATGCAGGATTTTTTCCTAAGGTGGGGCTTGAACCATGGTTGAAATATGCTGATATGCAGCAACGCCTCGGAGTCGTCGTGGCTGCGGCCGTGCCTTGCCTCGCCCTCGCCCGCCCTGCCACCCCCTCTTGCCTGCCCGACCCTCCCGTCCTCTCCAGCCAAGCAGGGTAGCCGCCAACGCTGCCAGCCCCAGAAGCACAAGGTGGCCGCTGCTGCCGCCGCCACGATATCACCAGGCCCGCTGGCCCTTTAGCCCCGCCCACATTCCCACTTCCACAAGGTGGCCGCTGCTGCCACCGCCACGATATCACCAGGCCCGCTGGCCCTTTAGCCCCGCCCACATTCCCACTTCATGGCCCCTCCTCTCCCGTGCCTTGGCCCCACCCCTGAACAACTATGGCTTGCCCCCCCCCCTAGTTTTGATCCTGGCTACGCCCCTGCCCCTGCAGGCAGGTAGCCCTGTCCCTGGACGCAGGGCATGCGTGCAACACCAGGCCCCCGATCAGCTTGCTCTGTCACTGTTGATGACTTTATGATTTACTTATTTATTTATCAATATCCTCTTAGATTTCTGTCCTCTTAGCCCTTTAATTTGGACCTGGGTCAGCTCTTTGCACAGATCAGAGAAGTGGTTGTGAGAACAGGCTCCCAAATGCTTGCTATCAGACCGGCACATAAGTGCTTCTAATGTTCTGTCTTGCTGTAGCCTAGTGTCTTGGTTTGCTTCTAGAAAGCTCCGGGCTCCATGTGGCTGAAGAATTTTAAGTAGTCTCAAGAGATTAGTAGCAAACATTTTCAAAATTAGAAACAGCTCATGGCATTTCTTAATATTTGGTCTACAACCAACCTATTTTCATTTCTAAATGCATATCTGTGCAATAATAGCAGTAATTTATTTTCTTTTGAAAGACAGGGTGGAGTAAGGGGCAGCTATTGCTTTAAAGAGCCTAAAGTGCTGTTTTAAATGGTCAAGAGATATTCAGCTCATGATTCTCCAAGTGACCTCATTTGAATTAATACTTCTCCGTTACATATCAAGGCAGCTAGCAGTATGTGGTATCAGTAGGTAACATAAAACGTCTGCCAAACTTGGTCAATAATTGCCTAGCTTTCCCCCAGCCATAATTAACATCATTCACAGGGTATATCTATCTAGATTTCCTGAAGGTTAATTGGGTTTAGATCACTGAAATATAATTTATATCAGATAGATTTCATTTGTACAAATTGCACATTAGTTTTAAAAAAAGTTTGTATGGAGTGTTCTTAATTAAGGAAGTAAAATTCAACTAGAAAGCAGGGCTTATCTGCATTTTCCAAATGGAACTTGAAAAGGTATCGTCCAGATAGCCTCTAGAGATGTTCACAGAAGTCAGTATAAATACCGAGAGCTATGATGGCCATGGTAGGTCATGTTTTTGCCATGAAACAGTAGCATAATATATCAGGTATAAGGCTTTCAGTAATTTGGAAAGAGGATTTCTCTGCCGCTCATTTTAATTTTAATACAGGAACCCAGCACAATTTTTCTAGAAAAAGAGGTGTTTGAACTTGCCATCCTTCCTTGTTCTCTTAGAATAGCAATGGTGTCTACCTGAGAGATGCCAGAACTAAGTTCCGGCAAGTTTCAGCTGGGGAAAAAAGCCCTGCAGGAACTGCCCTACTGTTCTAAGCCTCCAGTGCCACTGTGCTGATTAGTGGAAGCTGGCCCATTCAAACAAATGGAGCTCTGCTCCACCAATGTTAGCCAACACTCACCTGCCTGTCTTCCAAATCAAACCAATAGAAGTTTGCTGACTGCTAGTATACAGGAGGTCACCTGAAGATCTTCTTTCCCTCCTGGGTCTGAGGGCCACTCATTTTCTCCAGGTATCATGTATGCCATGTAAAGCTTTGTAAGGCATCCTGGTTAGGGACCAAGGCATCACTTTTTCTAAGTGCTCCAATCAACAGCATGTCACTGTTGTTTGTGTCTCACTGTGATGTTTCACTGCCAACGTCTTCTTGCATTGACAAATGAATGACTTGGTTCTCGCTCATGCTATCTTTTGTCAATATGGTGGAGTGCAGCAATTTCGGCAACGGCAATTTTGTCACATATGATGTCACTCTCCAGTGAAGTATGGATGATGCCCACTGAAGTGTGAAACCCAGATGCCCATTGGGGGCTTTTCAAAGAATTTTCCATGCAGTGCTTAGCCTGGTCAGAGGTAGAGTGCTTACTTTAAGAGAAAATGCATCCCAAATATGTATTTACATGGACAATTCTATATGGATTACCATGTGAGTTTAATTTAAAAAAAAAAAAACAAACAGAAAGAAGACAGAATGGGCTTATGAAAAAACATTGCCAAATGAACCAAAAACAGATGTATCCATCCATCCACAGTCTGCATTGAGTACCAATCAGGAAGTTGCATTGCAGTTGCCCCTTAGCAAGGCATGGGTCTCGGCAACTCCATGACCTTTCCAACCTCCAGTGGCTGCCATGGATCAAGTTAATCTATCTAAAGGAGCTGCATTAAAGCAGAAATATGGGTGTGTCTGAGTGAGTCTACGGCACTATAAAACCACCCATCCTGCCAATAAAAGTGGTTGCCGAAAGAGGTTAATAGCAATTATAAACTCACAGCTCATTATATCCTGCTCAGACTAATGCAGATACAACATGATTTAAGATTGGAAACTGTGGCTAAAGGAATTAGTCTGCTCTGCATGAAACTGGGTTTATTTAATCAATGTTGCTTCCACTAGAAAAATGGATTAGTTTTTCTTTAAGACAGAGTTAAAAGTTTTGCAGCTAATTTATTTTAATAAGCATTCAGTCACTGACTGCTGCAGAAAAAAGGCTAAACTGTAATGAAGCACCAGGAAAGAAAGCATGACTTAATTATTTTTCAGGGTGGGTAATGAATAAATTAGGCACACTGCAGGCTTGCCAATTGTACAGAATTTATTACTTTTGCTTTAAGAAGCATATCATGACAAAGTCAATTTTTCCTCCTGACTGCAAGAGATGGGTAATGTCTACTTATGAAAGACATCCACTTTGTCAACGTGTTTCCAATGCTTGGATCTCAAAGAAGGCTTGTTTTTCTATCACCTTCATGCTCTTCTCCATAATTACATGACAGCTATTCAGATTACGATTTGCTTCCGATCATCCCTTCCAGTTCTGCAAGCTACCAGCTAAATACTACAGATAAGCTGACTGATTAGAAGTGTTCCTTGTTTGATATGTAACCACTAACCACCCGGTCCAAGATTCACTGAATGCAGGAAGAATGGCTATTTATGTACATGAGATTCCACCACACCAATAAGAGAAGAAATCCATTGATTCGTCCTTCTTGCATGTAACTCAAGCCAACATAGGATACTAGTTTATGTGGAAAGTAAAGTATTGTATGTGGGTGATTAAGGGCCCTCTCAAGAGTCTGGAGGAGAGTCTGGAGGAGACTCTTGAGAGTCCCATGGACTGCAAGAAGATCAAACTTATCCATTCTGAAGGAAATAAGCCTTGAGTGCTCACTGGAAGGACAGATCCTGAAGCTGAGGCTCCAATACTTTGGCCACCTCATGAGAAGAGAAGACTCCCTGGAAAAGACCCTGATGCTGGGAAAGATTGAGGGCACGAGGAGAAGTGGATGACAGAGGACGAGATGGTTGGACAGTGTTCTCGAAGCTACCAACATGAGTCTGACCAAACTGTGGGAGGCAGTGGAAGACAGGAGTGCCTGGCGTGCTCTGGTCAAGGGGTCATGAAGAGTCGGACACGACTAAACAACAAAATTATACTTTTGATTTTTTTTTTTAAAAAAATGGGTATTAATATTTTATTGAGAAGGCTTCAATTATAAAGAAATAAAGTGATACAAAGAAAAAGAAAAAAAGAAAAAGGGACAAAATGTATAGAAAAAATCAATATACAAATATATACCATGTATGAATATTTTTGTATATTTTACTTTGATTGTGTATTACCTATGCAACGTGAAAACCCTTTCCGGCAGCCCCTTCCGGCACCGAATTAAGGCACACCACCAAACGTAAGGTCGGGAGGAGGCCTCTTGGGGTGCCCAAACTCTTATGCTGGGCACGTAACAGGAAACATCCACTCCCAGATTCTGGGAGTGACTGAGAGGTCATGTTTTCTGCTATCTCTGCACTGTAAATACTATGCACAATAAAACTCTTAAAGTCAGAGTGGACTCGGTCGTCTTTACTCAAGAGTAGCCGCAACAGCACCATTACAATTACTATTATTGTTTTTATTATTATTGTTCGTTTCTTGTGTGCCCTTCACCTTAAGGTCCCAGGGTGGGTTACAGCAATTTTAAAATGTAATATGAAAGCAGTTTAAAACAAATTGCAGTCACAGGAATAGGATGGTTCCATTTGTGAGTGTGTGTGTGCATTTGCCCAAGCTGCTGTGCCACAGCAGAGTCCATCTCTAAGAGTCCCTTTGCCCCAAACTTATCCTCCCACAAACCCACACAACAACTAGCATCTGATTTCGATCACTTCCAGAACAAAGTCTTGCCACGTACATCGTCCTTAACTGGACTGAGGCTTTGCTTGGTACCTACATCAGAACCTTTTCAGAACTAGGTGGATATGTTGCCCTTTCTTTTCACATTTTATCTCTTCGAGATTTTTTGTTTCGTTTCCCCCTTTGCTGGGTTTTAGTGCTGATTTTATTGTTCTTATTGATGTTACACTGCCCCGTGATGGCTTTGCGGTGGCTTTACGCTGATCTTTGTTAGCGCTGTATTGACTGCGTTTTAGTTTCGATTTTATTTGTATGTTCATTGATTTTTAAATTCGCCAGTTGCCAAAAGAACATGGCGAATCAGGCAGTATATTAGTACCATAAATAAATATACAGATATGGCCTTTAATACAAAGGACATCAAACTGGGACTGAGTGCCCAGCCACCTGCCATTAATACAAATATTACAATTTTATATACCTACTGGGCTTGTTCCTAGTAGTTAAAATAACACCTACTTTAAACTAAGCCGAACAGAGATTGTTGGGTTAAAAATATCCCCCTCTTTCCTCGGTTATGGAAAATTTGCAGCTTTTTTTAAAAGAAAAGCAGCTATTAGACTGAAAAAGCAAAAGATCATTATAAACATCCGCAATATATATTACAAGACTTGCTCTGTTTTGTAGTCACAGCTCCTTGGTGACTAAGGGTCAGGGAAAAAGGATAAGGAGAGAGGTGGAAACAGATAGTATTGTCTCCTTTTACAGTCCCCAGGGCAACATCTAGCTTTTGGGGGTTGTTCATCAGCTGTAGAGAACACTAAGTGCTTATCTCTATAGAACGGGATCATTCTCGGCTCGTTTCAGAGGAGAAAACTAAAATCGTTATGACTTACTCCATCACATCTGACACTGTCAGTGAAAAGGAGAAAATGGAAACACACGAACACACATTGGGAAAGGTCAGGTGAACTTCCTGTCAGGGATATTTGCCCAAATAGCCTTTACAGCTGGTGTTATTTTTAACCCTCTATTTTTTAAAAAGACATAGATATCACTGTTATATTTAAATCTTATGTTATCAAAATGATGTAGTTAAATAGCCAGAGTGCTGTAGCTAAAAAAAAATTGGTTGGAATGCACATCAGTGTGGGGAGATCAGCCACCCATTCCCCCCCCCCCCCGCGCCTTTGAATATTTTCTGCTCCCATCCTCCGGTCTCTGTCAGCTGCTGTGCTTCTTTGCCTCTGCTTTGGACCAAGAGCATAAAGCTGCTCTGTCCTTAATCCCCATAACAAGTCCCTTAAAAGAAGAAGAAAAACTAATTCTGGGGGGTTAAAAAAAAGTGGCCCCAGCAAGACACATGGGCCCTAGCTGCCAAGGCTGGTAGATGGAGACAAGGACCACAACCGCATTCACTAAGCATGTCAAGAATGAAGTCGGTAGAGATGGAATTTTCTGAAAATATCAGGCTTATCAATTCCTTGATCTTGATGAGAGCAATCCTCAAATATCATATATTATTACTGTGCACATTATTATTATTATTATTATATATATATATATATATATATATATAAAATATTATGTTCATATTATATTTAAATGCCATCCAGATCCCCAAAAGTGACTGCCACATAAGCAGATACATTCAGCAAGACATATAATTGTATAAGAATGCTTATATGTTGATGCATACAAAACTATGTTGCAGAAATATAGTACTCCATTGGGAGTTGGCACATTTATATGTATTATTTGTAAAATATATGTATTCTTTTTTTTTTTGAATTTTGGCACAATGCACATGTGTCTCATGCATAAGATTGCACTTAATGCAAGAAGCAGCCCAATGCAGGAAAAGGTTGATTGGATTGTAATCTCCAAAATAATATTATTTTAAAATTGATTTATGTATTAATATTTATTTAATATCCCTTTCACCACACACACACACACACACACACACACACACACAGTGGTACCTCGGTTTACAAACACAATTGGTTCTGGAAGTCTGTACTTGACCTTAAGTGTACTTAACCTGAAGCGAACTTTCCCATTGAAAGTAATGGAAAGTGGATCTGTTCCAGACGGGTCCGCGGAGTACTCAACCTGAAGCGTCCTTAACCCGAGGTATGAGTGTAATTGGTTCCGAAAGTCCGTACTTAACCTGAATTGGTTCCGAAAGTCCGTACTTAACCTGAATTGGTTCCGAAAGTCCGTACTTAACCTGAAACGAACTTTCCCATTGAAAGTAATGGAAAGTAATGGAAAGTGGATTAATTCATTCCAGATGGGTCCACAGAGTACTTAAACTGAAAATACTCAAACCGAGGCATACTTAAGCCGGGGTATGACTGTATACACACAGAGAGACATGGCAAAGGCCATGTCCTGGGCCACCGCTCCCATAATATTGTACTCTGAGAAAGGGCTCTCTTCAATTCCTCAGAACAAGTTGGAGATGAAAAAGAGTAACAGGTGTAAGATGGCAGCAAGTCACACTGTGAAAGTTGGAGTTGCGTGTCAAGGCCGCCAAGCCAGCCCCACAGAAATAAATTCACACAGACACAGGTTTTGGTTTAAGGTTAATGGACAAAATTTAGACGACAACTTTATTGATTACAGCATGTGAGCGGTATTGGCTTAGGCATTGGCAGTAAACTCTAACTGACTCCTGCCCACCTTGCAGGAAGGGTAAACTACCAATGAGGGAGTCGCGTCAGGGGAACCTGCCTGCAGCTCTCCTCGGTGTTCCCAGAGGCCTAGCATGGCCCTAGCCCCTCAAGCAGACTTCGGACAGGATCCAGGCCCTGGATTACTTTAATGGAATACCCTTAAACATGGAGGGGCAGGCGATGGCCAACCTCCCTTCCCCCCAACATCAATAAACCAATGCCTAACTGCAAAACCTTACAAAGTTGTGACGATCGCTAAGAGGTAGGCGAAAACCAAGTGGCCAGTACCAATCTGCCAAATGGAAAAATTCCTATCCGGCCCCTGGCCCAAGACAGGCGACCAACCAAAGTCCAAGGCAAGCCCAGAGGGTACCTAAAACAAAAGGGAGGATGGGCGGGTGTTCGGCAGCACATAGCAGGTGCTCAGCACACGTCACACTGCCGCTTTTATACCACCCACGATCACCCCACTCAATCGTGATTGGCCAAAAGAGGCCTGGGGTGTTTGTGGTGCCACCCTGGCGTAAAGGGCATCACTCCCCCCATGCCAGGGAGGGGGGAAACTGTGTTGTGGGCCTGCCCGCAACCAAGACCATCCTATAAGATGATCCAATTTAGCAAGAACACAATCTTCAAGGCATTGCAGCTCATCATCCCCACTAGGTCTTGTCCCAAGAATCAGTTGCTGAGACTGAAAACTCCCAATAACCAGCTTAGTCCCCTCCTCTTCAGGGTTTTCCCCAAGCAATCAGAGACTGCACTTGCATATAACCAACCTCTCCTCCATCTTTTGCCTGTCTCTTCTGGTTCTGGGAAACAGAGAAGAGGGGAGTTTGTTGCAGCAGGGCAGGAACACTCCTCACCAGCCTGACTCATCCCACTTTCCTGCTCTAGCTTCTGTCTCTGATTCTGGACTTCTGTCTGCCACAGACTCTCCCAGCTCATGAAGCTCTGTTACCTCTTCAGCTTCTGACACCTCCTCTTCTCCATCTTCTCCCTCTTTTCCCTCCAACCATTCAACTTAGTCCTACCACCACTCCTCAGGCTCTGACTGTCAGGCGTCCAAGTTCCCAGCTTGATAACACAGTAAGCGTAGGTAATTAAAAGTGAGGATTTATTGCAAAAACAAAAAGATAGCTCTGGACAGCTCTAATGCAACCGCCAGCATTATCAATCCTTCTAAAGAGTCCTTCCAGGTTTTACAGAATATATTGAACTGTCGCTTCCAATCTAACAGCCCTCCCATTCAAGGACTCCACAGAGAGATTGGACTAGCTCTAACCTCTTCCTGCCCTGACGTACTCTCTCTGTGTATGTTCCCGCCTGATTGAACTTCCTGAGAGCTTTGGCTGTGTTCCAGCCCGCTCTCAGGCATTCCCTTGGCCCCCGCATTCCAAGGGATGGGGAAGTTTATCTGAGCTCTGACTGCTGTTCAGCCTGCTTCAGATTTAACCCTCTTTGTTCTGCAGCAGGCTGTAACGTTCCACTAGGAGCTGGCTCATTCCTGACACTGACACATCTTCCATTTGTGATTCCCCAGCTGGTTCCTCCCACCATTCTTCTGCATACAACCAGTCCATGGCAGAGAGTCACATCATCACTGAATTGGCAGTGTAAAAATATTCAAAACAAGAGGGAGAGGGGAAGAGAAAGCAGGGGTAGTTGCACTTCAACTGCCACCATATAACGTGTTGGCCCTTGCTTTCCTTCATTGTGAAAGGATCTGAGAAGTCCTCCCTTATATATGGGGTTATAGATACCAGAGTTCAATAAATAGAGAATATACTAGAATAATGACGGTGATGGAGATAATAAATAAATATAATAATAAATAATTTAACAACATAAGCCAAAAGCAATAAATAAAACAAAACTTGCTGTAAATGTTATATGTGATTTTTTAAATAAATACTTATGTATGCTTAATTTGCTCAATTAAGAAAACAGATTCACTGAGATCATTTAAGTGGTTAGCAGATACACACATGTTTCTTGTAAAAACCTACCATAGAGCGTGTGCGCACACACACACACACACAAATACTAAGTATTTCGGGAATTGCCCTCCAGACTGATGGGCTTGCTCAGTGCTTGTTGACAGTATCTTGGCCCACAGCCAATGAGGTGAAGAGAATAAAACCTTAGAATGGAACTTTTGCTATATAGACCCACATTTTGTACGCCAGTCTGTGTATTTTATACCCAAAAAAGCTGAACAAAGGTGAATAAAATATGCAGTACATGGAGGAAAGAAAACAACGCCTCATCTTAACATATAGGAGAGTATCCCAAATGTTACAAGGTCCATATTTACGCAAATGTACTTGCTTACATTTTTAAAAAAGGACAAAATGAACTCGTTTCCTCGCATTGTTGAGGATTTAACCCTTAATGGTGCCCCATCCTGGCTACAGTGCTGGCTCCACCCATCACTGACATATGAATCCGTCAATGAAATGTGGCCCTTCACCTTTAAAAGAACAACAACAACAGGTTTCCCACCTGTTTTAGAACAATGCAAGGAAATTCTTAAGGAAAATACCTTTTTACTCACACTGTATTCTTTCTCTTTCACCCTCTTGATGCATTTCACCAGGAGACTTGAAATAATACTGTGAACTCACAGAATCAATTAATTCTTTAAAAATAAAGAAAGAAAAACGAGCCTTCCGCAGCAAGGCACGATCTGTCAACAAGCCTGATCTATTAATTGCTGATTGATAGGTTAAATTTACACAGTATTGGGGTTAAAAAAATGCTCTCTTGCAGCTAGCGCACCTTTTATGCAGATAAAGCACATGCATCAAAAGGGAAAATAAACAAAACCCACACGTTATTATTTGTCGTAAGCGTTTGCTTGGTTCTGCAAAGCAATGTCAGCTGCCGTGGCGCAGGACTGTTTCTTTCCTTCTTTTGCTACAAGGAGAGAATAAGAACAGGCAAATGGGCAGTGACAGCTGACTAATGTAGTGTCTGATTGCTTTTCCACATGTCAGTGATAAAATCCATAATGTTCCTTTAGCCTCCATGAGGGGAAATATAATCCAGGCTTGTAAGGCCTGATGCATTCAACAGCAGTGAGATTATGCTTGGCAAGTGTATTATAATGAACCAACAGATGACATCTAGTTTATAGAAGCATAACCACAAGGCTTGGGAGTGAAATGCTCCTCAGGTAGTATACAAGAAGAGGAAAGGCGTCTTTGGTGTGGGGTTCTATAATACAGAAGGAAGAACTGGAATTGCACATGTCTGAGCAAATAATAATAATAATAATAATAATAATAATAATAATAATACCATTATTATTATTATTATATCCAAATTAGAAATTGTGGCTGCCACATACACTTTGCATAGTATCAGGGCACGGCACAGTGGATGGCAAGAAGCATTTTGCTACAGAATAAATAATAATAATAATAATAATAATAATAATAATAATAATAATAATAATTTATTTGTACCCCGCCCATCTGGCTGGGTTTCCCCAGCCAATCTGGGCAGTTTACAACAGAAAAATGAAATGAAATAATCTATTAAACATTAAAAGCCTCCCTAAACAGGACTGCCTTCAGATGTCTTCTAAACATCTGGTAGCTGGGTTTTTTCTTTGACATCTGATGGGAGGGCCTTCCACAGGGCGGGCGCCACCACCGAGAAGGCCCTCTGCCTGGTTCCCTGCAACTTGGCTTCTCGCAATGAGGGAACCACCAGAAGGCCCTCGGTACTGGACCTCAGTGTCTGGGCAGAACGATAGGGGTGGAGACGCTCCTTCAGGTATACTGGACCGAGGCCATTCAGGGCTTTAAAGGTCAGCACCAACACTTTGAACTGTGCTCGGAAACATACTGGGAGCCAATGTAGATCTTTCAGGACCGGTGTTATGTGGTCTCGGCGGCCGCTCCCAGTCACCAGTCTAAGCTGCCGCATTCTGGATTAGTTGTAGTTTCCGGGTCACCTTCAAAGGTAGCCCCATGTAGAGCGCATTGCAGTAGTCCAAGCGGGAAGTAACCAGAGCATGCACCACTCTGGCAAGACAGTCTGCAGGCAGGTAGGGTCTCAGCCTGCGTACCAGATGGAGCTGATAGACAGAACTTGACATTAAGCTATACATGCATCTCCAGCAGATAAATGCTTTGGCTGAGAGCCAATTCTCACTTTACCTTTTGTATCCAGATACAGACACCCAAATATGAAAGGCAGCCATACACTCACATCATATCCATAAAGAGTAGTGCACTAAATCAACACACTTTCTTAGCAAAATATAGTGATCAGGAGAGTCCTAGGTAATATAAGCATGGCTGTTCTTCTTGTTCGATGTGCCACTCTTTTGTATTTGGATATACACAGCTGGGTCTAACATCAGACCCTCCCTATACCTGAAGGAGCGTCTCCACCCCAATTGTTCTGCCTGGACACTGAGGTCCAGTACCGAGGGCCTTCTGGCAGTTCCCTCATTGTGAGAAGCCAAGTTGCAGGGAACCAGGCAGAGGGCCTTCTCAGTGGTGGCGCCCGCCCTGTGGAACGCCCTCCCATCAGATGTCAAAGAGAAAAACAACTACCAGATTTTAAGAAGACATCTGAAGGCAACCCTTTTAATGTTTAATCGCTTATTTTATTTTATTTTCCTGTTGGAAGCCACCCAGAGTGGCTGGGGAAACCCAGCCAGATGGGCGAGGTATAAATAATAAATTATTATTATTATTATTATTATTATTATTATTATTATTATTATTATTATTATCCAGGGACAGTCCTGGATATACAGAAGCAGTCCCAGTTTCTGACTTGATCCCAGAAAATGTCCCACTTTTCCTTAGGACATCCCTATTTTCATCAGAGAAACGTTGGGTGGTATGGAGTTTTGCAACCCCTGAGCCTTTAGAAGACACCTGAAAGCAGCCTTGTATAGGGAAGTTTGTTAATGTTTAATGTTTTTATATGTGTTGGAAGCCACCCAGAGTGGCTGGGGTAACACAATCAGATAGGTAGGGTATAAATAATAAAATTACTACTACTACTACTACTACTACTACTACTACTACTACTACTACTACGGAATAGGACATCCCAGTTTTCATTGGAGAAATGTTGGAAGGTATGTAACATGTCAAGTGAAAGGTGGCTTAATGGAAGCTAATATAGCCCCTAATCTAAATGATATGCATAGAGCAGGGGGTCAGCAAACTTTTTCAGCAGAGAGCCGGTCCACTGTCCCTCAGACCTTGTGGGAGGCCAGACTATATTTTGGGGAAAAAAAGATTAACAAATTCCTATGCCCCACAAATAACCCAGAGATGTATTTGAAGAAGAAGAAGAAGAAGAAGAAGAAGAAGAAGAAGAAGAAGAAGAAGAAGAAGAAGAAGAAGGAGGAGGAGGAGGAGGAGGAGGAGGAGGAGGAGGAGGAGGAGAGTTTGGATTTGATATCCCGCTTTATCACTACCCGAAGGAGTCTCAAAGCGGCTAACATTCTCCTTTCCCTTCCTCTCCCACAACAAACACTCTGTGAGGTGAGTGGGGCTGAGAGACTTCAAAGAAGTGTGACTAGCCCAAGGTCACCCAGCAGCTGCATGTGGAGGAGCGGAGACGCGAACCCGGCTCCCCAGATTACGAGTCTACCGCTCTTAACCACTATACCACACTGAGTAGAAAGAGTAGTGCGCTCAGGTAAAAACACGCTGGTTCCTGGGCCGTCCGCGGGCCAGATTTAGAAGTTGATTGGGCATAGAGCTTCTGTCATGTGCTGGGAAGGAATTCGCCAGAGAGTCATTCTTCCCAAATAGACACATCATCAGCATTTTTATCACCAATCACTGCCCGAGTCAATTCTGTCCAAGGTCCAAAGCTAGCTGTTGGGTTGTGTGAGGGACCATGCATGCGGCAACCACTTGTACATGTTTCTACATGCTGCTGGGATGGAGCAAAGGGCACCCAACTTCATTGTCCCATCAATGCAAAGATTTATGCTTGCACAATGGGACTCACCCCTCTCTCTTTCCCCTGGCCAAATCTGCTCCCGTGGGTGGGTGGGGCACTCAGGTGGGGAAGGCGAGGAAAGTCCTGTTGTGCATGTAGATATTCTTGCACAGATGGGGCAGTTACATACTACTGCGGTGGGTGCACAGAAACCTTTCCTACCACAGATATATTATTTTATGAAATAATAAATTGTACAATTGTTGAAATGTTTTTTGCTGCGTTTGGTTCCCCGAGTCTGTAATCTTTTGCACGCCACTTCAGTGACTTTTAGTTGTAAAGCGCATATGCCGATAAATAAATGAAACTTTACCTGTTTGATATCTGCCTGTCATGCAGCTATAATAGGTACATGAACCCTGCACACAGCAGGGGAGAGGAAACAGCTTTAAATTGTGGCAATAACACAGCTTGTGTTCATGTTTCAACATCTCCCACCCTTCCCCCCGTGGTGTCCATTTCTATTTTAAAAGCCATCTTTTTCAAAGGTGAAATAAATATGGTCTCAAGAAAAGCTGACTTTTACAAAAGGTCTCTGCCTGGAAATGACATTTGATTTAACCGCATTAGTCAAGTACCTATTTGTCTTCTTTTACTGTGCCACATGGAATCATCCAAACTTGAAAGCTTCTGTTCAATACATCTCGGCATTTGCCATCTTTTTCATTGTGAAGCCTCGTGGGCTACCCCTGACCACACAGAAATTCATAGGAGCTTAGTTGTCATGTTACGGGGCCCAGTATATCCCTGCTTACTAGCAAAAGGTAGGTTGTGTTGTGGTTTTCGAATGCAGCAATCTTAATGCAAACTCCAGATTTCTTTTTTTTTTTATGCTAACTAATTAAATAAATCAAGGATGCATGGAAAGGCCTCATCTTTGGAACTATGGCTGTGGAACTCAAACCTGTCCTATCATGGATGAACTAGAGTCCTAAAGTGTGGACTACCTTTGAATGACATGCACTAGGGCAGTGTTTCTCAACCAGTGTGCCTCCAGATGTTTTGGGACTACAACTCCCATCATCCCTAGCTAGCAAGACCAGTGGTCAGGAATGATGGGAGTTGTAGTCCCAAAACATCTGGAGGCACACTGGTTGAGAAACACTGCACTAGGGATGTGAGAATCTGCCAATTTCAGTTTCTCATTTTCCCACTCTTACGTTGAGCTCTCCACATTTCCACAGGAATCAGATTCGCCCCACCCCCCAAGTCCTCATGAAAATTCCCCAGCATTTTAGGGCATATCTCTCCTGTCATTCACACTTTGGAATGCCATTTTGCCCAGTGTACACAATTTTGCACATAATGCAATGCGTTTTTGAGTGCTATTTTCAGCTCACGCCTTAGCTTAGTATATGCCTTCTTGTGCGTGTTACTTGGCTGCAGAACAGCATTGCAAAATTCAGAGACGTGCAAGTTTTGAAGGATGCATATGTTTTGGTTCTTGGATAGTTTTGGAAAGGGCAAATTAGGTAGGTTCACCTCTAAATGCAAATGGAATTCAATTTCTCTCCCATATCTAGCAGCTTAGAGCATGAGACTCTTAATCTCAGGGTTGTGGTTCGAACCCCATATTGGGTGAAAGATTCCTGCACTGCAAGGGATTAGACTAGATGATCCTCATGGTCCCTTACAAATCTGTGTTTCTGTGTGATTCTGCACATGTTTTGATGCTTTGTTGATGTCACTATTTGGCTTGCAAGTATTGTTTCAAAAAGTGTTCTTTCAAGTATTCTTTCAGCTGCTGTCAATCAATCATTCCAATTATTGATTAAAGTAGTCTCCCTGAGTCAAAATTATGACCCTGATATGCCAGCATCCACCATTCACTCCTATTTATTTTATTCAACCATAACTGTCCATCAAACAGCAGGCGGCTGGCTGGCTGTTTATTAGCTACACAGCCAATAGCCATGCCAAGCCTGTTTAATCTGTAACCAATAACGTTGTGGCTGAATTTGAATCTAATCTATGTCTCCTTGTGTTCATTCTTTGGCTATGCATTACACTACATCTTCCCCACAATGTTGAAAGTGAATAGCAGAACCACATTTCCACCACTTTCTGCAATTAGCCATTTATCTTGAGCAGAGGATGAAAGTAATTTGTGCTGAATATTTCCTGGGCTGTTTTGGTTGTATTTAATTAAATTTTATTTAGAGTATACCTATTGAAATTAATGATCCTAAGTAATGTCAATTCATTTCTAAGAATAACAACAACAATAACAACAATTTATTTGTACCCTGCCCATCTGACTGGGTTGCCCCAGCCACTCTGAGCACCTTCCAATAAAATATAAAAATACAACGAAACTGGTAGACCCATTGGATAAGACGCTTTGATTTAAAACCTTATTTTACACAGTACTATTTTTTTTCTGGCTGTTCCTGCTTTAGTACCATTCCTTCACCAGTTTGCTGACAGCAGTTTTGTTGTTTTGGGATTAGGCAGATGAATATACCCACCAATCAGAAATGAATGACATCACAATACCCGCGGACTGTCTTGCCAGAGCAGTGCATACTCTAGTTATCTCTCACTTGGGCTACTGCAATGCGCTCTACGTGGGGCTACCTTTGAAGGTGACCTGGAAACTACAACTAGTTCAGAATGCGGCAGCTAGACTGGTGACTGGGAGCGGCCGCCGAGACCACATAACACCGGTCCTGAAATACCTACGTTGGCTCCCAGTACATTTCTGAGCACAATTAAAAGTGTTGGTGCTGACCTTTAAAGCCCTAAATGGCCTCGGTCCAGTATACCTGAAGGAGCGTCTCCACCCCCATCATTCTGCCCGGACACTGAGGTCCAGTGCCGAGGGCCTTCTGGAGGTTCCCTCACTACGAGAAGCCAAGTTACAGGGAACCAGGCAGAGGGCCTTCCCGGTAGTGGCACCCACCCTGTGGAATGCCCTCCCACCAGAGGTCAAAGAGAACAACAATTACCAGACCTTTAGAAGACATCTCAAGGCAGCCCTGTTTAGGGAAGCTTTTAATGTTTGATGGATTTCTGATTGTGTAGCTATTCCTGAGTTCTGAGTATACCAATTATCTCTATGTATTGACCACTTGTAAAATCACTTGCATTGCACAATGAGGAATGTTTTCTCCTGCATTCATTCCAGGACAATAAGAAATAAATAACACTTGCTGAATAGGCATTCATTTCAGACACATCCTAAAAGAGAGGCAGAGGAGGAAGTGTCTGCTTGGAAATGTAACCTCTCTTTGACATGAGAATAATCTAGCAGCATCCATTAAATTTTCAACCATTACTGGCAAATAAGGATAGCTTTTAAATCCATAAGATTCCATCTTCCCCTCACAAATCAAGTCCCATGGAAGTTAATTGTTGATGTAAAATAAGCAGAAGCTCCCAGCGGCTTTCCCCATTTACCTCATTAAGTTCTGTGTTGACTGCAGAGTCATTAAGAAAATCTGTATCTGATACCAGTTTTCCTCAGGTGCAGGTAATTGCAGACGTTTTTAGATGAACTCCCTCTCTCTTTCCCTTTATTTCCCATTCTATCATTGCACCTGTGCTGTGTGAACAGCCAGGAAAAGCTCTGTGTTTTATTTTGCTTTAAACGCAACACATTTTATATGCTTCAAGTATCACTTAAGAATCCGCTCAAAGTTAAGCATCTGTTTGTACGTAGCAGTTGACAGAAACCTGTGATTTGGGGCCAAATGCTTCTTTTCTCAATTGAAGGTAGGAATTTTATGTATGAGGTAATTTTATTGGTTTATTTAGTAGGGGTGCGCATCTGCTCTGAATATACACCAAATGCGAAGGCAAAGGGGGTGGGGGAGAAGCTTTCACATTTCTGAGTCACAGCACAGGTATGTTGAGGTGGATCTGGGAGTCTCCAGTTTTCTGAGTCCCTCAAAACATAAAGGCACTCCGGCACTCCCCCCCCCTCTTTCCCTGCCCCTGAGAAATAGAACCAGGTTGACTGGAGAAATGTGCAGAGCTTGAGAGGGGAGAGATGCAGAGAAGAAAGCAGAGTTGGAAAGCTGTGGCGATCTTTCATTTTGATGGATAGGTCTAGCTTTCAATCACAGTGAATTACCATATTATTATTTTCATGTATAAGACGCCCCCATGTATAAGACTTTTTTGGGGGGGACTCCAAATTAAAACACCTCTCAGCACTACCTGTGTATAAGACGAGTCCTAATTTTAAACTTTTTTTTTGTTAAAAAAACAAACAAACCTAGTCTTATACACAGAAAAATATGGTACCGTACTTTCCAAGGCCACTCCAATTGTAGTGATTTGGGGGAGGGATGCTGAAGTAAATAAGTAAAGTTTGTCTCCATGTGGGTCATGTTTCTCCTCCAAAAACGAGTAAGCAGTAGAATTAGGCTATTGTTGTGGCCTGCTTATTTACCAATTGAATAAATGAATCGAATTATTTTGGTCACTGATCGGAGTGAATCTTTACCGATAGCTCTTAACCCTAACAGATAATCAATATATAGCTTTCTCTCTTTTTTCTTCATGGGGGTTTCTCCCAAACAGGAAGGCAGTGAGGGGGGGAGGAGAGTCACATTGTCAGGTTTTATAGCAAAGGTAAAACATATGTTATTATAGTCCCAGGACCTATTTGAGAAACCAAAATGGATAGATCTGCTCCTTCCTGGTACGGGAGGTGAAAACCCACCCAAAGATCAGGAAAGGAAAATGGATGCTAGGAGTTCAGGATGTAGGGGAGCTCACTTACAGTCACCTTATCAAATAATGAGTATCTTACCTACCCAAAAAGTATTGTGATTTTAACAGTAACCTTGGAAAGTTCACTTAAATCCATTGAAGGCCAAAGATCCAGTGAAGGAGGGAGGTGGAGACCATGAAGAACCTTATTATACGCTATAGAGCTGTAGACATGCTACTGAATACTTTGGCTGAAGCCTGTGCATTTGTTTGGGATGAATGTTAAAATGCAGTAAAAAAAACTATTTTGTCATTCACCACAAAGTGAGCAGTACAGAAACCTGCCATGGCACTTACGCATTTGAAGATATGCACGTCGTGTCTGTTTCCTATATAATGTTTTAATTTGTCCTAGCGTAGGTTCAGATGAAATTACAAGGTAGTGGAGAGAGAGCACCCAGTCTTCAGGTAAGGCACATTCTAGCCAAAGTTTTGAATAATATGATAGGCCTTCTTTCTTCCCAGAAACCTCCAATCACAGTGGCAAGGGAAGATGTGGAGGAGTATAAAAAGAAAGGAGCAAAAACAGTTGCTTCATCCCATGTTTGTGATTTTGTTCTCTCCCTGAAGAAAGAATATTTGCAGGCCTTCATGCTTTGTGTTGGTGCAGAAAGAGAGTTCTGCATCACCTCTTTCCACTTTGCTCAGCAGTTTAATCCTAGTCAACTGTGCTCACCCGAGTTAGTCTGGAGGACTGCATTTTATAATACTAGTTGATTTGAAAAACGTTTTCTGCCACCCTGTCCATCACCATGCTAGTGTGAAGTTTGGGTTCCCTTGTCCGATGTGGTCCCTCGGGGTAGCAGAATGTTTCAAAATGCCTGCCAATAGAATGGAAAGCACCAAATTACAAGCCGCAGAGCAGCTCAGACCTAGAGCAACAGGAGTTATATCCTGAAATCCAGCATGTTCTCCTGCCATATTGAATGCTTCCATTGTAATGCTTTTGAAGTGTCTCTTGGTTGTGGTGTAATGACTGCATCTCACAAGAGGGCTGTCCAATCTCAAAGTATTACTAGTTTAAGTTACATGACTTTGAAGAAACAAAAGACCCATTTAAAACATGCAAGATCAAGGGGGACAGAACATTAACAGTCTGAAAGAACTAGCAGCAGCCAGTAGATTTTCTATAGCTGTCTCTCTGTGGTTTTACCTACTTCTGCAAATAGATATAACTTTTAGCATAATACATCATATTGAAATGCTCCCTCTACCTGCTGATCAGAATGCATAAAATTCATGAGGTAGTAATTTTGTATTTTTCCTTAAGTATTGCTTTTATGCGAAAAGCAGAGGAGAATATTATCACAGTTTTTTCCTACATATTTCCCTGGTGCTCCACAGTGTTCTCTCCTTCCAGTATTTTCTCCATACAAAGAGCCTTAATCTGACTGTTTGATACAATTGTACTCTTTGATACAAATTATTATTGTGCAATGTGGGCATATATTTGAACATAACTTAATGGATTTTGAAGTTGCTTCTGACATTGAAGCTCAACACTTTATGAAGGAATAAGGAAACTTTTTCTTTTTCTTGTTTGGTTTAACTTTCCAAATTTGCCGGAATCTTAATGACAGCCTAATGGCCTCTCCTTACATTGTGATTATTGTCCTTTAGAACATTTCATGAATGACACATTTTAACAAAAGTTGTATCGCAAGAAGGATGCCTTACTCTTGCATTTTTTTTATATTTAGGATCATTAATGTTGCCCCAGTTTGCAAGTATTGGGTTGGGAGTGATATGAAAAGATATGAAAGGTTAGTATGGATTTCAAAACTGTGACTTCACACATGCATGCTATTACTTGTCACAGTCAAGTGAAAGGAATGGATGTGTGATACAGCTACTCTGAGAACAAAACAAATGAGCCCAACAATTTGTTTTCTACTGAATGTGGGCAAGGCAACACCTTTTTAAAGGCACAATATTGACTTAAAGCTTGGGGTGGAACTTGGAAGTGTGATTTCCAACCTGGGGAATTCCGGCTAAATTCATAATGGAGAATACAATCAACTCTGAGAAGATCTGGCTAAGGGGAAAGACTACAAATCTCTCTGTGTATGTCTCTTTCTCTTATTCTCATTCTCTGTAACAATAGAAGTGTTTCTTGAAGCAGGGATACAGGACTCAGCTACATTAGTAAAGAAAAACTGTTTTACATACAATATAACACTTATTCTCATTCTCTGTAACAATACTGTACTGTAGAAGGGTTTCTTGAAGCAGGGATACAGGACAGCTACATTAGTAAAGAAAAACTGCTTTATATACAATATAACACTTATTCTCATTCTCTGTAACAATACTGTAGAAGGGTTTCTTGAAGCAGGGATGCAGGGCTCAGCTACATTAGTAAAGAAAAACTGTTTTATATACAATATAACACTGTGACACCAGAAGGCACTGTGGAGTCCCGTCTTTCACCAACATGATTTCCCATAATAAAGTTTACCATGCGTTTTCCTGAAGCGCTTTTTGATGTATCTAGATCCAGCCACAGTTGTGAACTGTAGTTTGGAAAATGCATTTGGGAGTGTTGTCATACTTCTCTGGGGATCTAATGAGGGCAGTGGATTTGCTACTTGTAGGAATGCTTAAGCTATTTTACTTCACCTATATGTTACCTTATTTATAGATAAATAAAATAGCACACAATTAATGTCATACATTGCCAGTGATCTCATCAAAGGAAGCAAAATAATAGAAAGTACTGCCTTGGAATTTCTTACCACTTAAGTGGGGATTGCAGAAGAGAATCTTGTCTTTTTCCTGTTTTCCACATTACCCATTTCAAAAGGACTTTGCTGCTGAGGAAATATAACCAGGGCTGTGTGTAGTATTTTCAGTTATTTTGCCTGTGTCTTCATATTACAAATGCCTGACTTCAGATGCCGATAAAAATAATCTGCAAAAGTGGAACATCAGTTATAAAAGATGAGGATGTCTGCGTGTGGAGACAGGTCTTAGCAAATTCATATTCAGCTGAGTTGATTGGCACCTCTAATTTAAACATCTAAGGCAACAAGTCTGGGAAGGACTTCTGCCCAAGACTCCGGAGAGCCATTTCCAGTTAGAATATAAAGTGTAGGATAAGATGCCTGAGTCAGAATGAAGGCAGGCAATGCAGTTACTTATGCCAAGTAGCTGCCCTGCTTTGTTAGTTAGGGCTTTTTATTTAAATCATGGCAATGAACTCATTAAATGCTAGTAGGTTTCTCTGGTTTCTCTTCAAATTGTAGAATTCTTTTGCTTTTTGCTTTAAAAAACAAAAAGGACCTTGAAGGCTGATTTGTATTTCCCATTGCATATCTGAGTATGGAGGGGAAATGCACAAAGCAGAACATATGTAAATGAAAACAGCTTTGAAGTTATTGATCAGGCCCTGCTTCTAGATGCTCAGGAGGCACTGGTGACCAGAATGCATGTCCTGTAGAAGACAAAGCAGGCTGAAAACATTCATGTGTTAGTAACCTCCAGACTCTCGGTACTTTTAACAAATTACAGCTCCCAGGATTCTTTAGAGGAAGCAGTGACAGTTTAAAGTGGGATGATAATGCGTGCAATGTATGGTGCAGATGGGACCTGCGATAGGACCAGTTTGGCTCAATGCCTGGACCTTAAAGTCCATCACCCTGTCTCCTTCCTGAGATCCTGTAAGGCCACTTAAGAGCAGGTTAGGCCTTGCAAGATCCAGGGAAAGTCATCCATCGTCAGTGTGGTGGCTGCCTGCCCCTAAAATTGGTCCCTGGCATGCAGGAGCACACAGACCCATGACTTCACCACATAAGAGGTCCCCTGATATACAGAGCTGAAAATATCTCTGAATTATTTATTTCTAAAAATTCGTGGTGGTTCAAATAAATAAATATGCAGTATTACATATTGTGGCTCTCTGCTGCCTATAGTATGCCTTCTAGGGTGATGACTTTTTCATTTTTTTCCCCTCAAAAATTATGTCCTGTAGCACAAATGGATGAAATTTTGTCTATTAATGACTAAAATGAGGTATATTCCATTGAAATATTTAAAAGGGTCACGCACAAACCATGTTTAATTTTTTTGTATGCCGTTTTACCATTTCATAAAATTGTATTAACAATTCTATATATATTTCGTATCAAATTTGGACACAACGCCACATTCCACAATGGGGAGTGTTCTTAGCAACATAGAGTATACAAATGTCACACCTGCACATGGTAAATGCCGCTTTTTGGGACCTCGAAACTCAGCCAGCAGACCCTGTCGGGCATGCTGGGAAAAGAACCTACAGGAGAGGTAGCAAAACATCGTCTTCTAGCGGCGTCTATACTGTTACTGCAGCTAAAAAAAGCTTCCTTGTGTGTTTGATGGCCCTATATAATGTTGTATATATGTGACTCTAAAGCTTGGGTTCAATTTTATATCTGCTTACAGTGACTTCAAAAGTGGTCAAAAACTGATAAATAAATTTTTAAAAATCATTTTGTGCATGAGGTTTTTTTTTTAATCAAAGATTAGATTTTATCTAATCTTTAATTAAAGCTCATCAAATTATGATACAGGGAAATGAGGTTGTAAAAAAGTCACCGCCCTAAATTGCCTTCACAGATAGGTGTCACTGTCTCAGTTACTGTGAAAATGAAGAGCATCTAACATCACCTGATAGTGGAAGCTCCATGGGAACGGGCAGGGAGAGAGAGAAGATCAGTAGCTCATAGTTTCCTTGTATCTATTTATTAGCCTTCTGATACATATGCCTCTGCTTGGTAATTAAGCCTGGTGTGGAAAAAGAAAGAAAACATCACCAAACATCATTGGTATGAATGCCTAATCTGGGATAGCCTAGAGAGCTTCCAAAAAAGGAAAAATAGACAGGCTCTCCAGTGTATGTGTATCCATCTCAGGGATTCAACGTTTATGTCTCTTGTTTTGGAATGGATGCCTGCATGTTTGGATGAGCTCTCTCATTTCCCAACCCATTTTCAACCCCAGTTCAAAACTTCTCACAGCAAAATGTCACAAAGCAAAATGTTGCTCTTTTCCAGCCTATGAATAGTGGCACTTTGAAGTACACATGCAAGTAAAATCTCATGGTCTGAAGTATTTAGTACGTTCCAGGTTTTTCATCTTTATTGCAGTTTTCCCAAATGTTGATGGTACTTTCATTTTCCATATTAGAGCAGGTGCCCAGTATAATTATTCATTTATGCATAGGTTTTATGTGTTACTGTTAATATTAAATGCCCATCAAGTTATTTATATAACCAAAATATACTAGCATATTCATTCTTTCAAAACCATGTCATCTGTTTCTGGTTAAAAATCTAAGGCTTACAGTAATTATGTATAAATTAACCATTCAGGCTATTTAAAAGGGCTCTGTAAATAGGTACACATTCATTTTATTTTCCCCAAGCCAGTGTTATGGAAAAAGAGAGAAAGATTTATACATGGAACAAAATCTAGGAAATGTTGTTTGCAACAGGACCTCATTGGATTTCAACTGAATTTTATTTATTTCAACTGGATTTAAAGCCCCATTATAACTACAAATATCCCAAAGTAAGTCCTGATTATTTGACAGTAAGTTTTCTTAGGGAACCATCATGCTAGCCAAGGCTAGCTTTTGCTGGATTGGGTCCACCTGTTCAAGGTCACATCAATGCCATCCCTATTTCTTCAGTTCTGAAGCACAGGCTATCTCCCACTCCTTTTGATTTATTTCAAAAAGAACTGGAAAGGATTAAACAAACATGTGTACAGTATTGTCTTCAAGAGTTCTGCAATGGTTTCTGTGAAGATTGGCAAAATTGCCCATGCCTACAATGATAAAATACCATACTTATTTGATCAAAATAATTATAGGAAAACATGACATTCAAAGCTGATTTTTTTTTCAAGTGCTACTTCAAAAAGAAAAAAAGAAGTACTAAAGACCAATCAATACAATTTCTGACATCTTCAGGTCACCACTTCAAAACTGAGATAATTGAGTATTTGAAGGATCGCAAATCATATATTGATCTGAGGAATTTAGGCGCTGCACTTAAAAGAATGCACTCACATCATGAACACCGTGCACTGATGCCATAGTTGCCTCTTTCTCTGATGCTCAGCAATTTTAGGCATGTTTTAATAGCTAAAGAAAAGTACAGTCAGTGGCATCAATAATAGCGTGAAAGAATGAAATTACATAAAAACTCTTTTGTTCTGTAAACACAGGAGGGGGAAAAATATAAGCCTGATGCTGTGCTATCTGTTGAATTAAACGGGAGAGGAGAAGGCAGGCAGGATATAATTCTAAGAAAGTTAGGCAGACCTGAAGGCCATTCTACATTCCCCCTGTTGGGCTGGCTTTTAAATGGACACTAAGGCCTTAAAAAAAAAATCTAACTGCTTTTCTATATGCAGTGCTCAGTGCTGTTATAGCTGCTGCTATTTTATTGCAATTATGTTTTGATATTTTAGTTTTATATAGTGGTTTTATGGATATTGAATATTATGGTTTTGACGTAAGCCACTGTGAAAAACATTTGTCCTGAAAGGGGTTGTATGTTCGATATAAGCCAATAAATCAATAAATCCTCTCATCAGTTATCAGTACATTTCAGTTTCATAGTAGCATACAGTCCCATTCCTTATTAAGTTTCTTATTCATCCCAATAGTCATTGCAGAATCTGTTTCTGTAAATCTGTTTCTCCTAGGTTTGACATGGTTGAATCTTGGGGAATAGAAGGTTCGCTTTCATGAGAAATTCTCACATTGCCTTACATTACTACTGTTTATAACAAGCATAGGCAAACTCCGGCCCTCCAGATGTTTGGGACTACAATTCCCATCATCTCTAGCTAACAGGACCAGTGGTCAGGGATGATGGGAATTGTAGTCCCAAACATCTGGAGGGCCGGAGTTTGCCTATGCCTGATTTATAAGCTGGTTATTGTAAGTTTATTGTAGATGTGGTAGATGGGGGGTAGGGGAAAATCTAAAGTAGCTATAGGCTACTTGAATTTTTAGGCAGTGCTTTAGAATGGTAGGAGACATTACCAGGATAGTGATGATCTTCCATCAGCATTAAGTGCTGGAATGCCATCTGAAAGTGGACTGGGGCTTGGACAGGCATGACACAAAAACACAGAATAGAAAAGGCTATATCCCCTGTGTGCATGAAAATTGGGCTGGTGAGCTCTTGTGTTGCAGAAAAAAGACCAAAATCTGGAGACAAAACCAAGGCTCAGAAGGGAGCCTGCTTCCTATTGCACAGTGGAGAATAAAAGTGAGCAAACTGATAGATTTCAGTAAGGTAAGAATATGTACCTCTCTGCTACAAGTCTGTGACTACAGTCATACCTCTAGATACGAATGCTGTGGGTTGCGTACAACATGGGTTACGTACATGCCGAACCCGGAAGTAATGGAATGGGTTACTTCCGGGTTCGGTGATTCGCGCATGTGCAGATGCACGAAATGATTTCATGCGCATGTGCAGAAGAGCTGAATCGTGCAGGGAGCATGCACAGATTCGGCGCTTCAGGTTAAGTACTGCTCTGGATGTGTATGGGGCTCCAGAATGGATCCCGTTTGCATCCAGAGGTACCACTGTACTCACCTGGGAGAAAGCCCCACTGAAAATGACTTTTACATCACTTTTTTCCTCAGTGAAATGTACATGTGGGTCACTATATTATTTTAATAAGTTGACTCATTTTAACAAACATATTGGGGGTGAGAGAGACCGTTTTGTTTAACTCCTACTAAATTTATTTTAGTTAGCTTTCAACACGTATTCTAGGAATTCCTTTTAAAACAAGCAATTATGAGGAACTATCACATAATGTACTCAAATCACAAATATACAAAGTCCAGCAACATCTTGCTGATCTTATTGTGGGGGGCTGGGGAAGCTAACTCAAAGAGTTTGCAAGTGGTTTGCAGCAGCATCCTTAGAAAACAAGGTAAGAGTGCAGAAGGTTATCAGCTGGAAATGTTTAGCTCATTAATTTTGGAAACATCCTTGGATACAGAAACCCAAACGTCTAAAAAATGCTAATTAAAAATGTTGTTTACCGACCATACCAATAAATGTTCTAATATACTACCTGGGAGAATTAAGCTTAACTACTAAATTAATTGACCTTTCTCCTACGAATCAGTACTGCATAAGGAATGGTGTGAATCTTGCATAAATGGAGAGGAAAGGTTGTGTTCAGGTGTTTGCCTCAACACATGGGTGCCCCCAAGTTCTTGTGCATAGTGTCACTGCACCCCCAATCAGCCTCCCCCAGAAACTTCCCTAATGGGGAAGGTCTGCATGAGGCCTGAGCACAAGCTGAATACTTAGCATGAATGGCGATCCTGTTTCATCAGAATTCCTGATAACATCAATTGGTCTGCTTGCATTAAAGCAAATGTGATAGTTCCATTCAGATTTTCCCTGCAGAACAGGAAAAGGTCAGGTATCGGCCAGGTGAAGAGGAAGTAAACAAGAACGCTGGGATGTGGCTTGCATGTGCATGTGTTGCATTTGCTGATACATTTATATGTTATCGTTTTGTTTTATGCTTAATGTGATGACAGTCTGGTAGTGGCACGGGGGGCATGTGTTGAAAATCACAATGCAGGGACTGCAATATAACCAATTTTTTTTGTCAATAGGAAGGAAAGCTCCTTTATTTCTGCAATGCTACTTATGAATAAAACATACCAATGCCTGCCAATTGTGTTTTGCTATGTAAAGTGTGGATGAAAAAGTGCTTAAACAAACATAACCAGATATCCTTATCCATACACCTTCTTCTGGGTTTTTTCCCCTACTGGGAGCCCACCAACCCCTGTGTGCCAACAGTGGGTGGTCAACTTTCTTCTTCTGATTGCCTAACAAGAGTGATTATTAGATGTTTTTAGGGCCATGAAGGACATTACATTAAAGAATATATATATACATTTGTACTGACATGCTGTTGCATCCAGACCCCAACAAAGTGATATTGTGCTCCTGACCTGCTTGTGGGGTTCCCATAGGTTTCTGGCTAGCCACTGTGAAAACAGGATGCTTTGCTAGGTGGGCCCTTGGTCTGATCCAGTGGGGATCTTTTTTCTGGTCTTATGAGTAAAATATACCACAATATCCATATTAACAAGTATCAACATATAGCCATCACGGTGAGTCATCATGTCATGTAGAAAAGCAGGAAATGGCGTTGTACATTATGAATGTAGGGCTAACACAGGCAAACTTGGCCCTCCAGATGTTTTGGGACTACAATTCCCATCATCCTTGACCACTGGTCCTGTTAGCTAGGGATCATGGGAGTTGTAGTCCCAAAACATCTGGAGGGCCTAGTTTGTCTATGCCTGATGAAGGATGGATGCAAACAAGGACCTTGAGCATAAGGGGGCATAGAGAAAGAGAAGAACGAGAATGAGAGCTTTTCATTGTTTCTAGAATGTTTCTTCTAAAATATGCAGTCCGTGCAGGATAATTTTGAGACATCTAGGCTCTGATGGAAGGCTCTGCCTTTGTGAATCTGTGCCTAATTTGGTACCGCTTTTTTCTTATGCTCCCTCATCCACTTTCAATGCATTTGTGAAGCCTGCACCTTTCAGATTTCTTCCCATTATGGATATCAGATATTGATTTGTTCACTTGCACAAAATAGCTTCGTAAGTGATATTTGGTCTTTGGCCTGTACTTAAATTTTACTTTGATGTAATCTCACAAGCTTTTGATGCCAGAAAAGAAATGCGAAGTTTCTTTTTTTGTGTGCCAGTGAAAAAGACAAATTAAGCTCCTTTCCAAACTTCTCGGGGAATTTTGTTTCATTATTGTTAAGGCAGGCAACATGCAAGTTGGAAACTACCACCGAGAGAGTCTGAACGGCAATACAGTCACTTTGTGCCTGCTGGGAAAACACCTGGACTTGGTTAGATTTTCACAGATACCAAGAACATCTGTATGCTAAAATTATTTAAGCTGCAATAAGGGGAGCTAACATCTTCACAGGATGCTATCATGTGTGCTATTTGAGAAAGTATTAACTAATGCACAGTTTTCCTCAAATCTAATAAAATTGATTCTGTTTCAGCATATAGTAATCACAGCCTCAACAGAAGTAGCGAGACATGATATGCACCTCTCCGTCTTCCACCTAAGTCTAAATTCTATGGAAAGACCAGAATAGAATGTGAAATAGAAAAGGATTGATCATGTTATGGGAGTGGAGGAGATGCCATGGGAGGCTAGATTGTATGCTAGGTAAATCTGGGGTGTCTTCATATTGATATAAAAATGCTAATTGTGCCATTGCTTACAACTGTGCCCCTAGAACTTCTTAGATACTTATTGAGCATAAGAAGGACATTTGTCCTTGGTCCTTTTTTATTATTATTTGAAGCATGTTTATGTGAGGGGCTGTCCCATGAGCCCTTGGAAGTGAGGGGCTGTCCCATGAGCCCTTGCAAAGGGGAGGGGAAACCTATATAAGGCTGCTTCCTGTGGAGCTCAGGGCCATTTTGCTTTTAGAGCTTCCCACCCACCTTCAGGTTAGAGTGTTCACTGAGCAATTTTGGGTCTCTAGTTGACAAGGCTGGAAAGGATTTTATTTTATTTTGCTCAACCTGATTGGCACTTGACTGGGTTTTTTCCCCTGTCTTTCCTTCAGTGAAATTATGGCCTTCCTTTGTTAGGCGGAAGAATTTTCTTGTATGAGGGTGAAAATGGCATTGGTCAGGATCAACGTAGTATGGGAAGATAAGGGGCCTGAGGGGAGGATTGACCACAGCACCCCTAAGCTTGGGGGGTCTGCTTTGTAGGAATCTGCACCTTGGTCGCCCAGTTAGAACTTGCTTGCTTGGCTTGCACCACAGCAAAGTTCAAACTACCGTGGAACAGGGTTGGGGCGGTCAAAACCTGGCGGATCTATTCCACCAACATGAGGCTTGAGGAATGATCGTGGGACTCAATGCCACCTCAGCCTTTACCTTGCCTGCAGCTGTCAATGAAGATTAGACCTGATTGTGACCAATCAGTCTTTGTTATTTTGCTTCTCTCATGGGTCGCATAATGTGCCTGCGTCTGTCCAATCAAAGCATCTCAGAACGTAAAACAAAAATTTAAGTAGCAAGAGTACGGAGTGACTTAGTAACAGACCAGATTTTGAAAATGAGGAAGCCCAAAGTGAATCTTGGGGCCCTTGAGCACCTGTAGTAAAAGTAATTTAAATAAAAGAAATTAGATGCTTGCAAGGCCTGTATCTGTGATATGAGCCCTCTCAGCCTTCTAGCTGCCAGATTAAAACACACAGACACACCGAGAATTATGGAAGAACAAACTTTCTTGTCTGAGTTACAATAAAATTATGAGGTGGCTCATTAGGCAGGATATTTCTGCCCCAAGTAGTTACAGCTTCTGCCTAGATTTGGTTTCAATATTTTGTTGTTGCTGTTGTTCTGTGGTTTACCCATCTCATTAATGCCAGCTCATGAAGATATGTTGCATCTTGGTTTCTAATAAGCATGCTTCCTAACTGCTATATGTTGTAATTGCTAGCAAAATGTAATATGATACATTTTTAAAAGGCGGAAGGACAGGCATGGTTAATTAAGTAGCTCCCTAAATCAGTTGTAATAGAGCATAAATGGTGAAACAGAAACAAACTCCCCTCCAATATGCTGTTTCCATGTCATGTGCCTACTGATCTTAAGTTTGGATCTTCTCTACCTTCTGCGTAAGAACTGAATGTTCCTAAAATGTGAGACAACCATCCCAGCTTTCAAATCTATAGGGAAGTACATCAGCTGAAGGCAGATGCTTGTGCCTGTGTCTAATTGATTCCTGTAACAATACACAACTAGTGCACCTTTGGGTCGCCATTCTCTTAAGCTTCCCATTTCATGGGTCCTCTTCACACATGACTTCTCAGTCTTTATTTTGGTTTGATTTCTCAAATTTATAGGCCATCCTCCACCACACCAAGTGGTCCAAGGTAAGTTTCCAACAGTACATAAAATACAATGAATGCATCAATCAAACAACTGATTAAAGCAAACAATTAATTAATAAGAACAACAACATCATGAGGATCTTAGCCTCCCAGGAATTCCTGCCTCACTTTGTTCTGATGGCCCTAGAGAATGTGTGGTGTGTTTTAGAGGAACACCTGTTTGCCATACCATATGCCCCTCTTTTTCTCTCTCAAAACAACCCTGTGTGGTAAGTTAGGCTAAAAGTCATCTTTTGAATTTGATGGATGAGTGAAGATTGAAACTCAAATACCCCTAGGTGTAGTAGTCTAGCTCTCGATCTGCTACAATATAATGGCTCCCTATTTTGTCTCCTAAATCAGCTGACAAAAAAGTCCTTCAAGATATTACATTGAGGAAAATGCATATCATTTAAATGTAGGCTAACTTGGTATTTCATGTTATGCATTACCAGTTACTTTCTGTGGGGGGGGGGGGAATCACATTTTCACACAACAATTTAAAGTAAATGCACATCAATTTCAACATCTAGCGGTATCTGGGAAAGCTTTTCCATTCCTCAGTATATATAATTGGCATTTGATAAATTGCACGCAAAGCCAAAGATAGGCATTTTGTGACCAAATATTTGCAGAATGTATAGCTGTGGGGAGGGCAGGTAAAACTTATCTTCTCAAAATTACTTTTACATCAGAAGGGAATGTGATTGTGTGGTCTAAGAAAACATTATTGGAGCATATTTGTGAAACTGAAAGTAAGTAATTGTTTTCTCAGCTGGACTTTAGCATAAACAGAAAGAAAAACAGAAATTTGCCACACATCGCTGCCCCGTTTTTGTTAAAAGCATGGCTTTTCATTCCATAATTTAGATTCAATCTGGGCCAACATCTAGTGATTTCTCAAGTGAAACTAGTCATACAACCACAATTCAAAACAATTTTGGCTCAAATACTGCAGTTCTAAATCATACTGAAATCCAACATGTTTTTAATGCTTCACATTGTTTCATTACTTTAAATAGACTCTAAAGTATAGTCTTTAGATATTTTCATTCTCATACTTTAATGCCAAACAATTCCAGCCCTTTGTACCAGCAACCTCCTGTATATTCACCAAACCCAAACAAAACAAGGGGATTTCAAGACGTGGTGAGAGACCTCAGTAGTGTTGATCTGGTTGAGAACACAGCCATGGTGCTATCAAATTCAATGTTTCCTCTTCTTAGAATCCTAGAATTGTAGAGTTGGAAGGAACCACAGGGGTCATCTAGTCCAAACCCCTCCAACACACCAATCTTTTGCCCAACATGGGCTCGAACGCACAACCCTGAGATCAAGATTGTCATACTCCATCAAATGAGCTATCCTGCTACTCAGAAAAGCAGCAAAGAAGGTACAGACTAAGGCTTCAATCCAAAACCCACTTACCTGGGTGGCAACCCTACTGAATTCATAGGACTTTTGTCTAAATAGACATAGCTAGGATTGTGCTGTGATTTATTTTGTTTCATCAGGGGATGCCTAATTCTAAACAGAAAGGGGGAAAATAATTTTGTCCCCCCCTCCCTGTAAACAGTCTAATGCTCACAGGCTTCACAGAGACCAATACCACATAGTTCTGAAAATTACAGTAGTTTGCCTTTTGACAGCTGTGAAAACAGAATGACTGCTGGCCATGATTGTGTTAAGAACCAAATTTGCAATGAAACCTCCATAGTGAAAATTTCAGTATGCTTTTCCATCAACCTCTGAAATGTAATACATTGTCAACAGGGAGAACATAAACTTCTACTCATTTAGAATATGCTCACTGTATTCTTCTGTGTATATATTTTTTCCATCTCTCGTAACCAATGTAAGAATTTTATTGGATCCAAGGTTACCTGCATACTGTGGCTGGTCTTATCTTACCCTAGTCTCATTTCTGCTCAATAAGGGTAAGTTTCATCCCAAATGTGTTGTCTAATGCAATGAAAATGTTCTCATTGTGCTTGGTTTTCTTTTAAAATGTGATTAGATAGCTTAATCCTATAGATGTTTACTAAGCGCTATTGACTTCAGTGGGACTTGCTCCCAAATACAGTATTTCAGCCTCAGCTGGACATCACTGGCAGCATCCTGATTTGGAAGTGAGAAAATAAGTCAACGATGCCAACAATAATTTACTTCAGCTGAAAGGTATGATGTAGATATAAGCCTGGAAGCTTCTCTCAAAAATCTCAGAAGCAAGACTCACAAGGTTCCATTATGAAGCTGTGGCTTCATCTAGTCCAGTAATGTCCCACCTTAGTGCTGAAGATTCATTCCCCGTGTCTGCAGTCATGGGATTGTTGTCTATCACATGATGGTGTATGTTATCATTCCACAGAGTGGGAAGTAACAAAGACAGGATGTTTGTGTTACTGTGCTCCGTGAAGTGGGACTATTATCCTTTGTTCTTTCTCTTTGCTGTCTGATGTTAAAGAGAGAGGGAGCCATGTTGCAGTGCTCCATGTGTGTTTATATGTAAATAAAGTAGAATAGCCAAATGCTGAGTTGCTGAGTTCTGTTACACAAACTGCAAACACTCTGCAGATCCCTGAGTGTGCTGATGTCTGTTAGCCTCAGTCGCTGTGATGTTCAGACAGAAGAAAGCGTTTGAAGCTCCCGAACCAGGATGGAAAGAACATGCCAGTCGGGCATGTGTCTTTGCCAAGGTCCTACTCATATGTAGGACGACTCCTACCATTGGTTATGGGCCCAGGGATCGGGGCCACAGACCCAGTGCCAGCAGAGGAAGGACCGGGGGCTGATTTTGTCCCGGCTGGAGTCTCCTGGAACCGGCAGCGTGAAGCAAGCCTCTTCAGAGACGGAAGAGGAAAAGACTGTGTGGAGACACTGTGAGTACGCTGAGCTGCCTAAAAGTGAAAGTAGGAAGCCTGGAATGTTTGTGCAGCTGCCAACTGGCTGGCACAGAGAAGCTTTGATTTATGACTGCTTCTGAGTGTCCTTGGCTCCATTTAATCTCTGGGACAGAGACTGAGCAGAAACGGATCCCATTCCCTAAGTTTACGTGGAGGGAACTGGGAGGAAGAACTCCAGCTGTAGCTGTTGTTTTATTAGCTACTGGGGGAGGGAGCAATTTTCCCCGTTGCTGCATAGAAGTAGCAGGCATAGACCTTGAAGAAGATAGGGTTCTTCTGATTCATTCCCTGTGAGTTTGGGAATGTGGGGGAGAAGTGCTCTTGTTCCCGAAGCTGCAAAAGCAGTTTTATGCTGTGCCTGAGGCCAACAACCAGAGTGTGTGTCCAGCAGGAATTTCATCTGTGACACACTTGGACATTCCAAGATGGCGACAGGCTGTCTAGGATGCCAGAGAAGTTTGGAGGGCTGGACTTTGCTCTCTCTGATGCTCACATGAAGTGGGAGGCAATGGTTCCTGAAACCAAATACTCCAGTCGTGTTTGGAGGTGTTTTGGAGGAAGATTGGACTATTTCCTGTTCGGAGGGGAGGACCCTCCAGAACGGAAGGAGACCAAGGCAGCTGACTGTGACGTCATCCTGACCATCACTGCAACCAGCAGGTGGCACTGCTGAGGTCGAAGCAGTGGAAAGTTTGTCCTGTGAGAAATTTGGATAGGGTCCAAATGTCAGGAACGTTTGCAGCATTTCCGACAGGCAGTGCAGAGATGGTGACTGGCTATTCCTGTACAGAGATGCAAGAATCTGAGGCGAAGGCACACCTTGGTGGAAGATGGAACAGGTTCACCACGTGTACACCACAGAAGGAACTGCTCCACCAGTCGGGTGGAGATTCCTTGGAGGTGCATAGCACCTGGACCAGTGGACCTGAAAAGCGTTTTGTTGTTTAACGTGCTTTTCATTCCAGGTCGGAATTGCAGCGTGCTGATGGAATTCCAGCTGACACAGTGTGACTGTTCTGTTTCAGGCTGTAAACAGAACACAACCGTCCAGAAGAAGGAAAGCGGCATTATAAATGGCTTGTTCTTACTATGTTGTGATGTAAACATAGGGGTGTGTGTGGAAAGGTTGGCAAGACAAGTGGTGTTATGTCTAATAACCTTGTTTTTCATGCAGGTTGTAAGCATAAAGCTCCCAGATTGCTGGTGTCTAACACAAAGACCGGCAGGTGTTCCAAATGTGCTCAAGGACAAAGCAACGGGGGAGACAGTATGGGTATCCCAGAAAGGCACCCTATTGGTGACAATGTTTCTGATGGTAAAGAAACAGAGTCAGTGTCGGAAAAGGTTTCTGACGGGAACTGTGACAAGATAAACCCGGAAAAAGCCAGGATGCCAATGGATGGGTCTGACATGTGGGTTGAGACGTCATGAGGCAGGGAGCATAGATTCTTCCTGTGGTACGGAGGCTTGTACAGAGTACTAAGGCCTAATACTGAGTTGATTTTACTCACTAAAGCTGTTGAGTGGGGTACAGAATGGGAGGAAAATAAGGGTATTTTCCAAGGCTACCCCACTGCGTCAGGCTCTGATACAGAGTCTGCTGCTGATGCTAACACTGAGGTGAGTTCCACTGATAAGGTGGAGGAGATGCGCAAGATGCGCAGATCAGGAGGAGCTACAAAGGGTGAAATGCCCACCAGGTATGCTCAGGAGTCTGCTAGCACAGCTGTTGCAGATTTAGCTGTGGTTAGTGGCTCAACACAGGTCTTGAAACCCGGAGTCTTGAAAGGGGTACAGGGTTTGTCCTCAAGGGACGGGAAACCACGCCCAAAGGCTGTAAGGGTAGACACTGATTCCTCAGAGAGGAGCCAAGTGTGAGACTTCCTGCTAGTCAGAAAGGCTATGACGCCAAGACTAGTCAGAAGTGCAAGATGGTAAGGCCCAAGCCCAGTCCAGTTGCAGGTAGTTCCAAGGGTGGAACGGGTGATACAGGAGTATACTGTGTGTATGGCTGTGTGTATGGTTGTTGCTTTGCCAAGGTCCTACCCGTGTGTAGGATGACTCCTAACCCTTAGTCCCATATTGTCTACTCTGAGGCAGCTTTTCTTGATTTCCCAAGCAGTATTTTAGCCCTGCTTCCTAAGAATCTTTAACTCAGTGTTGCAGACGGAACTTTGGCACTTCTTCATGGAAAGTGTGTACTCTACCCTGTCATTTCACTTCCATGACAGAGCACGTTCAAAAAAGCAGTTCTCTGTTACGGCAGAAGATCGGTTCTAATCATCCTATGTGTCTCACCCAAAAAAGAGGATGCTCTCATATTCGATGCCAGTCTACCATCAAGTGAGATTATTATTATAATCATAAAAAATATCAACAAAAATGTCTCAGCTGACAACTGCGCTGCCTTGCTGAAAATAGAATCTCACCTTTTGACTGTTATTCATTCTGCTTTGCTTGACAGTGACCCATCTAGCTAAGCAACTGTGCAACTGAGATAAACCGAAGAAGTCACAGAAAACATACTTATTCAAAATGATTGTGTAGGTTGCTGCTGCTTACAGTGTTCATGAACAAGGCTAAAATTTGTATATTATATGAATATCTCCATTTCAGGGAGATACAGCTGTGAATTTGAAAAGTTGTAATACTCCAGCGTATAACTCTGACCCCTGTTATACAGGAAGTTTTGTTCCTGTATAACCCAAGACTTTATAAACCTGTTGCCACCTTTGATTCCATTTGTGCACCCCCCAAAAATTAAAGTCTGCCTTTGCAGGAGAACTTACTGCAGCTAACATTCTGGAACTTGTAAGGGTTCGTTGTTACTGCAAACAGTATCGAATTCTGGCAGATCATCAGTTATAGACTTGGCCTGATTGAAGAGGAACGTTGCTCAAAAGATGTGATCAACCCCTGTACAAGATGGCATTGGAAATTTACTGGAACAAATACTTTTGTTCCCTCCAGGAGGGAGAAAGATTCTTCATCTGCCTCCCCCCCCTTATTATATCAGGAAGCAATGTTAAATTTTACTGCTATATTTCTGGCTATATCAATGCTGTGTTCTTCAGATGTCCATTCACCAAGTTATTATTTGTTGAACTTTCTTTGCTGGAAGTGGTGGTGGGGAGACTTGCTAAATATTAAAACTTTAACAGGACAATTTGTTTTAGTTACAGGTAGGTAGCCGTGTTGGTCTGCCGTAGTAGAAACAAAATATATAAAAAATTCCTTCCAGTAGCACCTTAGAAGTAGCACCTTTCCAGGGAGAAGACTCCCTGGAAAAGACCCTGATGTTGGGCAAGATTGAGGGCACTAGGAGAAGGGGACGACAGAGGACGAAATGGTTGGACAGTGTTCTCGAAGCTACCAACATGAGTCTGACCAAACTGCGGGAGGCAGTGGATGACAGGAGTGCCTGGCGTGCTCTGGTCCATGGGGTCACAAAGAGTCAGACACAACTAAATGACTAAACAACAACAACAAGCACCTTAGAGACCAACTAAGTTTGTCATTGGTATGAGCTTTCATGTGCATGCACACTTCTTCAGATACACTACTGTTTCTGCGTTTTGCTTCCCCCCCCCCCAATTAAAAAGGAAAAACTGTTCAGATCCTTTTAATAAGATAGTGGCCAGTCAGCTCGGACAGTTCCATAAATTCTATCAGCTTCAACTGCCAGTCGTCCACCGTAGGTACATCTTCAGTTTTCCAGTTTCTTGCTGATACTATTCAGAACTATATGGGAGTTTTAATTTAAATGCATCTTCTGAAGCCTTCCTAAGGATTCTCACATGTGGGTAGCCTTTAAACAATGATTTCTATGTGTTTTGAGAATCAGTGGAATGGGATTACTCCATAGGCAGAGGCTGCTTAAACAATACACTTCCTTAAACTGTGTTGTTTTTTCATACCCAACATGAAGCTGCTTCTTCTTCTTCACCTGGTGGGGGAACGTTTCAAGATCCCACTGCTCCTCTGCTTAATTCTGACCTTGCTGTATACTTTGCAGATGGTGAGTGCCTGGATTAAGCTGAATCTTCATGCTGGGTTTTCTGCTTCTCCTGCTGATGTTTCTCAATGGCTCTGAAACCCATGAATATTAACAGTTAACATGAAGTGTTCCTTTCCCCTTTTTCTTTTCAAAATGATGAATACTTAGCTGTAAAAACCTCTGGGCTGATTAACACATAATGTTTTCCCTACAAAAATATGTGCCCCTGCGTGGAAATGTTGAGTGTTTGTGCAGAAGTGAGTGGCTGCACACATTTGGAAACTGCACTGAAAAAACCCCTTATGAGAACATGCTTATTTCACAAAATAAAAACTTGTATGTTTTGTTTTATTTTCATTTGGGGGGCAGCTATATACAGCTGTAATCTACTTCATTTCAGTGACTCAAAGGAGGAACCAGTAATTTGTGAATGAAATGTAGACATTTAAAAATAAGAATAAAATAAAATAAAAAGGTGCTAAGCTCCCCCAAGATCATAGTATGCCTCACCACTGAAAGCTATATACATATTGTATATTTTAATTTAGAGTGCAGCATAAGTGCCCCATCCTTAGCTGGCAGAGCTGAGTGAAGGGGCAGCTTCGCTCAATCCAAGATCTCCCCTCAACCAGGCATAAGAAGAATGTAGATTACTCTGCACCACACCAATATATCATTCATATCAATCTTCTAACAACAATGAATGAATGAATAACTTACAACCACTATATTAACAGGAGAAAACTAGAGAAAAGAACAAAGAAGAATTTAAATGCAACAAGCAGCCTAAATCATTTAGCACCAGTTGTGACAGTGCTGTTAACTACTGGCAGTGAGATTTTTAACTCAAAAACATTTTAACCCAAATAATCTTTCTCCAGGCAGTGTACTGTACCAGTACTGTACTAAATTTCAAACCGCAGTGGAATAAGTTGTATGGCATCCAGTACTCAATCATTCTAGGATTGTGTGTACATGTATGAATACACATGCATTTGAATGCTCAAGAAATGAAGGCACATGTGTACAGAATCTATGGATTTTCTGTTGTATTGTGAATGTGTGGTGGTAAGGGAATTGGGCCAGCATTTTCAACCTTGGGTCTCCACTCCGTGGATTCAGTTCTGCACAGAAAATGGAAACTGTTTCATAGTGAGCCTGGATCATCAAATCTCTTCATGTATGGAACAAGATCATTTTTAGCACATTCATTTTACATTGTGAAAGGTAAAAGCTGTCCTGGATCTTCTTCCATTGATCAAAGTGTTCTTTTCCTGACACAATGGAAAAGTTTAAGAAGGTCAGTTGCCTCGTTGGCTTGTATTGTCAGGGATCTGGAAAGAAGATGGCAATTCTCCTGACCCTTGACTGATGCAAAGATCCTAGCATCATTTTTTCAAAGCAATAAATAATATGAAACAAGAGAGATAGAGAGATTGCTATCTAGAGTCAGGGAGCTTGGAAGGAAAATAGCTTATTCTTGAACTGTTTAAACGCAAGGAACAAATACTTCAGCTTGAGAAGGTGGAAATGAAAGCTTTTTTTAGAAAAGAAAGGCTCTTCTGGCAATTACAAGCGGCAATGGCAAAGTGTTCTCTAATTCACATGCCAGGATTAAATGGCTTTTTACGTTTCATGAAATCAGCCCCCCTATTGGTCAAAGAGGAGAATTTCCATGGCCAGTTCTCTCTCTTTTGGAGATGTGTGATACAAGTATGGCACATATGAAACTAGCAGAGGGCAAAGTGGATATTAAGAATGTAACCTCTAAACAGATTTGACCAGTTTTTGCCAACTTGTGAAGGAGCCATCAAACTGTGGATTTATGAGCTCTTTATAGGCCATCTTTCTCACAAGTCACTGGAAATATTAAAACATTACAAAGAAAATCATTACAAAATATGACAGAGAGAGTTCTCTCAGGCCATTGGTGGGCTCTTCAGGAGCTGATAGCATACATTCCCCAGCCCTGCCTCTTTCTCCTCTGCCTTTCATCAGGAGGTACAAGTCTTTAAACAGCCCCTGAGAAGGTGGTGGATGTTTTCTATCAGTACAATTGGAACCTCTGTCCTTGAGTCAGCCGTTCAAAATGGCCCCTGCTAGCAACAGAGCCCTCATTAGCCTCTTAATTTTATTTCTCCCCTACCCCTGCTCTTATTTGTGTGTGTGTGTACTTCTGCAAATCTTGGAGTTTGTCCAAGTGCGATGCTGCCTCTCTCGGGCATGGGTGGTGCCATCTTGCCTGCAAAACAATCCATGTTTTGAGTGTTTTAATTCACCTTGGGCCCTTGGAAAAGAAGACCACATGAATAAAAATATAAATACGAAGAATCAGCATTTCAAACTGTAATCTTCTTCCACTGCACATTTACATGGATGGGTTTGTTGTATCCCCCCCCCTTCAAAACACTTAGCACTTGCAAGTATTACCCACAGTCCACAGAACTCTATACAGACAATCAGTGGGTAAGGATAAGTTTTTTTTTGTGTGGCTTTAATTGAGTGGTAAGACCTTTCTATTACAGCTTAAGAAACAGGTACTGTTGTGATGTTACCATGGAGAAGAAAAAGATATATCATAAAATCACATGTGTGTGTATCTATATATATGTATATGCAGTATTATTTCCTTAGGATATGCAATATCTCCCACAACCATATTTTAATTCTGTTTTCATTCAATCATATGGTTCAAGGATTTAGAGCTATTTGCTCCGTGAATAAGGCAATCTCTAGTATGCCAGTGGCAGACAGAACCCTAATTCCAAGGAAATGGAAGTCAAGATTTCAGATCTGTTCCATGATTCATGACGTCCTCTGGAAGTTTGCTCTATTATTCAGAATAAATATATTATCAAAGGGTTGTATGGAAAATAATTTCAATATTTCTTGGACTAATATAGAATGCATTAACTTATGCTACATTAAATATTCTACAGTGCCATATTTTAAGCATAATTTGACCTCTTTACATGACATTATTCAGAAGAGTTTAAGAAACTCAAATAATAAAGGAAGGCCAAGGAAATGATAGGATAACCCTGTTTTAATGTGCATCTGCGATGCTAGTACATTAGAGACGGAAATATGTTAAAATTAAATTCATCGACATTGCACTCCCTGTAAACGTAATGAGACATAACAGAACAATAATTAGCACTGAGTAATCAACAGGGGTATTATCCAGCATACTGGACATATAGAGAACACTGTGCCAAGAACAGGTCATTTCCTGAAATGCGTATGGGAACTGATCTTGGCGATAATGAAGCAGCCGAGACATATCAACAGTCTTCCTATATCCATGCCAATCTTCTTGTACGTCCCAAGAATTCCAGTCATTTTGACCATGAGCTAGATAGAAAGGAGGCAACAGAGGATGCATGCCACCTGCCAAGTATACTCAGCAACTGCTGGTGACCTCAGTGCTAGAATAACAGCAGCAGCAATATCAAACAGTGGGCTACAGAGTGGCATCTGAGGTAGAGGGCACAGGTTACTTTTCCATACACGTCACTTTATCATGGCGTTTTAGCTTAGAAAAAGGTGAGATAGCGGTGGCATGATGGAAATGTATAAAATTACACAGGCATGGAGAAAGTGGATAAGAAGATGCTTTTCACCCTGTTTCATAATACTTCTTCCTTTGGCGATCATTCGTAGCTGAGTAAGATTGTCTTCCATAAACACGGTTTTAACAACGAGTCTGTAAGTGACTGTGGAGGCCAATTCTGGATCCACAAGTCCTTCCACAGTAGGGACATTGGTTTCTGGGCGGGAGTTGATCACGGTGTGGCTTTGCCAAGCATGCCTTCCTCTTAGCATGTTTCTCCCTTGCGTCCTGAGTTTGAGTGTCTTCGAAGCCCATGGCACCTTTGGTAAAGGCTGTTCTCCAATTGGAGCGCTCGCAGGCAAGTGTTTTCAAATTGTTAGTGTTTATACTACTTTTTTTTTATAGCTTTGCCTTGAGACAGTCTTTAAACCTCTTTTGTTGACCACCAGCATTACGCTTTCCATTTTTAAGTTCAGAATAGAGTAGTTGCTTTGGAAGACAAAAATCAGGCAGCAGGCATCCACACAACATGTCCAGTCCAACAAAGTTGATGTTGAAGAATCATTGCTTCAACACCGGTGATCTTTGCTTCTTCCAGTAAACTGGTATTAGTTTGCCTGTCTTCCCAAGTGATGTGTAAAAAAAATTGAGAGAATCTCCTAATACTAGAAATCAAGACTATCCAATCCAGATGGATATTGGTAGATTCAGGGAAGAGGGAAGAAAATCATCATTCACCCATTGCATAGCTATGCTATTTGGTCCTAGAAGATGCAGTGGCTTTAAAAGAGTATCAGACAAATTAGGAGAAGATAAGCCTACGAGTGGATACTGGTCACAGTGTTTGTGTACTGCATCTAGTATATCAGGTGACATTTCTCTAAATAGTAGTTGGTGGAGAGTGCAAGTGGAGAGGGTGTCGTTGCCCTCATGTCCTGCTTGCATTGGGTTGGCCACTGTGAGAACAGGATGCTGAGCTAGGTGGGCATTTGGCCTGATCCAGCCGGTCTCTTCTTAAGTTAATATGGCGGATATCACTAAGGTGATATCTTGTACTGAAATGCTTTATGAACTGAATGTGATGCAGTTCTGTGTCTTCATGTGAGTTTGGGATAACAAAGAGTGCTAGTCAGCTAAATTTTACTCGGCCCACTGAAAGTAACGAACCTAAGTTAGTCATGTCGACAGAACTACTCTCAATAGTTACCACCCATAATGTTTTTAAGGCATTTTCTGAACATTTTTTTGTTGCTAGGCTTAATGGGCATCAGAGTTCAGATTGTTCTCTAATTGTCATGTGCTGTGTTATCTTTTGCTTCTGGCACTGATCATTGATGGAGACAGTTATTGACTACTGATCTGAACAGGTATGCTTTTCTAACTAGGAAATCTAACATAGAGCACTTTCAGTGCAAACGAACACATTCTTTCCCCCTACCTTCCTTCCTTCTGCGCCAACCAATCATAGCACATTTGTAGGGCGGGCGGCGGCGGGGGGGAGCAAATTAAAGTTTGCTTTAGGAATTATTCCACCAATGTGAGCTACTTTTAAGGCCATGCCCTATGTTTGCTTAATGGGAAGCATGCCCAATTAGTGGGATTTATCCCCATGTAAATAGAGCTGGGATCAGAATGTAAGTCTTATTGATTTCAATTGGAAAGATTTATTCACATGCTTAACTCTTTCCCATTGAAATCAATTGGAGACAATCCCAGCCCAAGTGAAACCCTGTTAAGTCTCATTGATTCCAATGGGAGATGTAAAGCATGCGCTGTCTCCGACTGAAATCAATGGGGCTTAAGCATTAAGTAGTTTTGATTTCAATGGGAAAGAGTTAAGAACATGTTTTACATCACCCCTTGTAATTAAAAGTACAGACCTTTGGCTGAATAGTGCCCTCTGCTTGTATCATCATGATTCCAGAGGCTGCATGATATGTTATGAGAGAAACAAAGGGTCCCCGGTGCCATCATCCCTTCAGAATACCATTAAACAAATAGGGTAGGTGAATTTGTAGGGGGGAATTAGCAAATAGAATAAATCTGCATTGCCCAATTATCTCATGGAAAAGTGGTGCCCTCCCTAATGTGATATTTCCTACCTCCAGCTAGGCTTGCTTGAGGTCTGAAGTGAGCTGAAGAAAAAGATGTTACAAGTAACCTAGCAAGGGTCTTGCAAGGCACAGTGGGTGGGTGGTGAGCTTAGCAATGCAGGTAACTTTTAAACCATGCATTTGAATTTATGTCAATGTTGCTTGTGAAACACCCCTAAAAGATCCATTTTTATTTTTATTTTTGCTCTGATAGCCAGCACTTTTGGCCTAGAGAGGCACCAACCAACCCTGGGCCCTCCAAGCTTTTGCATTGCCAGCAAAATAAAATACCTGTCTACGTGAACCTAACACAAACGCTGTGCATATATACTATGTAAAAGAATGCAATTTCACTGTCTTCCCCTTTGCACCCCTTCTCCCCACTTATCTTTTCCAACAACCCCATATTGTCTATAACAGTAATATATCACCCAGAACATGACTGTTTTGTTTGAATAATTCAGTAAAACAGAGACTCTTTATATTCTATTGTTACTCAAGAAAATCTTCATTAAAACATTATTATTTTTTAAAAAAGAGGGGCTCCATCACAGGATGCCAGGCATGCATATTCCAAAGAAAGCTGACCTACAGAAGTACCTGGGAAATTAATTGTCTCTTTTCACTATTAATCTCTGTCATCTCAACCTTATCATTTGCAAGTTCAAAGTGAACAAAAGAACCTCAGGCTACATTGTGAGTATTAAACCAAGACACGATCACCTGATGTTACCCCTTCTCTGCTCAAAGTAGTTTTCAATGGCCTGAAGATGGGTTATTGGGGATTTTTTGGTGGGGAAGTCATACTTTTCTTGCCTTATTGCCTCTCCAGACAGCAATAACATGGTTGCAACGAGGAAACATCGTAGAACAACAACTACTACTGCAATGCGCTCTACGTGGTGCTACCTTTGAAGGTGACCTGGAAACTACAACTAATCCAGAATGCGGCAGCTAGACTGGTGACTGGGAGCAGCCGCCGAGACCACATAACACCGGTCTTGAAAGATCTACATTGGCTCCCAGTACGTTTCCGAGCACAGTTCAAAGTGTTGGTGCTGACCTTTAAAGCCCTAAATGGCCTCGGTCCAGTATACCTGAAGGAGCGTCTCCACCCCCATCTTTCTGCCCGGACATTGAGGTCCAGTAGCAAGGGCCTTCTGGCGGTTTCCTCGTTGCGAGAAGCCAAGTTGCAGGGAACCAGGCAGAGGGCCTTCTCGGTGGTGGCGCCTGCCCTGTGGAATGCCCTCCCATCAGATGTCAAAGAGAAAAAACAGCTACCAGATTTTTAGAAGACATCTGAAGGCAGCCCTGTTTAGGGAGGCTTTTAATGTTTAATAGATTATTTCATTTCATTTTTCTGTTGGAAGCCACCCAGAATGGCTGGGGAAACCCAGCCAGATGGGAGGGGTATAAATAATAAATTATTATTATTATTATTATTATTATTATTATTATTATTAAATGGAATGATTTGTGGATGGTCCCATACAAATCCACTATGAATGCACCGGATAGTTCAGTTGCTTAGAGCATGGTGTTGATAATGCCAAGGTTGCAGGTTCGATTCCTGTTTAGAACCTGCATTGAAGGGGGTTGGGCTTGATGATCCTCAGGGTCCCTTCTAACTCTACAATTCTATGAGTCTATGATTCTATTGTGTCAAGAACATGATGCAGAATACACCTGGGGGCAGGGAACCACCACTGGTCAGGAGAGGCCCTTAGACTTACAATTGCCAGGTATATGTTCCGGATACCAACTGCATTGCAAAGTACATTAAAAAAAATCTTGTCTTTGTGCACTGGCTTTATAGAGACATCAAACTAGCATTGCAGACAAACATGACAGAAGAGGTGTATTTAGGACTATGGTCGTGTACACTCATTATCAAAGTATGCATATTAAACCCCCTTCAGATATAACCAAAAAGTCATTAGTTATATAACTTGCAATAAGGCTACTGCATTCTGGCTGACATCATGCTGACCTCCCTTCTTAAAGTAGTAGAAATAGATTTTTATGAACCTCAAGTAATTTAAACTCTGCTAATGGAGAAGTGTGTGAAGAGTAACTCTGGCAGTCCGCATAAGCAGCTGTTTGGCTAGAGTACAAGCTCATTACTGAGCAAGAAAGAAAGAAAAAAACCACCATCGCTGCTATAACTGGAAAGCTAAAAAACCTGCAATGATGAAAGTTAAACTTGTTCAATAACTGGTCCAGAATAGTGAAAATTAAAAATATATGCTGGCATTTGGATTTGTAAATGGCTGCTTTCAACATATATGTCTGAGAACCAGGATGCCTCTCTCTCCTTCACTGTATAAACTAAAAATGAAATCCACAGTATGAAATCCATAGCCCTGTGCTAGTAAGACTGAATTTTCATTTTGTTTTGTGTAAATGGGTATCGGTGACATTGATGAGGCCATATCGAGTGTGATTACAGCAATTTCCATTGTATGCAAACAGTAAAGAAGCTAGTATATTTATTAACTTGTATTAATAGAATGCATTTTTTTTAAAAAAAACAACAACAACTGTGCAGCTCCCTAAACAAAAAAGGAAATAATGTATCTAATTAATAACATACTAAGCTAAAAAAAAAAAAAACCTTCAAAAATTTAGCAGGGACAAAACAAATTCAAATGAAATCCAGATTGCTGCCACGAAAACATTTCAAATCACAAAATGACACCAGCTCATCTCAAATGCTCATTGAAGAAACAAATGTACCCACAGTCTTGGCGCCACAAGGAGGGAGGGACTAAATCTCAGTGTGGTAGAGCATTGCAACCACAAGCTCTAGGGAGGGGGAGAAATTCAATTCACTTTGCATACCCTCCCCAAGTCTGCTCTAGGAGGTCCCCCCAATCTTTGGGGAAGATTTTGAGTGCTGTGGGCTGCAGGGGTGAGCAGAATGTGTCACACGTGTGGAGAAAAAACTGAAACACGTTGCAGAGTTCCAAAAAAATAGACCGGGGAAATTCTACTTCATCCAGCAGAGTTGTACTGAGAAGGCAAATGAGCATAATGGTCACAAATCCAATACAGTCCAGTCCATAAGAACTCCAGTTGTAGCAGACTTATCTTAGATTACCAACAAGAACTTATAATAAGACTAAACCACAATACTATATACAGAACAGACACCAGAACGAAGAGATAGAGAAAGTAAGTGAAACCCAGGCTTCTTCTGGCCTGACTAGTATAGTCAGCCTGACCTTGACAGAAAGATAGCAGAACCAGTTTAAACCAGCTGTACTCAGATTCTCAGAAGGAATAACCCAAACAAGCAACCTTCTTTCACACAGAGAAGAAACCTTCCAAAACCCTCTTGAACTAAGCAGTACAGTAAAGATCTATACACATCAGCTCAATACTTTCTGTACTAAGAAAGGCAAACTGGCAAAATGCCTAAACAGTGCACAATAACACGAAGCATGGAACTTCCTACTGTTATAGGGAAAAATTTTTTATTCATTTGGATTTAAATCACCACCTTATTCACATCTAAATGAAAAGAAAGATGCTCTGTAAATACATCACAATCTGTCCCTCATCGTAAGGGACACCCCAGATTTTTAAAATTTCTGGTTATGAACTGGAAGGACAGAAAGATAGGCAGGCCTAACAAAGGTAACAGAGGGTTGCGTTCAATGGATCAGGAGCGAAGTTCCGCTTGGACAATGAGAGTTTGCTACTTCTTCCTTCTCTCTGCAGCCCTGTTCATCTCCTGAAAATTGTTATGGAGAGTTGAGGAAAAGTGTGGGACAGTGTGGAAAGACGCTCAGGTTGATAGAATTGAGGGAAGGTATTTGCACAGGCAGAAGTGCCTTTCTGCATGCACAGAACACCTTTGGACCCGACACAATGAATGCAAATAGAAGATGTTTTCCTACAAGGGAAAATACTTTGACAGCAGTGGGCATGCATCTGAAATGTAAAAGACAGAATTATGGATTTGAGTCCATCCCCTATCAAATGCAATTGGGGAAATACTTGTTTTATTGACTGCAAAGGAACAAAGACAAATGTAATCTGAATGTAATATCTTCTCTTCAGATACATTGTATAAGAGAGGATAATAAATATTTACTCATTTTTCATACTATTTGTCTTGGCATAAGCAGTGTGCACTGTGGAGCTCAGCTAAATAGCTAATAACTCCATCTTCTGGGCACACAAATTGTTTTGTGAATTTTGCATGCATATTCAAAGAAGGCACGAAGGCACAGATACAAACTACCACAGCCAATTATATGCTGCAATCAAGCTAAGAACAGAGATACTGTTAGAGAGATACTGGAAACTCATCAGAGTTGATGCCTGCCTTATTTCAGAGGGGTAGGAAGTTCACAAAGGAGATGCCACCATAGAGAGTATATTCCTGTGGCTTGCCATATAAAGTGTAACCCATAAAGCCTTCTTCAAAGTTCTCAACATATGGACAGGTCTATATGGGAGCAGCCATTAACTCCAGTACAGAGGCCCCAAGTTATATAGGGCTTTATATATCAACCAAAGCTCCTTAAACTTCACTTGCAGCAAATTGGCAGCTTATGCAGTCCCTTCAGAGTTGGTGTATTATGACCATGAATAGCAATAGTACCATGCAGCTCAATCAGTAGACTATGAAGCTCTTAATCTCAGGGTTGTGGGTTCAAACCCCACTTTCGGCAAAAGATTCCTGCTTTTCAGGGGATTGGACTAGATGACCCTGGTGGCCCCTTCCAACTCTTACGATTCTATGATTCTAATTCAATAGTGGCAGGCACAACTGGCATTTCACAATGTTTCCAGTGGATCGATAGCATTGAGCTAGTCTACAGTGGTCCCTTCTGAGTCACAGAGAACTTGGTGGTGCCTGAATATGCCAGAACTTGGTGGTGCCTGAATATGCCAGCCCTTGAGTCCAAGTGTGGGTTCATCCAATGAAATTAATTGGAAGTAGGTTCAGGCTAGAATTCAGGGGTCCCCCCCCAAACTAAGGCCCAGGGGCCGGATGCGGCCCAATTGCCTTCTCAATCCGGCCCGCGGACAGTCCGGGAATCAGCATGTTTTTACATAAGTAGAATGTGTCCTTTTATTTAAAATGCATCTCTGGGTTATTTGTGGGGCATAGGAATTCATTCATATTTCCCCCCCAAAATATAGTCCCCCCCCAAGGTCTGAGGGATAGTGGACCGGCCCCCTGCCGAAAAAGTTTGCTGACCCCTAGGCTAGATCATAGGAATAATTAATTAATTAATTATTATTATTATTAACTAAATTGCTACAATAACTCATTTTGATGGCTTCCAACATAGATAGCTCAGAGGACTGACAGCTTCGTGGAGTATGGTTCAAGTAATGGCTATTAATCCTAGCTGCTAAAAGAAAGTGGATGGAATGTCTGTTCCCAAGCAGAATACCTTCAATTGTCAGATTTTGGAGTTAAACTGCAAGAGGTAGTTCTTGCCTTCATTCATTTACTTGGATCCTGCAAATTTTTCTTTTTTTTTTCTTTTTCACATTTCTGTTATTTCATTCCGTTGTTTGGATGCAGCTCAGAAAGAAGGACAATTCATTATTTTTAATGCGGTTCATTAAGCAGCCTACCTCTGTGAGGACTACAGCAGAGGCCCTCCATGCTAGAAACCTGAAAAACAGAATCATTTTGAAGGAAAAAAGACACAAGGTTGGTCTGAAAATGATTCCATGCTTCATGTTTTCCTAGACTAAATTATTGTATTTTCACGGTGGCAAAATTATACTGCATAATCATTAACCTTGCTCCTTGGCATCATGATAAACCATGGTTAATGGCTTAAGATGTATGCTGCCTGAGTCTTCCCACTTCACTCCACCCTGGTGCAAACAGGAGCAACAAGACATGATACCTGTCTTACTATGATGCCTGCCCCTGGAATTATGGTTTGGCTGTCCTGAGCAACTCAGTCATTATCCAAGGTGTGTTCTTGGTTTGTTTATCATGGTTTGTTACAGAGAAACAAACTATGATCCCATTTGGGGCAATGCACCAAGTAAAGCTTCATGACTTGGTGCTTCCACTCATGTCAGGGAGAGCAAAGTGGGAGTGATCAGACTCTGTATGTTGATCATTCATGGTAAGTCCATAACCATGGTATATTGTGTGGTGTGAAGCGGGCCACTGTCTAAATAGTCTTCTTCAGCACTATGTTTCCAGAAAAAGAGGTGCCGGAACTCACCATGAGCACCTCCCTTGTTCTCTTAGAATGGCAATGACACCCACCTGAGAGGTGCCAAAACTGAGTTCCGGTGAGATCTGGCTGAAACAAAGTCCTAAAGTTCAGCCTTAATAGTGTTAGATAAAGTGTACCATAAGAGACTGGGAAGTGGGTGGCGCTGTGGTCTAAACCACAGAGCCTAGGGCTTGCTGATCAGAAGGTCAGTGGTCTGAATCCCCGCGACGGGGTGAGCACCCATTGCTCGGTCCCTGCTTCTGCCATCCTAGCAGTTCGAAAGCACATCAAAGTGCAAGCAGATAAATAGGTACCACTTCGGCAGGAAGGTAAACGGCGTTTCTGTGCACTGCTCTGGTTCACCAGAAGTGGCTTAGTCATGCTGGCCACATGAGCTGTCTGTGGACAAACGCCGGCTCCCTCGGCCAGTAAAGAGAGATGAGTGCCACAACCCCAGAGTCGTCCATGACTGGACCTAACATTCAGGGGTCCCTTTACCTTCACCTTTACCATAAGAGAAAGCTGAAAGTACATATCTATTATCAGGCAGAATAAAGTTATAATTTGACATAAATATCTACTATAAAGGACAAAATCTCTCTCACCCCCTGTCCTTGGATATAATGCCTTGGAAGCATCCTTTGGGATACAGGCACAGGAAAACTATAAATCTTTAGGATACAGTAACCTGTGTTTCTACTGAAAAACAATGTTGAGGAACCTGTCCCCCTCCAAATGTTGTTGAAAATCATCAGTGTTTCCCAAACTTGGGTCTCCAGCTGCTTTTTGGACTACAACTTCCACCATCCCTAGCTAGCAGGGCCAGTGGTCAGGGATGATGGGAATTAGTGTCTAAAACAACTGGAGGGCCAAGTTTGGGAAACACTGATGGCTAGCTGGGGCTGAAGGGAGTTGGAGTCCCACAGCTAGAAGGCAAGGGTTTCTCATCCCTGCTATATATTTCACTAAAAAAAATGAAGGAAATTGCCACACAATGATTTTTCTGCCCCTAAAAAAATGAATCAGTCCTGAGTATGCTTATCCTTGAGGGACAATCCAAAGAACAGCAGAAAGCCACAGATCATATTCTACTACAAGAACAAATGGCACTTTAGATTTTCAACTTAGAACTGGCTCTAAAGGAAGGAGGGGGACTTATTTAGTGGTAAACAGAACCCTTAACTATTATGTAATTGGCACCATTTACTCTATATTTATAGCATTACGAGTTTACTGTATTTGGGTTGTTCAAATAATTTTGCATATCGAGTTGAAATTGTATTTTACATGATGATTTAATCTTTCCGCAGCTGCAGCAGTATAAATTACACTTAAGACTATGCTGATTGATTATAATCAGTTATAATCATGTCTTATAATTACATTGCATTCTGGAGACAGAAGACGTTTAAGCCTACTCAGCACCCTGTTATATAAAGAAGATTAGCTGCTGCTTCTGTGAAACTCAGCCAGCACTGAAATATATGCACATTCACACCATGTTTTATTAAATTTATTGTCCAGGAACCAAATGAATTTCCTTTCTGTTCTTTTTGCAAATGTAAAGCATAACAAAGAAATCAAAATAATCATAATGGTTTTGGAAGATCATGCTTGTAAACAATGCTCTCATTAAACATGTATAGCCCATTTGCTTTGAAAACTGCAATAAATATAAAAAAATCCATTCCTTTGATATTCATTTGATAATAATTGCTTATTACAGATCCAATTGTGCATTCATGAAGCAATAAAGCTGAGCAGGAAGTTGCATAAAGTGGATTGTATGCACCACAGATAACAAGGCTGAATACCAGTTTTTCTTAACCCTGTTATCCAAGTTTTAATTATTGCAGTGCTTCACCTTAAAACTCTTAAACAGTAAATTTTGCACTATCTTTACTTATGCTGTGGATGTAACAGATCTAAATACCTCTTTGAAAATCTACGAGACACACAAAAGGCACGTTTCTTTTTTGAATCTTTTACGGGTTTAAAACATCCATAATCCTTAAAAAGGATTAGACCAATTCATGCTGCAATCCTAACTGCTGGCCAGAAGCAATAAGGATTGATGGGGTGGAACAGTCAGCACGGAATCCACCGACTTAGGACTCAGACCAGCCAGGGTAGAAGAAGGAGCAAGAAAAGAAAAGGTCTTTTACTGACCCATGCCCTAGGCTGTCACAGTGAAGAGCCCTGGAGAGGGTCTGATGATGCCCATCGCTTGACATTAGCATGGTGTGCAGTAGAGCCTGTAGTTCTTGTACAAATTGCTCTGATCTAGACCTGCCAGAACCGCTCTGATCTAGACCTGCCAGAACAGGCAATCATGACTATGGGAACCAATGGAGTGCTGTATTTGAAGTATCCAAGGTGGTAGATGCTTTAGATTTAAGTTGATGTTGCTTGGTTGCTTATTAGGTACAGTTGTACCTGGAAGTCAAACGGAATCCATTCCAGAAGTCCATTTGACTTCCAAAACATTCAAAAACCAAAGTGCGCCTTCAAATTGGCAGCAGGAAGCTCCTGCAGCCAATTGGAAGCTGCAGAAGCCACGCCAGACGTTCAGCTTCCGAAAATAGTTTGAAAACCGGAATACTCACTTCCAAGTTTCAATCGTTTGGGAGCCAATTTGTTTGGGAGCCAAGGCGTTCGAGATCCAAGGTAGAACCGTATTTTTAATGTACAATAAATCTTACCAAATTCTGATGACATACTGAAACTGGACCTTCTGCATGGATCAAGCACAATTGGTGCAAGTATCAGAATTCTGAGATGACTAGAACTCCAATGTTTTACCAACTATACACAAAAATCTTCTAAAGTTTTGGCTGACTAGGTCACCTTCAAACATACCTGCCAAGTCTTGCACTGAAAAATGCGGGATCAGCGGCGGCGCGACACCGGAAGTTGCGTAGAAGCAACTTCTGGGGCCGCTCTGACCATGTGTGGGCACCGGAAATAGGGCAGAGCGGCACCGGAAGTCGCTTCTACGCATGCCCGGCAGCCATCTTGGTGGTGGCCGCATGGCGGCGGCCATGGCGGCCACCGCCATGCGGCCACCACCAAGATGGCCACCGGGCATGCGTAGAAGCGACTTCCGGTGCCGCTCTGCCCTATTTCCAGTGCCCACACATGGGCAAAGCAGCACCCAAAATGGAGGCTCCCTGGCAGGTAGGAAATCTGGGGGATTTCTGGGATTTTTCTCCATTCAGGAGAACAGCAGGAAACGGATTAAAATCCGGGGGTTTCCCACAAAAAAACAGGATACTTGGCAGCTAAGCCTTCAAATCAGTAATATAATTTACGATGTAATTGTCCTCCACACATACCCCTTTACCTTCATGTACACAGTGTTCCTTGATTTCCCTGACCCTAACCTCCTGAAAAACAGCCAAGCCATCTTAGCTTCAAAGTACATCTGCCTGGCCATCTTATCCCAGAGCACTTTCCCTTTCCACCAGTTTTACTAAAACCAACTCAAAGAATTAGGATGCCCATATAAACACAATGGATGCAGTGCTCTACTTAGTAAGCAGGCAGAAGACTGCAGTTCCACATGAACGGAGGCACAAAGAGAAATGTCAAGAAGCACTTCATGTTTATTCTGGAAGATCTTTGTTGAAGCTGGTCAGGCAACTTAGTCATGATGAGTCCCACCTGCCTACTTCAGAAGATAAATCAAAAACCCTGTCTTTGGCATCTTATTAGGGACGGGAAGTATATTTGAATACATTGCATGTCCACTAGATGATTGTGGGCTTCCAATTTAATTATGCAAATCAACTATTTGGAAGGTTTTACTTACGCGATCTAACATTTAAATTGTATGGCACCAGGGTTAACTATTTCATCTGTTCTGCCAAAACATGACTTGAGATGCTATGAGCATCAGTAATTACATTTCTCAATGGTTTGTATTCTTAGTATGCCATTGCGGCAAAAGCAGACCATCCAGTCTTATATAGATGCATTTTTGGGCACAGGGACATGGATTAGAAAATGGAATCCAGAGGGCATGGAGCAGGAGGGATAGAGGCCTGAAGGCAAAGAGAAAATGTGTGCAAAGGAGAGATAATTGGGAATTGAATGAAAAACCTTGGAGCAGCCAAGGTCCTTCACGCCAGAAAAAAGAATTAAGCATAGGCCACCTAATTCTGCACTCTGTTACACCAGGAACCAAGAGTTATCCGAATATGTAACAGAGAAGAATTTGATCCAGAGAAGGAGAGAGGCATAAAGAATTAGTGGAAGATTTGCAGCAGAGAAAGCAGGGGAAACAGCAGTGTTTGACATTTCGATTCAACAAGGTTTTCCAGGCTATGTAATGCCTAGTATTATTTTGGCAGGTTGTTTGAAACGTATTAGTTGTTTTTAGCTGTGCTCATTATGCCTAAAAAATGCTAAGAAATCAGCATCAAAAAAGTTTGTAGAGAAAAGGAGTTTTGTTTATAAATATAAATGTCAATGGTATCAGTGAGAAAAGCTCAGTCTGTAGAGCACGAGACTCTTAATCTCAGGATCATGGGTTCAAGCCCCACATTGGGCAAAAGCTTCCTGCATTGCAGGGGGTTGGACTAGATGACCCTGTGGTCCCTTCCAAGTCTATCCAGTGCAGACGGTTTGCTAGTGCAGGGGCCCTTGCCCTAAGACAATTTCTCAATGTTGGTGTCCTTATGGTGTCCTTCCCCTCCGTAATTCTGCTTCTTTCGTTTTGCCAATACTTTCCAAGCAACTTACCACAACACTTGAGACAAAGGACAACACTTGAGACAAAGCTATACAGCTGCAAATAAAAGGTTTTGAATGTGTTGTAAAGTGCAATATACACATGTGACACTAGATGGTGACAGTGAGCTATGCCAAATTCAATTCATTTTTTCAAAACCTTTTTTTTAAAAAACAACACAAACATTTTCACAGTGTGTTTTTATATATATGTGTGTGTAGATTCCACCATAGTCTTATTTGTGTTGGACTTGTTTTTCAAATTCGATCCAGTTCTCTCCCTGCATGTTTTGTGCCTATTGCACCATTGTATCTAGTCTTCCTCTGATTCCCAGAAAGTCACAGTTTTCCAGTCGTATTGCTATGCACAGAATCTATTTTTGTCAGAATTGTTGTGGCTATTTGTTAAAGTACCTGCACACGTTCAGTTATGCATGTGTATTACTGCACATCTCATTTTTGACCACATCCAGCTTACCTCTATTCATGGTTCTTACATTCCAGGTTCCTATGCAATATTTTTCTTTACAGCATCGGACTTTCCTTTCGCTTCCAGGCATATCCGCAACTGAGCGTCCTTTCGGCTTTGGCCCAGCCACTTCATCAGCTCTGAATCTACTTGTACTTGTCCTCCGCTCTTCCTCAGTAGCATGTTGGACGCCTTCCGACCTGAGGGGCTCATCTTCCAGCGTCATAACTTTTATATGCCTGTTGTCTTTGTCCATGGAGTTTTCTTGGCAGGGATACTGGAGTGGCTTGCCAGTTCCTTCTCTAGGTGGATCACGTTTAGTCAAAACTCTCCACTATGACCTGTCCATCTTGGGTGGCCCTGCATGGCATAGCTCATAGCTTCTCTGAGTTATTCAAGCCCCTTCGCCACGACAAGGCATTGATCCATGAAGGGGACAAGGCATTGATCCATGAAGGGGGATAATCTTGCCTAAACACACATGGGTTTTAAGCCCTGAAATGACATCGCTATTGAAAATGCAGAATGCAATCCACAATATGAAATTATGATCATACACTGAAGAAGAAAGAACCTTTTAATGAGGGTGAAAGAGGAGAGCGCAAAATATGGTCTGAAGCTCAACATCAAAAAAACCAAGATCATGGCCACTGGTCCCATCACCTCCTGGCAAATAGAAGGGGAAGAAATGGAGGCAGTGAGAGATTTTACTTTCTTGGGCTCCTTGATCACTGCAGATGGTGACAGCAGTCACGAAATTAAAAGACGCCTGCTTCTTGGGAGAAAAGCAATGACAAACCTAGACAGCATCTTAAAAAGCAGAGACATCACCTTGCCGACAAAGGTCCGTATAGTTAAAGCTATGGTTTTCCCAGTAGTGATGTATGGAAGTGAGAGCTGGACCATAAAGAAGGCTGATCGCCAAAGAATTGATGCTTTTGAATTATGGTGCTGGAGGAGACTCTTGAGAGTCCCATGGACTGCTAGAAGATCAAACCTATCCATTCTTAAGGAAATCAGCCCTGAGTGCTCCCTGGAAGGACAGATCGTGAAGCTGAGGCTCCAATACTTTGGCCACCTCATGAGAAGAATCCTTGGAAAAGACCCTGATGTTGGGAAAGATTGAGGGCACTAGGAGAAGGGGACGACAGAGGACAAGATGGTTGGACAGTGTTCTCGAAGCTACGAACATGAGTTTGACCAAACTACGGGAGGCAGTGCAAGACAGGAGTGCCTGGCGTGCTATGGTCCATGGGGTCACGAAGAGTCGGACACGACTAAACGACTAAACAACAACAATTACTGCACATGTAGACATGTGGAGGATGACATGTGGCAAATACTCTATCATCAAAACTAGCTTTGGTGCTTTAGATGCCACCAAAGTGCATTAGATGATGCCACTATTGTGCATCTCTCTCCCCTTCCCCCTCTCCCTCTCCCTCTTCACCAAACAGACTATATTTCTATGGTTCTTCTTGACTTTTTTTGTCCCCTGTATCCAGTGTTACAGGAAAAAGCCCTGCCTTTATCAGACACTTAGCTGCAAGCTTCAAAATGGGAGAAGAGGGTGAGGAAAGTTTCCTTTTGTGGGAAATTAAAAACATTTCCTTTGCATTTTCTTGGTCTTGCTAATTCCTTTGAGATGTGTGTTTGAAGTAACAAGGATTATTTCTATCATTATAGGGTCTGGACTGATTTCCCACCCCCCACCCCCAGATATACAGTTTTAATTGTGATCATTGAAGAAATGTGTGGTGTGAAAAGACAGACAGGATTGCTCTGTTATGCAATAGATACAGGGCCTTTATTTGATGGGGGAGAATAATGGTACCATTACTAGCATTATATGCTGACCCAAAGATCTATTCCATCACCTTAAGGTATTCATTGAGAAATAATTCTGTCTGATTTCCTGTTCTTGGCCTCAATAGAGTTGAACTGGGCTGACCCAATGCCTTCCAAAGTGCCAGCAGTATTACAAAGTGAGGCCACTGAGAGAGCACCCTTATCCTTAAATTTCGTATGTTACAAAGGCAGCATTAATGCATCACACATTGTAGAGTATCTATGAGCCACTGATAACCTTGGAAGAAACTGTTGCTTTCATCTATATCCACAGATCCTGGAGACACAAAGATTGTTTTTAACAAATGTAAAGAATAATGGAAGGAGTAATGAGATAGAGGATAAATGCTTCTGATCGGAAAAAAGCATTGACATTAGGAACTCAAGGGGTAATTTTCACTCAGTACATACCAACTCACGAAACACACACACAGCTTTTGACAGTGGGGTTATATTGGATAATCTTGCCTAAACACACATGGGTTTTAAGCCCTGAAATGACATCGCTATTGAAAATGCAGAATGCAATCCACAATATGAAATTATGATCATACACTGAAGAAGAAAATATGTTTGTCAGAATTGATCCTGAGACTTACTTGGAATCCAATCAAGAATCTATCCTTCTTGACTCCCACCCCATGCTTCATTAAACGTGTCCAAAAGCCTCCATAAAATGCAGACTTTAGAAGTTCTATTGACAATGGGTCTTCATTTCAATCTCACAGTTATCACATATGTACCCCACTCTACTTTTGTTGAGCTCAGAGCAGCACACATAAATCCACCCCCTGTTCAGTCAATGTCCAATGTTCTGATGGCTCTGGCTGCTGACTCTTCTTCTTAACTTATTTGATAGAATGCAAGAACCCAGAGCTTACTATCAGGGTTTTTTTCCTCCAGTGCTGGTGCTCAACTTTGGAATACAGACATCAGATGCAATGTTAAAGGAAGGTGTGATTCTGATGAGATGTCTCTATGTAAGGAGTCTCTGCCAAAAAGGGCAGCTCCTTATTGGATCCCCCACACCTGTCATTGGAAATTAAACAAAGGGTCTGCTGGTTTCTCTTTAAGGTTTCCAGACTCAAAAGAGAGCAGGGCAATTAAAGGCACAGAAGTCCTGTCCTCTATTGAGTCTGGCAACCCTAAGCACACCATATTTCAAGGAAAGGCAGAGTTTGGACAACAGGAAAGCAGAGACGGTCAGTTCTGTCTCCTTTCCCAGGCATATGCTCTCATAGTAGCTGCAAGAAGGATAGGGTTAAGCGCCACTACTTGTGCCTATATCTGACAAGGATTAATGCACCCAGGCTGCCAGGCTGATCTACATAGAAATGCATGCTTCCTTGGCAAGACATTCTTGTTATCTTGTTGATAACAAGTCTTGTTACCAATGCCGAAAGCTTTTGCAGATATCACTGATAATTTATTGGGAGGTATTTTACATTACTGCCTCTCCTGGTATAACACCCCAACATACACACATCCAGAGCGCAAGCTTCAGGGAATAGAAGTTTCCGACATGAAATGCATAAGAGGCTCCACTAAAAAAAGGAAAAGTTTTCTAATAATGTTTAAACTGGAGCACAATGAGGCCGATGTTCCTTTAATAAATGCATTCTGACTGATAGGCTGGAAGAAGGGGGAAAACCTCATATCTCTAAGTTCCAGCTATTTGTTAAAATATTTGTCACAAACATTTAATTTAGGATTTATTCTATAATGGAGCCACTTAATTTATTTTTTTTATATCCCAATCTTAGTGTTCAAAGGGATAAAGTAGCATTTTGTGCTGTGGGGATGATTTTTCCATACAGATTATTTCGTCTAAATTTGTGTCATCGTGGAGCTTAGACTTTTAGAGCTAAAAAAAAATGAAGAATACAGGATTTGAACAGGATTAATTTTGTTTCCAGTCATACCCATGTAGATAATAAAGACAGTTTCACAGCGTCATGGAATCTTATGACTTGAGGCCCGGAGGAGGAGACATTAAAGAGTTCTTTTGTCAACCCCCCTTTGCTCTAAGGCAAAACTCATTATACCTAAGCCATAGATATTAATCTATTATAAAGTTTTATTGCCACATTCTGGTCTCGGAGAAGAAGAAACAAAAGGGAAACATTATCAAAATGAGAAGCATTTGCATCTCCTCCAACAGCCATCATCCTGTGAATAAAGGTAAGTGGCATAGCTCTGAGGATCACACAACCACAGAAGAATAGTGCATGTACATATTTATTGATGATGTCCAATTAGGATGGACAGCACATTAAAGCACCTACAGCAAGCCTGGGCTCTTCTTAGCAATGTAAAATTTGCATCGCAGCTCTTCCTGGGCTTTCAAACATGCATGGACCCACCCATCGAAATGCAAGCCACCTGTCATCATTTGGGCATTTGCCTAGGCTTGGGAACTTGATGAACACGAGGAGGAAAGGCATTTGGTGTCGTTTCTAGGCAGCAACTAATGCTTTGTTGTAGCAGTAGATGAAAGAAGCTCCGATATTTTTGGGCGGATCAAAAGCTTCAGTCATGGTGAGCTGAGAATTAATATAGCTCAAAATACAGCCTGCATGTTCAGGGACACTACAGCTATATTTAGGCATTTTGTCTGAAGATGCAACTCCACTCCAATATCCCTCTACATGTGGGACTCCTTTCAGATTTTATTGGGTTGAGTATGACGGTCTGAAGTGGGGCTTCAGGCATTTAGAAGCTTATGGAACAGCAGCGTGGCGTGGGTTGCTGGTTCTCCTTTGCTAATTGTTGGTAGACATAATGTTGAATCGGATAGCCTGTTGTTGTTATTGTTGTTGTTGTTGTTGTTGCAAGCCTCATGTTATTCCTTCTGATAATGAACTTGGGGGGTCCAGTGCCTCGAGGCCGCTGAAAGGCAAAACACAGCTGAGGGATTCCCCAGAGAAGTATAAAAATATCAGAGAGTAATTTATTTATTTATTTATTTATTTAGTGGTGCATTTATAGCCCATATTTTTCTCCAAGGCATACCTGGTACAATCCCATCTCATTTAACTCCCACAATAAACCTGTGAGGTAGGTTATGGTGAGAGACAGTGTCTAGCCCAAAAGCACCCAGTGGGCTTCATGGCTGCGTGGGGATTTCAAACCTGGTCTCCCAGCTCCTAGTCTGACACTCTAACCTCTACACTCCACTGGTGCACAACAGCTTCCAGAATCTACTGAATGTTGAAAGTAATTAGGTGTCACAAAGGTCCTTTGCCAACAAAGCTATGGTTTTCCCAGTAGTTATGTATGGAAGTAAGAGCTGGACCATAAAAGAAGGCTGGTCGCCGAAGAATTGATGCTTTTGAATTATGGTGCTGGAGGAGACTCTTGAGAGTCCCATGGACTGCAAGAGGATCAAACCTATCCATTCTGAAGGAAATCAGCCCTGAGTGCTCACTGGAAGGACAGATCCTGAAGCTGAGGCTCCAATACTTTGGCCACCTCATGAGAAGAGAAGACTCCCTGGAAAAGACCATGATGTTGGGAAAGATTGAGGGCACAAGGAGAAGGGGACAACAGAGGACAAGATGGTTGGACAGTGTTCTCGAAGCTACGAACATGAGTTTGACCAAACTGCTGGAGGCAGTGGAAGACAGGAGTGCCTGGCAGGCTCTGGTCCATGGGGTCACGAAGAGTCGGGCACAACTAAACGACTAAACAACAACAACACTGGAAGTGAGATTGATCTGGTCAAACCCCTAACAACATATGCTCTCCTGGAAAAATACATCAGCAGAAGTAACTATCTGGTTAAATAATTCACTTCTCACACTATGTGGCAGGAATGAGGAATCTGTTCTAGAACCCTGAACAGAAAGACTCTTGTTAGGACCTAAGGATACACTTTCATAGTTTGTTGTTATAGAAAATTGCAAATCAGATCAAAATCCAGGCCATTTGGCCATGCCTTGAAACTAGTACATACAGTTCTATTCAAATTAAGCAGCCTTTTTGCTATGTAAACTGCAGAAAGCTCTAGAGATTGAATGTTGAACGGTTAAATATAGGGCAAGCTCTGAAAGAATTATGCACTGTCACTAACAACTCTTCTGAGCTGAGGCATGTAGTAGTCATTATTTATTTTCAGCAGCAGGAGATCACTTTTTGACATCTACAATGAGAACACTGTGTATCTTGAAGCTTAGATGCCCGATGATCTCTAGGGGTACACCATTTATTGGCTACCAATAGCCTGGCAAGAGAAGAAGAAGAAGATTCATTCTGCAGCAAGATTTCCTGTCAGGATAGGAATCTTTCCTTGCCACAAGATAAGCACATCTGATATTTCTGGAACATAAATGGTGCCTTGGTTACACAGAAACTGCCCTCTCCACCCTCATAAACAGAATCCTGTTGTCATTAAATCCCCGGCCATAAAAGAATGTATTCATGTTACCAGACTCTCTAAAGATATCGGGTTTAGTTTTTAGGTAACTGTAGCCTACAATTAAATATAATTTCCTGTTGAAAACAACAGGAGAAGTACGGCCATGCCAAGACCTTGTCCGCAGCTGAAACAGAAACAGCAAAGCAACAGAAGCATACTAATTTGCTATGCTCTATAGTAAAGCAATTGCTACAGCCCTTAACAAAGATGAGTCACACCAGGCACATTTGACTCTCACAACTCTGACAGTCATTTGTCATGTACTGTCTCAACATGATATTTTCCCCAAGTATAATGCTTCAAAGAATGGTAACCACGCCATTGCCCCAAAGTCTAGCTGTGGTATGGATTTGTTTCACAGCCCAGGAGAAAACAGCTTCCAAATGATGCAAAATTCAGTATCTGATAAAAGAAATAAAATGTTAGCCTTATCTGTCCATGCTATAGAACTGGCAGTCAAACAAAATTGCCAATGTACAATTTGATTTCATGTGCAGCCTGGATCGATGCTATTGACTGAACAGGAAAAGCTTAATTATTTATTTTGTATGTAAGTTTATTGCAAATGTTGGCCACATGCCGGCTAATTATTTAGGAAGGAAGTTGTGACTGTCTAAATTAATATTGGAAGAACTGCTGTGTTTACCCCAAGGCTGAAAAAGCAAGGATCAAGCAGGAGCTGTTTTTAAGAAAGTTAGAACTGTGTCTGTCATTAAAATCCTTAAACTTGCATGCACAAAAAATGAAGTCTGGCTAGCACTATTATTTCCCACCGGAGGATAATTAAATCCACACAATAAAGAGCACATTGTTCCTGATGCTATGCATTTCTCTTCCTCTACCCAAAAAATGCATTCTTGAATGGCAACTGTCAGAGGCCTGGGATTTGGTGTGAAACAATCTATTGGAAGATTTCTAATTATGTACTCTTAAGAAATGCTTTTGCGGACCTTAGAGAGCAAACCCTTCTCTTTCCCCCCCCCCACCTTCTAAGGGTGGTGGTGAGCATAACCACAACCAGAACAATTGGACTCTAGGTACAAAGGGGGAAGAGAGAAGTAAATTACCAAAAACCTTTTCACAAAGGCCACAGGCAGAACAGCCTCTTTTCATGAGGAGAAAATCTAAGCACAGTTCCGGAAAAAGTGACACCCAAACACACCCACACACCTTATAATGTCTTCTGAAAATTAGCTTGGAAAATGAATGTGCCAATTTTTATTTTTTTATGTTTTTTATACTGTACTTCTTCCAAGGAGCTCCAAATAGTAAACGTAGTCTCCTCACCACCACCTTTTTATCCTCACAACCACCCTGTGAAAGGTGAGGCTGAAAGACTCATTGGACCAATGCCAGACAGTACGGTTCATCACTCAGTAGAGATCTGAACATTTAGCTCCCTGACCGTTCCATTAGCACTTGCCTGACCTCTTGATTTTTGTGTCTGGCACTCTTTGCAATGCCAGATGGCCCTGCCCTAGCATTGTTCTGGAGCACTGTAAAAAATTAAAGGATTGGCCATCATCTAGTGCTGCCACATAAGCCTGTCAGGAGGACTGACAAAGGAGAGGAGTCAGCAGAAGACTTCACATATGCAGGGTTTCATAAAAATACAAGGATATGGGTGAGTTTAATAAAGTAAGACAGAGGATAGGATATCTTCATGTATTCAAGCTTCATGCAATAAGGAGGAGAGTGGGGATGAGCCCATTGACCCTGGCTCCTGTCACATTACTGTGTCACTGCCCTCCAGGTGTTGGGGAAGCGAACCAACTTTTTCCTGGGCCAGACTACTGAGGGCATGTACCGAGTGCTGGTAGAAAGAGACAGATTGGGGCTACTAATTGTATACCAGTGGTGCACCACCTCCTATTCTGCCCAATGACTGACCTGAAGAAGAATGCTGAGGTGGTCTTGGGTGCCATATTGGACAACCACAGAGGCCTGGCCTTGTAGGTGAGGGGAAGATTTAAGCACCCACACTGAAGACCACCTCTCAACTTCAAGGAGTTTGGATCTTTAAATATCCAAAATGGTTCTGCCCATGCACAATTTTGAGGGGGGGGGTGACAGCAAGATTGGGAGGCTGCAGAAGAACTGTACTTTTTTGCAGGAAGAAGATTTTTATGGTGAGAATACCAGGGCCGTCTCAAGCCGGTCGGGCACCCTGGTGCCGTGGCGCGGAGATAACTCCAGCGCCCCTGCCCTGGTGGGCAGGCGCAGCGCGCTGCACGACACCCTCCTGCCGGCCCAGCCCCCTGGCGCCCTGCACCACCAAGACTACACCTAGAGCCAGGCCTGGAGAATACTAGGAATTGCAGAAATACAAAAAAGAAAAACCTTAGGGGAGAAACCCAGCCAAAAGGAGGAGGAGGGGAGAGGGGGAGGAGGAGGAGGAGGAGGAGGAGGAGGAGGAGGAGGAGGAGAATTGGCATGCTCAGTGGCCACAGAATATTGACTGACCAGTCGAGGTGGAAAGCCAAGAGCGGGGGACTGCAGCACCCTGGAACCCTGAGCAGGAGCCCTGCAGACTGGGATCATTTGCTACAGCTTCCGCTTGTTTTGATTGTTCATTTGATGAATGCATAAAAAAGCACCTACAGGATACTTAGGATGGGAAACAGCATGACTCATTGCAGGAAAACAACCCCTTTTCCTGTTTCTCTCCCTCTCTCTTTTCCTATTCAGTGCCATCACAAGGTGTTTAGAATGTAGTTTGCATAGAGCAGCCAGCATCTCACATTCTGGAGTGCCACCGGCAATTTTTATTTTATTTTGGTGATGCATATAAATGAGAAGATATTAACGCTTATCAAACCTCCTCCAAACAAAATGTCAGGTCACAGTAGAAAACTATTAAAAAACAACATTCAGTTGGTGGGGGGGGGACAACAGCAAGAGGTTCATGGTCTACATTGATACTCCCTGTTGATTCTGTTTTCAATAGGACTTTTTATCCTTCGGTTTCTTTTCAACACACAACAAGCCTGATTTTAGAATCAGCAGGAAGGCAGGTCACGTCTCTATTGGTAAAGGTAAATCCCACCCCTGTAGTTAGTGCTTCTATATTTCATTCATTGTTTCCCCTTTTATTTTCTCCTCCCTCTTTTTTAAAAATTCATAATAACAGAAACATCACAGCTTAATAAATTTTGTGACAAGTATCCATTTCTATCTCTTGCTTATTAGCTTCTGCAAGGACTATACCAACAACAAATGGCTTTGGCTTTTCATACTAGTTATTTGTCATGGACACTTGAATCCTTGTCCAAGTATACAGACTGCTTTGGACATTTGATGGGTGTATTCCCCGCCGCCGCCACCACTGCCTCACTTTGGAGGTTATTATTGCTGTTTGTAATATATTTAAGCAATTCTCTCTGATTTCCTAAGGATGCTCTAGGCACATCTGTTTATCGTACCCTTTTCTTCCTTATTTTTTTCTTAAAGGACAGTTTTACATGTGGAAATAATTGTTCCTTTGTGTTATAAATCACAGAGATGCTAGCCCCTAAAGCTGTACTGTTATGTGATTTAAAAACTGAGCTAAGCTGGAAGGCTTAAGAGAGAATGAACATGAAATCTGAAATTGCTTTGACAGTAAGGGTATAATAATTTATTTCTACTGACTATTAAGGGTCCACTGATTCCAGCAATGATGAAATACTTTTGTAAACTTGGGAAATTTTCAATTATGGTTTATTCTTTAATTGTAGCAGCCAATTACATTGTAGCCGGGACTTGGGTTCATTTCTTGGCTATATTGTGGAGAGGGTAATTCTTTCTCCCCCCCAGTTAATTAGAGCTTTGGGTGAGGGAATTACCAAACTTGCAAAAAAAATCTACAGTCAGTACTGTAGTTTTTCCCTCCTTCCACTTTTGTTTTGGAATCGTGAATTAGCTGAATGAACATATACTGGTGTCAAATGTAATTATGGAGAAAAGCCATCAACATTATGCTAATAACTGTAAGTCATGAAAAGTAGACTGTGTCTGCATTAATAAGAGGCTAGTTCATTTCAGCCAAGTCATTATGACTTTAATGCCATTTTGATGGCTTATTACTGAATTATGTTCTGTTTAGGCAGTTGTTAAGAAGATGGTCATTAAAGTAATTTACAAATGTTAGAGACCAGTTGGGCAGGTTGTAACATCTTGACCCCTGTCCACTTTGTGGCCAGAACAGGGTGGAAACTGCAATGGAGCATCTTCAGAAGGACAAACTTGGTGATTGGGACATCTCAGGCAACCTCCCTATTCTTTGAAGATAGGGATAAGCTCATCTAGGCATCAGATGTGTGCTTTTCATAATTTCCTCTTCATTTCATTGTACTCCAGTTCTCTCTGTCTCTAGAGATTAACAGCAGGCAGTGCAATTCGCTTACGTACTGCACGGAAGCAGAGCATATATGCGTTCCCTTCTAACCTTATGTTTTGCTCTGGGAAACAGCCTCTCTAAATGCTATAGGCAGCTGCTTTACGAAGGATTGCTGCCACTCATAAAGAGCCGAGAGAACCAAAATTCTAATCAGCAGAACGAAGGCGACATAAACTCAGCCTAAAGGCATGCTATCTGGTAATGTCACATGAGCATGATGAGAGGACAAGGCACATCTGCAGGCTTCCTGTTAGTTATTAAGACCTTCACGGCAGCAGCGATGTTTGCAGCTGCAGTACCTAAGGCTACAGGCACAGGCACAAAACCCACACAGCGGGCACCCAGCCTTTGTCTGGCCTTGGGCTTCAAACCAGCTCCCTCTCATATTAGAAGGCAGCAGCAGCAGCAGCCAGAACTATTAGCCCTTGAATCTGCTCTACGGCATCAGCTGTGACATTGCTTTTTCAAAGGAAGCCTATGGTTACGCAAGCAGCAGCAAGCACCGCAAGGGATCCGGCCCGAGGCTTATGTTGCGGGCGCTCTTAGGGGCTGGTTGTGTGCTCCGACTCCCACCCGAGCCGTTTCCTTCTGTGATTTCAATGATGAAATGTCAGAAGCAAGCCACTGCGGTGGTGCTAACAGCAGTAGCAGCAGCTCCCAGGCTACCAAGAAAGCCACAGTAGTGCAGAAGCAGACATTGCGGATTAGCTCAAAGCTGGACGAGAAAATAATTCTGCCATCAGAAGCGCAAGCTGTCATTACAGACCAGCAGCTCCACTGTGCAGCCTGCCCTGTGCGCATGGAGCCATCAGCAGTGCTGCGGTCCATTTCAGTCCTGCAAAAGAACCATGCGAGGAGATCCCTGACTGCAGAGTGTTTCACGTGGTTACCTGTCAATCAAGTCGCTTTCCAGATGGAACTGTGCCAGCGAGAACATAGAGCTGGGAGAAACGAGGGCTTCTATAGGATATGTATTTATACTAATGATTCTTTTTTAAAAATCTGTCCTGCTTTTTCTCTGCGATGTGGACATAAGGTGGCTACCTACAGAAAAAGCAGTAGAAATTTATCATAAGAATAAAAGAGGGGGGAAACAGGAATTAAAAAGGGCAGCAATAAAGACAACAAATGTAATTGGTTTTTTTTGCAATGTTAACCTGTTTTAAACCGTTTTTAACATTAAATTTGGGTTTTAATTGTTGTAACCTGTCGTGGGACCTTAGCATGAAAGGTGGGTAACATGCTGTAATAATAATAATAATAATAATAATAATAATAATAATAATAAGCCTTAACTAAAGCTTCCCCCTGAAACAGAATTATCTTAAGTGATGTAGGTTCCACCAAGCAATCCTGGAACTGTCCCACGAGCTCTGGCAGCAAATGATGGAGGCAAGCTGAAAGTCCCAATCTGAGAGTCATGGTAAATTCAAAGGAACCTTTGTCCTACTCAGATTGGGATTACATTTCAACATGCATTCAAAACAACACTTCATCTCCAAATGAGAGGTGGTGCGATTCAAGTTTATCCATAAATCATGGTGCCCACCCTTGAAGAACTTGTCCATGCCCAGCTGTGCATGGGGTGTGGTTTCTGTGCTTGTTGAGATAGGATAATTTGCTTTGCAGTTAAGTCTTCTGTGTCTGGGAAAATCTAAACCATGGGACAATCCAAAGGGCATATGAAATGCCTTTTCAGGTAATACATATGGTACATGCATAGTTCCTTACGTACACACTGAGAAATATGCTTGTTTGTGATTGCCACATATGGCTTTCTAATGTGTTGACCAAGTTTTTCTTTCCTCCTCCATGGACATTTGATGTGCATATGAAATTCTTCACATTTGAAATTGTGATTTTTATCACTACTTAACATGTTGCAGGTGTCAGCCTGGTTCTGAAAACATATTCCAGGATTAAGCCCCATCTCAGAAACACCATATACCAGGCATCTCCAAACTGCGGCCCTCCAGATGTTTTGGCCTTCAACTCCCATGATCCCTAGCTAACAGGACCAGTGGTCGGGGAAGATGGGAATTGTAGTCCAAAACATCTGGAGGACCGAAGTTTGGGGATGCCTGCCATATACAGTCCTTAATTCTTCCATAACAGAAAGTAGCTCACAGCTCTTTAAATGTTCCCCTTACAACAGTGGCAGACCTTGGGGTCTCAAATTTCAGTGGCGCCCTGTGCGGTGCCAAAATTCAGCACCTCTCTGCTTCTCATGCTCTGTTCTAAGTCATAGTTGTGACATCCCCTGTGGTGGCCCTAAGGCTTGGTGCCCAGTACAACCAAACCAGTCACACACCCTGAAACCCATCTCTGCTCAAAGCACACCAGGTGACAAGTGACTAAGCAGAGGCGTATTTTAAGGTCTTGGTATAAAGGTCTATCCATTGGGCTCTGGTGAGTTGATTGGCATTAGTAAAAGGAGCAGCAGCAGCACATTCCAAGCAACAGAAGAACCCAAGTGCATCCTTCAGTTTTAAGTAGATAAGTAAATCTATTGATTTGCACACTGCTTATACAAGTTTACTGTGGACAATATTTTTCCTACTAGACAAAAGCTGGTAAAGATGCTCCATAGACATCACTGATTAATTGTACTGTTTATTCTGTCCAGCTCTTACAGGAGGAATTTGCTGAAATATGTTTAGTATAAGATGATGGCGCTGTTTAACTGCTCTCTCTACAAACTTAATTATGTTAAGGAAATTGCTGTGGTTCTGCATTCACATAAAAGCCTGCTCTCTGGCTTCTATGATCTGTGGTGGAATCCTCTGCAGGAGTGAATGCTATGGTGTTCAGTGGGACTTATTATCAGTAAAGAGTGCACAGGATTGCAGCCTGAAGCTGCAACCTGAAACACTAGGGCAGACCAATTCATGTTGTGATATATAGTTACTGACTCACACTTGTGTGCATGAGTTAATCTGAGCTCAGGTTGCCAGTGGTTGTGACTTAGCCAGCTCTCAGCAGGCTCTGCCCACCCCCTTTCTTCTCTTCATGCTTCCTAGAACATGCAAGAAGCCATGCGGCCATGGCTCCCAGCAAGTGAACTGAATTTCTCTGAAATGAAATGTTATAGCCTGTCCAAAAGATTGCATGATCTTTTTTGTAAGGAAACACATTTCTTTTAAAGTCATTTGGAACCTTTCCCCCCCCCACACACACACACTTTATTTTACTTCCAACAGATGGATACTTGTTTGCTGTAGCTTCTGGAAACTCTGCAAGTAAAATATTCGCTTATTTGCAAAGCTAAGTGTCTGTGATTTATTCTAGCCTAAGTATTTTCATGGGAAACATTTGCTTAAAGGTGAATGAGGTTTTTATGTGTTTGGGGCAATCACTATTGTGCTAATTCTGCTGTGAGAGAGTAAAGAATCACTCTTCCAAACTCCTTTCTCTCCTACAATCACACCTGCTTTGAGTCCCTATGTCTAGCTCTGCTGGCCTCTGTTGACCTCACTCTGGCTGCGGCCTGCAGAATGATGCCATTGTCACTCCACTGTCACAGAGTGGCATGTGCAGGGCTTCCACCAGCCCAAGATATGATGTTATAGACCAGTAATATGCACTTGCAAAATTTGATGGATATAGGATGGAGAAAGGAAATGTTTCTTTGGTGATATGCAACGCCAAATGACATTGATTTTTTAAATATTGAAAATATGTTCATTTTGCTCCAGAGAAGAATAACAAGATGTGCTGAGATGCACTTATTAATATTTTGCAGTTGGTGTTTGCTGGCACTCTTACTTAATAACACAAAATATGAAGTTATAAGATTATAAGCCCTACTGTATGGTTATATTTAGCAAGCACTTGTGCACCAAGTACCTGCTGGGGAAACCTGCATGCCTTGCCCCTCTTATGTTAGGTGAGAGAATGCTCGCTATCATATGAGAAGCTAATTAGCCATTCCACTTTATGTAACATGGGGTCAGCAGAGTTGAGAAATCATGCTTCTTGGACCATAAAATGCACAGAGAAATAGAAATAATCCTTGTCAAAGCATACATTTTTCTACTGCATTTTCTATCTTATCTTCTTCTTTTTTAATCTTTCACAGCTGGGCACCACAGAAGTGTTTACATTTCAAATGTGCAGCATATGGCTTGGAGGTTTCATGCTATTTCTGGGCTTCTCTGTAAATTGTGGATCTTTTGTTCAAATCTGTGCAAACCACACTTTGGTTTTGTTTCTTTTCTTTTAAATACATTTTACTAGTTCTCATGGTTGCGGAACTATGAGTGAAAAGATGACAGCGGTTAAAGCCTGATGGTTCAGATTTGATGTTTCTTTCTTTAAAAAAATAAATTCAAATGCTTCCCACCCATCCCCAAACAATATTTCATGATTGGAAAGCCAAGTCATCTAATATCAGTGCTGTAGTGGCAAATTTTGAAGCACCTGAGCTAATCATGACAGCCATATTCGGAAGAGAAACCAAAATGCAGACCCCCCCCCCCCCCGTGTTGATCCACTTTCAAAAGAAGGAGCTCTAGACTCAGTGGTACATGTGTAGAGCTCATTTTGAAAAACTCATTGAGTCTACACAAAAGATCTTTAGTCAGTTGGTGCTGTGGTGAAACAGGAAAAGGAGTAGGGAATGCAGATCTAAACTTTTAGTATATATATATATATATATATATATATATATATATATATATATATATATAAATCTTACCCCACTTAAAAACTGTTAGGCATTTACACAAGGCAATTAAAAAGACAAACAAAGTTCAGTACAATTTCCTGAAAAAGGTAGGTGAAAAAGAAAAAAAAACTTAAATGGTATATGACAGTTGTGATCCAGCAGATCATTTGTTGGAGTGCCATATTCTCCTTTCTCCCAGGAAACTATGTATTGGGCTACAGCAGCCCCCCCCAAAGTGCAGCCCTCCAGATGTTTTGGCCTACAACTCCCATGATCCCTAGCTAACAGGACCAGTGGTCAGGGATGATGGGGATTGTAATCCAAAACATCTGGAGGGCCAAAGTTTGGGGATGCCTGGGCTACAGCCATGCCATACAGCTGATCAGGAATATATAGCATAGCTCAGCCAAATTTCAACAGGCCAATCACCACCTTTCACCAACTCACCATTCTGCTAGTGCGTGTCAGCTCATCCTACTAGAATGGTATCATGATGTGTATTGCTGATCTTTTTGAGGTATCTTATGGTGGGCCAACATTTTTTATTTATTTTTTTTACTTTCCTAGGAATGTGGTTTTGGACTCTCCTTCAAAGCAAGGAGGTAGCTATGCATGAACTTCATGAACTCCCCCATCTAATTTTGAGTGACTAATTATTTTTTATCATATGGATTTAATGGACAAGCAGTTCACAAATTGTGGCTTGGCATAGAGCAGACATAGGATTCTGCTAAGTAGTATGGCAAGTGTCAATGCGTATCAGTGTCACATCAACGCATAGGGTTCTCCCATGCACACAAGGGGGAGAAACTACTGACATGCATGCTAATACATTTTACACAGCTGTTTCTCTTGCTATGAAATACAACATTTATTTGAGTATCATTCATTAAAGTTGTTTTAAAAAAATGAATCTTTTTACAACTGCTTTTAGTTTATTTTTGCACTAGCTGTAGCATCAGAGGTTTATTTTGGCATAAATGTGCAAAGGCTCAGGCTGAAAAAATGTACATTTTCTGAGCAAATATTCACACAACTGGATCATGCTATTACATGTTCAATAATGTGATGATGATCTCTGAGACTGAAATCCTGTGTACATAAAAGCAGCTGAGTAAAACTTAACATCTGAATGAAAATGCAATGACAGAATGTTTGAAAGCAATACTGCTAGGATTCCCAGCCACAGTCCATGAAATTCACCTTTCTGGTTTTATGCTCTTTTCTTATCCCCATCTCTAAATAAAATTTAAGTGTCAATAATCTTTAAACCATTTCAACCTGTTTACTGTGTTACTCTGACTTCTTTAGTAACGATCTTCCTGTGATGGATCACAGCCGATCAGGGTCATTCACTGATAAATGCATTTCAGAGGATTTTCCCTTTTAATCTCAGTCTGAAATTCTTATCCTTTAATGGCATGTCCTTGCAGAAAACGTTACTGTGGCTCCCAGTTTCTAACTTTCTCTCCTTGCTTAGCTGTTGGGAACTTTCAGGTTAAAACTCAGCTAAGTTCAGAATATAGCTGCACACCCTCAAGAACCATTTGTTTGTAGATTCAAAGAGAGGCAGGCTTGCAACATACAATTCCTTCCCCACTCATTCAATATGCAAATGGAAATGTTAAGAAAGCTCACTTCTGCTCCTCCTTCTGCTAGAAATGTTGAAAGTGGATAGAGTCAGTTGGCACTGGGTGCAATATTTTCTCCTCCTGCTGGCAGCTGCTGTATACTCAGTTTGGCCACTGACCCATTTAGCTCAGTATTGTTTACACCAGGCATCCCCAAACTTCGGCCCTCCAGATGTTTTGGACTACAATTCCCATCATCCCTGACCACTGGTACTGTTAGCTAGGGATCATGGGAGTTATAGGCCAAAACATCTGGAGGGCCACAGTTTGGGGATGCCTGGTTTACACTGACTAGCAGACAGAAGTCTTATCCAACCTGCCGCCCATGCTCCAGGTCATGGATCTCTTCGCAAGTGTACACATCCTTTACATATAATGCTCCTACTCCACCCTTCCTATTTGGTCTATTCCTTTTGAATATGTTATACCCTCAATTTCTACATTCCAGTCCTGAGTTTCATCCCACCAGGTTTCAGTAATGCCTTCCAGGTACGGTAATATTTGCCATCCTGTATTAAAAGCTCCAATTTGTCTTGCTTGTTTCCCATACTCTGTGCATAAGTATAGAGACAACTAAAACCCTGAGTCATTCCCTCCAGTTGCTTGATTCTTGTATTTTCCTGCCTTATAGCAGGTTTCTGTAGTACCACCTCAGTTTCCTATGTCTCAATGAAGCTATTACCCCAAGTACCAGGTGTTCCCCTATCACCTTCAATATTTTCCCTGCCCCACGTCAGGATTAAGTTTAAAACTCTCTTGATCAGGTTCACAATAAACTTAGCAAACACATTCTTGCCAACCACTGCAAGGTTCAACACATCTTTTGCCAGAAGTCATTTTTCTAGGAAGTGCACCAAACCTTTCCTAATGACACCACTTGTGCAACCAGTGGTTTACTTCTAGTATTTTCCTCTCTTCCTCAGCTGTGACCTTCAACAGGAAGGGGTGATCTAAGAAACACCTTTTCCCGAAGACCCTTCAGCTTCCTGCCCAGTTTCATACTCCCTTGCTATACATTGAAGGCTGTGCCTGGGCAGTATCGTTTGTACCCACATGAATCAGAAGGAAGGGGCTTTGCTCAGTGGGCTTCATAAAACTTTGCAACTTTCATTCATGCCTTTAACAATTTTTTCATGGTATTCTAAGCCATTTTTTGAGATTTGGTAGCTTTTTTCACATACCAACAAATAAAAAACTTTCACCAGCATTCCATTGCTCTGCTAATCCAGACCCACCCTTGCTGGAACCAGATGGATTTCTACCAATACTAACATTGTTACAAGCATACTTCTATAATACTATGAAATATAGCAAAAATCGACCACTCAACCACCCATGGAGAAAACCAAGAAGCAAAAGCAAACCTAAAAGGGGGTGAGGGGAGAAACGAAAATGGTCCACTTTTTCAAGCCTTACCTTTGTGGAAAAACTCTACTATCCAAGCAACGTTTAGAAAGAAATTAAAGCAGTGAAATGAGAATGGCAATATGGGAGAAAACATAAAAAAGCAAAGTTGTCATAACAAGTTTACTCATGGTCATGTCATTTTTTCCAGCAACTGGAGGCTTTGGGTAGACTATGTAAACATTGTAACCATTAAAACGGTTAATACAACTTAGCCCATGCTTCAAGCTACAAATGTGCAGAAGGAATGCTCAGCAAACACACCAGAAGAACATGGGCTGTGATGGTGTTTGGCAGCCTAGCAACTATCCCATCAAAGAGCTTTTAAATGGTACAGTACATCACTGGCTTGCCTTCTTGGATGTTGCGAGCCTATGTCACAACAGAGAGTGGCAATAATTTCCTTACATTCCAAACCTGATTGATCCCCCAAGATGCAACTGTAGAATAATATTGAAACAAATAGGATTGTTTTACAATTTAAACAATTAGGGACAAGCCTAATTGGCACCATCTGCACAACAGAGAACAACTGAAGCCTTAAAATACTGTAAGGGTTTTTGTCAGGTGCAGCTTTCTATACAAAGGGAAGAGAAGCCTCCCAGCTATTAAAGGTAAGGAGTTACCATTCTCTTTTTCATCTTACTATCCTTAGTATCACTTGAACTCTTTATTGATTGGTAAATTGACTACTCAACTCTTAAGGGTCATGGCCAAGTGTATGAACTATCTCTATTCAACAGGACCTTGCCCTATGCCTACAACAGGACCTTCCACTTGTCCTGTGCCTAGAAAGCATGGGTCCAAGCAGTTTCCCACTTGATCTGTGCTTTTAGGCACAGTGGTTTTCCCCTTGCCCCAATCCTTTCCGAGGGGAAACCCACTATTTAGTACTAGATTGGAGGAAATGTCAATCAAGAGAAAACCCGAATTATCATTTGCTCCTATTGAGCGCTAAAGAGCAGTTTTCCCATGGGAAAACAATGGGATAAATGGAAATGGGGATAAGTCCTGTGTTGAACTGAAATGAACTAAAAAGAACTTCTATCTGTTCATATATTTTTTTCTCCTTGTAAAGAGGAGGAGATTCTAGCCCATGATTTCTTTCCCCTCTCTCACTCTACACAGCACAAATGCAACTGGGAGAACTCCTAGGCCTGTCTTGGCAGACTTTTAACTACCTATTTTCAGTCCTGGAAAGTAGCTCAGCCATCTCCTTATTTCTGCTATGCTCTCTACCTGGATGAGATGCTATCAACATTGCCAGGATAGCTGTGGAATGGTTAGCCCAAGGAAGTGAGAAAGGCTCCTCAGTGGTTCACTTGGAGCTTTCCTAACCTCTGGCAGCTTATGTGCCCAGTGGGTGATTATGTAGACTGCTGACTGTCATTCATCTGTGGTGGTTCATAAAAATAAAACCTGTGATGGCTCATTGAAACAAAAAGATACCAGAAATCAGTCAATGAGCAAGCACAAACTGCCCCTAAAACATTCACCCAAACTGGTTATTATTATTATTATTATTTATTATTATTATTATTATTATTATTATTATTATTATTATTATTATTTGTATATAAAAAGAGGGGGATTGTTTGCTTCGTTTTTACCACAAATAACAAATGATTTGTTAGTGCTTTAAGTGGCCCAGCAAATTTCAGGAAGGGAGGGTTAAGCTTGAAAGGGGAAATTTGAAGTTGTTGTTTTCTTCTGGTCTTTTCTTAAATATGAGGTTGCCAATGATTTTTCTTTTCTTATAAATAACAAGAAGGAAAATTTTGAAGAAAGGAAATATGGCTGCTTCAAACTGAAACAAAACATATCAGTGACACTTTATCAAGATGTAGTATCATTTTCAGGGTTGTTTTGTCCCAGGAACATGCCCAGAGCATCAAAGCCATGAGTTGGAGCACCAGCAAAGTTTTCTTATTATTTTCTTGCAGTTGTTTAAAAAGAGAGGGAGGAGTAAACAACCAACCAATGAAAGTTATTCAAAATCTCTTGAAAGGCATCTAACAACTCCAGCTTTCATGGCGAAGAACAGTCCTCTGAAAAGGGGAAAATATTCAGCTACACTAACCCAGACATGTTGAAATATGTCTCATCTTAACTAATTTACCGACTTCAGTTTGATCCTAGCTAATCCAATATAGGATTCTCTTGGGCTTATTCCTACTTTTTAATCAAATTACCAATTTCAGAATAAACTATCCTCAATTAAATGTAGCATGTTCACCAACCATGACTACTTATGCAAATGACACGCACAATTCTGATATTTGCAGACTCCTGTCTTTATTCTATAATAAACATGTTTGTGCCATGAGTGCCAATTTTGTGGTGGAAGAATTCAGATTAAACCCGTTTCTCATTGGTTTAAAATATTAGAATAAGCTACCTTGGGTTTTTTTCTGTTGAATTACATTGTTGCATAAGTTTCATAATAATTTATAATTAATGGGTACTAATAAAAATAGAGTCCTCATTTTTAAAACATTACATGCTGTACCCTCCAGGTTTGTTGAACCATTGATCACTAGGTGGAGATTGGAATTAAGTGCCCAGCTCTGTTTTTCTGCATTAGATTTTTCATTCATCAACCAAAGTATTTTCTATTTCTAAAGGTCTTGAGGGTGGGGAGAGCTAATTTAGGATTTCCCTAAAGCTTAAATATGAGTTGGTAGAAGCACAGACATGTCACTGTGGATGCATAATAACCTTGCTAGCAATTATAGCTGACTATGCCACTGGCTCAGTGTTAGGGAGAATATCTGTACCATTAGCTCCTAGAAAAATCTCTGACCTCAGTTCAACCCCATTTGATTTCTTTTTGTCCTTTATTTTGTGACAGAGGTGGCTAATTTCTGCATTCTCAGCAGCAACAATATTCTCCAGACTAGTCTGAGGATTGGAACAATATGCCCTCCTTATGCATGACCAGGTTTTATAATAAAGTTGACATCACAGTTAGAAGAAAAGGCTTAATAGATATCGAGCCCATGTGCTAGGATATAATGGGGTCATCAGTTTAGGAGGGAAAGGATTGTGATGGGTGGGTGGGTGGGTGGGTGCTTGGGAATAGGATTCTGTAGCAGAATAACAGTCTAGGAATTGTGGTCACTCTCAACAGATAGCGAGAATCTTGAAGCCACGTCTGCTTAGAAGTTTAGCAGTAACGAGGTTTGCTGTCTTAAACCCTACTTTCTGTTCTCTACTTTTTTATTTTATTTGTGTTTTTTTTAAAAAAATCTGTACTGCCAACTCGTGAAAATATTAAAGCAGTGCACAACAATATATACAAGCACAATAAAACACAAAATGCCATAAAAGTAAGAAACGAATTAATGAGAACAGTTATTTATAAAGCTTCCCCACCACTAGCATTAAAAGAATGTCAGGGACATCTAAAAAATCTAAATTAAACGACTGAATAGGCCTGTCAGCATTCTTTGCAGAATAGTGCACTGAAGCATTAAATATCCTTGCCTTAGTTCCTAAGATAACTTAATGGAGAGCGTCGAAGGAAAGTTCCCCACCTGCTATTTCCCATAAAATCTACATGCTGTGTAAGAAGCCGCTCTGGAGGTTCAGGGGAACAGAGAAGAGGAAATCATCCAAAAAGGGGCTTTAATTCCTAGAGAAGTTTAATTATGAACAGTCTATACATTTTGCCCCAGGGGCAAAGGTCTGCCCTGCTGCTGACAAGAGTGGTGGTCTTGGTCCACTTTGTGTCCCATCCAGGATCCAGGCCTTTCTCCTTGCCCGATGAAGGCAAGATACTTGGTCAGCGGCAGCCCGCTTTAAAGGTAAAGGTAAAGGGGCCCCTGACCATCAGGTCCAGTCGTGTCCGACTCTGGGGTTGCGGTGCTCATCTCGCTCTATAGGCCGAGGGAGCTGCCGTTTGTCCGCAGACAGCTTCCGGGTCATGTGGCCAGCATGACAAAGCTGCTTCTGGCGAACCAGAGCAGTACACAGAAACGCTGTTTACCTTCCCGCCAGAGCAGTCCCTATTTATCTACTTGCACTTCGATGTGCTTTCGAACTGCTAGGTGGGCAGGAGCTGGGACCGAGCAACGGGAGCTCACCCTGTTGCAGGGATTTGAACCGCCGACCTTCTGATCAGCCCTAGACTCTGTGGTTTAACCCACAGCGCCACCTGGGTCTGCTTTAGTGAGGAGTAAAAGGGAGAAACCCATTCTTGTCTTCTTCATCATTGCTATCCTGCCACCACCACCACCAGATAGCCACCACAACTTCTCACTTTTCCTCGTCACTTTCTAAGCAGAGGTGGATAGGCTCTAGTCAGCCAAGCTGTCTTTCAGGGCCTAACAACAATGCGGTTTAGGAGAGATAGAAGACCCAAGTAATAAGCTGAACCCAGCCAGAACATAAGAAGTCCTTGAGTGTGTGCTGTGGCAATGGCACACCTTTCTCCTCTCTCTCTCCCATGGAGGATGCTGTTTTGCCACGATCCTAACCTGCCACCAGGCACACAGGCCCCCTTTTACCACCTCCTTTGATCCTGGCCTGATTAAGCAGCTTCCTGACTGGGAAGTGTGTGGTTTTCTTCTCCCTCTAGCTGCCTCTCCTGCATTGTTTTGAGCATCCATTAACCAATCAGACGCTTTGGGGGGGGGAATCACTGTTGTCTTGAATGGAGAGTATAGGACAAACAAGCTTTCCTCCCATGAACTTCCTTGCATTAACTTATTGTGGGGTTCAAACTTTTGTTCTTAAGCTGCTCAAAAACATGTCTGGACTGGAGTAAAAATGCCCTTGTTTGCTGGTTCTGAATAGTGACTGGTTCTCATCTTGAGTTTGGCACCCATTGGATTGATATAACTTCCTTCCAGAAACAAACTTTTATTGTAAAGAAGCTCTGAAAGAGAATGAGGTTTCACACTGGAGTCACTAACCAATTTATCACCACACATTACCACCTGTGCTCATCTGAATTTTCCCCTTTCTCTAGGGGTATTATATACAAAAAAAGCTTGAATTTTGGATGAAAAAGAGTTATAGTCTCATAGGTGGCTTATTTCTAAAATTGCATTACACTCGTATCCGGTCCTAAGAATAGGCTGGATAGCAGTGACTAAAAATAGAGATGTCCTTACTGTTGTTTCACTAGCAATTTGCTTTGCTGTTTCTTGAGTTATTGCTGATTTTTGGCAAGTATGTCATCCATGCTGAGAGATGATATAATTGGTTCAGCAAGGCATGCTTAAGTTCTATATAAGATGCCAATAACAAGCAATTTTGTATAATGCCTAGTGTGCATATCTGCACATCCCATGCGTAATAATAATAATATTGTTATGTGGTCAACTCCTAAAATGCTTTTAATGGGTGCTGGGGAGACTTTGCAAAGTCATAAAATATTTCACTGTTATAATTCACTTGGCTTAAAGGAGCCCCTGTGGAAGATAAGGAGTATTTAATAATAATTAAAAAATCTGAGTAGATATGAATGAAAGAAATTGGGTATTATAGTAGAAAATTTCACACATTACATAATTCATGATTTTGAGAGAAGGCTGAGAGTTATGCTTGAGAACTGGTTTCTGTTTAGACTTGAATCAAGATATGCTACAGTTTGGGTAATGAATAATGCAGAGAACAGGGTGCCCTCCACGAACTAAAGACCACTGACTCCCTGATACAACTCATTAGAAAAAAAAAAGATGTATGATTCATATTACCTTGACGGGGAGGGTGGAGGGATAAATAGAAATGGCAGGTCCTCTCTCTCTCTCTCTCTCTCTCTCTCTCTCTCTCTCTCTCTCTCTTAAAAAAAAATCTAAACTAATTTGTAAGAGCAAGCTTACACATTGTTCAGCTCCTAAAGCCTGTAGGCAAAATAGAGAACTAATTAAATTGAAATAATCTTGTCTCCCCTCCTTTTCAAATAATAATAATAAATTGCCATGAAGGTCTGTGAAAGAGCCTGTGTAGTGCAAATGTAGGGCACCAGTGATCTGGTGTTTCTAAAAATGAAACCATGCCTGTGAAACTATCACGAGGCTGACTCATTATAGCATTGCTGTTTGCGGCTCTAGAGAGTAGTTAAGACATTGTCAGCATTTTTTTCCATATAACTTCCTATTTTGGGCTGTTTATAACTCAGCAATAAAGAAACCAGGTGAAAATGCAAGCAAACAAGATCTCAGGTGTTATTAAAAATAAGTGTGACTATTTTAAAACTCTCTCTCTCTCTCTCTCTCTCTCTCTTCCTAAGACTTGCGGCACATGCTACATGGTCATGAAGAGCCAAGCAATCTGCTCAACACAGTACAGTTATTTGAAGGAGAAAACTAAACTACTTAAAAAAAAGTGAACAAGTCAGTGGCAGGGGTAGGAGCCAGGAGCCGGTCAGTAACAATTCACACGGTTTCAGTGAAGTTAGCTCTTTATTCAAAGAAACAAAGAGCTCAAGAGGGCCAGGCCTATTGAGCACAACAACTCTTCAAGGACTGAAGGTCCCTATCTTCCCACCACTCTCTAAGTCTTATCCTCCCCCAGTTCCTTCCTGAGCCATCTAAGGCTCCTTTGTCTTGCCTGCCTTTGCTTCACCCTCTTCATACTGCTTTGGGTTCTGGGAGGCCAGTGGGAAGGGGAGCTGGTCACTGCAGGAGGGGGAGTCAGCCTGGTTTTCTTACCAGCCTGACTCATCACTGCCTCTTGCCCCCCCCCCTCTCCAGCCTCAGCTTCTGCCTCTGATTCTGGACTGCTCTCTGTCACAGACTCTTCCTGCTCACTAAACCCCATTACTACTTCAGCTTCCAATACATCCTCCTCCCTATCTGTTCCCTCTTCTCCCTCTGACCACTTGTTGTCACCCTATCACCAACCCCCTGGCTCTTATCCTTCTTCCATTCAGGGTTCCCTTAGGGGTTTCCTTGCTGGTGCCACCCGCACTCCTCTGCATTCAGTCAGTCCATGGCAGACAGCATAGATTTCCAATGTCAGTGGTAAAGCTATTCAGGAGACCATGCAGGCTGAAGATAAGCAAAAGTCATGTGAAAATTACCTAGTTCTCTGTAGTCTATCAGCAGCCAGCCCCCCCCCCCCGCTCCCCGAGAATAACCTCTTGTGAATAATGGTAGTTCACCATGACAGGGGCTATTGTGGGAGTCTATAGATGCTGCCAGGCAGGTTTTTACAACAGTGGGAATTCTGCTTTTAAAAGTGCCCTTTCTGTTGTTTTACCTCACATAAATGAGGTTTCCGTTCCGTTCCATTGGGGGTTAAAACCCACCTATTTTCTTTCTCCTTTGACTCCTCCCTGGAGAACGCAGCAAATGCCAAATGTTTCAGCTAAGCTCTAATTGTATACACTGTTATTTTCATCCAGGTATGAAGACACAGGAGGAGGAAGAAGGCAGCCATTGTACATCTAGCAACCAAAGACCAACAGCCACAGACACTTATTGAGTAACTGATGCCTATGGTCTCACATTCTTCTTTCTGGAGCTGCAATTAGATCTTTAACTCTTATCTGATGTCACATTTATTGCTCTGGTAGCTTTGAAATTCCCATTTGTAGATGTGCATTCCACTATGCACCGATAACTACAGTTCAGCTAAGATTTAACATACAGTCAGATTGACAGGTATAAAATATTCATGTGGAAATTCCCAGAAAACAACCAGTTGGTGCTTTCTGCCAGCTCTGTTCCTCCCACTAGGCTTGTCAGTAGAACAGATTTCAAGAAAAGCCCAGGCCAGAATCCTGTATTTTGAGGCTAAAAAGTCAGGGTGGGTGGTGTGGGTGTCTGAGCTACAAGCACGGAAATGAGATGCTTGGTAGAGCTAGGGCAGATATGAAATATTTGAACAGAAAGAGGGTAAGAAAAAGAATCATTTTTTTTATTCCAAATTTGCACATATGACTTGTCATCTCAGAATGGTCATTTATTATTTACTTAGCATCATCCTTGTGCCTGGTGCATAAGAGCATGTAGCAGGGCAGGGCTCCACCTCATGAAGCTTGCAATTCAAAATTCATCACAGGAGAAACAACAGCGGAAAGGCAAGAAAGTGGGAGTGGGGGGGGAGAGAGAGATCAGGAAGGATGTAGGTGCAGGTGGAAAGGGGGAGTGGAAGAAATTGGAAGGGAAGAGGGTGGAATTGTAGGGAAGAGGCAGGGGGGAGGTTGAAGCAAGGGAAATAATCAGGAGAAGGAGGCAGGGGAGAGAAGTGGTAGCAGAAGGAAGTAGAAGCAGGGAAAAGTGGAAGGAAGTGCAAGCAGCAGAAGGCAGGGGGAAGTAGGCACAGAGGAAATAGGAGGAAATAGGAAACATGAAGGAGTGAGGGACGCGGGTGGCACTGTGGTCTAAACCACTGAGCCTAGGGCTTGCCAATCAGATTATCGGCAGTTCGAATCCCCATTGTTCAGTCGCTGCTCTTGCCAACCTAGCAGTTCAAAAGCATATCGAAGTGCAAGTAGATAAATAGGTACCTCCATAGCTGCCAAGTACCCTGTATTTCCTGGGAAACCCCCATTTTTCCTTACCATTTTCCAGAGGTCTCCCGTTTCAGCTCCTCTCCCATTAATCTCCCTTATTTTGGTTCCTCTCAGCGGCCATTTTTCTGGTGCCGTTTTGCCCATCTATGGGCACCAGAAAATGGCCAGCGTCGGAAGTCGCATCTATGCATGCCCGTAAGTGCGTGGACACAACTTTTGGTGTCGTTTTGCCCATCTATGGGCACTGAAAATGGCCGGCACCGACACCGGAAGTTGCGTCTACGCACTTCCGGACATGCGTAGATGCGACTTCCGGCGCCGGCCATTTTCTGGTGCCCATAGATGGGCAAAGCGACATCAGAAGTTGCATCTACGCAACTTCCGGTGTCATGCGGCTGCCGATCCTGGATTTCTCAGAGAGAGGCTTGGCAGGTATGGGTACCTCTCCGACGGGAAGGTAAATGGTGTTTCCATGCGCTGGTTCGCCAGAAGCGGCTTAGTCGTGCTGGTCACATGACCCAGAAAAAGTGTGGAGAAACGCTGGCTCCCTCGGCCAATAACGCGAGATGAGTGCCGCAACCCCAGAGTCATTCGTGACTGGACTTAACTGTCAGGGGTCCTTTACCTTTACCTTTAAAGAGAGTGAAGTGGAAAAGAGGGAAGACAGGATGTGATTGTTTTGCTTACAGTTAGGCTTAGCTAAAACTTAATATACAGATTTTAAAAATGCACCACATTTTAACTTCAGTGACATTTTGTCGCTGTCAACTATACCTAGAGTTGACAAATAGTGGCCACATAGAAGACCTCCTCAGCAGGTGACACCTGCTTTCTGTGGTGTTTTACTGCTTCTTCTGGCTTCTGGCATCTGCCCCCACCCCCCACCTTCATTGTGGTACCCTTTGAAAATGCCACTGGGGGAAAAGAGAAATGAGTCAAGCTTGTTATCTATCAGTAATTTTTTTTAAAAAAAAATCAATTACCTGACTAATATTATTGGAGGATGATTAACAGCTTAGTCAGTGGTCCTAAATTTATTCATGGCCGAAGGAAGAAGTGTGAGGTGGGAAGGAATGAAATTAAAAATACAGCATTATGACATCTATCTTTGTTGCATCCATGCCTCTCAAAGGCTGCATCCTGAGAAATATTACTATTCTAAATTAAATAAAAGTTCCTTGCAATATACAGTAGAAAATCTTAATTCCTCAGTCTGTCTCTCTAATGGGTGACATTCAGACAATAATAAAAGATTTACAAGCTGTGGAAATATTTTGATAATCTCACTGACGTTTCTTCTTTCCTTGAATATTGTATTTAAATGTCTCTTCTGTGAAACTACATAACTTGACGCTACTTCAACAACTCTGCTTAGTATTGCATTTGTTTTGACTGTTCTAAAATAAAATAGATCCAATACCATGTGGATTTCCAAAGCAGTGAGTTGACTGCTTGTAACCAACTTGGAATGAGTAATTTGCTTAAACTTGCTATTTAAGGTGAGTCTTCCAAATTCACATGTTCTGAAGCAATATGCGAACTGAAACACAGCTATTGTTTTAAATTCACACTTTCTTGAATTTTGCAATGTAGTTTTTCAGTTAAGTAATGTGTATGAAGATGAACACACTGGGGTAAAGTGTGGATTAAAAGCTTGTAATAATGAAAATAACACACACCAAATGTATTATATCACAGGAGATTGCTTTGTGGGTATCCTACAGGGGCAGGATCCTGTAATGTACTTCGGCCGCAAAAGATCAAATTGAGGAACTCAGCTACAGTCCTGGTACGCTCCCACAGAGGTAAAATAGATTGCTGGCCTCCCCTCCCTTTTGGCAAGCGACTGTACTGATGGGTTGGTGGCGTGATTGTACTGGACTATTTATTTTAAATGTTTGTAAATAAAGGTTTTGATTGATTGAAATTGCTTTGCAAATAGGTGTAAGGCAAAATTGCATAGAAAATGTGTCTATTCAGGGGAAAATGCACTAAAATACTCTTGAATGTTTTAAAAACTCTATTAAAAATAAAAATAATAATGGCAAATTGCTGCAGAAATGTAGAGAAATGAATTTAAGATTGGGCAAATGAGAAACAGCAATGAGGACTGTAGAAAAATAAATTTAATTAGTTAGTTTATTCCCTTCTCCTTTCTCATAAGGTGCAGGCTATAGTTCATGCAATCTTAGAATTCTTTAAAACCTTATAAAAGGAGCCCAATATTAGAGTTGTTAAGTCTTTATTTTCTTTAATTTTAAAAATGAATTTCTCTCTCTCTCTCCCACTTCTCTCTCTCTCCCAAAACTTACAAAACCCATGAACTGTTTTATTTTTCTAAAAAAAGCTTTTCATAGCATATTTTTTTATTTGTTTTAGTAATTTTTTTTCTGCAGAAGGTATACAAAAAGCCTTCTGTGTCCACTGGGGCTTACTCTCAGGAAAGTGTGTAAGAGCACTGCAGCCTTAAAACTATTGACATCATCAAGTAATGAAAATCTCAGTTTAAATTGGTCCTGGTTAGCACATGTTTCTAAAACAACTGAATTAGTCTGTCATGAAATTCATAATGCATCTAGTAAAATAATTTCATGACAGTGCTATAATGCATAATCACAGCATTTAGTACTATACATTGACACCAATGATTTCTCTCTAGTTTTTAGAATATTTGCTTACTTTTTGCACATCATTGCAGACCAACTCATCCTGAGCTCTGAGCAACTGGTACCCAGGGCAACATGCTTTTTTGTATTAAGTATACTGTGCCACATATACAATCTTGGAAAGATTGTTCAAAATAAGAATAAATGTTTCATTTTGTAATTACCTAAGAAAAAAAATGCTCTTAAGAAATAGCAGCTCTTTATGGGAAAGGTATTCAGTGAATAAATTGCATCTTGTACTTCAAAACTGAATCACACCTTTCTTCTTTGATTCAAGTATTTCCTATGAAATCAAAAAGTGAGGCAACTGAAAAGGAGGGGGTTTTTTTGTTCTTATTTTATATAATTAACAGTTTTTAAATGAAAGAATATTACACCAAGAGAGAGTTCTTCCTTCCCGGTCTCTCCATAGCAAGCTAACTTTTCAAAGTTCTTTCAGATCCTCCTAAAAGGGCTTTTATGGAAAACCTGCCTTTAGCCTCCATCAAATACACATACAATAATTAACTTTTACTTTTAAACATTTATGTATTGCCAGTGATGTGCTCAACACCATCCTCGAATAAGACATTTCACCTGAAATATTGATCTAAATGTTTAAATGTGAGGATTACAACCAAAACATGTTGCGGCATATCATGTTGTATATATGGATTCTTCCCTCCCATCGTCCCCTCAAAAGGCTTACTCACATAACTAGTCTTGATGGCCTTTCTGTGGTTCAGTCCATTGGCTTATTAATTTTAACCTGTTGCCAATATTCCTAAATCCCTAAGGGACAGAGTAGCCTGCAAACTCAAATCAACAACACATTGATCAACAAATGTCCAAGTTGCGTTCCCAAATTGTGCTTGTATTTCAGCCCTATGCCATTCTTTTTTTGCCCAATGCAGACCTACCCAGGTTTTGCCTCACTAGACTAAACACAGCACAACAGGGACAGAATGACTCTCATATGGATGCCTGAGACTGCAAAAGGGAATGTCTTTATAAAGTGACTGAGTTTCTGGATACCTACATGCCTTGCTTGAGAGATTTCTGGAGACATCTTGTTGGCCACTATGGGAAACAGGATGCTTGACTAGCTAGACTTTGGATAGAAGCCAATAGGACTCATCCAGCATCTTCTTATAGGAAAGGAGAATATTCAAGCACCTGGCAGTCCAAAATAGAAGTACAATGGGGCTGCACATTTTTCTAGGCAAGTGACGAGTTGTGCATCTTTTGTATTCTGAGATGGGTTGGGGGGGGCACTTTCCAGCATTATCTCTGTCTTTGCAGTGTAAACTCACCCTCATCCATCCAATATACTTAGAGCGAGGTGGCACTCATAATGGCAGGTAAGACGGGCAGTTTTGTAAATGAGATCCTGGACCTTTATTATGGCAAATAAAATGCAGTTGAAGTTTCCTCATGCCATGAAAAGCCACACCAGTCAAATACCTGTTTATTGTGTAGTTGCTAAGGGCACAGGAGCCTGATTGGGGGGGGGGGGACGACGACGACTGGTAACCCTGATAACAGTTTGCAACAGCTGTCATTATTGTTGTTTTTAAATGTCCCAATTGAATGCTCTAAGAAACCAAACCAAACCAAACCGTATAGTCTTCATACTTTGGGTTTACTATTATAGCATGCCGAGTTTATTCCTACAACCTTCTCTGGCTGAAATGCTTAATGGCTGAGTTCTAACCTTTTCCTAAAACTTCCAAGCTAAAAAGCTCTACCACTGCTCTCAGCAGGTGGCTGAGCTCTAACCTGTTACATGGTTAGCCTCCCCAGATCTTAGGGACTTCGAATTTATAGCTAAGTAATCCTGTAACTCTAAAGAACACCTTGTTTTGTAGCAAGAGGTGCCCAGGTTTCAAGCTTGCCTAATGCACAATGGTTTTCAGTTCAGAGAATTAAATGCTTTAGCTCTTATTGCCAGTCATCTCATTTATGTTTTACATGCATTAAACCTGTAATCTCAGAAATGCAGTGTAAATGAGGATTGTGAGATTATCGGTGGGTTTTTCCTAGCTTCCTGCTGCAGATAAATGAAATAAAATACAGTAGTTCATGTTCTTCTAAGTGCATCCCAGTATGAAAAACCATAGCAGGTCTTACCATAGCAGGTAAGAAATTCCAGATGCAATCATTGCACCTGCATTAAACTGTGTTTGGGAGTAGGGGGTCACAGTCTGGCCACAGTCATCCATGCTCTTGTACCATCTTATATAGAGCATTGTGGCTAGGCATATGTATTAGCTATATTTGTTCTCTTAACAATTAACATAGGAACCCAGGTGGTGCTGTGGTTAAACCACTGAGCCTAGGACTTGCTGATCAGAAGGTTGGCGGTTCGAATCCCTGTGACGGGGTGAGCTCCCGTTGCTTGGTCCCAGCTCCTGCCCACCTAGAAGTTCGAAAGCACGTCAAAATGCAAGTAGATAAATAGGAACCGCTACAGCGGGAAGGTAAACGGCATTTCCATGTGCTGCTCTGGTTTGCCAGAAGCGGCTTTGTCATGCTGGCCACATGACCTGGAAGCTGTACGTCGGCTCCCTCGGCCAATAATGCGAGATGAGCGCGCAACCCCAGCGTCGGTCACGACTGGACCTAATGGTCAGGGGTCCCTTTACCTTTACCTTTAACAATTAACATAGCCATACACAGTCATTGCTCCACAGGGCATTAGGCTGATTTTGGTTTCCACCAGTACAGACATTTTATAGTATGGTCCACCAGTGGGGAAAGGATCACAGATATCGGCTGTTATGGCTCATTTCTGCATTTCTGCAAAGTACTTATGTCCAACATCATCAAATGCCTTAGGCATATAAGATGTGCAAAGCAGCACATTATTTCTACTGAATGAGCAATAAAAGCTTTACACTAAGGAAGTCAAAGATAAATTTCAGAAATGAAAGGGTAGCATTCATGCTTCTTATTTTAGCTTACAGTTGTATGGCTCATGAAACAAAATGATCAGCAAGAACTTGGAGATAAGTTTGGTTTTGTTTGGCTTTTTTTTTTGAGCGTGTGAAACAGTCCTTTGTCTGAATGGTAATTAAGAGACACAACACTACTATGAACAGCTATATTATAGAAAAAGTTTCTATGTAAAAGCTGATCTTTAATTTCATTCAGGAAGCTTTTGGATGAAGAAAATTAAGGGCTATAATTTTACTTCTTGTAGAAGTTTTTCTGTTGAGGATTAGCTATAGAAAAAAATCTACTTTGGATTGCTCAATTTTGTTAATCATTATAAGATGCATTTTACAAAAAATATATATCAATATTTCCGAATGCAATTTACATTTAAATGTCCTTTTTGTGTCTTCAAATAAATGAAGTTTTCTTTTTAAAAAATACTGTTCTTTTTCTTTCTTTCTTTCTTTCTCTCACTTTTGAAAATTGATACCTACAGGTCTCCATCAGCAATATTCTGCTTCTGTGTACATCTGCTTCATGAAATAGCATTTTCTGTCAAAAAATAATAATAATACAATTGCAACTGTCACAGTGGTTGCTCCGATACATAGCTAGACATCAATGGTAGATTAGCAAATAGAACTGAATAAACAATATATCCAAAATGATCATTTATATTAGTTGAACAGAATTTGTTTTTGGTGGCTGATGGATTACCTCAGAAGCTGATAAAATTTCACATTTGCTTATTTTTCAGAAACTCTTGCTTAAATCCCTTAGATCTCTAGTAAAGTTTTAAAAGCAATTAATGTATTGTTAAAAGTATTGTTAAGCTGAAGATGGTGAAATTAGAATAGCATTTTGTATTTCATGGAATTTGGCGGCCTTGCTAATGCTTGTTTGGGTGGGAACCAGTGTTGATTAACTAACCATGGTACTAGTTAGTCCAACAAGGGCATTGCACAGGAAAACAAAATGGCCACCCCATAGGTAAATGGGAAACAACTAGCAAACATAGCTCTGCACGGAGCATAAAACAGCACAGTAAAGACTAAAGCAGATATCATGAATTTTTCAAATTAAATAAACTTAATTTTTACATAGAAATTGTCTCTTGATTAATTGTATACTGAGATCCTCCAAAGAATGTAGTGACAACTTGATTTTTTAAAATGACTTTCAAATGTCTGTGTCCACCTTAGGAAGAAAAAGCAAGAATAGAAACAGAATGAAATAATTACATTAGTTTATGGAAGTGAAGTATGGGTTTAAAAAAACAAAAACAAAAAACCATAATTTATCCATGCTACAGGTCAGTGTTCTTAAACTTGGGTCTCTTTTTATTATATATTTATTGGTTTTATAAAAACACAACATAGAAAACAGAAAAAAGAACACAGAATATACATAAGAAAACAAAACACCAACATTACAATAAAAGAAGATATCAAATCGACTTCTTCCATTCCCTCCCCACTATGCTTCATCATCTTACTTCCTTAATACTTTCTAAATCTTAATTTACAATCTTATTATCACTCTTAATGACTTATCAATACTATGCATCTCTTATACTTATCTTCAGATATAATTCTATACTAGTAAATCTTAAAATTCCATACAATAATGGCACTTAACTATATCTTAATACCAAAAAAACTTAACTATCACTCTTCTGCAACCTCCTTTTACTTCCAAATCTTTTGCTAAAAACTACTAATCTTACAATTCTTTTCTAAATAAGCTTTAAATTTCTTCCAATCCTCTTCCACCGATTCTTCCCCCTGGTCCCGGAGTCTCCCAGTCAGCTCGGACAGTTCCATAAATTCTATGAGCTTCATCTGCCAATCGTCCACCGTGGGTATATCTTCAGTTTTCCAATTCCTTGCTAATACAATTCTAGCTGCTGTTGTGGCATACAAAAAAACCATAATATCTTTCTTGGGTAATTCCTCTCTAATTATCCCAAGTAAAAAAGCTTCTGGTTTCTTAACAAACATGTTTTTCAACACTTTCTTCAATTCATTATAAATCTTCTCCCAGAAGCTCTTTACTTGAGAACATGTCCACCACATATGGTAAAAGGTTCCTTCCACATTCTTACATTTCCAACATTTATTATCCTGTTTATGATAAATCTTAGCTAACTTTACCGGTGTAAGATACCATCTATACATCATCTTCATATTTTCTTTCAACGTGTTACACGCGGTAAAGTTCATACTCTTCTTCCACAACTCCAGATGTTGCTGGGAATCTGACTTCTTTCATCCATGACCTTTGGCTAAGCAACAATATCAAGGTACCCAAGGCTCAAGAACACAGCTGCAGGTTTTTCCATGTGTTCGACTAGGCATTAACCACTTATCTTTGCTTCTTTCCAACTGCTTTTTTGCCATTAAAAAAGGCAAAACATTGTGAGACAGACCTAGGGAAGAACAGCAGGAGCTAACTTCGGGAGTTATCAATTGCCTTTTACTGATGTATTATTTACTTATTTAGGCCATTGGTATACCAATTCATATTTCAAAGAAGATTTCTAAGTGGTTTACCGGATCCTAAAAAAACTCACGCACAAAGGTCAAATGCACTGCAAAACACCAACAACAAACCCTCCCACATTTTAGAACAGCACAGGTAACAATGAGATAAGATAGCCTCTTAAACATATTTGTTTCTGCTACATGAGTTGTAGTAGAGCTTAGTAATTGAGCAAGTAGGAAAATCCACCTTTTGCTGGTTGGAACTACATGAAACCACCTATTTAAATGTGAACTTAACAATAATCACACTTCTATGCAAAGTTTAAGCTTCTGATTTGCAAATAACCATTATGAGGGCCCATGAATCACTGTGAAAGGTCCTAGGCACTAACCTCCTCCTTAAAGTAAGTTTTAACTAGAGGAAATAAAGCATGCCCTCATTTGTAATTGAATAGATATGCTGTATTACACTGCTAAACTGTGTGTTATTGGCTTTAATTTATGAGCCGCACTTGTATTATATTAGTGAAAATGAATCTTACAGATCTATTATGTGAAAAGTTATAAATTGTATTTTTAAAGGCGGTTTTAATATTTTTCAAATTCATAACTCTCTCGGTTCACAAAGTACTAACATCAGCTCATGCCCTCTTTTTTATTTATACAGCTGTAAAAAGTCTTCTACTAGAACTCATCTGTGTAGCTGCTAATGACAGTTGAAACTAACCAAGAGGTTTAATGCGAACAACACAATCCTATGATTACATTCTTCAGATGTAAATCCCATTGTATTCAATGAGTGTTATTTTCAAGAAAGTGCAAGGAATTAAAGCTTAAAGGGTGCAGCTTTTAAGGCTATTGCTTACCTAAGAGTACAATCCTGTCCTCCCTTCAGATTTTCAGGGGGACAGGCGAAGAAGATTTGTAGGTGCCTCTTTGCTGACTTCCTCCAGTGCAGCAGGGCAGCACCAGTGGTGGGGCTTACACCATGGTGTTAAACGAAGCACACGGGTGGCTTGAATGCCACAGATAGGCAGCAGTGGCCACATCCAGTCTCTGTAACATGGATCTGGCACATGGGAGAATTCACACAACAAGTTGTCAGTGGACTAGACCGTTAGCAGAACTGGAAGAGCTGAGATGCACTGAACATTTGAAATGTTCGTTGTATTGAAACGCTTTTCTTCCCTTGAAATTCACCAAAGCTTCCTGAGTAGCAGTCCTCTCGTTTACCTTTACCACTCACTTTAGCAAAATTCAGTGGCGACTCTGGGTCACTTTCTAGTTTCTTAGGGGAATTGCTTTGGGCCTGGTGAGATACTAGTAGCCCAGAGACTAGCAGCTATGATGAAGACAAGTTGCTCTGGCATCCCTTTGATTGCTTTAACCAAAAACAGAAGTTCACACTGAAAACTATCATCTGATAAGTGGGTGGGGAATTTCATGTGGCCGGAAGCAATCTTTTAGGTGATCTAGCCTCAAGGCATTTGAGGGCTTTAAAGATCAAAGTCATCTATGTTGGATGCAGAGTTTTGTCCCAATCTTTCAAAATTTAAGCCACTCTAGCACTCATGAACAAGTTTAAGAACAACTCAAAAAACATAGGTACCACTACCAATCCTTGGGGGTCTCCACTTTCTACACCTCTCCATCGGGATAACTGTCCATTTATACCTCCTCTTTGCTTCTGAGAACCTCTTCAAAATATCTTCCTGAACTTACTTTTAGCAACAACAGGAATTAAAACCACAAAACAGTGCCTTCAAGTCTTTTACCTGTAAGATGATCAAGAAAGATGCCATTGTCAATGGCATAAAAAGCTGCTGATAAGTCCAGCAGGCCCACTAGGTAATGCACTCCTCTGTCTAAATATTGGGCTTGGATGTAAAATATATTTTCTACTCAAGAGAGAGGGGGGGGAGGGCAGAGGAAACATTTTTAAAAATTCATTTGATCTAAATAGTAAATACATAAAAGACTACTATAAAAATCATTTAATTCAATAAGAAAACACTGTTTTCCAATCATTCTGATTTGGGAATATATAAACCCTCCATCCTAATAAAACTGCAGAGTGGGGGATATTTATTTTGTTTGTTTTGTTTAGTGAATCACTAGATATTCTTAAAGTACACCCAAAGTTCAATCTAATCTAGATAGTATCATCAAAATTTTATACCATTACAGTAATTACATTTGTGCTCACAACTCAATTACCAAAGATATGGATCGTTACCTGTGCAATCTGATTATGGGATTTAAATCAATATATTTGATATAATTACAGTTAAGGTTACAGTAAATTTTGTCAGAAACCACATTACGCCTTGCTATCTTGTTGCATGCATTTTAATAATTCACTTTTAAGGCCGAATACTTCAGTTAAAGGAAGGCATTCTTCTTTCAGAGTAATTTCACTAAATTGGAGGAAATGACACAGTAAATCATGCAGGAGGCTAAATAAATTATCTCTCATATAGTTTGATGTTATAATTTTCCATGGACATCTTGGTTTAAAAAATAACCCATTCATAGTCTCTCTCAGACTCACTCACACACATTGTGTTTCTGAAAACTGGTTGAAGAAGTGAAATATTTTGTAAACAAAGGCAAACAATGTCAGCTCTTGGCAAATGGATCGTGGTTATAAAAATAAGCTCAGAACGAACAAATGGGGCGCTCTAAGTCACTATAGCCCTGAGTCAGCCATGCTTAGCTGCTGTCACCAGGCAATACCAATGAGATGGAAACATGGCAGGTGCCTAAAGAAGCCAGGGTGGCTATCTAAAGAACTTTTAACTGAGTTAAAATTTAAAAGGAATATGTACCAAAAATGGAAAAAGGGGGAAATCACCAGAGAGGAATTCAAACAAATAGCCAGCACATGTAGAGACAAAGTCAGAAAAGCTAAAGCACAGAATGAACTCAGGCTTGCTAGAGAGGTTAAAAGCAACAAAAAGGGCTTTTATGGGTATGTCCTTAGCAAAAGGAAGAACAAGGGAACAGTGGGGTCACTTAGGGGAGAAGATGGTGAAATGCAAACAGGGGACAGAGAAAGGACAGAACTCCTCAATACCTTCTTTGCCTCAGTCTTCTCCAAAAAAGAAAACAATGCCCGACCTGAAGAATATGGAGCAGATGATTCAGCAGGGGAAACACAGCCCAGAATAAGTAAGGAGGTAATACAAGAATACTTGGCTAATTTAGATGCATTCAAGTCTCCAGGGCCAGATGACCTACATCCAAGAGTATTAAAAGAACTGGCAGAGGTGATTTCAGAACCACTAGCAATAATCTTTGAGAATTCCTGGAGAACAGGCAAAGTCCCAGCAGACTGGAGGAGGGCAAATGTTGTCCCTATTTTCAAAAAGGGGAAAAGAGAGGACCCAAAAAATTACCGCCCAGTCAGCCTGACATCAATACCAGGAAAGATTCTAGAGCAGATCATTAAGCAAACGGTCTGTGAGCACCTAGAAAGGAACGCTGTGATCACTAAAAGTCAGCATGGGTTTCTGAAAAATAAGTCATGTCAGACTAATCTGATCTCATTTTTTGACAGAATTACAAGCCTGGTAGATGAAGGGAATGCTGTGGATATAGCCTATCTTGATTTCAGCAAGGCCTTTGACAAGGTGCCCCATGATATTCTTGTAAAGAAGCTGGTAAAAGGTGGGCTAGACAATGCTAACATTCAGTGGATTTGCAACTGGCTGACTGGCTCCTCTTCATCCTGGAGAGTAGTGACTAGTGGGGTGCAACAGGGTTCTGTCTTGGGCCCAGTCTTATTCAACATCTTTATCAATGACTTGGATGATGGGCTTGAGGGCATCCTGAGCAAGTTTGCAGATGACACCAAATTGGGAGGGGTGGTTAATACCCCAGAGGACAGAATCACACTTCAAAATGACCTTAGTAGATTAGACAACTGGGCCAAAGCAAACAAGATGAATTTTAACAAGGAGAAATGTAAAGTACTACACTTGGGCAAAAAAATGAAAGGTACAAATACAGGATGGGAGACATCTGGCTTGAGAGCAGTACATGTGAAAAGGATCTAGGAGTCCTGGTAGACCACAAACTTGACATGAGTCAACAGTGTGATGCAGCAGCTAAAAAAGCCAATGCAATTCTGGGCTGCATCAATAGGAGTATAGCGTCTAGATCAAGGGAAGTAATAGTACCACTGTATTCTGCTCTGGTCAGACCTCACCTGGAGTACTGTGTCCAGTTCTGGGCACCACAGTTCAAGAAGGATACTGACAAGCTGGAACGTGTCCAAAGGAGGGCAACCAAAATGGTCAAAGGCCTGGAAACGATGCCTTATGCGGAACGGCTTAGGGAGCTGGGTATGTTTAGCCTGGAGAAGAGAAGGTTAAGGGGTGATACGATAGCCATGTTCAAATATATAAAAGGATGTCATATAGAGGAGGGAGAAAGGTTGTTTTCTGCTGCTCTAGAGAAGGTTTCTGTATTTTTACCTCTTGAAGTATCTTTCCCTTAAAATGCCTTACTGTTTTTATCTCAGTAAATATTTTGATTCTTAAACACATGTGGTCTTTGTGTAATCTATACACCTTCATGCCTATGGCCTTAACTTTTTGCTACCTAAAGAGGCTTCAAAGAGACCCCTGGGAACTTGGGGAGGCTGTTGACAGACCATTATTCTGTCATCTAGTGGCAGCAAGAAAAGGCAGGGAAAGGGGAGGTACAAGAGAGTGATACCAGATAACTTGGGACCCAGGTGGTTCGGATGTGGTCCGTCATATCCACACATACTCACTATAGCACTAAGGCTAATGTTCCATCAGCATAAAGATTTTGCCTTGCACAGTGGAGCATTCTCCTCTGAAGGTAACAAGTACTGAATAACTCAGTGGCTTGAAAGAAGATAGAAAGATTTTAATAGATTATTGGATAAAATCTGGACTATATTGATTAGAAATGCAGTGACTATAAGAGGACTAGGGCTTTCTGAGCCTGAAGCATGGGAAGTCAAATTTAAATTTATATAATTTGGCAGAAGATTTGGATTAATTGTTTAATTGATATTTGAATAATTTGTATAATTTGAAAATGGATTGGATATTTAAATTGGAAAATCTAATAAAAATGTTTAGGGGGGGGGGGGAGAAGGTAGCAAGTACTGTAGCTTGGAGCCACTCCTGATTCCAGCTTTGGCAGTAGAGGCTCCAAATATCCACCGTGGCATGAACTGCCTTCTACCAGCTTTCTCTGGTTTACTAGCTGTGACCATTCTTGGACAGGGACCATCTGATGATAGACACCACCTCTTAGTCATTCACTGCACAAAGAACACTTACTGGAATTACTGGGATCACTGCATCTGCTTCAATGCTTGAAACAAGGATTGCAGAGCATTGTAGATATTGCAGAGATCCAGTTTTAGGTATGGTCCAACATTATTCTTCTACTGGCATTCCACAGTTGCATGGCCTCAAGTGCATAAGTGCACCAATTTAATTAGTTAGTTAGTTAAAAATTATATCGCTCCCTTCGGCCCAAAGAAGCCCAGGGAGGCATATGTGGCTCTTAATGGCATTAATGTGCCTTGCCTATTGCAGCATTATATGTTATTTTTCACCAAGTGTTTAAACAGCTAATTGGAGGGTGGTGATTTGTGGGTTGCTGTGATTTGAAAGGGTAACCTCTTTCCTCCCACTGATGAAGATTTGAAATGAATAGTTCAACACATCATGAGCCACACTCCAATTCTATTGTGTGGATTTCCATGTATTCATTATGAAGGTACATCACTGATTAGCTTGCACTACTAGTAGGAAATAAACAACAGTAAAAGGGGGCAAGGCCCTGATTTCTGCTTCACTGAGATAAAAAGCTTTGCCAGTTGTTCCAATGTAATCTCTGCATCTAAAGGAGGCTTTTGCAATCACTCTTATAGTAAAGCTATTCCCTAATCTGAACTTCCAGCAATTGAAATGCTTCAATAGGGCACTCAAATTTGTCAAACAACTTCTTTGCATGTAGAGAAGTGATAATAGTTTCATGCTTCGGAGATGTATTTGTCTTATGTTAAACTCATCTCCTTATATTGGTGAATGCTAATCTCTTTTTAATAACACCTGTTTAGTCTCAGTTGATTAAGGCACAGCAGGTAGGTGCTGCACACTAATCCAGAATGCTTAATAAATATCCGTCTCAAATATCTTGAAATCAGCCTCAATTAAAAAGATGCAAGTAGCGTTCTGAGAGTAAGTTCTTAACACCACTTCACCACTTTGATGAAGGTTTGTAATGGCATGATCTGAGCTCATTGTGGAAATCCAAGCTACCAAATCATACGTGACTTGTACCAGGGAAAGTGGTTGTGAGGATCAGCCCCTAACTGAGAGAAAGTGGAAACCATTCCAGTCGTTCTGTGTTGAATTCATTGCCACAGAAAGACTGTAGGGGCAAGTGTATTTGAAACCTCTTCATGCACTTTTCATCTTGCATTTGAAACAAATGAAGCATTGCCAAAGTTAAGAATTTTGACATCCCAAGAGCAGATTTCAATAGCAGAGATTTCCGTGCATGCCAAACACTCCCATTAAAATCAATGGTATCATAATGGGCTTGCCAGAGACATTCTATGCTCACTTGTTTAGTGCTTAAGCCCCACTGAGTTCAATAAGGTTTGGTCGCAGGTAAGGGTGTAGATGACTGTAGCCTAAAATTGAATGGATTATACTCTTTTAAGTCCGTAAATCTTTTATACGCAAAACTATTAAGGGTGGTGAAAGGATAGGGTAGTGAAAGGTGGTGAAACTTCCCTGTTTAGGGAAGTTTTTAATCTGTGATATTTTAATGTATTTTGGTATTTGTTGGAAGCCGCCCAGAGTGGTGGGGGAAACCCAGCCAGATGGGTGGGGTATAAAATAATAATAATAATAATAATAATAATAATAATAATAATAAACATACAGCCCAGTAAGAATGAAGCCTGCCCTCTTTGCCAATATCCTGACCAATGAGTACAAAAGCATAGGCATTTTAAAATTAAAAAAATTAAATAAATTAGCAATGCAATCATCTGCATATTTATTCAAAGTGAGTCCCAGTGAGTTCATTGTCACTTATTCCAAGGTAAGTCTATAAAGAATTGCATTCTATATTTATTCAAGGGGTCACCAGCTTTGTTACCGGTACATGCATATGTCTGACCCAACATGCATGTCCATTGCTTATATGACCCCAATGTGCGCTTTCTACGATAGGAGCAAAATATTTAGCATAGAGATAGGCGGACGTTCTTCAAATGTGTTTATATCCATCACTCTTCCACCCAATAAAGAACTTGCCACACCAAAAAATGTTCAGTGAGTATCATATGTTGCTTTAAGCATGGGCTACAGAGTAATTATATGCAGGCAATAATGCACTCACATGCTCTGAGCCTACAGAATAAAGAAATCCCAACTTTCATAAAGACATGCAAAATGGAGCGAGTCAAACCAACGTTACAACCCACATAAAACAGTGACAGGAGTAAGTCTTATACCTTTCTAGAAGGCAGGCAGAACGTAGAGTCAGGATCAAAATTATAATACCTGTTGAGGAGTAAGTCCTTCCATTGTATCTGCAGTCTAGTATTTTAGTTTTTTAGTCTGGTCGGTGCTTTGTTGGTGCTGTGGACATGGCAGCGTTGTGTGGAATATATTACACTGCTAACTTGCTGCTGAAGATACTAGCTGAAGTACTTTGGGCAGGGGTAATTTTGGGTAATGATATGGAGTCTCTTCAACTTGTCATAATTTAGGGTCTTGTAATTTCTTAATCCAGTTGTGGACACAACTTCTTCTGATCGGCTGCCATAGGTCTGGAGACTGGTGGTTAACCAGGAGCAAACTAATAGAAAGTGTATTTGTGACTCATGGCAACTGGACCAAGTTGTATCCCACAGTTTGGGCATGCCTGGAGCTCCTTGGGATATAACTGTGACTGCTAACAATGAAGAAGAACAATAAAGCATTATGTAGCAAAGAGCAGATTTTGGATTGTACCCATAAACCAAAGGATTCCATCATATACACACCTAGGACTAACTTCCATCAAGACTGAAGAAGCTAATTGCCAGTTCCAGGTAAGTTATATCCTACTGCAGCCTTGTCTTTAAGGTCTCAGTAGTTTTCTAAGCATTGCTCAGTTTAATGATCCTGTTTTTAAACATTCTTCCCCCTCTTGACAGAGTTAAATTACACCCAACCTTACCCAATGTTACAAAGATATTTCTTGCCGAGAAATGATTCATACAATTCAGATACAGCACTCTGTGGCTATTTAACAGGCTTCAAAAAGGAGGCCTCATGAAAGCTTATCCAATAAAAAGGCTACATAAACTACAGAATAAAAGGTTCAAAGAATGTAATTTAGGCCTGGTAGAGATTATATGGACAGGTGACAGGATATGACAAAAGCCCCAGTTCCATTGTGACCTTTGTGTATCTTCATTTCGGTACCATGCTTAGAATTTTTGCCAGCACATAACAAATGCCTAAAATGACAAATGAGAACCATCTGAATAGAGTTCAAATGACCTAGATGTGCAATAATAAAAAGCTGGTTTCCCCCCAAACTCATTTATTCACAAAGAACTTATTGGGAATAATTGAAGGCCTAAGAATTACTTAAATAGATAATTATTCTTGAAGAATTTTAAATAAAGAATGAAAGGGAATGTAATATTATCTGCCCACCAATAATTTGCAAACAGGAAAAAAAAGTTTGAATCACCAAATAAGTTATGCATTGTTATTTTTCTTCTTCTAGCTCTGTTTAAAACTCACACAGCAGTACTTTAGCCCCTAGAAATATCAGAGACAGATGGATAGGCTTCTTTTAGTTGGGTTTGATGAGGACCTCAATATAATTTTAAGGGAGATAAAGACATAATATGTAGAGTTAAAGCTATCTTCTAAAGGGAAGGTGAAATTGAAATTGGCTTGCCATTACTCACATAATGCATATTATAACAGGATATTTTAATGCAATTTGGATAGGAACAAAATTTCATCTCCTTTGAAGCAGTGCTTATTATATTCACACCTTTCAGCATTTTCATCACTAATAGATGCCACTATTAGATTTTATGGGCTGAATTTACATTATCTGATTATTAACAACACAAACCTTCCATGCTCTGGTGGGAGAATTAAGGATAACATGCTCCAGAGGCAAGAATCCAAGGGAATTAAACAGTCATTATTTTGTATATATAATATATATATATATATATATATATATATATATATATATATATATATATATATATATATGAAACCTAGTTTGACTGTATTGTTTTCTCCTCTTAGTTTTGTCCAATTTTTTGCTTGTCAGTTTTCCCGATTTCTCCTCTCAAATAAACTTAACAAACAAAAAGATCTATCAACTGCTTAATCAAAGAACTTGCTAAAAAATGTTTAGTAAAATTGCAGAGAAAACACAGCTAAACCCCACAAAAAGTACATCATCATTTGAAAACCATTAAGATTCAGCAAAACTTTAAAAACAACTATACAACAATCTGGCAAGTCTTAGTTCTTTTTAAAACAAAGTATAACCAACTTAATTGTATCTCTGGGTAGGCTTGCCAACACAGAAAATTTTTCGGCATTCATCTAAAGTCCCAAATACATAATTTTTAGTTTGTTTGTTTATTTCCATCTTATAGCCCGTTCTCATTTCCAAATCTTGGGCCGCCATACATCCAAAATGCGGAACTTTGTTCCAGACCTAAGGCAAGTCAATTGAAAAATTGCATTCAACAACTTTTAGGTTTTCCTTAAAGAAAGCTCAAGTTTCAGGGTGTCCTGGTTTTTACTTTTTGAAATATGGCACCCCTACCAAATCAGTTTGCAATTTTTTAAAAGTTCATAAACATTTTGTCCAATACATGCACTTTTGTAGGCTATTTTCACTAATATATGCAGTTATATACATATTTTACCTCGGCATATGCATTTTCCACACAGTACTTGAGTGGACAACTGCATTACAAAATTTGGAAAACTGAATTTTGAAGGATGGCTGTGTTTTGGTTATCGTAGTTTCAGAAAGCGTGCATGAGGTAACATTGTATTTAGATGAACTGAATCCATTTTCTTCCCATCCCTACTAATGTATCAATGTGACAGTTGTAAAAGGGCAGGTCATGTAGGTTGAAGTGGTCAGCGAGGCACAAAAGAGATTGTTTTTGTACTGAAAATAACACTGTAATATAGAGAAACACTTCAGTAGACTGAACAAAGGATACAAATAAACTTTCTAGAATTACAGATCTTGAAGAGAATCTTGAAGAGAATCTAACAAATGAGCAAGGCTAACAATGAGCCAAATGAGACAGCCATGTTTGAGACTGTGGGCTTTTTGACACACACACACCACAAGATGGGCTAATAGGAACAGATATATTTGATTCCTCAGAATTTGCCTCCAAGTGGGCATTAATTACAAAAAGAATGTCAGGCTCCTGAAGACAGCCAAGACATCACTTGAATTGACAGTTAAGCTTTTTTCTGGTTAAAAAGAAAGGGGAAAAGAAAAACAACACAGTCACCTTTTATTTTTTTAAAAAATAAGTTCACTCCCAGCTGAAAGGTCTTTGATTTCATTCACCCCCCTGAAAGTCTGATATATTTCAATCTGCCCACTCCCCTGTTTTGTGGGGGACATTTCCATAAAAAAAAATATTGGGGGAATATTTGGTCCATATTGAGCTCAGAACACACTGGACACTTTCCAGTGAGGCATGACTGGCCATAAGTCCTTAGAACGGCCGCAAATTCACAAAATCAGACTAGCTACCCCTGACATGTAACACGGTTTCAGATATTGCTGCAAAGGATAGCTACTGAAGCATTTTGTCGCCCAATATGGTCAGGTTTGTTGTATACACCTGTGTGTGTATCTTTGAATCCTTTCAGATATTGACCGTATCTCAGCTGTGTGTGTGTGTCTGCATGTCCTTGAATCTTTTTAGGGATTGCCCATACCTTAGCTATTTTGGGGTCAATTTTTTTCTTTGTAATGAGTTTCTGTTATAAAAATGGCAGGCTGGCAGGCTCAAGTAATAGCAAGCTGTTTTGGAGATTGTGCTGAATGGCTTTGTGATTATGTGACTTCAGTGTTTCAAATAATTGGGAGAAAAAAATCAGCGGCACGAGAAGCGGCAGCAGGAAGCCCACAGCTTGCTGGAGCCTGTCTCCTCTGAACTAAACAAAACCAATAATCACCAACAGGCTTTGCTTGGTTGCTATAAGAGGCCATATTGCCTCTCATAAATGAAAACGAAGTAATTGGCAGCAGTGACAGCTGCTGGGAGTATACCGCACTCCAGTGCCGTGCCCAGTCCCCCTCTTCTTCTTCATATCTCGATCCCCAGAAACAGCAACAAATCTATTGCAGATGTGAATGACTGGCATCACTCTAGCTCACACAGATTAATTCATTGTTACTCTTTCAACTGGAAGAGCGGGTGGGAAGGAACGCATGAAACATGTCAGCAAAGTGTTGCTAACGAGGCACATGGCAGGGTCCTCACGTCCCTCTGATTTCAAAGCTTTAAAACACACATAAAATAATAACAAATAATTTCCTAGGCTGCTACTGAGGTTTCAGGCAGCTTCCGGCGGTTCTCTTCACTCTTGCCAACTTTTGTGTCTCTGCAAGGGAGACTAATAGTACTTGCAGGCAGCCGAGCTCAAAGGGATATTGTGATGGCTATTAATCCATGAATACTTCTGCAGTGACACAACACCTGTTCTCACTTTCCATCCTCTCAAATTGTTCCATATTGATGCCTATCTCCCGATATGAGCATTTACTCACAATGCCAGGCCTAGGCAAACTTGGCCCTCCAGATGTTTTGGGACTACAACTCCCATGATCCATAGCTAACAGGACCAGTGGTCAGGGATGATGGGAATTGTGGTCCCAAAACATCTGGAGGGCCGAGTTTGCCTAGGCCTGCACCATGCGCTGAAGTTTCAGTCAAATGTGGTACCCCACTCAAGAGACATTGCTCATTGTACCATCAAGGGTAGAGGTAACAGATGCCATCCTGGGAAAACTGCTGTTTTAAGGGGATTTCTGTATTATTGATATTATTATTTCATTTCTAAGTTCATGTTAATTCTAGAGCAATGCTATTTGGTTCTTTTAGAGTGTGACATACATATTGAGGTCTATCTAGCAGCAAGACATGGATATCAAACAGGGGAAGAGCAAGAACAAGATGAAAACTGTATTAATGCAGTTATCCCATTTCCTTAGGAGACACACTCTGAAGACACACTCTGAGATCTGATAAAATGCTTTACCTTAAGCTCCTCCTCACTGTCTCCCCTTTCCCAAGCATATTGTTGGGAAATATGTCTGCTTGTTATTTTAGGGTGTCCATCATAATGTTTACATTGATACAGAGTTTCTGCTCTCCTAGTTTTCCTTTATTATTGAAGCCAGACTCAGTGGTGTCACAACGGGGGGCAGGGGGGGCGGTGTGCCTCGGGTGCCATGCCTGCGGGGGTGACAATAAGGCACCCTGTGGGGGCTTGCGGTGGCATGAGCAGCCATCGCGCTGCCACAACTGCATGTGGAGGATCCTCCATTCGCGGCTGCAGCCATGAGCAGAGCATACTGGCACCGGCGACGCCACACATAAGCTGTACTTAGCAGTTTGCCGGTACTGCTGCTCCAGCGCCGAATGGTCAGTGCCAGGATCCTCTACTCACGTCTGTAGTTGCGATGGAGGGATCCCGGCACCATTCGTAGGGCGCTGGAGTGCCGCCGCCAGCAAACCGCTATGTACAGTGCATGTGCGGCGTCCCTGCGTACAGTGCATGCATCGTACATAGCGATGCCGCACATGTGCCCTACGTAGCGACTCCCGCCCCAGGTGTCCTTCATTCGCCCCTGGCCAGACTCCATCTTGAGCCATGAACTCCAGCCAGGGTCTAACAAATCTCCTCAAGGAAGAGAAGAATGGCTGCCATTATGACCCAAAGAGAAGAAACACAAGTGACTCAATGAAATTGGCTTTTCATTTGTGTCACTCTCTTTCATCTCAGCAGCTGATTCTCAGTGCACACAGGCTCCCTAACTGACTCAACTCTTATTCACATACATCTGAAAACAGCCTGCTTCTGAAATGAAGGCATGTGGACTTTATTGTGGAAAATAGCCTTTTGGAACACTCGTATAATGAAATGCCTAGAGCAGGCCTAAGTGATGGATAATACTATCAGTGGCTTCTAGGCATGATGGCCATGTTCTTCTTCTACTGTCTGAGCTGTTATGCTTCTGAATTTCAGCTGCTGAGAATCCCAAGGGGGTAGAACTTTGTTGCAGTCAGGTCCTGCTTTTTGACTTCAAATAGGCATCTGGTTGGCTATCATGAGATTATACATACGCACAACATTTTGGGGTTGAAATGTGGGCCACCCCTCCCCATCCCACTGACCCCTTCCTTGCCCTCCCGCTCACCACCACAGCCCACTCACTTGCCCCCTCTCTCCTCTTCTACCTTTGCTGTCTTCCGCCTCCTGCTCTGTAGCCTCAGGAGATACTGTGCAGACTGGAGCTGCCTGAGGAAGGTTGCTGAAGGCTGCACAGCATTGGGAGATGCTGTGTGTGAACTGAAATGGCCCACCAAAAGGTTGCCACCACCTGCACAGCATCAGGAGATGCCACTCGGACCAGACCTGCCTCCTCTTCTTCCGGTGCCTCATACAAACTTGCAGAAGCCAGCTGCGGTGAAAGGAGGAAGAAGAGTGGTGATGTACAAGGTCAATGTAAATTTTCCTCCTCCTCCTCCTCCTCCTCCTCCTCCTCCTCCTCCTCCTCCTCCTCCTCCGTCCCATGCTCTGTCAATCTGGAATGTCCCAGTTAAATCAGGACACTTGGAGGGTATGGAATATGATGCTAGATTAGATGTGTTTTTGGTCGACCCAGTAGGGGTCTTTCGTGGCTCTAGAATAATGAGTCAGATGTCAGAAGCTGTGGATGTAAATAAACCAGTAAATATGAATGCAGTACCACTATCCACCTTTAATTGCAATATGGATTAATGAAATTATGACTATAGAGTGTTTGGTGTGCTTACAGAACAATATAGCACAAGCACAATCCTTACAATTGCAAGCCTGATAACAAACTGGCCAGACAGCAGAGCAGGATCTTATTTAGGAAGGGATATGTGTTTGTGTGTGAGTTTTGGTCTGTGGTCTGACAAATATTTCCCACTCCCCCCCACCCCCAGAGAACCCCTAATGAGATATATCTCTCCAAAGTTTTTTGCCTGAAAATGCCTCCAAGCAATGTCTCAGACAACAGCTAGCTGGATGACTGCTTATTTTTGGATTTCTTCTGACTGTTTGGAGCCATGCCTCGGTACTTACATGTATCCTGCAGTGATACATATTCCCTTATTGAGTTTTGTAATTCTTTCCCATTTTAAAAACTCACTCACACTTTGGTTCGTATTTAGAGATAGCTACTGACACCTAGTTTGAACTTTTACATCTCTGCAATGGAAAAGCAATGGAAATCCTACCATATAAATGAAAAAAAGAGATTGGGGTGAAACTCCCAGCTCCTGGTGAGGTTATCCATTCTCTAATGATGATTAATAAAGACCTCTCTGCATGCAGATCAAGATACAAATTAAAAAGGAATTTACATAGTGGTATCGGCAAGTGGTATTGTGCAGAGGAAGTATAGGGTGTCGTATAATTCTTTTTATGCTGCAGCAAAGCACCAACAGGAATGTGGAGAAAGAAAGTTGTGTGGTGGAATGCAACACATTTCATATGAACAGTTTATTTGTTTAAGCTCGGCAGGTCTGATCCTGATCAGTGCTGGATGGGAAACTGCCTAGGAATTGTATTAAATAAATGAAGTAAGAAAATAAAATAAAGCAAACACAAAATGACACAGATAGAAAAGTCTTGGCACAGTGGTTTTGCAAAGTCTTCCAGTAAATGCTTGGACTCTTAGGAGTGACTTCTGAATCAGTAAATCAGAAACAGCTGACAATACAGATTTTCTACCTCTATCAAATGTGGAATATATTATGAGGGCCCAAGGAGCAATGGCTAGGTCCAACGGATCTTGTCAGTCAGTATACTGCATGCATAGAATATGTCCCTTAGAACATATCCAGGATCCTTTACACGAAACCAAAATCCCATGACAATTGTGCAGGGGGGCTTAGCAGATACATCAGTGTGAGGATCATTATTTCTATTTTACTTTAGTTATTCAGCTTCTAAACCAACCTTCATCAAGATTCCAGTGGGGTTTACAATATATGCTTAAAAGAAAAACTTCCAATATCAAAACATTAATAGCATCAACATTTTTTAAAAAACATACACATTCAAATCAATGCAGTAGTGGGCAACATAATTAAAACTGGGTCCATTTGTATTAAGGGGGTTATAATAAAATAACAGACAAGAAACAAATAGAGCTTGAATATCAATCTCTCCAAAAACCCTGGGTGAAATGAAACATCTTGAGACGACAACCACACCTCCAGGGCAAGCAAGTTTCACAAGTGTCATATCACCTTAGAGAAGACATTTTCCCATGTCACTGCACAATGGCTTACACCCATTGCTGCGACCTTGTAAAGGGCCTTTCCTACAGAACTCAAAGCCTACACTGGCAGATGTAAGAAAAGACAGTCCTTCAGTTAGTTGGATCCCAGGCATTTAGGGTTTTGTCGATAGCATATAGGCAATCGGAGCAGATCCTGTAGAAACAGTGTGCAAATGAATGTTCCACTCAAAACTCTGGTGACCATATTCTGCAGTAGCTTCAGTTTCCAGCCTGTCTTTAAGGGTAGTCCCAAGTAGGATCTTAAAGCTAGAACTAGTTAAATAAATCCTCTTCCACCTACATTTAAAGAAAAGTTACATTCATTCTCTTAGACCAGGCATGGCCAAACTTGGCCCTCCAGATGTTTTGGGACTATAATTCCCATCATCCCTGACCACTGGTCCTATTATGATGGGAGTTGTAGTTCCAAAACAGCTGGAGGGCAAAGTTTGGCCATGCCTGTCTTAGACCTCTCAAGAGAAAATATGTGGGGGGTGAGCATTTTTAAAAATAAAGGTCTCTTTCAACCTATCTACCTCAAACAGCAGGGATTCAATCACTTGAATAATATCTACCATATCCTCCAACATTTCCCCAATGAAAATAGGGACATCCTATTCCATAATAATAATAATAATAATACCCCACCCATCTGACTGGGTTTCACTAGCCACTTTAGGTGGCTTCCAACACATATGAAAACATAATAAAACATTAAACATTAGAAAACTTCCTTATACAGGATTGCCTTCAGATGGCTCCAGGGTCGGTAAACTCCATACCCTCCAATATTTCTCCAATGAAAATAGGGAAGTACTAAGGAAAAGCAGGACATTCTGGGATCAATCTGAAACTGGGGCAGCTTCTCTAAATCAGGGACATCCATGGAAAATAGGGACACTTGGAGGGTCTGCATTTGGAATTAATCTAGGATTGCTGACAGATGATTTAGGCAGAACTAGTAGTTTGGGTAGATTTGGAGGCTGGTGAAATGCTATAACAGGAGGCTTCCACATTGGAATTGCCCAACATGTTTACTTTCCCAGTAGCTGTGTATAGTACTTTGGCCTAGAAGTGTATGAATTCCCTTACTGCCCCGGATCAAAGTATATCTAATGCAATGCAGTTTCCAAAATGGCTTTACATGTACTTTCGGGAGGTATCCATTGAATTTCTGATATGCACAGACCTATTCAATGATTTATTTATTTATTTATTTAAAAACCCCTCAAAGTGTACAAATTACATTAACTGACTTGCTTCAAGAAAGAAATTATTTCTGTACTCTAATGGCACTGTAACAACTATCTGGCTACTGCTTTTCTGCATATCAGAAAAATGGCATCATCACAGAGCACAAAAAGTTAGCAAATACTGCTGACCTTTTAATGAGAGCCACAAGGGAAGGGATTTGGAAACACGACCCTTTTGAAAACTGTTTTTTCTTTTCTTTTGAAGTTCACAATATATAAACTCATTTCTGAATTCTGAGAGGAGTTGCTGTGGAGGAGGGAAAAGGGAATACATTGACATTATCAATTACACACTGTTTTGACAATAACTCTCTTAAAATGCATTCAAAAATAATAATATCGGATCAGAATGGAAATTTTTATTCAAAAAATAGAATAATGCAAGTGTTGTATTACTGCATCAATAATTCAGGACTTTGAATGTACTGCAGTCTTTTGAATACACTATGAGAAAGTCAGTTTCTTCCTGACAAATTATAGATACTTTGCTAAAAACAGTTTTAAACCCTGTGTTTCCGAGAGCAATTTCAAATACCCAGGGCCCCTTTTGATGTTTTCAGCACAACAATATGACTCCAGCCCATGCTTCTGAATAACCTTGGAGATCCAAGGTCAAATAATGGATAGCTGAGTCACAGTTTCTTTCTTGTTCCCCCCCCTTTTATAATACAGTGGTACCTCTGGTTGTGAACAGGATCCGTTCCGGAGGCCCGTTTTCAACATGAAAAGGCTGCATCCTGAAGCGCTGCGTCTGCCACAATTCGGTGCTTCTGCGCATGCGCAAAGTGTGATTTAGCGCTTCTGCGCACATGCCGAACCCAGAAGTAACCCATTCTGGGACTTCCGGGTTCAGCGCGTCCATAACTTGAAAAGACGCAACCCGCAGCGGACGTAACGTGAGGTATGACTGTACCAACATTAACTTGCACACATGCCTAAATATTTCCAATAAACCAATTAAAAGCACAGTTATGTGTAGCCTGGGTTTTTAAAAATGGATTATACACCTACTTGCAGAAGTGATAGGCAAACAAGCAATTTATTTCCATGTTCCTACTAAACAACAATTGAAATGATTTCCTTTTGAAGGGAAACATGGTAATCTTTGCAGCGCCGTCTTAAGCGCCCCTGTCGCCATGGTGCGCCGGATCTCTCTGGCGCCCTTCCGCCCCGTTTCCCAACGCGGTGGGCGGGTGGGTGCGGCGCTACTGCGAGGCGGGTGGGCGGGCAGACACAGCGCGATCTCTCTGGCGCGCTCCCGCCCCGTTTCCCAGCGCGGTGGGCAGGTGGGCGTCGCGTGCAGCTGCGCAGCGGACCGGCGGACCGGCCGGCCAGCGGGCGGGCGCAGCTCACGGCGCCCTCCTGGCGGGCCGGCGCCATGGTGCCCTGCGCCACCGGGGGTCTATGATGAGCCGGCCCTGAATCTTTGTGCTCAACATTTCCATTTTAGTTAGCAATAGTTCATCTCTTTCCAGCCCGCTGAGGTTTTACCATTTTATCAACTGGCTGGAAAGCATTTCAGTGTTTGTTTAATAAGGGGAAAGTCTGGGCTGGCCTCTCTTCTGCAAAGCCCATGGGTATCGGAATAGAAAAGTCTAGAAACAACAGGGGGCAGGAGGCTTTGGGGGGGGGACCAGATTCAACTTGAGGAGGTTGCTGGCATCACACTTAGACACAGGGATGTAGAATGCCACCCCAAAATTATTTGGCCTTTACCCACAACTGGTACGCACACTTAGCATTTATTCCCATTTTAGATAAACCCTTAAAACTAGTAAAGTTGTGGTCCTGTAGATTCTGTATATTTCCATGTGTCTTCAGTTGGGTATGAGAGAAACAGCCTAACTCCCCTGGTCTAAATGATACGGCTTATCCACTTCAAGTGTCCTTTAAAAATTTGCTTGCCAATGTCACTTTCTTTGGATGTAAATCACTGAAGAATTAAAGATGAATTAGACTTATCTACCACGTTCAAGGGAGGGACCCAGGTGGTGCTGTGGGTTAAACCACTGAGCCTAGGGCTTGCTGATCAGAAGGTCAGCGGTTCGAATCCCTGTGACGGGGTGAGCTCCCGTTGCTCGGTCCCAGCTCCTGCCAACCTAGCAGTTCGAAAGCACATTAAAAAAATGCAAGTAGATAAATAGGAACCGCTACAGCGGGAAGGTAAACGGCGTTTCCATGTGGTGCTCTGGTTCGCCAGAAGTGGCTTTGTCATGCTGGCCACATGACCTGGAAGCTATACGCCGGCTCCCTCAGCCAATAATGCGAGATGAGCACACAACCCCAGAGTCGGACACGACTGGACCTAATGGTCAGGGGTCCCTTTACCTTTACCTTACCACGTTCAAGACAAAAAAATTATTGAGAAAAAGCACACCATTTACAATAAATAACAGACCAACATGGCAGAGGTTCCAACAAATCAAATGGTGTTTCCAGGAGGTGCAATCTTCTTCATCACACACATACCTCAAAGTGCCTAAATGAAGCTCTGGGCAAGTATATCATCTCCCTTAATATGTGAATAATCCCCAAGTATTTTTTCACGGAAGGAAAACCTCCCACTGCTTTTATACAATTATCTTTCCTTTGTAGGTCACCAAAAAGCTGTCCGGATAACAAGAATCCAAATATTGATTGTAGAACAATTAAGATAAGACATCTCAATTGATTCCTAGCTGCTCTCTTCGGTTGAAATTTTAAACATTAATTACCATGAAAAATGGCAATAAAATGGAGAAAGCCACATTGTTAAGAACTATATTGGCTCAAAAGGCACTGTAGGCTCAGCAACCCTAGTTTAGCTTACTAATTTTGTCCTGTTTTGCATCTGAAATGGTTTTAGGTTCATCTTCTTTTTTTTCTGGAACATTGCTTTAATGGCTCAGTATGGTTTAATGACTCAGCATCCAGTAAGTCCCTCTAAATAAATGTATTACCGAGACAATGATTTAGTAGAGATACCATCAATTATTTCATTTAGGCTTCAGCAGGTGAAACATGGGCTCCATTATCAACAACTCTATTGTTATTCCTAGCTCTACCATTATGGGCGAACATAAATGAAAGCTGAAATAGGGAAGTAATAGTACCACTGTATTCTGCTCTGGTCAGACCTCACCTGGAGTACTGTGTCCAGTTCTGGGCACCACAGTTCAAGAAGGATACTGACAAGCTTGAACGTGTCTAGAAGAGGGCAACCAAAATGGTCAAAGGCCTGGAAACGATGCCTTATGAGGAACGGCTTAGGGAGCTGGGTATGTTTAGCCTGGAGAAGAGAAGGTTAAGGGGTGATATGATAGCCATGTTCAAATATATGAAAGGATGTCATATGGAGGAGGGAGAAAGATTGTTTTCTGCTGCTCCAGAGAAGCGGACACGGAGCAATGGATTCAAACTTCAAGAAAGAAGATTCCACCTAAACATTAGGAAGAACTTCCTGACAGTAAGAGCTGTTCGGCAGTGGTATTTGCTGCCAAGGAGTGTGGTGGAGTCTCCTTCTTTGGAGGTCTTTAAGCAGACAGGCATATGTCAAGAATGTTTTGATGGTGTTTCCTGCTTGGCAGGGGGTTGGACTGGATGGCCCTTGTGGTCTCTTCCAACTCTATGATTCTATGATTCTATATTTCATGATGGGCACAGAAATATGTGAACTATAGAAACTTGGACAAGCTGGTTTATTCTGGAGTGAGGAGTGTCCATGAGGACAGGGGGGTGGGTTCCCCAATTCATAATTAGTAAAGGGTGACCGGAATGGCAATGGGAGTAGAGCTAGCCTGGTCATCCCTGTGATCCAAACTGCGTGTTTACTTACACAGGAAGAATGCCTGAAGAGGTCCATTAGCACACCTATCATTTTATACACCAACAAGCAATTCTACAGGGTTTCAAACAGGAGTCCATCCTGGTTCTTCTGCATCTTAAGTAAAGTTCCAAAGAATTGATAGGTATATCATGCCTGCTTGGAGCTGTGTGGGATGGCTACCATTGAATGGCCTCCAGTTGCACCCTTTGCCCTTTCCACTAAAGAGCACCAGGTAACGCGTGTGATTGACTCCCCACTCAAAATGTCCAAATTGTTTCCCTGGGTTCAGAGTCTAGAAGCAGATCCTGCTCGGTGAGGCCTGTGGGGAGTGTCCATCTGACTTTGCTTGGGGCACTATGGGATCTCTGGGGCAGGGTTGCTAGCCGCCATATCACCATGAGAGAAACTGTCAGGGATGTGACAAACTGGGTCATGACAGAATGGGATTCTTCTAGTTCATAAAGACTGCATGGAAGGGCTTTCCTTGCCTTCCTTATCTAGCCTGTGAGCCCCATTTGTGTTTCAGTGTTGTCAACAACCCCCAGCCATGTAATGAAGCCATCCAAGCTTGTTGTTTTGTTGTCGAACAGTCAGTGTGATGTATTATAATTAATTCTTAACCTTGTTGACAGCCATTGCTGCAGAGTTATTTGTGACACAGACAAGTCCCTTAGCACACAGTGTGACACGGAAATAGACTGAGAATGAATCAGTGACAACAAGGAAGCAATATAATAATTTGCCACTAAAACAATTAGCATCCTGAATGCTAATTAGGCCATTCACAGCAGCCTTTGTAACAATGCTTCACCAAATCTGAATAAGTTGGAGCTAATGATGCCAACTAGATAGCAGAAGGCAATGAGTCTTGTGCTGCTGCCTATATATGACTCATCCCTTGCAAAAGCAGATATATAACATATGTCAATCATATTTTCCTTTTTTTTCTAAGCACCTTAACCAAGCAAAGACAAGGGGGAAGGAACACTACTGAGAACAGGAGCTTGCTGAGAAATCTTTCTTACCAAGCAGTTTAAAATAAATTATTCTCCAGCAAAGACAGATCAGCTGGCATCATTACTTTCCTACTGAGGCTCATGTGCAAATGTTTCAATGAAAGAAAGGCACACAGCCCTTCCACAGTCAGGCCACCCTGCTGAGAATGATTCTCCTCCATATGTCAAATGTGAGGGGAGTATCTTATCTGGTCCCACACCTTTGTAGGGTTGGAGATTGCAATACTGCATGGAAAACACTCTCAGCAGAAGATTAAATGGTGAATATAGGTGCCACATTCCATCAGAAACCTGGTTGGTTGGTTGGTTGGTTTCTTAAAGGAAAACAATTCAAGTACCTTGACTTGTCATGTACGTGCAGCATGATGCTTCTACGAAAGGCAATGCCTAAGCTGGTTTTCTAAGTGATCTTGCAGTAAACCTGATGGGTATTCATATATAAAAAAATATTAATCCAATGAGACCTTTTCTGCATAGTATGTAAAGCATACAATCATTTCAAGTTTGCATTTATAGCATGATAGTGCCATTTGACAGCTTTAATCAATCTAAATCTTTCCAAATGACTTTTTAAAAACTGCCTCAGTAGTCTTATAGAACAAAAGCACTACTTAAGCTTATTATGTAAACTACTGTTAAAAAACCCCTTCTACAAAGACCTCCACATCATTTAATAGGAATCATTTCCTATTATAACACAAAAGAGAAATTAATAGAACAAAGTAAGATTCTATATCTATCTAACTATCTATCTATCTATCACACACACACACAGAGAGAGAGAGAGAGGGGAGGGGGAGGGGGGGAGGGAACAGGAGCAAAAGTGAGTTATCACTTTTGTGGTACGAAATTATGAGTTATCAATTTTGTGGTACGAAATTATGTCATTGCCTGCCTACCAGAGGGATTGGACACATTCCAATTTGCCTACAAAACGAAAAGATCAACAGAGGATGCCGTGGCGATTGCCCTCCAAGCTGTTCTTGCACATTTGGAGCAGCGGGGGAGCTACGCCAGACTGCTTTTTGTAGATTTCAGCTCGGCATTCAATACCATTCTACCGCGACGTCTGATAACTAAACTGGGAAATCTGGGGCTCCCGCGATCACTCTGTGGGTGGATACTGGACTTTCTCTCAGATCGCTCCCAGAGGGTCCGGTTGGGCCCTTATATGTCAAACATGCTTAGGACTAACACAGGAACACCACAAGGATGCGTGCTTAGTCCGCTCCTTTATACTCTTTATACATATGATTGTGTCGCTGCCCACCCTAGAAATAGGGTGGTCAAATTTGCAGATGACACAACCGTCATCGGGCTCATCTCTGATAAGGAGGGTGAAACTGAGTATAGAGATGAGGTGGAGCGGCTGACAGAGTGGTGCAGAGTCAACAACTTGCTCATAAACACAAAGAAAACTAAGGAGCTTGTGGTGGACTTTAGGAGACAGAAGAACGAGGTCCAGCCACTCTTGATTGATGGAATTTGTGTGGAGAGGGTAACAACGTTTAGATTTCTAGGCATTGAGTTACAGGAGGATCTGTCCTGGAGTGTTAATACAAGGGGGCTTGTGAAGAAGGCGCAGCAGAGACTGTATTTTTTGAGAATTTTAAGGAAAAACCATCTTCCACAAAAGCTGCTGCTTGCCTTCTATCACTGTGCCATACAGAGCGTGCTCACGTACGGTTTATGTGTGTGGTACGGAAGCTGTACTTCCCAGGACAGAGCAGGGCTGTGTAGAATTATTAAAACAGCAGAGAGCATTATTGGCTGCTCACTCACCACCTTAGAACAAATTTACACCACCAGGTGCCATAGAAAAGCACTAGATATATCAAGAGATCCAACGCACCCTGGTCACCATTTTTTTCAGCTCCTGCCATCAGGACGGAGATATAGAACAATGCAGGCAAGAACGAGCCGTCTCAGGAACAGTTTCTTCTCTAGAGCAATTTTGGCCTTAAATGGAAAGCCCGGACTTTGAAGTCATCTTATTTTACTTGTCATTTTGTAGTATAATTACTGTTTTTAATTAGCTTTTTGTAATTTTGGATTATGCGGAATGCTTTATCTGAGTGGATGTAGCAACCGAGTAATTTAGTTGTTCCCGCAAGGGGACAATGACAATAAAGATATCTTATATCTTATCTTAAATGGATCTTGTTCCATACATGGTACAAAACATTTTTTTCTAAAAAAAAGTGCTCTGTTTTTCTCAGCCAGATACATGGGTCTTTGACTCCATAAATTCAATTAAGAAAGCCTTATTTCTTTGTGAAAGCTATGCATTGCTAAAAGCTATCATTGCTGCTGAACTCATAGCCATGTTTGAAATGGCTGAATGTTCAGGAAAGCTCTAATTGTCCCTATTAACGTGCAACTCTGACCTCCTGTTTTTTTATGTATCAGGCCACAAAGTGTTCCTATCATTGATTATACCCTACCACTGTATATACACTGTATGTCAGTCAATAATTCAAAAGTTCCCTATCAAGTTGAAATAAAGATCAGAATTTAAACATGTCACCTAATAAATGCAACCTTGGATCTGATAACAAATGTTCTCATTTTAGAAATATTTTAAATATACTTCTTTCTGAATTCACAAAACAGTATATAGAATTGTAGGAAGTGATAAACTCTAATTATATCAGTAGTTTTCATGAACCATTAATTGATTCATGAGCTGCTTTCATAGAAGTTACAGCATCAGATTTAGCCATGGACTTGCATTGATATAAACATTTCCTGTTGCAACAGGACTTCTCCATGACCCTTTCCCTCTGCAGGGAGGTGAGGCTGATTTGGATGGCCTACCTCCACCACTTAATGGATCCAAATGGTTTCCAAAGAGTGGTAGGGGGTGTTTTATCCCATGTTGATGACCTTTAAGCTGATTCCCTGGTGACCCACTGGAATGCAGAGATAACCAGGGCTATTGACTGTCTGGCTCCAAAGTGCCCTCTCCAATTGCATGGAGCCAGGACAACCCCGTGTTTCTCCCTGGAGCCGAGGGCGATGAAACAATCGCCGAGATGGCTAGAGCACCGGTAGAGGAAAACTCATTCTGAATTGGACTAAACACAGGTTAGAGCTCAACGTTGAGCCTACCAAGTGGCAATGGCGGTGGCAAAGGGGACCTTCTTCGCCATCTCTATTGCATCTGCAGAAAACAGCAGCAGCAGACTCTTTCAGGTGGTTGACAATCTAATAGAGCCACCTTTGCCATCGGGGTCTGGTGAGGACCCCAATATCTCCTGCAGTGATTTTGCAAAGGTTTTTTTTGCAGATAAAGTCGCATTGGTGTTATATGGTCTTGAAGGCCACTCTGAGTCACTAGTTTAGCTGCCGCATTCTGGATTAATTGTAGTTCCCGGGAGTATCAGATTTCAAAAAGATGCAACTGATCTCTCAAATATGGACTTGTAGCCTGGAGACACCACATGCCTCTGGCCTGTTAACAGGTCAGCACACTGCTCTCTTCCCTCCAACCCCCAGACTACCTCAGTGAGCAGTGGCTAGTTTTCCTGTTCAGCACTCAGCATGTGGCATGTGTAGCTTTGAACAATTCCACACTGCAGGGAATATTTTGTAGATACTGCATGGTAAGGTTATCCAGTGGCTCCCTTTGTCCTTGGCCTTATTGCCTCTTTAAATGGGGCAGGGATGCAACATTTCGGAAAGGGAATGCCATTTATTCTAGTCCTAGTTTTGCTGCATTGCTTTGAATATTACAGCTCGTGATTTCCCTGGGAAAACATTATTTGGTTTGCATATGCAGTCCAGTCTGAAGTCACTTGAATAAAATCATAAGAGCAGTTGCATTCTTAAAAAATATCTATCCTCCACTGACTGCTGAGGGCTGCTAAGGGACAATCGATGCATGCTGGCTTTCTCTGCCTTGGAACCAAATAGTTGTGCTTTGGATCGCATCTTTAGCCTATTAACATATCCCATTCATCTCCAATTGGCACTAGAAACTGTGGGGAGAGCAGTTTTGCAAATAAAGCCAGAAAGCCCTTTGGTTAATAGTGACAGTTCATGATGACAACAATGAAAACCTACAATACTGAAGATCACATTGCAAATGTAAGACTACTACTTTCCTAATGAGAAACTTGATAAAGTGGCTACGACAGAGGTTCATGAGTGGTTTACTTTAGCCAAACCTCCAAACCCAGGAGACACTAACTGTTAAAGATAATGGTTTAATTTCCTGAAATGGGAATGTTGCTTAGGCTGAATTGCTGTGTATTTTAAGCATGGGGTTTTTCCTTTGGCAGTAGCTCTCTCATGTGATTGGATGACTGCGAGTCATATGAGAGGCATTCCATTCTGTTGTGACTGTTATTCAAGTAACTGTTGGTTTTAACTGTTTTCTGTTTCTCTCTGTGTAGGTGTGTGAGGGAGAATGGCTGCTGAGAGAGGCTTCACCTGATGCTGCTGAGGGCGGTCTGTCTGGGATAAAGCAAACAAAGGAAGATCCCTAAATGCTAATAGGAAGAAACCTGTGCTCTCTATAATGAACAAAGTGAATAAGCATGTTGTTGTTTAGTCGTGTCCGACTCTTCATGACCCCATGGACCGTAGCACGCCAGGCACTCCTGTCTTGCACTGCCTCCTGCAGTTTGGTCAAACTCATGTTGGTAGCTTCAAGAACACTGTCCAACCATCTCGTCCTCTGTCGTCCCCTTCTCCTTGTGCCCTCAATCTTTCCCAACATCAGGGTCTTTTCCAGGGAGTCTTCTCTTCTCATGAGGTGGCCAAAGTATTGGAGCCTCAGCTTCACGATCTGTCCTTCCAGTGAGCACTCAGGGCTGATTTCCTTAATAATGGATAGGTTTGATCTTCTTGCAGTCCATGGGACTCTCAAGAGTCTCCTCCAGCACCATAATTCAAAAGCATCAATTCTTCGGCGATCAGCCTTCTTTATGGTCCAGCTCTCACTTCCATACATCACTACTGGGAAAACCATAGCTTTAACTATACGGGCCTTTGTCGGCAAGGTGATGTCTCTGCTTTTTAAGATGCTGCCTAGACAGAATAAGCATGAGAGTGTAGCTATGTCCTTCTCAGTTATACGTTTATGAGAGTTAAGTTATTTTGAATATAAAGAGTTTGGACATTGCATATCATCAGAATTCACACACACACACACACACACACACACACTAACTTGCCACCTTTTCTATGGTACTTTGAATTTATTCAACATTCAGAGGCTGCTATTCTGAGATGTTCACCTAGGGAATCAACAAACATTTTAGCAGCACACTCTTGCTGACTCTCTAGCACTGATGGCAAGTCGCAATGTATCTCCATATGCTGCACCTTTCAGCCTTCAGTGGGAAGAATCCTGTTATCAGTTACATAATGATTTACCCTGGGACAATGGAGAGGTGACTCCAAAGCCACAAATCTTGCCAAGGATTACAGATTTAACTCACTTCTGAACGAGCAAATAATGAAAGGCCGAAACACATTATCTTGAAAAAACAGGAGCAGGTTGTTATTTCTGGTTGTTATTTCAGGATAAGTAACCATGTAAACAAAGGGACCTGACCTCCATGGATCCCGATCTGTAAAATGCAGGTAGGCAGCGACTGCAATGTGTTTTATGCTTCGTATATGAGAAGTTGTAAAGGAGTACAGTTATAATTACCAAGAGGTACTGACCAAGATCATCTCGTTTTTCGTAAAGCGGGAGTACACACAGATTGTGGTTTTGAGCAATGGCAATCATTCAAGCTGAAACCTGCTTGTTTACTCTCTTTATCTCATAGTGTCACACACAGTAGCATGTCTGGAGGAGGGGGGGAAAGAATGAGGTGAATGGAAGTTCCTCCCAAAGGGACAAACACTCTAATGTGAACATATATTATTTACTAGGTTGTGAACAAGGGAAAGCAATTATAGCAGAAGGCAGGGAAGAAAAGAATAGAATCCAGGATGCTTCCATGCAAGCAGTAAACAGGTACTGAAGGTCAGACATCAAAAAATTTGACACATTAGTTTTATATGGAGGTAGTGGTGACCAAAAAGAGCCAGTTAGCAGCATTATGGGAAAACATTGGTTCTCCAGAGGTTGTCAGACTCCAACTCCCATAAGTCCCAGCCAGTGAGGTCCAATGGTGATGGGATTTGTCAGGCATCCCCAAACTTCGGCCCTCCAGATGTTTTGGACTACAATTCCCATCTTCCCCGACCACTGGTCCTGTTAGCTAGGGATCATGGGAGGTGTAGGCCAAAACATCTGGAGGGCCACAGTTTGGGGATGCCTGGGATTTGTAATATTCATAGGTAACTCTCACCTGGGCTAGGTGCAGGGATTTTTTCCGGCTGGAACTCACTAGAACTCAGTTCCGGCAACTCTCAGGTGTTCACCATTGAAGAGAATGAGGAAGGCATTCCTGGTGAGTTCTGACACCTCTTTTTCTAGAAAAATAGCACTGACCAAATAAAAAATATTTTGGAGAGAGAGAGAGAGAGAGAGAGAGAGAGAGAGAGAGAGAGAGAGAGAGAGAGAGATTGGTTTAAGGAAACTGTGATTTCTGTAAATGTTTGAAACATATTTAACACCAACGTGTGCAGGGGAAAGAGGTTGTTTAGTCAGTCATATAACATTTCAGAAGTACCGGTAACTCAAACACACAAAACTCCGCAGAACAGCAACATCTGATTAAACTATATGGCAGTGCCACTAAATTGCTTGTGTCCCAAAGCCCATGTGCAATGACAAAACAGGGTCGAGATAGTTACTTCATCAACTTTCACATGTGCAAAATCAGAGAGTAACAGTGTTGAGTTGGCGGTTTAAATCTTTCATGTTATCAAGGGGCAATCCTAACGTGTGTCGTGGGACTCTGTAGTACTGTTAAATAAGCTCATGTTAACTATTCCACTGTAAGAGATGTGTAGAAGTGAAAGGAATAGGATTCACTGGAACCGATTCCTTCTGCCACAGATGACCTACCCCAGGCAGGTTTATGGAAAAGATTGCACCATATTGTTTCACTGTAAAACATTGGTGATTAATTGCCCCAAAGGAGCTTTCTGATCAGAATTGTAGCGCAAGAAATGCACGGATTGTTGCATGGAGCTCAGGCTTTCCCTGAAGAACTCACTTCTGTTTCTGAGATACAGCAGTCAAGCAGCAATTTATTACTTTGCTTAGAGAATTCATTTTCTCCCTTATGGATAGCAGAGACATGACATTTACAAATTTGAATGCTGTCTGGAGGCACGCTCCAATTGGTGAGGATCTGTGATATCAATGATGACCAACAGGAGAATCACACAGCACCTGAAATGGATTGTGCACAAACCAAAGGGTTAATTCCAAAGGGGCCAGGCATGCGTTGAAGATATTTCTGCGTGTAAAAGGGAGCAGGGCTGGGTTTAGAGCAGTGTGAGCAGTTCCCCCACATGAAGCCCCAACCCGAGGGGGCTCATAATAATATTAATAACGATAGCCCTGTATTTATACAGGTACCTACTGAGATGATCCATAAAAAAGAAACTGTACCAAAAGGAATTATTGTGAAATATAAGAAAGGGGGGGATTTTGTCCACGCTCAGGGCACCATATTATCAAAGTCCATCCTTGAAGGGAGGGATTCAGATTTCCTGATGATTTCCTTCTTATGTACACCAAGGACTCAGCTATACAGCTGCAAATAAAAAGTTTTAAGTGTGTTTTAAGTGCAATATACAAAGTGGCACTAGCTGGCGATGGTGAGCCTTATGAAAAATTCAATGTATTTTTAAAAACGTTTTAAAAAGAAAGCATTTTCAGAACATTATTTATATGTATGTAGATTCCACCTAACTGAAATTAGTAAACTGAATTTAGTCATGCCTATTGACTTCAATGGGGCAACTCCGAGTAGGACTAGCATTGTGTACAACCCATAAGGAGTTTGCTAAGGAGTCAAGGTGCAGATAACTGCAGTGACATGACTTAGACTTCCAATCTAAAAATGATGTAAGTAAAAAGTGAAGTATATTAGTACATTTCATTTGTTGGTTCATGCTTTCTCACCATTTATATTATTTTCCCCTTATTGTTCTGTCCTTCCTAAAAAAACAAAAAAAAAACAAAAAAAAAACTGCTTTACCATTTTGGAGCAATAATGCCTAGATACCAGAGAGCTGACCTGAACTATGGGGATCCAGAAATGTATATATACAAAGCACTCTACACATGGCTGCACCATTGATTTATATATTTGTCATTTAAACACACTGCTCATTGCTGCTTGGGTTGTCAAAAAAATAGAAATACCTAAAATGAGCTAATATAAATTGTATTTTACTGTTCCTCTATGCTAGCTGCTGTAGCAAGAATATTTGGAAAATATTTGAAAATCATTCTGTCCACTCAGTTGTCAAATATGACTGGCAGGCTTCCAGGATATGACATCAGGGCATGCAAATCCAGTGTTCAAAAATATGGCATTTCATCAAGTTAAATTCATTTTATAAAAGTTAGTATTCATTTTACTGGCAAGACTTTCATAAAAACAGAATTAAAACATCAAAAATACCCATACTATATCTTGTGCTATCCAGCACAGGCTTAGCATCTTAAAAAATATGAAATAATCCAAATGGACCTATAAGCAAAGGTCTTTCTCTATTCCTCTCTCTTTCTCCAGCGTGTTTTCCAGCCTCCAGGCTGTTTGCTCTCTCTTCAGGAGGGCCATTTACTCACATTGTTCTCCCTGTAGCATTCCGAGAGAAACTCCATTTGTATCTTTACTCCATTAAGTTTGGGAGGCAAAGACCTCCATTTCAAAATGGAGATTGGAATCCAAAACCGGTCACATGATTGAAGTTTACAACTCTCACATGATTGTTAACAGGGAACAACAATTAGTTAGTTAATCATTAACTTAGCAAGAAGCTCGGTGTCCTTTAGAAAAACTCTCGTGGAACATCCCCAGTGTTAACGAGACTCATTTAGCTATTTTTTTAAAAAAAAATATAAAAACTTTCATTAATACATACTGTATGCATTTTCCATTTCTGTGTGAATTAAACCATTATATTCAACAGGTGCTACTCCCCCACTACTGCCACCATGTCAAAGCCTTGTTCACCATGGTTGTGTAGCTGCAGGGGCTTCTTGCAAGATTTAACTGGAAGCCACTGCCAAGCAGGGTCCTGCCACCAGAAGAGGCTGTTTCAGTCCCCCTCATGGGCAGGTAGCCCTGGTGCAGAGATCCACTTGGTACCATGACCATGGTCAGAGAAGCAGGCCCTTTGCCACCACCATCTTGTAAATGGCAGGAGGCAGGCACTGCAAGGAGATCCACTGAGGGGAGCCTGGCTTGGGCACCCCCAAACCCATCTGCCTCTACCCACTGTTCGTAAGCGGACTTCCAACAATTTATGGTACAGCCATACATTAGGATGTAATCCCCTAATCCACAAAACTAGAAGAATGAATGGTTGACCAGCATACCTTACAACAATTGCCGCGTACAATAAAGCTATTTTGATATCACAATTTCTGTGAGAAATTCTTGCATAAAGCAGGTTTTAATGCCCTGGTTACATCAATCAGCAAATCCTAGATCTGCTAGTATTTAAGTTTCACTTCTCTTTTCATACAATATTTTACTTTAGAAGGAGGGGGGGAAAACATACAAAACCTAAGCGCCTTAGCAGCCAATTGTAATTCAGAACTTGTCTAAGAACCGCAAAATACAAAATTATTAGCAAAAGAACCGGGCTTCCCCAAGGGTGGCTTCCTGGTGTGGAGGGAATTATATTAATAAGTGTGAGAAAGAGGTTTAAAAATAAAGCTTGCCCACTGGGACAAAACGGAGAACTGAGCTCAGTGTGAATTAAAGTTCTAAAATAAACTAAGCAAGAGAGACTTTTTACACTGCTTACTGGGCCACCTTATACGTTATGTTACACAAGCTTTCGGGCTGACAAAGACCTCTCTCATATTATTATGTGTATAATGTTGAAATGATAACCAGATTTCATTACGAACACCTCCTCCCCTTCTGCCCATTCCTTATAAAATTGCTTTGCTTGAAAGGCGAAGGGCAAATCCTTTGAGATTACTACAATAAAACATAAAGATAATTTGTCTGAGAATACTCTGAGTCTTTTTAAATATGTCATGATTTCAGTTGTTTATAGCCATCCCTCCTCCAGCCCATAGCATCGGCTGTAAGAGAACTGATGTGGCTAGAGCCCATTGTAGCCATTAAATCATGCAGATCACTACACAGACTTGACACTATATGGTCTCAGTCTAAGTTGAATCGCAGGACTTCTGAGAAGCTGAAATGAAGAGGTGCCACCACTTCAGAGGGCCTGTGCTCCTGAGAATGGCAGGGTATAACACACACACACACACACACACACACACACACACACACACACAGCAAGCCAAAACACAACCATCCTTGACAATTGACCTTTCTCTGAATGTTACAGTTTTCTAGCCATGTAATGTGCATAAAAATGCATTTTCTGGGGTTAAAGGTAAAGGTACCTGACCATCAGGTCCAGTCGTGTCCGACTCTGGGGTTGCGGTGCTCATCTTGCTCTATAGGCTGAGGGAGCCGGTGTTTGTCCGCAGACAGCTTCTGGGTCATGTGGCCAGCATGACTAAGCCACTTCTGGTGAACCAGAGCAGTGCACGGAAACGCCATTTACCTTCCCGCCGGAGGATACCTATTTATCTACTTGCACTTTGAGGTGCTTTCGAACTGCTAGCTGGGCAGGAGCTCGGACCAAGCAACGGGAGCTCATCCCGTCGCAGGGATTCAAACCGCCAACCTTCCAATCGGCAAGCCCTGGGCTCAGTGGTTTAGACCACAGCGCCACCCGCGTCTGGGGTTAAATATGCATAAAGAGAAACATATTGGTGAAAACAGGGTACAAAAATTCATTCTGTTATGGAAATTGCTTTGCAAAAATGTGTGTATTAGGAACAATTCTCTACCAACGTATGTGCATTAGGACAATTTTGTGCTTAAACACTGGTGAATTTCATGAAGATATATATATGTCTGTTGTAGAAATGTGAAGAACTGTACTGCAAGACCAAACAAATGAGAAACTTCAGATATGGCCAGGTGAAAAAAGAAACAATCCCTGACATGGACTGGGAAGCAGACCCTCTCCCCTCCCTCCTCATTTCTTTCTGTCTCTGCACAGCTGCCTAGAATTTCCGTAGCTGACAGGAAGCATGAGAAAATCTCTTCCAAAAAAAATTGAAGGCGTGGATGTGAAATGCTGAAGTGCTGGTTCTCCTCCCTTTACCTGTACAGCTGCCTCCCCCCACCCTTTTTCTGGCTTTCCCCTTTTTCATTTCCAACTGTGCAGCATTACTTAGCTCTGGGCCTGCCAAACAGGAGGTGAGAGATGATGGACCCCCTGAGGAAGGAACAAATGGAGCAGGTTGACTCTGCACGCTTGCCCGTGAATGGGAGGCTGTTCTACTCTTGCTGTTCCTTTCGGCCATCTAATGGTATCTTCTAATGGAACTGAGTGTGCTATAATGCTCAGAAAAAGGAGATGGCAAGGAAGCTGCCTCGAATCTGTTTCCCACTGTGTGCCTTTTGAGTGAGTCACTTAGCTACTCTCGCAACCTGCATTGTGATACTTCTTGAACCAGGGAAAGTAATGCCTGGCCACCCTTCTTCGAAATTTGTTGTGCTCTACTGAAGACGGCCATTAAGAAAGTGCAAAGTTTCCATTAATTAAAGCTGAAGACATTAGAGGTGCAAGATGATCACTGGATCCCATGAGGTGTGAGACTTAGAAAGTATTAGAGGAGATGAGGTCCCAAGATCTCGGTGATGCTGCTATAGTAAAAAGGTAAAGGGACCCCTGACCATAAGGTCCAGTCATGACCGACTCTGGGGTTGCGCGCTCATCTCGCATTATTGGCCGAGGGAGCCGGCGTATAGCTTCCTGGTCATGTGGCCAGCATGACAAAGCCGCTTCTGGCAAACCAGAGCAGCACATGGAAACGCCGTTTACCTTCCCGCTATAGCGGTTCCTATTTATCTACTTGCATTTTTTTAATGTGCTTTCGAACTGCTAGGTTGGCAGGAGCTGGGACCAAGCAACGGGAGCTCACCCCGTCACAGGGATTCGAACCGCCGACCTTCTGATCAGCAAGCCCTAGGCTCAGTGGTTTAGCCCACAGCGCCACCTGGGTCTCCAAGATCTCGGTGATGCTGCTATAGAACACCCTTCAAAAGCCCCAATTCTCTTGTGGCGACGAAGGGTACTTTTTCACATGCTACCTGAGCAATGAGATGGTTTAGATGTGCTGCTTAAGAATCTTCTGGAAGGAAGCAGGTTTTCCTTACAGACTTCTGTGTGGGATCTCCCAGGCAATAGACCCCAGTATCAAGAGGATTTTAAGGCTTTCCAGAGGCAAAAGAGACAGAATTCCATGTTTGCCCCTTACAAACGTAACGTGAAATGCTACTTCATCTACCACAAGACCACAGATTTAAGCAATGCAATGCTTGAAAGATAAAATATGGCTGAGAAAGTTTTTGGAGGGGGAAGGTATTTTGTGCAGTGCCTCAATGGACTGTAAGCTACATAAAGATCAGTAGAATGGAAAGGGTGATAGGTTTGTGATGAAGGACAAATAAAAAAAATCACAGTTTCGATCCCTAGCATCTCCAGGTATGGGGAAGAAATTTGGCTGAGTGCATGTTTTAATAAGAAGCTACCTAAGCTACCTATATCCCAAAGTTGTAGTTCCAGTGTTCCAGTTAACCTTTCCAAACAGAAAAACTCAGGTTGTGTCACTACAAGCTTGTTTCCTGAGAAACAAGTGACTTTAACCAAGCAGACCAGGCTGATAAAGAGGCCTTAAAAGCAAACAGAATTTACAACCAGATATTTAGCACAATTTATTTAATGTTAATTTTATAGAAAAATATTGTGAAACTCCCTGCCACTTATGTTTGTTCACTGATTAAAACAAAAACCTCCACTTTAATAGACACAATACTTTCCAAAACACCAGGCTTCTCACATTTCAATTCCTGCCTGAGCATCTTAGAGGCAGAAGGGAGCAAACTTTAATATTAAGCATGTACTTATACTGGAGAGGAATAGCTACCTTTCAAAGAGTTTATCATGGAGAAGCAGCTTGTTTTGTGAATGGGGCTATCCTGTGTCACATTATTTTAGTGCTGTACTGTAGCTCTCACTAGGACATCCAGTAATTCATATCTCATGCCTAGAAATTTAAAATTAGATATGCTCAGGAACTTGGCAAGGTTGCTTCATTTTGAAAATGTTCTTTTGGATTTCCTTCTGATAAGCAAAGCGAAGTTTCAGCTGGAACACTCTCTGAAATGGTTGGAGGGCACAATTTCAACATCCAGCTGAAACTGTAGTGAAGTTGAGGAGTGGCTTCCTCTGTAATAATGAAAGGGACATTTCCATATCCTGCAGGGAAATGACATGCCTGGTCATCTCAATTTTGTTGTAAATGGTACTATTGGAAGTAGTCTCACTAGCTAGCATTAGCGCAATATATATTAAATGCTCTTATCAGTAATATGTGTAGTATACACACATACAGAAACACACACACACACACACACAATGGACACATGCATTCCCCCTCTCTGAGCTGTACATTGACCTAAGGAAATTGGGTAGCACATATGCACTTTATTTTAGACAGTAAACCCCAACCAGGACACAGCAAAACATGCTGAGTTAAGGAACAAAGGCTCCTGTCTCCCATACCATTTAAACCTTATTGACTTCCAGTTTATCTGTGTGCATGATCACAGTCAAAGTTTAGATTGTGCATCAATGTTTAACATAAAATCCTCCCTATTAGCAGGGACCGTCCCTCCCATTAGGCAAGGTGAGATGTTTGCCTCAGATGGCAGAGATCAGGACCAGTACAGTAGAGGGGCTGTCTGAATGAGTACAGTGGTACCTTGGTTCCTGAACGGCTTGGCTTCTGAACAAATCGGCTCCTGAACGCTGCAAACCTGGAAGTAAAAGTTCCAGTTTGCAAATGTTGTTTTGGAAGCCAGACATCTGTTTCGGTTGTCGGCACGGTTTCCAGGGCGAATCATCTAATCAGAAGCTGTGCCTTGGTTTGCGAACCATGGGCGTACCCAGGATCAAAACTAGGGGGGGGCACATCAGCCACGCCCCCCAGTCACCCGATTGCTAGCTGGCAATGATGTGGCCAGGATCCCCCCAGGAGGCATGGTCAACATCCACGCCACCCAGAGGAAAGGGGGCCATTTGCAAGGCAGCACTCGGAGCCACCCATGCTTGCACTCCTGCCTTGCCCGCTCCTTTAATGGCAGTGGTGACTAAAACAAGGCATGTATGCAAATGAGGTGCCACAGAGCATTGTGGGGCAGCTCTTTCTGTGCTGTGCTCGCTGTGACTTGAAGGAGTGTGGTCTGAAGTTAGCCCAGGTCCAGGTCCAGGGTTTTTTCAACGGAGGCAGCTTTGCTGCCGCTGCCGCTGTTTCGCTTCAGCCAAGCAGGCTGAGGCGGAGCACAGCAGGCAGCGTCCCTGCCTGTCCTCTCCAGCTGCCCTGCTTCTAGGGGGGGCAGCTGCCCCCTCCTGCCCCATGCTGGGTACGCCCATGTTGCGAACGTTTTGGAAGTCGAACGGACTTTCAGAACGGATTGAGTTTGGGAACAAAGGTACCACTGTACATCCTCTACCTCAGCCATGACCTGCCATTGTTGTTTTTCTCCTCCCTCTGTCGCCTGCCCTGCCTCCATACCAGTGGGTGTTAATGTTGCTGTCTCTAGCCCCCCCCTAAAGCAATTTCTTCAGGCGGCACAGTTTTGAGAAGCAGCCGTGTCTGGCCCTGCTCATGCTGCTGCCCTCAAGGCAGCGGCTTCTGCTCACTGAAAAGAGGGATAGAGCAGAAGAAGGAGCCTGTTTGGTAAAGAGGAGGAAGAACACAAGTGGCAGCTGATGGGGACATTTCAAAATGAAGGAGAGGCGTAAGAACATAGAAAGGTACGAAGAGCCCTGCTGGATTCAACCAAAGGCCTGGGGCTTCTTGAATTTCATCTATTGTATTGGAAACTAAAATGTTGTGTGCAGAAGGCTTCTTTTTACAACACCATTGAATTGCACAATGTCTGCACTCATCATCAGGCCACAGCTGCAGAAATACATTTCAAGGAAACTCTGTGCTGGCGAGCTACAGCAGAAAACTTGTCTTAGTTTTCATGAAGAGACATGAAGCATTTGTAATGAGGAGTGATAGTCTGGACTTTTTACATGGTTTATTTCTTTTGCTCGTGGCACTAGCAAGAATTTAATATAAAATATACGCCTTATGAACTATCTGTGCCCTGGGTAGTGGACACATGTGAATTCAGACATACATCTCACCACACATTTCCCTTGAGAAAGAGTTTCCTTGAAATGTGTTGGGAGCTATATCTATTGACCCAGATGTCTTTTGTTGTTGTAGTAGTTGTGTGGATATTTGCACAGCTCTTTTGAAGCTGTGGTGAAGACTTGGGTGAAGGCTGCGTAGGCAATTTTCAATTTTCATGCAATTTGCTTTATCGCTTGATGAACCGTTCTAATCACAAACGCAACTTTTGGTGTGAAAATAAAACCTCATGAAAATTCAGATCCGAAAAGCAGTGCTAAAATGAGTGATGTTTGGGAGAAGATCTTCTTCCTTTTCATTGTTCTACTAAATCAAGAACTCCCCTGCATCATGTTTACTTAGCTCAAATCAAATTGTCATAGTGAAGCTTTCTATAGAGAATATATGGAATTAGGGTAAAACAGAAACCAAGATAATGCATAAGACCTCTGTGGTAGGGACTGATAAACTAATAACAGCCTTTGAGACCTACACTTAAAAAAAAAAAACTGAACTCCATGGTCCACCAATTGTAGTTAATCATAATATGGCTCAAGGGGTGGTGTCAGTCATGAAATACCAGACTGATTACCAGCTGCACCCTGTGAGCCATGCATTGCAGTAACTCATGCATACGACCACAAATCCTCTTATGGGTACTACAAATCAATGAATCTAACATTGGATCTGAAAAAATGCACTAGGCGGTCAATTAATAGTGAATCAATTAAATAGTTTTAAATACAGATTTATTTTTTTTACTGATGGATGGCACTAAAGGTAAGGTTTTGTGGTTCCATATCTGAGAATTCTCACATGCAAAGAGGAGATAGTTCAAGAAAGTGAGGAATTAAGTATGCAGGTGTCTAGGAATCATGCTTTTTAATTGCAAGAGAGTGCACTGAGACTGAGACACCTTCTAAAATATATCCATCTATGGCACAGAAGTAAAAAAAAAAAGGAAATCTTACCGCTGCTACACATATTATAAGAAAACAGGAATAAAAATTAGAGATGCTGCTGAAATTTCAAAGGACCGGGTTTAGAATATATATCTGTCCAGCTTGAAATGCCACACTCTATTATGAATCAAGCCAAAGGAACTGAAAACCAAAGCATCCAAAGCTATCTGGGGTATTTTAGGGAGGGGAAAATATTAATTGCCACAAAAAAACAACACAGTGTATCCCAATGGTAGCTGCTCGTACTGCCCCCACAATGCCCTGAATGGAACAACACATGACATACCTGGGGCATAGGGAAAGCGTTGCTGCCAGGAGCAACCAGGAAAGTCAGCTGTCCTGCTACTGCTGCCACTGCTGCCATTGCTGGAAACAGGTAAGCCTCTCTCCCCCTAATGATATCAGTGGGAGTCCCATTTGGGAATCCGATTTGCATCCATCATACCTCTGTACACTCATTTCAGAACAACTGAAAATTCAACCAAATGGGCCGTACTGAGTACAATTCCCCACCACCCCACATGTCAACAACTCTGCCTACACAACCAAAGTAAAATATACAGCTGACTTCTGGGGAAAGTTGCTCTTTGCAACCCGCTTGCTGAGAACAGGGAGATGGGGAGAGGTTTAAATCAGTACTGTATCCCCTTCCATATTTTGTGAGTGAAGCTATACGAGAGAGAGAGAGAGAGAGAGAGAGAGATTCACACACTCAGAGTGGAATGAAGGCAAAACAGTGGAGGATTAGGGTCAACGTTTTCCTTCTCCTGAATGGGCTAACTACCCAGGTTGACACGCCCAATCTGCTCCTTCTCCCAACAACGCCTGCAGATAGTACCTCATTGACCATTGGACTCACTATTGGTCTCATCTGCTCAATCTACATAAGCCTGTCTTTGCATGAAGGGGAAGTCACTAGCTCATGGAGGGCTGATGAGACCCATTGGCTACCCTCACTGGATTTAGCTGGCCAGTTGAAGCTGTTTCCTGGGGTGTGGCCACTGTCTCGCCCATGCAGACAGTTTCAGGGAGCCACAGGTGATTGCTGAGTGCAGGATGGGGACCAAAGGTGGACAAACTACCTTAGAAGGAGCATGACATGTTCCACACCAGAGATGCAAGCCCTCCCCTAGCACCCCTGATTCTGGTAGCTGATAAGCGAAGAAGAAGATGAAGCGTGCTCCGTTCCTTACAAAAGAAAAGGAAAATGTATTCAGAAGGTGTGACTAAGTTTAAATATGCCCTACTTAGAAGTTTGGCAGTAAGCTCTGTATTGCAATATTGAGCTTCTTTAGATACAAGGGTGCAGTGTAGTAGATGAAATGTTATTCTTGGAGCATGCTGGTTTTGATGCCTTTGCAAGTCATGAAGCTCACTGGGTGACTTTGGGCCAGTCGCTTTAAGCGTAACCTAAATCACAAAATCGCTTTGACGATAAAATGGGATAGCCTGTGCTGAGCTCTTTACAAACATGGCATACAAATCTGGTGAACAAACACATAAACATAAACTAATCCCTGGACTCATTAAAAGGGTAAAGCAGATGCTGAAGTTAGTTGAAAGAAAAGAGTCAACATTTCCTGGCAAGAGCGGGTGTCCTTACCTCCTGGGCTGAGGGATCACAGTATATCCAGATTATAATTGCTGATGATCCACACACAGTTCTAGTGACATGTTGTCTATTTATTTAGTTAAAGCTTTTTTATCTCTCACACAGCGTGACTTACAAGTGTGATTAACAAGACAGTCCCTGTTACAATCTAAGGAAGACACCAAAGGAAAGGAATGGGAGGGAGGGAGGAAAGAGGAACAGACTCAGGCAATGTTTCATAAATTGCAGAATACTTGTAATGACCAGTTGGAATTGAAAGGTTTAAAGAAGAGAAGCCAAAAGCTGGTGGTCTCTGACGTCTCAACTCTCTCCCTCTCCTATAGCCTGATGGAATGGCTGATGATGGCAGCTGGGGGAAGACCTGGATGAAGTTGACCTTTTGGCAGATTGGATCAGAAAGTCTTATATAGTGAGGTGGGGCAAAATTTCGGTATGAATGCATACTTCACGGAAAGGAAAGGAATGTAGATGCATAACACCTACATGCAGGTTCATATCTGGATGTATAGTTTTACCCCCAGTTATATAACTACCAAAGCAGTGAGCATTCAGAGATGCATCAAACTGTATATCTTCATCCATGTTCTTCCACAATGCATGGCTAGACTGGAAGACAGAAGCATGGTAATCACCAATGGGGACACATTGGTTGGCTTGATGGAAGTATCCCTACAATGTAATAACTTAAAAGCAGACTGCGCCAGGACAGCAAACCACCTCTCCAATGAGTCAACATGGAAGGGGAGACACCAGAGAGCAATCTTGGGAACCTCTTGGGAAGTCTCCCCTCTAGGGTGTCCCTCTTGAGAGGGTCACCACAAGGGCAAGGGCACAACATCCTGAGACTTTGTTTATGGGCCCAGCCTGGATGAATATACATTGTTTGGTGGTAGAGCATGGAAGAAAAGTCATTAGTCTATTTTGGATGGGCACAAGACTCCTGTAGGTGATCCTCAGAAAGAAGTCCACCAAACACCAGGGTGGGGGGTGGCTGTGCTACTTATCTGTATTGTTTTATACAATGTTTCATGGACTTATCCGTTCTTTGCATTTGCTTATTGATATTATGATGTCTATTTCTAACTGCCTGCACTTTTTAAATTGTTATTGCTCATTTGATGTGAGCTACTCTGTGCACATTCTTGTGGTGAAGTGGCATAGAAATAAACAGATGGTTATGCAAAAGGGTTTCACATGCTTCCACAAAATATTCTGCCCGTTTCAGTTCAGCATTATTCTTGGCTATAGCAACATTGCTAAGAACTTAGAACTTGCATTGCCTACCAAGCCAGTTGAAAAGCTATGTATCTGAATTTAATAAACCATCTGTTTATTAAATAGATCCCGTACAGTAGTACCAACGAGAGCTATGAGAGCTAAGTTTTATGAAAATGCTACAGTAGATCTGATAAGGAGTGATCCCAGGCTGGCAGATACCCCAAAATGTTTCACTTCTTCTTTTCACTTAACTTTATTGGGCCTTGGTGGAACAACTATTACTTAATATCATCTCCTCCAATCCCCATTCCCATCAATACCGTCTCCCCAAATGCCAATTGCAGGCAGAGCTATGATGTCTTTCCAATGGCATTATTACATAAAATGTTTAGCTCCAAGCAGTGATCCACCGTTGAGTGAACTGTGTGTTTTCAAGAGGGACTTAAGCGACGAGCCTGTTGGACATTGAACAGATGAACTTGATTGGATTATTTGTGACAGAGTAGAACAGCATTGAAATAAGGCTAGCCATGGCTACTCACTTGTTTCAATTCATGCTGTCACAAATAATGCAATAACTTTATCTCCATCTATTTGGTGTATGACTCCATGTCACAGTAATAACTCTTTTGAGTCAAATGCATCTTTCCTTTCTTGTCAGATGCTTTGATAGCCTTTCACCTCAACTTGTGAACAGCAACAAAATCATAGATGGGATAACCCTTCCGGCTGCTAGAATATAATAAAACAACAACCACTATTCCATCTACAGTACTACCAAAGGAAAGAGGGAGAAAATAACCAAGGAAGGAGGAGTCTCATTAGTCTTTCTGTAAATTAATAAGCACTCAACCTTCAGGGAGGGGGAGGAGGGAGTTAGTTATAATGTGCTTGTACATGAATCTTCTCCAAAATCACACTTTTCATCTCATTTAAAATTTAACCCAGAGAACCAAAAGGGGGGGGGGGAGACTCAAAGCAAAAGGACAACATAATAAAATAATTAAAGGCATTTTAAAAAAGTCAGCAGTTCTCTTAGTCTGTGTTTTCCCTATGGAACAAAGGAGATGTAGGCAATTATTTTAAATTAGGCTGCATGGGGATATTATTTGTATAACTGAAATAGGTTTCTCTTTGTAATTAAGTTTAATGGGCATTGTTCTAAAGATTAACTGAACCGGTTTTGAAAACCCCAATAATCTCCAAAGGCAGGCATGCTTGGAAGTACATGGATGCAGAAAGATAGCTCTCCATGAGCCTGGTGGAACCATGACTTACTTCATAAACCTTTTTATCTCTGGAGTGCCAATCATTTTCAAGTGGTCTCTAGTGGACAGTTTTGTCAAACTGCTGTTAAAACACTAAAGGTATATGCACTGATCAGCAAGGAGAATGGGGAGATTCAAAATGTCCCTTCGTTCTTGCTGGTTCCTCCCACTTACTTGCACCATTTTCTTTTGGGGATTTGTTTTCTTTGTATGCTTGCTTTCACTTTTGTGAGGGAGATCAGCACTGAGCAAATTGCAGAGGAGGGAGAAAATGATAATGAGAACCTTCATTCATTCATTTATTGCTTCATTTCTATCCCATCTTTTTCTTCAAGGAGCTCAAGGTGGTCATGTGAGCTGAGAGGGTTAAATAGCTCAGCGTCGCCCTGTGATCGCAGGCCTATGACGTCTACATCCAGGAATGTTGTATACTGTTGTATCTCTGTGTAATGTGAGACGTCCTTATTATTCTGTACTTTGTGCGTAGCTCTCCAGCCAAGAGTGAGCAAAAACTCTCGGCTGCGGAGTTTCTTAAATAAATATCTGTGTTTTAATGAGAAAAGAGTCACCAACAGTTATTTGCAGACACGGAGGCTGAAGCTTTCTGGCTGCTGATCAAACTCTGCTGATTTGAACTGGAAAGAAAGTTTTTTGAGACTTTGACAGCAGAAATGCACATGGGCAAACTGGGCGAAATGGCACAGCTGGACATTGCAAGTGAGCAGATAGGGGGTTTTTTTACCTTATGCTTCAGCTGCTGTGCCGTATCTTTTTCAAGATACACCATAGGTCAACATGGTTTAGTTCTATTAGTTTGGAAAAATAATAAAGGTTGTTGTTGTTGTTGTTGTTGTTGTTGTTGTTGTTGTTGTTGTTACCAGCATATTTCTGTGTGTGCAGCCCTTTAGAGGCCCTAAGCACTTAAAAGATTTGGGTGTCTCCACAGATTTCTATATGTCAGGGTGCTGTCAGTGGCTCCCAGCTGGTTGCCCAGGAAATTTGAAAGACAAGGAAAAGTTTCTTACAGTCCTTTTTTACTTCAAACTTTACAGAGAGAGGCTATAGAACCCAGCACCTTGGATAATAGCGTTCTCCCAAGTGAATCTCCACCCCATCCCCCGTCTCTCCACTTCCTCATTCATTGTTGTCATCTCCTCTATGGGTGCTGCTTACTGCCCTCTGTTTCTGAGCTCTTTATTCTCCTACCTTTAAGGCTTGCCGGGTTCTGGGAGATGTTGGGTCTGGAATGCTTTCTAGTAACAACGTGTCAGCCAACTGCTGCTCCGGCTCTGCCTGCTCCTCCTCTCTCCCATTATTTCCCCTCATCTGCCTCTAAGCTATGACCTCCAACAAACCCATGTTGTAAATCTATACTGTCTTCCTCTTCCTCCTCCCTGGAAAGGTCAGGATGGGGAGGCGGTCTCCACCACTCCTCCTCCTCCTCAGCCAGTCCCTGACACTAATAAAAAATATAAACAATAATAAACCGTAAAATATAATTTCATTTTTAGAAATGAAACAAAACCTACAGTAAATTGGAAAATAATGTTTATTTCTGTACTTCCACTTTATTTATATTTGAATCCACCCCTACTTTTTCTAATTGCAAAGTCTTTGATCAGATCCTTAAAACATGATGCATCTGCTTCTATACTTAGTAGAGATAAGGCATTCAGACTGCCATGTTGTGTAGTAGTTCTGTTGGGATTTTTTAAAATATCAACTGAGAAAATGAACACTCAGCTGAGAAATTTGTGACCACTAATGCTAAAAATCCAGCAATGGAAAATTTCTGTAGTGCCCCCCCTTCCCTTGATGCCCCAAGCATGTTCTTATTTTGATTAATGGTTACTCCAGTCCTGGTGCTGCCCATTCTGTGTGCCATTGTCAAAGTTTCCCTGTAGCTATTTGGTACAATGCAAAACTTTCTGAGCATTTTTTCAGGCAGCCTCTTATACTTTTTACACACCATCCATTTAGCATGTAATTTGTTTTATTCAATATTGATGAGAGCTAACAGTTGATGTATTTGACTCAGGACTTTGATAAAAGTGTGGAGCTGTAAATAGCATATGAAATATTTGACCCCCATGAATAACGTATCTGATTTAATAGGCAAATGCACTATATCTGGATCTAAGGTGACTGTTCCTCCCTCCCCCCCCTTGTCTTTTTCAGCAAGATATTAATTTCTTTTCAAAAGGTGCTGTATCGTTTTTCATAGGAAGTAAATCTAACGTATAAGGAATGGCTTTGCTCAGGGTGTGATGCATGTCAAACAAGGAACAAGTTTGCCCTCAAGTGGGCTTGTGGATGCAGATCCTATGAAGCTGAATGCTGTGCCCCCATGTCATCCAATCAGCCCATGACAAAATTGGAGAGGAGACAATTTCCACTTACTGCTAATGACTGACCTTAGAACAAAAGTCTCTATTTAACAAGGACCTTTTCTACTTTCAAAAGGCCCTGTGTATTATTGGTAGTCATCTAAAGGCAGGAATACATGTGCCAAGAAAGTAATGCATCAAAGAGGCATTGAATGCAAGGCATAGAAATGACATGACTATCATGTAGCAGAGCCCCAGATCAGTGGTTCCTAAACCCACAGATTCGTTGAAAATTTCTGAGGGCCTTGATGGACCACTGAATGCCCCGCCCCCCGCTGGTTGGAGTGACTGTAATGAACTTGACCAGATGCTATGTGATTTTTAAATTGCATTTTCATTTCCTCCTCCTCCTCCTCCTCCTCCTCCTCCTCCTCCTCCTCCTCCTCCTCCTCCTCCTCCTCCTCCTCTTCTTCTTCTTCTTCTTCTTCTTCTTCTTCTTCTTCTTCTTCTTCTTCTTCTTCTCCTCCTCCTCCTCCTCCTTCTCCTTCTCCTTCTCCTTCTCCTTCTCCTTCTCCTTCTTCTTCTTTACTTCAATTTCTTGGAATTTCAGTGGTACCTCGGTTTAAGTACACAATTGGTTCCGGAAGTCTGTACTTCACCTGAAGCGTACTTAACCTGAAGCGAACTTTCCCATTGAAAGTAATGGAGAGTGGATTAATCCGTTCCAGACGGTCCGTGAAGTACTTAACTTGAAGCGTACTTAACCTGAAGTGAACTTCCCCATTGAAAGTAATGGAAAGTGGATTAATCCGTTCCAGACGGGTCCGCAGAGTACTCAACCTGAAGAGTACTTAACCCGAAGTATGAGTGTAATTGGTTCTGGAATTCTGTACTTAACCTGAAGCAAACTTTCCCATTGAAAGTAATGGAAAATGGATTAATCCGTTCCAGACAGGTCCGCGGAGTACTTAAACTGAAAGTACTCAAACTGAGGCGTACTTGAACCAAGGTATGACTGTATTGGAATTCATTCATTGTGATTTGTAATACGAATTGTAATACAATTAAGAATCAATATTTGATGGATGTGCTGCCTCACATCTGACAATGGAACAGACTCTGACTGGATGTTGTTTACTCTCCTTCATGGGAGGTTTTTAAGCAGAGATTGGATGCACATCTGCAAAATGCTTCTTGGTTCAGGGGACCTGGCTGCTGGGCCTCTCATTGCTACCTAACACATGCCAGTCATGTGCCCTGACTCATAAGCCCCCGCTACTTGTCACTTGTTCATGATTGTCTTCCTGACTATACGCACCCATTTTGAAATTCAGCAAAAGCCCATGTAAAAAATAAATAAATCATTTTTTTTGCAACCAAATGCAAAATAAGCAAATTACAATAAATATTATTTATGTATGTGACCTACCTGGAGCAGAGAATGATGTTTTCCATTATTTGAGTACCCTCAGCATAAACTGAAATGTACATTTTAGTGAGGAACATTATTATCATTGATTTATTAATCGTCTTCTAAATAACTGTCTCAGGGCAATGTTCAGAACACTGAAGATAATTAAAAGCCCTTAAACATAAAAATAGCAAATACGTTTAAAACAAAACTAAAAACATACCAAGTAGACATTTGTGGTAAAGACTCATTTATTCAGCTGGAAAAGCCTGTCAGAACAAAAATGTCTTCAACGGTTTCGGGAAAGTGCAAATAGTGAGTGCCTATTCTATCTTGACAGGAATATTATTCCACAGAGCAAGGGCAGCCACACCAGAAGCCCTGCTTCTTCTTCCGCTGCTTCTTCTTAATTATTTTTATTTTCTTGTGTAACAAAAAAAGTGCATATAGCGTCTCGACGCTGATTTCCTAGAGTCTTTTTCACAGTTCATTTACATTTGGTATGAGACACTGTTATCATAGACATTCTGCAGTTGGGGGGGGGGAGGAAGAGGGTAAACGGAAGAGGGAGGAAGATCCTTCAATCTATTGCATAGTGTTTGTGCAGGGGTTTTGTGTCAGTGTCACACGAGTAGGCCATTTATTTATTTATTTACTTATGTATTTATTGATTTATTTTTGTTGGTGGTGTGATAAATCAGAGGGTCCAGAGCTTGGTTGGTTGTGTTCAGTTGATTGCAGTGTGGTTTGTTTGCATGCGTCATAGGGAGGGGTTGTTGGGTCTGATGAAGCCATATCAATTTGCATGCTGTCAGAGAGATAGTTCATTGCTGTGTTGTGCCTACAATGCAGGACAAGCTTCTTCTTCTTCTTCTTTTGGCAGTCACTCGTAGCCAAGTAAGATTGTCTTCCATAAACATGGTTTTAACAATGAGTCCGTAAGTGACTGTGGAGGCCAGTTCTGGATCCACATGTCCTTCCACAATGGGGAGACTGGTTTTGGGGTGGGAGTTGATCACAGTGTGGATTTGCCAAGCATGCCTTCCTCTTAGCACGTTTCAGGATAGGGCAAGCTATCCTGATTCAGGAGAGACCATAGCTTATTTTACCAACCAAATAGATTAAAAGGCACTCCTAGTCATTGAGGACACCTGCACCTTCAGAGACAGGGTGGGCCCAGGAGCATCTCTGAACGATGCACCTGCTCCTTCACAGACAGCAGAATCTCATCCAGGGGATGCAACTCATCTGATTTCCAGACAGCTTGCTGACTTCCCAGGCCTGGGAATGGCTCACCTACAGAGCCTCCATCTTGTCATCTTAATAGCCTTCATCCACTTCACCACTGCATCCAGACACCAGTCTAGGACCTTCCCGGCCATTTCCAGTTCAGATGTCACCGAGAAACACCCCTTGTTTCAGTGGAGTTGCAGAGAAGTTGATTCCAGTAGTATATCAGTTGGTATATCAGAAAAGGTGCCTGCACTGCATACACTTAAAAAACCCTAGAAAGAAAAGCACTGGTTAGTACAATGGGCTTCTGGAGTTTGCTATCAACTTCAGCATTATTAGGGCTGCGGCATTGGCTTCTTGTTTCAGGAGGATGCTAGGGCCAGGATCAGAGCTGAAATCTGAACACAGGGATTCATATTTTCAACTTGCAGCAGAGCTGCACCCAGGCAGCAGGGCTCTCATTCCGCTGGAAATCCATGACAGCTACACGAAATTCTAATATATTCTGACAGTTTCCTCATTCCACCTCCACAATGTAAGACTCCCGATTTCATTTACTATTCTGTCTATTCAAGATGAATGTTTCTTTTCATGATCACCTGCCTGCATTTGCTACATTGTTTGTTTCTTCATAAGTTTTGAATGAACTAAAGTTTAAGCCAATGTTCAAATTCTGCTATTAGATTTCATTTCTCACATTCTGTTGCAAATTAAGTGGCATGCCTGCAGAGTGGCTGTGGAGACAGAACTGACTCCTGGTTTGAGGGGCGGGGCAGGGCTGGGTTTAATGTGCTCTCTGGAGACCCTCCCTGCTATTGCAATACAAAATGCCTTCAGTTTACTGGGCTGCAGCGTCAATCAAACACATCAAGGAACCATCATTTTAATTTCCCCCAATACGTCCAATGTTGTGTCATCCAAGAACACTGTTGGAAATTTAAATAGAAGCTTCTGGGCCCAAATGTTTCTTTTTTTCCCCCAAGCATCTTTCAATAGAGGAAACTCCCCCCAAATAAGGGAAATTGTAAAAAGGAAGTTGAAAAGCAAAGTCAAAATGGTCAAATGGAAAATAGTTGGGAGTTGATTGCCCAGGCAGGCACATTATGTGACCCATGAGAGCAGCAAAATAACAAGACTGTACAATGCTGATGGGATAAAATCAGGCCAATTTGTTATTTGCAGCAGCAGGCAGGATCACTGAGTCCCAGAATTAGTTCAGCATTCCACAAGGCTCTAACCCAAGGATGGGTGGATGGGTAGCTCTCAAAGCAAAATGGCCATGAGATCCAGGGGAAGACGCCTTATATAGGCTTTCCCCTCTCCTCTGAAGCAAAGGCTCATGGAACAGCTTTTTCCCATGAGCCCATCAGAGTGGATTCGGGGCAAAACCTTGCCCAGTAATTTTGGGCCACACTGCTGGCGGGCAAAGGTGTCTCATGCTTTTTGGCTTGAGGGACAATAATGGAAGCTCCATGGTGTGTATACTGCGGATCAGGAAAATTACCACCAGGGCTGAGAGGCTAATGAGCAAACAAGCTATTACACCCAAGAAGACTTCATTTAACAGAATGAAGTATTGTCCAAATGAAGAGAACAAAAAGGACCATAAACTTTGAAAGAGGATGTGCAAGCAGACAGTAAGGGATGCTTAAAAAAAAGGAGTTTGAGGAGCACTTTGCTAAAAACATTAAAAGCAACAAAATTAGCAGCTGGAGTCCATGTAGGGAGGAAGTTGGATCTTTCGATGACAAGGGATGTGAGAGGAAGTGTGTAGGAGGAAGACGAGATTGCAGAGAAGTTTAATCAATTCTTCACAGAGGAAGAATTTAGAAATACAGTAATAATATTTTAAACCAGGGATGTCCAACAGGTCAATTGTGATCTACTGGTAGATCCCTGGGAGGTTTTGGTAGATCGTGGTCGATCGCTAGGTCCCTTTCCTTAGTGTTGGTAAAGTAGAATCAGGCCCCGCCCTTTCGCTCCACCCTCCATTGTTGCACGATCTGCAGAACAGAAGACGGAGTTTACCCAGTGAGGCTGTAGGCTTCCCCAGCAATCTGTTGGTGAGTGGCTGTTCCCCTCCCCCCCCTGAAAATGACCAACAGCTTAGCCTTGAACTTCCCCAAAACGGGGCTTTTCTCCTTTCTAAAAAAAAAGCTCAGCAACTTTGACCTGAACCCCCCCAAAAGTGGGTAGATCGCTGCCAGCTTTTAATCCTGTGAGTAGATGGCAGTCTCTTGGGAGTTGGCTACCCCTGCTTTAAACAATTAAATGGTGATGATTTATTAACCAGCCTTCACCATGAGGTTCTAGGACAGGTCACAACAATTTGAAATACAACTTTGAAAATAGTTTAAAACAGATTACAAGAATAGAGTGTGTCCATGTATGCGTCTTCTTCTTCTTGTGTCAGCATAGACATACTGGAGATTGAGGGCTGCATTCAGCAAACCTGGTGCACAAGGGCACCTGCTAGCACCCTCTCTCCAACACCTGCACACCCCTGCACCTCTCACAAATCCACTCTGAAGGGTTCAGGAGAGCCCCCAGAACAGCACGACAAGGAAGAAGATGGGGGATTGTTCCATCTGGGGAGTAGAAATGCTTGCACTGATGGCAGGATCAGAAAAGTGCAAAGCTGAATTCCTTCTGAACCTCAGGCTACAGTCGCACAAAACCATTGTACCACTCAGAAGCAAATCTGAGTATTTTCCTTGTTGTAATAGATTTTTGTTGCTAAATATCAGCTCCTTGCAAGTATGAGAAATGAGGTGCAATTCTTTTATAGTGGGGGCGCAGGTTCCCCTTTTGAAGTGAAAGGGGGGGAATGGTTTCCCAGCCACAATTAAATGTTGGGTTGGATCCCGAACCTCCTGATGTTTCAGTTGAAACGAGCAAATATATATTCCTACCTGTGTGCAAATGGAAAACCAAACTTCTGAATACAAAGCACCTTTAAACAAGTTTATCATTACCATTGTAATATGTATAACATAGTAGGAAATAGGGGCGAGACCCTACGGAGGGAATAAAAGCGCTTACAAAGAACTTTTTTAAAAAAAGGTCAATAATGTGTTAAAATATGGTTGCTAAGGGATACAGCAGATACAGAGTAACTGGGAATTAGGAAAAATAATTGTTAAAGCTATTACAGGAAAATAATGGTAAAGAGGAAATAGAGCAGAAAGGATGGTCACAGTGACCTGAAATTAAATGGGAAGAAGTATAAGGTTTTATTTTAAATGAATGCTAGGCCTGCTTTAAGATAAAGGTTATTCAGTGGCATTAGGATATGATAATTTCTCATTTGTCAGTAGAAGTTACGCTGAAAATAGCTTTAATATTGTTTTGGTGCAAAGTAGTTGCTCTTTGCTTTGAACTCAGGTGTCTATCCATACATGCCTCTAAAGAAAAATTATTGAGCCAACAAAGAGCACTTGCAAATCATGAGACTTTCTCCCTGCTCCCCCCCTTCTCTGCTGACTTTCTGCCCCTTGTAGAGTTTGTTTCTGTGACATTTTGAAAATGAAACACATCTACTTCTTAAGCTCTGTTCATCGGAAGCAATGAAGCAGCTTAGCAGAATTATGGGATATGTAAAACTCGTCGGAGTAACTTAGAAAGAAGCAGCATAACCACATGGCAGCCAGAGATCAGGGCCACAAAAGGGGCAAAAACCAAATCTCAATACATTTTGAGCTCTTATTCAGAGTATAAGAAATTCAGAAAAACAATGATTGCCAAAATAATAATAATAATAATAATAATAATAATAATAATAATAATAATAATAATAAATCACATTCTCTCTAATCACTATAGCACTGGTCCCATAAACATGCAATAGACCCAAGAGTCCACATATTGGTGGAACAGTTATATTTAATCAGATGTAACATGTAACATGTGCAGATCTGTAAATCAAGATGACATTAATAAGTAAGGTCAGGTGAGTTTCTTAATAATATATAGGTGAGAGCACTTCCTTTATCCTTCCCTGGGCATGTCAGCCACTGGTTTCCTAGCCAATGATTCTGTCTATTTCTTCCCCACCTTGTAGGGTTGCCATAAGTCAGGGATTTCTGGATGTATGGCAGCCCATGTCGCCAGTGCCATTTTTGCCATTTCTCCATATATATTTCTGCTGATTTTCCATAAAAATGGATTTTCAATGTTTGAAATATGGTAACCCCACCACCTCACTCGGTTAGCCTTGGGGAATGAGGTGAGGGCCAAACATGTACACTGTGGCCCCACAGTGTATATGATACACACACAACTTTCTTTTTCCCCCAGCCAGAACTTGCTGGCACCTCTCAGGCGGGCACCATTGCCATGATAAGAGAACAAGGGAGATGTTCATGGTGAATTCTGACACCTCTTTTTCTAGAAAAATAGCACTGTATATATACCAGGAAAGACTTTTGATGAAATGCAGAAGAAGAGCTAAGAACAGACAGGGGATTTACACAAAGAATAGATCACGTGGTTACACTGTTTGCAGATTGCAGTGGTGGTGGTGGGAAGCTAGGGAGAATCAGGTGATTAATTTAGGTACAATGAAACAAAAAGAAATGCTAGTCAAAATCTAGGTGATAAGAGAAAAAGGTCCCTCTATTAAACTAGATCTCTCCCTGACATGATGGCTTTGAACATACAGTGGAACCTCAGTTTTCGAACGTAATCCGCTCCGGAAACCGTTTGACCGTTTCCAAAAACAGAAGACTGAAAGCGGAAACCTCAATTCAAAATGGAAGCCACGTCGGACATTCGGGTTCTGGAAAACGTTCAAAAACTGGAGCAATTACTTCCAGGTTTTTGGCATTTGGGAGCCAAAACGTTTAAAAATGAAGTTGTTTGAGAACCGAGGTTTGACTATATAGCAAACCTGTAATACAAGAGGAAAACCCTAGAGCTCCCACCACTACCCCACATGGTGACCAATGGGGAGGGAGCTGTGCAGAGCCCTATTATGCAAAGAAGCATGTTCTAGGGGCTGGTAGGAATGCAGGTGTAACGGCGCTTCCACAGTTGCCGAATCTTCCACTCTGCAGCTCTGGTATACCTTTGCCATCTAAAAGTAACTCCTGCCATGGTTTCATATTGTAAGCACAGAAGGGGGGCAAATCTCTTGAAATTTTACTTCGTATTCTGCAGAGGCAGCAGCAGGGTGAGTTATATTCATTCAAAGAGCCCATGCCATTTTCTGAAGATGGCTGTCAACTACATGTGTTTTATGGTCCACTTTATTATCTATGACTGGAACTATTACCATATATGAATTCTGGATGCATAGCATAACCCTACTCCCTTGCAATATATTTTTTTAACTTCAAAGATGTGCAGATGAGTGTGAAACCTAAATATTCAGCCTGACAAGCATCCAAAAGAAGAAGAAAGTGGAGGGAGACTTGAGTAAATTGCACTCTTAAGCTATTTCTTAAACTTTGGTGACATTTTAGTCTGAAACTTTATGAAATATTGTATCCATTTTTAAAACATTTGTGTGGGGGGGGGGGCTTAACCCAGCTATGACCCTTCGGTACAAACCACATACATGTGTCATATGTGATTTTTGCAGCTTGGAGCCATTCACAGAAGTTCCTGAATATCTATGACTTCCATTATGTGGAATAGACCACATAAATTGATAGCTCACATTTTCCCTCCCTATGATTCTCCAAGTAGAAAATCACAGCAAGTCTCTCGAGTCTGCTGCTCCCAAATGAGGCTGTGAAATTTGGATGCCATCTCAGGTTCAATAAGTTTATTGTGCTAGCCAAAGCTATGACAAAACCATACAAACACATTGGTACAGTGGTACCTCGGGTTACAAATGCCTCAGGTTACAAACACTTTGGATTACAGACTCCGCTAACCCAGTAGTAGTACCTTGGGTTAATAACTTTGCCCCAGGATGAGAACAGAAATCATGTTGTGGTGGCATGGCGGTAGCAGAAGGCCCCATTAGCTAAAGTGGTACCTCCGGTTAAGAACGGACCTCTGGAACGAATTAGGTTCGTAACCAGAGGTACCACTGTACATTGGTACCTCGGTTCTCAAATGTAATCCATTCTGGAAGGGTGGTCAACTTTCAAAACATTTGCAAACCAAGGCGCAAGGGCTGTCTGCAAGTTCAATTGGAAAAATTGGAAAACATGCAGTGGAAGCCGTTCGACTTCCAAGGCGCATTCAAAAACAGAAGCAATTACTTCCAGGTTTTCGGCGTTCGAAAACTGAAGCGTTCAGCTTCTGAGACATTCGAAAACTGAGGTACCACTGTATATACAGTGTGTGTGTGTGTGTGTGTGTGATCTTACAAAACCTCTGCTTAAACCAGCAGAATCATGTATTGCAAGAAAGACAAGGAGCCTCCACAACTACTTACAACACATTTCAATTTAGACCTCCTAATCTCCCTTACAATTTACTGCTATTGGACTGCTATTTTGTCCAATTCCTTCCTCCTAATCTTTCTCGCCGCCAGCACAAAAAGGGCCAATTTATGAATCACTCCAGGGTCAGAGTGGCTAAATAGCCTCAGAACCCTCTCCGCCAAGGAGATACTGCATTTTTGAACAAACTAGGGATTTAGAAAGTGTCTCCTAGGTTCTGTGGATAACAGGAAATGTAACAAAAAAAGGAACAATCTCTTCTACTTGCAGTTGTCCACAATCTGCATATGGAATCTTATTATGATGCCCATCCCATCCCAGCTGAGGGGGATGCCATCTCAGTACAAAGCAGTAACCCTGTGATTCCAGAGAGCACACAGGGATGTGCATTCCCATCCACAAGAGAAAACAGATGAACATGTACATCCCCATCCACACTGTACATTTGCAGATAAGATTGGCGTCCCTGGTATGACGTTTGCAGTCTGTGTCCATGAGGAGGTCCAGGGATCAGCAGCAGAGTACAGCCATACCTTGGTTTAAGTACGCTTCGGTTTGAGTACTTTCAGTTTAAGTACTCCGCAGACCCGTCTGGAACATATTAATCCATTACTTTCAATGGGAAAGTTCGCTTCAGGTTAAGTACGCTTCAGGTTAAGTACAGACCTCCGGAACCAATTGTGTACTTAAACTGAGGTACCACTGTATATGTTTTACATGTACTGAGTACAAGTTCAATCTCTCCATCTCAGGTTAAAGGAAGCCATGTTACAGTGTTCAGAAATACCACACCCAGAGGTCTTAGAGAAGGAGTGTCTCCACCCCCATCATTCTACCCGGACACTGAGGTCAAGCTTTGAGGGCCTTCTGGCAGTTCCCTCACTGCAAGATGTGAGGTTACAGGGAAACAGGCAGAGGGCTTTCTTGGTGGTGGTGCCTGGCCTGTGGAACACCCTCCCATCAGACGTCAAGGAAATAAACAACTACCTGACTTTTAGAAAACATCCGAAGGCAGCCCTGTTTAGAGAAGTTTTTAATGTTTGATGTTTTATTCTGATTTTAATCTGTTGGGAGCTGCCCAGAGTGGCTGGGGAAACCCAGTCGGATGGGTGGGGTATATTATTATTATTATTATTATTATTATTATTATTATTATTATTAAGAACGACAACTATCCCCATTTTAGTACACCCTTTTTGGTTGACAACTTGTGTAATGACATCCAAAGGCGTGAACGTTTCAAAGGATTGATGCACTTTAGTTCACATATTGTTTCACCAAATTTCTTCCATATCCTTGTTTAAATAATAGTACGTGGCTATCTTTTGTGGTAGTGGTAGGTTTGGGATTCGATGAAATATTTCAGAGAATGCTCTTTAGCATTAGTATTATTTATTTATTAAATTTATATCCTACCCTTCCTCCCAAAGGAGTCCAGGGTGGCACCAAAAGTATTTTCAATGGTTTATTTTCATAAACTGAATGTCCCTATTCAGTTTAATTTTTCAAATAAAACTGCATGCCTTCGTTTACTCTTATTTCATTGTTAAATACACAATGTTTCAACTACGCTTACCTAGAAGGATAATGGAGTCCAGCATGGCTTTGATTTCAAAACATTTGTTATGCATTTGGAGTGCTACAATTTTTCAAGAGCATACAATATCTTTTGCACATGAATGATAAAATCATAATTACTAAAATAACATTCACCTGCCTGCCTCAAAGGAACTCGCTCTAACAACTGCACTCAGTTGGGTTTTTTATATATATAAAAAAAACCTTAGTGCTAATGTTAATGCAATCTGATAATGGATTCTGTCGTTGATGAAGGTAAAAGGGATCTGTGAATTGCTAGTTTGCACCTACATGACAAATGTAATATAGGAAATTGTAACTGTGTATGTGCATGTTTTATTCCACCGGGATTTATGTCTTACAAGTACAGTTTCTGCAATTTACATAAAATGTTGCCTAATAAGAAAGAGAGAGTGCTGAAGTAGGAAGGGGGAGTAGAAATAAAATGATGAATTGCAAACAGTTGATCCCAAACTCCCAAATAAAGGCATGAAGAGGTTATCTTAGCATTAGAAGTTGATGCTTTTTCATGTTCACATTGCTGTGTTGCTGGTAGTCAATCCCTGCTGCAAGCTGAGAGTTAACCGTCACTGTGTTTTAACAGCTGCTCCAGAATTAGCTTATGTGGTGTGCCTGGGTGGAGATGTAGCATAGATATCTTCCCCAGGACTTTTTTTTCTGCCTCTGCTATCAGAAGTCAACAAAATAGGGGTGTAACTACAGAGAGGAGGATGGGGAAAGCAGGATAAATCTCACCCCTGCATTCCCACAGCCCTCCTATAAACAGCCTCAAAGGGAAGATAGAGCAGGAGGGAGGAGGGTTGATGGCTGTGTAAAAAGGAAGACCGTCAGCAGGTTGTACAATCTCCAAGGTTTAGGAAGCAAAGCTGTGTTGGGGATTCCATGTGTCTGCAAAGGGTGGTGGGGAGCTGAGAGGGTTACTCACCTTTCTCCCTCATGATGGGTAGGGCTTCTTGTATCTGAGGCAAGATGAAGCAGGAATTCCAGGCGTCATCTGAAGAAAGAAGGAAATGCGATGCACTTCTGACGGCCGAAGTAAAAACAAAAAAGTCCAGTGATGCCGTGATTTAACCACTCATTCATTTCATCTGCAGCAGTTGATGGTCCCCAGGCATAGCTAGCTTCGTATATACAGGTCATGATGGAGTCCTCTTTCTTTTCCTGGCGAAGCACCAGGTGTTTTGAGACATACACCATCATTATCCATTGGCTCTATTCCAAAACTGATGTGGTACTTAGTTTAACATGTGTGAACTGCAAAAGCTCCACCGTTTTCCTGGAATGGCATCCCAGGAGCGATCAAGAGGGTTAATGAGCAGTCAAGAAGGAGCTATGTGGCACACTCAGACAGCAGGATGGCCAAAATAACCTCCATCAAGAGGGTTATTGTAAAATGCCTGAAAGTACCAAAGAGTAAAATAGCAGCTTAATGTGGCCACAGCTGGGCCCAAGTGACCCTTTCTCCTTCTTTGTCTTGGAGAGGTTTCTCAGCAGCTGTTTCAAGTGGCAGCATTTCCCCCCTGTTGTGAACCTTTTCAGGTATCTTCCTGCCTGCTGGGCTTGACAGTTTTTGGCTGGCTGAGGAAGACAGTGATGTGGTTATGACAGTGCTCTGAGAGATCTCTTTGAGAAACCAGCCTCGAAACCAAGGGCATTTGCACAGCTGAGTAATTTCCCTTGGGAGCAGTCACTTCACTTCATATGAAATATGTTCAGCGGCCTAACAAAACCCAGTGGGGCCAATTTTTTTCTCTATGAAAAGACAGTGCTTAAAAAGGATATAAAAGTCGAGGTGTTCTTTTTAAAAAAACAAAACAAAAAACATTTGTGATGTCCTGAGAAGGTTCATGTTTCTATCCTTGTCTAAAGGGGTTCTTCATATTTCTTTTTCCCTTGGAGACCCAGAGTGCTATCACACGACAGTTTATTGTGGACTCAGCGTTGATTCTGTACCCAAGTTTTGTGCAATGTCCACATGAAGTTGTCCTCCTCAAAATGCAATCCCATAACTCCCCCTTTAATCTGGATTTACCATCCCTGCAATTTTTTAAAATGCTACTTGTCAGATTAAATGGGAAAAGAATGTGTGTTCACATTTTGATGAGGACGTGCAGGGTGAACGCAGCTCAAAACTTGTGTGTGTGTGTGAATTTGCAAGCTGAATGCCTGATCTGCGCCTTGTGCAGAGTAGAAATGAATAACCCCTCCACCACCATGAGTTCCAAAAAGTGTTACAAGTGCAAGCTGTCTTAAACTAGTCACAAAATAAATGTTGCAAAAACACAAAGGAACACATTGTTCTTAAACAAACCAGGAAAGCAGCCCAATCTTATTTAAGTCCTTAACATACTGTAGTCCAAAAACTTTCCCCTCTCTGGTCCCAGAGAGAGATCCTATGCAAGCAATGTGCTTTCTGCTGGCTCTGCTGACTTCTGAGATGCTGAGTTCTCAGGTTTCCCAAGGACGAGTCATTACCTACCATACTGACTGAAACAGAAACTTCTACCCTCTCCTGCCACATCTGCTGGAGCTAAACCTCTTGGCCAATTCAAACCTCTCTTTGCAAACTTCAGTGCATGTAAATATTGCCTTTTATCCACATTAAACATATATCTTTAACGTAACACTGAGTCCACAATGAGCTGCCACATGGAAGTGATCTTGGAACCACATGAAGACAGAACAAGGGCACTCTAATGGGAAGGGGATCAATGGGTCATGTTGTCCTGCCTGGACACAATTTTTTAATGGGAATTGGGGGATTGTTATTCCCAGTTTCTTGAGAGTTATGGGGCAGGGGCAGGGCACAGCAATTCGGGCTACAACCAGGAGGACAGGCAGAGATGGATGCCCCTTGTATACCATACATTTAAAGCACTCTTATACCACTTAAACTGTCAAAGAATCCTTGGAAATATACATTGTTAAGGGTGCTGAGGGTTATTAGGAGATCCCCATTCCCCTCACAGAGCTATAATTCCCAGACATCTCTCTGGGAAGAGGGAGTTATTATTAAACCACTCTGAGAATGGGGGATATTTCCCAGAATTCCACAACCCACAATTCTCTGCAGCAGCCTTACTAAACTACAGTTCTCAAGATTCCCAGGATTCTTTGGTGGAAGCCATGACCGTTAAAGTGGTATAAGTGTGCTCTAAATACATGACATGGATGTAGCTTGGGTGATTCACATGAGATAGTAGACTCAAGCTCTGGGGTCAAGCGGGGGACAGGTGGGTTGCTGCCCCTTTTGCTCGTAGGGGATGAAGGTCAACAACAGAGCTCATCTCCTGTGCTTTCAAGGCCCTACAGTCCTGCTCCACATCCATTACTCTAATATTCTACATTGATTATCGCCACAGAAAGCAGTGTTCACCATTCAAGCAGACATGCACACTTGTTAAGTGTATGAACCTCTCAGCATTTCCCCACTGTAATGACATTTTAGTTATGACATTACGGTCTTCACTTTTAATACGCAGAACTGTAATTAATTTAAAATTGTGCTTACTGCAGTAACCATAATTAATTCCGATAAGTAGAAGCTGTATTTACTGTCTGGATTACTTAGTGTTACCCTTATTAGCCACAGAACTCTCTACAGTGTATGGGAAGCGACAGTGTGCGGTTAGTTTACGCGATGGAGGGGATGCCGCTTTGGAATAGAATTGTATTATGAAGCAAACTTGCCATCTACTGGGAGGACAGCTGCTTATCAGGCTTCTGAATCGGAGACAAGGCCCCTTTCTTTCATGGGCAGGATGAATTATAGGTGGCAATGCTGAAAAAGTCGTGTCAGCTTCCCAGGGCAGCTGTAAATCTCAAGCCTAGCTGGCACTGGGTCAAGAGCAGCAGTGAAATCTTTGAAAAACGGAAGCTGGTATAAATTACAGTAAGTGGCCACATGTTAAAATAATCACCTAATCAATATTAAGTCCTTTGGTATCTTTTAAGTGGCATTAATCACCGTGAACTCTTTAGGTAGTAATATAGACACCACAATAGTCTCCCTCCCGTAATTCAGAATTAATTGTTTCATCTTCTAGACCACTGTGCTAAAGTCTCGCATGTGGTTCACACAGGCAATAAAACACTAAAGTTAAGGGAAGCAATGGATAGAATGGATTCAGTTTACATTTAAAGGTAACTTGCACTTTCTGAAACAAGATGCCAACTGTAAAAAAAAAAAACATTTTGCAAAATTTGTGCTTTTCTCTGTATTTCGCAATGCAGTTCTCTAGCCGAGTCATATGTACAAAAACGCATATGCTGGTATAAAATGCACATAAAGATGTATGTATTCATGAAAAGACAATATGCATTCATGCAATTGCATTGCAGTAGTGGAAATTGCTTAGGAAAAATGTTGATATTAGTCAAAACTGCATCAAAAATGTTTATATTAGGATAAATTTGCACCAAAATGCTGGTGAATTTTCATGAGGATTATTTTAACTAAAGTGTGTATGTCACGGGATTGTTGTGGCTACTCTAGAGTAATGACGCTCCACATTCTTGTCTTTTAGCAGTTTTATTTTAGTGCAGCCTATTTACAGTGAGCTGGGTATGTGCAACATGTCTGCTCAGTCCGACGCAGAATATGGCACTGGATCTCCTCTGGAACGCCTCCAGCATAGGAGTCTTGGGACGGCAAATCTCTTTCCCCTCCTTCTCTTGCGTAATTCCGGAACCGGAGGAAAAGGCCTTCGCTCCATGTTTTCCTTCTCCCCCCCTTCCCCCCTCTCTTTCTTCCTCCCTCCTGTGTCGCAGGGGCTCTCCCGTGTTGGGAGAGCCCCGGCTCCCTCTCTCCACTTCCTGACTAGACTCCTGAGCGTCCTCGCTGTTCTTGCTGCTTGGGGAGGGGCTGCTTCTGATGAGGGGAAGCGGATCCCTATATTCTCTTCCCCTTACAGTGTAGAACAATAAAAATACTGAGGTGTGACCAGCACTGAATTTTGGAATCAAGTGTTAAATACAAAGATTTTTTTTTTAATGAGACATTTACTCCCTCTCCTTAACCATTGTAAAATAAGTGAAAATTCAGTGACTCCAACATGCCAAGTAAAGATTTAGTCTTTAAACTCCTCCCCCAAAAAATCTGTTCTACACATTTCTTTTCTTTTTAAGATTGGAAAAATAGGAAACAGAGAGCTGAAACTGGCAGATTTGTCCCTCTCTACTCTTAGGTAGGTGCCATTGAAATCATCATCATCTGAGCTTATGGACAAAAACATCTCCCCTAGGATCCCTTTAATGGGATATCCCAATTTCCTGGAAGGTTAAGACAAAGCTATACAACCGCCCTTTCCGAATAATTACTGTGGATCCTACCCAATGCCTTAACCATCAAAGTTGTGACAGTTGCTATGAGGGAGGCAAAAACTTCCAGACCAGCCAACTTGCCTGGAGATAAAAATCTTGGCTCTGGTCTCCCACTGCTGCCTCCTAGAATTGTTAGGTCAATATCACAGGTGGGTAAATTTGAATTCCCAAGGCTGGAGGGAGAGGAGAACATCTCCCAGCCAACCGTTGGGAAAGCCCAAACAGGCCTGGCACTGGCAGCAAGCCACATGTCACCGCAATGGCTGCCCACCAACCAGGTGAGTGGAATTTCTTAACAGTCTTCATTCCGAAATTCCATCCAGGGTTCAGATGGGCCTGCACAAACTCAGGCTATGTCAGTTGGCTCCTTCTTTCAACCTCTCCAAAAACGCTTTATTTTTCAAAGTTTGCTGTATTTTCCATGTGACCTAGAAAGTTTGGACCTATCTTTTCACATATGTACAAACACGTCCACTTATTCTCTTATAATCCACCTTTCTCATCATTTGCAATCAGATACCAGCAAAGTACTGTACAGCTGGATTTGGTGTTATCATTACACTTTTTCAAATGTATTTTTCCAGCATACACAGAATAAAACAGATTAACACACATGCGCTAGGATCTCACAACTGACCTCTTTAGGTAGGTTGGACTTTTTGCACAGAATCCATACACACTATTTTGACATGCCTTCGCTAAAACAGCAGGAACTCTCCTTTCTGGGATGGACTATGTTGTCCACTCCACAAAGGGAAGAGTAAAGTGGCAGGATGCTTCATCAACATTTTTTGGTCATGGTTTCACTAGTAATCACAACCATTCCCCTTTGTGTCTTCTTAGCATAGCTACTATATTTTATTTGTGAATCTGCCCACAGCAGTTTTCCCCTACAGTACTTAATTGAGAGTCTAGTCTGGTCTACAATATATTATGCTTCCCTTTAAATCTCTCCATTGGTGATTCTTAAAACACTGTATTGATTTAAAGATCTTTTTACTTACAGGAATAACTTCTGATTTTTTCCTGACCTCTTCACACCCCTTGGTAGTGACCTGAGTTAATTGCACCGTTATCAGTAGATAATGCAGCAGCATTAAAATGAATTAGCATGTAATTACTAGTATTCCCAAGGGATATACAGTACTTATAATGGAGCAGAGCATTCTATTTCGTGAAAACTATGAAGCAGTATGTTTACAAATGTATATTCAGATCACCAGCTGCTGCTGCGTATCACATGACTAGAGAACTATCATCTCCTCTACAGGAGGTTTGGAACTGCTAAATCAACATCTGGTTTTAAGTGTAAGAGGATTAAAAAAGTTAAATTTATTTTTAATTATCTTTACTTTTGGCAAAGCTTTCTTGATAATTCTGAGTGGATAGAGCAGAAAGTTTTTTCATAAATATTTTTACAAATGGCTTCATGAATTACAGCCCAATCCATCACCTGCTAAACATGACATACTTGAATCAAGGCTGATTTAGCATTATTGCCTTCTGTGCAAATTATGATGGCCATGGTTTCATTTAGCTAAGGAGGACTGCAATTCAGACCAGATTCTCTGCATCCTGAAGGTTCCTGGCTCAAACCCTGGCATCTAATGTCGGCAAAGGCTCCATACCTATGTAAATACGTGAAGAGTCACTGCCAATCAGCATTGACCCACATCATGGGTTTGAGCTTTGTGGTTTGGTTGACCACAAACTTGACATGAGTCAGCAGTGTGATGCAGCAGCTAAAAAAGCCAATGCAATTCTGGGCTGCATCAATAGGAGTATAGCATCTAGATCAAGGGAAGTAATAGTACCACTGTATTCTGCTCTGGTCAGACCTCACCTGGAGTATTGTGTCCAGTTCTGGGCACCACAGTTCAAGAAGGATACTGATAAGCTGGAACGTGTCCAGAAGAGGGCAACCAAAATGGTCAAAGGCCTGGAAACGATGCCTTATGAGGAACGGCTTAGGGAGCTGGGTATGTTTAGCCTGGAGAAGAGAAGGTTAAGGGGTGATATGATAACCATGTTCAAATATATAAAAGGATGTCATATAAAGGAGGGAGAAAGGTTGTTTTCTGCTGCTCCAGAGAAGCGGACACGGAGCAACGGATTCAAACTACAAGAAAGAAAATTCCACCTAAACATTAGGAAGAACTTCCTGACAGTAAGAGCTGTTCGGCAGTGGAATTTGCTGCCAAGGAGTGTGGTGGAGTCTCCTTCTTTGGAGGTCTTTAAGCAGAGGCTTGACAGCCATCTGTCAGGAATGCTTTGATGGTGTTTCCTGCTTGGCAGGGGGTTGGACTGGATGGCCCTTGTGGTCTCTTCCAACTCTATGATTCTATGATTCTATGATTCTATGATTCCTGCATCGCAGAGGTTTGGACTAGATCAGGCATCCCCAAACTTCGGCCCTCCAGATGTTTTGGACTATAGTTCCCATCTTCCCCGACCACTGGTCCTGTTAGCTAGGGATCATGGGACTTGTAGGCAAAAACATTTGGAGGGCCGCAGTTTGGGGATGCCTGAACTAGATGATCCTTGTGGTCCTTTCCAACTCTACTATTCTAATCTAATCCACAGAGTGATGCTATTCATAGGGCCCTTATTCCATCCTTAGGCACCAACCCCCTTGAGACCATTCACTTTTACAAAATTGTAGCAGCACCATGTCAGATGAAGCTTTAGACCCCGCAACCATTAATGGAAGTACTCACATGAGGATTTAGTCTCAACTCTTCCCGTCCCATTTATTTATGTCTCTGTGGGCTAATGGTCAATGCTGGAGTATGGAATCTGTGGCCCTCCAGATGTTTTTGGACTCCAGCTTACATAATCCCTGACTATTGACCATGGCATCTGGGACTGATGGGAGCTGGACGTTCAATACCATCTGGAGGTGCCACATCCATGCCTCAAAGTTTGAATTTGACTGGCATAAGTATCAGCTGAGAGTGGACTTCCAGTATGGATACCCCCTTAGCAAAGGGTTTTAAATGGCTATGTTCAGGAACCAAGTGGCCAAGGGAAAATGGCCAGGTTTTGTCCCTCAATACTTGTAGAAATGTACACAAATGCTTCCTTAATTATAGCATCTTGTACAAGGGATGTGAGGCTGGAAAGAGACAAATGGTCCATGTGGTCTGGGAAACGAAACATTTACGTTCCCTGTGATGGGGTGAGCTCCCGTTGCTTGGTCCCAGCTCCTGCCAACCTAGCAGTTCGAAAGCACATCAAAATGCAAGTAGATAAATAGGAACCACTATAGCGGGAAGGTAAACGGTGTTTCCATGTGCTGCTCTGGTTTGCCAGAAACGGCTTTGTCATGCTGCCCACATGACCTGGAAGCTATACGCCGGCTCCCTCGGCCAATAATGCGAGATGAGCGCGCAACCCCAGAGTCGGTCACGATTGGACCTGATGGTCAGGGGTCCCTTTACCTTTTAGACAGATAACCAAGGGAAGCCAAGATAAAAAGATTTTGGTTTTCTTAAGCACTGGGCAGCAGAAGATGAAGCTTTAGCTCACAGTTAATTGGCAAGTGTAACACGAACACTCTTGGTTGGTTTTTTTGTTTTTGCTAACATACATTCCCTGTGCACATGACTTGCTAACATATTTTCCTTGATAACATGATCTTGCTTAGCCTACTGAAGGGCTCAGAGGAAAGATGCTGATTGCCCTGAAATCCAGAGGAAATCCTGGGAACTTAGTACTTTACAAGATCGAAATGTTTTAGCATCTAAAAGTATAATGAGCTTAGCTTTGTGCCAAGTACTTCATGCATATGTTTCCTACAAAAACAGAATCACTGGAGATAAATTATAAACATATAGTAGTGTGTTCTATTATCCGCAATGTAAACAAAATGCAGGATGTTAAAACTGTAAGTGATAATGCACCCATTTTCAATTTGATTTTGTTCTTTGTCAGTTACAGTGTATGCTACATGCACACACACACACACACACACACACACACACACACACACACACACACACACGTATGTATTTTTGTGATGTCAAAGCATTTTTAGATATCTGTGCTAGAATGCCCAAATGGAAGTCTTTATTTCTCCAGTGTATATCCTTATACCAACATGGCCAAGGAACGAGAATAACAAAAATAGCAGAAAGCATTCAACCATTTCATGAAACAAAATCTGCAGGAAATGCTTACATGGTTGAAAGAGAAACTAAACTTAATCAGAGTTTCATTTCTGACAAGGGAAAACCAGATTTTTGTTTACAAGAAAAAGAGCTGAAACAACAATTGCCTTTGTCCGCTACAACCATGCCGCTTATTTTACATAAGTGATGAGAGAACTGGCCTATACCCTCATCTGCTGAAACTTTTCTGTAATTATTCTTTTGCACCAGCAAGAGATGTGACCCCATTGTTTTCTATTTCAGATGCTTTCATCACCATTTTAAATGCTTTTGGGGTTGTTGTTGTTGTTTTTTAAAAAAGGAGGGGGGTGTATTTCCTAGCTTTCTAATCTTACCGTTGATTTTGTTTCTACTGGCATGGATTAAGAAAAAAGAGAATGGGCTGAAATTTAACAATCCTCTCGTGGCACTCAACAAATACGTATTATGAACACCAGATTCTCCTTGGCAACAAAGCCCAAATATAGGCAGCAATTGAGAAAGCCTCATATGTATGTGTCTTTAAAATGTGTTATTTGTGACTTGGAGGTGTTTTTCCCAATAGCCTGTTTTAGACAGGAAAGGCCCCATTACATACTGAGACAATTGCCTCAGGTGGCAGATGGTGGGGGTGAGTAGCAGTGGCAGCACCCTCAGCCATACCTTCTGAGTCCTGCCCCAACTTTCCCCACTCCTCAAGACCACAGGCCTGTCATATTCCCCCTCAACCAGCCTGCTTCCGTCAGGTACTATGGATAAAGTTATCCCATTTCCAGTGCTGAAATAAGATTTGAACTGTCAGTCAGCTTCCATATGAGACATGGGAGGGAGCACCCTTATGTCATTTGCCTCAAGCAGCAAATTATTTTGGGCCATCCCCGCTTTTAAAGTATTCTAGTCAAATCATACTTATGGGAACTTTTTTATTTTATTAGTAGAGCAGAACAGAAATTTCAGATCAAATGCTTGAAATAGCCCAAGTCATCTAGGAAGCTTTCCCTGAAGATCTAGTAAATATTTTTATGGTGTAACCTAAGGCCGAAAAGAAAAGTGTTTTGAACTCTTAATCTGTTTTCATATGTTCATTGGTACATGATATCACAACCAGATTAAGCCAGATGTAAAAACCAACCAAGACAGAATTCATAGCTCAGATTTGAACCCAAAGACTTGTCAATGGCTTGGAAAAGGTATGATACTATAACTAAATAAATAATATAGATGAAAAGGGCAAGTTAAGGGTTTTAGCTGGGGGCTTTTGAAGTTGAAGTTCAAAAGCTGCCCATTAACAGTGAAATTCTGTACATGGTTCTTTGGAATGAAGCTCCACTATGTTCAATGGGGCATACTCCTTTGTATAGGGTTTCTCAACCTTTTTTAAAAAAAACAAAAGCCTGTGGGTATATTTCCAATTTTTAAAAATGGCTCCCACAAAATGGCTGCTGTGGGAGGGGGCTGGTCATTCACAAAATGGCTGCCTCACTCTTTGTCATTCTCTCTCTCTCTCTCTCTCTCTTTCTCTTTCTCTCTCCTTAAGAATTACTATGAAGGAAGGTACAAACTCTTGCAAATGCTAGCCTTGTTTGCCAGCTAATTTAATAGACCTGAAAACAGAACCTCCCAACACCTCTAATTATGTGGGTTAGGAAAATAAAATACCAAACACTAACAAACTGATGAATTGGATTGGCCTGAACTGCTGTTTGGAAATAGTGACTTGCTCTCCCCTCCTTCTTTCTGGAGCCTTTTATGTCACCTGCATTCAATCTCTTTATTACAGTCAATGACCAGTATTTATGTCATCTATAATATTCACAAGTTTGGCTGCCACAGTTTTGCACCAGACTCCCCAGCTAGAAAGAACTGTGATTCCTCCCCTACCACAGCCCAAGTGGCACAGTGCCCAGCTGGCTATTGCATGTCACAGCTGTGCCACGTGTGAATGGAAACAGAGTTGGGAGGGTGTCGGGAGCTGCAAAATTCAGTGCAATAACCCTGGAGGTTGTAAAGGGCCTTTAATTCAGAACAGATGCCGTAACTCATAACTTGCCGTAGTATACATAAAATAATGGATGGCAGTAAAGCCATAATCTGTTTGGAATGAAGGAGCAAGGAGACCTGCTAGCGCTCAAAGAGAATGCGTTTGAAACTATTAAATAGACTACATCTATTTAAAAACATACGTTTAATAACACTGTGGTGCAATATTTATATGAAGCATGGAAATATTCAAATTCTCATGCCTTAGGCCATAAGGCAATATTAACTTTAGGCACTGGGAGCAATCATCCCCTTTAGACAGGTTATTGTACAGTTGTACATTAAGTAGGTCTAACTACTTTCCTCCGATGTGTCTGCCAGTGGAAACAGTTCAAAACAGCAATGACTACGGTCCATTGATTTCATACATTTTGCATTTGCATCGAGCTTTTGCTGTGCATTTCATGCTCAATCTTCCATGGAAAGTGCCCCAGCCACAGTAGAGTTTGCATATCTCTTGAGAGAGAGAGAGAGAGAGCTCTCTTCTTTATCTTCCCTCCCTTTTAAAAAAATGTATTTTTAAATGCGGGAAGATCCCATTCTACCTTGGAATTCCCCAAATTTAGGAAGCTAAAGGTGGGGTTAAACCATTCTTAGGCAAAATTGGGGTATTTCATGCCAAAAGTAGTAGATTAGCAGTGTTGTTAAAGGTAAAGGTAAAGGGACCCCTGACCATTAGGTCCAGTCGTGACCGACTGGGGTTGCGCGCTCATCTCGCATTATTGGCCGAGGGAGCCGGCGTATAGCTTCCAGGTCATGTGGCCAGCATGACAAAGCCGCTTCTGGCAAACCAGAGCAGCACATGGAAACACCGTTTACCTTCCCGCTGTAGCGGTTCCTATTTATCTACTTGCATTTTGACGTGCTTTCGAACTGCTAGGTTGGCAGGAGCTGGGACCAAGCAACGGGAGCTCACTTCGTCACAGGGATTCGAACCGCCAACCTTCTGATCAGCAAGCCCTAGGCTCAGTGGTTTAACCACAGCGCCACCTGGGTCCCTTAGCGCCACCTAGCAGTGTTGTTACAGGGGTGTAAATAGAGCACTTCCTCTCCCTGTGGGAGCAGCACAAGCCCCAGATGGAAGCCTGGGGATGATGCTTGGATATCCAGTCACTATCTTTGAAATACTGAAAGGAAATGGAGTAACATGGTAACAGATTGGATAATAAGCCACCCATGTGAGAAAGTAAGGAAAATCAAGATGCCTCCTGTCCTGGTCACATACCAAAACTAAAACCATCCCATGCTTGGGTCTGGAGGCCTCTGAGAAACCTCAGTATGGTCCATCTCTCGCTTGGACTACTGCAATGGGTTCTACGTGGGGCTACCTTTGAAGGCGACCCGGAAACTGCAATTAATCCAGAATGCGGCGGCTAGACTGGTGACTGGGAGCGGCCGCCGAGACCACGTAACACCGGTCTTGAAAGACCTACATTGGCTCCCAGTATGTTTCCCTAAACGGCCTCAGCCCCGTATACCTGAAGGAGCGTCTCCACCCCCATCGTTCTGCCCAGACACTGAGGTCCATTGCCGAGGGCCTTCTGGCGATTCCCTCGCTATGAGAAGCCAAGCTACATGGAACCAGGCAGAGGGCCTTCTTGGTAGTGGCACCCACCCTGTGGAACGCCCTCCCACCAGATGTCAAAGAGATAAACAAGTACCAGACTTTTAGGAGACATCTGAAGGCAGCCCTGTTTAGGGAAGCTTTAAATATTTAATAAATTATTGTATTTTAATGTCTGTTGGAAGCCGCCCAGAGTGGCTGGGGAAACCCAGTCAGATGGGTGTGGTATAAATAAAATATTATTATTATTATTATTATTATTATTATTATTATTATTATTATTATTATAGCATGGGATATTCCCTCAAGAAAACAACCCACCAGAAAACATCACTAGCTTCTTGACTCCCAGCCCTTAAAGGCAGCCCTACTAGGCCCAAACTAGGAATGCTGGTCAGCCATCATAACATCAGATGGAGTTGGAAGCTTCTACAGTTCAAATGCCATGTGTGTGTGTTTTATGTCCAGGGGGACCTTATGGGAAGGACCTCTTTGTCAAGGCTGTGCTTAGGGACTTGGATTGACCGAGTGCTGCAGAGACCTGATTGGCCAGAGCAAAGTTTAATTGGCATAAATGTTTGCAGAGCTTATCAGAGTTCAAACAGGAGGGTAAAATAAGTGTGGCACAGAAACAGTGTGTGGCTTCCGATTTTGGGGGGAATTGCTTACCATTCACCTTGAGAGGGCTATGCCAATGTAGCTATAGTGGACCAACTTCCATTGCCTAAGGGTGTGTGTGTGTGTGTGTGTGTGTGTGTGTGAGAGAGAGAGAGAGAGAGAGAGAGAGAGAGAGAATTTTTGCCCTCTGTAATAGTACATTGGAGGTTAGTCATGAAGCTTATTGTGAAATCAAGACACTTTCCTTTATTAAGTCCCCCAGGCCACCTTTCTTCCTCCCGTGCAAAGAATTCCCATTTACTATTCTTGAACTTCCTCCTATGTACATGTATCATATTTCTGAGCACATTTGACTTCCCCCCTTGAACTAACATGGCATTGAACTCCCTAGTTCACCTCTCAAAGTATATATAGAAAGAAAACATTGTGTGCTGAGTCCTGGGTATTGCAGGCAATAGCATTTGCAGGGTGACCTAGATTTGCTTGAACCAGAAAGAAAATCAAGTGCGCACACACAACACAGTCAGCAAAAATATGGAGCACTGGGCTATTTTAAAGTCCAAGTTCACCATTTTGCCACGATACCTGTTTATTTCCTCAAAATATAAGTCATTAGAGAAACCATGAACCTGCTGCAACCCTCTGCTAAGGATACATTTTTAAAATAGGAAAAAGTCCCCCCCCCAAAAAAAAAATATTGTGTGTGTGTATGTGTGTTGATGACAGCGTGGCACTGAGCTGGGGAGTTGGGGGAACCAAGCTAGTAGTTACTAAACAAATTCACGCTTCATATACCTGGGACAACTATAAAACTCAAAAGAGCTTGTATGTAAAAATATTTGTATTCAAAAAAATACAATAGAAAAGTCCTGTCTGATGTGCAGCAGGAGTTAAAAAAGATTAAATGCTGCCACACTACAGGCCCAATTCCACCATTGTGTGGAACAAACTTCCTGAGAAAATGGCAACTGCAGGATGCAATGGAGGCTCCAATTTGGATTTGGGCCCCTTCAGAGGATCCACGGGGCTTAGGATCCAGTGGATCCCCAAACCTCTGACATCCTGACCACAAATGGCCCATTAAAAAACCTTTCCATGGCCTACTGCCTATATGGGCAGAGGTAGTGTCTCTTCCTCAAAGGAGACCCAGCCGCTTCTCTCCACCAGTAGTATTTAGCAGCTAAGGCAGTGCATAATATCTAACCTCCCCTCTTCCCCAAGATGTCAACAGTCTTAGAAATGAAAGCTTAATGAGGTAACTGCAACTCCCTTCTTCCACCCCATAAATTTACTTGAAGTTGTTGCTTTTTAATTTGCCTCCCCTTTTTGGATTGCCAAATTGGGTCCTCTCTTAAAGAGGGAGGTCTCATGTGTTGCAGTGAGAATTAGCAACCAAACCCTGTGTTGTGGGTGGGTAAGATTGGATAGGCACAACATCCAACTGGTATGTCCCTTGATGCAGGGTTTAATTGGGCCAATGGGACACAGGCTAAACGTATCAAGGGACCCATACACGTGACCCAGAGCTTCCTCTTTTGGTGCGTGCATCGGAACACCTGCCCACCTCTCCCTATTTTTAGGGCTTGTGCGCTTGACCTTGCTATGCTGTCGTGTGTCGTCTGTCGTTGGGACGGGCATGGCAGGAATTTTCCCTACTTGGCTGATTGGCTGGTGCCATTTGGGTGTCGCCTGCTGCGTAGCAAATCGTCACAACTTGTAAGTTGCATATAGGCTCTGGTTCAGGTGATAGGGATGGGGGAATGCTCTTGCCATCCCTATGTGAAGGGTATTCCGTTAAAGGAATCCAGGGACTCAATGGTTTGGTGAACCCTGTGAAGGGGTTGTGCCCGTGCCTGAGTCCAGGGGGACATCTGGGTGGTAGACATAGCCTGTTCCCAGCTTTCTGCCTATCCGGGTGTTCACCCTAGGCTGACCTATGCTGGAACCCTGAGTCAGCGCTACCTGCAACGGTGCAGGGAGCTAGTTGAACCAGAGCCTATGCAACCACTCACTTTCTGTCATCAATAAAGTTGTGGCCTAAATTCTGCCAAAAACCAAACCAAAATTTGAGTCTTGTATGACTTCATTTAATGGGGAGGATTAAAGGTCTCAACACGCAAAAGAAAGATCATTTCAAGGAGCAGAGGATTTTTTAAAATAAACTGGGTACTCTTTTTTTAAAAAAATAGATCAGAAACATACACAAAAATGTTTTAAATGGTATGTGTTTGCGTATCTTCCTAAAATCATAAATTTTATGACATGCTAGTTGAATTTTCAGAGGTTGTTTTTTCATTGCTTCTGATGAAGAGTTATGGTCAATCTGCATTTGGCACAAGAACAGAAAATAGAGCTGCTTTTGTAAATAAATCATACTATTTCCTTCAACATCTTGTTGCCTCTCTCCTTCTTCCAGTTTATATTGGAATAAATGCTGCCCTGTTATTTTTCCTGTTGAAAACATCCTCCTCAGAATGAAGCTGTTTTTATAGCCCCTTTGGCTACTTTTAAGAATAAAAGAAGATCTTAAAAGATCTATTGTGTGTCGAGGCTTATCAGAAATTACCTTAAATAACTCACAACTGACACCAGAATTATGGTTTGGTTTTTGGCAAATAATTTAGGGCCACAACTTTATTTAAATACACCAATTAATTCGAGTGTTGGCTTAGGCTTTTGGTTATGTACTCATCCTTCCTCAAGAAGGACTATCCCCATCTGTCCATTTAGGACAGGACTCAATCAGCTGTCCCCTTTGGACAGGACTCACCTCATCTGCCCAGTTGGGGCAGGACTCACATCAGCTGTCACCATGGGACAGGACTCACCACTGTCCGCTCGGATAGTACCTGCTCCGACTTCCTAAAGGGAAGTCAAGTAAACATACCTGGGAGAGAGGAGGTGGCTGAGCCCAGTCATTCCCTCCTCTCTTTACCCAAGAATGTTCCCCAAGGCTCTTACTCTTATAATTGGGCCCACCATCCCCGCCAATGGCAGGATGGTAAGGACAAGAGCGTAAGCCCCGAGATTCCTTTAACGGAATACTTCTATATGGAGCAAACGGAGGTGGGGGTAGGCATCTGTGTGCCACACCCCTCTACCAACCGATTAACCAACCAAAAGCCTAACCGCCAACCTAACAAGTTGTGACAATTTGCTAGCGCAGTAGGCGAAAACCAAGAGGCAAAGCCAATCAGCCAATTGGAAAAATTCCTACTGGCCCCTGAATACAGGCGGCCCCGAAGGCAATAGCAATGTCGTGCTAACCTGTAAGAAAAAAGGGCGGGTGGGAGGGGATTCAAACACCAAGGCAAAATGTGACTGTAAAATGGAGGGCAAGACTTTAAAAAGGGGCCCCCCAACCAATTAAAACCCTGGGATTTGCATACGCACACCCCCATTACTCAGCATGACCTGTGGCCTGTACACTACCCAAACCCTGAGCTAAATTTCCTAGCAGCCCTACCACAATCCGCTTTATATTGTATGATATAAAGCGCTATCACAATTTTCCTGCTTTCTGTGCTTTGGCCCTAATCCATCAGGGGATGGTCACCGATACCTAGGACAAGGGAATCACCAGCTCTCAGGTCCATGGCTTGCCTTCCACGTTGTAAGAATGGACAGGCTGCAAGTGAGTGGGGAGTGGGCTGTAGTTTGGTGTTAGAGCATCTTCTTTGCATGTAGAAGGTCCCAAATTCAATCTCCAGTTTCTCCACTGAAAGAACCTTACTTGAAATCCTGGAGAACCATAGCCACTCAGTGTGGATAATACTGAGTTAGATAGACCAATGGTCTGACTCAGGACTCATCCACACTCCACTTCTCATACTGCTTTCCCTAGGGATAACCCACTGAGTTTACCACGGAATTGGAACACGTCAATCGGTTTTTCTGTGAATCGATGTTGGCTTCAATCTTGCACTAAAGAGTGGGTTTTCCCAAAGAAACTGGTGGGACAATTAGTTGAATCAGGGATGCCACATTTGTTCTGGCAAAACAGAGGACGAGTCGGGTCGGTTGGGGGATGATATTTTTTCATCTGGTGCTGAAGTGACTTCAAAGCAATCCATTACAATCTATTGCAGCCTAACAGGATGGCCGCAACGCATGCACGCACATGCATGCACACAGATGTACATGAATTTGTGGATCTGTCTGTGCTCGGCTACCCAAAGCTTAAATACATGACCTTTCACACACCCTTTCAAACATGCATTTGGAGAGGATCCCAAACTTGGCAGGGGGGGGGATCTGAAATACAGGACAAAACTGTATCAATACAGGACATCCTGTATTACACAGGACGGGTGGCAACCCTCGTGAACCCATGCCTAGAAAAGATGGGAGAAGTGGAAAACATCTCAGACCCATGCCTAAAAGGCAAGCAAAGTGTGAGTGAGCCCTCAGTATAAGGTCATTTCTTTTGCTTCTATGAGCAGCCAAGCTTCTGGATAAAGAATCATGGATATTTAGAGGACAAGTTCCCAGCCCACTCCAGCACCTAGGGATGTATCTGCTGGAACAGGGTCAAAGTACTTAGTATCATGGCCCAGTTTACTTAATACTGCAATTTTCAAACAAGGTTCCAGATTTTTAAAAACCTACATTTCCCCATCTAGAAAATAGGCTTTTGTGTGTGGTTGTTTTTTTTAATGGAGATTATATTTTTCAACCCCACTGATATTATTCCCAAACCCAGGGAACAGGCTCCGAGATACAACCATGTGTATTTGATTTCCTAGGCTCAGCCTTGTTCTTTAGTTTTATTACTAAAGAAACTTTAGTTTGCTTGCATTATGCAGTTTCCATAATTACCAGACCTCTGCAGCTTGGAAATGCTTTAAGGCAAGTGTAAAAACACAGCTTTTCTCATAATGCTTGATACTGCTATGGTGCATGCATACATAAGTAGTGCGCCGTTTTATCCGCCAACCTTAAGGAAAACAAAGTGTGAGAGGTATTTTGAGACACATGCAGATGGGAATTAGTAAACAAGTACTTAGGGGCTATAATAACATTCTGCAGATACCAGTTCGGCTGCCTTGATTGATTCTCTTCGGTCCAATTCCATCTCCCCACAGCAAAATGATCAGAACAGTCCTGCAGTCCCTGAGATGGCTTCTCAAGTGGAAAAGAGCAGTATGGTGTGCTTAGATGTGCTGTGTATCTAGCGTTCGGATTTGTCATTAAACCCACCTGGGATGAAGCGGGTACAAAACAGTGGAAGCTTTGTTAACTACACAGAGCTCATGGTCATGCCAATACCTTAAGGAGCTTTGGTTTCAGGTATTTAAAGGCTAACTTGCTAAACTGAATCAATAGGATTGCCTCCCAAATGGGAAGCAAAAAATTCTTAGTAAACAGAATTCCTTTACTGGTGAGGAAGGGTTGAATACTTCTCACTAGTAAACTACATTAATGACTCTCCTCCATGCTGTACAGGTATATCTGGGATAAAAATGATCTGGGATAAAAATGGCATTCTAAAATTATCTAGGTTACAGGACAGATTTTTACTGTGCAAATATACAAAAGGACCAACGAAGTGTGTCACAATGGAAATTTAGGTTTGCAAAATTAAAGCGCAGTTACGCTACTTCACATGTTTCATAGTGGAGCAATTTGATGTGTGCTTGTTTTTTTTAAAGAAAGGCAGTGCTTTTTTTTCTAAAAAAATGTTTAGGGGTACTCTCATTTCCCTACTCATATTGAAATACTGCCCCACAATGAGGCCAAACTTGGATTCACAACGTGTTTAGGGGTATTCGTACCCCTGCGTCCCCCTAGGAAAAAAAAAGGACTGAAGAGAGGGATACCACCATGTCACACTAAATTTTAAATGATAGGAGAGGTATTTGCAATCAGATCTTTTCTGGGAGCAAAAAACACGGAAATGAGCCCTAAACTTCTTCTAGTTTTCCAAAGGTAGCTTTTACATCATGAGAACATACAGAAATGATCAGGTAGGGAAACGTCAGGACAACGGAATAAAGTGTTGTCTGAATGCAGTGCCCATAATTCTTTGATGCGAATAATGTGTTTTAAATATGCTTTAAAGGTATTGTGTATACACAGCCATGGAGGGCAACAGATGGGGCAGGGAGTGAGATGAAGCTTTCTTGACCAAATTTTCTCCATGATAATCCACATGGAGAAAGGAATGCCTGAAAGGGGCTTATACTTTTCTCTAATTTGCGTCAGGCAAACGTTTTACATTTTACTGCATGACATTTTTATTTAAGAGTGAACTAAATTTGCTGTTTTTCTTGGAGGGGGAGTGAGGAATGTACCAATGTGACTTATAATACAACTATACATTTTGGGAGGGCCATAACCAGTATTAGGTGAACATTTTGCATATTGTGTGTGTGTGTGTGTGTGTGTGTGTGTGTGTGTGTGTGTGTAACATATATCAGATCATGTTTTCCTTGCCAGTATCATTAAGATACAGCTACACAACTGGAAATTGGGCAAAAAAATGTTTTAGGCTCACTACAATAGGCAGTAAAGACCTAATGAAAGCAGCATAACAGTCTGTTTCATCACTTAATGAGATGTGTTTGGATTTTTAAAATGTCATAATTTCTATTTTTATATCAATTTTTAAAGAAAAAAAATCACATTGCACTGCTGTGTGCTATAAAAAGGAAGGAAAAAATGGAATATATTTTATGACAGTCTCTTCAACGTGGTAATCCAGTACTGATCAAATATATCATACTGTATTTCAAAAATCATCAATTTCCATGTGAGTAATAACAATTTCATGCAGTTCAAAAATCCAAGGTTAATAAAACTTTGGTAATAAACCGCTAAGCCTGTGATCCTATGGTCCTCGGGAGGATGTCCCATGGCCATAGGATGGTCCAAAACACCCTCTCCAAGGGAAGATAAGAAAGAGAAGGAAGGGAGAAGGAAAAATGTTAGGGGGGGTCCACCCTTTAAAACAAAAATTCAACTATATAAAACCCCTCACCCAAATGTTCCTGTTTTCTTATCATGCCCCCCAAATATGGGTAAATATACACCAGTTGTGGGGATAGCATATGTATTTTCTTTCCCACAGCAATAGGGGGAGAAATGTCACAAACAAATAAACAGCCCTGGAAGGAGGGTGGAAGAGTGGAAAACTCAATGTCTCCCTCCTTCCCTCCCTTCTGCTCTGCTTCCCTAACTTATTGAGTGGAGCTTCAGACATGTTGGTTTCTCTGACATCAGAATTCCCATGGTTCATTGGAAGGGTTTCTCTGCACCAATTTTTTGAAGACTGGCATCCCCAAACCTTAATCAGAAATTGGGAGATATAAGCATAATAAGGACCATGGCTCTAGGTTACAATATCTTTTGATTCAGCGTTAACTTATTGCTGATTAAAATGATCTTCCTATTCTTGATTGTGATTTGCTCACTTCTTGGTGGTAAGAGGTACTACCTGCCAAGTTCCTCTCTGAAAAATAAGGGACCAGACCGAAATTAAAATACCAGAATTAGCGCCGGCCATTTTGGAACTGGACGGAGCATGCTCAGAAGTGACTTTTGCTGCCGCACCAGAAGTCACACTGCAGCCATTTTGGAACTGGGCAGAGCAGCATCAAAAGTCGCTTCTGAGCATGCTCCGCCTAGTTCCAAAATGGCCGTCACGCCAGAATAAACCGGGAAAAAACAAAAAAAACATCTGTTTTTTTCGACTGGGGACAGCTGGGAAAACGGGGGTTTCCCGGGGAAAACGGGAGACTTGGCAGCTATGGCTGGCAGAGTGGAGTGCGGGTAAAACAAGGGGATCTGTTGTACAAGTAAAATGCTGTTGTGCATGTCTAGACAAGCTGTGTTGTTTTATATGAGGTTCACAGCCAAATTGAGCCTAATCTCACCATTAGACACTCCAACTCAGTGTGAAGTGGGGGGGAGGAGGAGGAGGAGGACCCCAAAATCAGGTACTTCCAAAATATTCCTAATCAGCCCCATGGATGAGCAAGAAGATGCTGCTGAGAAGGCAAGCCCCGCCCCCTCCTCAGCCTATTGGCCAAAACAAGGCAGGAGCACACCCACCCACCTGCCCCTCGGGAGAAAGCTATGCAAAACTCCCTTCTTCCTTGGGCTGGAGGAACGGAGCAACCAAATAATGCTTGGGAGCGACTGTGTTAACTTGCTTTCATCGCTTGTTTGTTTAATTCTGTTGCCTCCTAGAATGAAATACTTGTTTGGGCTTAATCATTTACCATCATATGTCACTTTTGATGTAAACATAATAAGGAACTCTTCATTTAGAAAATCCATTGTACATGAACTGTCAACTTAAATTATAAACAACAAATGATAAACTCTAATAGGAAATATGTAAGTGCACAAAAATATAGGTTGAGGAGGGGGGTGTCAAAAGCATCCTTTGTTGTAAACTCAGCATAATCTACTTCTTCACTTTTAAAGATTGTGTCTTGGGGTGGGAGGGGTGAGAGGAAGGAAACAGAAAGACAGAGAGACTGAAGATGTATTTAGCAAATGCAAGGTGCAGAGCATCCAGTTGCGCCCCGAGGCCCCCAAACCCTTCCCCAGTAAATAAATTCAAACGGACACATAATTTTAGTTTAAGTTTTTGGGCAAAATTCTGGCCACAACTTTATTGATTACAAACCAAACTGAGCGGTATTGGCCTAGGCATTGGTCAGAGACAATAACTGAAATGGTAAACACCAAATGAGGGAGCAACATCGGTGAAGATCAATTGACGCTCCCCCCGGGGTTCCTGTGGTCCTGGCATGGCCCCAGCCCCTCAAGCGGACTTTGGACAAGATCCAGGACCCCCAGATTCCTTTCCTGGAATACCCTAATTCTGGAGGGGCAGGTGATGGCCACACCTCCCCTCCCACACATTTCTATAAACCAATGCCTAACCGCCTAACCTTATGAAGTTGTGACGATTGCTAAGGGGGTAGGCGAGAACCAAGTGGCCAAAGCCAATCTGCCAAATGGAAAAATTCCTACCCAGCCCCTGCTCCAAAGTAGGTGGCCCAAATCCAAAGCAAGGCCAAAGCAGCAGCACCAAATTAGGGGGGGGGGTGTTCGGCAGCGCAAAGCAAGTGCCCCACCCATGTCACACTGCTGCATTTATAGGACCCCGGGATCACGCCAGCTGCCCCAATTGGCCCAAACAGCCAGGCACAATCCCAGGGCCCAACTGACAAGGCTTGGGCCACGCCTAGCAACAACTCACCCCGTGGGGTTGGCTTAAGGGGCCCGAACGCAACCAGGACCCTCAATTTAGGAGGATCCCATTTGGCATTTTCAAGACACCATTGTGACTCAGAACAAGAACATCTTTTATGTTCTATTGAATCTCACAACTGTTAAGGCCACCTTAATGCTGTTTTGTTAACTGGGGGAAAGAAGAAGGAAAAAGTTACATCCCATGCCTTCCTGAAATCAAAGCTTTGTTATGAAAATTTGAAACTGGCTAATTATTTTCCCTTGCCTCCTTTCAACCAATGCAAGGGTTTCATTTGACGAAGGATTGTGGCTCGTATTTAGTGTTGCATGATGCATATGCAGTTATGCAATGTGCAGTGGCATTCTAGGCATGTCTACTTGTCAGTAAATCCTATTCTGTTCAGTGCATAAGTATGCATAAAATTACAGTCCTGTATACCCTTACTGCTGGTATTGAGCCAGGATCCCTCATTTATCAAGGCAATTGGTATCCAGCACATTTTTGCTGCCTTATGAAGACCTCCAAGCCACCACCATAGGAATCCTTCTCGTTGACATTTCTGCCAGGTATCAACAAAGAAAATAAAGAGAGGCATCTGTAACAAATAAAAGAGCTGATGCTGAAAGCCAGGGGTGCATTCATTACTTCGGAACTTTCTAGACTGGCATCTCCCTCCCACTCTGATGTATTCCGAAACATACCATTGACACAATAATAATGCATTAGTTGTGGGTTTATACTGGACCATCAACACATGATTTCACTTCATTAGCTGTTCTGTGATGGCTCCTCAGGGTTATTCCACCATTACTGTCTGGAGGGGCACTCTTGCGCTATAGCTTCACAAGAGTGGGTCAAAAACCAAAAAAAAATGTGGCACGAAAACTTCCAGGATTTGAGAAGGAATCTACAGGGCACACACTGATTGGAAATGAAGCAACATATCTGAGCCTTTTGAGCCCTTTCACTCTTTGTCAGTCTTGCTCATTTATGGGTCTGTTCCATCTCATTTTGTGTAGATTTATTGAAATAACACACCAAAAAGCTTGCTTTTAATCTGTACATTTTGTTGTACATCTCCCAGGTACTTTTTTGAGGAAAACATGCACTTTTCATCACATCCATTCATAATTACACATTTTTCCGCACATCATCTATGTCAAATGCTTATTTATGTGTGTGCTTTTTCTACACTGAAACTGCATCGCAAAATCTGGAGACATGCATGGTCTACCTGGAAGCTGCATTCCTATAAGCAAGGAAGCAGTTCTTCTATCTTCTCTACTTCTACTTGTCATGGTCTCAATGACATCATCAGGAAATGGAAGAGTAATGAATTCTCAAGTGCAATAAGACCTAGACTTAAAATAAGCTACTTTGGACAGAACTCTAATTGAGTCTAAATTAGGTGAGTTGCCAGTTCTGGACTGAACCTGGGAAGCTCACCCATCACTAGGGTAGTTGCGTCCCTGATGATTCATTCAAAAAATCTGGATTAAAGCAGACTAACACTGCCCTGTGAAGATTTGAAGGCAGTTTACTGTATTGATTCTCAAGCTTTGCTCAGAATGGCAGGTTAATCAGGCATTCCTTTGGAAGAGCCTTTTGACATAAATGGATGTGAAGTGATCTCTCTGGGAATGGTACTTTGGCTGTGAGAAAAATGCTATCACTCATTTCCATAAAAGGGATTAGTTAAAAAAAACACCTCAGAAATTTCAGGCGGTGGAGGTGAGGAAATTTCAGAACCTCTTTCCAGACCACAACCCCCAAATTCACCTCAAATTTTGAACTAGGGACATAACAGTGGGAGTTTAGAAACATGAAAACTCATCTACCTCCTCCCTAAACCTAAGAAAACAGCTACATGTTCCTTTCGTATTCATTACTATGCTCCAGGGGAAGACACCCTACCATTGCATCTCTGCAGAAGCACAACCCATCTGTCTATCCTTGGTCACCACCAAATGACTAATTTGTGGTCTATTGAGGGCCAAAATTAGAGTCAACTCCAGCTTCCGGGTTCCAGGTGAAAGTTGGTGACCTCCTCCTGCTCGCTCACTCACTCACTCGCACGCGCGCACACACACACTCCAATCACAGACCACAGCTCTGAGAAACTACTTGCCTTTAAAATGTATCACAATGTCTTTGATTGCCTGAGGGAGCAACATCACAAGGGATTCTGGGAAGCAGCTTTCCAGACTCAGACACTTCTACTTGAGACATAGGAGGGCACCCAATGGCATGTTGCAAGGAGGCTGTAATCTGGAGTTAGGCAGGACAAATTAGATTTCATTGCCGGTGGATTCTGCTTGTTTACATGCTCGAACCTAGCTACCTTCCCAAGGGTGCCAGGTGCCAATATGGTTGAGGTTGTGGTCCTGCCACAAATTCATATCCCAGCCTTGTCTGAAACCATTCAAAGAGTTGCAACCCACAAAGACCCTAGACTGTGGCATTTTCTGAAATATGTACTTTTCTACATGTTTTTTAATCATATAAAGCTCTTAGCTCTAAGCAGTACTATCAGGTTATCAAATACTATGGAAGAATTTTTGCACACTGTGGTTTGCTCCTTGTAAGCTTTTGTGCTTTACACAGCTGCCAGCTCTGGGAAAGGCAAGGCAAGGCAACCTTTTTCCCTTATGTGTCACCTATGATAAATTCCTCTCCAGCATCACACATGGTATTTGACACATGATAAAACTTCTCCTGCACATCAAAGTTAAATTGTAAATAATTGCTCTCTCTGCCATCCCCGTAACAGCCTGCAGTCCCCAGCCAAATGCATGAGATGTCGTACAATCGCCGCGTTCTGCTGTTGTCGCAAAGTACTGCGCTCTTGGGGCTCGCATTGTCAGCAAGAAACTTTAGATGAATTGCATTATTGAATTCAATCGGGGGCTACATTTTCTCTACCCAGAAACTGACACATGTTGAAAAGGCGCAATTTACATGCATAGGAACACCAGTAAAGTGGGGTTTTTGTGTTCTTTCTTTCTTTTTTACAACCGCTGCCAATGTAAATTTGAACATTTGGAGCGGGAGAAGGAAAGGTCCACAAAGAAAACAGGTCAAAACAGACAAAGTTTTGTACAATGACTACTTGTAAGAATTTATGTTACAGCCTTGCCTTTTTATTATTTCCCTTTCAGCCCCTAGTGTTACAAAACATCCCACCACCAAGAATTAATGCAAAATGCATTATTCACCTGCTGCTTCTACTTCTCCTTGGATATTTGCTCTTGGAAAAGAGCCCACAATTACACCAAATGAAGAACATATGAGCACAGGAAACACATTCCCAGCCTGTAGGTAATCCAGCTACTTGATGAGTTTTAATGATGGTAGATTTGCCAAATGATGAGTAAAATATGCAAACATAAAATCACAAAGTTCCAATTTTAATGTTTCTCTCCCCTATAAATGCTGGGAAACAGAACTTCCCCTCACTCTTAATTAAAAATAAGTTAGTGTTGGCACTGATTGGGTATATAAAAGCACACACACCCAACAGATTGAAAGGCAAATAGGCCCACAGGAAAATATAAGTTTCTCAATAGAAGAGCAGGCAAGGGTGCCCTTCAGATTGGCTAGGAGAATCCAGCCTACAGTTACTTGGAAAAGGGATACATATATGATGATCATTTGAATTCTAAAAGGTTAGATGTGTTTGTCTTGTGTCAGAAATAAAGTTCTGGATTTCATAAAAGCTAATGAATTTGTTGTAGCATGAACTTGCTTTATCAGGTTTGTGGTGATGAGGCCTTCTTTGATCCCATCAGCATCAGCGTCTACCAGCTGGACCAGATCAGACTATTTCCTGAGCTTACCTCCATCTATTTATGACCTGTTCTTCATTTGTATAGGAAATTAAAGAAAAGGTGTCCTTAGAGACACTTCTGAAATGGTCCTCATCCAAAATTCACATTAGATTTCAGAGTTCCAAATGGTGCTCTGCCCCTGGTTCCAATATTTGTGTGTGTGTGTGTGTGTGTGTGTGTGTGAGAGAGAGAGAGAGAGAGAGAGAGAGAGAGAGAGAGAGAGAATAAGAGATGTGCACAGAGTATGGTGCATGCAGTTTGTTGCTACTTTCAGTTTATTCATACACATTGCCAAGATCCATGAATGAACATGAACACAGGAAACACATTCCCAGTCTATAGGACACCAGTGCTTGACCATCAATAATTTGTGACCTTCAACTTCCATAATCTCTTAGTATTAGCTATGCTGGCTGGGACTGAAGGGAATTAGAGTCCAAAAACATCCAGAGGGCCAAAGGTTCCCCATACTAGCTGTAGGTAATCAAGCCATTTGACTAGTTTTAATAGTGAGATTGTGGTAGGGTTGGTAAAAACTCATCTGAAACTTCCTACTTTTGTTGCAATCTTTGCTGGGGTCATGGGATGACAACATGGTCTGTGTTCCTTTGGGTGGCTGCCAGGAGTGAGCAAGAGTGGATAGGGTGTTATAATATTAGCCAATACAATTTGGAAGGCAAGGCAGTAAACAACATAGATTGCCTGAGTTTCATAACATGTACTTAGTGCAGGGACAGTAGAAGCTCCCCAGAGTTTAGGAAGCTCCTGTAATCAGCATCTGTATAGGAAGGCCAGAGTGGGGACCACCCTGAGGGCTAGACATAAAACATCATCATCATGAGATGGTTGAGCCCTGAGCCATGGTGACCAAGAAGCAATTGTGGCTGGATAGCTGGACCAGTTGGGCAACACTGATGAGATTAAAGATGTTCTCTCACCCTGTCACATATGCACTGGTCCCAGTTTAATGAATGCAATTGACTGGCAACATCAAATTTAAATCCAACATTTGATGTCCAAATCTTTCTTTCAACTGCAAGTCCATGCATATAATATTGAGGTAGATGAACCAATGGTCTCATTCAATATAAGGAAGCTTCTTACATTTCCACGAGGGCTGCCTGTTGGCACTGCAACATATTATTGTTGGGGTCAAAATCATCTGTCTTTTGGATCCATGTTACAGGTGCATCCCTCCCTAATTTTCAGATTTGTGGTGACTTGGTGCTTGTGTTTCTTTGGGCAGGTGTGATCATGTTTCCCAGAACTTTTGCTTCTAGTTCTTCATAGGCCATTTGTAGGGTAAACGAGTACCATTAAGGTTTCTTCATATCTTCAGATCCCCCTGGGTGCAACCTAGTGCCCGTTTATCTTTGCTAACAACTCTGGCATATTTGGCTGGTTCCTGGGAATCTGTTACAAAAACACTGAGCAGTCTATGACACTATGGGTAGGTTTTAGCCTGCTTGCATATCACACTTCACTTTTTTGAACACTCCTACCTTTGACTTTGGTACTGACGGGAAGAAATACATTTTATAGGTCTCCAGATCCCATGTCTCTAAATTGTGCTTTCTGGGAGGAAGAAACCCTGGCAATTTCTACACAGAACTGAGAGATTGAATGCAAGGTTATAATTCAGTTTTTGGTTTTCAGCTGATGACATAAACCACAAGAGCCAGTTAGTTTATGGACAGAAGAAGCAATGGCAGACAGAGTGAATTACTGCCTGCGTGCTTGAACAAAGTGGGCTTGTCTACAATCTATAGTCAATGCCTCCTTCAGGTTCCCCACCCCCACCCACAATGTCAACAGCAAAAAAGTATTTGTAAAGTAAAAGAACTAACCCCCCCTCTCTCAACCCCCCCCCAAATAACCCAATGAAATATTGGCTAATAAAACATTGTAGGTGAAAAATCAAAGCATAGATGTTTGAGATTCTGACCCAAGTAATGCATTACTAGTGAAGAATAAGAGGTACTACCAAAGTCTGCTCCCACACCACTTTGGTAACATCTATAAGAAAGAGGAATTAAAGAACCTTTTAATGAGGGTGAAAGAGGAGCATTTAAGCCATCTATCAGCAATGCTAGATCTCGTCCCTGTAATTCCAGTGCTCTACCACCTGTGTGTATCTCATGGAGACAGTTGCGGGCCCATTTGCAGTGCCTCCCACCCCTTGTCAGTGTCTATAATTGATTAATATCTCAGGCAGACAACGATCTGGATTAATAAGGGCCACAACTTTATTGATTACAGAATGTAGGTGGAATTTTGGCTCAGGCATTGGTGCATATCTGCTGCTGGAGGACTGGAACCACTACAGGGTCCTGTCAGGATTGTGGCCTCCCAAGATGTCGATCTACTGAGTTGGCCATTACAAGGCCACCGCTGGAAGCCCTATGGCTCATCTGCCACATGCTTGGCTTCAGGACAGGGACAACCACCGAGACCCCCTTTAACTTGGTACCCTGAAAATGCCGCTGAATCAAATTGAGTGATGCACCACTTCACCCCATGCTTTGAAGACTAGGATTCCACCCAATGCCTTAACAAACTAACCAACAAGCCAACCAGGAAATCATATCCCGTATGTAGGTAAAACTACCCCAAACCTCCATACATATTGGGACTGTAATTTGTTTTTTGGGGTTTTTAGTTTATTGTTTTTAATTGGATTATGATTATGGATATGTTAATTGGCTGTTTTTATTGGAAAATTAATAGAAATGATTTTTAAAAAGAAAGAAAGAAAGAAAACGGCCTCATTTCATTTTCATTGGAGCCACTCTGTCTGTCTGTCTAAATTTAAGATAGTCAAGGGAAAACTTATGAGGGGAATAAAGGATAGTTGCTTGGCAACAGAAAATACAACTTTGGATTCACCTATGTGAAAATGCCAGATACCTAACTCCAGTTAACAACAGCCTTGGTGACTAGTAGTGATGTTATTCTGCCTCTGCATACCTATTGCTCCAATGTTGCATTCAGAAATCAAATTCCAAAACCTCTGGGTCTCATAATACTTGTCCTATATTTGTACAATGCCAAGTACAATTGTTTTCGGTTATGAAGGGAAATTCTTTTTTTTAAAAAAAAAAGTGAGCAAAGATTGAATGCAAGAGAAGATTGTGGAATCACTCCCTAAATGAAATCACAAGAACATTACAATTGCTGGGTTAATCTGAAAACAAATCAAAATATTTTGAGCAACTTGTTTTCACGAGGAAGAAGAAATTAGAGAAAGTTCCACCATTTTCTATTTAAAAACATTCAGCTTTTTGGCACTGAAGTCATCCATTTTTCCCCTTGTAGAGAACAAAGCTTTGCTGTAAGAGGACTGACAGCATGAACTGTCACAACACTTTTGAAACTGACTATTAATACGTGCTATTTTGGAAAAAAATTGATCAGGGGGAAAAACATTCAGAGCTAACTTATTCTTCAGAAAATCATTGCTACTTGTGTTAGGTGATATCATTTGCAAAAACTCTGAGAGATCCTAGGGCTAAGTATATCTTAGATCTGGAAGGCGTGCAAATGTGTTCCTTCCCTAATCTGCTGCATAAAAAGATGTTTGTCAAGATACAGTTGTCTCTTAAATTGCTGAAAATCAATCAAGAGGCAACAGCTCAACCTGCTTTTCCATCAAATGTCATTCACAGAACGTTTTGTAGACATAAACATGGATAATGGGAAGAATAATAATGCGTCTCAAATAGGGATTATAAAGCTGTAATTCCTTCCGGGGTTCATGCAATGCCATAAATTGTAGGCATAAACTCAAGCCGTTTCATACTAAGAATCATGAGATGAAATGATGAAATTATACCTTTTGTAATCCCTGGGGAAAACATACATTTTGAGAAAGAGCAACTGTAACATTTTAGCCTCCAGCCGCATCTCTGGAAAAGTGAAGCAGTCATTGAAAGACTGGAAACAACTGTGCAGGTGTTTAGAAATAAATCAATGTGACGAAGTTAAGAAATGTTGGGCCCAATCCAACATCAACCAGGTAATGTACTCTGTCTAAACTATGAATTATGGCTGCTGCCTTTATGTTTTGGAAAGGTGTGGGAGCAGACCTTCAAAAGTGTGTTAGTAGAAGCTAGTCATCATCTCATCAAGTATGTGGTGGACCTTTATAACGAGATGTAAAATATATATGCTTTGTAATAAATGTCAGGGAGCTAAATAAGCTAGTGTGCACAATCACAAAGAAGAAAAACAAACATACCACCATAAAACTCCTGGTTTCCCCCATCACCACCCTGTGAGGGCTTCCAATGAAATACAATTATTGGATAGGAAGTGAAGTAGACAATCCTTCCCTTGCATGTGGCTTATTCTAATTCTGGGTTTAGAAAAGAAAAACAAAGCACCCCTGAAATGAAAAATGTGCTAGCCGCCACCTATACAACTCCTCGAATTGGATACTTGTACAATATTCCTCAGATTGTTGAGAATGATTTATCTTTAAAAAAATTAACCAAGGGTTGGGAGACCCATGGTCTTCCAAAAGTGGCTGGACTACAGCATCCAAATTCCCTAGCAATTGGTCATGCATGCTAGGACTGATGGAAGTTGGAGTCCATCAATATCTGGAGGGCCACCCAGGCCTTAACCTCCTTGAAATGTACTATGTATTGGCTGTGCTCAGAAGAGTTCTGCCTCATAAGATCCTTATTTCACTTTGCACCATCAAACCGCATTCTGCAAAATGCGGAAAGGAAAGCCACTGGGTGATTCAAAGCAGAGATACGGTGTATGGAGTGCCTGCTTCCCTTCTGCTTCTCCTTTCAAACCTTTCCAATTTCCGAATTCATATACAGTGATACCTTGGTTCTTGAAAGTCCATTCGACTTCCAAAGCTTTCAAAAACCAAGGCGGGGCTTCTGATAGGCTGCACTCAAGAGGAAGCTGCGTCAGACGTTTGGCTTCCGAAAAACATTCAAAAACTGGAACACTTACTTCCGGGTTTTCAGCGTTCAGGAGCCAATTTGTTCATCAACTAAGATGTCCAAGAACCGTGTATGTGTGTGTGTGTGTGTATCATGTAGGGATGTTAGAGGAATCCATAGATAATGGATTTACTTCCACCCGCTCGTGTGACTTGATATGACACATATTGTTGTTACGGATGCGTTTGTACAAGTATGTTGATAGCTGAGTTCTGTGTGTCCATCATGCACTATATTAAGTATTGTTTCTTTCCTCATCAGCAGAGAAGGAAAGACTTGTGGGATATAAACCAATTTCAGTGGAACACAAATATACTGGGGGAAAGTGTGGATGAATGTAGGAATAGTTTGAGGCACAGTTATACATCCCTATTAGTGTTTGTTTAAAGTGTGTCCAGGTAATATTGTTATATGCGCCCTAATCTCTGCGTGGTGAGAGACTTATCATGGGTTTGGTTACAAGCAATGAAGGTCACCAGAGACTGTAGTGCATGGGGTGTTTGGGGAGGGATAGTGCTCCTTCTGCTCCTTCTGGGGTAATTTGTCCACCTTTGGTCCCCACCCTGCACTCAGCTCTCACCTGTGGCTCCTTGAAGTTGTCAGCATATGACAAAGAGGCTGGTTTGACCACTTCAGCAGTTCTCCATCACACAAATATAAAACTTCAGGCTTGGATGATGATATCCTGCCTCTGTCCCAAAATCCAATAACAAATAGTTCCTTATTTTCGCAGGGAGCAAGAGAGTTTAATATACAATGGGTTTCCCCCCTCCAACTGACAAGTACTTTTGAATACAGTTGCCTCCTATGATGTTATTCAACTTACCTTACCGATAACAATTTCATCTAAAATATGAACAACCCACGTTTTCTTCCACTCTGGAATTCCTGTAATTAGATTTAAATTATCTTTGACTTAAATTGCATGTTTAAGACCTGATATGGTGTTATAATATCACTAACACTATGATGGTCCATGGGGAGGTGGAAGGCGACTGCTGTTAAAAGACAGAAAATACATTTCCTCTTAAAGATTTAAGACAGCGAGCATAATCATTTGCCTGAGAAGTTGATCATAGACTACAATGCAAGGGCATTTAATGTACCCTTTTTCAGACATGCCTATTGTAAAGTTTATACTGAATTGATGTCTTCATTACATTTCATGGAAGACACCTTTCATTGTATCATCATTAGCTAATACATTACAGATCTGTCACTCACTGACAGCATTGCAATAGTAATAGCGGCAAAATCAGAAATTCCCCATAGGTAGTTACAGGTAGGTAGCCGTGTTGGTCTGAGTCGAAGCAAAATAAAAAAATTCCTTCAGTAGCACCTTAAAGACCAACTAAGTTTATATTTTGGTATGAGCTTTCGTGTGCATGCACACTTCTTCAGATACACCCCATAGGTAATTATGCTAATTAGTCTCTGCACATTTCCAGCAAATAAACTTCCATTTAATTTTGAGGTAACAGGGTGAGGGAATCCCAGTTTCTCTGTACTATATTGTAATTGGACAATATCAAAACCTACTGGGTTGTCCTACTCAGAAAACCCAATTAAATCAATGGAACTAAGTAGGGGTGTTTACTCTGGGATGTGGTCATTGTTATGCTTGGTCATTGTTATGCTTGGTGATCTTAAAACTGGATTAAGGCAATTGAGTTATTGGACTAAAATAGTGTCAGGCATCTTTGAGGACTCTCAAACTAAAACCAAGTCTCTTCAGTTACAGGTAGGTAGCCATGTAGGTCTGACGTAGTCGAAACAAAAAATAAAAAAAATCCTTCCAGTAGCACCTTAGAGACCAACTAAGTTTGTCCTAGGTATGAGCTTTCGTGTGCATGCACACTTCTTCAGATACAAGTCTCTTCAGACCGAACATAAATCATCATTGTGCCATTTTCAAATTCATTTGGCTCTCAAAGATCACTTTTAGTATACAGTACATACATGTTAAGACTCTGCGGAGCCCATGTACATTTGAGAGTGTCCTCAAATTGTGCAGTGTTATCAACTTACTACAGCCTTGAAAATGAGTATATTAAAGGTAAAGGTAAAGGTAAAGGGACCCCTGACCATTAGGTCCAGTCGTGACCGACTCTGGGGTTGCGCGCTCATCTCACATTATTGGCCGAGGGAGCCAGCGTATAGCTTCCAGGTCATGTGGCCAGCATGACAAAGCCCCTTCTGGCAAACCAGAGCAGCACATGGAAACGTCGTTTACCTTCCCGCTGTAGCAGTGTCTATTTATCTACTTGCATTTTGACGTGCTTTCAAACTGCTAGGTTGGCAGGAGCTGGGACCAAGCAACGGGAGCTCACCCCGTCACAGGGATTCGAACCACCGACCTTCTGATCAGCAAGCCCTAGGCTCAGTGGTTTAACCACAGCACCACCTGGGTCCCTATATTAAAGTTACTAGCCCATATAAATATGTACTAACCTTCCTGTGTCTGCACATGTATTTCTTATGAAGCTCAAACTGTTTAAGGCAGGCATCCCCAAACTTCGGCCCTCCAGATGTTTTGGACTACAATTCCCACCTTCCCCGACCACTGGTCCTGTTAGCTAGGGATCATGGGAGTTGTAGGCCAAAACATCTGGAGGGCCGCAGTTTGGGGATGCCTGGTTTAAGGGATGGGGTGTCTACAGATTCCTTCAAACATGCCCAGGCTTCCTTGGGGGCTATATCCCACATGGATAGATGTAGAACACATTAAGAGATGGCAGCACTGCATGGGCAGGAGCAGTCAGAATCCACCTTTTCTATCTGATTGTTGCATTCACTCCCTGCAGTAGTAAAGACCAACACAATGACCCCACAGCACATGGTTGTTGCATTCACACACATGCAAAAAAATGAGGAAATACCTACTATGTATCTGTGAACAGTGGAAGACAGGAGTGCCTGGCGTGCTAAGGTAGGTCCATGGGGTCACGAAGAGTCTGACACGACTAAACGACTAAACAACAACATCTGTGAACATGTGTCCTCTTGAAGGAGACCTTGGAGGTGAGTGAATAGGTGCATTCTCTTTTGGAGTTTTATGCTGTTTTTGAAAGATCCATTGTGATCCTTTCAGGAACACAACACAGGAACCAATGACCTTCTGTGGGCAGCATAAGACATTTTTATTTTGACAGGCCTCTAGTCCATAAGCTAATGTGTAAATATGCTGTAATTGGTTTCTGTTGTTTATTACCTTGATGTTTTACCTAACAGGTTTTACATTCTTAACTTTGTGTTTTATTTTTATTGCTGTATTATATTTGACTGCATTTGTGTTACTGCTCTTAATCACCATTGGGTGGAAAGTTGGATACACATTTAGCAAACTAATAATAGTGAACCAAGTGTGCCGCTGTTCTACAATGGCATCTGCGTGGGAACTGCTATTGCACTGCATTACCTGAGGAGAAAAAAAAAATCCCTTGCAGTTTTATTAGGCTGAAGCTTTTGTACTATTTTATTTCAATCAGCAAAATGACAAATTAAGCGCATTGTCAAAAATTAATATAGTACTCACGTATTAACTAATATCATCACTCTCAAGGTAACCTTAATTTAGACATTCATAAGAAAGAAATGGGGAGGGGAGAACCCTTGGATATTCTCTTTCGCTGAATAAGTGCTTTTTTTTGGTGCTATCAAACTGGGAATTTCACTTTCTTCGTCGGATGCTCTAGTTCTGTCCTTCCATACCCTTCAGGTGCCAGATTATCGCTCACATCAGAAAAGGAATTTGATTAATCACTAGATCATATGTTTTATTCAAAAACGGTGTCCTCTATAGTTCAGTCAGAGTAAATTAATGAGCAGAAACCTCCTAAAATGTGCAGAACATTGTAGTAGCCTGTGCTGTAAGATTGCTGGATTGATTTGGAACCCAACTTTCACTTCATTTAAGAATAAAATTGAAAGCACTTTCTGGGTCTGTCTGTCACATGAGCCGGAAGAAGTGGCAGGGACTTCACAGGAAACACATGACTAGTAGTTCTCACACATATGGTTACAGCTTGGGTTCTGGGTTTATTTGTGGCCTGGTAGGGGGAAAAATGAATGCAGCTTCTTGATACCTTATGACGAAGTCGAGTGAATGCAAATTGGACAAGAGTCCTTTCGGCAAACTAATGGGGTATTAAAATCCATTTCAATGTTCTAAAACTGAATTTGGATGCAATACTTGCACTCATCCAGGATTTGTGTGGTTTTTGCTCTTCGTTGAGACTGTATAATCAGCAGAGGATTCAGCTCTGATGGTTAGGGAGAAAGGGTTTTGAGTTTTTTTAACTTAAAAGAATCATATATTAATATTCCAGAGTGTCCAGAGTAACCATGCTCATGAGAAAATTGAAATGAGGTTAGAGTGTTGGACTAGGACCTTGTAGACTAGGGTTTGAATGCCCACTTAGCCGTGACATTCATTGGGTGACCTTAGGTTAGTCACTGCCTTTCAAACTAACCTACTTCACAGGTTTGCTGTGGGGACTAAATGAGAAAGGGAGGAGAAGCCATGTATGCCACTTTGAGGTCCTTGGAGAAAAGGGGTGAGATAGAAATGCAATCAATCAATCAATCAATGGATAGATGGATGCAAGGCCAATGGGTTTAAAAAATGAGTGTTAATGCTAAATATCTCATAGCTCAGTCAATAAACATATATCAAAAGATGTGGGGCAGTTTCCAAATGAATGGGAAAATAATCAGATGTTGTTGTTGTTTAGTTGTTCAGTCGTGTCCAACTCTTCGTGACCCCATGGACCAGAGCACTTCTATCTTCCACTGCCTCCTGCAGTTTGATCAAACCCATGTTGGTAGCTTCGAGAACACTGTCTAACCATCTAGTCCTCTGTCGTCCCCTTCCCCTTGTACCCTCAATCTTTCCCAACATCAGGGTCTTTTCCAGGGAGACTTCTCATCTCATGAGGTGGCCAAAGTATTGGAGCCTCAGCTTCAGGATCTGTCCTTCCAGTGAGCACTCAGGGCTGATTTCCTTCAGAATGGATAGAATTGATCTTCTTGCAGTCCATCATACATCATAATGCTATTCTGAGTTTCTCTTAAAAACAACAAGACACCCACATGCATTACACAAACGTTTGCCTTAAAGCAAGTCAAACTGTTGGCCCAGCAAGGTCAGCAACTCTCCAAGGTCTTAGATACAGGTTGTTTTCAGAAACTGCAAGCTGATTCTTTCAAACGGAAATGCTGGGGCTGAACCCAGGGCCTTCAACAATGTCCCCTGCCACTGAACTGTGGACCTCACCTTGAAAATGTTTATTGTTTGGGCATATTGTCTTTCACTTGCATATACACCTTTGGCACAACACAATAATATATATTTGACTTAAAGCAGATGTGGGGAACCTTTGGCCCTCTAGGCATTGCTGAACTACAACCCCCATCATCCTGACCTGCTAGGACTGATGGGAATTGTAGTTCAGAAACACCTGGATGGCATTGACGTTCCCTTCTGCAGACTTAAAGAATAATCCAGTTCAGAGCAATGGGAAAAACATCAGAACGTACTGTCTTGGGGCTGGATAAGTCTTGGCCTGAGCCAGCTCTTCTGCATCTGCCTTTCTTCTGTGTCAGTCCAGAAATGGTTCCAAGCAAGCTTAGGGGAAGTGAATCACTCCAGTTGCAAAGTGGAGAGATGCCATATCAAACTAGTCTGTCAAAATCTCTGCCAAACGTTCTTCAAGAGGCAATAAAAAGCAAGAAGATGAGAATCGCTTTGGATGCATGTGGCTTGCTGCAGTGTACCACAGTCCTGTAGAATTATATTCTTGGTTGCTGAGTAGGAAGCAGGGATGCCCTGGTGTCAGATACTGGGATCCTTAAGATAGCAAATTCAATTTTTTATTTATGTGTATTCATGAGACGCCTCATAAAATTAATTATCTAGGGTTCACACAAGAAACATAAAATAAAAACATAACAATCAAAGCAGGCTGCAATAAAAACCCACAATAACCATAAAAGTACAAAACCAGCAGAAAAGCCAAATGCAGAAACCAGCAGAGTAAAGTATCATGCAGAGCAGAGAAATTAAAACAATCATTGTGTATTTCTGAGACTTGGATGGGTGAGCTGTGTGGGCCTGACCTTACTCAGCTATGCCCATCTGAGCACTTGGTACAGCACCAGGCTAGACTAAGAGGTTAAAGGGTTTTGTGTCCTATTATCCATGGAAGCACCAGCTCCTTTACCAGAAAATCTCTTGATCTTGGGACCGGCTTAGAAAGTCTGTATCTGGTGTTGGCCTAGTGGGACAGATTGGAGATGCTTCTGGTCTATCAACTACCCTGTTGGCCAGTGACATCCCTGACCGAGCTGGTTTCTGGTGTGATGTTGAAGAACCCCAGGACCATAGTTCTGAGTGACTTCAACATCCATGCCGGGGCTACTATTGGGCCAGGATGGGACTTCATGGACTCCCCAAGAGCCATGGGGCTTCCTCCAATGGCCGTTGGGCCAACACTATGAGTGGGGTACATACCCTGTATGCATTCTTTACCCCCAAGTGATATGAGGGATGGGCCAAAGATAGGTACCGGTAGTGGAATCGGAGCCAACTCTATCATGAGTGAAAGCGCCTGTCTGAATCCAATAGGTGGGGAGTTCCAAAGTATAAATGCTGTGACACTAATAGTTTAATTCAGGCATCCCCAAACTTCGGCCCTCCAGATGTTTTGGACTATAATTCCCATCTTCCCCAACCGCTGGTCCTGTTAGCTAAGGGTCATGGGAGTTGTAGGCCAAAACATCTGGAGGGCCGTAGTTTGGGGATGCCTGGTCTAATTTCTTACATGTGAGGAAGGGGTATTGAAGCAGTCGAGTGGGCACATATGGGATAAGACGATCCCACAAGCACTGGCCCCAAGCTGTTAAGGGCTTTATATTCCAATATTATCACTTTGTGGTGAAGCTAGCACACTTGCCTCCTGCCCCCTCTTGTTTTCTTTAATGATTGAAGAAGACTACTTGGAAGTGCACAAGTGTGCTAGACTGCCTGCTGACTTTTCTCGATGTTTTTAAGTCCCTGCGGCTTTTCATGTTGGTTTGGAAAGTGACATTGAAACGCCTTTAAATGTGAAGTGAATCCTTTTTGTGCATTGCATGGGGTTGGACTAGATGACCCCCGAGGGTACCTTCCACCTCTACAATTATAGGATTCTCCCCTATCCCTAACCTGGAATTCATCGGCTATGTTTCGGTGCCTCTTTAGGAGCAATACGAATAACAGGTTGTTGTTCTGCTTTAACTAATCGCAAAATATATTTTGTACATAGTATCTATTATTTTTTTGCTGCTCTGTCTCACACCAAAGCCTTCAGGTGGCTGGGGTAGCTGGACACTTGTACATAAGCACACTGTGAGGATAATATCTGCATTGTGAAACCTGATCAGGAACTGTAGGTGGATGAAGCTTTTTTTGCGAAATTTGCCCCAGTTCTTCAGGGCAGATGCAAGGTGCAGAAGCAAGCACTTCAAAGATAGCTCACTAATGTCAGCCAACAGTCTTGATCTTCGCTTTAACACTGCCCTTACAAGCCATGGGGGAAATCAGACTTCTTTCCTGTCAACACATATTACTAAGACAAAGGCAAAGCACAATAACAGAAACGAACATAGCGCTGGCCAATTAGTAACTCAAGGGTAAAAACTGTAATCTGACATGCCTCTACTCGATCAGCACTGCCAAATCTTTTCTGTGTTGAATGCTATAAACTATGCAACTCTAAGCTTCATTATTATTAAAAGAGGGGAAATTATGAGTAGCCAGAGGCATAATCTGTCTGTAGTGCAGACCAGGAAAATAAATAAATATCTGCAGTGGTTTGAAACATGCCCTAATTAGTACCCCAATGACCAACATGCTTGAAATCAGTTAATGCAGATTTCCTATGGAATCTGCAAAAGGGACCTTTAAACCAAGGACGTTATATTTTTATTTTTGTTCTGTTTCCATGAAAACTTTAAAAAAAATAGAGAGAGAAACCTTAACAAAAATGAAATATTTAGTACATTCTGTTCATAAATGAAATTGCCAAGAAACCTGTTTTGCTTTGATTTCCTATGGTTTAGGTGTTGAATGAGGTATTATTCAAATCCTTAAATAGCACTGAAATCCTCATGGCTAAGGCATACAGCGGCTTTTATTCCCTGGTACTTCAGATCTGGAGCATGTATCAGAGGCTTTCATTAATGTTTTCTTTTGCTGCAAAAGGGCAGTGCTAATGTATTATGGTGCCAAAAGTAATAAGATCTTTTGTGCTGGGATATTCATTTCTTAAAGCTTTGCCAGTCATAAATTACTTTTAAGCTGTGTGAGACCAAGCACATAAGTTACTCATCTTTTTACCCTACATGACATAAGTAATATTTGTCTCCAAAGAGGCCACAATTCAGCAACAGAAGCCAGCTGGACAGGCTTATTTCAGTACTGGCAGAATCTATACATCCCCCTCGCATTAGAGGTTAACCCTTAGTGACTATTCAGTTCGGACATCACAGCGCAAAGAATGGGAGAAGGTCCTCAAAAGCAACCAATAGACATGATTTTGAAAAACTACTCCTACTGCTACTACACAGAGAGACACAAACACACACTGAATGCTTCTGAGTGAGTTCCCCAGTGGAGAGCCAGTGTGGTGCAGTGGTTAAGAGCGGTAGACTCGGAATCTGGGGAACCGGCTTCGCGTCTCCGCTCCTCCACATGCAGCTGCTGGGTGACCTTGGGCTAGTCACACTTCTTTGAAGTCTCTCAGCCCCACCCACCCCACAGGGCTTCTTTTGTGGGGGAGGAAGGGAAAGGAGACTCCTTAGGGTAGTGATAAAGCGGGATATCAAATTCAAACACTTCTTCTTCTTCTTCTTCTTCTTCTTCTGCTTCTGCTTCTGCTTCTGCTTCTGCTTCTGCTTCTGCTTCTGCTTCTGCTTCTGCTTCTTCTTCCGCACCATACCGTTTGGCATTCTGCGTACCGGTAGTTCTACCAATGAAACCAATGGACATAACCCTAAACCAAGACTAACCAACAAGGGCCCTTGAGATGACTCCAACTCCCATCCACCCCAGCATGCATGCCAATGGTCAAAGATGAACATTGAAGTTCAAGTTGAAGTCCAAGAACATCTGGAGGCCACCACATTGGCTACACATGTCCCTAACTATGGTTTAGCATGCACTGGGAATACAGGGACTCCCTCTCCTCTCCTCTCCTCTCCTCTCCTCTCCTCTCCTCTCCTCTCCTCTCCTCTCCTCTCCATGTGTATCCATGAGGCAGACCTAATGTCAGCATCCAGCACAGAAGTGGAGATACTGGGGCCCACACTTTACAAACACCCATGGAGAAACATTTTTAGGGGACAGCTATGTGAAGAAAAGTGTAGGCCAGTTGGCTGCATGCACAACCCACACCATCTTTATATATGCCTAATGTTTCTGGGCTCTTGGTGTGCTATAGTTGGGCACAGAGGCATACTGAGGAAATGACAATAGTGGTGGCACCTCTGCCACATCTCATCCATGGGCTGTTTCCACCATCCCTGCTACTGCCCCAAAACGGTTCTCATATGATGGGCAAAATAGATACTGGCCACATTTACACCATACATTTAACACACTGTAATACCAGTTCAAACACTCACTCAGTAGGTGAAATCAGGTCAGGTGATTCTCTTGGTTCCTTATAAAAGCTTCCAGATTCGGCTTGGTAGGAGCAACTGGGAATTTTTCCCTGATTACCTACATATAACCTTAAACTTTCTCCTGCTTCTAATTTACCCTGCCCATAACTGCACAGGAGCTCAGTCTGATATATCTGCTTACCTTTGACAGTTTCAATGACATGACTGAAAACCTTAGAAGTGGTATCTCTTTGCTAGTTTACTGGCATTCTCTCATTTGCTTCGGTGAGTTTCTTTTGCATTATTAGCCTAGCTCTAGCCAGGAGAATGCCATTCATCAGATGCTATCTCTTGCATATATCAGATTTTGGGACTTGCTCATAATATGGAAATATGCAGTAAGATACAGTGTTGACACTCCTCCCATTAGGTATGCTTTGCTTTTTAAATTTTCTTATCTCAGTTGCTTCCTTTTGCATGCTAAATAGCACAAGATGTTGTGCTAAATAGCACATGTTCTCCATGTTTCTGGATGCAATTGCTTACACACACACACAAACAAACACCCCAGCAAAAACATTATGAAAGTAGCTTAACGTTTGGTTACTGATATACAAAGTTATTAAGAAGCACTTCTACATATCAGCTTGGATTAAACCAATAGGCAGAATCAAGACAAGAAGTCCTGATATTCAGAGCTTTGGGGATGGGGAGAAATTCAATTCAGTTTGCATTTAATGGCAAAATTTGCACTTTCCTAGTTCAGTGGTAAAGCACATGTGTTGCTTATAGAAGGTTTCAGTCTTTTCCAGGTACAGCTGGGATAGACTCCTGACTGAAATGCTAAAGAACCACAGATTGTTAGTATGGAGACAAGTGAACCAAAAAGGACAACTGTCTGACTCAACCTTAGCTGATCTTTATGCAGTTTCTTCCTTTGCCCAAAGTGGTGGCACACAGACCAAATCTCTGCCTGATATTCCTTGTGTAACTAGCTCAAAACACTACAAGAAGCACCAGAAAGTTGCCTGTATTTTATTTCTTTACACTACTGACGGATCAGAATGGAACCTATTATTTATTCACAGCATTTATATACCGGTAACTCTCAGGTGCCTTGAGTTACACTTACAAACAGTAGCTGGAATGGGAAGGCCATTTTTTTGGCCCTTTAGAGATGAAAATGAGGCTACCTTTATTATTACTGGAATATCAGGTAACACAATATAATATATTGGTACTGCTTCTAGCCTTATTCAAAGGAAAAGGAGTGACATAATAACTCAGACAAAACCAAATGATTTTTTTCACTAATGGCACATTACGTATGTCAGGGGCTGACTATTTTGTAGGTACGTTCAACAGTAGTCTAAGGATTGCACGAAACAATGACTATTAAGCAGTTTTGCAAATAAGACCAAATTATCCCATACAGTGGCATCCTAAGCAGACAGTGAGGAACGCCAAAATAATTTCTCAGATAACTGGGGTTATGGGTGCTACAAATGTTTTGCTGGCTCCAAATGAAGGTCATAAAGAAGAGACTGGGGAGGAAAGTATGGACAATTTATAAAATTGTATATACCATTTTCTGTCACTGAAAAAAATACTATAATTTTGGGAATTCAAGAAAATTGTAGATTTAGTCCAGCTTCCTGATCGGCATGGCTTCTAGGCAGGTTTAGACCTTGTACTTTAGCCCCAGCTTTATCCTTGAAGAGAAGTTGTATCCTAATCCCAAGCCAAATTCTTGAAAAGTCTACTGTGATTTGTTCCATGATCCTGCTATCTTTACCATGCCATTGGGGTTTATTTAAATAGCCCACTAGGCTGAGCTCCCGGTGGCGCTGTGGGTTAAACCACAGTCTAGGGCTTGCTGACCAGAAGGTCGGCGGTTCAAATCCCTGCAACGGGGTGAGCTCCCGTTGCTCGGTCCCAGCTCCTGCCCACCTAGCAGTTTGAAAGCACATCAAAGTGCAAGTAGATAAATAGGGACCACTCCGGTGAGAAGGTAAAGGGCGTTTCCATGCGCTGCTCTGGTTTGCCAGAAGCAGCTTTGTCGTGCTGGCCACATGACCCGGAAGCTGTCGACAGACAAACGCCAGCTCCCTCGGCCTATAGAGCAAGATGAGCGCCGCAACCCCAGAGTCGGACACGACTGGACCTGATGGTCAGGGGCCCCTTTACCTAGGCTGAGCTCAGATTTGCATCTTCTAATCTCTCTTCACTGTTTTAGGTTCGCCCAGCTCTGGTTTTCTTAGCCTATGTTTGTTTTATTTCTATTTTGCTGCTAAGTCTCCTGCTGCTCAGATTCCCTCGGCTGTTGCTTTTCTGGCTAATTTTTGTCTGTCTGCTATTTGTGATTTCTCTTATGAAAAAAATATCCTACTGTTTAACTTCCTCTAGCAGTTGTTCCTTGAGTTATTTTTTACCTCACTCTTTGAATTTGCTGTTAAAAATCTCCTGCTGTTTGATTTCCTCAAACTGTTGCTTCTATAGTCCATTTTGGTTTCCCTTGTGGCCAACAACAAAAACCAACATTTCCAGATCAGATTCATAGGTGACTCTATAAGCCCATGTTACATCAGCTGATGTAACATGGCTTGCTTCTAGCTCAGACCATGACATCATCACCACTGTTTTTCTATACGACTTCACATTGTTAGCAAGACAACATAAGATATTCAAATTGACTATTTCATCAGCATTCAGCTTACTGAAATTAAGTGGGCAGAACTGGATACCATGGACCTCAATCCAGGACCTTATATCAGTGAGGGCTCATTCACAGTTTCATTTGTCCTGCCTCTTCCCTCGCCCCCAGAAAACCCACTCTTTACTGCTGAATTGGAGCAAACATTTGATTGTCTGCTCCAATGTTCCTTTCCGATAAAATGTTTTGTTTTTTTTACAAATTCCTAAGTATTAAAAGCTGCATGCTGAAATAAATTGGGGGTGGGAGAGGGGTAGAAAGGTTAAGAAAATGAAATGGGGATAAATATAATCATAAGGTAAAGGTAAGGGGACCCCTGACAGTTAAGTCCAGTTGCGAACGACTCTGGGGTTGTGGCGCTAGGAGATTTTTAAATAATAATTTAGAAAGATTGCTTTAATTTAAAAATAAGGCTTTGAACTGAAGACTGACCCATTCTCTCTCTCTCTCTCTCTCTCTCTCTCTCTCTCTCTCTCTCTCTCTCTCTCTGTGTGTGTGTGTGTGTGTGTGTGTGTGTGTATTCTTTGCAGAAAAAGATAAATGGGAATTGGGGTGGGTGAGAATGTTCCCAAGAATGAAATTCAACTCCAGCTTAGTGGAATAAAGATAATGATGATATTGGCTCCTGAGATCAGGACGAAGTAAATAAATCGGATGTCTTAGTGGAATACAATTTACTAACGTAAAAGCAGTTTGCAATTCGGGGCTGCTTTCTAAGCTGCTAAAATAAGAAGGTAAGTAATGTATGCCTCAGGCACTCACAAAGACTATTTGCATAATCAATGTGGCATTGGATCCAACATGTGAAAGGAAGGCCTCTCCTCACTTGCGAGTGACAGCAGAAAAGAATCTGCACTTCCAATAATGAATTCTTTAGCTGTCAAGGTTTTTTTTTGACAACACCACAAACAAAATGTGGATATATTTTCTTGATAAAGGAGAGGCCACGTCGGTGAATGCACTTGAAGCTTGAAAGCATATCCTTAAGTATTAGAAAGGTCTTTTAGTGGTGAAATTGTATGGCTTTCAGTTTTAATGATGCCACCAGAAAAGGAAGTAGCAAGGAATTGAAACTGCTGAAAAGAACCCAGCACACATACAAAACAAAACAAAACCCAGCCACCCTTCTATTTCTTCCAGCCCCCAAATGTCAAGGACATTTATGGGACCCTCAATAAGTACCGGTGACATGAATGGGTGTTCCATACCTAGACCAACCACGTAGATTCCGTATGCTGTTCTGCTTCCACTGGTCTTGAGTGAAGGCTGTGTGAAAAGGTCATCAAAAATAAGCACAGCAGGATGTTGATGATTTCTGTTGTTGCTGCTGGTTTCAAGCTTGCCTTCTTCTATTTTTTTAAATTATTTTTTGAAGGAGGGGGTGCCCTTAATGCAGTTTTCCTGTTCTCTGACAACAACAAAAACAAAAACAGTCCTCTGCTAAAAGCAGATTTAAATGCCACCATGAAAATGGAGCCAAAGGTTAAAAGGAAGATTTTTCAGTCGCACAAGGAGAGGAGGTTCCAAAGCACCCATTAATTTCCTTAGAGGAATGGGCATCTCGGAAGGCCTTTTAAAATAGCCCCGTAAGAGTTTCGTTTCCTTTTGCACTCTTCAAAATGAAGACTTCCACTACTGAGTAGTTAGCAGTTCGAAGGGGTAAAGTGGGCATAACATGCAGGGAGATGAAAGTAAGGCAGAACCACTGACAGGGTGTTTAATAGTACAGCTTTGCAAATGCATCCTATGATAGTTTACAGTAAAGCATACAGGGCAGATTAACCTCCTTTAAAGATACACAGGTTGTAAGCAACTTTCATTTCTCGAGTTCCAAAGTTGATTTTAGCTTGATTATCTGAGAGTTACCCTTTTCCTAGACACAAAAGGTGGGGATATAATAAGTCTGCAAACCCATTTTTCTAAAACATTCTAGCCCCATCCGGGCATTTTGCCTGACTGCGGAGAAAACAGGGAAGGATGTACAAGTAGCACCACAGAGTCTTTCCATCCACACTGGCTCTATTTCAGACTTTCCCGTATTAGAAGATCTGAAGTGTGGTTCAAGGCACATTCAGGTGAAGAGAAGACACTTGAGCTGCATTCAGAGAGCACTTTATTCCATCTTCATGGCTTTTCCTCACCTGTTCATATTTGCATTCTATGTGATCTTTCATACAGGGTAGAAGCCACTTCTGGAAATCTAGCGGAATCTAGCAGAAGTTTAGCATTTATTTCCATGTTGTTTCCAGGTAAAAAAATCCATTTGTGTGTCGAGGCTTACCTGAAATTACCTTAAATAACTCACAACTGACAACAGAATTATGGTTTGGTTTTTGGCAAATAATTTAGGGCCACAACTTTATTAAATACACCAATTTTAATCCGAGTGTTGGTTTAGGCTTTTGGTTATTACTCATCCTTCCCTACGAAGGACTATCCCCATCTGTCCATTTTAGGACAGGACTCAATCAGCTGTCCCCTATGGACAGGACTCACCTCATCTGTCCAATTGGGGCAGGACTCACATCAGCTGTCACCAAGGGACAGGACTCACCACTGTCCGCTTGGACAGTTCCTGCTCCGACTTCCTGAAGGGAAGTCAAGTAAACATACCTGGGAGAGAGGAGGTGGCTGAGCCCAGTCATTCCCTCCTCTCTTTCACCAAGAATGTTCCCCAAGGCTCTTACTCTTATAATTGGGCCCACCATCCCCGCCAATGGCGGGATGGTAAGGACAAGAGTGTAAGCCCCGAGATTCCTTTAACGGAATACTTCTATATGGAGCAAACGGAGGTGGGGGTAGGCATCTGTGTGCCACACCCCTCTACCAACTGATTAACCAACCAAAAGCCTAACCGCCAACCTAACAAGTTGTGACAATTTGCTAGCGCAGTAGGCGAAAACCAAGAGGCAAAGCCAATCAGCCAATTGGAAAAATTCCTACCGCCCCCTGAATACAGGCGGCCCTGAAGGCAATAGCAATGTCGTGCTAACTTGCAAGAAAAAAGGGCGGGTGGGAGGGGATTCAAATGCTAAAGGCAAAAGTGAATTTAAAATGGAGGACAAGCCTTTTAAAAGGGGGCACCACCAACCAATTAATTCTCATAGATTTGCATACGCACGCCCCCATTACTCAGCAAGAGCTGTGGCCTATACACCACCAAACCCTAAACTAAATTTCCTATCGGCCCTACCACAATTCGCTTTATATTATATGATATAAAGCGCTTTGCAACCCTGTTAACTCTGAAAGTTATGAGAGTTTTGCAGTGATGAAATTTGAGGCAATACAGTTCTTTCCCACCATTTAAAATTTTGCATGATGTGGAAGTATATCAGTCAAAAAGCCATAGTTCTATAACCCAACAAGATAAAAGGAATGTTAGAAATTGAGACAGTGTTAGCATTATAAACAGTAAAAATTTATGCAATAACCCCTACATATAAACAATCCCAGGTCTGTGCACCTTGTAGGAGCAAGCTCCCTTCATCATGTGTCCTTCCAACTGAGTTTCTCTTTTCTGCTTTTTACCTTATCTCCCCTTTTCTATTGTCTGTTTGAACATGTAGACCCGCAAACGTTGTTGCATCAGCTTTTCTCTTTAAAAACCTTGGTGGGTGAACCATTCAACAACATTCTGATAATGGTGATGAGTAAAAAGAAGAGCACTGCAAAGTCAGTTATCTTCCTATGAAAGGAGGTAACAGGGTTTCAGGGTTCCAACTTTTGAATGACTTGGCAGTGGGTTGGACATTAGTTTAATGTCATAGATAGACTTTGAGGCAATGATCTGTGGTCTATTTATGGCGGCCAGATGCAAAAACATATAGAACTCTTGAACCTTTAGTGCAGGCATCCCCAAACTGCGGCCCTCCAGATGTTTTGGCCTACAACTCCCATGATCCCTAGCTAGCAGGACCAATGGTCAGGGAAGATGGGAATTGTAGTCCAAAGCATCTGGAGGGCCGAAGTTTGGGGATGCCTGCTTTAGTGTCACAGAGGATTTCAGCAGCTGTAGCTTGTCCTGCTGAACTTCACTGTCCTGCACAACTATCAAAGCTGAAAAAACATTGTCCTCTTGGACATCTCGGCAGCCTTGGTGGATTTGCACTCCAAGATGCAGCCCGACACTATTAAGAAGACATGTTTGATTGGTTCAATTTAGTTCTTGACCAATATATCTATGATCGCATTTCAGCTCCTTTGTTTTCTGGGTCCAACCTTTTTTCTTTTTAAAAGAAAAAGCTAAAATATTTTTCTCAAAGTATACGTTGTACAAATTGAAGCACAGTACGGTCTCAAAAAGGAATGGCAGTTTTGACTCCTGGAATCTCACCATCATCAGCCATGCAGCTTAAGCTTAAATAACCAGTTTTATCCAACGTGTCACCTCAAATAGTTTGGGGTCACAATCTTTTCTCTCTCTCTCTCTCTCTCCTTCTCACCCTCCCTCTGTCCCCCCCCTCTCTCTGTGTGTGTGTGTGTGTGTCTGGATGTGTCTTCAACATGTCGGCAGCAGAAACCTAACTGAGATGGTTTTTTAAAAAACAAAACAAATACAAAATACACCAACAACAGACTTTAAAGAGTCCTATAGGTGTTAAATTTAGCAACAGGGTGCACAGCTGGGGTGCATTAGAATCTGAACAAGTGTCACTGACAGCTGGGCTTTATGAACAAGGAAGCCATAAACAGTTATGCTTGTGGTCTGGTTTGAAAGTGTGATCCTGGGAAAGCAAAGTAGAGCTTCTTCCCAAACAAACAATGGATCTGAGCCTAATGAAGTATCCGATCTTACTGTGTCACCATATGATTTACCAAGTTTTCTCTTATGAGGCTTAATGAAGCCATGCCATTCTATTGCAAATAAACTTAGGGCAGCTTCAAAGCACTGTTCTGTTTGCTTCTCTGTACCTTTTCAAACGGATGGTAATTTTGAAAGGGAAAGAGGGTTGCCATATTTCAAAAGCTAAAAACTCAGACAGCCCAAAAGGTATTGAGCTTTTTTTTTTTTAGAAAGCCCCAAAATTGATGAGATGATTTTCTTTTTTTTCTTTTTAAGGAAAACTCATTAATTGTTGAGTTTTTTGGGACAAACACCAAAACATGATTTTTCTATTGACTTGCCTAAGATTCTGGACAGAGCACCTCCTTTCAGAAATTCCACATAGACACCCTGACATATGGCAGCCCTAAATAATATATTCAAAGGTGGCTTGTATAGAACACTCCAAAGGCATTGTGGCTCCAGATCTAAACAGCGAGGACTATGGCTCAAATCTCATTGAAAGCCATTCTCTCTGATCTAGAGGTTATGGACCCTAAGGGTAAATATGCATATTATCCTGACAAGCACAAAAACTGGGGTGGGGGAGACAAGGAATGAAGAATTTGTGTTGGGGGGATATTGGCAGGTGGAAGGGGGTATGTTTAACCATTGATTATTTCATGATGACCAAGTATTCACTACAAATTGCTATTTGCTCATTCCCACACAGGAGCCAAGTTACTTCAGTGGGTCAACACTTGATTATGACTCCACTGGATACAACCCAGAGTCATCTTGAAAAGAAATCACAAGAGGTTCCTTGGATAGCGGAGTGGCGGACGAAAATGTTAGATTGTGTGGAAATGGCTAAACTGGCCTACAGAATTCGGGGCCAGGACGATACAAGATTTCAGAAAGAGTGGAGTAAACTTGTAGACTATGTAAAAGACAATTATAAAGATATGAAGACACTAGCAGGATTGAGATAAACCCTACATCCTTGGTATTAAGTAAAATTAAGAAAATGTGGGAGTGGAATGAAATAATTTACCTGCTGGGGGGAGGAGGGAAGGCAGAGCTTGGCAAAGCCATTTGTTGTATAGTTGTTGATTATGTATTGTATGAGGTTAAAGAATTGGAAAAAAGAAAATAATAAAAATTTATTGGAAAAAAAGAAAAGAAAAGAAAGATGACTTTACACTAAGGGCTCCTGTTTGCTTCAACAAAGCATACACAGTGATTAGACTATGACCAGTTTTTCCTGAACCGTCATTCTAATATGTTTGTGGGATGAGCTTGAATCCCTTCCGGAAAATGTGAATGGTCTGGAGGCAGCCCAGGTCAAAACACATTGGGAATAGCATATACCATACTTTCTATTTCTGAGAATCATTTTTGGACTGTCTTTTTTGTTGTTGTTTGATTGATAGAGTGGTGCCTCAGGGGAAATAAAATATTAGGGCCTCATCTGTGCTATACATTTAAAAAAGTACAGTGGTACCTCTGGTTGTGGACGGGATCCGTTCTGGAGCTCCCGTCGGATCCTGAGGTTTCCACAACCGGAGGTGCCTGTTCTGCACACACACGGCGTAATAGAGCGCTTCTGCGCATGTGCACACGACGAAACCAGAAATATACTTCCAGGCTTGCCGTGTGCGTATCCCGAAGGATACGTAACAAGAGGGGCACGTAAGTAGAGGTACCACTGTATAATACAACTTTAAAAAAATCATGTCTCCTCCACACACATAAAAGGCTCCTGGGAACTGTGGTTTGTTAAGGGTGCTAGAGTTGTTAGAGACCCCCATTCCTCTCACAGAGCTACAATTCTGAGAGTTCACTGGGAAAAGGGCGTTATTGTTTAACCACTCTGGGAATTGTAGCTCAGTGAAGGAAATAGGGATCTCCTGGGAATAGGGATCTCCTAACAAAGGAGTGGCGCTGTGGGTTAAACCACAGAGCCTAGGGCTTGCCGATCAGAAGGTCAGCGGTTCAAATCCCCGCGATGGGGTGAGCTCCCATTGCTCAGTCCCAGCTCCTGCCAACCTAGCAGTTCGAAAGCACCTTGAAGTGCAAGTAGATAAATAGGTACCGCTACAGCGGGAAGGTAAACAGCATTTCCGTGCGCTGCTCTGGTTCACCAGAAGCGGCTTTGTCATGCTGGCCACATGTCCTGGAAGCTGAACGCCGGCTCCCTCGGCCAATAACACGAGATGAGCACCGCAACCCCAGAGTCGGTCACGACTGGACCTAATGGTCAGGGGTCCCTTTACCTTTAACAAATCTCAGCACCCCTAACAAACCACAGTTCCCCGTATTCTTTGAGGTGGGGAGCCATGACTGCTTAAAGTGGTATTATGCTACTTTAAATGTAGAGTGCAGATGGGGCCTGAGACGCAATTCATCCAAAGTTCATCTTTTAAGTTTTATTGGCCTCAATTTGAAAGTAAAACACATGATTGTTTTATAGTTTGTGATTTATTCATTTCTCTGTTGTGCTACCCTGGAGGGACTTTCTCTGGAAAATTGTAGTATATAATGTGTGGTTTTTTAAAAAAAAATAATAATGAATAAAGCAATAAATTAATATTTCCCCATTGAAATGAGTGAGGTGTGAAGAGTGCTTCGTTTTGGTTAGATTTTACCCACCTATTTGTGTGGGAATTCTATCTGTCTGTTTCTGCCATCCCTTTTCAAAGCTCACTAGTGAATCTACACAATCTCAACATATAGAAAGCCAACCTTTAAAGTCTTGGAATTTATCACCATGGAGACTTTTTCTTTTTCTTTAAAGGAGAAATAATTCCAAGGCAAATCTGATACATGCTAGGACTTTAGTTTGAGTAATTTTAGTCATAGCTGCCAAGTTTTCCCTTTTCTCGCGAGGAAGCCTATTCAGCATAATGGAAAATCCCTGAAAAAAGGGATAACTTGGCAGCTATGATTTTAGTAGGCTACCCAAAAGCTCAAGATAATTTACTTTTGGTCTTAAACATGTTGCAGCCTCTCTTGGGGGAGATTCTGCTGGCTGTATATGTCAAGGCAGCTTTTACTCAGGCTCTGTACAAATCTTTTGTATCATTTTTCCACACTAATAAACTGACTGCAAAAGTAGCGTTTTGTGAAATGCAAAATGTTTAGTTTGGATAAGAATCCAAGCCGTGTTCTGCCTGCCTGCCAAACAGGACCCAAAGTCTCACATTTAACATTCTTAATATGTTTTCTAGCTCTCGCCTGGAAATATAATGCAAACAGGTTTTTTAAAGGTGCAGTTAGATGCAACTGTGGAACTTTGGTATGAAAAGACATGCAGATGTTCAAGTACCTAACGACAATGGATATGTCTCTCTAGTTTTCCTTTTTTAAAAAAAAAATTAAAAAGATTTCTGGTTTTGTGTAGTGATGGCTTGGGACGCAGGTGGCGCTGTGGGTTAAACCACAGAGCCTAGGGCTTGCTGATCAGAAGGTCGGCGGTTGCTCAGTCCCAGCTCCTGCCAACCTGTCAAAGCATGTCAAAGTGCAAGTAGATAAATAGGTACCACTCCACGCGGGAAGGCAAACGGCGTTTCCGTGCGCTGCTCTGGTTCACCAAAAGTGGCTTTGTCATGCTGGCCACATGACCTGGAAGCTGTACGCTGGCTCCATTGGCCAATAACACAAGATGAGCACTGCAACCCCAGAGTCGGTCACGACTGGACCTAATGGTCAGGGGTCCCTTTACCTTAATGATGGCTAAAACATGGGATTCTTCCTATTCCTACTTAATTAAGTAAAAAAAAAGTAAAAAAAAATAAAAGCCATCTCCTCTTTTTCCTCTTTCTTTCTTTCTTTCTTTCTTTCTTTCTTTCTTTCTTTTTTGAAAAATTATTAACCTACCTGTGTTTAATTTGCAATTTGGGTTGTTTATTTGTAAATCAATGTGCTCAATTCTCTACAGATGCCGAACCATCTGTAGTTATCCCTACTAGGTACAACAGAACCTCTCTATTATTCGCCTCATCAATGGCCTGGTTCACACATAAAATATATTTTGAGAGAAAACATGTTTTAAGATGTATTTGTATGCAACATTTTCTGCAGATTCCCCTCTTCCCAATCCTCTCAGATTAATACATAAATAGAATGGAATGTACCTATGCAAAAGCATAATATATGCTTATGTCTTGTATGCAGGATACTGTATAGTGATTTCACCCATCCACACCTTCAATTTCCAATTCCAGAAATTAGGGTGCCTCCAGACTGAGAATATTTTGTGAGAGGGATTCAAGAGCTTACCAGAACTTTAGGTTTGTGCAATTAAAATGGATTAAACTACGCTATTGCCTTGGTGCGACTAATCCACTTTTTAAAACTTTGTTTATTTGTTTGCTGCTTGGAAAGTGATGGGGAAATGAGTTGAAAAACCTGGGATGAACAAATGATTAATGGGAAGATTTGTAAACACCCCAGAAGCAAATCAGGACAAATGCCTAATAAAGATAAGAAGGAGTCTATCAACTGCATATGTTTTGTACATGCAAATCAGGATGAATGCTGCATAAATGGTTTTTTTTTCTGGGGGAGCCCATGCAATTCCTCAGAATTCAGCAGAGAATGAACCAGTTCACTTGAAATAGGATGATAATTCAAAATCATAGCTGTCAAGTTCTCCCTTTTTTAAGGGAAATTCCCTTACGCTGAATAGGCTTCCTCGGGAGAAAAGGGAAAACTTGACAGCTATGTTCAAAATGTCTCCAAGTGTCATGAAAGTAGTCATTCATAGTCATGTTGATTCATCTACATGCAATAGTATAAGCTGGGGGAGGGCGAAAAGTCCTCTATTGCAATCATTCTTCTTTCAATGCCATACTTAATGCTTAACAATTAAGCCCAATTTCCCCCATAGGTATATGCAAATTCAGAACAAAAGACCCCATGCCTTTTTCAGTCAAATGCCATACTATAGAATGGGTTACAAATGGCCATTCACCTTCCTGTATTCAGTAGTCCATATTGCAGATACATTTAGAGGGAAGCCCACATAAAAGAATTCATTATCAACAGAAGAATAGAGGATTAATTGAAAATTGTCAACTGATGAAATGCTCTCAATGGAAGAAAATGGACTTGATCCCAAAGTACCAATTGTGCCTATGGACTCTAATTTTCTTTTCAGTGGTGCCCAAACAGTAGACCTGATTAAAAAGCAACTGCCAAGGCTATTACCTGACTCTCAGTTTCTATCAAAATGCCCCAGCTCAGATGAAAAATGAAAGCCTCCATTGATATTTCCTGGGGGGATATCATAGGTCCAATTAAAAAAATCTCTTCTGAGATCCATCATGGCGAGCATATTCTAGGATCGGACAATGGGATGCTGGATGAGACTAAGACGAAAGGCCAATTAGAATGGCAGAAAGAAGGTGGGAAACCTGCAATTTCGAAAAGGCTAACAAAATCAAAGGCAAGACCTGTGGAAAGGCAGCAAAATAGCCATGCGCTTCGAAAGGCATGCAAAGAGGTATTTGCTCCTGCTAAAGGGCAAATGGATCCGGGTTTTCATCTGCCTTTTAAAGGAAGAAGTTTAAAAATAAAGCAAGCAAACAAAAAAAACCACTTCAAAGGCTCATGCCTGTCCGCTATGCTTCACTGTATTAAAATTAAGAGTTCTCCTGATTGCAAGGGAGAAATAATGGCTTTATGGAAAGAGCACATGCTTTGCGCATACAATGGTTTGAGGTTAAGTGACTAGCTTTTCCCAGGCTAACTCATCTACAGAAAGAATCTAAAGAATCCTTTCTTGGTTTAGAAACCAACCAACCCGGAAAAGTCATTGCTGCAGGGGAGGGAGGGGGGGGGTAATTGTATGCATGTATCCAACTCTATTCTTATATAAATTGAGTTAACTGATTTTAATATTTAATATTCCAATGCAATTTGTTTAACTGCTCTTACTATTGCATTACAATATTATTATACTGTTGTTGTAACAAACACTGGGGCCTGGTGGGGATGGGGCAGGGGAAGTAATGCTATAAAATATAAATCAGAAATCACAGAGTTTAAAACATTCGTTCAAGAATTCGTCTTAACTCTAGAATGAGTCTGAAGCTTACCTTTCTTTTTTGATGTTTTCCCTGCCTATTTTATTTCTGTTGACCCTCTTTTCCCCCTTCTGAAGGTAGCTTCTTACTTCATACCAGACTTCACTAACCTGGTGCCCTCCAGGTGTTGTTGGACTACATTTCCCATCATCCCTAGCATGCCATCACAGGAAGTCAAATGTGGAGGTTAACTGCCAACAACTCGTTCTCCACTTTTTCGACAGTGGAAATAGATCTTTGTGCATCGGCCCCATGGGATCCCATGGACCCATGAAGGGCACCTGAGGACCACATGCAAATCTCTTGACTCAGGAGCACAAACATTCAAATTTCTGAAAGCGCAATTACTTCTGCCATGGGCACTGTTCTATTCAGAGCTAATTTATAATGTGAAAATGGGACATTCTTATGTTTATTGCTGATTTATGTGATACTGTTCATATGTATATTGCCTAATGCAAATCTTCCTCAATCTCTTCCTGCCTAGCTTTCTATCAGCACTATATTTTTTAAATAAAAGGGGGAAAACCCGGAGGTGTATTGACTCAAAAGATGCACTTCCACCAGCTCCAACAAAACATTTCTCATGGAAAATATTTTCCCTTCTCAGCAGCCATATCTTAATTTCTGCTTTTTGAAGCTTGACTCCTGTATAGTAACGCCACAGGACGCCACAAGCAAATATCTACCTATTAATCTTTTTGTAGGCTTCCACATGTAAGGGCTGTTTTTGCATGAGGGAAAGAATTGTCGTGCTGCTGTACTCAAAAGGATTCTCACTTCCTCCTTCCTTGATCCAACCATGCAATCAACATGGAGGGGGGGAAAGGTTGGGCTTTTAGATTTTGCTTTATTTTTGAAGCTCAGATTTTGTTAGGTTTTGTTAACTGAATAAACTTAAATCCTTGGCATCAGCAACTTTTTCTGCTGCAATTATTACAGCTTCAATAGATATAGGCGGAAAATAGGCCAGGCCAGTGATTTTGCTCCTTGCTACGCAATTAACAAATTGCAAGGTCCCCTTGTGCCTCTGTTTAATAGACCACATTAGAATCAGATCAGTCACCCTGATTCACTTTCCCTGCTGTGTACTCATGCATTCCACTACCAAGTCCCCCATGATACTTTTGTGAAGAACTTGGTAAATGTGGGTTGAACGAGGTAACTGTGCGAATTTGTAGCTGATTGATTGAACGAACCCAAAGAGTACTCATTAATGGTTCCTCGTCATCCTGCGGGGAAAGTGACAAGTGGGGTGCTGTAGGGTTCTGCCCTGGGACTGTTGTTGTTCAATGTCTTTATAAACAACTTGGGATGAAGGAATTGAAAGGACACTCATCAAATTTGCAAACGACACCAAACTGGGAGGGATAGCTAATGCCGCAGAAGAATTGAGATTCAAGATGACCTTAAAAGATTGGAAAACTGGGCCCAGACTAACAGAATGAATTTCAGTAGGGCTAAATGCTCTTAGGCAGGAATAACCAGCTGCACAAATATAGGAGGGGAAACAAGTGGCCTACCAGTAGTGCGTGTTAAAAGGATCTATGGGTCTTAGTAGGCCACAAACTTGGGACCCAGGTGGCGCTGTGGTTAAACCACTGAGCCTAGGGCTTGCTGATCAGAAGGTTGGCGGTTCGAATCCCTGTGACGGGGTGAGCTCCCGTTGCTTGGTCCCAGCTCCTGCCAACCTAGCAGTTCGAAAGCACGTCAAAATGCAAGTAGATAAATAGGAACCGCTACAGCGGGAAGGTAAACGGCGTTTCCATGTGCTGCTCTGGTTTGCCAGAAGCGGCTTTGTCATGCTGGCCACATGACCTGGAAGCTATACGCCGGCTCCCTCGGCCAATAATGCGAGATGAGCGCGCAACCCCAGAGTCGGTCACGACTGGACCTAATGGTCAGGGGTCCCTTTACCTTTACCTTTAGGCCACAAACTTAACACGAGTCAACAGTGTGATGCAGCCACAATAAAAGCTAATGCTATTCTAGGCTGCATCAACAGTGCCCAGATCAAGGGAAGTAATAAAATCACTCTATTCTGCCTTGATCAGACCACACCTAGGCGCCACAATTTAAGAAGGCTGTTGATAAGCTGGAACAGGATGACCAAGATGATCAAGGGTCTGGAAACCAAGCCTTATGAGGAACAGTTGAGGGAGTTGGGTATGTTTAGCCTGGGAAAGAGAGACTGAGAGGAGATATGATAGCTATTTTCAAATATGTCAAGGGCTGTCAGATGGAAAATGGAGCAGTGAATAAAGGATATTTTTTTAAAAAATAAAGCTACAGTGAGTAAAGTTTTTTTAAAAAAAACACACACACACACAATTACAACAAACATGCAAATGCCAAAATTGTAAGGAATTATTTATGTCTAATAGCTTTTCTACTTTGTTGCAAATCAATTAAGTCTCCCCATTAGCTGTTTTTTTGGGGGTTTAACAGCAAAAAATGCCAAACACATTGCTCAAGCTGCCTAGTACAATGTGAATTGTGCAGAGGAATCCTAAGCATATTTACTCAAAAGTCAGACCTGCTGAGGTCACTGGGAACTTACTCTCAGGTAAGTGCACGGCAATGGAGCCTCAAGTTAGAATTGCAGTTCCCCTAAGCACTGCAACCATTTTTCATTCCAACTGGGCTCACATGAGGTCTATTAAACTGAAAGCAACCTGTATATTAGCCTTGCTGTATTTCTCCTCGGATATGCTTATGTCTCGTAATGCCTTAGCAGTGAGTCTCATAAATATCTGGCATTTTTAATTTTGTTTTATTAAAATATTTAAAAAAGCTTTGATGAAATACCAGTTATTCAGATGATACTTGGAAAACAACCATAAAAAAGACCGAGTGGGAACGGAATATATTTTAAACCTCATTAAATAAGACTCAACAAATACTTTCCATTCTTCTTAACTTCTTTTAATGGTGTAATGGGGACTTTTCTCTCTCAGGCTCCTAGCCACACTGGTGTTTGTTTGTTTGTTTGTTTGTGTATAATCTATGTTCCAGTTGTGGTGGGTGAGTTAATAGATAAGGCCCCCTTCCATCCAGCTGTCTTCCCAGTAAAAGTAAGATTCCCCCTTTCTTGTTGTTATTTAATTAAAAAAAAACAAGATATGGAGCTGCATGCTATGTATTAAGGCAGGGTTGCCAACCTCTCATGTTTTCCAAACATAACATCTCATCTTATACAATATAATAAACCTTTGACAATCACAGCCTAGGACTTCCATAAACCTCAACTAATGGTTTTCTAACTTTCTTTGTGATTTTGCATTTTATTTTAATAGTTATTGCTATGAAATCCAAATCCTAAATAAACTCCTTAGTCCCTTTTCGCAATAATTCATATAGCTCTCCTTCTTGCAACCCTACAAGCAATGTCAATTGATTACAATTATCTTTCAAAAATATCATAAATTTCTTCCAATCTTTCAGGAAAGTCTGGTCTTGCTGGTTTTGAATTTTCCCAGTTAATTTTGCCAACTCAGCATAGTCCATCCATTTCACCTGCCACTCTCACAGACACATTTCCAAACTGAAGAAACCGTTGCAGGTAGGGATGGAGGATATATTTGATTGAGTTCAGATTTAAAGTGAATACCCACTTCTGAAACAAGATGCAAATCAAAATACAACTGTCCTTCAAGATTCGTACTGCTCTGAATTTTGCACTACAGTTCTGCAGGCAAGAAATGAGTGCATAAATACATAAACTAGGATAAAGTCTGCTTATAACGTGCAGAATAGCATCCAAAAATGCCTTATAGTAGAGGGAATTGTTTGAAAAAGTGTGTATATTAGCCAAAGTGCATACAGAAATGAGTTAATTAGGAGAACTTTGCACCCAAATCTGGATGAATTTTCATGAGTATTTTTTACAAAAATATTTATTTAAGCAATGTGGAGAACTGAATCTAAGATGGGGGGGAAATGAGAAACTGAGAAAACTGAAATGTCCATATTCATTCACCTCTAGTTGAGGCACACATACACACAGAGCACAACCTTCTTTGTAGCCTCCACAGGCACATGTGCACCCATGTGACCGACACCTTATGGATACATATAGTTTAGCCCTCAGAAAGAATGCATGACATAGCCCTAAATATACAAATATTTATTCAAATAATTTAATATACAAACTACATTCAGCAGGAGTTAAAAGCTATATTTCTTCTACGTTTCTCTACACAGTGGATTATTTCGAATGCAGAGTTGACTAAATTAACATTAATAAGCAATGGTGTGTTTAATTATATAGTACAACAACTGAGTCTTGCTTAACAAACTAAAAGGGCTATTCTCTAATCCATTAACACAGTCATGGTGTGTGTGTGTTTTTGGAGAGAGGCATCATTCATTTCATTTCAGTGATATGATCTAATTGGGGACATTGGCATTATACAAAATCAGGCCAGTGACTTGTTTCGTACATTGTTGTCAATGCTAACTGCCTGCGGCGCCAGGGTCTTTCCCATCCCTACCTAGAGATGCTGGGGATGGAACTTAGAACATTTACAAAGTAGATGCTCTACCACCAAGCGACAGCCCTCCTACAACATGAGTAGAGAAGAAAAAGCACCGGAAGTCAAAACTGCAGCATCAGTTGACTGAACCTGGACCTGAATTTGTGGCTTTTGGCATGCAAAGCATGTGTGCCCACAGCCCATGCCAACCTGCTTCTTCTTCTACCCAGGGCCGGATTTAGGTTTGATGAGGCCCTAAGCTACTGAAGGTAATGGGGCCCTTTATATGTCCAACTGTCCTTTGCCAACATCAAATTATCACTGGTTTTTTTGTGTGTGTGTGTGTTGAATATATGCTATAGGGTAATTTATGGACCTGTTGTCTTTGTCCATGGAGTTTTCTTGGCAAAATACTGGAGTGGTTTGCCAGTCCCTTCTCCAGGTGGATCACATTTAGTCTAAACTCTCAGCTATGACCTGTCCATCTTGGGTGGCCCTGCACGGCATAGCTCATAGCTTCTCTGAGTTATTCAAGCCCCTTTGCCATGACAAGGCAGTGATCCATGAAGAGGACAAGATGGCTGGACAGTGTTTTCGAAGCTACCAACTTGAGTTTGACCAAACTACAGGAGGCAGTGGAAGACAGGAGTGTCTGGCGTGCTCTGGTCAAGGGGTCACGAAGAGTCGGACACAACTAAACGACTAAACAACAACAATTTATGGACCTAGTAGGTATCTAAAGCCATTTGCCACTGTTTCTGTATGTAGGTTTTATTTTATTTGTTTCTTATCTTATATTTTGGAAATGTACATCCAGTTGTTTTTTCCTTTAATTTTTTGGGGGGCCTGCAAGAGAGTGGGGCCCTAAGCTGTAGCTTGTTTAGCTTATACATAAATCCGGCACTTCCTCTACCGTTTATTTAGCAAAGTTGTTGAGCCTCTTTTGAGGAAAAATCCTAATTTTGGGGGGGGGGGATGTGAAATTACAGATGTATGGGAACCCTAATCTAATCGAATGGCAACCCTTTATAATGTCAGTGGCCCATCTCACACACCACATCTGATTATAAGACCTTGGGAAAGACTTCTGCCCAAGATCCTGGGCCAATAGTCTGGCCTATGAACAGTACAGCACAAGTATGATGAGCACAGCCTTCCATAGGGATTAAATAGCATAGCTAAGAGCTGGAATACTTGTAGAACCAGGCAAGACAACACTCCAGACACATAAATGATTGAAGAATCAGCCCAAACTGAGAGTCAGCATACTGTTTTATTCCATTCATTTGAGTTCTGTGTCTCATGAAAAAATAAAAAAAAATCTCAGTTTGTTTGTTTTAATTGTTCTGGAAATTGCTAATGTGGCTGCTGGTTTTGCCAGTATTCATTTGCTTTCTTAATGGCTCAAGATCTGCTGATGCTTACCCCCATTTTGGTGTACCTCTACATTTTTTTAAAGTTTTTTTTAAAAAAATCAGCCTCACAGATGGTGTTTTATGAGCTCTGTTATTTTGGTTTATGAGTGGGTGTTTAACTTTCCTGTGAGCTTGCCAAGGGTGTGATAAGGGCTTTGTCCTCCAGTGTAAACTGTTTGGTTGCCACTTTGCTTTAATGTTAATTACATGTTTCATTGTCACTATTTAAATAGATGGAACGAGTGTGTCTGCTGTGCACTGTTCAATTTCTCAGTAGTTATTAAGAAATAAATGCATTTTTAAAAGACTCAGTTCAGCATGTGTTCTGAAATCTTTGAGAAAGAGAAATGTTGTTGTTTTTTTGAAGAAGAAGTATGTAACAGACTATGTCTGAGTTTAAACTCCTGGAAAGAATTCTAAAGAAAGGAAAAGGGAAGTGTTTTAAATCCATTGGTTGTACATTTATAAAGCACCATAAGGTAAAGGGTAAAGGGGCCCCTGACCATCAGGTCCCGTCGTGTCCGACTCTGGGGTTGCGGTGCTCATCTCGCTCTAAAGGCCGAGGGAGCCAGCATTTGTCCGCAGACAGCTTCCGGGTCATGTGGCCAGCATGACAAAGCTGCTTCTGGTGAACCAGAGCAGCGCACAGAAACGCTGTTTACCTTCCCGCCGGAGCGGTCCCTATTTATCTACTTGCACTTTGATGTGCTTTCGAACTGCTAGGTGGGCAGGAGCTGGGACCGAGCAACGGGAGCTTACCCCATTGCAGGGATTCGAACCGCCGACCTTCTGATCAGCAAGCCCTAGACTCTGTGATTTAACCCACAGCGCCACCTGGGTCCCCCATAAAGCACCATGCTACCATCAAAATAAGATTATTGGGTTGGGAGTGTACAGGGGGACATGATAGCCTGTGGCATGGATGGAAATGTTTTATTTTTTTCTTTCTTTGTTTAAACAATTTATATACCGCTTAAACACAATAGTCTTGAACTGGTTTACAAGGTTCAAATGCAAAAAAAGTAAATATCAGTTAAAACTATAATATCAAACTTCAATTAAAATGCACGCTGGAATAAAAGAAGCCTTCAGAAGGAATCGGAGGTTCAGTAGTGAAGGGGTCTGTCTCACCTGAACTGGATGGGAGTGCTATAAGATTGAGCCCACAATACTAAAAGCTCTTTGTGGATACGAGTCATGCATCTGAGCTGTGGGAGTCCACTGACCCCCCCCCAAAGACCTCCTTGATCGGGCAGCTATATGGTGAATTAGGTGGTCCTTGAGGTGTCCTGGAACCAAATTGTGAAGAGCCTCATAAATGGATACAAGAACTTTGAAACTGGATCAGTAAACATTTTGAAACAATTTTATTGGAGGGTTTTTTTAACATATTGAGCACTAAAACACAAACACATTTATAAAAAGAGAACAAAAAGCAATATATCAAAAAATAGAAAGAAAACTGGATCCGTAAACTTTTGAGCAGCTGAGGTATGGAGACCCAGGCCAGGCCATAGATCTCAGAGTGGTTCACAATATTAAATTACAATATTAAAAAAAACCACAAAATACATAATAAAAATAAAAGCAGAACAAACCAATAATCCCCCCTTTGTATCCTATTGACTTTCATATGTTAAGTAAAGGAAGTTCCCTACTCCAAGCAAGAACAAGGAGCTTGCGGATGTAACTGAGCAAGGAGCTTGCGGATGCTGTGACCTTGTCGCTGCAAATGTGGACCACCTCTCTATATTTGGCCCTACAAGAGTCACTAAGGAATAAAGAAGATGTGATGTTAGGGGATTCATGACTGCAACTTGCAAAATGATTAAAGAACATGGGGTAATGTCAGACTGGGGCTCATGTCTTGGTATTGCATTCTGAATTCCGGATTTAAATAGTCACCACCTTGCTCCCAAGGCTATTCACTCAATGAGCGGAGGCCCATACCAAAATATGGAACCTGCTCCTGCAACAGGTAGTAATGGCCACCAACAGATAGCTTTAACAGAAGATCAGACAAAGTCACTGATACTATCAATGGCTAGTAGCTATGACGGCTATCTTTTGCCTTCACTGCCAGAGGCAGTATGCCTCTGAATATCCATTGTTGTGACTCACAAGTGCTTTGGGCACTTCCCATCTGCTTGGCCACTGTGAGAACAGAGGGACCTTTGGCCTGATCCAGCCAAACTCTTCTTCTTCCATTCTCCCTATATGGTGAAAAGCCTCTTCCAATTTCACTGTGTGAACACAGCTATAGTTCCTTTCATCAGGCCAAGGACAATGAAGGGAAGATGACAGATTGCTTAGAAAACATTCTTTGTTGAATAAGTCAGCTTCCTAGGTTTGAGAAATAAAAAAGGCATGCCTTACGTTTTGAGAAAGGGAGGAAGCAGCTGAAGAAGTTTTATAGAACTTCTCCCCCCCCCCCCAAGTGGTATGTGTGACATACTAGAGTGCCAGCCTATGACAAATAAGAAGGAGAGTTGTCCTACAAGGCGATTCCAAAATGCGCCTTTTCATGAAGAGTCCACAAGCTGGATCTAAATCAGAAGCAAAATTTAAAAATTCCTTCCAGTAGCACTTTAGAAACCAACTAAGTTTGTTATTGGTATGAGCTTTCGTGTGCATCCACATATTTCCTTAGAGATGTGATGCCCAGAGTAGAGTTCTCACCTGATAATATATTTTTTTTGATAGGGATTACTTGAGAATGGGTTCAGCAAGTGAATCAGAAATACCTGGGGTATTCAATGTGCCTGCCAGAAGAAGATCCTGAAAATGCAGAAATCCAAGTCATGGAGAGGTTTAGAGACATCTTCAGCAGAGTCCATATAGACTTGCCATTCAGACCTTCCAATTGACTATGCAAAGGTTAGTAGTGGAACTGGTAGGGTGGTCCAGCAGTTGTCACCTGCACGCATTCAGCTAAATGACTAAGTAGTGCTATGGCCTTAGAATATGGTCCCCACGAAACCATCCTCTATCAATGTTGCCTCTTAGGCTGATCATGCCTGAATAGGACACTGGAAATTTCAGTATTCTGTCTTAATTTCAGGGGCTGTTGCCACCTGCCTTTTCAAGTAGCTCCCTGCTTGGATCAGGACACCAACAAATATGTTCATTTATATTTCTTAAAGGGGGAAACCACTAATTTGTTTCTTTTTAATCCCTTTAAGTCCTGTCATAAGGACCTGTAAACTCATGTTCCTTGCCTGTCGTCCTAAAAAAATTCCCCATAAACCTATAAACAGAAGAAATGACCCAGACAGTGCAGATATATTCAAACAGATCTAATTTGTGCAACATGTTCTGCTAATGAATCACACACATCACAAACCTATGACTGTTGCTAAGTTGCTGCTTTTCAGCTGTTTACTTTCTAGCAGCCAAACCAATTGACTGTTTCTGCCTTGCAGTTTCACCCATGGTGTAAAATTCTTCCCCATAACCAAAGCAAGAGCACCATGATAATTTCAAATTGTACATAATCAGAGTTCTTAAGGGGATGTTTTACATAACAGTGAGCTTCCCATGAATAATTATTTCATACTAATTAATACACATGCCCTCTTACTCCATCTTCAAAACCTCGGCTTCCATCATTACCTAACCATGACTGGAATACAGAGAAATGGCTTGGCATTGCACCGGATCTTGCAAACCTGATCCCATCTCAAGGATTACGACATGGAAATGAGCTATCCATAAATATTAAAAATTATCTTCTTTGCACAGATGTTCACTCCACTTATCTGCAGAATTTCTGAATCAAATATTCAATATGAATATGTTAGTAACCACCAAAGATTGCTTTTGGCAGGCTATGTGTTGATATCAGCAGGAAATAAATAGGAAAACATTAAAAGGTATAAAACTTTAAAACAATAGCTTAAAGGTGTTTTACAAAGTACAGATGGCATATACTGCTCAAGTGGATGGCTGCTGCAGAATGATAAATAGTGTGTACTGGTGGAACACACACACACACACACACATACACACAAATACGGCTTGGAAATAATTGATCCTGAGCAATACGTTCTGTATATATATATATATATATATATATATATATATATATATATATATATGGCAGAATGAAACAAATGAAACTTGGTATTACAAATAACTAGCTTGAAACAAGCTGTGTGGACTTCTTGGCACTTGTGAGCAGCAATTGCATGGGAAACTTTGGCTAGAATGTACTGAAATTCTGGAGACCAAGTTGTTTAGCATGTACCAATCTGACCTAACTGCAAGCAATAGACAGAAGCACCACAAGTTGTTTCTAGGCTGCAATCCAGTGTCCAGTTACCTGGGAGCAATTCACACTAAACACAATAAGACTTTCTTCCGAATCATCATGCACAGAGTTGCACTGTAAAGTGCTGTGCGCATAGTGTCTACATTTAAAGTGGCACCTCAGATGCTGCAGGGCTGGGGGCATTGTTCCTACCCCGAGAGGCTGGCAAGGCATCAGGATACGTGTGTGCATGAAGGTGCTCTTTTCCTCTTCCCATATATGCTTCCCTTACATGCGAGTTGGGAACATGGTAAAGATTTACACTATTCTTCCCTCAGTAGTGCCAGGAAAAAGCAATATAAGGCATAGCTTGCATTCATTCAGTCCTCAGGGTGGCCTAAGACAAGGAAGAAAATAAAAATCTCCTGACTTCCCTCATCTCATCAAGTAATTCCATTCAATATTATTATTATGGAAAACATAAGAGTTATTGTGGATGACAGAAAATATAAGTGTTTCCATGCTTTATTTATGATCCCATTTCACTGGTGCAAGAAAGTTGTCATTTCTGCTCAACATACATCAAAACGGTAGAAGCTGAATAATGTTCCCTTGTTTCCTAAAAAAAGGGGGGGGGAGGACATGTTGAGTAATGAAACAGAGGACATTGTGAAGTCACAGAGTGGGACAGGGGGAAGGAATGAACAGCTATCCTTGTTATCTGGTACAGTATAGCTGTCCATCTTTGAAGACAGATTGAGAGTACCTGAGTGTTTTGAAATTGTAATTTCTGAAAGCTGGTTTTCTTTTCTTTTTTAGGCTTTCTTGGGTGGGGTGGGTGGAACAGATGCACTAAGTGACGTGCTCTGTCATCACAGGATATTTTATTCCTGCAGCATCTTCACATATGAGGTACATGTACAGTCATACCTCGGTTTAAGTACGCTTCGGTTTGAGTACTTTCAGTTTAAGTACTCTGCGGACCCATCTGGAACGGATTAATCCACTTTCCATTACTTTCAATGGGAAAGTTCGCTTCAGGTTAAGTTCGCTTCAGGTTAAGTACAGACTTCCGGAACCAATTGTCTACTTAATCCGAGGTACCACTGTACACAAATACAAGAGACCGTCATATTCAATATTAGCATTTTATTGGGATTTTTTTTAAAAAAAGACAGTGTGGTTATAATGGGTGGGACAAGGATTGTCTCAACATGGTGTGAATTCATGACCTAGAAAGCCATCTGTGGATAAACACCGGCTCCCTTAGCCTGAAAGCGAGATGAGCGCTGCAACCCCATAGTCGCCTTCGACTGAACTTAACCATCCAGGGGTCCTTTACCTTTACTCAAGTGGTCACCACCCAAACCTGCTTAGCTTCAGCAAGGTGGTGCCCTCATGTGCCTTCAGAACATATCCTGGGATCTGAAAATTACTAAAAGGAAATTTCCCTTGGTGGGATGTGGAGCTACATTGACCATGTTCCCTTTCACATTCTACAAATCACCTCGCTGGTGTTCTGCACTGTGCAGCCTTCCCAGGTACCCAAACTTTACATCACCCTGGCCATTTAATAATGTTAATTTAAACCCCAAAGTGTACACTCGGCAAAATGATATTTTAATAAAATTCTAAAGAATAATAGGCTCCTCTGTTTTGTTTTTGTCAGGTTGGTGTTGGATAAAGGTTTAGTTGGAGTTCATAGTTATTTTAATTTGGGTATAACTGTAAACTGTTTGTTATTACTGATTTCTATTGGTTTATTGGTTTGTTTGTTGCTTGTATAGGATATTTTGTTTTGAAACGTTTGATGTTTTGTTGTCTTTTTTTATATGTTGCAAGCCACTCGGAGTGGCTTGGGAAGCCCAGCCAGATGGGCGGGATATAAATATAAAAAATATTATTAAAATTATTATGAACAGAAGCCTCTCTTTCTGGGAATATAACTTTTGGAAAACTGAAGGACAGATTTCAACATAGCATTAATTTAAGCATCCCACAAGAGTACAGCATTCATTCCTGTTGGGTTAGGGGCATCTCGCTTTGCTTTGTTTTCACACCATACATAATCTTCCTGAACAGTATCTTCCTGATCACTGGACAGGGATTGAAGGATGCTTTATTTCTGAGTGAGTTTAGCTGTTGTGATCTTACCACTGTAATCATGGTGGTTCTTCAACAAAATGGCACCCTTTGTAGTTAGAAATAAATAGAAATAAATATAAAGGCCCCCAATCATAGATGCCAACTCCTAGGGGCTGAGGCAGTTTTGGCTCACCAAATGTATCTTTTGAGGGGACTGGGGCCCCTCAATTTTCGGAGGGCACTTGGCTTCCCCCTTCCTCCCAATCCTCTGGAGAAGCCAGGGTCTCTGCCCCCAATACAGAAGTTATCCAGGAACACAGCAAACCAGCACTGGACATTATAGCATACTTTGGGAGAGAGCAGTTTGAAATGCATCTTGGCACAGCTGAGAACTGTGTCAGAACACTTGGGAAGTGCGAAAGCTGGTGGCTAACTAGTCTGGGAGGCTGCGTATCAGGGTCAGTTCATATTGGAATTGCAATTGCTTGCAAGCTGTGAAGTGATAATCGGCTAATGCAGTGAGTGGTCCTAAGAACTGTGGATGTTTGGTCATGTAATAAAGCATTTGTTCATAATGCCATGAAATTGGACATTTTTACTGTACAATACACAATTCTTCTGCATTGAGAAGCCCAACATTTTTGTATGCCCCTGCTGTGACCTGCCTGTCACTTCTTCTTGCTGTCCAGGTATCCCCTCAAGGGGAAATGGCAGAGGACAGAAGCAGCTGACAATACTATTCTGATCTCTCTTTTCCATTTTCTTCCTCCTTCCTTAAAGAGACACCCTGGAATGTTCATTAAGAATCCTCTCTGAAGTGGTATCTAGCAAATGGTTACGGGATATTCCCAAAGTATCTGTTTCCTGGGTATGAAACCTTTTTCAGTTTGAAAGAATGCTACCAGACAAAAACAAGTGTTTACAACATCAGGTGACTTCCCTAAAAAAAATTGAGTTCCATACATATGAAAGGCCTTCTTCCAGTTGCACTATATAGCAATGGCCCTTTGACAGAGAGAATCACATTTTCAGACAGTGCCAAAGGCACAGGATTAGCACCTATGTGTTTGTTGGCAACCAGTTCATTTGTCAGCCTCTGGATAGCGAATCACACCAGCAGAGTTTGGAACAAACATTTTGGCTGCTGCATTATGCCTTTCTCTTGACCTCACCTCGGGGTGTGCTAGGACTTGTAACTCTGATGTTAGATTTCCTTGCAAGTTGGCCTGCAAACAAATTAAGAGTGTAGACCATCTCTTTCCTCTGGAGTTGTCTCCTGTGGCTGGCTGGCTGGCTGGAAACACTCAGTAATTTTTATACCCAGCATAAAATGCAACATAAATAAAAAGCAAGCCTCTGCATTCAGTTATGCTTTAGCCGAAGCTTAAATATTTGCAGATATCAATATTGGATGCACTTTCCTGGGGGCGACACATTGGCTACTTCTTTTATAAGAACAATAGCAATTACTAACAGGGATATCAAAATTGCCGTTGGGCGCAGTGCAACAAGTTGCAGAAAACCTCCCTATTGTGGCGCTGATTCCCCATTGCTGCTAGCTAGCTGACCCACTGACCCTCTCAATCAATAATATGGAAGCAACTTCCCTCCACTGCACATGCTCAGTGTTCAGACTGATCAAAGCCATTCCCCAGCTGCCCAGATCCACTGTTTAGCAAAACAGAGAGATAGGCAGTTCTCTTAAAGGGACAGACACACAGGTTACGTGAGGTGATCGGAGAGCTTAAGGCTGCGATCAGTAAGCATCAGCCATGCCACAATTTGAAGGCAATGGAAGTTTGTGTTTCGCGTCGCCATGGGAAGTTGAGCTATTCATCCAGTCAGAAATGTTAGCCTGCTGTGAAGGTCCATTACAAAGTAAAAACTACCAGTTATGAAACATAGAACAACAGCGCAGAAATGAAGATCTCATACCACGCTTGTCAATTGTCCTGCTGCATAGGCTGGACAAAATACTCAGTTAAATGGAACTTTATAAATGATCAAAAGATGGGGGGGGGAATAAAAGTTGATACAGCACTGTGCCGTAAGCAGCGTTAGGAGCAAGGCTCGGCAAGGCAACGTTGGCAGAGAACTCTCGCCAGATAACAGTTTCCCGGCTCAGCAGGAAGACATTTCTGGCTGTGAATCAGAAGGTGAAGACATACGTAACATTTTTAAAGCAGTGAGGCTTATGTGACAGTGCCCTCAGTGCATCCCCTTAATATACCTATTCCTCTCCAGGGTTCTACAGGCTTGAAGCAGAGGCAAGCTGTGCAGAGAGCTGATTGACTGCTCCCTCCTGTGTCCCTCCCCCAAGTTGCCAGAACGGGGTTTTTTTTGCACCTTAAATATGTTTATTTTATTTCTCTGCAACAAACAAGAGGATGGAACATGAACAATTGGCAGCACCCCTGAAGGTGAGGGGAAATAATGGCTACTGAGCCTGCATCTATTTTGCTGGTATGCACATCCATCATTTCTGTTGCAAAACCAAGTGGACACAGAAGCTGAATTCATCGTGAAATAAGGTTCTATTTTTTTATTTTAAAAAGATACATGAAGAAAACATTTGTTTCAGTTTTTATCCTTGTAATGTAAAGCAAAAATGCGGCATACTTGTATAAAGAGTCTATTGTGCTTCGCCTGTACTCGCCATTCAGGGCTGGCCCAAGACAGAAATGGTGAAAAATCAGCAATTTCTCACCCAAGACTCAATTCCAGGCCAACCCTAAGCACCTCATTGTTAGCAAAGTTACTTAAATAGCAGAGAGCAAGTCCTGTTTGGGGGGGGGGGAGGAGAGAAACCCTTATAATACTTTACTGAGCAAAACTAAACAGTGTCTAATTTGAGGAGAAAGGAAAAGAGAGGTTTTGTCTTTCTTAGGGCAGGCTTTGTACAGAGCAGGAAGACATGCAATCAAACATACAAAAGAAAGCTCCCTCAGAAATACACAGCCAATCAGTTGACTTGCTGCTGCCATGAATACCATGCCAGTTTGCCTGGTTGCCACACCTCTACATATATTGGCTAGTTGATTTAACATAATTAACCCTTAAGTCACACACAGAATGATATCTGCTGTTGCAATTTTCAACACTGATAATCTGTCCTCTTAAAAAATCTTGTTTCTTGGCTCAGGCTCTGCATATAGGGTACATCTCACAATACATTTAACACACATTAGAAGTTCATTGCATCCACCAAAGGATCCTGGGAACTGTACTTTATCCCTCACAGAGCTATAATTCCTAGCACCTTATACAAGCTACAGTTCCCAAGAGTCTTTGAAGGAACCCATTTACTTTATATGTGTTTAAAATGTATGGTGTAGATGTGAACATGGGTCATTTAAAATGCCTACTGATCCCTGTATGAACTAACAGTCATATGAAATACAGTTCCACTGAAATTAATTTCTAGTGAAACTGCATGAATGAAACATAATAAAGAAGAAACTATGATGCTTTCCCAAAGATAATCATGATTACTGAAAATTACTGGTTTCAACCCTAGTTAATTTCCCCCTTTAGTATGCAATGGTCATTCTATATATCTGACAGCAAGTTTTTACTTATTTTTGTAATTTTATGTAAATACAGTAATTAATTATAAACAACCAAACCTGCCAGAAAATCATGTTCAATTAAGGAAATTCAAATATAAAATTGACTTTAAAAAAACCCAAAACTGCAAAGCCTAGTAAATGCTAAAGCAAGGATTGAACCTTTGCTATCTAATTGCTATAGAGTGCCACTGTATTTTTATCCTCCTGATCCTCATTTTAGTGAGGCATTAAAGGTTTAATCCCAAACTATGGCTTTCATTACTTGCAAGGGTTTTTCTCAGGCTATTAGCATCACTTTTGTGTAGTGCTTCTTATGTAAATTATGGAAAAGTGGAACATGGAGTCACTATATAATTATCCCTTCATACATACACTGAAAACAAAACTGTGCATATGGTAGACACAGTTAACAGTACTTTATAATAATCTCTGCACTCTTTTGCTCACTTAATAAAGGGTACACTGCGTCTCTTACGCAAGCTGAATTCTACTTTCGACAGTCTTTAAAATAATATTCACAACACCTGGTAGAAAAAACTCATGTTTCCTTTTAACCAAATACAGACCCTCCAAGTGCCCCTATTTTCAGGGGACTGTCCCAGATTTAGAGAAGCCATCCCGGTTTCTGATTTGATCCTGGAATGTCCCGCTTTTCCTTAAGACGTCCCTATTTTCATTGGAAAAATGTTGGAGGGTTTGTGAATAATCAAGGGGGAGTTTTCCACCCAAGGGCAACTTATTCTCATGAGCAAGTGGGGGGGGTGCATGCCAATGGTACATGTCAGTCTTCAGGGAATCGGCTTCCTACCCTTGTGGCAGTGGATAAGGAGAACAAAGGAAAATGAGTCTTCTTACCAGTTAGAAGCTTTAATAATCACAGTGAGAGAACAAAGAACCCATCTCCTTGGAATGGTGGTGCTCCCAGTTAAGGATCCCTCCCCCTTACGTCCCTATTAATCTACATCACTTCTAAGTCTTGTAATTTGAGCTTGTACCCTCTGTGCTTTATGTGCTTTCCCAGCTTCTGCCTTCTGCACTATGTCCCTCTGCAAACCACTGTTCCAAATCTATACTGTCCTCCTGCTCCTAGGAAGATTCAGGGTCCAGATCAGGAGCAGGGAGCTCCCACCATTCCTCCTCAGTGCAGCCCTCCTCAGCACAGTCTCTGACAGTAAAGGTAAAGGTAAAGGGACCCCTGACCATTAGGTCCAGTCGTGACTGACTCTAGGGTTGCGGTGCTCATCTCGCTTTATTAGCCAAGGAAGCCGGCGTACAGCTTCCAGGTCATGTGGCCAGCATGACAAAGCCGCTTCTGGCAAACCAGAGCAGCAAACGGAAACACTGTTTACCTTCCCGCTGGCCACCTATTTATCTACTTGCACTTTGACGTGCTTTCGAACTGCTAGGTTGACAGGAGCTGGGACTGAGCAACGGGAGCTCACCCCATCACAGGGATTCGAACCGCCGACCTTCTGATCGGCAAGCCCTAGCCTCTGTGGTTTAACCCACAGCGCCACCCACGTCCCAGTCCCTGACAGTACATGTGTATAAAGTTGGTTGTGGGTCAAGGTGAAGAATGGGAGGAGAAAGCCAACGTGGGCCTGGAAACCAAGGAGTAAGGGGGCCACCCCACCAACTGTTCTCAAATAAATCTGAGTTTAACTGATGTGGCAGGAGTCTGCTTCTAAGAAATGCAGCAATGCCGGGCAACAACATATTGTGCATGGCCAGAGGCTAAGGATGGGCAGAGCAGCAGAGGTTACTCTTGCCTTTCCACAGCAGGCTACATTCAAGCCCTGCAAAATCCATTGAATTCTACATACAGGTGACTCCCCACTTAAGCGGGCGTTACGTTCCGGTACCCCACACACATACGTGAAAATCACACAAGTTAACACCCATTAAATGCCCTCTGTGCTGCTCTCGCTCCAAAATACTACTCTGCAAAAAATAAAAAAAATATGGTACAGAAAAGATCCACAACTGGAATTGAAGCTCTGGGGCTGGGATTAGGCTAGAGGATATGCGTTTCCATGTGCTGCTCTGGTTTGCCAGAAGTGGCTTTGTCATGCTGGCCACATGTCCTGGAAGCTGTACGCCGGCTCCCTCGGCCAATAATGCGAGATGAGCGCGCAACCCCAGAGTCAGTCACGACTGGACCTAATGGTCAGGGGTCCCTTTACCTTTACCTATGTGGAAAAGCAGTGTCTGCTGCACTACTGTGCACATCAGCTGTTAGGCAGGGAGGCTAAGCATCCAAAACCTGAAGGAGTGTCTCCACCTCCATCGTACTGCCCGGACACTGAGGTCCAGCACCGAGGACCTTCTGGCGGTTCCCTCATTGCGAGAAGCCAAGTTGCAGGGAACTAGACAGAGGGCCTTCTCAGTAGTGGCGCCCGCCCTGTGGAACGCCCTCCCAACAGATGTCAAAGAGGAAAACAACTACCAGACTTTTAGAAGACATGTGAAGGCAGCCCTGTTTAGGGAGGCTTTTAATGTTTAATAGATTACTGTGTTTTATTTTTTCTGTTGGAAGCCGCCCAGAGTGGCTGGGAAAACCCAGCCAGATGGGCGGGGTATAAATAATATATTATTATTATTATTATTATTATTATTATTATTATTATTATTATTATTATTATTATTAAAACAAAGCCCCTATGCACCTACAGTCTCTTCTCTGCTTTCACTAGGTCCTCTCTGGGCTCCAGGGAGGGTATCCTTGCAAGACACAAGGACTTTCCTGCTCTGTCCCTCCATTTCCGGGTATGAATTTAAAAATAAAAAATAAAAAAATCCCCACTGCACATATACACAGTCACACGTGAGTTGATCACATGCAAGTGTGTGTGTGTGGGGCTGCCTATATATCTCCATTCAGTGAGGGAAGAGACATTATCACAGGTGAAGGGCATGTTCTACGCAGGTAAAAGAATCCAGTTTGTGGTGTTGAGCAGGACCACAGAAGGGTGTGGCTTGGGAGGCTTTGTAGCATGCAAAGGGGCCTGGAATTTTGCACTTGATACCTAGATCTGAGATTCTCCACCCCTACTCAATGGCCCTTTCCAGACGTTCACTCATGGGATTAGCATCTGGAAGATGGGGAACTGTCCACACCTCGTAGGGCTGCCAGGTCAGGGACCTAGATGTGATGTCATGGGAGGCAGTGATATCATTAAGCAAGACACTTCAGCCATTTTATTTTTATTATTAAAGATTTTCTTGATTTACAAACATATGTGCAATGTCTCTCGCAACATTTTTACAAATCTGTTTCATTTGTTGAGTCATTAACCAGTCACTGGGAGCATGTCACTCAAATAAAAATGCTCAAAGTCTAACAAAGGAGCGAATATGTCAGTGGTTGGAAATTAAGATTATGTGCAGTTTGCAGATTTAACACACACACACACACACACACAGAGAGAGAGAGAGAGAGAGAGAGAGAGAGAGAGAAATTAAGATTAAACAGACCTCTCAAGTGTCAAAAGAGTTGTGCCTTCAGTCAGGAATGTTACATTTCTGAATGATAACAGCTATAGTTTCTATGAAACCTGAATTCATGCCCAAATCATTCATTCTGCTCAAGCACTCTGGAACTATTTATACATACAAGGTGGAGTTCAGCAATTCTAGAAAATGTATTACTATTGTAAACTTGTCACAGATCAAAGTTAAGCTCATTTTGACCCCACATTCAGTGTGGAAAGCAGTGACAGCCAACAGTATATTTTCAATACTATCACTGAGTGCAAGGTGCACAGACTGTTAGGTGTCCTTAATCCTATTGTAGAGGATTCCTTATGGCTTAATGAAATACTTATTTTGTTTTGTTTTTATATGGTTTTATATCAGAGCTTCCAAAGAGTGTCATTTCAAATACATTCTTGTTCCTTTCATTTTCAATGGGAGGACGAATGAACACACTGAATACCCCCTGGTGTGAAGCTGACAACTGAAGATGAGCAAAAAGTAATACTTTGTTTTTATCTAGCCTAGAGACAAGTTTGTGGGGAAACCAGTTATTGACCTATCCAGGACCCAGGTAAACATATTTAAGAATTCTGCAGTTGTGGGGAGATCAGCCAGATGACAGCATGAGCCCTTCAGAAAATGTTCAGTCGTTTGAACTTGAAGATTAAACATATCACCCAAAACTATTCTCTCCCCCCCCCATGTGTATTTCACTCTCACTAGACACAGCCCTCTTCTGTAGTTACTTTCTTGAAATTTCTGCATTTCTTCTTGAAACTTCTGCATTTCTTGAAATGCAGGCTGTACAGAAGTTGGAAGTGAAGAAATTGGGCTCTTTTTTAACAGTGATCACATGGAGATTGCTCTCTTAATGGTTGTTTGATGGAATTTGCAGAGACAAACATAGGTTGGCCATTAACTGATCACTCAATGGGGCGGTTACTTTTACAATACATGGGTTTGCAAATACATTTACTGTAGTCACACGTCACATTGAGAGGAAAGTGCATGGGTTTGGACCAGGTTTTCTTGAGTGTGTTACAACTCCACCTACCCATTTAAGAGAGTGTGAGGATTTAGGAGACAGTGTGAAGATTTGGGCTGTGGTTTCCTTGGGGCCATTCCTGTTTCCGCACTAAACACATCCATTTGATTCACTTTATCCACATTCAGCAATGGTAGGTTAAAATTCTAAGTAGAGCACATACACACCCACATTTTTTACATGTGACATTTTAAATCAATAAATACCTTGAAAGATCTTTGTAGTCTGTGTATGTTGGCATCCTTCTGTCTTGTGAGACCATGGAGGAGTGCATCTTGCTACAGAGGTAGAGACCAATACAGGAGAGACATTTTCTGTTGCAGCTGGGGCAAATGAAGGCATCTGGCTGTGCTACTGTAGATGCTCCATGGTGTTTCTCCTCTCTGCGCTCCTCCCAGCAGTCATTCCTCCTCTGGTCACAGCTATGGAGGCATGACCTGAATATCTGTCTCCAAGCATTGTGGTTGTCTGCAAGGGATTCCCGCACAGAGGGGATGATGTTGCCAGCCTTCATGTCATGTTTGCTGATATCTTTCTAATGCAGGGTTGGTCTGCCAACAGGCCTGATGCCTGAAGCCCTCTGCACATAGAGCATGTCCTTGGGGATCCTACTATCTTCCATTCTGTGGTCATGACCAAGCCAGCATAGACATTTTATGGTAAAAAAAAAAAAAATCACTGTTTGACAGTGGAACAGACTACCTCGGAAGGTGATAGACTCTTCTTCAGAGGTTTCTGAACAGGGGTTGGATGGCCATCTGCAAGGGATTATTTAGCTGTAAGTCCTGCATTGCAGAGGGGACGCGGGTGGCGCTAGGGCTTGATGATCAGAAGGTCGGCGGTTCGAATCCCCGCAACAGGGTGAGCTCCTGTTGTTCGGTCCCTGCTCCTGCCAACCTAGCAATTCGAAAGCATATCAAAGTACAAGTAGATAAATAGGTACCGCTACAGCGGAAAGGTAAACGGCATTTCCGTGCGCTGCTCTGGTTCGCCAGAAGCAGCTTAGTCATGCTGGCCACATGACCCAGAAGCTGTACACTGGCTCCGTTGGCCAATAAAGCGAGATGAGCGCCACAACCCCAGAGTCGTCTGCGACTGGACCTAATGGTCAGGGGTCCCTTTACCTTTACCTGCATTGCAGAGGGTTGGACTGCATGTCCTTCCAACTCTACAATTCTGTGATTCGAACTGAACTCATGAAAAGGGGAATTGAAATAACTCTCTCCTAAAAGTCTGAAAAATAACAACCGAACTAATGCAAATTTGACATCACAGGGGGCAACTGAATGAATAAAAAATGGATCGAAGCACTGATTTTTAATTGTTTCTTAGGAAAGAGTTTGGGAAGGATGCTAAACCCCAGCTGCTCTTCTAAATGCTCTGTTTTCCAAAAACCAACCCATAGAAGAATCATGTGAAAAAGAAACACCTTTATTTACTTCAGCATACTTCCTCCAACCCCACAAATCACTCTGGGAAAATAATTCACTGTAAATAAAAGCTAGATCTGCCTGTCAAAACCAGGTGGTTGCCCCACCTGTCCCCACTTCAGCCTAGTGTTTTTCCCTAGCCCCCAATCCTTCTTGCTTGCCTAGATGGAGAATAGAGAGGTGGGTGGGTGGGTGTTGAAACAGGCCTACTGTACAAAAACAAAATTCACAATCATTGTTCTGCTCATTTTTTCTCTGTCGCTGCCACCACCAGTGTGTGGCCCTTGGAATAAAAAATTGTTCCACCTCTGCTCCAATCCAAGACACTTCTCTGATATATAACAAAGGTACTTCAGGTCTTATAGTTATGCTCACCTTCAATGATTTATTCTTTATACAGGAAGGCATCTTTGAACACAATTTCAGTTAAGGCTATGAAGGTCTTTTCCCCATGCTAACTGGGTTCCTATGCCTTTTACCTCCTCAAAACAGGCTGGTATTCAACTGGTGCAATTCCTCCCAGCACAAACTTGCAGTGATACAGAAGTCTTCACCTGCTGAATTTCTCTCTGTCTTGAGCTGGGGGTGGGGAAGTGAACCACTATCAGCCCAATGCAAACTATCAGACAATGCCTTCCGAAATGTAGTTAAACTCCCTTGCTTCTTGTGACACACTATAATCTCACACCCTCTAACATTTGGAGAGGAAAATAGGTACATTAAGTCTGAGTATAGCTAATAGTAGGTTAGGAAGTAAGAGCTGTGAAAAAGCTGTTTCCAAAGGGATCTGGCGAGTGTGACTGGTCATGCCCCATTATTTTGGAAACCTCAGCTTCAGACTATAAATTTCCTTGTAGCTTTTCACATTTCTCTCCTGCAAATCATACATCCTTCAGCATGTTCTTCAGCAAACTCCCATATATCAAGGTGTTCCGAATCTTATACACACTTGCTCTTATATACCTGCTCATTTCAAAGGTCAGCAGATGCTAACAAAGTAGTTAAATGGCACATGTAAGAGACAACATACTTGAAGGAGCATGCTGGAAAAGCATGCTTGTAAGAAGATGTACTTTAGATTTATGCACAGATAGGATCATGAACCCAGTATGTGGCACACTGTTGTCATGATATAGCAAGAGAGAAGTGCAGGATGAATTGGTTCCAACTGAAAAGGCAGACTCCGTAGGAGACTGACTTACCACTTAAGGAAGAACTTCCCTTAGAAACAAAATTCATAAGCCCACTGGTGCCAACAGTGGCATAGCGTGGGTTGCCAGAGCCTAGCCCCATGCAGGGACCCAGGTGGCGCTGTGGTTAAACCACTGAGCCTAGGGCTTGCTGATCAGAAGGTCGGCGGTTTGAATCCCTGTGACGGGGTGAGCTCCCGTTGCTTGGTCCCAGCTCCTGCCAACCTAGCAGTTCGAAAGCACGTCAAAATGCAAGTAGATAAATAGGAACCGCTACAGCGGGAAGGTAAACAGCGTTTCCATGTGCTGCTCTGGTTTGCCAGAAGCGGCTTTGTCATGCTGGCCATGACCTGGAAGCTGTACGCCGTCTCCCTCGGCCAATAATGTGAGATGAGTGCCGCAACCCCAGAGTCGGTCATGGCTGGACCTAATGGTCAGGGGTCCCTTTACCTTTACCTGTAGCCCCATGCAGAGGGTGGATTGGCAGGAGGAAAATGGATGCACTATTCATGTGCAGTCAACTGCCTAACGACATCTGTGTCACCCAGGAAATCGCAGCCACAGACATAAGCCGTTCCGTTGTCTGGAGAGGTCACTTCCTGGTTTGCATGGAGAAGCCATTTTCAAAAGGGGCCAGTGATGGAAGTATGCAGCTGTATTGAGGCAGCACTGGATGTTGAAATTTTGCATGTGAATAATTTTGCGCTCAGGGCAAGCACCCTTGTGGGGTCACCCCGCACTATGCCACTGGAAGCCAGTTGCTTTTTAAACAGCTTCTCCAGATTCCTTTGTTTTAATTAAAACCCAGGGAAAGATGTTATGAAGCATCCAATTCCAGGGTGCTTTTTCAAATCGGACAGAATGAGCAGGTGGGGAGACTGCAGAACCCTGGATAAATGTCTAATGGAGGGGAGGGACGACACACTTAACCACCTTGCAAGAGTATCCACACCGCACATCTGCGGCCACCAAGCACTGAAAATAAATTCTAAAGCACCCTGTGATTGATATGGCAAAACATAAGCCTCTTTCAGAGGTGGAGGGGAAAAGGTGAGGAAATTCGAAAACAGATTTCAGCCCCGCAGATCAGGCATAAAATGGAGTAAAAGTATGATAAAGGACAATTAGTCCTTTGACACACATTTACTCCCATTTTATGCCATGAAGCAAAGGTTAGCTCTTACAATGTTATGCCTTTAATTGAAATATATCCTTTTGTTAATCTCTTTAAAATTAGTGTTTTTTGTAACAACAACAACAACTCTGTTGTAGTCATAATGTATCATCCCTGTTTCTCATTGCATGCTGAAACCTGACAGTAAATAATTAAAATGTTTCCATAACCCCATGCAAATACAGTTGTTCTCTGGTTTGACAAATTTGCAGAGCAAGTTGACAGGCTCATCTATAACTACAACTGCCATCGAAGATCATGATCCTTACCAAGTCAGATTAATTTACATATTAAGCATCCGTCTGTAGAACTTGTCATAGAACATTGTTGTTAGTGCCAAGAACTGCATGCAAGCTTAAATAAATACATATTTACCTTGGCCCTCCAGTGATATTTTTAACGTTGAATCTGAATCCATGGACAATGAAGAATTTATTGTCTTTAAGCTCCTCCTTCAATTTGTCACACTCCACCACATTGCATATTTAGTGAGACAGGAACTGGGTAATGGGACATTAATTTTGCAAAGACTAGAAATTAAGCACACAGGCCAATCTTTCCCATTGTCAGCTCTGGCTGAGAAAAGCATACAAAGCATTTGTGAAACTCCATCTGCCATAACTGGCAATGAGAGCCCATGGGCTGTTCTGGATCACAGTCTCTGTGTTAAATAACAGAATATGGTTGGAGGAGAAACTCAGTTCTGCTCACATTTTAACACAGATCTATGTAATTCACAGTATCCAAAACAATGTGTGAACTCGAGGGCAAGCTGTCCTTTGAAATTTGCACCATTTACACTCTTATATAGTTCTCTTACCAAAAAAAGTGTACAAAAATGTGTACATTAAGGGGAAGTATCCATATGAAAATAACACACTCACACATGCGTTAGATTAAGGCAGGCTTCTTCAACCTCAACCCTCCAGATGTTTTTGGCCTACAACTCCCATGATCCCTAGCTGGCAGGACCAGTGGGCAGGGATGATGGGAATTGTTGTCTCAAAACATCTGGAGGGCCGAGGTTGAGAAAGCCTGGATTAAGGGGAATTCCCTGCAAAACTGTACACAAAGCAAAACTGCATTTAGATAGGATAAGATAATCTTTATTGTCATTGTCCCCTTGCAGGAACAACAAAATTACTCGGTTGCCACATCCACTCAGATAAAGCTCAGATATTTAAATGTGTACATCAGGAAAATTTAAACTAAAATGCTAGTGAATTTAAAGGAGGACTTTAAAAAAATCACAAACACAAGAATGTGGTAAATTAAAACTGGAAAGTGAGAGAAAAACTGAAAATTTACAGATTCATTGGCGTATTTTTGGATTTTTGCTTTGGTCTTTGTTTGTTTGTTTGCAAACCATCCACTCAGATAAGAAGTTTAATCCTAATTTGTTTTGTATATAGGGTGGTTTCTGAGCAACTCGTTCTCAGAGTAGATCCACTGAACTCACTGAATTTAGGTTAGTATCAACTTGATTTCAAGAGTGTGATTTAGTTCCATACAAGATTAACAGATGACAATGAGTTCAATGTTGCTTAAAGTGACTTACAAAAACTAAAAATCCAAGATATGATACAGATGAAAAGGGGATCAAAAAACCCTTCTCCATCACCCAACCACCAAACAAATAGCCCCCAAAATATTCAGTTGCTGCAGAAGATTTGCAATGAGATGCCTGACATGAGAGAAATACAGCAGCAGCAGCAACAACAACAATTTTATTATTTGCACCCTGCCCATCTGACTGGGTTGCCTCATCCACTGTCAGGTGGCTTCCAACAGATATAAGAACACAATAAAATATCAAACATTAAAAACTTCCCTATACAGGGCTGCCATCAGATGTCTTCTAAAAGTTAACCATAAAACTTTTGTTTATCTCCTTGACATCTTAAGCTAGCATCAAAATATACATGAATGTCAGCACCAGGCAGGCATCACTAAGGAGGGATTTCCATAGTTATGGGGCCACTGTTGAAAAGGCTTGTTCTTTTGTAGCCACTGTGAAGAGGGCTTTTTCTTCTTCTTTTTAGAGTGGAACTTAAAACTCATACCTACAGAAAACAGTATCTAGACTTATAGAGTTATAGAAATAGATCATTTGTCAGTGGGGCCTTTGTATAATGGATACAACACATTTATAGAATGATCTAGAGTCATCTTCAAGGAAAACTGGAAAGAGTATGAAGGGCTGTGCCTCGTTGTATAGGTAATTTCCCACCCCCCTGTACAAATGTTTGAAAGCATAGGTCTGAGATTATTAAGCAGCTCAGGTAGTAGTAGTAAGCATTATTATAGCTGTGATGTGAATTTTAAAGGAAAGGGGAGCTAAACAAGCCTGCTTTAGTGGAGTTAAATTGGGAGGACAAGCTGAAAAATTTAAATCTATACTACCAATAAACCAGATGGCTCAGAGGGGAATTTAATTGCTATACATAAAATCTAATATGCTACAAACACAGTCAAGCTAGCTTGGTATTTTTTACCTAATAGGAACACTGAAGTAAGAGAGAATGTTGGAAATTTAAATGCAAAAAAGATTCTGAGGCACCGGGAAGCAAATTTTCCCTTACTGGAAAAAAATTAATAATAAAAATATACAAGGCAAGTGTAGAGACAAAAAGCATGGCAGCCTACCAGAAAGAATCTAATGGCATCCTGCAGAAAGGTGGGATAAAGAAGCACTTTTCCATTTGCTGAATGATTTTTGGTTGAATTCAAGTTTTCTACACCGCTATGCTCCTTTATACTGTATGTGCTGATATGAGCTGGTTCTGCTAGGTTTATTCCTGAAGGCCTTATTTATGAAAAGCAATTATTCTTGTGCTTAGCTTTAAGCACATTCTTAAATGCTCTCCTGAACAGGGATGGTAGGTAGAATTTTAAAAGCATCTAAGTCATTTATGAGTGCAAGTCCCATTAACTTTCAATGCATTATCAACTCTTAAATGTGTTAAATGCTTTTGGAAAATCTCCATTCTTTACTTACAAGGAGGTCTTAGGGAAGAGTTTTCAAAATCATCCTCAAAATTACCTAATCCAAAGTAGACCCATTGGCTTAGGTGGCCTTTTGCTCAGTATCCATAAAAGCCATATATTGTGATCCACAGTCAACTCAGCGGAACAGAGAATGTGATTTCAATATTACGCAGAAGCAAAGATTTCAGAAGTTGGTTCATTTGCACTTCTTAATTCCTCATTTCTAATGGAACATGCCTGGAAACCCATGAATTAAGTGGTTTTAACCACAACTCTAGATTTTTTACATGGTTTATGGACTGCATTCTTAAACAAGTAAGGTCTATCCTTATAAGGGCAAGAATAGATTGTTTGACAGTGGAGCTTATACACCCTATAACTCACTTATTAACACAGGACACACGATTGCCACTGGAGGCGAGAAGTCCCTTTGGGAGTACTGAGGGTGAGGGCATTACTCCCTGCAGTTTTGATTCCAGCTCAGAAGAAGTTGGATAGAGGGGAAGAATGATAGCATATGGTTTCCTGCACAGGGTGAGAGCCTGTATGGTGAACTGTATGATAGGAGAAGCTTGTCAGCTGGCTTCAGAGTGAGAATCTGTAATTAGTGGAAGACACTCCCATCCTGGGTGTTCTCTAGACAGTGTGGGTTCTATGTGCTTTTAATATAGCCAACCAATATAGCCTGACTATCTCCATCCAGATGAGGTCACATCTGAACCATCAGTCCAACCTGGTAGAGGAGTACTTCCAAGCTGTGCATTTGCCTTCAGGGAGAGTGTGATGTCAAGCAGAACAGGTTGCACCTCAACCATGTGGTTAGGGGAGCTACCTACTAAAAGTGTCCCTGTCCTGTCTAGGTCAAGCTTCAGTTACTTGGCTGTCATCCAGTCCATTACCAAGATCAGCCACCAATTAAGTGCACCCACTGCCGCATCCGCTTGCAATGTAGCTGAAGTATTTATGTTCTGACTAGGCCCTCAACATTTTCCTACAGGGGAATGAGGGGTGATATGCTACAGCTAAGAGCCATCCTTCACAGGGAGTATATAAAGGCTATTCATAAATTCTATTCATTTCAAAATCTCTTCAAGCATAGTATTTGACTCATCTGCATACATGTTTGCAAAGTCACTAATTATTTTTTATTGTTTGTTTATATCCCACCTATTTTCCTGACAGGGGCTCAAGGCGGCTTACAGATAAAAATAAAACCCACCAAAAACATAGAAAAAAGATTCATTAAAAACAATTAAACACACAGAAACCAGCCCTTTCATTAAAAACAGTCAATCCCCCAAAGCCTTTTGGAACAAGAAAGACTTCGTCTTCCGGCAGAAGGACAATGAGGACAACAGGCCTGGTATTAAAATTAGAAAGAGTTCTGCAGCAAAGGCTTTGTCTATAATAAGACTTGTGAGGCAATTACTTTTTTCTTTTCCAAGAGAATTACTAAGTGCTTAACTATGAATGCAGTAGATGAGAAATAATACAATTTGGGTTTGATGGTGTGTCTCATGAAACATCATTTTAGAGATCAGTAACATTGACTTAGATTTCAAAAACCGCATCTATGTGGACTGAAAGACTTCTAAATTGATAGTAAACAAAAGCAATCATACATTATAAAGATCCTTAATGGCTCCAAATTATTCCCTTCTATCCAAAGCTTGAATGATAAAGATTAGCCTTTTCTTGGTGTATTTGAATAAATAATAACAATATAACAACCAATCATTATTTTAACAAGGATATCCATGATTCACCAGCTTATTCCATAGTGACATTGCTTCCATCATTTTATCATTTTAGCCATTATCTTTGTGAATCTGTCAAATCTACAAAACCTGACCAGGTTTAATAAACACTAAAAACAGACAAATACAGATCACTGGGGCAGTGTGCTCATGACAGTGCGGTAAGCATCAATAGGGATGTTTCTGTGGCATGTGATGTCCTCTGAGAAGTACTGGGGCGCAGAATACTAAAGCATTGAACTCTGTTTTCTCGCACTCCTGTTGTGGAGCAGATTTGTTTATTTGCAAAACTTTCCATACCCCTTGTTAGGTCCAAATCAAAAGTTCTTGTTTGCTTGCTTGTTTCTGGATTATCCAGTGGCACTTCTGCATGCAAGGATTTTTATTGAATCGTTTTCCTATGAGAGTTGGGTGGCTCTCATAGGCAGTTCTCTCTCCTTCTCTCCACTCTTGGAGAGGAAATCTCCAGGAGGAAGATGTTCCCTTATTCCCAGAAGCCATTGCCATGCAATCGGAGTGCCATTTTCTCAGGGCTCTGGATCACGTCCATCCTGTCTTTATGCTGGAACGAAAATGTAGCCTTCTGTTACTCTTCATTCTCTCTCTCTCTAAACATTTTTGGCTTCCATTCATCTGGAGTCTAGTTCTACCATTACATTCAACTTGTGCTGCTTTTAAGCATATTTGCCTAAATAGTTTGTGCAAATAAAACTCTGCTTATAGAGGGATCTGAAAATCAGTTACATTATTAACATTTCAAACAGCTGGACTCCGAAATCCTATACCACTTCCCTCTGAAATATAAAAGCACAAAATTGGTGGCATTGAGAAATGGAAGAAAGGCTGCTGATAACTGGAACTGTTATTCAGTGAAGCGTTGGGATGATCACACAACCAGGAGCTGCTGCTCCAAAAAGTTTTGGCAGAGCAAAGTATGGATCCATAAATTAGCTCCCAAATAGTATATATCACAAAACTGGTAAGCAAGTTTTATAAAGAAAATCCACAACAGTCCAAGAGACAAATTGTCTTGGACTGAAATCCTAAACACAAATTACTCAGGAGTATGCTTATGGAATGCCATGGGAATTACTTCCAAGTAAACACATCTATGCTTGCAGAGTCACTTTCAGTACCCTGAAGTATTATAAGTAACAGGGCTCGTATTGGACCAAGGTCAAAGACTGCACTGTATATAGCAGGCATCCCCAAACTTTGGCCCTCCAGATGTTTTGGACTACAATTCCCATAATCCCTGACCACTGGCCCTGTTAGCTAGGGATCATGGGAGTTGTAGGCCAAAACATCTGGAGGGCCAGAGTTTGGGGGTGCCTGGTATATAGTGTTATTTTGCCCTTGGGTTAGCCAATTGAGATCAGGTGGATATCTAGATATTTAAGGTTTTTTTTAATCTCACTCTTCAGTGTGGCTAATAAATTTCAATCAAAACCAACTATGGATACAATTTTTGATCATTATTTATTGCTTTTATATCTCACCTTTCCTCCAGGGAGCTCAAGATGGTATGATGTCAACTGAGCCTCCTGAGAAGACTGAAATGTCAATGCACTACAACTGAAATACGCCATCTTGGATCTCCATTCTCCTCACTTTGGAGAAGGGCCTCTGAAGAGTGTCTTAATATTTGGGATGGTTTTCATATTTATCTGTACTTTTTCACACACAAAAAGTCTCAAAGCAACTTACAATTTATAAAATACATAGCACAACAAGCATGGAAATTGAGGGTACTAAGTTTAACTCAAAGCTAACCCATGGTGTGTATCCATCGAAACCTATAAAAAGGATAATTTTCTACCCCACCACCACATGATGAATACCATAAAATAGGGCAGAAATCCTACCTCAGCATGGTTTAACAACCAAATGCCCAAGCAAAGCAAACCCTCATAACTTGGAGCCTAAAAGCTGGTAATAATGGTACCAGGTGCGCTTCCTGGAAAAAGCATTCCACAAACACTAAGATGGGAACACCATGTCCAACTACGACATGAGTCAGGCTGACTACACACTGGGACACCCCCTGGTTGTCATAGTGGCTGAGAAGTTCAGAGCTACTCCTGACAATACCCATCTGAAGACTCCAGGGCAATCCTCCTGTGAATCCTCAGCACCAGCTCCAAGATCATCTCTGTAAGCTCAGGTAGGGCGGCCATTGGGCGACAGGGTTGGCAGTGTATCAACAGCATCCGTATTCTGTTACAGGGAACCAGGCAGGGCCTTCTCGGTAGTGATACCCGCCCTGTGGAACACCCTCCCATTAGATGTCAAGGAAATAAACAACTATCTGACTTTTAGAAGACATCTGAAGGCAGCCCTGTTTAGGGAAGTTTTTAATGTTTAATTGTATTTTTTATATTTTGTTGGAAGCCACCCAGAGTGGCTAGGGAAACCCAGCCAGATGGGTGGCGTATAAATAATAAATTATTATTATATATTATATCATATATACCCTCGTGTTCCTCCAACCAGCCAACGTTGGAGTTATGAGCATGCACATGAGGATAGCCCTTTTATGTCATTATTATTATTATTGAATGCCAAGTTTTCTGGAATTCTATTCTTGTGGGAGTATAGGAGATTAGAAAAGGAGCTACGTATCTGCCTAAGCTATGGTGAACCATATTGTGATGAAATTTTGTTTGCAGTTAATGATCGCTGTCACAGGCAAGACTTCGACTCAGTACCATCATCTCCATCTGCCATCTCTCTCCTCTGAACTGAGCTCACAAACTAACAGCTTGCACTGGTCAAATACCTCCTATTCCACACACCTTCTGCACAGAAAGTGGAGTGATGTTTGTATACATGTCACTCAAATGAAAATCTTGAGGTACCATTCCAGATTTTCAGAAAATTTTGTGGTTTTTTTTTTTTTTTGCAGTAGAAGAGAGAGTGGTTTTTTTATGATGATGATGATGATGATGATGATTCCACATGTTATTCTGGAATACTAGCTGAATAATCACAAAGTTGTGTGACAGCATGCCAAGAAAAGCCCTCAAACAACAGCCACTATTTTATTAGAAACAGTAAGTGCAGAAAGGGCCTAAATGTATGTACTACTGTGAGCAGTTTTTGTGTGTTTTAAAAGGTAACTATTTTGCTAAGGCTGCTTCTCCTTTCTTGGAGATTGCAAGCCACCATGCTTGCTCTACCAGAAACCACCTCCTTTCAGATTTCTCACAATATTTTTCTCAGATCTGCCAACACCCAAGCAATCCCCAGTTATTACGTCTTTATTTACACCCTCGTTGCTACTGCAATAGGAACTATTTCTCGTGATGCAATAAGAAAGTTGTTGGTATTCTCTATACAGACCCTGCATCCCAAGAGGACAACATAATCATAACCTTACCACTGGTTGTGCAGATCTCTTCAGTTTAATGAAAATCTATGTGCAATGCCCACCCTTTAAATAATGGTATTAAATGTCATTCCTGAAATCTTTGAAGCATCCTTGATGTAAAAGAAAGCCAAGCAGATATGTGGAGTCGACAACACAGAAAACCATGTTGACAATCATGTCCATTCAAATGCATTTCTGCATATGTAAATCCTTTGAGAATCAACTGGACTTTCTTCGAAGTAAATGTGTTTAGGATCAGGGCACCAGCCTAATATATCTGCAACCATTCCTTGCAGGGAAAAGTTGTTCTTCTGTTCCATAGCCAAGAACAATGGAACAAATTCAGTGTAATGTACTAAAGCTGGTGCATGATAAAGGGATTTCTTTTTGTCATAGTTTGTTATTATGATTGAGGCAGTGATATCTGTGTGCAATAATGGCATTGAAACAAGGCCAACTTTCTGGAGATTTCCTCGCTTAACTTGACAGTACTGCCTGATCCAGCCTTCCCACTCCTTTTGTAATGTACATAGAGAATATGTCAATTGAAATTTTTAGTCAAAGATCACATTTTTTCACATTATTATTTTTTTTAAAAAAAATAAAGCATTCTGCGTATCATGTTTGCCTTTTTGCTGGAAGTGTTCTCTTCTGCTGCTTGACACAGAACTATGACATTACAGACTGGGAGAGAAGGAGGTTTCAACCACACTAATGTGAACAGACTTGGCACTCTCTGAAAAGTCATTTTCATGTTTGCCTTTTTTTAAAAAAAAATCATCTCATTCCTTTGACTTCTCATTATTCCTGTAATATACAATTGAGTCTGCTGTTTGCAATTTTCTGCTGCAGTGGTTTCCAAGGTTCAAAATAATCTTTTTCTATCTTACTGAGAAGCAGATGATAAGAGGATGTATATATCTAAATAGTGTGCTTATTTGAAAACTTAAATGAGATTCCATTTAAGATACCTTCAATAGCCCAAATGTCTTGGTTTTGTTACTAAGGTGAAAAGCTTTTTTGTTTTGTTTCCCTTACCTTGCTCTTTCATTTTACATCCTCTGGTATAAACCAGCTGAAGGTGTTTATGGAAGAGTCAAGAGCTGAATAAAAACTGACTTCTGCTAGGCAATGCACAGGCAAAATAAAATAAAATAATATCTGTGCATTGTTGCCCAATGCATTCCTCCCCCCAAACTTTCCTGCTTGGGATTACATTAGGTTAGCTTATGATGTGCGCAGAGGTTGGAATTTCATTAGCAACTAACTCAAGTTCAACATGTCCAAAAAGGAACTAATTCCAGCTCACGTCCTTCCCTTTACAAAATGAACAAGTCTGTTTGCATTCAGTTCACAGTTCAATTCAAATTTATCCAAATGATCCTTAGAGCGAGGCAGGGAATGCTAGCATTCAGGATGTTACAAGCTGCTGTGCTGAAGTATAAAACATACCTAGGAAGACTCTGGGTGGAATTGAATGTCACACTAAGATGATGGTTCCATCAGTGCAATCAATCAATGCAATCACTTCTGCTTACCAGAAGGAATGGCATCCTCTCTCCTCCCCTATGCAATGTTCTAGATGTTCTCTTGACCTTCCTAAGCAGATTTGGGGAGGGTGCATGGGGGGAAGTCAAGGGCTTGTAGGAGTCCTTGAGCTTCCACTAGAGTGATATAATTATCTCCGTTGGCAACCAGCAAACAGAAGTCTTCAATCAGCCATGCTCCTCCACTGGATGTCATTCTTGAGTGAATATTTCAAATAATTTCCTTTCTGTTATGGACAGCAACATAGAAAGTAGATCAGTTGGACAAACTGAAAATCGAAAGTCCTTTTTTATTTTTCCTCTTTTATCTTCTTCTATTTTTTTCCCCTTTGGTGTTTCTCCCCACCCCCCGCTTTTGTTTTTCTTTGGATTAGTGTTTTTATCATATAGTATATTAGGTCACGACTGGACCTAATGGTCAGGGGTCCCTTTACCTTTACCTATTATGAAATGGCTTTAATAAAATCTTTTTTAAAAAAATGCTTACAAAAAAGTATTTATTTACAAAGGGCTTTTGGAAGGGTGGGGTGAGATGGTGGTGTTTTTGCTGACTCCACCCCCTCCACTGAACTGATACACTGCTGTTTTTGCTGCATGTGATTTTTAGACATTGTATTTTTCTTCAGCTGATCACCAAAGAATTGATGCTTTTGAATTATGGTGTTGGAGGAGACTCTTGAGAGTCCCATGGACTGCAAGAAGATCAAATCTATCCATTCTTAGGGAAATCAGCCCTGAGTGCTCAACTGGAAGGACAGATCCTGAAGCTGAGGCTCCAATACTTTGGCCACCTCATGAGAAGAGAATAATCCCTGGAAAAGATCCTGATGTTGGGAAAGATTGAGGGCACTAGGAGAAGGGGACGACAGAGGACAAGATGGTTGGACAGTGTTCTTGAAGCTACGAACATGAGTTTGACCAAACTGTGGGAGGCATGGCAAGACAGGAGTGCCTGGCGTGCTATGGTCCATGGGTTCACGAAGAGTCGGACATGACTAAACGAATAAACAACAACAATTTTTCTGTTACCCATTCTGGGTCTTTTAAGTGAAGTGTGGGTAATAAATGAGAGAGAGAGAGAGAGAGAGAGAGAGAGAGAGAGAGAGAGAGAGAGAGAGAGAGAGAACCTTGTCTAACAGTAGCCACTTGTCTTCTGAGATAATAAGATGGAGCAAATGTATTTATTTTGTGGCTTTAAAAACTCATTTTCTTCCTTTAGGGGGAGGGTGAGTCTGAAGTATGCCTCCAGTCATCAAGTCATGACTAGCAATTGGACAGGGTAAAGTCTGTGCCATGCCCAATGTCTTTTGCCAAGGAGAAGGAGATTATAGCCCGATTTTAAGAGTTCCTGGCAGACCCCGTGGGCTCTTGTTTGTATGCATCACAATCCAGACTAGTACATTTGTGTGCAGAGAGGTCCTGCCAACTTCATAGAACTTTACAAATGTTTATATTGAATAATTAAAAAATAAAATAAAAGTGGTGGCAAAGTGTAGCAGCATTTTCAGCTGCATAACACATACCCGAAGATCGTACCCAGAGCACTGAATGACAGAAAGATTGGATTCAAACATCTGCAGAATTCTTGCCCTTGCTTTTGGTTTATTTTCCAAGCTAAGCTTTCAAATATTGAAAGTTCACCTTGAGACCCTTGATCCAAAATGATAAATGAACTCCTGAATTAGAAGAAGATGCTGCTATTATTTTAACCAGTGTACTAACTCAGGGTTAATCTGGGCGTTGTTCAGCTTATTGAAAGTGTTTTGAGGGAAACATATGGTTTCTATTGTGAAATCAAGTTTTTTTTACTATGAACATAAATAATTACCCTTTGGACTTTAAACATTTATACGTGTCACGTTATGTTGGAGCATTTTTCATGGTCAGTAGGTTGAAAGGTTATAAAGTTGAAAATATGTAAGTGGCAAAGTGCTTGGTGTAAAAGATAATTCCTAATGCCCATACAACAAATCTCTGCTGCTCTCTCTTGGAAAGAGGTGGTAATAACAAGAAGAATGTGTTCATTTTAGCACTGGGATGGATTCTGTATTTCAACAACTCAAGCTGTGGTTTAAAAAATAGATGCAGACAGACAGAAAATGCTAGCCTGTGTCATGCAGTGTGTGTCAGCTAATTATATTTTTTTCCAGTTTGAGCTTTATGGTATTGGCATTGTAGATATATAGCTATTTGTTACTTGCTGCCAATAATGAATTATCTTGATTTCAGTGTCAAATGTTTCTTAGAAGTTGCTCTCATAATATGTCACTTGGCAACATCCTCTAACACAAAGCTAGACTTTATGTCTATGGAGATAATGCTTTTAGTACTTTGCTTAGAGAAAGCAGGCTGAGGGGTGAAGGTTGTATGTGTCAGCTGCTACAAAGTGCAAAGTGACTCATCTTTCACTCTATTGCAAAACAGCAACCTGAATATTGAATAGCAGAGGGGTTTGGGTTTTCCGCAATTGCAATCTACGTTGCAAATTCTTAATAATGTTGATGGTCACATCATGTGTCTATCAGCTAATTGCAATTACAAAAAGAGGTTAACTCGACTGGAATACTGCAATTATCCCTCAGTTTATACAGAATGCCATTTCTACAGCTTTTTTTTTTGTACACACAAATAAAAAATAGTTCCTTCATGAATCTCAGAGAGAACATGCTATCTAGTTGTAAGTTTCAAACACTATTTTGAGTTGAACTAAAATGGCTATTTCAGTTCATAGGTGATGGCTATTTTGGTTATATTTCAGAGGAGTAGGGGATTAAGGGCATGCTCTGATGTAGTACAGTGATTTGACTAGGACCTGGGAGACCAGAGTTCAAAATCTTAGTCAGCCATGAAGCTCACTAGATGACCTTGGGCCAATAACTATATCTCATTCTAATCTACACCTCAGGCTTGTTGTGAGACTAAACCTGGGAGGGGAAGAACTGTATATATGTCACATTGAGTGGAGGAAAGATGGGGTGTAAATGAAATAATCAATCAACATACAATTGTGAATAGCCTCCGTGGTCCTTTCAAGTACCATAGAAGGCTGACTTAATCAACAATCCGCATCAAATGGCCATCATTTCAAAACCAGCAAAGCACCCAAGACTTTAGAGGCATCCTTGAGTATTTTACAGGATTTCACTTGCAGTACCTGAGGAGACCTTTCTAGTTTAAATAAATAAATAAATAAATAAAGTTTCTACGGGAGCTGAATAAATAGTAGCCCCCACCTCCACTTCCACAAACCCTCCTGGTAAATACAGCATTTCCAAACCTATATTCCAATGAAAAATGATTTCTTTTATTTCTGAACTGCTCATGCTGTTTTCTGCCACAGGCAGCCCAAGAATGCTTGCATAGCCCACGATCTTACAGCATGAGATAATGCTGTGAAAACAAAGAATTGCTGCTGAGAACTACCTCTGGGGGCGTCTGAACACTGCCATGAAAGGGCAGGATGGGAACACTTCCCACTGTTCCTTCAGTCAGGCCACATTGAAGTGATCATTTGAACATATCCCCACCTACCGTTTCTGCGGGCAGACCCTCTGAAGAATATCTACCTGGCCCTGCTGCAATTGAATATGGTGCCTTTCCGGAGCTTCGTATTTACTATGTAATGTTTGCCTAAACAATCCATTAATATGAGGGATTCCTCCAATTTAGGACTTGTTGGGCTGCCTCGCTAGAAATCTCATCTTGGGAAATAGATGCCCAAACTAGCCTATGGGGAGGGAGAGGGGAAAATAAAATAAAACCTTTCCTCTGGTAGCTACTCTGCATTCAAAATAAAGCATTATGATGTGAACAAGAAATGCCAGCACCTGTTTAAACAAAGCATTTAATACACACCTTTTATTTATTTTTAAAAAGCCACTTTTAATATCCATTATGAGTCACTCTTCTTGCTTTTTTGTATATACACTATTACACATCCAATCATTTTAATTTCAGGCCAGTTCTGCCACCCGCCATATCACAATAACTTGAACTTTTGTCAAATTTTGCTCACTCAGAAAACAACCTGATGTTATTTTGCTCAGCAGAACACACTTCCTGACCTTAGAAGATGGTTCTGTTTCTTCTTATTTCCTTCTACCAGAGTTTGCTTTTCACCCCAGCGTCTAAGTGTCCAAAAGTGCCAGGAAGTCTGAGAATATGTTATCTGTCTCACAGTCTCCGGCTCTCTTTTTCCGCCACCATCAAGTACACATGCTGAAATGCTATCAAGACAGTTACAGGTGGTAGTTAAGAGAGCATCCCTACTACAATGATTTGGAATTGGATGATCACTGCATTCCCAAAGCTAGGTACAGTGGTACCTTGATTCTCAAATGCCTTAGTACTCCAACAACTTGGAACCCAAACACTGAAAACCCAGAAGTAAGTGTTCTGGTTTGCGAATGTTTTTTTGGAAGCCGAATGTGCTCCATTTTGATTGTCACACTTCCCTTTTGAGTGCCACACATCCATTTTGAGTGTTACACTGAGGTCTGTCTGTTTTTGCTATTTATTTTGCGTTTTTGATTTTGCAGCTTTTTTGTTTTGTTTTTGGGACTGTGTCAAGCCCAGTACAGCTACTGATTGATTGTGTGACTGCAGTTTATTGTTTATTGCTTTCATTTTATCGATCAATGGTCTCGTTAGATAGTAAAATTCATGTTGAATTGCTGTTTTAGGGGTTGTTTTTGAAAGTCTGGAACAGATTGATCCAATTTGGATCACTCGCTATGGGAAAGCGCACCTTGGTTTTGGAACGCTTTGGTTTTGGAACAGACTTCCAGAATAGATTAAGTTTGAGAACCAAGGTAGCTCTGTACTTGGTTTTGTGGAATAAATATCCCAACATATATATATATATATATATATATATATATATATATATATATATATATAGGCATTGTGCATGCAGAGGTCACAGCCTTTCTCTGTAACTGCTGAACCGTAATGTAACAAATTTGGCCACAATGTTCCATGCCCATCAGGGAGGGATCTGGCATAAAAGATTTTTCCAAAAAAACCACACCTTTTACACCTAAAATAATGATTAAACACAAAAAAGTCGCACCCAAATTAGACGTCACCACCAGAAGCTCTGAAGACTCCAGCAGCATCCAATAGAAAGGCAAATCGCATGCTGCCGCCTCCAAAGCTGCGCCACCAGATGACATCACAAAATTCCACAGCAACCAACTGAAAACAGTCCATTTGCAGCAACAAGGCCCAGCTTTTTCAATAGGCCACAGCATTGCCAAGCAGGGAAAAACAAACAGAATATGGGGTTTTCACAATGGGGGGGCACAGGGATGAGGCACAACAAAGGGAGGGTGGAAACACATAGCCATGGGGGGGGGAAGACCCTGAGTCAGCCAAAGCAGTGGGGGGTGGGTTGGGACAGGGAAGATTGAGCAGGCCGCAGCATTGCCCAGCAGGGAATAATGAGTAGGCCGCAACATTGCCCAGTATGCCACAGGCAAAACCAAACAGAATATGGGCCTTTCACAGGGTGGGGAAATCACAGGGATGAGGCACCACAATGGGGGAGGGGGCTCACAGGGATGAGGCACAACAAAGGGAGGGGGAAAAACACATAGCCAGGGGGGGGGGGAGATAGGACCCTGAGTCAGCCAAAGCAGTGGGGGGTGGGGACATTTTCAGGAACACACGTGGGTGGGGGAGTCTTATTTTTGAAACTTACAGTAGGGGAGTCAGGGTTGGGACAGGGTAGGTGAGGGGACTCTAAAGGGAGACTCTGAAGGTCCATTTAACAGGAAAAGGTCCATTTAACACAAAAACCCACAGCAACACGTGGCCGGGCCAGCGAGTATAATATAAATGTGTTGAAATAGAGCAGGGATAAGGACTGCTCTTATCATGGACTGCCCTTATCAACAGAGCTTCCTAGCAATGTTAACAAAGCATTTGTTCCTTTCAGTTCAACCCATTTTATTGCTTCCAAATGTGTGTAGATAGGCTATTCATCATTCATTCTCCACCTACACAGGACACAAAGGAAAAGAAAAGAAATTAATTCAAGGCAAAGATACCTTTAAAAGCTGCAATAACTATTCGTGTGATTTTTGTTTTTGCAGCATGTGAATGGCCTTTCACACAAATCTGAAGGCAATTTACAATTGTACAACAAAAACAATTAAAAATAGGTGTCAAAACCATTAAAATAAACACTCAAGGCAGAGACTTAAATAATAAAATTAAAGATTCACCCAGCTGGAAAGGCTTATTGAAACAAAAATGTCTGCAATCATTTCCCAAACATAAAAAATAGTCGGCACAACAAGACAACAACAAGGCATAATACAAATCGATGTGGGTACGTTGACCCCAAAAGCCCTCCCTGCCACATACATTGAAACAAAACACTGCAGTCAGCTGAAGGCAACCAACCATGGCCTGGTCCCCCCAACCTCTCTCAATGCCAATGAAAACTAATAAATCTATAGTACAGTGGAACCTCGGTTTATGAACACCTCGGTTTATGAATTTTTGGTTTATGAACACCGCGGACCCATCTGGAACGGATTAATTCACTTTCCATTACTTTCAATGGGAAAGTTCGCTTCAGTTTATGAACGCTTCAGTTTATGAACAGACTTCCGGAACCAATTACACCCATGCTTCGGGTTAGTACGCTTCAGGTTGAGTACTCTGCGGACCCGTCTGAATGGATTAATCCACTTTCCATTACTTTCAATGAGAAAGTTCGCTTCAGTTTATTAACAGACTTCCGGAACCAATTGTGTTCATAAACCGAGGTACCACTGTACAGTACTATGATATGGCGACAAGATCGTACTGGCCTATTTACTTTGAATGTTTGCATGTGATGCCAATAAAATTTTTGATACTAATAAATGAATAGAAAGAGAACCTGCCCATCTGATGCCGAAACAAAAACCTTGCACATATACTATTTAAAATAATGCAAGTTTACTATCTCCCTTCTCTTCCTCCGCACTCTATCCTCACCTCCTCCAAACCTATACTGGAGGGATGTCCAACAGGTGGGTCAGGATCGACTGGTCGATCTGGTTGATTGCTGTTGATCACGGGCTCCTTTGCATTTGCATTTGCCTAAGAACCGCTGGCCCCACCCCCTCTCCCCACCCTCCATTTTTGCATGATTGCTGGAACGGAAGACAGTTTTCACTGTGAGGCGGATTGTTTCCATAGCAGTTTTTTGGTGAGTGACTAATCCCCTCCCCCCTTTACTGCACTCTGAGATTTTCCTCCCTAAAAAACGGTCAAGAACTAATGCCTGACACACACACCCTCAAAAAATGGAACTGCCCTCCGTAAAAAAAAGCTCAGCAGCTTTGCCCTGAGTCCCCCCTCCCAAAAGGGGTAGACCACTGTCAGTTTTTTTTTCTTTTTTTGTGAGTAGATTGCAGTCTCTTGTGAGTTGAACGTCCCCTGTTATATCTGTTATATACTGTATACAACATCAAAGTCTCACATTGAATGTAACTGATCTGTATAAAAGACTTTACGATCTGAAAATAAAGACAATGTACAGTGGTACCTCGGTTTATGAACACAATTGGTTCCGGAAGTCTGTTCATAAACTGAAGCGTTCATAAACGGAAGCGAACTTTCCCATTGAAAGTAATGGAAAGTGGATTAATCTGTTCCAGACAGTCCGTAGAGTACTTAAACTGAAGCGTTCATAAACTGAAGCGAACTTTCCCATTGAAAGTAATGGGAAGTGGATTAATCCATTCCAGACGGGTCCGCGGAGTACTCAACCTGAAGCGTACTTAACCCGAAGCATGGGTGTAATTGGTTCTGGAAGTCTGTTCATAAACTGAAGCGTTCATAAACTGAAGCGAACTTTCCCATTGAAAGTAATGGGAAGTGAATTAATCCGTTCCAGATGGGTCCGCAGCATTTGTAAACCGAAAATTCACAAACCGAGGTTCCACTGTATGTACTTTCTTAACCCCAGAAAATCTTTAATAAAAACAAATTGGAAGAAATAGTGGGCACCCACTGTATCACATAAAGGATGCTGTATTGTTATTATTATTTATTATTGTTGCCTGGAAACCAAGCCATATGAGGAACAGTTGAAGGAATTGGGTGTGTTTACCCTGAAAAAGAGGAGAGGTGATATAGCCATCTTCAAATATCTAAAGGGCTGTCACTTGGAGGATAGAACAAGCTTGCTTTCACTTCCTCCTGAGAGTAGGTCCCAAACCCATGGATACAAGTTACAAGTAGGGAGATTCCGACTAAACATTAGGAAGAACTTTGTGGTGGTAAGAGCTGTTCAACAATCGAACGGACCCCCTTTGGAGCTTGTAGGCTCTCCTGCATGGAAGGTTTTTAGGCAGCGATTGAATGGTCATCTGTCATGGATGCTTTAGTTGAAATAATTGCATTGCAAGGTGTTTGACTAGATGATCCTCATTGTCCCTTACAACTGTACAATTCTATAATTCTACGACACGGACCAGAAGATTTATCTATCCCTCTTGATTACAAATGATAATGCAGATCCAGCCTCATTTCTTTAGATTTGTGTGCAAATACATTTGTGTATAAGTACATTTACATTATGCAGTATTTTCAAATTGGCTTTCTGGTGTCCGACAGAAAGTTGAGTTTATTATGGTGTTCTCAAGTTGACAATTGGATTGCATGGTTAATAACTTCTACTTGTGACTCACTTGTGTTAATACAGATGAATTCAGAGTCCAACACTTGCTAATTAGCCCAATGCCTAGGTTCTCCTCAGATAGCTCTCAAGATATATTCTTGCACACTGTGAAGAAAGATATTTTTAGAAAATATCAGCCACATAATTCCCCTTAAGTTTTTTTTTTGTATAACAGATGGTATAGTTATTTGATTTATGCATTCACCTTCATGTGGCCCTGCTGACTGTCAGCTTTTTTAGCTTGCAAACTCTTTCCCTCTGCGCTCAGAGATCAACCCTTTCTTCTGCGTGAAATATTAGTTTTCGCTGGAAAGTATAACTGCATGCATTTTTCGTGCTATCAAAATTGTGCACGGTCCGGTGATTGATTGTATTGTTCTGATCATATTCTCAGCCTGATATTCGGGGCTAATTACAGCCGCATGATCAGAACAGAGCAAGAATCTTAACCAGGTGTGGGGTATATTAAAATCACAGTAGCCAACTTAAAGGCTTTAAAGGATATATGTATCAAAATTGACGCCTTTAGCTACTTCCTTCTCCTAGGATTGCTGAAATGTAATACAAAAAAGACAGTGGCTCTTGCTCACGAAATCACTCACATCCATCATGTGAAAAAGCAACTCAAAACGGTTCTTCCCTAGGGTGGACTGTGCTACAATATTTTTGTGTGACTGTACAGTATATTCACTGTGAGCGCTTTTCAAAACTTTGGGAGGACTAGAACAGTAATATAGACTTCACACCCTGACACTGTTAATTAATCCCATCATCTCAGGAAGTTATTTTGCTATATATATAAAGTTCTTTTAGTGTATTTCTTCCCAAAATGTGCATTTCAAAAACGTTTTCTGTGAAAATAGGGTGTGTGTGATGCATTTTGACATGTTGGCTGAGCCAAGATGTGCATCAGAACATTTGGAATGGGTGAAATCCAGTGGATAGCTAAGTTTCAATGTCAGAAGTGGATTAAGGGGAGCACAATTGGTTCGTTGCATTGGGTGCAGAGTCTTGGGGTGCTGCCTGGGATGCCACAAATATTATTTAGAAGTGACAGGGCACTGAATTTGGGTGTTGCACAGGGCAGAGCTGAAATTTGAGACCCCAAGATCTGTCACTGCCAGTGTGGCACGTTAGTCTGGGAATTGTGGATCAGTGGGATTCACAAAGTTCACATTTCTCAACCAGCCAGAAGGCAAGCTAGATTGCAAGTAGTTGAAGGCCAAGTGGTGCTGCTACAACAACTAGCAGACCTAAACTGAAGGTTTATATATCCTGATCTCACATAATCTGCTGCAAGTGCTTAAGCCTGCTTTCTATGAAAATTTTACTCTTGAGGAGTGCAATTATTCCCAATGAACCCTTTATCTATCTGATAGAGTCTGATCTATCAGACACCTGCTCCTTCTCTGATGTGTTGTCAGAGACTGGAGCTTTTGGTGTCAATACCCTGTAAGTCTGGGAGGCGATTTAGCTCAAACAGTGAGGCATGGACCCATTCTGAGAACTCTTCCAGGGCTTCATCAGGAGATAGGCCTGGCGAGGTCTCTCCCTGGATATCAGGGTCTTCCAGATCAGTGTTACAGTTTGGGAGCTCTGTCTGTTCCCCCGGCTTTTGGAAGTCTCTGTCCTTGTGAGAGGATAAGTCGTCCGGAGTCTGTATGATATCCAGTGTAGAGAATTCTGATGTAGATGGACAAATGATCTGAATCAGTATAAGGCAGCTTCCTCTGTATTTAACCAATGAGTTATGTGCTTTCCATAAAATAATATTATTCTCGGATTCAGACTTAATCTTGCAGCTCAAAAATAGGAACGAGGGGTGTCTTTAGTTCCATTTTGTTCTCCCGCTGATTAGCTCTGCCCTAGATGATGCTCTTCATGAATTCCTTTCCTTTTTCTTTTTCTTTTTGGGTAGGGAATTAGTTTTCTGATATTTTCGTTTCCTTTAGTTCATTTGTGTCTCTTCTCCCTCTTTATTACAGTTATAATGATAAGTACTTTTTATACAGCAAACTCAAATAGAAATATCTCTATACAGGTGTACAAAATATTACCAATGTACCGAGACATGTTAATAAAACACGGCAGAAAGCAATGTTGTTGCAGTACATTTGATTGCCTCAGAAAAACAACAACAACATCTTAGGTGGTTTTCCTGTTGCTGCCTCTCTCCCTCCCTCTGTAGTATGGGATTTTAGTAATTTCCCGTTTGAGAAGTCTGAGGAGGAATTTTGTGGGAAGCCCCTGAATGACCTTGGGACACACTTTTTTCTTTCCCTATTTTATACTGTCAGCAGTTGTTTGCGCTGGAGTGGCTTTTTAAAATCAGTTTAATTGGCTTTTTATCTGGACAATCAAGAGAATTTTAAGATCTGGTGGAGCAATATCTGTGGTAGGGACGCGAGTGGCGTTGTGGTCTAAACCACTGAGCCTAGGGCTTGCCGATCAGAAGGTTGGTGGTTCAAATCCCCGTGGCGGGGTGAGCTCCCGTTGTTCGGTCCCAGCTCCTTCCTACCTAGCAGTTCGAAAGCACATCAAAGTGCAAGTAGATAAATAGGTACTGCTCCAGCAGGAAGGCAAACGGCGTTTCCGTGCACTACTCTGGTTCACCAGAAGCGGCTTAGTCATGCTGACCACATGACCCGGAAGCTTTCTGCGGACAAATGCCAGCTCCCTCAGCCTATAGAGTGAGATGAGCGCCACAACCCCAGAGTCGCCTGCAACTGGAGCTAACGGTCAGGGGTACCTTTACCTTTAATATCTGTGGTATTATTGGGTTAAGGGCATTCTTGGGTTGTTTACCGCTGGCTTGGCTTTGGGGCCTGGAGGTGTCCTTTAGGCTTCCATGCACATCTGAATGAACACCAAACTGGTGCAGATATGGTGTCCTTGTCGAATTACTTACCCAAGGCTTTCAGTGCTGCAAGGCCACAGGATGAACTTGTTGATGTGCCCAGGAGTGTGGAGGGAGCTGGTTCTTCCTGCCTTGGGGAAATTACTTGCCTGGACTATGTTTCATTTTGGTTAATCTGGTTGATTTGGTTTTTTTTTCAAAACCTTCAAGATGCTATAATTTGAATGGGATATAATATTTCCCATCACAGTGGTCTCCTGAGTTGTCTTTATGGGTGTCATGGCAAAAGTGTCCTTTGCCAAGCAATTTGGGGGCAGTGCATTGATCAGGGGCATAATTTTTTTTCCCAGCTTCCTTTTTCTCCCTCTGTGCTGTTTCCACATAGCCAAAGCGGCTTGGTTACACAGCATCACAATGGCATTGTGCATGGTATGATCTCTGACTAGAAGGCATTATGCAGTGAAGCAGAAGAACCACATAAAAATGGCATAAAATGAACTGCAGAGAAGGGAAGCTCAACTACTACAAACACCACTCACTTAAAAAAAAAAGTACATTTAATTTCAGAACACACATTCAGAAATGTTGGAGCCCTGCTATTCTTATACTGCTCAAAGCAGGAACATGGCTAAGCCCCAGGATTAGATGTCTCACATTACAAAGATACATAGATTTATTTTTTTCCATTTTCAGGTTAAAGTAAAAGTGTATGGCTTTGTTTTATTAAGGACAATAAAAATGGTCAGGATTAGAAGAGTGTGAGATAGGAGCTACTCATAAAGCCAGGAGCATGGGTTGATGAATCCCTACATTGATGGAAGCTCAATTTCCAGGTTCCTGCTTTGAAATTATCTCACCATACATTCAGAAGCTGCTAAATTACTGGTGGATATGTAGAACTGAAATAACATTTTTATGCGAACCAATATTATTTGTCCATCTAGCCTCATACTGTCGTTACTGGCTGAAAGCTACTTCCTAGAATCTCAGTTGGCGGGTCTTTTCCATTGCCTTGTCTTTTTAATTGGACATGCCAGAGATTGAACCTGAATTTACTTTCTACATACAAATCATATGTCGTCTGTCACTAAGCTATGGTGACATGGTTTTTCTTTGATATACATTAGGTTGGAAATTCATTTTATTAATTCTGCATTTTGGACAGAGAAGCATAACCTCTCTCCCCAGCTCTCCAGTACTCAAGTCCATCTGTCATCTCCTTTTCCTATGATGTGGCTGCACAATTTAAAAAAAAAATAAGCAGCAACAGCCAATCAGAGAGATACTTATTTATAGGAGGAAAATTTGAAGAGCGTTGTTTCACTGCACAGCTAACCAGGTAATTTTGGTTTAAAGGCAAGGAGCTGTGTTGAGGGCACATGCCAAATTAAACCAGCATGAAATTCATGCAACACAGCTGTTCTGATAGGACAAATGAGTAGAAATTTGCCATTTAATACTGAAAGGGTGCAGTTTAAATTGAATATGCTTTAATTTAATTTAATGGTCAGCCCATAAAATTACGTTATTGATCTAAAGAGGGGTTTCTGCATTCTCTTGCTTTATGTCCTCCCACTTTTATTTAGTTGTTTGGCTTACACCGGAGTCTGAATTATGCGTTAAACGTCTGATGGTTGGCCACGGATTTGAATGCATCTAATTTAATCCTTGTTTATGTCTGTTTTGTCATTTATCCAGCAAGCTATGGTTTTCGAGTGCAGCTCAAAAACACATTTTAAAAGCGTTATTTTCAGCTGCTTTTGTGTTTTGCCATACGTAAACATACACAGAGATAGGGGGCGATTTGCAGTTGCTAATACCGAGACTATTTTTGGATCCTGTATTGACAGGTTGTTGAAGTGGCATTGTATTCCAGCCCGAATGCTGCTCTGAAATCAGCGTAGCTTGAACAACGGTAAAATTCAAGCCTACAGGAGGCCAGCACAACAGGATATCCATAAGTAACAACGCCTACTTATCAAGAAGATGGGGGTTTAATATGCTTGTTCCCGGCTGCGTTAAACAATGAACAACTTTCAGAAAGCCAGAGTGGAGCCAATAAACACAAAAGATAACACTAGGGAGATATTCACTTTAGTACGGTGGGGTCTCCTCCCCCCCCATTCAAATCAAGAACAATTTACAGCAATAATGACTGATCGTTTTCTATGGCTATCCTGACTTGTATCCTGTTGTAAGGCACTGCTCACTCACCTTCGTTTTCTTCCTTTGATTTCAGTGTGCATTTTTATGCTGTCCATTTTTTATCTCAGTGATGAAAGTGGCGCTGCCTTGAAGGGAACTGATGAAAAGTGCCTTTTGGAGTAGTTCAAAGGCACCTTTAACATCTTGGAACAAAGGGTAATTATTGTACAGATCAAGGGATTAGAAGGAGGTGTTTGTACAGATTTAAAATAAAACATAAACAGCTGTTGAGGGATGGATGGAGGAAGAGCTGCTGCTACCAACCCTTTCATGAACTTAAGCACATAGTCACACTCCCAGTTGTTAAGGTTTTAGACGACATTTGTCAATTTATATATTAAAAAAGCCAAATTTGAGTGTGGGAGAAGTGACTGGGAATGGTAAGCATTATTTTGGACAAGTGGATGGGAAATATGCTATACTACTTGGCTGAATACATGTGCAAACATAAAAACAGGAGATAAGCAATATCACAGTCGTGTTATCTATAATTATTACTAATATTATATATTTATTCTGTCTTTTTCCTTGACAGATAAAACAAAGCATTGATAGAATATAGATTTTTATGTGTCAGGCGCGAGCCAGCAGTAAATCACACTGTGCAAGTTGGAGTTAACACTGGAGTGAAGTACGTAATGGGAACAGCAGCTCGTCTTTGGTAGGTCTTGCCCCTATGAAGCAGTTGTTGATGCTTTTGAATTATGGTGCTGGAGGAGACTCTTGAGAGTCCCATGGACTGCAAGAAGATCAAACCTATCCATTCTGAAGGAAATCAGCCCCGAGTGCTCACTGGAAGGACAGATCCTGAAGCTGAAGCTCCAATACTTTGGCCACCTCATGAGAAGGGGACGACAGAGGATGAGATGGTTGGACAGTGTTCTCGAAGCTACGAACATGAGTTTGACCAAACTGTGGGAGGCAGTGGAAGACAGGAGTGCCTGGCGTGCTATGGTCCATGGGGTCACGAAGAGTTGGACACGACTAAATGACTAAACAACAACAACAATATGTATATAAAACCTGCCACTCTTTAAACATTGGCAAAATCTTTCTTCTTTTTTGATTTTCTGTATATTTGGCAATATTTAAATCTTTTTTCATCGATGCTCTTAATACTGGAAAATGTAATATCAAAATATGCTGTTTAAAAGGGATGTGTTTATGTAATATGACATGTAGTCTGTCAGTTTGTCACAGCATGACAAATATGTGCTCTAAATATCTTTAACATAATTAATTTCTGCAACGCACTATAAATTAGATTTGTTATGAAATTACATTACTTCATGCCAATGCAAAATTAATGTCTCTTGATGTACAGTGACATGACTTCTCGGATAGCTACGGTGGAATTGTTCTCATCAAGCCTGATATTAGATGAAATAGTCCCCTCTCACGCAGAAGAAATGGTTTCTGACATGGATTCATTGGCTGGTTAAAACCTTTTTTTCTTCTAGTCAAAATGATTTTCTGGTTTCATATTCTGACATAAATTTCTTACAACCCACTCTGGTATCCCCACCCTCCCCAATTAAGAGGTAGGTAGTCTTAACCCATGCCTAAAAGAAGGATAAGGCTTTCAATGGCTACTAGCCTCTGTTGCTGAAGCAGTAGGCCTCCGACTTCGAGCTGCTGGGATCACAGGTAGTGAGAGTGCTGTTGTGCTCAGGTTCTGCTTGCAAGCTTGCCATGGGCATTTGGTTTGCCACAGTGAGAACAGAGTGCTAGGCGAGACGGGTCTTTGGCCTGACCCATTAGATTCTAATATTCTTATGCAGAAGGGGCAGAATAGAATGTTTCAGACATTGCTCCACAAGAAGTGTTAAGGTTCCATTGGCTGCCTCCATGTTCCATTGCTTATCTCCAGACCAATTAAAATACAAGGCAGCAATAGCCACACAACTTGAATACTTGCAGGAACCTTACTTTGAGATCCCTTCCCTCTTGGTTTGTCAGGTCTTCTAATGCTTAGATCAGTGGTTCCCAACAGGTGGTCCGGGGACCCCCAGGGGTCCGCGAGCTATGCCAGAGGGGTCCGCAAGATGCTATTAGAATAAAAAATATATTAAATATATTTCGTATGATAACAGATTTTTTGTTTTGGCCGCTTCCTGCATGAGCAGAGTCTAGCGCAAAACTAGAATTAGATAGAGGCAGTAGTTCTGCTGTATGCCGTTAGGTGGCGCTTTACAAACACTACTGTTTTGCAAAGAGGCAGTGCGCGCATTCTACTAACGCTCACCTCCCCAAGATGCTTTGCGCGCGTCGGCTTCATTTGTGTGCTACTGTGCAGGTACCCTGTCTTCTCCATTCCCCTCCCTCCTCCCTGGCGCGCGCTGCCTCTTTGCAAAACAGTAGTGTTTGTAAACAAAGCGTTGTTTTTCGCGGAAGCTACAGTTCGCGTAGTTAAAAATGGACCGTTGGTTAAAAAGTGGTTCGTTAAAACGACAAAGGCCTACAGATGAAGAGGAAGATAATGCATTTGATGTTCAAGCAACTGTAAAAAACGTATAAATATAAAATATAAAAAGACTCTTAATTTGGCTCTCACTTTTTAATTTTAGGAATAGGAATTAATGGGGGTCCTTGTCACAATAGCGGCTCGATGAGGGGTCCTCGAGAAAATTTTGTTGGGAACCCCTGGCTTAGATGATGAGACAGAGTAAACCGTTGGCTGGCTGGCTGGCTGGTTGGTTGGTCGTTGTTGTTCCCAAGTTTCCCCCTGAGATTTAATTCTATATTGTACCCTATACCCATTGTCCAGTGGGTCATTGACGCTTCAACCACCTTGTCTTTTGTTTTCCATTCTAATAATAGTTTATATATTCTAGATAATAAATTTTCCGTATTCAGAAATTCTTTCATATTGTGAGCTATGGTCCAAAAGACCATTTTTATTATCTATTTTAAATATATATATATTTGATGATACTCTAAGCAATCAGTGACATGGCTCCTTACTTCTTCCATTGGTTTCATTCTAGGTTCACTCCCTGAAAAGTCCAACAAAAGTCCAAGAAAAGTCACCCACCGTCTGTCCATGTTTATTCTCTTAACTGTAATTGAGTAAGTTGGTGATAACCACAGGGGTGTTTTTCTTTCCAACAATTTTTTTATGTTTCTCCCAGACTCTCTATAAAATTTCCCTAAAAACATGGTTCATAAAACTCTTATATATTTTCGCTTTCTCATACCAAAGACATGCATGCCATACAAATTTCATATTGTGGCCTTCCAGATCTAGAATGTGTGCATCCTCCAATACCATCCATTCCCTTAACCAACATGGACAAGCCACCTCATAATACAGTTGTAGGTCTGGCAGGGCAAAGCCCCCAAGGCAGTGTAAATCTCGGCCACTTAGCACTATTGAATACCAATCTTTTTATCATTTGCAACCTGAAGTACCCGGAGGCTCCCCTGTTGTTTTGTCCTGGTGATGCAAGGATTCAGCACTGAGAGCTTTAAGTGTGCAGGACAAATAAGTGCTGGAGGAGTGAATAGAAGTAACAATTTCTGTGTGGCCTTGAGTCTGTTATGATAAAGCAGGGGTGGCTAAACTGTGCCCCCCCCAATGTGTTCCCACCGTCCCTGATCTTGGCTGGGCTGATGGGAACTGGCATTCAATAGCAAGTGGATGGTCACAGGTTAGTCACTTGTGACCTAAGGTCACACATACAGGAAGATTGGTGGCTGTCACCTAGAGGTAGAAGGCTGCACCTCAATCTAACTCAAAGTTCCTGATCCCAAAAGTTCCTGATCCCCAAAGTATTATTACAAGCACTTAGTCCTTCTGTGGTGCATTGTGAAAGAACAGGGGATAGAGGCGCCTAACCTCTCAGTTCTGCTTTAAAAAAACAACAACATTTATTTATATACAACTGAGAATTTATACTTTATATCACATTAATGATGCCAAGTGAAATACACACAGTCCCTATCCAGTACTTTATTCCCAAAAGCAGAAAAGGCAGTGGTGTTTTATGAATTGCATTAAGGTAAAGCAACTTAAACATCTGGAATTAGTCCATAGCTGCCTTGCAAGGAATTTTGATTCGACACCTGGGCTTGAATATTTTCACTTCTTCAAGTCATTAAAGATAATGCTGGATTTCAGGCCCACAATTTGAGCTCGCCGAACTGTAATGCTTCAGTGTCTTCCAGCGCTCACACAGCCTTAGTGTGATGTGGCTCTCCATCAATTCCAAAGCCCTTTCATATCTTCGCAGAAGCCTGTTTCCTTGTCACAGGTTTTCTCACTTCAGGTGCTTGCAGCATAATGACCCTGGATTTCTCCCTTGCCATCTTTAAAATCAATAACCTTAAAACAATATTGCTGGTCCCTTCTGAGCACAGGTCTGAACCTGCAATCCATCCAGAGGTGAATATCTAGAAGAAAAGGTGAAAGAATGTTTCAAAACACAATGAACTCTCGCATTGGGATGAAAGGCATTGCTTTGGTATAATTTACAGGTCTAGAAATGGGAGACAAACACAGAGCACTAGTTTTCCTCTTATTAGAAGCATCTTAAATCTACAGAGTGGTACATAATATCAAATGCTAGGGTCATGGCACCTTGTTTTTGTTCCAGTGCTACAGTCCACCTCTGTGCTACACCAGGAGCATCCATTCATACAGCTACACCTGAGTACACTTACCCTCTTAGGCGTGTGCCATTGTGGGCCTGCGCTCCTCCAACCCATTGCGATTCCAGTGGCAGAGGCCCTGCCTTCTGGGCCACTTCCCTGGTGGCAAAGAACATACTTGCCACCCAGCCTGCTCAAACAATTGGCCAACCACTAGCAGGCTTAGGCACAAGCCACTCTTGGGGCAGGGGCAGACCTGGCTGGGCCTGCTGGTTTCGCTCAGGTTCTCTCCCAGAGGATTTAATGAAGGCTGTGACTGGCCTTGGCAGCCACTTCATCTCTGGATCACACACATTCCCACCTCTTGCTATGAACAATGCTGGTCCCATATTAGGGAGCAGGTTGGAATTCCCCCAGTTGGCTAATTGGCTCCTTCTATTTGGTTTTAGCCATCCTCACAGCAATGGTCACAGCTTTGGAGATTTAGGCATAGTCTTGGATGGGGAGGAGGTTGTAGCCTCTGCCTGCCACTCCAAAAAAAATGGAATATCCCATTAAATTATCCAGGGGAGATGCTTCTGTCCAGATGCCCTGGTGGGGGCTAGGGGCACAGCACTCCCCAGGTGCAATCCAGAGAGGGAGCTACTCTTTGATGTAGGTCAAGAACTCCCTTTCTTCTAGTTGACCTCATGTTAAGTACTTCTGGCAGAGAGCCGGAAGGGGTGTAGTCTAACCAAAGCCTATGCCAAACCTCTTAAATCTGTTGTCAATAAAGTTGTGGCCTGATTTGACCCCCCAACAGAACTTGTTGTGGCCCATAGTTTAAGACTGTCCATCAGACAGGGGACACCTAGGTACGCAAGAAGCGGTTCTATACTGAATCAGTCCATTGGTCTGCCTAACTTAGTATTGTCTCCACTGACTGGAAGTGGCTCTTTGGGGTTTCAGGCAGGGGTCTCTCCCAGTCTACCTGGAGATGTGAAATAGATGCTCCACCAGTGAGAACAGAGGCCCTTCTACAACACAAGCATTGAGGAGGAATTCCTTTAAGCCAGAGTTGTGTCAGTTGCAAAGATGAATTGAGGGAATAGAACAGCAACATGCAGAGAGGAAATCAAAGCCGCCAGCTCTTTCCCCCAACTCTGCAAAGCTGTCTTCTCAAAAGCTACCCAGATAGTCTATCAAGGGGAGAGCTGAAAAGTAGGGCACATCTGGCCAGGTGCACAACAGGAGATTCCTTTCAGCTGTTGGTAGCACAAACCTCTGCTTCTGAGCATCACTTCTGAGCATCACTTCCCACCTCTTTATAACTACCATAGTTTTCCCTTGGAGGGAGGAATAACTCATTTTCTGAATCCACAAACATAGTTGGTACCAAAGGGAATGAGAGCATCTGGAAAGAGAGCGCCATATAATAAACATGCTCAGGTGATCCAGCTGTGTATCTATATCTTTAGGCAGCCAGTGCTTTTTCATTTCTTTCACCTGTCTTGGTTCTGGAGGAGATACCTGGTAAAAGAACATTCGATCATGTGTGCTTTTATTGAAATTGCTCTGACAAAGATGTCGAAAAATGAAGGATGGAGCTAGCGGTAACTATGAATCAAGCTGTTGTGTACCATCACGGCTATCTTGATTTTTGACACAATCCTTCTGGCTGCGCTGTCCCATTTGACAACTTCAGGCTTTGCAGTCTTATGTTCTGGCAAAACCATCTATCCCTGAGCCAAATGCTCTATCCTTGTGGCCACAATAAAATTTGAAATCTGAAATCCAATGCACCTATTTTGACTTGTGGTCTATTTAATTGAGAGTATTAACTCCATCTAGGTTAGGACTCCAAATCATGTGCAAATGTTTTATTTTGCACTAGATGTATTATCACTCTAGAGAAAGATCCACAGTGCAATCCTATGCAAACCTTTTTAGAGCCAATTGATTTCAATGAAACTTACTTCCAGGTAATTGTGTATACTGTTACAGCCATACCTTTGGTTCACCCGTGTAGCGCTCAGAGGAGTAATGAAGTAGGATAAACAAAAGCTAATTGTGGCATCTCCTTTTCTCTCTCTCTTGGCACACCACTGAGCTTCCTAAGTAAAGCCTGTTTCTTTATCTTTCCCCATACCATATCTCCTTGCAATCTGTCTCTTTTCTCCTAGATTCTCTGTTTCACTTGCTCTGTAGCCTGTTCATGGTCTGTAAATCCTTCAAATATCCATCCATCCATGGACCTCTCCCCAATGTTACAACTTCCTGCCTTTAATGCCGTTTCTTTGAGTGTCTGGGTAATGCTCCACAGCAGCTGTGATCCATTCATGTCACCTGTGTCTTCCTTTGTGCTAGCAGGAAGAAGAAGGCAGTAGCATCCCTTCCATCCTCCCAGCAGTCCACTTCTCTCTAATCTCCCATACTGTGTACACACCTTTCCTCCCACTTCTTCAGGAGTGGGGAGTTTTCAGAAAAGGGTCTCCATCAACATATAATATCACTGTACACAAGTATCTCCAATGCCATAGGCTTACTTCTTATCAACAGCAAATCAGATGGGCAGACTGGGTCTATCTAGGTTGTACCTAGATAGTATTGAATGATCCTCTAATTAAAAAAAGAAAAACTTCTCACATGGGAAACTAGAAACTAATAAGAAAGATTCTATCCTTGCCTTCTCCTTGATATGTTAATTTTTTTGAATGTAGGGATTTCTTTTCTTCTTCTAAATTAAGCAGGAATATTCACTTGTCTAAAGTGCAGGACTGCCACCTAAAGTGGTATATTTCAGACACAGATTAATATATAACCTCAGCTTCTGTCTCTGAATAGTATTTAGCTACCGGTAGAACTTCAGCAAGTAACTATTGCTAAGCCTCCACGAAACAGGTTCAACAATGTCCTTCACAGGTTTGTTGTAAGAACAAAGAACATCAAGCACACTTCAATTATTATTATTATTATTATTATTATTATTATTATTATTATTAAGTTGAATTCATTACATATATAGTCCAGGGAAATTTGGACATGCTGCTGGAGAACTTTGATTTGCATGGTGCCACAAGTCTCTGCAGCATTAGAAACTGGAATGTGGATTTGCAGCAACTAATCAACTGCCAAATGATGAATTTGCATGTCACTTCTAAGAAGGTAGAAGCAGCTGCATGATTAGCAGATTGTGGTCACAGATCATACTGTTGCATGTCAAGACCCTGAGGCCTCCCCCTTATGTACACCTGGACACAGTATTTTAGGTTAATGGACAAATAAAGGCCACAACTTTATTGGTTACAGAATGTGAGTGGTATTGGCTTAGGCATTGGAATTGAACCGACTATAACTGACTCCTGCTCACCATGCAGGTGGTCCACTAAGGGTCAACCACCAGTGGGGGGAGCCCTGTTGATGTACACCAACTAAGAGCTACCCCAAGGTCCCTGTTGGGGTCATGGCATGGCTCTAACCCCCTACCCAGGCTTCGGATAAGATCCACACCCCTAGATGACTTTAATGGAATATCCTTAAAGTGGAGGGGCAGGTGATGGCCACAACCTCCCCTCCCCAGAACCAAGTTTTACCAATGCTTAGTGGGAGCAGGAAACAAGAAAGGAGATTGCCCCAGGCGCATGGCTACTTATATATGCTAAGCCATGCCCCTGGCCAACCTGATTGTTTGGCCAGGGGCCATGACGTGGCCAGGGACTCCCACATGACACAGGGGCTTAGGCACACCCCTACTGTGAGCAGGAGACCACATGGTATACCCGCAACACAGCCCCACAAGGAAGTGGAGTGGCTTTACTTAAGGGTCCCTTCTGCAAGCATGGTGCGGGAAATGCGAATCCTTTTCTGAAGAGGATGGTCTAAATTATCTATGTATTAACCATTATGTTGTGACAAGAGCTTGCATCCTTACCGTGCCTATGGAGGGACCGCTGTAGGCAAGTGTATGAGCCAGGCCTGTTTCTCCACATGGAGGAGAAATATAAGAGGGTTGATGTTTCTGTAGATGGGCCATGAAAAAGAGCAACACAAAATGCATACGGATTAATGGGTTATATTGACACCATCTGAAGTCACACTCAAGAGGCACTCATTTGGAACTGCCAGAACATAACTTATACAATAATCCATTTATTTCTTCATAGCGCCCCCTGTATATTTTTTGTGAAGATGCAGTTGCTAGGGCAACCTCATCAGCTTGCTATTATCTTCTTTCCATTTCACTTTCCTTCGACCAAGGAGAAGCTCAGCTCTCATATTGTTGTAGGAAAGTGAAGATGCGTCATGGGGCGAATGCCTGACCTGCAGTGGTGTTAAAAGAGTTATAGATGTGAAGGAAACACCATATGTCTGTCTTGCACTAATTATAACGATGTTTCCATTGCGCTGTACTCATCATTTTAGTGCTTTTCAGAATAACTGGCTCAGTTTTAGATTTTAGAAGCCATTAGAGGACAGCAGCAATTTACAGCAATCTAATGTAACCAAAGATCATTCTCAGAATTAGCTTCTTATTGCACACAGTTGGGCCACAAGTTAGATGGGAGATAGACACATTTACAATCGGCAGAGCCTACAGGAATCACACAGCCCTTTCTGCATGTAAAAATAAAAAGCTCAACCACATGGTCCTAATTAGAAATCTGCAGATATAAAATTGTAAGCTCTAAAATGTAAGAATAAAAACACACTGCTGAATGCAACCATAGAAATTCAGGCAGTGAATCATGTTACAAGAATATCAAATTATGCCTCTTTTCCAGAGTACTGCAATAGATTATACTTACTTACGTTCCCTTTTAAATGAAGGGTTAGTACTGGATGAATCTTCAAGTGGTTTAATTTCATTTTAGAAAATCCTCTTGGCCCCATATTTTTGTACAGCAGAATAGGGCTTGTGTGATTTTATTTTAAAACAATATTTCACTCCTTTTTAACATAACAATATCAAGCAGTTTTTTCTCTCTCTCTTCCTAATCTATTCATACAACTGTAATGCAAGTAAAGAAAAAAAATCAGTTGACCGTGCTGGATGTAGCTTCTATGAGTTGAACCCCAACATTTGAAAGACCAAATGTCAGCTACCATGATCTAGACCTTTTTATTACCCATTTCTCAAACGTGTTCTGCTTCCCAGCATGCAACAAATGCAATGGTGGTGAAGTCAGCTTTCTTGGTCACAGATTAAGACCTATAATAATTTATTACCTGTGCTTGGTTGTACTCCCCATTAGTTTTCTGTGCTTTAGTTATCAACACAGTTGCTTAATTGTCTATAGTTCTCCATAGTACCAGAGAGCCGGCTTGAATCTGCAGTTGGGTTGAGGACATTTGTGAGTGATTGTAATGATAAACTGAGTAATCTCCCTCTCTCAGGCTTCTTCTCAGTGGGCAAATCTTCCACTGTCATAACACTGCCTGACCCCTTTGGCAAGTCTATCAACTCCTTTTTTTAAAAAAAAAAACTTAATAAAACCTGGATTATGTTGGTGAATAGAGCTGAATAAATTAACTTATTTCAAACATTGCTGCAAAAAAGCCATTCTTTCAATAAAACATTTCTGAATTGATATGAACACCATATATCTATATCATGGCAGAAGGACACACTTTAGCAGTATAATAAAATGTTTAATATGTGTGACTTTGCACATTAAAAATAATTCTAGTATCCACAAGCACATGTTTCCTTTTGATAAGCCATTATATCAAACACCATGGGGTTTTTTGCTCTTTTTAAATAAAGCATTTGTTTACACACAGATAAAGTATTGTTTTGTATAATAAGCCTTTGAATCAAGCAGTCCTGAAATCTGATAAACTGTGTATCAATGATAAAATACTGTAGCATTGGAGGAAAATGGCACCTTGTTATCTTCCATTTAGTTTCACTGTTCCTTGTAGATGTATTAATGCATGCTAGGAAAGAATGTAGCCACACTTGTTGTTTTGTTTCAGTTTGCTGAGTTCATTATATTGAAAATGTAAATAAAGTTGACTGGTCTAAAGGGCATTTTAGGCTGCTCTGCAAAGTACAACTAGAGCGAGAGAGTAAAACTACAAAGAACAAACTAGAAATGTATCTCCACTGAATACAGTGGGACTAACATGCATATGATTGGACTAGGACTGACCCTAATATTAGACAGAGTGAGGGAACAGCCCCAGGCAGCAGTTGCTGGTGGCAGCAATCTTATTTTCTCATTTTCCCAGACTTAAACCCAGTTCTACACATTCTCAGAACAGGTTTGTGATTATTATTTTTCTGGAGTCCTCATGAGAATTCAACAGCATTATAGTGCCAATTCCTCCTAATATACACTTTTTTAAAATGTATTTTTTCCCATTCCACCCCCACTGATATATGCACTTTAATGCACGCTTTGCATTTTTTGCGCACATTGCTTGATTGAAGAACTAAATTGCAAAATTCGAAATAGTGCGAATTTTGAAGGATGGCTGTGTTTTGAGCCTCATATTGTTCTGCAGATTAAAGGCAGATTTAGTGGGTTTGCCTTTAAATGCAAAACGAGTTGAATTTCTCCCCCATCCCTACCTGCCTGCCTGCCTGCTCCTCCTGACAAGATCAGCCAATAGAGAGGAACGTCAGAATGGATCTGGCCTCCCAGTAACTCATCACTGTCACAGGTGTACTGTCAGAGTCTATCCCAGCTACTATCCCTTCCACTGGAAGATAAAACAGTGTTTATCTCAAGACCTGTTCTGCACCCCCTAACTGCTGCCTGTTGAAAGCTGTCCTCTTGGCAGTAGTAAAGATTCAGCTACCAGTCCAGTCAGCTTCTGCGCATGAAAGGGTGGTAATAAGGCTACTATCCTTCACCTCAGATGGCAACTGTCTTGAACTGGTGGTTTCTCATTGGTGCTACTGAGCCTAAATATAATGTTGCTGTAACATTTGTAGATGGAAGAAAATGTCCCTTATTTAAAAGGTCTTAAAAATTGGTTTCTGTTTATAACTACAGTGCCATAACCATTGCTTACTGGCTGTACTGTCAAAACATCTTGCATCACCTCAAGAACAGTACTTCCCAATGCAAACCATTCCCATGTTCAATTGAAGGCCATCATGTGATATGCAAGTGTACGTAAAAGCAGGGTGCAATTGGGACCAGGTTACCCAAAGGACCACCTCACACCATATACCTCTGCCGTGCAACTGTGGTCCTCACGTGGGGCAATGCTGAGAGTGCCACTTGCCCCAGAGGTGTGCTTAGTTTGTAAGACAAATGAGGCTTTTTGCCTTACGCTGCCAGCCAACTGGACTTAGACAGGCACCCTCCCTCCAGTCCTTTTGTGTACAAAGACCTTCCTTGAGGTATACGCCTCAAGGCACTTATGAAATAGTAACTGTATATCTATGGTTTTATTGTCTTCAGAATTTGTAGAAATCGTTTCATTGTTCTGAGAGTTCATAGAATTGGTTTTATTTGGGTTCAGAATTTGTGTTTGTATTTTATTTTATTTTGTACCTTGTACTCCTCCTTGATGGTCTCAGGCACTGAATCAGTTGAATGTATTTGGGTTGTTGTTGTTTTTTAAAAAAGTAACTTATTTCTTATTCACTTTTGATTTCCATATTAGCTTGGCCTTTTTAACTATTCAAGGAAGAGAATTTGAGCAGACATTTGGGATAGGGAAAAGGAAAACAACCCCCCCCTTCCTGAACTGGAATTAGGATCCAAACTGGACTCGGGTTTTCCCCCAATGTCATCTGACTCCCATTGTGCCCTGATCTCTCCTCCAACCTACCCCCAATGGGAATCAAAGACCCCCCCTCACCCCTCCTTCCTCCTTCCCTACTGATCTGTGAACTGCCAAGACTCCCCTACCTACCCTCCCAACCGCCCACAGTCTCTCCCACTTATTTACATATGGTCTCCTCTTTCCTTTGACTTGTTGCCAAAAATTACGTCAGACTCAAGTATTCCTGGCCCATGTGCTTTTCCACAAGACTACCTTGCATGGAACAAGGGACGCGGGTGGCGCTATGGGTTAAACCACAGAGCCTAGGGCTTGCTGATCAGAAGGTCGGTGGTTCGAATCCCCGCGATGGGGTGAGCTCCCGTTGCTCGGTCCCAGCTCCTGCCAACCTAGAAGTTTGAAAGCACGTGAAAGGGCAAGTAGATAAATGTGGTGGGAAGGTAAACAGCATTTTCGTGCGCTGCTCTGGTTCACCAGAAGCGGCTTAGTCATGCTGACCACATGACCCAGAAGCTGTACGCCGGCTCCCTTGGCCAGTAAAGTGAGATGAGTGCCGCAACCCCAGAGTCGTCCGCGACTGGACCTAATGGTCAGGGGTCCCTTTACCTTGCATGGAGGTAATCCTTGGGAAATCTGTATTTCCCAGGCCTCCTTATGCCTAGAACACTACAGCCAGGCAATGGGATAGGAAGGACTGAGGAATGGAGCCTGGTGGGTGGGAAGAAGAAAGGCATTTACTTCATCTCCAGCTCATATTAAAATCCAAGCTGGAGTTGAATTATGGGACTGTAATGTTGGAGCATTACGAGCCCCACAACATGCATAATTCTGAGCCACGAAATGCAGGTTTTGGCAAGATCACTTGTATAGATAACATTCTCTTTGTTGAGAAGGTTAAAAAACAAGTCTAATGAATAAGTCCTGGGGAAACTGATCTCCTTTCAGACAATTTATCCTAGGCAGCAAAGGAAGCTCAATTTGCCCAGGTAAATTATTCATTATGAATAATTCTCACACTTTCCGTGCTGCTGTACATGTGAAAAGGGTTATTATTATTATTATTTATGGCAAATGGTTCTCTCACCACCTCTACAGAGACTCATTAGCACTGATCCCACATGGAAGTTAATGGTTTTAATCCAGCTCTTTTATTTATTTATAGGTGTTTCTGCATTTGTTTGTCTGGCACTCTCTAAATGGATTGTGCTTCTTTCTATGGGCAAAGTAATGATTTCTTTTCAGGTGGAAGGTTCCTATATCCACTTTCCCAGGAAACAAAAACTAGCTAATGATGTTCAGCCACTCAATGAATCGGATGGTTTGTGTGGCAAGGGACAAAACCCAAAGTGATGGTTATCTTGCTAAATATTGCGTTTAGCAAAATTTCTATGCTTTCACATGTTCTGAGAGCCTTTGCACATGCACACCAGAGTAAATAAGATACTGGACAGTAGTGCATATCTCTTTCCTGGATCATGGATGTCTAAATCTGATGGCTTCTCAGATTATTGGCAACGTGGAGATCTTTCTTCACTACTTACAGACAGATAAAATGTTCACAAAATCGTGTTGCTGCAGAAGCATACCCTCCTTGTTGTACCTTTCTGGAAGGGCTTTCTAGTACAAACATTGTCTAGCACAGGACTGGAAACCAGCACCCAAAGAATGAAATGAAAGAAAGAAAGAAAGAAAGAAAGAAAGAAAGAAAGAAAGAAAGAAAGAGAAAGATTTTACAAAATGGCATGGGGATGTGAAGTACATCATTCATATCTATAAAAGAATACTGAAAATTTGCCCATGGAGCACACAGCAATCACACAATAACACTAAATAGACAAAATGAATGACATGTCCAACAGTAGACCATCCCTGCAACAGAAACATAACCTTGAGGGGAACCGTGGACTCCAATATAAATTGGAAACAAAATGTACTGTACAACAAACAGATTCTGTTGCTATATCCAAACTTATCCACTGGATCTTCACACAAAACACAGCCTCTCTAGTCCTTAAACTCTCTGAACAAGGGCGCATATTGTATTTGTGTGCTGTGCAACAACTGACCCACTGCAACACTTCGAAATATTTTGCTAGCGGATAGCAGCAAGTGGTTTACCAGTAACGGGAATAAATATGTCAGCACTGATGCATCACATTGGCTTTAATCCTACTGACTCATGCCTTGATATTTTGCTTTTCTCATTAGGGATGGAGAGAACCCACACAGTCAGGTTCAAGCAAAATAAGAAAATTCCTTCAGTAGCACCTTAAAGACCAACTAAGTTTATATTTTGGTATGAGCTTTCGTGTGCATGCACACTTCTTCAGATACCACTTCTTCAGATACACTTCTTCGTGCATGCACACGAAAGCTCATACCAAAATATAAACTTAGTTGGTCTTTAAGGTGCTACTGAAGGAATTTTCTTATTTTGCTTCGACTCAGACCAACACGGCTACCTACCTGTAGTCAGGTTCAAAACTGCACTCAGGATTACCTAGCCATCCCCCCCCCCCCACATTCAGAAACAGCTCAGCTTATTCCAAACTCAAATAAGATCCTGGTGCACCCGGTGATGTTATTTAGTTCATGGCATGGTGTTATCCCTCTTCCTCAATGGTCCCCCATGCCACCCCACTCATCTGCCTGATTGGAGGGAAAGGGCATAGATCTCTATGGAAGACAGGGGGTGGGGGAAATGTCACATACATCCCAGCAAGGATCCTGTTACCACACACACTCTCCCACCCCACCCTCAGATATATCCTCTTCTTCCTAAGAGAGAGAAACCTCTTCACTGGCTTGTGTTGACTTGGTACCCTAAGGGTCAGGGGTGGGGTGTACATATTCTACCCCCATGGAGTTTTGTTGATACAGTGGAGCTCCATTGATTTGCGCTGAGAAAGTCATCATTCGTGTGAAAGACAAGCACAGCTTTTAACCCATCAGTGTGAACTTAGACCTGTCTGCCAAATGAAAGATCTCTTCCGGCTCCCCTCTTCCTTCTTGAGCTCTGGGCTTTTTTTCCTAGTCAGCTTGGTTTTGTTCTGTTCTCTCTCTGTGTGCTTGTATAACAGGCCACAGAAAGACTCGAAAGCTTAAGGGGTTTCTGACCCACCTTTGGGATGCCTTGTTAATAGTGCAATCCAACTTGAAAACATTAAAATCACCCCAATTCACCTCGTAATTAGAGATGCACACAGACCCAATGCACTCCCCTATCATAAACAGCATGTTTGCATTTGTGATAATCTTTTTAAAAATTATTTATACATTATTCTAGTAGATGTCCGTTGTAAGCCTTGCTTCTGTCCCAGAAGCAGCAGCACCATCAGTTTGTTGCCTGCAGGAAACTATACTAGACAGGGATAAGTAACTGGTACTTTAACTTCACATTTCTGTAAGTACTTTATGTGACCATGATGAAAGAGAATAAAATCTCTACTCTGCCAATAAATCTCACATCAGGCTCTTTGATAGAAATTCTTGATTAGGCTCTTTGATAGATAGAAACAGGGCTCAGCAAGGGCCAGGAAAAGGAAAAGTTTAATTTCTTTCTGTGATATGCCTAACATGCTGCTTTATCGTACACTTCTGCTATTTCATGGGATATTCTGTTCTCAATCAGCAATGGTCTAAAAGCCTTTCCCCCTATTATGAGAGTTGGACTCATCTAGTCAGGGATTAAAAACACTCTGGGTGACCTTTAAAAACAAATTTTTCAGAGCCACAGCTTGTGAATACCAAAAATCTAACACTTTTTAACACATTGTTTGTGGTACGGTTGGGGGGAAGAGACCTGTAAATTCTAGTAATCAATCAGTTTGAAAAAATAATCATACTGTGCCTGCAGACATTTCACAATTTGACAGTGGCTAATTATTCACTCAGCTCTAATTTTTAGCATACTCGTTCAACTGAAAAAAAATGGAGAAATCCCATATTCTGCTTTTCAAGTTTGTAGGGGTAAAAGAGGAAAGGATCTGAATCTTTCTGTAAAGAGTTTGTTTAGGTTCAGATCTCTTGCTTACAAGAAAAGAAAAAAAACCACAACATATTCCAAAGAAAATTGAACTCTGAGCTTTGATCTGCAAGAAAACACATAATATCGGTCCCTTGTTTCCCATATGTATGAGATATTCCTTACTGCTGCATCCTGTGATCTTGTTGGTTGGTCTGGTGATATTCATATTGTACATTTGTAAAATTGTTTGGGAATGCAATTTTTTTTTGAACAATTTTACAAATATAAACAGTTCCCATGTATCTCCATCCTGCCTCCCCTGCTGGTGCAAGGGGACATGTTACATGTTTAGGTTAAAATCACGAAAGATGGAGAAACTGGGTCATGCACGAGTCTTATGACTAACATATGAAGCCTTGAACAACTTGAGACCCGGTGAGCGGAAGGAACTGTCTGATCATCTGTAGAAATTTTACTTCTGGCACACTGCTTAGAGATTTACAATATTGAGCAATTTCAGAATGTTTTTGAACAAATAAATGAACGACTGCCTTTCACTTACAAGGAGTGTGCTGGGCCTAGCAAGGGAGTGTTTCTCACTGGGAAATCAAGCAGCAATTCTGGCCCACTTCCTCGAAATTTTGCTTGCCTGCTCCTTTGGGGAAGAGCAATTTTCTCCAGTTCTGTAGGAGTGAAAGACATCCATTACCAAGGGACTGTCTGCTTGTCTAGGAAGGTGGCCCTCAGAAACCAATCTCATTGATTTTATGACATGCCCTATGATCTAGGAACATAATCACATTGTACAGCTTTTTCTGAAGGTCTTGATAGGAAGGCTGATGGCCCTAAAATTATGAGGAGCAGTTTATATCCTGCCTCCCTCCAACCCCTGAACAGAACAATTGCAGTAGATCTGTGGCACTGTAGTTCTACAGCACAGAACAGCTCTAAAGTGGTCTGACCTTTCTCCATCTGTTTCAAGAGACTTCAAATCCAAAAAATTCTGCCTCTAGAATTAGAGCTCCAAGCTGCATTTAAATACTATGAACTATAAAGCAGACACCACTTTAATGTTTCATTTATAATAATCATAGTGGAAGGCGAGGCATATTTTTTTTTGGAGAACAGGGTTAAAGGCCACCTGGTCCATTGTAGATCATTCTCATGTATGGATTCCATTTCCTGCTCTCCTTGCCATAACAGCATCTAATTGTTTTCTTGGACTTGGGGTTTTATTTTAGTGACCTGATATACTTAACCCAACATACATTAATTCCACTCACACTTGCTTTTGCGTGTGTGGCTGAAAAGCTAAACCACTTCTTAATGTGAACATTGCACTAATTCCCCTCATACATTTCTCTGTGTTCTTCTTGATGTGTCATTTGTGTAGAAGCGAATTACAAACAGTACACTTATTGGTGCCTTAATTATATCAGCTTTCCCTACTACAGTAATTCCATTCTCTCATGCGTGATCTCTTCATGACCTGAAGTTTCGGGAGAGTTGTGCCTATATTTTGTTTAAGCCTGAGAGATCTTATAGTTAGTTAAAGTAGATAAGTTAACTTCTACCTGAGAGAATGCATTTCCTGACCCACTTTGTCTCATAAACCTTTTGTTTTGTTTTGTTTATTCTTGTTGTATTATTTTCTGCCTGAGACTCTAATTATTAAGTTTTCCCTCTCACAAGTTCCCCACTAGATAATCTGTGGTAGATTGTAGAAATTTGTGTAATTGGCGTACCGTGAGGTGGGTGAATTGTATTTATTTGGGGGCAGTTAGTGGGAGTGGATCCACTGCATTATTAATTGGTGGTATTAATCGGGCGGATTCACTACAACATGTTACATAACACATAAGTTATTTGACATCTTAAGAAGATACTTTTTTATTGTAGTTAGTAAAACTGGTTGAAGGCCTGGCAGTTGTTTTAACAGCAGTGGTTTGCAGTCCCAATAGGCTGGTCAAACTAGCAGAGCCAGGGCAAAAGAGAGCTAAGACAGTGCACTGTAAATCTCTCATCCTTTTTACAGTCTCAAACAAAAAAGTCTAGGAACACAAGCACAAGCTTCTGTATGCAATTGTCACCCAGTATTACCATGTGCAAAGGTTTTTTCCCCTACGAGTATGTGTGTATTTTTCCTATGTGTGTGTTGAGAGATGCAAAATTCATCAGGCTGAATTTAGCATAGTGGGATAGAGATGAAGACTTTCGGGACTTTTAGAGCTCACTTCACTTTCCAAAATGAATCCGGCTACAGAAATAATAAGAAAAAATGATACCATAACACCCTCCTTCTTCAGAGAACAACAATCTCATGAGTGCTCTCTGAGCCATATTTCTTTCAGAGAGGTCTGGGGGGGCCCTCACTCTTGGTATAGGTGGGTTGAGACTCTTCTCATCATTGAATCCTCCCTGGGGTTACTGTGTAAAATTCCTTCTCCCCCTCCCTCAATACCTGCTCCTGTAGGAGGGCTACTTCCTTGGCTCACTCAGAAGGAGTTATTATTGTTATTTATTAAATTTCTATACTGCCCTTCACCCAGTGCTTTTTTTCAGGGGGTAATCAAGGGTACATAGTACTGGCACCTCTTTTGTTGTTGTTAAAAAGTGTGGCACTTACTGTAACAACTTCATGGTGAGTGCCGGCACCTATTTTTCTAGAAAAAAAAAGCACTGCTTTCATAAAAAAAATCACAGGGTAGTTTACAATATAAGAACACAAAAATGCATACCATAACAACAAACAAAAACAATACCTCACAAACACTTTAAAGGGCCATAAATTGTTTAATTCACCAAAGGCCTGGGAAAAGAGGAATGTTTTTGCCTGGTCACCACCACAGCCAGTCTCTGACAGATTAGATACCCTTTTCTGGAACAAAACAAAGAGTCACTAGTCCTCTTCATGTATTATTTTCATGAAATGGCAACATGGATACAGATGGGCCTCAGATCCTAAATCACATGGGGAACCTACAAGAATAGAAGTTTCAGCTTCCACTACAGAAGTTATTCCTCAACATATGAAGGGTCAGAAGGAGCCATGAACCTCGGGCATTGTAAAAAAAGAACCCAACAACTTCACAGCCCCGTATTGAGATTGTCCCTTCATATGAGGAACACATGATGAAGGTTACGGTTGAAATAAACAGCAGTGACACAATTGCAGCATAGAGTCTGCATTATTGCATAGGATCAGCCAGCACTGGTCTTCAGGTGGCTTCTCTCAGAAAGACAAGACATTGATTTTCTTGAAAATTTGTCAAGTTAGACAAACTGGAGCAAATTCATTGTGAAGACCTGCAGATGCTTTCTGTCAAGTTCACTGTTTTGTGTGTTGTCTGCATGGCTGGAGCTCTCAGAACAATCTGTGAACAATGGACTTCTGTAGGGTTGCTTCATACATCTAAGGCCAGTGAGCACATAAGAAAATGCTGTGAGTGATATGTATGGTTTCTTACTTTTCACTAGAACTTATGGATTCTCCAGTTCCTCTGAAAGTGTTTTGATAGAGCTTGGACCAAAAATGACATTAGTTCAATTCCTAGCACCCACCCCCCTCTCACACACATGCCAAGCAAAAAGAAAATATACAAAGCTGCTGTCAAAGTTTAGCTTTAGTTTTAAAATGATCCAGTATGTTCAAAGTTTCACAAACACATTTTTACAGATCCTGTACGACAAAAATAAACATGTTAAGATAACTTTATAGAGTTATGAGAGAACATTCATTTAGAGCGATATCCAATGTTAGTCCTGGTCAATGTAAACCCATTGAGATGAATAACACAAGACTAATTAAGGGCCATTAATTCCAGTAGGTCTACTCTGAGTGCAACTTAGTTGGAGACATTCCATAGAGTTGAATGGGATCCTTGTTTCTCTTTTTCCCTAGAAGGATACAGGTATGCATACACCATAGCAGCCACTAATTGAAAACACCACAGTTTTGTGTGCTTCCCTTACACCTAGTGAGCCATCTCTTAACTAGGTTCCCTCCTTTCAGGTTCCTTCTGATCTCCCCCCCCCCCCCCAATTTACTAATCCTTAGTAATTAAGTGATTGGTTAAATAGCCCCAATAATATTGGTTAAAGAGCCTTGTTCATACCAACTCCCATTTCTCTGATTCTCATCCAACTCTTTTATTTCCAGAGTTTCTGGAGAGATAGTACTCTTGTAATCTGGCACTCTCGTAGCAAGAAAGAAGAATAAGAAGGGGACCAAGAAAAGAGTGAGATAAAACTAAATGGAACAGGGAGCAAAAAAAAAAAGATTGGATAAAGGGATGGAAGTTATAGAGAAACACCAACTGGAAAGGCAGTACAGAAGCAAGGCCCGGTATCCAAAAATACATTAAGGATGAAATAAAAATTGGACCTTCAGATTGAAAGAAAGAAATGAAACCCTCAGAGCAAGAAGCCATAGTTCTAGAGTGGTTTTAATATTTTGTCCTGTATTTACAGAGTCCATGTGTGTATTTGGTCATGGAGAAGGCTGGGGTGGGGGAGTATTTGTCTTCCTGTTTCTCTCCATTTAACAAATATTTTGTTTGGCATAGTTCTGCTGGCTTATCTCTCTGACCTACTATCTGCTGTACTGATAGATTAAATTAGTACGCCTGCAGCATATTTTATTTTTAACTTTATTTACTTTCCTTAACTTTTACTTAACTTTTCCTCATTAGCTTATTTTAAAACCCTCATGATTAATCTAAAATGTGAGGTGGTTGTAACAAGGTAGCATATTTTTGGCTGAAACAAATACTTTAAAACACCATGCCATCAGCTAGATATTTTCCTCTCTTTTTTTAAGTAATAATTACATTTCCAAGTTTTCTTACCCTCTTCATAAAAGAATGACAGTATTCATTTTGGGAGAGAATTATGCTGCAGATCACACAAGTGACTAACCATGATGACAATTCCATTTGCATGGTAATTAAACTCTGCATTGGAAGCTGTTACTGAGATTCATTTAACGAGAGAATGTGAAAAGTTAATTAGAACGTACACAAAGGTTTTGGTAGCTGGAAGTAGACGCATATATCGTAACCAATTGGCCATTGCCCAATCTTGGAGCAAAATCCCATTTGGAAACATTGTGTTTCGCTGTGACTTTGAAAGTGAGATATCATATAGAATGTATTGCACTAAAATGTATCATAAGCTTGTTCTTTAGGAGGCTCTTGCCCACAATAACTTTTAGCAAGCTGATGAACTCTTTCCACATTGGCTGTGAGGGGATAGTTGTCGCTGCTTGAAATAAAATAAAAGTAAAAACTGGATAACATTTGGAAACCAAAAGCATTAAATGATCTTTGTGCGCCAGGCAACTTCACAAGAGTCATAACATTTTGATTTTATAAGATTCCAGCAAAAAATGTGGACAGATCGTTACAGCTCCAAAAGAGTCTACAAAGGGAATTAGTTCAATAAGCAAGTTGAATAAGGGTAGCTTTGTAGTGTGCTGGAAAAATGTAAGGCCTTGAAAACAATTTAGCATAAAATGGAATTGGGACACGATTGCATCATATGAGATACACCACACCCATCACTGGATCGAAATGCCAGGAGAACTTCTGACATGTCTCCATTCCTCCCCGATTACCTTGTAAGGGACATTGCGTGACCAGGCTGCGACAGCCCCAGCCCCCAGGGATCACAAGAAAGGAATAAAGACTCTGGCAACGTGTTATGGAATTAAAATTAGGCCAAAACTTTCTTAAACTTCTGAATGTAGGAAGACCTTGGCTTAGGCCTTGGGCGTGTACCCCTCCCAGCCTCACAGCCGGTCTGTCTGTAGGACCAATTCAACACTTCAGTGGAAAGAACTTCCTATGTCTTTAAGTGGCGCCTTTAACACCTTTCTTCACCATTTCTCTCACACACATTCAGAACACGGCCAGATTTATTTTGAACTTCTCAAAGATGTCTCCTGTTCATGTAGCAATTATCACAGGCCTCCAGGTGTTTGTCTCTATTGTCATCGAATAAAAAAGGGGGGGAACCTACAGCAGTTCATATTTCTCTTTTCTTTTCATTTTACAAGTTGCAAACTAATAAATCTGGCATTCAGAGTCCAGATCTCTCTTCTAGAGATGGGTTTCCCCTCCTCAGGGCTACACAGTGCTAATAGCCAGTGTTGTTATTAGCAGCAACTAATTAACCTCTCTCACACATTTATTTGCAAAAGATGCAGAGCAGTGCTAAAATCCTTAAAGATGACAGGTGTGAAGTTTTAATAGTAATTACTATATGAAGATAATCAAGCAACATGGGCAAAAATGAGCACACTGTGATGTTATGTGTCGTGGATACAACACAAGAAGCTAGAAGGCTCATTGACAGAAATGACTGCAACAGCAGCACTGGGCTTGCATTCAACATTTTGCAGGTAAACTATCAGCAATCCCCTGCAGACTCCTGTCCTGTAGAGATAGGCAAAACCCTCTTAATTTGGAATGCGTAGTCTAGCATTTCTGAGTATTTTCTGGGAATCAGGGGCAGACTTTGGTCTTTCAAATTTCAGCTGCACCCTGTAAGAGTACAAAAGTCAGTGTGCACACCTCACCTTCCATTCTCAGTTCACTATGTCATAGTTGTGATGCTCTGTGGCTTGGTGCCCAGTGTGGTGGAACCAGTCATGCTGCCCTAAATCTGCCTCTGCTGCAAATTCTCTGAAGCCCAGAAAGATCAGGCAAGGAGGGATTGCCAACACCCACTATTCCCAGTCTTTCTCCCCCCCCCCCCGCCCGCCCATTTGTGAAGTGGAGAAGAGGAAATACAGTGTCAGGCATGACTCACTATGATCCGGGAGATGCAATGGAGGACCCTGAACTTGCTCAGATATATCCACCACTGTCAGGAATGTGGAGATCTCATTTAAATCAGGGCTGTGCACAGACACCCTCATCCCCACCCTGTGGCCCCACCCTGTAGATTAGATCAAGTGCCACCACATCAGCCACCCACACCACCCTGGATCCACCCTGAAGCAATTCAGGGGACAGAGCCAAAAGTTTTCAAAGGGTTTCTGAAGTCCACAGTAACATAGAGAAGAGTGAGTGTCCCATCCTGGCATCTACGGTGGGCATGTGCAATGGTGTGTGTTTGATATAGGAGAGGCTGAGTCATTGTGAATAAGAACTGAGCAGGAAAAGCAAGTGGTCTCCTGGGAACTTCTGATGAGCTATTTATGAGAGTTTTTGCAGGCACCATAGGGGGTCCCTGATAGGCCCATGGGTGCCATGAACTCTCTCTCTCTCTCTCTCTCTCTCTCTCTCTCTCTCTCTGAATATAAATGCATCATAATGAAATTTTCTAAATATTGCAACATCAGTTTGAGGGCTGCTCGTTTTGAATCAACAAGGAGCCCACTAACTTATTAAGTTGTTGCCCTGCAAGTCCCATCAGCACTGATCAGTGGCCGCGCTGGCCAACAAAATCTGTAAGGCACCAACTCGTAAGGGCCGAGGGGTCATCGCCCCCAATAAAATGTTGGAGGGTGCTAGCCGCCCCCCAGATTGATTGACACTGTCATTCAAATGGTGTCTGTGTCTGTCATGTGATTGATTATACAGGACAGGGCTTACTTCGGCCTCCTCAGTATTTTCTTCAAGTTGGCATATGGTTACCAGACGTTCCCATTTCCTGGGGACAGTCCCCAGATTTACAAATCTGTTCCCGGACAAAATCCATCCCCGGATTTCATTTAATGTCCCCAGATTTATATTTTAAGTGTTGTAGATTTATTAATAGGGAATGATGTTGTTTGACTGGTTCAATGGCACAAGGCACATCATATGGGGACTTCCGGCGAGGCAAAATGGCAGGCGCCATGGCAGTGAGCAGCTCCTGAAGTCAGCCAGAGCCAACTGCGCTACCAGGCTGGCTCCAGGCTGCTGAGACTGCCGCTGCCACCGCAGCTGCCGAGGGGAAACCGGGAACACCCGGCGCGTCAACTGGGGGAACCACTGATCCCCACCCCCTGTGACCCAAATTGAGCTGGCTGACTGCCCAGAGGCGCTCCAGGGCCAGGAAAACCCGGAGCCGACGCAGGGAGAATGAGGAGAGGAGGAGAAAGAAGAGAGAGAAAGAGGAAGGAGAAAAACGAGTGGAGCCCCAACCATGCCGCATCGCTGCCACTCTGAGGAGGAGAGGTGGGAGAGCATTGGGAGGGCAAGGACATGTGGCCAAGCCCAGGCTCGACCCGAGCCTACTCCATGGTGGCTAGCGCTCCAAGAGAGCAGGCCGGGGCCAGAGGAAAGGCCGTGCAACAGAGGAGACCACAGAAGAGAAGATATTACTTCTTTTTTAATAACTTTTTAATGACTTTTTTCTCTTTTTTTAAAAAAGTGTCCCCAGATTCTTTGAAAAAATCTGGTAACCTTAAGTTGGCACCCCTGAAGGCAGGAGATTAGTGAAGGACCAAAAGAGGGCTCTTTCTGTCCTGTATTTGAAAGTTTCTAAAACTGGATTCAGATCAGAAAATACTGTGTGGCTTGGATTTTTCTTACTTCCACTTTTGCGACAGCTTTTCTGTGAAGATCGGATTGTCTCCAAGATATTAAACCTTTTCAACATGTGCCAGTGGTGTCTGCAAAGCCTTGGCAGAAGTATGCTAATATCTGGAGAGGGAGTTATTCTGCAGTGATTTAAAATACAATACAGCAAAACAAATGCTTAGGGTGATAATGTTAAGTGTTATGCAAAATTGACAACATTTCACATTTGCATTTGAAAGTGAGCTTTTGTCTCTTTCTGATTGATATATAAAACATGTTTGCCAATGAAATTAGAGACCTAGTATCTATAAATAAGCTAATGCATCCAATACTGGCTAGCAAGAGAATGCTCAAAACTGACAATTAGATTTATTCAACTTAAGCTGCCACTGAGTTGAGTTCGGACTGAGGCAGCTCTGGCATTAATCCATCCAAAGAGCTCCAACTTCATTCCAGGACATGGATCAGATCCATGCACATCAATTACCATTGCAGGCATGCAGAGGCATGGGTGGCATTGATAAACTGGACTACTATACAAAGGTAACATCTATATTTCTTCCTTTGCCCACTATTGCCCCCAGCCCTGCCCTCATACGGTTGACTGTGGGTGGGAATATGGATGGTTTCCCCCTCCCCCTCCTCTGAACAGCAAATCCTCCTGCAGCCGAAACACTGAACCTGCTCATGTATGCATCCTAAGTAGGGCCAGTCCACCCATAAGGCAAAGTGAAGTGACTGCCTCAGGCAGCAGCATCCACAGGGGCAGCAGGTCCCAATGTATATCTTTATTCTCCCTTTGTTCCTGAACATAGATTTTCACTCACACGTCTTCCCTGGTGGAGGGCAGGGCACCATTTTGGGACTCGCCTCAGATGCCAAAATGTCTTGGGCTGGCCCTTAAAATACAACTTGCCCAACACAATGCAGGCTCCATGTTTTGGCAGGGATGGGGGCTTGGGAAAGGTAGTCCCCTCACATGGATGCACATCTCCTCCTTGCCACTGTCACAACTGCCTGTTTCCTTCCCCTCTTCCTCTGGATTCAGTCTACCCAACCCCTCCAGAATTAGTGTGCACAACAGGAGGAGGAAGTTGCTCATTATGCTAGTCATTCTTTGCATGTTTGGACAGTGGAGCGCACAGGGGGAGGAACAGAGCCTGGAGACTTCACATATGAGGAGTCAGCTGTGGGGCCGCTGCATAGATGTGGCCCTCAGCAGGTGCCTAATAATGCTGGCTCCTGATGCCAGCCTGGACAGAACTGGCTGCTACAACTCCAAACAGGCATGGGGCCTTGTTTACAGATGCAGCTTGTTTTTGTTGTGATCATTCCATGCAGGTATACAAGAGTGAATTAAGTGTTAAAGAGCAGTTTAAGAAGGGCTTGCATTGGAGAGAGGAAGTTGGTTCCAGCTCCACGCAGCTCCCGCCGTTACCGCCAGTGGGGGGGTCAACTCTGGGAAATGGGGGGGCACAGGAGGGATCTTCGCACCAGGGCGCCCGGTATGCTTACGACGGCCCTGTTCTCTTTGACATCTGATGGGAGGGCGTTCCACAGGGCAGGCGCCACTACCGAGAAGGCCCGCTGCCTGGTTCCCTGCAACTTGGCTTCTCGCAACGAGGGAACTGCCAGAAGGCCCTCGGCACTGGAGCTCAGTGTCTGGGCAGAACAATGGGAGTGGAGACGCTCCTTCATGCCCTCCCTACAAGCAAACACAAACAACACAGCAGCATTTAGGACTAAACCTTTGCTCAAATTAAGGCCTGATTGAGGGTAAATCTTTCCATCCAAGGAGGCTTGTTATCAAGACAGCTTTTATAACTGAACCCTCTGTGTTTGAATGGAGAATATATTTTGGTTCTTTTTAATCAAGCTGTCTGTCGTCTAGTTGCTTGTGCATTTTACTAAATATTGTCCATTCATCCCTCTGTCCCTTTGGGCACAACATTTTGCAAGACAAGTACTGTCTTTAAAGTGAAATCAGTGGCTGAAGGCAACATCTGAGCCAAGGTCTTGGTTCTTTTTCTACTCCCCCTAATTTCCTGTCCATTAAATTAGCACAGTGACTAATGCCTGTTTTAAAGTTAAGTAGCTGGGAACACACACTTCAGAAAGAATTGTCACCATGACCTTGCTGGGTCAGGGCTGGATTTGAGGGTCACAGCCTTAACATGTCAGACAGTGATGTTTCTAACAGTCACAGAATTAAAACGTTCAGGCTTTGTAACAAATGTCCAGAGCCCCAATCTGATTTGTTTGATATTATTGACCTTGGCTTGGTTTAAATTGGCCAGAGGAATCTGTGGGAGAGGTTTAACCTTGCAAATAAACACAGTGCAATTTTTTTTAAAAGGTATGTGGTCATACCACTGTGATTTACAGATGAGTTTTGTGAATTCTGGAAGCCTCTGCATTCAATTAAAGCTACATTTGGCCCTGTGCACCTTAGGAATATTATGTTCTCCTAAGTTGGTATAAGGAAATGTTTACATTCCACATACACAAAATTCACTGCATAGTAAATTATCCACAGAAGGGGCTTCATGGGTGGGTCATTTTTTATACCAGCTTCCTACCAGGGAGCAAATGTGCTGGCAGAGCCAACCCAATGCCCCTGCTGGTGTGTTTCCACCACACACAATGATCTTTCCACTGGCTTGCTCCTTTCCTTCTCAGTAAGCAACAGCAACCCACCTGCTGGAAATTTAGTGTAGCAGTTCCAACACACTCAGGAAGCCAATTTTGATCGTCCATATATACATCAAGTGTTCTTTCCATCTTTATTTTCCAGATTACCAGAGTGCATTCCACTTGTTACCCAAATAATTCGGCACCTGTAAGAAAGAGATTCCACTGCTCAGCAAGGCAAATGCTGCCCATTCATTCCAGTACTTCTGGACTTCCTTTCCTAGTTCCCTGTTGTGCAATTCCCCTTTTGATCCCGGAACCAGGAACCATTCAAACAGAGCAATCATTTCAATAGAGTGGGGTAGAAGAGATTTTATTGGGGAACAGCAAGAAAGAGGACCAGCTTTGGGATTTGGACAACTCTTGTACAAGAAGTCATCAAAGGATTCTCTCAATCAGAAATAAGTAGAAAAGGTGGGGCATTCATACTGGGGAGGACCCTACAGTCTCCTATTCAGGTGTTTTTCTTAATACAGTGGTACCTCTGGTTACGAACTTAATTCGTTCCGGAGGTCCGTTCTTAACCTGAAACTGTTCTTAATCTGAGGTACCACTTTAGCTAATGGGGCCTCCTGCTGCCACCGTGCCACCACCGCCACGCAATTTCTGTTCTCATCCTGAGGTAAAATTCTCAACCCAAGGTATTACTTCCGGGTTAGCGGAGTCTGTAACCCGAAGTGTTTGTAACCCGAGGTGTTTCTAATTTGAGGCACCACTGTAATAAAAAAGCAACTTCAGCTCTCTGTGCTGTAACTAAAGGGTAGCAACCCTATACTCATTTACATGAGAGTAAAACCTACTGAACTTAGCAAAACTTATTCCTGAAAAGACAGATTTTTTTGTAAGACTACATATCTGTAAGGGGAAGAAAGTACAGAGAACCTCTCCCTTGCATCAGAAGTAGCTCCTCCCCAAGCAGCGATGGAAGCGAGGGCTCTGAGGAGGCTAGTCAGGAAGTGGAGAGAGAGGGCCAGGGCTCCAGCAGCATGAGAGAGCCCCGGCTACACAGGAGGGAGGAAAGAGAAGGGGAGAAGGGGGGGAAAGGAAAGCATGGAGCGTAGACCCTTTCCTCCGGTTCCGGAATTACGCAGGAGAAAGAAAGGGAGGAGATTCACTATCCCGAGACTCCTATGTTGGAGAACACCACGTGGGGGGGCAGTGCCGGATTCTGCATCGGAATGAGCAGACATGTTTTACACACCTGTCTCACTGTAAATAGACTGCACTAATAAAAACTGTTTAAAGACAAGCATGCAGAGCGTTGTTACTCTAGAGTAGTCGCAAGAACCCCTGACAATATCTAAATACACTGAAGCGTTATTTATTTTTGCACTGGGCTCTAAGGGGGTTGGATTAGGTGGTGATGGTATTCCACTTAGCCCTTTTAGCCTGGGGATTGCTGCCAGCAAGGCTTTTCTTCAGCCAGAACTCACTGGAACTCAGTTCCGGCACCTCTCAGGTGGGTGCCATTGCCCTTCTAAGAGAACAAGAGAGGTGTTCATGGTGAGTTCCATGCACCTCTTTTTCTAGAAAAGTAGCACTGGATACCAGTAATCACTCTGCTGGCATGAAACTTCCTGTTCTGCCTGCTGAACAGTCAGGAGGGGGGAAGCGCCAGCAGCCCACAGAAAGCTTACAAATAGGTCATTGGCTGAGCTGGTCAAGGAGGTGCAGGATGTCAGGACAGCCTCGTTGCAGACCCTCCAAGTGTCCCTATTTTCCAGGGATGTTCCTGATTTAGAGAAGCCACCCCAGTTTCTGATTTGATCCTGGAATGTCCTGCTTTTCATTAGGACGACCCTATTGTCATCAGAGAAATGATTGGTGGATCAGCTCCAGGCTGCCAGAATGATTTGACTTCCCCCTCTTTCTGCCCCAGCTGGTGTGAACAGCAGGGCTTTGGGTGCAGTACTTAGCCCTGCTGCTCCCTGGCTGAGGTTTTGATTACAGTTCTGCTATATAATGTTCTGAATAAACATGCATACAATTTCTCTATACTTGCTTTCACACTGTAGCTTTCGGATACTTTTTACTAAATATATCCCAAGTCCTCCTGCGGAACAACCCCATGAGATACAAAACATGGGGGAGATGGCAGTCCCCTCGGTTCCTCCTAAACTGCATTTCTATCCTTTGCTCCATATTTTTATTTCATAGAAAACCTTTGCCAAGGGTGGAGTTCCCCAGATCGAGTCGATTAACGCAGGCTGGCTGTAAAGGGTAATGTATTATACAAATAGCCAGCGAGTACAGACCGTACATTCCAAGGAGAGCCATTTAATTGTTTGGTGTCTACCAGGAAGTCAACAGTGCCTTAATTTCCTACGTGTTTCAATAGGTCATTTTCCAGAGATGCTTGGAGCCAGAACGGAACCGTTTTAGCATGATCGTAAAAAATGAAACCTTCCCATGTTTATAAGGCAAGAGAGGGGCAATTTGTTTTGGAAAGCACTTTGATGACTAAACTTTGGCTGAAGAGTGCATGTGTTATCAAGCTGTTATTCAGTTATCCAAAAGATTTTAAAAAGTGGGGGGAATGATGACTACAGGGCATACTGGGCTATGTTTGGCTCTTAGTTACTTTGGAGCTTTGCCCATGATGCAGCTGAGATCAGAGCCTAGCCAATTTTCAGAGCTTACACTTAATATTTGTTTAGTAAATTGTAGTTTCAAAGTTATTCTGTAAAGCACTCATGCGATATTTTAGGCCTCAGTTGCTAGGAGTGTGGCATTCTGCTTTCTTTCTTGAGTAAAGATGATACATATTTTTTATATTGCTGTTTCCAGGTGCAAAACTATTTCTACAGAGAGCTGTGGATGTGAAATGAAAATTAACAAAGGGAACTGGAAGTCTCTTAAAATAATTGCTGCAGCAACAAAAGCATGGCTATTAAGTGGGTGGGGACTTCGTCAAATAAGAGAAAGAGAATTTTCAGATAACATTTTTTTTTCAGAGAAAACAGTGTGATCCTACCATGGGATATTCTTACCTATTGCAGGACAAGGAGAAGCCTGCACAGCTTTGTCTGAGGTTCATCCTCTCTTCCCAGGAATATCCTTACCAATTGGTGTAAATTAATTGACACTAAACTTTAGAGGCCAAACACACATATACATGCATCATGGAATGATATACAGTGGAAGGGACTCCTTGTTTTCATGGCACACTACACAGGTGGTCTGGAGTAGGGATCATCCACATTTCTGATTGCCCTATGATTTTTAGCCACGACTCCAAGAGGTTTTAGTATTGTCCCACCACTTACCCCAGGAATCCTGCTCTTTACTGCTGAATTGGAACAAACGTCAATCAGGATTTCTGTGGATTGATGTTTGTTGCATTCAGCAGTAAACAGTGGGTTTTCCCATGGTGGGACAAAATTAAAAGCATGACTAGAAATCACGGGATGAAAGGAAGTGTGGATAAGCCCTCAGTTTTGGCTTGGGATCAAGTCTAGCACTGGGGATTGATAAATCCCTCTATGTCAGAATAGAAACCTTTTGCCTTGAGGGTCATGTTCCTTGACCTGGGAGGTAATTTGTCAGAGGCTGCATCAGAGCCAGCAATGGGTGGAGCCAAATCTAAAAGTCTTTCTCTTTCTGCCACCATTTCCCACCCCCTCTCAATCACTTCCTTTTTCTCCCTTGCTCTCTTTCTCTTTCCATCACTCTCTTTGCTATTTCTCCTTTCTCTTTCTCCTCCACACTCAGCCAGCCACCAGGAAAGGGAAGATCACGCATGGCAGAGGTCTGAACTGATCACTTGCAGAGGGCTCCTGCCTTCCCACCCTTCTTTGCCCACATTACCAGCCGAGCTATCCCCCACGCATATGAAATTAGGCCGAGGATTGCATATGTGCAGGGATTAGACCCATAAACAGGATCCTATTGTTGGGAAAGTCCATTCCGCTGTAAGGAAGAGTGGAGGTTGTGGGCCCACGAGGCCAACACATGGGGGGGGAATGGTTGCCATTCCCCCAGACCATTGGCTGGCTCCCGGCCGTGGCACTCCCTTGGCGCGTCCAATCAGAACGTTCCAAGGGGGCGCGGCTTGCTGATTTAAGCAAGCCCGCGGCCAGGAATCTGCCTCTCTTCTCATTTTAACTCTAACTGCTTCGTTTACCCACCCTCCCTCCCTTTAGGCAGGTCTGTCATTTGACATTGCTATGGACATCAGTTGGCCGCCATTGAGGGGCCTGGTAGGAATTTTCCCACTGGGCAAATTGGCTCTGGCCTGGTGGTTTTCGCCTGTTGTTGTTTAGTCGTTTAGTCGTGTCCGACTCTTCGTGACCCCATGGACCACTTCCATGTGTAGAGTCATTTCTTGTGTTGTTGGAAAAGAGTGTTTGTGATGACCAGCTTGTTCTCTTGACAGAACTCTATTAGCCTTTGCCCTGCTTCATTTTGAACTCCAAGGCCAAACCTGCCAGTTGTTCCTTTTATCTCTTGATTCCCTACTTTAACATTCCAATCCCCTGTAATGAGAAGAACATCCTTCTTTGGTGTCATTTCTAGAAGGTGTTGTAGGTCTTCATAGAATTGGTCAATTTCAGTTTCTTCAGCACCGGTAGTTGGTGCATAAACTTGGATTACTGTGATGTTAAAAGGTCTGCCTTGGATTCGTATCAAGATCATTCTGTCATTTTTGAGATTGCATCCCATTACAGCTTTTGCCACTCTTTTGTTGACTATGAGGGCCACTCCATTTCTTCTACGGGATTCTTGCCCACAGTAGTAGATATGATAGTCATCCGAACTATCCCCCCTTCATGGACCAATCCCCCCTTCATGGATCAATGCCTTGTCGTGGCAAAGGGGCTTGAATAACTAAGAGAATCTATGAGCTATGCCATGCAGGGCCACCCAAGATGGACAGGTCATAGTGGAGAGTTTTGACTAAACGTGATCCACCTGGAGAAGGAACTGGCAAGCCACTCCAGTATCCCTGCCAAGAAAACTCCATGGACAAAGACAACAGGTTTTCGCCTACCTCATAGCAACTCGTCACAACTTTGGTTTTGGTGGTAGGCATTGGATTATCTCTGAAAGGTTACAGGTGGGGGGGAGGTTGCTGCCATCACCTCCCCCAAAATGCTGAAGGGTACTCCCTTAAGGAGTCCGGGGCGTGGCCAAGTCCGAAACTGTGGTAGGTGAGGGCCTAAAGGCACGACCCCTAGCGGTGGCCCCAGGATGAGTTCCTAGTTGATGTGCATCGCAGGGCTCATCCAACGGTGGTTAACCCTTCACAGACTGCCAGCAGAGCGGGCAGGAGTCAGATATAGACAGTTAGATCCAATGCCTATGCCAATACCTCTCTACATCCGAAATCAATAAAGTTGTGGCCTATTATGCCCATTAACCTTACGCCATGTGTCCTGTGTCATTATTCATTCTGGGGAGGCATCGGGGTTCGCCACACAATCTCAGGTGAGATCCTCACACAAGAGAATTTCCACCCAGTACCAGTCATCACATGGATCCAGCTTAAAGTTTAGATAGTTTACTGTTGCAAAAGATAAGGCTCAGTAAAACAGTTCTGGACTACATGCAGCTTGAAGGGTGGTGGTTGTTGTTGTTTTGCAGATACAGTACAGATATATACAGATACATACAAGTTCAAAGTATCTCCATTGCTCTAAATAAGGTCTGCAATTAAACAGATAACACTGGGCAAGTAAAACCAACAGACTGATGACTCACAAATGAACAGACTAGCGCACGACTTAGCTGACATGCTTTAATAACATATGTAGTAGGGGCAATGGGTCATTATCAAAGCAACTGGCTCGGCTGACCTTGTAACTGCATGATTTATGCTCCTGAAGGAAACTAACCCTTCTTATGTTCAGTTACTCCATCACTCATGAAGAGTTCTCTTGGTGCATCATGAATCATAGGATAGGTTAATCAGAAAGAAGAGATAGGCCAATCAGAGAGTGCAGCTGTCATTTGCTCAAATGTCCATAATCTGATGAAGAAGGGATGTATGGAGGGGGAATCCCCACAGAACATTGTGATAAGGGGTAAAAGGATATTTTTTTTAAAAAAAGAGAGTTCAGAATTCAACAAGAAGCAACTCTGTAGTTATAAGGCTGGAATAATTATAATACATCCATTTGTATTGTCAAGGAGCAATCAAATCCAAATAAAAATGCCTCATTCATGCAATAAGGAGTCAAGCTAGCAAGAACACATTTACCCAAAGGCACCCTGCTATGCTCTCTGAATCTAGTCATGGACACATTATGTAAGAACTGAACATATAGAATATGTCTCAGAAATGGAAAGCACGTATTCATATTTAATAGAACATTGGTACTAAGGTCTACTTCTTCTCTGCATGATCAGTAGATTCATACTTTGATTATTCTGATGAACGGCTTCATGAAAATACAGTATTCTGTATTCCAGGATCAGCCTTCTTATATGAAAGTGAATGTATTTGAAACTGATCTCGTGCTTGGATGCAAATAAACCCTATTGGCAAGGCCATAGTTAAGGTCTTTCTTTCTTTTTTACATATAAAGCAGCAAGCAACTCAGGACCAGGTTCGACATAAATATCAGCACATGAAGATTTCCCTATAGTTATATTTCCATACAGTACCAGAAAAGGCTCACTCTGTTTAATTTGCGTCAGATACATATCTGCTAAAGAAACAAGGCCTCATCGGATGTGGGATATAGGGTCTGCTGCCTTGTAGCAGAGTCTGTCATTTGCTTTCATAGCAAGTCTCTCATGTTTTCCTACCATGAATGGTACTGCCCCTGAAGCATCTCGTTTAAAGAAGCAGAGCACACATAACATGGGCGCACCAATTTCTCTGCCCACAATTAGCATGGACAGTTTTGATAGGCCAAAAGCATATAATGATGCATGCTTCATAATGGACGTGATATGTGTATTCTTCATAAACGTATGGCGGTTGGGTTTTTTTACCCATGTTAAAACAATATTATATGAAGTTGAATCCTACTTGTAAGTCAGTGGCTTTTATGCTTCTAAGCACAAGAAAAAAAGATGTGATCAGCAAACAAAAAACCTCACTCAGGAATGGCTGCAATTTCAGGCAATTCACGGTACATCCACAGAGCTTCATAGCTTTCAGGCAAAATCAAAGACCAGTTATTAATCTTCCAATTATCCCAACTTATCACTGTTATCCACACCTGCTGGCTATGGCTGGAGGTCTCTATGATATTGTTTTCATGAGTTGGGACCAAAGGGAAATTTAATTAGAGATCCCTCTCCCCAATGGGTGCTGGCAAATGCAAGGATTAAGAAATTAATCCTAATGCTTAATTACATTACAATATTTTTGCAATTGTCAAAGTATTGACCCTCAAGGTAACCTTATTGAGTTGCCTCTCCTCTTTGTCACTGCGTAAAATATCCCCAGAATCGAGAGCAGACTCATTCTGGGAATTTGAAAGCAGGATCTCACAGGTGCATGTGAGTCTGGGAGATGCCATTAATAGACCTCATCCTGGATACTAACCAGAAAGGCAAGCAACTGGAACCAAATCAAATTATCTTCAGGTAAAGCAGACCTTGATAAAGTGATCTGAGAATGGTGACTAAGTGGAACCAGATAAATAAATCGGTGGAGGTTTTATTGGGAGCAAAACCCTTCTATTATCTCACCCCCTCCCTTTCTCAACATGTGAAAATTCTTGTACAATGGTGCTTTATTACCTAATTTATCTGCCAGCACCGAGGATTCCCTCCACTTCATTTATATCCAAACAAGAACCATCTGTAGAAAAACAAATCCCAACTTGTTTGTGCGATTGCTTCTCTGTTGGTGTTTAGATTTCTCACAAGCAGATGCATGTTTTTCATTTGGGAGGGCATACATCTGTTGTACAGAATTGTCTCCAGAAATCCTAAATTTTCCAGAAGGAGCTTATTAAATTACATGCAGAGGAAAGAAAAGGCTTTGTCCCAGCACTACTTATGTTTGCTAGCAGCACAGACATAGCAAGAAGTGGGGAGGGGGAGGGAGAAGGAGAAGAAGGAGGGAGGGAGGGAGGGGGAATCAGAGACTGGTTGGAAGAATATGTTTACTCAGCAGATCCACACATTTGTGAAAGCATAGAGAGTCATGGAGCTGGTGAAGAGAAGGAGGAAGCAGCGAAGATGTTAAATACTTTTGTGTCTTCTGAGGAAAAATGTATATGAAAACTTGTCAAATTTAACAGGGATGAAAGCAATTATGTTGGAAAGAAATGCTTGTCTGGATTTCAATAAAGTATGAATTCCTCCGTATAGATTCCGTAACCCATCACAAAGAATTCCACAGAGAGGATTTATGATATTGTATCTTTATTATATCATATTGGGTAGATTAAATATTTTATAGAGATCTTATTTCCTAGTAAATGTTGTAGTATACCATATCCCACAATGCAGCATATAGAGTCAGGATATTACTGGAACTTGGTATAGGCTTGTAAAATGATATGATCCATTTCTTCCCATTCCTGTCACTAAGTTTAAGAGCTTTAATGGCTGTGGTTATTAGGTGCGAATGGGTCTTTGTGCGTTAAGCACACACTATCTTCAAATTATTGCTGTCACTACTAAAAATTGAATGTATTTTTAATGTTAATAATGTGCCACTAGATAACAATATCATTGGGCTTGAAAGACTCCATATTCAGAGCATACACACTGAGTGGTATACAACTACATTTTACTCAGAGTAGAACTATTCAAATGAACTGACCTAATTTAGTCATGTTCATTAAGTTAAAAGGGTCTACTCTGAGTAAAGCTGAATACCACCCCATGTGAATTTCTTTACCCGGTTGCAGTGTAGAAGGCCATTAGGAATTCTAAGAATTTAAGAACACATTGACTTACAAAATGGGTTGAGATTGAAAGGAATATCTAAGGATTCTGGATACTGAAAAACTGAGGGGCAATAGCACATGGTGGGGGCAGGGAAAATTGGAGATGAGAGGAGATATTAAAATCAGTACCAGGGTGAACATTATTATTTTAAGAATGCAAGGGATGTAATCAGAATTTGGACCTGGAACATTCCTTAAACAAGAATTGCATTTCACACTGGTCTAACTTTTCTCATGTGCCACTGGCTAGAGGAAAATGTTTTGTGGCATGTTACCAAACTTTACCAAAGTTTAAAATAAAAGTTGAGAGGTTACTCTTAGGGGGTTCGGTGTGGAACGAGCTCTTAAGATAACTTTTAAAAGGCAATACTGATTTTCAAAAGCCATAAGGACCATTTAGTTTCTGATACGGCAAAAGGGAGGATGAGTCTTGGGCATTTTGGGGAGAAATGCATTGAGCAGTGTGTGGCTGTCAACAGACTGTAAAAAAGCAGTGAATAAAATGGATAGGCTCTCCAGTGAAGCCGTGACTTGTCTCAGGTGGAAATATAGCTTCATTTTGCAGGTTGCCATGTTTTTCTTCACAAAATCTCTGTTCAAACCCCTGGAACTTTTCTTCACTCTCCCAGGACGGGTTCCACTGTTAGCTGTCTCCAAATCATCCAGTTGTTTCAGTTATTTCCCAACAGCAATGACAATGTAACCCCAAAGGCACAGGAAGGCAAAAGCAACTGACATTTTTATAACTTCTCTGTGTCTTTTTCAGTGTAAATAAAACTTGTTAGAACTATCACATTTCATCTGAGGAAAAGAGGGCAGAGCCTTTGCGATGGGGTCAGTATGCAGTTCTATCAATTAAAACTTGAGTATGGGCATAAAATCCCTTTTGCTAAGCATTCTTGGAGGGGAAATATTTTGAATTGTTTGGAATATACAGTAAATAATCCATTGGGTGAAATCAAGTGTTGCTGTTCTACTTGTGTCGAGGAGCTTTTGAACCAACATGGGCTTCTAGTAATGTAAAAGGAGGCAATTTTCTTTGATTCCCCCTTTCCCTCACAGTTCACCATGCCACTTTTCTTGATGTTCTGGAGAATAACCCAGACCCTCTGGAATGAATTTCATGGGCTGCAAGGGCTTGCAAAGGGAGCAGGGAAAAGTATTCTCCACATCTCTTACACTAGTGGACATCTCTGCTATATCAAAAGCCATTTCCGGTGTGGAGCACATATTACACATATTTGTAATTGTGTCAAGTTATATGGTGCCAGGAGTTTGGTGTTTGCACCTCAGTCTTTCAGGCCTGTGACTAGGGCCTCAGCTTCCATGAGCTGTGTGCCATAAGGTCCAAGCCCAAACCCCAATTGATCCTCTGATGCCTCAGAAAAATGGGAGGCCAGATGGTGTGAAGGATACAGCCATGAGTCTGAAGAGACGGTGTGGTGACTATCGTGTTGGACTTCAGGTTCAAAACTTCTTCAGATACGAAGCAACTTGACTTGAGCAACGCTGAGTTAGCCACCAACTTTCAGCCTAACATACATCACAGAATAATAAAATGGACTTGTACTAAATCAGGTCATTGATTCATCTGGCTTAGTATTGCCTACAGCAGGGTCCCCAAACTACGGCCCGGGGGCCGGATGCGGCCCAATTAGCCTGCCAATCCGGCCCGCGACGACCCCCGCCGCCCACTCTTACGGCGCGCAGCGCGACAGCGCTCTTCCGGGTTGGGAAAAAAGCGCCGAAAATCCTTTGTGCGCATGCGTATGGGCCTCTCCCGACCCGGAAGAAGTCATTTCTGGTGCACTTCCGGGTCGGGGGAGGCCCACGCGCATGCGCACAACAGATTTTCGGCGCTTTTCCCACCCTGGAAGCGCGCCGCCACGCCAGTAAGCACCCGTGCGCATGCGCACGGGCGGCACTCCCCCGCCCGCCGGCCCGCACAGGCGCACGCTCCCCCGCCCTCCGGCCCACCGCGCAATCGGCGCGGTGGGAACTGGCCCAAACGCCGGTAAGTCTGGGGACCCCTGGCCTACAGCCTAGACCAGGCACCCCCAAACTGCGGCCCTCCAGATGTTTTGGCCTACAACTCCCATGATCCCTAGCTAACAGAACCAGTGGTCGGGGAAGATGAGAATTGTAGTCCAAAACATCTGGAGGGCTGAAGTTTGGGGATGCCTGGCCTAGACCAACTGGGAGTGGCTCTGCAGGGTTTCAGACAGGCATCTCCACAGCCATACTTGGAGGTGCTGGGGACTGAACGTGGGTCCTTCAACCTACAAAGTACACCATCTACCATTTTTCTATGGTCCTCCTTCCATTCTTTCAGTGCTACAGTGTTGTGCAAATAATAATAATAATAATAATAATAATAATAATAATAATAATAATAATAATAATTCAAACTAAAATCTAAGATGCTCTTCCATTTGTGCCAGAGCTTAAAACATCTTGTGCAAGCAAAAGCATGCAGAGGAAAAATTCTTCTCCTTCCTCTCACGGTTCATTGGTCCAAAACAAGTAAAATAATTTAAAGTGGGGTTATTTCAGGCCCAATAACCCGAGACTGAGGGATAATATTAAAGTACATCTTCTGTTACAAACCTCTTCTTATGCTCATTTGACAGTTGGCAGGTGATTCAAACTAAAATTTGTGATAGAGCACAAGCCAGATTATTATTTTTTTCATTGTTATTAGCCAAAACAAAACAAATAAATAAATTATGCATTCATCCGGGGGGGGGGGTGAACCAGCGCAATAAAAAAAAGTGACCTTGGGTAACACCATGGTATTAAGATTGCTAAACTTTGCGCTAAATCGTTACCATGGATTTCTAGGTGTAAGAACAATGTAGGGCTTTGTCTCAAGATACCCAAATATGTTCTCAATAGAACAGGTTGCCGATAAGCAAAGGTGAAAATGAAATGAGTTGTAGAAGACCTGTAGAAAAATGGATGAAAACACTTACTTGCTTCATCTGACGCTTGGCTATTGACTTTATATAATGTGCCAAAGATTCATAAGGAGAGATAAGTGTTGCCTACTGTGTCAATAAGTGAAAGAAGCACAAATTTAGTGCCAAATGACATGAAAGTAGAGTCGCCAGCCTGGCATCATCAATACAGATCCCCTTTTTCATGGACATGCTTGAGTCACTGTTATTAATCAGGCGTCCCAATTTATAGCAGATGATATTGTGCACTTGATGATTGATCATAATTTGCAAGAGTCATGGAATATCTTCCTTGAACCATGAAGACACAATATGTAGCAGTTTGACAGTGCACAGACTGGTGCCCAGACCCAAATACGCCAGCTGCCCAGATAACTTTTCATTAAGAAAATTGCAATTGTTGCCGGGAGGTGCGGGGAGGAAGGGTCAGGCAAAAAATGGCTTAGGATTTCAGTCTTCATTTGGGGCGCAGGAAACGAAGGTGAATTTGCAACATGTTGAACATAAACAAAAAGCTATTAGAAGCAATTGTTCTGTAATAAAAATTGAATGCACAAAATGTTGCTGGAGCAAAAACATCTGTCACTCATGCAGACATCATCCTATAAACCCATCTAACTAACTCCATTTTCCTTCCTGATTGTATCAGGCTTGCTTGCGGCATGACAATAATTTGAATGACAGACACCCAACCTGGAAGAGCTCTATGCATACTTATGTTTTGTTTGCAGGCAGCGCCTTCCTTTAAGAGATGTAAATTTTTAAATTTGCTTTTATTGAGAGCAGGAAGTATCGGGCGCAAGGTTGTTACCTTGGAATGCAAAGTCAAAGTTATTGTGGTCTACAGCTTTCATGAAATTTTTACTAAGTTTTTCAATTGACTTTTTGGTTTGCTAATGAAAAAGGGCATGAATAATTTAAAAGCCAAGAGTATAATCGTGTATTAGAACCATGCCGCACCGGTACAGAAGGAGAGGCAACACTCAAGACGCAGCTTAACGTAATCCCCGCAACCTTTGATTCCAATCATCAAAACATTTCATAAAGTGTCCCATATGAGAGGCCAATATTTTCTTTGTCTTATTGAATTATCATTGGATTTCTGGAAGGTAACTTTAATTTTTTTATTGTTGAATGCTATATATATATGATGTATTAAACTGTAATGAAAATTAGTTCAGGCTTTTGAGTTGCACTGAGGTCAGAGCAAAAGTCGTCAACTTTGAAGTTATTAATACAGCGGTACCTCTAGTTACAGACTCGATCCATGCGTGAAAGCATGATAGCGCGCTTCTGCGCATGCGTAAAAGCACGCAGGACACTTCTGCGCATGCGCGCACTGCGAAACCCAGAAGTAAACACTTCTGAGTTTGCCGCACTCTTATCTTGAAAAGACGCAACCTGCAGCAGACTCAACATGAGGTATGATTGTAGTCTTAAAATAATAATAATAATAATAATAATAATAATAATAATAATAATAATAAGAATAATAATAATACAGTCCTCTATAGCAGCTTCCCCCAATTTCACCCAGTGGATGTTTTGGCTGTGCTGGCTGGGGCTGATGGAGTGATATGGTCCAAAATATCTGGAGGACACCATTGGAGGGAAACAGCTGTTCTATAACATCTATGAAGTCCACAAAAACAGTTAACATTGTTTGCAACAGTGTACAACGTATCAATTCTCAACTATAATCCATTTGCCAAGATCTCAAAAAGCTTTGCTTTTCTGATTTTTATTATTGTGCTTTTACTATTGCTATTCTGGGTCTACTTGACCATACTCTATTGCTCCATAGCAATGTGTGTGCATTTGTTCTTCCAAAGTCATTCTCATGCCATGTCTCATTACCTTCTGACCAACTAGCAGTAAATTCCATTGATCCTGAAGCCAAGGGAGCATTTGTGCTAATCATTCATTGGCTGTCCACTATATAGCTGGCTTTTAAAACGTAACACAGTCCAGGATAGCAAAATGGTCATGCAGTGTTCTTGGACTGAATGTAAATGCCAGTGACACAAATGAAGAACTGCACCATGAAAATAGGTTGGAAATTTCATTCTGTTGAGCTTGCTCCAGTGAGCTAGTGGTGGTAATCAGAAAAAGAACCAAAGCCAGGCCAAAAATAAAGCAATATAGGAAATATTTATTTAAAGCAAAGCACAGAAATGAAGGAAATAAACAAACTGTCAGGGGCTGGACTGAGGAGAAATGGTGGGAGCTACCCCCATCTCCTGAACCTTTCCAAGGGCAGGAGGATAGCATTGATTTATTCCCAATCTCCAAAGCCATGTTAAAAACCAGGTTATAGGACATAGAGCGTCAGGAACTGATTTCAGCTGCGAGAAAAAACATGCCCCCCTCTTTATTTTCAACTCTCTTGGGCACAGGAATCGAATCCCAATTATTTACAATTTCTGTTTAACGCGCAAGAAAGAAGGGCTTTCTCGCTGGCTAGGTTTAACGCTAATCCCTCTAACTTCCTCTGGGGTAGGTTTGCGGGGACGGTGAAGGAGATAGGGTCTGCCCATGCACCAGGTGGAAACTCTAGCTTACATGGTCCTTAAATACAAAATGTATGATGATATCCGCCAGCAATACCTTAATCAACTATGTATCTCAAAATGGAAACCGGTGATAGAGGTTACATGCTTCCTATTACAGGGGAGAGACCAGGAGCTTATGAAGACAGTAGCTAAGTTCCTTCATTTGATCTTTTGCCGCCGAAGTACATTACAGGACCCTGACCTTGCTGGAGACCCACAGAGGTGAAATAGATTGCTGGCCTCCTTTTCCTTTAGGCAAGTGACTGTACTGGCCTATTTGTTGTGAATGTTTGTGGATGTTTGTGGACGATGCCAATAAAGGTTTTGATTGATTGAGCATTGATTTAGAACAGTGGTTTGCAGAGGGGCATAGTCCAGAGGGTATAGCTGGGAAACTCTGGGTGAGGAACAGCTAGAAGAGGAAACACCAGGAGAGAGACAGCTGGCAGATCCAGTATCCTTGGACACCATTCCTGACCCCCCTTCGCCTAGGACTAGGCGGGCTCTGAGAGTGATAGAACAGAAAGCGCAGAGGCAACAAGCTCAGATTACCCTGTGTAGGAGTGACGTAGATTAATGAGGACGGAGGGGGTGAACCTTTACTGGGAGCAACACTGTTTTTAGAGAGAGATGCATTCCTTTGTCTCTTGCTGTGATTATTAAAGAAACCATCTGGTAAGAATGCTCCTTTCGTTTGATCTGCTTAATTACTGCCACCAGGGGAGGGAGCCAATTCCCTGAAGACTGACACAAACTGAGCAATAACTAAAGAATAAAGAATAATAAAGTCATTTTGAATAGTTTCTTTTAAAAGGGGGGGTCTGAATATACATATTCAATACACACACACATACACACACACAAAAAAAATATTTGAATATGTGTATTTGAATATGTGTATTCAAAATACTACGTATTTAAATGTGTGTTTTGATATGTTACTGAGGACTGTGTCACAACACACAGAAAAGCATGGAATCTGGTGGGTAGCTATATTCTACTCCCCACATTTGTTTGAAAGGTGAAAATTGGGGCATTTCTTCCAAGAACTTAGCATCCCTACCTCAAATGCATGCTCCCTTCACCCAGGATAATACTAAGGTAATGAGCATTATCCTATTTGCCCTCTCTCTTTCTATATATTTGTATGTATGTTGATCTAGCCAGTAAAATCCCGAAAAAGCGGTGCATGCAAGTCACCACGAGGATTGAATAGCGTTTGTTTTTTGTTCCAGCTCTCAGGAAAAGTGATTCCCTCCACCCCACTGTACACCTTGAACACTTTTTCTTCTTCTTGCTGAACAGCTTCATAAAAGAAAACTAAAAATTGTGAGGAGGCAGCATTAAGCATGCACCACTCAGATTCTAATTTCATTACAGTACAGTACTGGCTTTGCCAGAAGAATAAGTAAATGTCGTCTAATTGTTCTCAGTCTCTCTCTTTGCTCTCTAAAGTGGCTTTTTATCATAATGGGGAGCTTCATTCTGTTAAGCATTTAGCTTACAGAAAAATTCTTTATACAGACCGGTTTTGATTGACTTTCAGTATCTAATCTATGCTAGATCTTCAATACAATAAAATGTATAAAAAAATGTTACTGAATAGCAGGTGAAATGACTAAGTTAAGTACTGAAAAAGGTCAGCCCAAATTGAGTTCTTGAGTGGAGTTTACAAATGAATATGGCGTTTTTGTATATCAGGTTTCTGAGAGTAATTAAACACACACACACACACACACCATGGTATTTAAAGCCAAGTGTTCAGAGAAGTGGAGCAGACTACTCCTGGCTGCACACACCCCCCCAAATGAATTGGTTTATATTGCGCATTGTTAACAGGGACGCAGGTGGTGCTGTGGGTTAAACCACAGAGCCTAGGGCTTGCCGATCAGAAGGTCGGCGGTTCGAATCCCCGCGACAAGGTGAGCTCCCGTTGCTCAGTCCCAGCTCCTGCCAACCTAGCAGTTCGAAAGCACGTCAAAGTGCAAGTAGATAAATAGGGACCGCTACTGCAGGAAGGTAAACGGCGTTTCTGTGTGCTGCTCTGATTTGCCAGAAGCGGCTTTGTCATGCTGGCCACATGACCTGGAAGCTATACACCGGCTCCCTCAGCCAATAACGCGAGATGAGCGCGCAACCCCAGAGTCAGTCACGACTGGACCTAATGGTCAGGGGTCCCTTTACCTTTACCTTTATTGCACATTGTTACTGGAAAAAACAAGGTTGCAATTGTACATATTCCCCAAGTTTCCACAGCTATGTTTCAGCACCACTACACAACACTGCTCCACTCTGCTTCGAAATCCTGTTAACTCTTCCTTCAGCCTCAAAGTAAATAAGTGAGTGAAACATGTCAAAACCATTCCAAGCATGGGATGCATACATGGCTAAGTTACTGCATTCCATTCAGGTGTGGAATCAGGGCAGGGCATCTAACTATAGTTATTTTACAGGGTGGGCCTAGCCAGTTTAGGGAACAAACACAGTTAAGCACCAGAAGATCTCTGGCAGACCTGGTTCCCGGCACTCTGCCAGACTATGCCAACATAACTGCCCATCCCTGCCTATAGATGTTGGAATTCCATTTCCCATCAGACTCCCTGCTGGGATTCTTCACCTTGTCAAATGCCTTTTCCTTTCAGGTAAAAAGGTTGGTTGGAGAAGCAAATGGTGGCTTCAGGGCTTGGATGCAAAAAGGCTTTTTGGCTGAGAGAAGTGTGCTGCTCTTTTAGAGTGAGTGGTTTAAAAGCCTGGAGAGAAAGAAGCTGAAATTTTGATCCTAGTTAGGCAGGAAAGCTTGTCACTCTACTAAATTGACAATTCCAGGATGACATAAGATCTTTCTAAAGCATTATTGCCCTACTAAATCATTAGTGCCCTAATGACTCACTTGTTTGCATTTTAAATCCCTCCTGGCTGGCTTGGTGTTATAGGAATATTGCAGTGGAGTGAGAGAGTTTCTGCAGGAAGGGCTGCAAGATTAGTAAGTAAAGCCTCCATTAAAATGTTCAGGCAATGGAATTAAATTTTTTGGCAGATTAGCTAGGCCCTACCAAGGCTGTGTCTGGAGTTACACTCTTAAATACCATGACTGAATAAATAAGAATGAAGTTCACCTGTAGCTTGTGGCTTCTTGATTCATTTTTTCTCTCTCAGGGACCTTTGGCTCTGTAGTATTTTCCATTCAAAGACCATAATTCAGTGGTAGAGCATCTGCCTTGAAGACATAAGGCCAAAGGTTCAATTCCAAGCATCTCCACTTTATGCCTGTGTGAGATACACAGGTCAGAGAATGCAATACTGAGCTAGATGGACCAGTGGTTTGATGCAGTAACAAAGGAGCCAAGTCCTAGGGGTATCTCGCTCCCCCCCAATAAAACGTTTGAGAGTCCCGGAGCCCCCCAAAGTTGATGGCCATTGTCATTCAAATGGTTTGCATGTGCTAGGTCATGTGATTATGTGGGGCAGGGCTTACCTCCTCCCCCACACACATTTTATTTAGGTTGGTATCCCTGCAAAGCAAAATGTGTTGACCATCTCTAAATTGGATTCTCCCCTGCCCACAGCATGTCTTCTAAGACTAGCTAGGGGCGGAGGGGGGGGGAGACAGAGAGAGAACCATTTTATGAATGATTTCTTGCCACTATGCTACGTATATGTGTGTCATATGTTTTGTGAGTCGATGTGTAGTCTATAGATGAGACCGTGTTTTTTAGTTTTTGTATCTGCACATCTATAGTTCTTGTTTTCTGCCACTGCATTTAGCAGGAATCACGGTCAACTGATAGTGAAGCCTCATATCATCTGTAGGGGGCTGGGCATCCTTGAGTTAGAATCACTCCAACAAACATTTGTGATGTCCTTTGAGTATTCTCTGGGTGTTTGTAGGATTTGGGCATTTCACACACCTCTAGATGCTTGCAAGATATTTGCAAAAGAGCATATGATACGGATATAGAAATCCCCTGCACTGAACATCTGTCAGAGGAATATTAATTAGTTCATAATTTAAACATTAAAAAAATATTTGAGGGTTGCTTCATCTGACGTTTTATACAGACAGAAGCACAACACCATCCAGAAGGCTAATGCATAAAACTCTTATAATACTATCAAAAATATTTGTTTTTTTCCTGTCCTTTAGTGCAGAATGTTCCATGGCAACTTTGTTATCAGCTATGTCATCAGTTATTTTAATTATTTCCATTACCATGCGCTTGGTCTTAAGAGGTTAGTTTTGGTAGATTAAACCGAATCCAGTTTCCCATTATTATTGTTGCTATTATTGCTATTGTTGTTGTTGTTATTGTTTGCTCCACTTATTGCAAATTGTTCTCATGGCTTATAATTATTTTCTATTAAACCCTTTGAATTTCATGCACCCTTTCTCAAAATACTCTACACTGTGCACATTTAAAATAAATCAATTATTCTCAGACTCCAGGTCTCATTTCTTTATTACCAGATACCTGGTCTAAAACACTACCTATTTTCTACAGCCACAAATATGAAAGTAAGTGAAGGCTTTGATTTTTATTCTTTAAAAAAGCAATTTACTCATTGTTGAAATGCAGAGAACAGATGGCTAAGGGGATTTTGTCATTAGACCTATGAGTGTTTATCTGTAAACCGATAATTCAATCCTAACCTTCATTAGTATAAATGAACAAACAATTGAGATGCTGTTAATGGCTTTACAATGCTTGAGTATCTTCTTTTGAAAAACTACTCTGGCTCTAACCTTGCCCTTCTGTTCATGGAAAAGTTCCTGGGAGGGGATTTTCACTGCTTCCTCTTTCCTCCTGCCTCTCCCAGTATCACCTCCCACGCTGTTCCTACAAGTAATCCAACCCCCAACAGCAGCTTTTTGGGGAAAGAGAAAGCCGACAGAAGAATTGGGGGATCAGTGAAAATTGCATTTCCCTCTACCAACTCTAATGGATGGAGTTTTGCATGTTCAGGGCCGGCCCAAACATGAGGTAAAGTGAGGCAATTGTCTCAGGTGGCAGGATCTATGGGAGCAGCAAATCCTGATGTAGATCTTTCTTCCCTCCCTCCCTCCCTCCCTCCCTCCATTCCTGATGTAGTTCTTCCATCACCCCTTCATCCCTGGCAGGGAGGGAGTTCTTGGTGTCCACCTCAGGTGCTAAAATGTCTTGGGCTGGCCCTGCCATTGACTGTTTCAGTGGTACCTCGGTTTATGAACACAATTGGTTCCGGAAGTCTGTTCATAAACTGAAGCGTTCATAAACTGAAGCGAACTTTCCCATTGAAAGTAATGGAAAGTGGATTAATCCGTTCCAGACGGGTCCGCGGAGTACTTAAACTGAAGCGTTCATAAACTGAAGCATGGGTGTAATTGGTTCCGGAAGTCTGTTCATAAACTGAAGCGTTCATAAACTGAAGCGAACTTTCCCATTGAAAGTAATGGAAAATGAATTAATCCGTTCCAGATGGGTCTGCGGCGTTCATAAACCGAAAATTCATAAACCGAGGTGTTCATAAACCGTGGTTCCACTGTATTTGTATCGTATTTTGATCATCTAGTACAACTTTTACTTCAAAAACAAACTATTTGGCGTGCAAATAAAGGTTGAATCTAGCAGCCTTGAGGAAATTTGGGATGCAGTCTAAGGCATACTAAAAAAAATATCGCTAGTCTTAGCAAAGCTATCCAGCTTTCCTTGAAATTCCTCAGATGTTTTGCCCAAGCAGCTTTGTGGGATTGAAGAATGTGCTAGGAATAGATGAACCTCTCCCAGGTAATTTTGCAAGCACACCAGGGCATTGTTAATCATTTAAAATATTAAAACAAAACAAAGATCCTTCATATCCAATAGGGCTATAGAATGAACTGATGGCACACTCTTTATATAGCATTTATTAAATTTATATACTGCATCGTTTTTCTGTCAAGCTTGACTCTCCAAATGGTTTGCAAGTTTTTTTGTTTTATTATTTTTTTAAAAAAAAATCAACCGAAAGATGCAATATATTAGGAATACATGAGTGTGAAGTTGTTGGTAGTCTCTTCCTGTCTTTGGCAGCTGAAGACATAGCCCAAGTTGTACTCTCTTCCCCAGAGGAAAACAACAGAAAGGTCTGCAGGTGAATGTGGGGCAGGTCTGGGGCACTTTGATGGCCAAAGTGCCGACCTACAGAAGCAGCCTTTCCAGTGATTGGCTGGCTCTAATGGCCCCTAGCACTTCCAGCTACCTAATGAAAGAAGTATCCTTTGCTCCACCATTCATCACAATAGAGGGCCATACACGAGTAAATTCGTTGCTCCCGCAGGGGGGCAATGACAATGAAGATTATCTTATCTCATCTTACAATGCGCCCTTGGCTGAAGAAGTAGTCTTTGGACATATACACCTGTTAATCCTCAGTTGGGGCAAAAAAATGCTCATCATTAGCCCTTATCCCTATCTTTTGAGTGGCAACAATATATTTAGCTGCATCTTGGATATCTAGCTTCCTCTGTTATATTCCATCAGATGTGGGGGGGAAGAGTACACTTTTTGCTATACATCCAAACCAAGATATAATTAACAGTAGCAGTATTACACTATAATATGGTGTAGTAGGCACTCATGAAACACCCCATTAGGAAGTAGGGGGTGATGGCAAGCCTGGGGTTCATTTTAAACTTGAAGGATTTGGGGTTTGGGGTGCTGTTTTTTTGTTTGCTTGCTTGCTTTGCTTTGCTTTTTGTAAGTGGGATGTTTTATGTTTGTTGTCACCTGGTGGCAAAATAAGTCGCTTGTTAGAAATATTACAGAGTATAAAGATGGGATACACACACAATTATGAGGAACTTTTGAAAAGGGGGTACAAACACCAAAGTCAAGCACCCTCTCCATCTTGAAAGGATGTTCCTAGGCACAAATAGCTTCTCTCCAAGGTTTCACCTTTAATATTGCAGCATCACACGCGAGAGACACTTATATAAGAAACTTATACTCCATCTTTTAGTAAAAATTAGAAAGATGGCAGTATCGAAAAGGCATAGAAATAGGGAAATGAAATAAAATGCTACAGCACTTACAGACACTCATATAGACACAATCCTTAAAACCCATATTTAGAAAAGAAAAGAAAAGAAAATTTATTGAAAGAAGACACTTTTCTAAGAACTACCGATATCGGAAAACTCTTGACTCAGCCAACCATTTTGGCTGATAAGTTAATTTCTCCAAAAGAGATGCATCAGTAGTCTGGAAATAACAATGCACTGTTGCGGTCAAAGTAATGGCTAAAGAAAATCATTAGTTGATGTGAAACGGGAATTAATAATGTAATCTTTTTTTTAGAAGAAAGCCCCTGTGAATTCAATGGGACTTACTCCTAGATAGGCATGTATGGGACTGTACTTTAGATATACCAACATGTCAGAATAACTCAGGCATCCAGTATTGCATTCGAGAGCCTAATTTACTGAAGTGAATTCATGAAGGGTGTCCAACATCAGTCCCAAGAGAGAAAACAACCCACTTGACAATAACTGAAATAGCATAGTGAGGATATTGAAAGCGGGCCAAGCGGGACTGCTTTAAGTTTCTATGTACCTTTTAAAGAGAAGGAGAGAAGGCTGTGGTAATTTTACTTTGAGATTGGACTAAGAGGGTTAATTCAGGAGAAACTCTGCAATTTATTCTTGCTCTCCATAATGTTGGACCTTAGGGCTTGATGTAATGGAATGTGATTTAGAGTTCTGAATGTGCTAATTTTGTAATTCAGGTGTCCTGTGGAGAGACTGTGTTCAAGCCAGCTGTCTGGGGAATTAAATGGTGCTGATTTGTGTTGGGGAAAATGCTTAGATTGCTTCAGGCCAAAATTGTTACAGAATTTAAACTGATGTGATTTCCCCCCCATTTAATTCAAAGCAGGGTGTACAAGCAGTCCCATAGGGAACTGCTAAGGATTTGCTTCTCGCTGTCTCTCTCACATACACACACACATTGTTCTCACATGTCACTATTTCACACAGTATCTCTGAAGTTGTGCTTTTCTTAAGATGTAATCAGATCCTGAATTAAATTGCTCTTGGTTTACTAATTCAGTTACTGCTGTTAGTTTTAGAATCTGATTTTTTTTTCACCCTCTGTAAAGAATTAATTTGCGTCCTCCACCCTCGTACAAGCATACATGCGCAATATTTCCAACTGGAAATGTTACATTTTAACCCTGGGCATATGGGGCGTGGGAAGAATTGCCAGACATACTAATAACCTCATTTATTAAAAATAATTTAAGGAACAATCCTACTGAGTTGTGGGTGGAAGAATAAAAACCAGGCAAGCTGACAAATCCAAAGTCCTGTTAGGCTCATGCCAGCAGCGTAGAAAAAGCTGTGTGCTACATTTCCCTACTTACTTCCATTGCTGATGTTTTTTAAAAAGAGATTTCCCCTCCATGGTAGAGTTTTGTGCAGGAAAGATGTCTTTGAAAGGTACTGTTATTCCAGACAAGAGTAAAAGTACTGCATATATATATCAAGAAAACAGACGGTTCCCTCATTCACTTCTGCTAGAAAGTCAAGACTTCCAAGCCCCAAAGAACTGAAAAAATGCCTCCTTCCCTACAGACCCTTTCAGGTGCAAAGATCCATGGAGGTGGCCCTCTTGGTTATGCCAAGCACACACTGGAAGCTCAGAGAGTGATGGCCCAGGAGAGGCCCTGAATCAGTTGCAGCCCTAAATTGTGTATTGCCTTCCCATCGTGATGCAACATTTGATGAATGTTGAAGACAATCTTTTTACCTTGGCTTTTGCCATGTGAGGTGTATATTTTCAGGACCAGCCTTATTTCAGTAATTTAAAGTTGTTCTTAATGTGGTGTTTAAATTGTAACCCACCCTGGAACCCAAGCATCAGCATCTCTGTTGTATTGTTGGCGACAAGAGTCCTGAGGTAAATAGGCCTTTTATTTGATTCTGCAAGGCAGTTCTTGTCGCCTTGTTCCAAACTACTCAATGGACAACGATCTCAAAGGAGATTAGGGTATAAAGGGTAGAAATGGTCATTGAAATAAACTCCAACATTGGGTATATAGGCAGGCCGATAGGTGGAGTTCCTGCAAATTATTAAATTCTAGGCTATTAGTGGTCTCTTTTAATTTTTTTCTTAATTTTTTTAATTTAAAGATTTTTAAATCTTTTAAATGTGCACTTCCATAGCCTGGAATCTAGGATCATTGTGTACGGTGTCATTAGCAAGAAAGTTGCACAACCCATTCTATCATATACATTTCCCATCTATATAAGTTGACTCCCAAGGCCTACCACATGTGCGAAATGTTATATCAGAATTACTCCCACTTGGTTTGAGGGTATGAGGTTACATTCCAAAAGGCAGTGCAGTTAAACAGCATTCCTGCACAATAACACCATTTGGGAATTCTGTGAATGTTTTTAAGTATAGCAATCAAAAGTCCCCCCCCCCCCGATAACTTTTGGGGTGCTAGAAAATGGAGTTATTTTACATTCACAGTGGGAGCAGGAGGGGTAACCCAACATACTTTTAAGGTCCCAGCATTTTAAAATACCATGAAAGCCTTGTAGGGTATAAAGCGAGAGGATACAATGAGAAGCCTTCTGCTTTTCTTCCTGAATTTGTATCTACGTTAGAACTATTTTAAACCACATGTGTTATATTCATTGATATATAAAGTGTAGGCCATATATCATTTTCATGTGGCCAGAATATAAGAGATCATCATTTCAGATACCTCACAAAGTTTAATGATGCTGTCCAAACGTGTCATTACATGCATCGGTAAAACAGGGTCTCCTGGCAATGGAACTGTAGTTTCATTTATTCAAGACAGCACACACTGTGCATGGATCCTCAGCATTCATGTCTACGTACAGGAGCAACATTCTGCACTCTCCACCATGGCGGAGGCTTGTTACAGTTTGTTTTTGCAACATAAAGGCACCTTACCATTTGGCAGGGCTTTCTAATTGGTGATGGGGTGGGTATCTTATCAAAGAGAAAGGTGCAATGTTTAATTCAGCGCATGCAATTCCCTGAAGTTGTAATGAAACAGGAACATCGTCAGGCAGATGGTTTTACATAATAAAAGAACACATACGATGCTAGCATTCTTCTTTGGCAGTGGTTAACCCAAAGAAACAACAAAATAGTTCCTAATTGTCTTATAAACTTCCATGACCAAAGGCTTAAACCCATTTAAAAAAATAAATCCTGGTTCTAAATAAATTCATACACTTTCTCCCTTTACTTCCCAGAATACTGGGTGTAGAATCAGCAGTGGGAATATTAGAAATACCGCCACAAGAAAGAAAAAAATAAGGGAATATTCCAAAGTATACATTCCCTTATACAGAAGGAATAATTCATCCCAATGTCTGACTTGAGGCAGTTCCATGGTTTTTATTGGTCTTCTTTCTTCTCCTCTTCTTTTTCCAGTGGATGAAGATGAGAAGAGGAAGCAGAGGTGGGAGGAGGCAAGGAGGTCATGATGAGGAAGAGGGAAGGAGAAATAGAAGTGAGAGTCACAAGTTGGTGGTAGCTCTCCCCCCACCTTGAATGTTCCATTTCTAAGCCCTTGGCAGCTGCTCAAATATAGTTGAATATTTGTTGAACAGTTTGATGGCTATCTCGAGTTCTTCAGTCTTTGTTTGGTTTCTTGCTGGTCAGTATAACCCAGGGCATTTTAAGAAATAAACATTTTGTTATTTGATTCCTATAACAAATAATATAAGTTTGTTTATTTATTTTTTTAGTAATTCTCTTACTGGGTGTTTGTTTTAGTTTTTCAAACGAACAGGGCAATCACGAGTTCAATCACCATGGGAAAACACCATGGATTCTCAACAAAATGGAAGCTTGAACCCAGGGCTCTAACTACCTGCCGCCTATGATCTAGTGGAATTCAGAGGTCAGGAAAACAAGTCTGGTGGGCTTTGAGTCAGACTTTTAATGCATATAGCATTTAAAATGCCTTTGCAACCTTTGACTAAGCCATCTTGAGGTGTTGTTTTTTTGCCCCATTTCAGTCATCACAAGCTGACATGCTAGGTTTGATAACAGAGCACTTAAATGGGAAGAAAGATTGCTAATCAGTAGGCAATGCAACACTTACTCATCCATCAATTTGTGCCACTGGAACTATTTGAGAAAATTGTTCTGCTGAAGATAACATCTTCTAAGTAGCACCTAAAATTGAGGTCATGACAACTGCCTGTAACTTTAGCTCCATTAGCTCATTATGTAAGAGCAGATGTGTTAATTCCACTATTTTGGCCAGTGCTACAATCCTTTTTCTTTAAGACATAGTTTTTGCAGTCAGGCAGAATCAAAAGAAGAATAATGTCAAAATTCTCTCTCTTCTAAAAAAAAAAAAAAAAGCCAACCCCTCTTTAGAACAAGCTGACTTGAATAACTATGAGTTCATGTCAGATTTGCTGCCTACATGGTTTGCCTTTGGGGGGGCTAGGTAATTGTCTGGGCAGCGATGAAGCAGCTCAGGAATTTTTATATGGGGTAGATTTTCTCAACCCATCCCAGGACTCAGGCAGTGTTTGGGGCCAAAATTGTCCTAGTCAACAGTCTTCGTCTAGAATTCCACAGAGAGAGTGCTCATCTTTTTGGCCTTAACAACCCTTGATGCCAGTGTCTTCTCCTGCCTAATGATTGATATGAGATAAAAGTGCTTAGTGTTAGTGTATAAATTCATCCTGGTGCTTTAATGCCTAACCCCACATTGTGGGAGTAGGAAGGAGGCAGGGAATTGTGCTATAGAGGGTCTCCTTTGTTTTGCTTTATTAATAAAAAGACAAGGGAACACATTAAGGATAAGATAACGTAAAAGGCAAAGACAGCATGCTTCAGTTTCTTCACTGAAGCAGGACCTTATCTATCTATCTAGCCTGAAGCATTGTTAAACCTCCATTCCTGACTCCGCTGGAAGAACGGGAGAAGCATTTGGTGTCATTGTGCTACTTCTGAATGTGGGGATCCAGCACTGATACTTAACTCATGGGGGATAAAGGCACCAGGAGAGATTTGGCTGCCCCCAAACTCTCTCACACTCTTGTCTCAAAATTACCCTGCAACCCACTGCTCTCCCTCACACAAAAATACTGTATACAAATACCCAACTATCCACACACATATAAGAACTATCCCAGGCAGGAAAGTATCACTTGCAGCTTATAGAACTTAGCAGGATTTACTTACAAGGAGACATGAGTAGCAAAAGTGTTGCACCATGTTTGGCCAGAGTCAGCATGCTAGTTTATCAGTAGACTGGTTGTTGTTGCTTACCAGGAAGGGGAGGGGTGGGAGGGCAGCACAGTGCACACTCACACTGGCAAACAGGGCCAGGTTGGCTCTTCCGGTGCATTTACACTGCACTGACCTCACTACTGCTTCCTCCCTCCCACAACAAACCCCTGCTGGGAAGCTAGCATAACAACACTGCTCCATCTGAAGAACTGCTTCTAATGTATAGGATTGGCCGGCACCTATCAGAGGATGGGTGGAACAATCAGGTGAGAAAGACCGGTGAAACTTCAGAAAGATCAGCCTTAAAGGATCAATTAAAGCAGCCAGGAAGAAAGACATAGATTGGGAGAATAACTAGGAAGTGTTCTTGACGACAGCAACCGTGTCAGCGAGAGCGTCAGATACAGTGCAAAGAGAAAAATAGGCAGACTTTTGAGTCAATCTTAATTGTTATCAGGATCTATTGAAACACGAGTTCACTAGATAACATTATATTTGGCATCTCCTTACAGTGTGACTTATTTTCTCACACATGCTGTCATCTCAGCGACCACCATATTCCATCTCACCCTGACTTTATACAATTTATGGCATCAACAATCAATATGAAATAATGATTTCAGTGGCAGGTTGTTGCTATTGATTTGAATATTTTCTGTCTTGTGCCACATTCTAATTTATAGTACTGCCTTGGGGAGAAATATTATATTATTTACATTAATATTTCTGCCTGCTTGTACAATATTCATGCACAAAATATCCAGGGATGCTTGATGTCTGCCCTCTAATTTCTTTTTGTGGCCACAGAAACGGGCTGATGAGAATCACAACATATGAAAAGCCTATAAAAGATCAACAAGGAACAATAAATGGGTGTGTTTACAACTTATCATTTATTGCTGGAAGATGTCAATGGGGTCTATGCCTAAAGCTGTTACATAAGTTTGCAACAAATGTTTGTTGAGGGTGATTTAGGACAATAACTAAAGTACGGGAAACGGATTACTGAAAGTATACTTCACAGCAATGTTAATCCTGCTAGATTATTGCTCAAGTATTCTTTCTTGAAGAAACAGGAATTCATTTTGCTGGAACATGGAAATCTGTTTTTGCTGGAGTGGTAACAATTTATATATTGCTCAGACTTTACATTGGCTGTTTATTTATTTATTTATTTATTTATTTATTTATTTGCTGACTATAGGATTGCTGTTGGGTAGAGTAAGGAAATATGTGCCCAAGGAACTGGAGTGTCGTTACTGGCAGGACTATGAGTTGTGGGGCATAGCATGGAGAGCTGTCCATGCCAGCTAGTTGAAAGGGCAGCAAAAGGTCCATCCCCCAGTCAGGAAATCAGTGAGTGAGCTGGGTGGACCAGAATTGACACAGGGTTGTACCAAATGATACTCCTACTCACAGTACACCCATTGAAAGTGATGGACATGTCTAACTTAGGTGACAAAGTCACTATGGGTAAATAAAACCAATTAAGAGTGAGGACAATACTTTTCTATCAGGGTTATCTCACATCACCAGGAATCATAAAGTTAAAAGGTTGGCATACCACTGTCATGTGGGGACGCGGGTGGCACTGTGGGTTAAACCACAGAGCCTAGGGCTTGCTGATCAGAAGGTCGGTGTTCGAATCCCCGCAACAAGGTGAGCTCCCACTGCTCGGTCCCAGCTCCTGCCAACCTAGAAGTTCGAAAGCATGTCAAAAGTGCAAGTAGATTAATAGGTACCTCTACAGCGGGAAGGTAAACGGTGTTTCCATGTGCTGCTCTGCTTTGCCAGAAGCGGCTTTGTCATGCTGGCCACATGACCTGGAAGCTGTACACCGGCTCCCTTGGCCAATGGAGCGAGATGAGCGCCGCAACCCCAGAGTCAGTCACGACTGGACCTAATGGTCAGGGGTCCCTTTACCTTTACCTTACCACTGTCATGTAGCCTATCAGTTTTGATTATATTCTGCTATGAATGAAGCCAAATAAAATCAATTCAGAGGAAGGGTGAGCTTTCGTCCCTGAAAAGCTTTGGTTGCTTTTGAAGTAATCATGCAAATGAGATATCTTTGGATACTTTTTGGGAATGTTATTGGAAAGCAGTGACTGTTTTCAGCTTCACTCTAACACACATGTTGTGTGATACCAGTATGTTCTAAGAGTCTCTCATCACATTAAAAGGAAAAGTGATAGAGGGTACAAAAATACCTTCTTCATCCCTTTTCCAAGCTCCTGAGCATTGCGAATGCTATGCCCACAGCAGGAGCAAATGTATCTTCCCTTTGGGAATGTATGGAGTGGCTATTGCTCGATATACACTAAGTGTTAATTTCCCCAAATGTATTTATGGAATATATATATATATATATATATATATATATATATATATATATATATATCCCAGTCCATTAGCACTTGAAGCTGTACTATATTTGATCTGAAGGAACCCATATTCACATTTGTTCCTTTTGGCTAAATATTCTGTTTGCAATGAGTCTCCACATCCTGTGACCAAAATCCAACATTAATATTTTCTGAATGTCTGCACATCTGAAGAGCCAGACAAGGGAATAAAAATCCGTAGGCTGGGTGCAATGATCTGCTGAAGATAGCTCTCTAACAGTCAGGACTGAGGAGCAGTGAACGAGATGATCATCATCATGTGGAAGCTGTTCATAAAAGCAAAAGTGCAGTGGCATTTCAAGCCTTATTTGGCAATAACTGCTTCTATTCATGAATGCTCAGCTCTAATGAGACAACCCAAGATATCCATGAAATAAGAAAGTATGGCATATCAGATGGGGTAAAAGGATGGGAATTCTATGGAAATTGACATCGAGGCTATTTATATATTCATTTATTGATATTCATTTACTTCAAAGGGAGAGGTGAGCATGTGCTTCTGGAAACCAATGGGTTAGAAAAGGACTGAACTTAGGCATGGTTGTGTCCATAACTCATACATTCTTCTATTCCATCTTCAAAGAAAAGTGCAAGGACAACTCACCATAGGTTTATGGAAATCAAGGAAATGCAAATAATTGAGGAAATATATTCACTGCACACAACACATGCAGTTTTCCCGACATTAATGTGCTCACAAAAGAGAATTAATTTTGTATAGTGATGTGTTGAAACTTGTCTTCTGATTTTCTCCACTGCAAAAGTGGTTGCCATCTGTCTGTGTCATTCCAGGGCACAGATTTTCAAGGGGTTTCGATTACCTTATCATAACAACATGGTAGGTTTTGTGGGGTGCACGTGCCTTTCTTTCCAATAAACATTTCCGAAGCCTCCCCAACTGCCCGCACTTCCTGATGTTGAAAAAGATTCTTGAGAGGAGTTCCTGCATTATGTCTATCAGAGAATCATAGAATTTCATAGCACCCAAAGGGTCGACTTGTCCAACCCCTTGCAATATCCCTGTGACGCCCCTGGGACCACTGTCAGAGAAGAAGGGGCAGTCGTGCCTATTAGAGTGGTGCCAGATTCAATGCCTCAAAAACATCAGGACACCTCCACCTGTGATCTCCATTCTGGAGTCGCAGGAGGGCAAATCTGTCACAGACTACCAACAGAGAGTTTGTATTGATGCCAGAGGGACATTTCTATAGTATCATTTGAACTATATTATATCATTTCCATTATTACAAAAAAAAAGTAACAGCATCATGTAACCCATGATAAGTGATGTTAAGTCGTATTGATTTCAACAGCACCTGCGCAGAGAGGGGATGTCTTGGGACTCACTGGAGATGAGAAGAAAGTTTGTCAGCTTCACTCTGCTTTTCCCAATTAGTGCTGAGCTTTCTGTAGCCAGCAGCTGGAGATGCAAACTGTTGCACAAGCAAATAAGGAAGAGAAAATACAGCTTTTCTGGCAGACACACAGACACAGACACATCACGTTGTTTGAGAATTTTACAGGTGTCTGAGGTGCCCCTCGGGGTATCTGTCAATATCTGATAACATGGAATGGAATAGCACAAAACTGCAGAGAATAAAGGGACAGATTTGACTCTGCAATAAACATATGAGAATGGAAATTGCTTCTATATATTTCATATCTCAGTCTACCTACACCTTCTGTTGTCACTGAAGATGGTTAATATATTATAATAAGAGTGAAGAGGTTCTTGGGGGGGGGCGGGGGAATCACACAGATAATGCAACTACTGAGCTTGAATCACCTCATCCCAGCTGAAGAATCTCCTCTACAGCTACAAACACACACCCTTAATAACATAGCTTCTGAAATCTCAATACTAGCAAGGGGTTTTTTAAATAAAAAAAACACAACAAAAACACCAGTATGTCTTATCAGTTTAACATTCCAGTTATAAGTTATCCTTTAAAAGCAAGCGTGTAGATAACTGGAAATATGTAAAATAGATCCCTTGGATTGTATTTTTGACCCAGCTTCACATGAGATTTGTCATGAGGGTGCTGCAGAATGACATGGCAAGTTGTCCCCATTTCTCTGTAACATTTAGGAACAATAACTGCATGATTAATATTGTTTCCTTCCTTGCACTCCATATCAGATAGGGTAAGTATTACTAGGGGAAAGGAGAGAGCTCACAATGGGAATGCTATTTTTGACAGCATTTGGTCATCCAGAGAGGAGAAGGGAGTGAACAGTTCACCACTGCTCTTTGAAACTTTTTTGTGTAGACTAGATAATCCCCAATTAGTGATGGAGACATCAGAAGAGAGAGAGGAAGAGAGGCAGATGGGTCAGATCAGGAATGGGCCTTGGTACACCTCTCTACTGATCTGCTGTCAAGAGAGCGATGGATGTGTGCAGTCTTCCCCAGCAAAGGCTCATGGTCACAAGCACACCATATATACTAGACATATGAAATCAGTGTTGTTGTTATTTAAATTTCTATCTCACCCTTCCTCATAGAGGAGCTTTATGAATCTATTTGCAGTAGTATAACTTAGTGATCAGTCATTATTCCTTTTCTGCTTGATTGAGACATTTCAGGAAAGTTCTGATTTTAAAAACCAACCAACCAACAAACAAACAAACCACATACCGGTATAACTTGATACATGTGCAGAAGAGTGGGTGGGGGTCCTGTTTAGGTTAAAACATTTAACATACTTAATATATAGGATGAAAATATTTATCATTGTCTTAGAGATCATTTCCCACCACGACATGAAAACAAACCGGGAAGCAGGATGAAATCAAAACCATCAATGCAGTTTTGTTTTGTTTTAGGCCCTGGTGGATTTGCTTCTTCTGTTATTTGAGTGACATTTATTTGTTAGGTTGAAGGGCAAGGAAGAAAGTTGAGCACTGACCTGAAGAAATGGAGGATGTCACCAGAAGCACAAGAAACATAAATGAACCCTTCTGACTTGGGAGGAATCAGAATAGATAATGGAAGTTTGAAGGAGAATGTGTCATAGAATCCAGTGACATGTTGAACAAAGGGAGGAAAAGAAATGAAAGACAAGAGACTCGGTTTATTGTTGCTGGGTGTTCACATTTTTTCGTTTCTAACAAAGAAAAGGTCATTGTTCAGGGTTCCCAACTACCTAACCAGATCTTTTATCTTCTCTACGCTTTCCTATAACTGAGGGGGGAAATAGTCTTCTTCAACTGAGAGAGGTTGCAAATGACTAGAAAGTGGATGGGAAACACACAGGGACATCCCTCTGCATTATTCACTGAATGGAGTTGGTTTGCTGCTGGTGCTCAGTCTCAAATGTCTCTGTCCTGCCAAGAATTCTTTGATATATTGTGGAAAACGAAGTCGTGATAGAGAACAAAACTAGGAAATAAATTTAGGTCACCAAACATGGAAAGGAATGATATTTAACTGAGATACTTAGAGACTGGATATTGTGAATCCGTCCTTTAAAAAAGAATTGAGATCCATTTTATGTTATGACATTCATGTAACAGGTAAATGGCCACCTTGCAGCATGTGTGCAAAATTTCTGCTGAGTTTAAATATAACAGCTCCAATTTCTTCACCGTCAAGGAAGCTGACCTTTGGATTACGAATTATCCAGAATAAATTATTCCTCCCATGTTTACATTTGCACTGAAGTTAGTTGCAGTAAAGGCTAGCCAGTTTTCCTGCTTAAGGGCTGTCCTCACTTTCCTAGAAAGCATAGGTCTGAAAGGCTTTCTGCTTGTCCCATGCTATGGTTTTGCCTTTGCCACACTGCTTTCCTCCAGAAAAACCATTTTAGCATTAATCAGAGCAAACATTAATCCAGAGAAACCCAATTGATTTTTGCTTCGAATCAGCAGTAAACAGTGGGTTTTCTTGGGGAAAAGCAGCAGGGCGAGAAGATTTCCATATTGTTGTCAAAAGCTGTAAGTAAGGAGGTTCATACTTAAAAGAACGAAATCACTTTCCCTCCCCCAACCAAGTAAATCCCAGTGAGTTCAGTGAGATTTATTTCCTTTTCAGTGTTTTCAGTGTTTAGGACTGCAGCCTACACAAATTGGAACAAACCTGGTTTCACTGCGGTAAGTAGTAGACTTCAGTAAGTCTCAGCCTTTCCTGACTTCCACACCAGCACTGCTCCTTGTAAACAGAAGGAACTGGACATAATGCCTTTCCTCTTCTTTCATTAAAGGCTATTTCTGGGAGATTTATATTAGGTTGGGAGACTTGCATTAGCTAGCCTGGAAAATTGGGCTCCCAGTTCTTACAGTCATGCATGAGAACAGAAAGCTACTATTTACATATCTAACTTGAATTATATTGGGGGATCAATACTCCTTCCGAAGCCCCTAGATTTAAATAAATCATACCACCACTATAAAATTTCCTCAGCTTGTGAGGTGAAATACACTAAGAAGTAGGAATATTTAAGGACGGCAGGTTCAAAGAGTCACAGTAACATGCAATATTGCTTTTAATAAAATGAAATGTAAGCCTGGAAAAATCTAACATGGCATAATACCAATAATATTTTTGATTAAATTTGACTCCTAATTGAAGATGAGACTAAGAGAGAGCTGGAAATACCAACTGAGCAAGATTCTCAATGTGTTTTTGATCATCTCTTCGCTTTATAGACGAGCGGATGACTTCTGTTTTACTGCCATTTCTTCCTTTAAAAAATAATAAATAAAAAGATAAAGGAGTTTTGTTTTGTCTCTGTTAACCAAACTGTAATTCCATACTTGTGTCATGTGGGGAAAGGCTTGTATATAATTCCACTTCAGAAGGAAATATTATCAAGCTATCTGTACATTTCGACCATGTCACAGCAAAGACAAGAGTATTAGTGACTTGGCCAGTAAAAACTTTAATAAATCTTTATTAGCCCATTTCTTAGTTTGTACATGGAAGCAGTTCATCCTAGCACCATTTTATCTTAAAATGCTTTTGCTTACTGCCAGATTTTTCTAAGACCGATGGAATTCCACAAAACCATTATGTCATATGAAGTGAGTGAAGTTTTACTACGCTGTGTCGCTTGTTTCAGTATATGCATTAATCCCTATTTTACACCACATGATCCCATTGCAAGATGCCAAAAGCAGGAATGTGCTTCACTGGTAGGAAGACTTCCTGTGTAATTGGGGTGTCCATATGGAGAGCCATTTCCAAGTTTCACAGCCCCACAAGGAGTATCACAGAAGCATTTTTCTGCAGTCACGAAGTGCAGGCAACCATATTTGACATAGCCTTGGGGCAAATGATTCTTCAGTCCAATTAACACATTGCAAAGAACACAACTTGGCTCCTGAAAGGGCACCCAGTGAATATCTTAGTGGATCGGTAACAAATAAGGAACACTCATCCCTTTTCTTTCTGTTCACATTTTACTGGATTTGGAAATCTCCCCAAGCTCTGACATTTTGAAGGCAGACATTACATAATCATCTGGTCCAGAAAACTCCTGAATGTGGCAAGTGTGTGCCATTAATTTGGCATTTGCTTTTAATATCTTATTCAGAACGAGGGGGGGGTTGGTTTCTCTAACCGACATCCCAGCATTGTTCGTCTTGTTAAAGTGCTGAGGTGAAACTATTATCGGGTAAGTGCTTATGTTATCCAACCCAATATGTTTCAGTTCTTAGGGCAATTGGCATAGGACACTCAGACTGTTATTTGTGATTCACAGCTGGAAAAGCAATAGATTTATTTGTAATACAGCCATGAACCTCACCACAGGCCTTTCGAGCAAAGCTGAAGCATCTGTGAATCAAACTGTTCCCCAGCTGTTCATTCACTACCTGCAGATTCTTCTAGAATAAAGTTCCTATTAATACTGATGGCTACACTGAACCCCTGTTGAGCTCATACCACATTCTTCCTCTCCCACTACAGTTAAATGCATTAATTCAAAACTAGAACAACAGTGTTGATTCTTCCATATAAATGTTCTTGCCAGCTTTTGATGGCGTTCCTGTGGCAGCTCTCCATATTTCAGACGAAGCCCTTTTCTCTTGCATATGTATTTCCCCCTGAACACACACAGCACACAGAGAGCACAATCACCCTTCCAGACAGAAACACCCATGGTGCTTTTCTACACAAAGCATAGGAGGGGAAATTTCCATTGTAAAGGGGAAGAAAAGATTCCAGAGCTATAAAGAATTAATATAAGTGCCAGACTAATGTTGTTTTAGTGCTTATCTTCAAAAGCACCATTGCTTCAGGAGCCCTTAACAAACAGCCTTATTAATAAAACCGTAAAAATGTTTTTTTTTAAAAAAAAATTAACAGTGGCATACATATTTTAGGTTTTAATTAAAAGCTCTTAGTGATACTAATTTGAATCATTGTGGCAACTTTTTCCCCTCCAAGAAACAAATTGCAATTACAAATCATTTGATATTATATATATTAGCTGGGACTGATGAAAGAAATGTATAGGCATATTTAAAAGCAAACAATACTTGAATACAGTGTTCACACATACAGCTATAACCTTTTTAAAATCACGTGTTAATTTTCATTTGGAGGGATCAGAAATTTTGCTTTAATGGCTGGCTGCAGATATTATTTTGACTCTTCACGAACCCCTATCAAAACATTTGGGAGCTTCTCAACAACAACAACCACTAGGGTTGCCAGACTCAATAGTGGACAGGACTTCTGTGCCTTTAGTTGCCCTGCTCTCTTTTGAGTCTGGAAACCTTAAAGAGAAACCAGCAGACCCTTTGTTTAATTTCCAAGCAAAGGGTCTGCTGGTTTCTCTTTAAGGTTTCCAGATTCAAAAGAGAGCAGGGCAATTAAAGGCACAGAAGTCCTGTCCACTATTGAGTCTGGCAACCCCAACCACCACCCTATCACCAAGGCCAGTCCTATGATTAGGAAAAGTAAAATGGCTTCCTCACACAGCAGATGCTGAGAGATTGCCAGCATCAGCAAGGTTCTTGTGGATAGGGCCATGTCCCCTAAGTTAGCCTGCTGCCCTCAGATATGGTGAAGAATGATGTCTCTTTGCCAGTGTTGGAAGTCCAGCCAGCTTACCTACATGGAATGGAAGAGACCTTTAGGCTTCAGGCATCAAAATGTCTTAGGCAGGCCTTAATTGCTCCTAAAAGCAAATTCCTCACCTACTGTCTCAGCAATGGTTAAGCTGCTTATTGTCCCAGATGTTGAAGTTGTAATCTATAGTCACTCACCTGGGAGCAAAGCCCTCTGAACTTCTTTAAGGCTTACCCGAGTAGATATGTGCAGGATTGTACTGCAACTTTGCTTAAGGCTAAGTAGGCTTGTACTTCCTAGGGGATCTTACAGTGTCATAGTTTTCAGGAGCCCTCTAAACATCCTGAACTTTTCCCTCTGAGTGGTTCCCGTGCAGCTGGAAGACCAGGTTGCGAGCACGGGGAATCGAGGGGTCAACGCCCTGAGGCAAAATTTATGTTCATCCCCATGGAGCTTGTCAGATTGGCTTGTCCAAAGAGGAAAGCTCTGCAGATATTGTTAGGAAGCGAGAAGGAGGAATCCCAAGTATTAAGTCATTACAAATGCGGACCAGAAAAAAACACATTTACAAAATACACCAAAGCATGCATAACATCAGGAAATTTAGTTTAGGGCCATATTTACACCATCCATTTAAAGCCCTGTGATACTGCTTCAAGGAATCATGGTTTCCCAGAGTGGTTTAACAATCAATACCATTCATAGCATAGCAGGGTCACCACCTTTGGTCAGCCAAAATACAGGACAGTTCAGGGTGTGGGATAAAAATTACTTTACCTGGTGCAAAAATGACTTTGAAGCAATCCATTACCATAGCACACGGGGGCTACAGTGGTTTATTCACCAGGTCTGTACCAGGGCTGTGCAAACTCCCTCACTTGCTCTCCGAGTTTGACCCACTCCCGCCCCCTCTGCTCAAGCTAAAACTCTCTCCTTCACTTGACCAGGCCCCTGTAAAACCCCTCTCTCACTCTTTGGCCCATCTGCTGCCCCTTCCGCCCATGCAAAACCTGAGACTCCACTATAGCAGCCCTCCTCTCTCAATCTCCACGACCCACCCTCTGCCTGCACAAAAAAATTCTCAAACTCCTCCTCCTGGTCCCACCTAACCATCTGCCCACATCCCCGGATAACTCTCACTGTCACTCTTGGCTCTCCTCCTCATGGACCCACCCTCCCTCCACACAAACTCCCACTCAGGCTCTCTCCTCCTCCCACTGGACCCACCCTCTGGACACACAGTTTTGAGAAGGAGGAGGATGAGCTTGAATATGTGAAAAAAGGTGTCCTGTTTGAAGTCCAAACAGAACAGGGAACGCTTTTCTACAAGGGAAAGAAAGGATTGTCATGTTTTTCTAGGGATGGGTGGCAACCCTATTTCCCAGGGAACTCTGGGAATTGTAGCTTTGTGAGGAGACTAACAACTCTCAGCACCCTTAACAAATTTCAGCTCCCATAATTCTCGGGAGGAAGCCATGTGTCTTTAAAGTTGTACCAAAGTGCTTTAAATGGATGGTGTGAATGTAACCAAGTCCCAAAAGGGCAACCCATGGTCACATATGCCCCTCAGAGGCTTTCACATAAATGTTACACATACATACACACAAGTCACCTAACCATTGTATATCATGCTCCCCAAAAGCCCACTAATTAAACTACTCTGGGAATGTTGGAATATGGTAAGGGCCATTGGCCTGATCCAGCAGACTCTTATCTTCTTAAAAGATGTATCCGTATGCAAAGCATTAAACCAAATGTAATGTGTAGTTTGGCCTTGAGTGGTTTGAGTAGTTTGGCATGTTTTTAGCCTTGAACTACTATTACCCATCCTCTAAATTCAACAATTGCCCAGTGAGTCGTCCCCTCCCTGGGCTCAGCCATTTTTAATGTTTTTTTCTGTGTGCCTTCAGAGTATCTCTTCTGTAAAGACCAACTCCTTTTCTCTCCCTAAGCATATTTGCATGTGAGACAACCACTGTATTAACAGGAGATTCGTATGTTCCTCAAGTGGGCATTATAATTTCAGAACGTTATGTCTGGTATGTTACTGTCTGTCCCTCCCTCCATCCCTAATCACCTTTATAATTATGAAAACTCCAAGAATAACATCTCTTAAACAACATAACGGTTTGAAATATTCATAACTAAGAGTGCAATTGCTAATGCTCATAAACAAAGTTGTTTGGAGACCCCGTTATTAATTTTTAATTTATTTTTTCCCTCAATTTCTTATTGCTTCCAAATTCCTGGAGGGGATTGTGTTAATTAGTCATGTGTAAAATATTCATTAAAATAGCTTCTTATTTTTTTCCTTTTATTGAAATTCTACATTTCTAATCTCCTAACTGAAATAAATGCCACTGGGTAGAGGGACTATATTAATTTTGATCAACTCCTCATAAAAAAAAAGGAAGCTGGCACAATAAAGGATCGGGTAATGAAATGTTTGGGTGCTGCGTAGAGAGTGATGGGAACACAAGTCGCATACTGTTTCATTGTCAAGGAAATGAAAAGGAATAAAGATCAATTTGCATTATGGAAAACACATTAGGAAGGCCTGATCTGTGCGCCTTTTTTCTATTGTGTTGAATACAGCAGTTAAAGAGGAACGCATGGATAGTTTATGAATTAGAGATGATCTAAGCTGCTGGCTGAATGCAGTACTACAAACAGTTTTTCATCATATCTGTAGATAAAGTAGACCTTTTTTCCCATATGCTCAAGAACTGGATCACCTGTCACTGTGTCAGCAGTATGGGCAGGAGTCAGGCTCTGGGGCCTGTAGTGCTTTGCAGGACTGGGGCCTGCCTCAGCTTGTGCTGGAGAAGCAGGGAGTGGCCACTCAGGTGAGGCCTCAGCTTGTGCTGGAGAGGCAAGGAGTGACCACTCAGGTGAGACCACTTGATATCTCACTGCACCTGGTGGCAGGAGCTGGGAGGGATAAAAGCTCAGCATTTCCCTTCAGCTCTTTGCCACAGCAACGCTATCCCTGCCTGGTTGCATCTGGCCTCTTGCTCCTTGGACCCTTGGCTTGCCGATGCCTTGCTCCTTGGACCCTTGCCTTGCCGACGCCTTGCTGCTTGGACCCTTGCCTTGCCGACGCCTTGCTCCTTGGGCCTTTGCCGACTCCTTGATCCTCGACCCTTGGACCTTTGCCTTGCCGACGCCTTGCTCCTTGACTCCCAGACCTTCACCTCTGCCTTGCTCCTTGACCCTGCAACTGCCTGCTGCTGGACCCTCAACCCTGCACCTGTTCCTGCTTCTACACCACCATCTTGCCTCTGGTCCTGATGTCCTCAGCCAGGGCTTCAACCGCCCGCCGACCGGACCGTGACACACTGTTGACCAACACCTAAATGCCACTTTCCATCTTTCTGATGTGGGCAACTGTCAGAATGGGGCTGGCACTGGCCTTGAGACCTACCTCAAGAAATTTCCTTTTTCTTCTCTTTAGCATCCCACCAGCCCACCCTGGGGCGTGAAATATAAACAACCACTATCAACACAATGTTGGAGGGGCAGCATTGTTTTCCCAGCTCCAGAACACCACATATTGCTGTCAGTTACCAGGAAGGGGAGAGGAAAGTCAGCAGGGAGCATGGCAGGTTCTGGGGTGGTGGTGAAGCTAACCCCACGCTCCTACTGCCATGCCCACACCATGCCAAGCTTTCCACTTTCCATCCTCCCCAAGGAGGAGGCGCCTGCCTGTGCAAACGTCATCCCAATGGGGTGGTGCCCGTCCACTCGAGCATCCCAAGGGCAGGGGCGTAGCCAGGATCAAAACTAGGGGGGGCAAGCCATGGTCATTCAGGGGCGAGGCCAAGGCACGGGAGGGGAGGGGCCACGAAGTGGGAATGTGGGCGGGGCTACAGGCCAGCGGGCCTGATGACATTGTGGCGGCGGCAGCGGCCACCTTGTGCTTCTGGGGCTGGCAGCGTTGGCGGCTACCCTGCTTGGCTGGAGAGGACAGGAGGGTCGGGCAGGTGAGAGGGGGTGGCAGGGTGGGCGAGGCAAGGCATGGCCGCAGCCACGGCGGCTCCAAGGCGTAGCTGCATATCAGCATAATATTTCAACCATGGTTCAAGCCCCACCTTATGAAAAAATTCCTGCATTGCAGGGGGTTGGACTAGATGACCCTTGTGGTCCCTTCCGACTACAATTCTATTGATATATTACCATAGCATATGCATCATTCTGCTTTCTTGAATTGTCCTACTCCTAGGCATAGCAGCCAACTCCTAGAGGCCTAGGTGCCTCCCCCCCCCAAATTACTGGTAAATACCATATTTGAAAGAGTCATCCCCCCATGTTGATGGGCTTTCTATGTGGGGCTTATCTGCCCCCCCCCCCCGTATTTTATTAAGGATGGAAGAGGGAGGGAAGGAAGGAAGGAAGAAATAGAGAGAGGGATAACGCATATTTGTGGGTGTCTCTGGATGACGCTGTGATGCTGGAACTCTGCAGCAAGAGGACGGGAGGGTCGGGCAGGCGAGAGGGGGTGGCAGGGCGGGTGAGGGCGAGGCAAGGCATGGCCGCAGCCACGACGGCTCTGAGGCGTTGCTGCATATCAGCATAATATTTCAACCATGGTTCAAGCCCCACCTTAGGAAGAAATTCCTGCATTGCAGGGGGTTGGACTAGATGACCCTTGTGGTCCCTTCCAACTACAATTCTATGATTCTATTGATATATTACCATAGCATATGCATCATTCTGCTTTCTTGAATTGTCCTACTCCTAGGCATAGCAGCCAACTCCTAGAGGCCTAGGTGCCTCTCCCCCCCCCAATTACTGGTAAATACCGTATTTGAAAGAGTCACCCCCCCATGTTGATGGGCTTTCTATGTGGGGCTTATCTGCCCCCCCCCGTATTTTATTAAGGATGGAAGAGGGAGGGAAGGAAGGAAGGAAGAAATAGAGAAATAGAGAGAGGGATAACTCATATTTGTGGGTGCCTCTGGGTGACGCTGTGATGCTGGAACTCTGCATGTACAGGAGCCTTGTAAGCAGCTTTCTCTCTGCTTGATTTACAGCAGGCACGTCCAACAGGTAGATTGTGATCTACCAGTAGATCACTGGATGTCTGTGGTAGATCACTGGTAGGTCACTGGCACCCCTAAAAAAAGCTCACCCAAAATTTTCCTCCTCCCTCAAAAAAGTTGAACTATGACCTGAAGCCCTAAACAAAAATGGGCCTCCCTCCCTCCTAAAAGAAGCTCAACAAGTTTGACCTAAACCCCAAAAAACAGGGCTTCCCTTCCTTAAAAAAACTCAACAGCTTTGACCTGAACCCCCCCGAAAGGGCGTAGATCACCCCCAGTTTTAAACTCTGTGAGTAGATCAGAGTCTCTTGGGAGGTGGCCACCCCGATTTACAGTATACAGATGCAGGAGGAGGGGCAGACTGGAACACCACTGCTTTTCATAAACATCACTGTGTCTGTCAAAGCTACAGCCCCCCCTTTCTTATTCACTTCCTTTTAGCCTTGCAGAGCCACCTTAGTCAAATTGAATCCTCTGAGTCTGCACCCTCATTAAATCGCCAATAGAACTCTTAATGCTCCTGAATGCTCATTAACAACTCCCACTTAAGAACAATAGGGTGAAATGGTCAGCTATCGAATCTTGCCTGGGGATATATGCTCCATTGTCTTAACTGCTTAACTACTGGTAGCCACTTTGCTTTATTTATTTGATGTGTTTTTGTTACAGCTGTGTCCCCCCCCCCCAGCAAGCGGAGACTTAGCTGCTCTTGCTAAAGCAAAGCCCTTTCCACTTCAGTTTTTGGAGGGGAAAAGTGCTGGTTATGGTCTGTAAAATACAGTAATTTTTTGCTTCTGGGGGGGCAGCTGCCCCCTTCTGCCCCCCTTGCCTACGCCCATGCCCAAGGGAGAGGCGCCCACACATGCAAGCTGTCATCCCAATGGGGTGGTGCCCGCCTCCCCGAGCATTCCAAGGGAGAGGCGCCCGCCTGTGCAAGTCTTCATCCCAATGGGACGGCATCCGCCCGTGGCAATGTCACACACACCCCCAGGCTGGCACCCATGGCAACCCACCCCCCACCCCCTTCCTCCGCCACTGGAGAGAGGATTAGCACACATCCTTTCTCTTTGGTCCTTCCAAACAAAGAGCTCCCTCGTACAAAATGGGTGCCTATGGATTAACATATGCCTAGAGCTGTAGTGGGACCCAGGTGGCGCTGTGGGTTAAACCACAGAGTCTAGGGCTTGCTGATCAGAAGGTTGGCAGTTCGAATCCTTGCAATGGGGTGAGCTCCCGTTGCTTGATCCCAGCTCCTGTCCACCTAGCAGTTCGAAAGCACATTAAAGTGCAAGTAGATAAATAGGGACCGCTCTGGCGGGAAGGTAAACAGCGTTTCCGTGCGCTGCTCTGGTTCGCCAGAAGCAGCTTTGTCATGCTGGCCACATGACCCAGAAGCTGTCTGCGCACAAACGCTGGCTCCCTCGGCCTATGGAGCGAGATGAGTGCCGCAACCCCAGAGTCGGACACGACTGGACCTGATGGTCAGGGGCCCCTTTACCCCTTTACCTTTTTAGAGCTGTAGTACAATCCTTTTCACATGATGTAAGTTAAACATGTGTCAGAGCTAACAGAGACACATTCCCACTAATCATTAACTTGTTCGGCTCCCTGTAGCTCTACCTTAGCACAATGGAAGTTGCCATGCTATGCTTTTAGCAGTGCACATACAGACAGAGTTACCGTATTCCCCATTTCAACATACAACTAAACAATAATACTTAACAGGGTCAACCTATTTCTGTCCCATGCTGGTTTGTATGCGCAAAAAAAGCGCATCCTGTTTGTGGGTGGATATTTTAGGGAAAATCCTAAAGATTCACCCTTTTTAAAAAAAAGTTCTTATCATATGATCTGAGGGTTGCCTTTAACATTTACAGCTGTTGAGAGCAAGCCTCCATGACCATTTAATAAAGTATTTTTTCAAAAAATGTCCCCAGAAGGTGACCATACATCACAAGGTGCAAATCCTTCCTGGGGAATTATACTTAGGGGGGCAGCCCTGTTTTCTTTTTACCATACAATGTGCTTATAAGGCTAACCAGGGCAGGGTAGTAACAACAACAACAACAACAACAACAACAACAACAACAACAACAACTTATTATTTATATCCCGCCCATCTGACTGGGTTTTCACAGACACTCTGGGTGGCTCCCAACAGAATATTAAAACCATGATAAAACATCAAACTTCCCGAAACAGGGCTGCCTTCAGATGTCTTCTAAAAATCAGATAGTTGTTTATTTCCTTGATATCTGATGGGAGGGCGTTCCACAGGGCGGGCGCCACTACCGAGAAGGCCCTCTGCCTGGTTCCCTGTAACCTCACATCTTCAGTGAGGGAACTGCCAGAAGGCCCTTGGAGCTGAACGATGGTGGTGGAGATGCTCCTTCAGGTATACTGGGCTGAGGCCATTTAGGGTATGGGAAAGTACTATACATACCTACTTTCTAATGCACACTTGGGTCCATAGTTGGCATAGGGGGGTAGATCCACTCCAAGGTGAGGAGCACTCCAGAGTTCTCTCCCCATCGCTACTGTACTTGCAGAAAACAATAACAAATTCACTGATCTTCTCTCTGTGCATGCAAAATGCATGCAAAGTACCAAAGTAATTTCATGGATATTGGCAGAGCACATGCAGGAGGCAGGTACCAGGGAAAGGTTAGTGCTATAGTAGTCAGCCTGTGTTGTCTGTACTTCAGTGCAGAAATGACTCCATTAAAACAACTGAATTCAAAGATGAATTCACATCAAAATGCATCATGCAGTGCCAACACCTTGGGGATACCTCTGAATCAACTCTAAAATCTTTTACAGAGCGTTTTACAAATGTAATGTAGGTTTGAATGAAGTTGTGTGTTAAACAAGGATAGGCTACTGAGTGTTCTAAAATGCATAGTCTGGAGGGAAGGTGTCCTCCAAAAGCCCTTAGCAGTTTGGAAACTGGCCAGATTATCCGTCACAGTCACATTCTCCTAGTTTGTTCCTTAAGACAATTGAACCCAGACTGTATTTTTTCCTCTTTCAGGTTCTTAGACACAGCAGCCTAGCTTCCAAAATGTGTCAGATATTACTGCTAATGGTTCTGCTAGTTCGTCAAGCAATTCTTTCAACTCCCTAGGTAGGAGACACGCTGAACCTGGAGTCTTCTTTTGTTGACTTCTTTGAAGAATTTACTGACACTTCCCTTACTACAAATTAGTTCTATTCTGCCCTGCTTTGGTTTCCTGAGTTTTCCTCCCAATGCATGTCTGCTTCCATTCCCCCCCCCAATTAAACATATACCAGAAGTATTTATCTGAGCTTTCTGTGTCAGAATTCTTGCTATTTGTTCCACCTTATATTATGTGGAGATTGTATTTTATCCTTTGGGTTTTCTTTTTTCCCCTGTCCTTTGATATAGTTGAAAACTTTCCTTTCTTTACAACAGCTAACATGAATTGATTGCATTTTAAAGTTTTTCTTTTCTTTTCTTACAGTGCTTGACCGCTATCCAATTTATTTTTTTCTTTGTTTCCCTTGAACAATATTTTATGCAAATCTTCCTAGCATTTTTTAAACTGCTTATTTCCCCCTCAGTAGGGAACATTTAAGGTTTGGATTGAAATTATTCTGATGCAAAAACTAGAGAAAGTAACGTGGTGTATTATGAAAGTAGCAGCTTCACTATTAATCAGAGCTGGGGTTTCAAGAGAAGAGAAGGAAGGGATGAATGTCAAGTTCAGTTTATTTTACTATTAGTAGTAGTAGTAGTAGTATACCGCTATATACCCACAGGTCTCAGGGTGCTTCACTGTTATCTCAGTTGTCCAATCTTCAGTTTGGTTCCTCGCACTTGCAAATCAGTTTGTGATTTTTTAATTTGTCACGATAATTTGCCAGCATTTTAGTGTTTGTTTCTCCTAATAAACATTTCTGTGCAAAATCCCATAATATACACATTTTGCAAGCAATTACCCCTAATAAACAATAATCCAAACTACCCAAGCATGTCTATTTGAAATTTATCACAGTATGATACACTGTTATGAGACACACAGAGAAACTGACTCCATAGCTCTGTCACCACAATCAGGTTTCACTGCTTCTGGCCTATGTAATAACTGCTTGCAATGCAAAACCAGCCGAGCCTCAGAGACAGCTTAGTAATGCATTGCAGAAAATGTGATTCACTGCTAACTATAAGCAGTGCCACCCCATCCAATGTGTTGTGACCCCCTTTCTATGTCTCTCTCCATATGTGTGCATAGTAGCACATTTCCTTTTTCTCCACCCCCATCGTTCTGCCCAGACACTGAGGTCCAGTGCCAAGGGCCTTCTGGCGGTTCCCCCACTGCGAGAAGCAAGGTTACAGGGCCTTCTCAGTAGAGGCGCCCACCCTGTGGAATGCCCTCCCATCAGATGTCAAAGAAATAAACAACTATCTGACTTTTAGAAGACATCTGAAGGCAGTCTTGTTTAGGGAAGTTTTTAATATTTGATGAATTGTTGTATTTTAATCTTTTGTTGGGAGCTGCCCAGAGTGGCTGGGGAAACCCAGCCAGATGGGTGGAGTATTATTATTATTATTATTATTATTATTTACAAGCAGGTTTCCTGACTCCCTTCCCATGGCTTTGCACACTACCACCAACCACCCTGGCAAGCTAATCTTATGAATTTAAGGACACAGGCCATTGATAGGAACTAGCTGTTAGATAGCTAAAAGCAGCAAAGAAATGCACTTTGATGGGAGAGTATTGGACAACCCTTTGCAAGCAGTCGTCATACCTAAAATAAATGGACACAACAGCTATTCAAGAGCTAATGTGAATTAACTCTAAATTCCATATGAGATAAAACGTCCGTAAAATTGACAAAGGACACGGGAACCTTGATCATCTGTATCATCCAGCCACGGTTTACAAAGGGCAATGGCCCACATGAGGTACAGAAGAGATATGACAGTTTTTAAACACAATCATGTGTGAGATTAAGGAAAGTGGTTTGGTAAACCCACCCTTAATCTCATGCATAATTGTGCTCAAAAGCTGTGTCATATATCTAGCTCACTGTCATTCTCAAGACGGACCTTTGCCAATCATGAAGGTGGTGTTTGTTCTATAAATGGGGAAGCAAGAAAATAAGTCCGGTCTCCGTGCCCTTCCCATAAGTAGCCCACCAGCCTTAGGATTCCCAGAAAAGATCACTAAGGCACAAACAAACAAGCCACCCTGAAACTACACAGACTGCATGCCATATACTAATCAACAACAGAGACTCAATCCCAAGACTTCCAATTAGATTAAATAACAAAGAAAGAGTGTCATAACCTTTGTTCTGCCTGATGCAATTTCAGTTGCGGTCCCCAGGATTAGGCATGGTTTGTACGGCATGGTGTTTAATGTCTCACGCATTAGCTCTTTAAACACTACCTTTCATCTTGAGCCTATCGATTTCAGCAAGTACAAACACACAGTTTCTGAGTCGTCTGCCTACTAGTTCCTGATGAAAAGAGGATGCTGGAATACTCAACAAGAGTGGAGCCGACACAGTATGAAAATAATGCCTCCAGCTTACTGGGTCTCATGTTTTCTCCTACTGCCTTTCAGACCTGCCCCTTTCCTTTTCTTTGAGTATGCAAGTGAGGCTACAACTGCCAAAGGGAATTCTTATTACAGAAGCCTGTATTTCAGAACTCATTAAAAATAAATTCTCCATGCCCTTCTAAAACTTATTCCACAGAGGGCCTTGTTTTGTGTCCATGCAAGTAAGAGGATCTGGTACCCGGTAGTTAATTTGATTCACCTAAGTCTTACCTCAGCAGAGTTAAAACAAATCATAATAAGGTTTTCATTATATTGCATGCTTTAGCCATTTTTGTAAGTTTCATCGGGGACAAGCTACAAGGAGCACAGCTTTGAAGAGTTCCAACATCCCAACCCCTTCCCTCCTTCTTAAGTAAATCTGAAAGATCTTGGAACAGTTATGAGGAAGCTTATCTTTTTAACTGCTTTGTTACATTCAGTGTTTTGTCTCATTCTCCAATGGAAAAAATGCTGAGGAGTATTACAGAGTTTTCAAATTCTAGCTGTCCACGTGGGAGTAGATCCTAGTAACCGGGGGGGGGGGGGGAATGAAAGTTGGCAGAATTTCCATGTGGAAATTCATTTCATCTGTTTTCATTTTAAGACATCTGTCATGTTGTCTTATCAGTAAATGAAAAAAGAAAAGTGAAATTCTGCCATATGCATTCTATAAATTTCAATTTTGCTCTCAGGTGTCACACTTGCCATAACTCTGCTATTTGCTGCATTTCAGACAACAGACATAATCATTCGCTTGTGGTTCTGCATTGTTGTCTAGTGGGACATCATTTATGGAGGCATTTGCGATAAAACTCACTAGCTTCTATATACATAATACGCCGAGTGCTTGAAATATAGACAGTGGCATCAACCTCTCTATGGGAAACATATTGTATCAAGTTAATTAATTGGCAAAATTTATGCCCTCTGTGCTTCAGCTGACATGTTTTGTGCCTTTAAAATTGATTGCTAAGACGTTTCATAAGAACCCCCACAATACAGTTTATTGTCATTTTACTTTACATTCCATTGTGCACAGGAATCCTAGACTCTATACTTCATGGTCTTATGAGGACCTCTCTTGATAGTTAAGCACATTGTTTCAATCAAGGACATTGTAAATGAGTGGCTTGCAGAGGGCAAGGCAATGCCCAAGGGTTTTGCTGTGAGACCCAAATCACTTCTACCTCCCCCTGCCTTTTAGTTTTAAAAAAGGAAAAGGAAAACACTTTGCTCGTGGCAGTGGTAGGGAACCTTTTTCAGCCAGAGGGCACATTTCCTTCTGAGCACCTTCACCTGGGCCACATACATACGGTAGTTGTGGATGCTGCCAGAAGCAAAGGTGTGTGGAGCAATAGGTAAAGGTGGATCATTAGGTCCAGTCACGGACAGCTCTGGGGTTCCGGTGCTCATCTCGCTTTACTGGCCGAGGGAGCCGGCGTACAGCTTCCGGGTCATGTGCCCAGCATGACTAAGCCATTTCCGGCAAAGCAGAGCAGTGCACGGAAACGCTGTTTACCTTTCCACTGGAGCGGTACCTAATTATCTACTTACACTTTGAGGTGCTTTTGAACTGCAAGGTTGGCAGGAGCAGGAACTGAGCAATGGGAGCTCACCCCGTCATGGGGATTTGAACCGCCAACCTTCCAATCGGCAAGCCCTAGGCTCTGTGGTTTAACCACAGCAATAGGTACAATAAGCTATTCTTCTCTTTCCATGCTTCATTTTGTATATCATAAATTCATAAATTTCTGCATATTTTACAAAAACTAAACCATTCATTATTCCATTATTACATCCATCAAAACTTATTTATTTACTTATTTACACTGTTGAATTCATCTTAGTGCTGCCAACGTTTTCAAGTGTACATAATTCCCCCCATGTATTCAATAAACGTTTTCCAATCTTCTCTAAACATATGTTCTTCTTGTTTTCATATTCTATATGTTAAGTCTGCAAGCTGCACATATTCTGTCAGCTTAAGTTGCCATTTTTCTTTAGTTGGGACCTTGCTTGTTTTCCATTTGGGGGCTAAAGAAACACGGGCCACAGTAGTAGCTTACATAAATAACTTTTTTGACACCTGGGTGTTCAAAGTTCTTTTCTAGCCAGGCAAAAGCCCTGGTGTGGAACACAACCTCTCATGGCCTGGGGCCTGGGGTGGGGCCTGGTATAGACAGGCCCTCCAGGGAGGATTGCTACAGCTGGGCCACCTGGACAGCCTCCCCACACAGCCACTGTGGAACAAATAGTTCTACAAATGTGGTAAAAACCTACTGGAAACTAAAGAGGAATATCTAGTTTACCCAAAAGGAACCAGAAGTCTGTGTGACCACTTATGGTTAGATGCTGTTCGGAAAGATCCTTCGTCCAGGATCTCTAAAACTGTTTTTGATACTAAGATATTAACATTTTTCTACTCTTCCCTCTGTTAGGAAAAAAAATCTGCTTGTTCAAAGCATGAGAGCAATATGAATAATGGAGCTATTTATGAAAACTTCCTGTGGTCTGTAAGCAAAAGAAGAATTGAAGATCAATGCGGACTTTTCACCATTAGCTTTCTGCGTGTATTAGGCTTTATATGGCTTTAATTGAGTGTCATTGGTTTTATATTTGGATAATGGTTTTATATGTATCCCAAATAATCTATTTTCTGTTTTATTGTTCTATGCAAGCCAGTTTTGGGGGGCTCTGCCTTAAAAGATGGCATACAAATGTCAAAATGGAATGAATAAGCAAACAAAGAAATGCTGTTGTTTAGTCATTTAGTCGTGTCCGACTCTTCGTGACCCCATGGACCATAGCACGCCAGGCACTCCTGTCTTGCACTGCCTCCTACAGTTTGGTCAAATTCATGTTTGTAGCTTCGAGAACACTGTCCAACCATCTCGTCCTCTGTCGTCCCCTTCTCCTAGTGCCCTCAATCTTTCCCAACATCAGGATCTTTTCCAAGGATTCTTCTCTTCTCATGAGGTGGCCAAAGTATTGGAGCCTCAGCTTCACAATCTGTCCTTCCAGTGAGTACTCAGGGCTGATTTCCTTCAGAATGAATAGGTTTGATCTTCTTGCAGTCCATGGGACTCTCAAGAGTCTCCTCCAGCACCATAATTCAAAAGCATCAATTCTTCGGCGACCAGCCTTCTTGATGGTCCAGCTCTCACCTCCATACATCACTACTGGGAAAACCATAGCTTTAACTATATGGACCTTTGTTGGCAAGGTGATGTCTCTGCTTTTTAAGATGCTATCTAGGTTTGTCATTGCTTTTCTCCCAAGAAGCAGGCGTCTTTTAATTTCGTGACTGCTGTCACCATCTGCAGTGATCAAGGAGCCTAAGAAAGTAAAATCTCTCACTGCCTCCATTTCTTCCCCTTCTATTTGCCAGGAGGTGATGGGACCAGTGGCCATGTTCATGGATCAATGCCTTGTCGTGGTGAAGGGGCTTGAATAACTCAGAGAAGCTATGAGCTATGCCATGCAGGGCCACCCAAGATGGACAGGTCGTAGTGGAGAGTTTTGACTAAATGTGATCCACCTGGAGAAGGAACTGGCAAGCCACTCCAGTATCCCTGCCAAGAAAACTCCATAGACAAGGACAACAAAGAAATACCACACAGATAAATATGTGGTAGAATTCTTCTCAAGCCTTGACAATATTGACCAGGCTTCTAAGTGGCTATGTGTTCACTTACAGTGAATAGTTTTTTGCCAATTTTGTATATACAGGAAAATATTCAGAAAGAGCCATAAGAGTTTTTTTGCATAATAGTTACAAAATCTAAGCACTGGGTCTCCATCCCTCCATCCCTCTGTGAAATCTTGCCGTTTCCAATAGAATCTGTAAGAAGCACGCAAATGAACATCTGTAGGCTTTTGTGTCATAATTTGTATAGCATGGAAAGAATACATAAAGTGCGGTTGAGAGAAGGCTGGAGTCCTTAGCCACTATATATATATATTACCTCATATCACTTCATTTCATTTCTCCCCATTTCAAATAGCATGCACTTGGTTACCTCATGCCTGACAAAGATAACAACTTTTAAAAGAAAAGTTGCCAAGATAGGACATATTAGCACTTGTGTGTGAGAGTGCGTGTGTCGGTGTGTGCAGTATAAATGTTAAATGGTGGAAGAAGCATAAGCCTTAAGAAATGAATAAATATAAGGACAATGTTAAGTGCCAGCAACCTCTGTTTTTAGTAGATAAAGGGCTCAATCTGGAAATACCGCTGCATGAAACGGGCATGCCAGATGTCTATGGCCATGTGTGGTCTTTTGATATGGACACACATTTGCATCTGCATTAAGATGCACGCAGTTATACAGATCCACCTGCACAATAAGATATACGCATGCAACAGTGATATCCATACAATACAACGGTGTCCATTTTATTTCTCAGTGTGGAAAAGAACTGCAAATTCACCCCGCCTGTTTCCATGAAATGCTTCAAAGATCTTCGTGCAGTGGCATTCTGTGTGGGTTTCTATGTGCAAAAAGCAGGACAGCCCTTCTTTTCTTCATGTGCTGGGATCTGGTAAAAGGTCTTAGTTCACAAAAGAGATTGCCTCCCCCAAACAACAACAACAGCAACAGAGTTTGGGATTTGTGAATTTATTATTCCTGGTGTGTGGAGGAACAAGTCTACATCAAAGGATTCCATCTCCACATGTGAGTTTGCAAGGGAAGTACTTTTATTGAAAGGTAAGAGGTTCTGAAGGGATACAGATATTGTTTCACCCTGTTCTCTTTTTCTCACCTAGGAAGCAACCGGCCTTATAACAAGATAATGGATCTGGTTGGTCTTTAAGAAAGGATTGAAGCAGGCCACCTGGCTGAAGCTTTGGTCTTACGTAGGGTCTCCTTGGCCTTCTTTTCCTCAGAGCTCTCCATGCCTCTGTAGCAAATCCCAACAAATTGCCTCATCCCACCAAGCATGCCAAAGCTTAGTGCTTTCCCTCATCTGAAATCTGCAATGACCACACAATTTATGTATTTATTTAAGCTGTACAGTCCTTGCTACTATGGAAACCCATTTTACAGCCCTTGTCCCTGTGTTATGTGGGTGATCTGTGAAGGTAGGTTTCAAAAATGTTACCCTGGAATTCAACCTAATTCTACTAAGCTATGCCACGAGGCTTTGTTTCTCCTTGTCTGCTCACAGGCACACTTGCCATTTTAGACTTATGAGCTTTATGTACTACCCTTCCTTTGTTTTTTTAAAAAATGTCTACTTCACGGAGCTATTGTATACATACAGTATAATGTATGGGATTCCCAGAATATCTACTGCATAGCTCTTAAAATCTTTTTTGTTCTGCTGATGGCAAGCTTAAAAAGAAAAAGAAAAAAGCACCATATGGCCTATCATTTGCATATAAAATTAAATACTGCCTATTTGTGCTATATATCCAGCAAAGCCTAAGTGCCATGTGTCTATTAATAAAGTTGTCATACCAGTCAAGCATTTGTTAAAAGTATATCAGTTACACCCTTAAAAACCAATAAATGTTGTCTGTTAAACCTCATAGCACCTTTCAGTGGGCAGTGCTTAAAAACAGTACTCAACATCCATTATAGAAAGCATTTCCAGCCACACTCTTAGAGAAGCCTGATTGCTAGTGTATTCTTCTGACTATCCTTCGGCTGCTTAGGTGCGAGCTTTATTACTTTATGGAGTACAGCAGGCATCTTGCAGGCTTCTTTGGTAATCTTAAGGACTTTTTATGTTTGGGTCATTCTTCTTAAATGTGTGCAAACTTCGGTGGCCTAAAAGTAAAATTAAAAATTTACCAGTATGTTTCCACGTCTCTGGAACCAAAGCACACTCTTTCTTCAATGAAATTATTCCATCTGATTTCATATTCTACAAAAGCAAGGAACGAACAATGGTTAAGAGCCAGTTGCCATAGGTGTTATAGGGACCCGCGTAGCGCTGTGGTCTAAACCACTGAGCCACTTGGGCTTGCTGATCGGAAGGTTGGCAGTTCTAATCCCCATGATGGAGTGAGCTCCCATTGCTCTGTCCCAGCTCCTGCCAACCTAGCAGTTCAAAAACATACCAGTGCAAGTAGATAAATAGGTACTGCTGTGGTGGGAAAGTAAACAGCATTTCTGCGCACTCTGGCTTCTGTCATGGTGATCTGTTGCGCCAGAAGCGGTTTAGTCATGCTGGCCACATGATCCAGAAAGCTGTCTGTGGACAAACGCCAGCTCCATTGGCCTGAAAGTGAGATGAGCACCACACCCCATAGTTGCCTCTGACTGAATTTAACCGTCCAGGGGTCCTTTACCTTTACCTTACCATAGGTGTGCACAGCACATCTCATTAGGGTGTGCACCTAGATTTTTTTAAAAAAATGTTATTACAGTGGTACCTCGACTTACGAAGGTGATCCATTCCGCGGCACTCTTCGTAAGTCGAATCCTTCGTAAGTCGAAGCATCCATTTTTTTTAAGTTTAAAAAAGTACTTTATTGAAACTTTAAAATGAACATATATCATTAAAAGACAGATAAATCATAATTTTTAAATCCACTCACTCCTCAAAAAAATAATTTATATACATATAAATCATATAACTCTTATAAATCATAAATCATATATAAATCCATTCCATTCATACAACTTAATATAACGCATCAAGAAAAACAACAACAACAACAAAGAAATTTAAAAAAGAAGAAAACAAGAAAAAGAAAAAAGAACAAGAAGCGGATTAAACAGAAAAAAAAAGAGAAAACAGAAAAGAACAAAAAATAATATTGACTAATCTTCCTACTATTTACTACACGCTTTCCTTCTTCTAAGCCTAATAACTGCCATTTCTCATTTCCCCAATTTTTATAGTTTTCTATTTGTCTAAATATTCTTTCTCACCTTTTATAGCTTCAATTTATGCACGTTACTAGTCTGTTTTCTAAGTTTTCTTTTTCCAGAAACTCTTGCACATATTTCCATTCTTCTATTATTTTACGTCTAGGAATCTCTCTTACTATCGCATCCATTTTGTGCATGCGCAAAGCATGATTTTGCGCTTTGTGCATGCACAGATTGCGTGCACAGTGAAAATACTTCCGGGTTTGTGGACTTCGGAAGTCGAAACCTTCGGAAGTCAAGGCATTTGTAAGTCGAGGTACCGCTGTATTTAAATGAAGGAAGAAGGAAGAGGGGGGTGACAAGACAAGGAAGGAAGGAAGGAAGGAAGGAAGGAAGGAAGGAAGGAAGGAAGGAAGGAAGGAAGGAAGATGTAAAAGAGACAAAATAATTCACAAAACAACCACAACAGAAGTGATTAAGAAGCCAAAATGGGAGAGATTTTCTGCAGAGAAAAAGAATCATGCCAAGCTGACTGGGGGGGCCGAAAGCAGGACGCTTCCTCCATTTCCATCCTTGCCACAAAAGAAGCCTCCTCATCTATCACCACAAATCTTTGTCTACAAAATCATATGATTCTATTATTAAAGGCCAGTTTAGCTGTGTGGACTATATTGGCTCCACAGAGGGGCATCAGCCTCACCACCGTGCTGCCCTGAGTCGTCATGTAACAATATTGGTGCTGGGAGGGCAACTCTGTGCCCCTGCCCCACTGCAGGCTGCTACTGGGGGCAAGACTGCTGCCAGCATCCACACTGGCAAAATGTGGGGGAAATGTAATAGCCTGGACAAACTCTTTGGGACAGTTGTTTTAAACCATTTCATTTAGAATTTTGAAGAGATGTTGTTTTGTCTGGCAAGAGATACCCACAGCATAATAATTTATTTCAAATCTATATTTGGAGCTTGTTTTCCTCAAAGGTTTGCAGCAGCATGTCCAAACACTTAAGACAATTTAAATTACGATGACACAGAACCTCTCATTTCCAAGCCATTTTATAACTTTGCACAAAGATCCATGTCAAGGGGATAATAAAAACCCAGTAGCTTTGATTTCTTCTTCTTTGCGGTTTAAGTCAAATAATTCCCATTATTTTAACATTATTGTATATGCATGTGGTAAAGAATAACAGCCTTTCTAGATGGCAATTTTTACACAACGATTTGCTTGGGCAGCACTTGAGGAAAATTAAGCAATATTCCCCATTTCAGCTACACTGACAAAACTTGCATTTTGCAAACAATTTTCTCCCAGTTTCAATGTGTAGGGTCTCTGAACCCATTGATAGGTTCAAGGTTAAAACTGTTAATCACATGCCACGATTTGTCATTATCTTGTGTCAAATGTCAAATCGCAGCTTGTGTTCATGATCCAGCCAACCCACTCTCCTATGTGATCTAACCTAGCAGTTCAAAAGCACACCAGCACAAGTAGATAAATAGGAACTGCCGTGGCAGGAAGGTAAACAGCGTTTCCGTGTGCTCTGGCATTCGTCACCGGTCCTGTTGCACGCAGTTTTGTGTTTGAAGACCTTTAACCCCCCCCCCTTTAAATAAATTCAGACAAGACTCAAATTTTTATTTGGTTTTTGGCAGAATTTAGGCAACAACTTTATTGATTACAGCAAGTGAGTGGTTGCATAGGCTCTGGTTTGACTAGCTCCCTGCATCGTGGCAGGTAGCGCTGACACAGAGCTGCATCATAGGTCAGCCTAGGGTGAACACCTGGAATGGCAGAAAGCTGGGGACATGCTATGTCCACCACCCAGATGCCCCCCTGGACTCAGGCATGGGAACAACCCCTCGCAGGATTGACCAAACAATTGAGTCCCTGGATTCCTTTAACGGAATACCCCTTCTCATAGGGATGGTGAGAGCGTTCCCCCATCTCTATCACCTGAACCAGAGCCTATCCGCAACCTTACAAGTTGTGACGATTTGCTACGCAGCAGGTGAAACCCAAATGGCACAAGCCAATCAGCCAAGTGGGGGAAATTCCTGCCGTGCCCCTGTCCCAATGACAGATGACACACAACAGCATAGCAAGGTCAAGCACAAGCCCTAAATATAGGGAGAGGTGGGCAGGTGTGCTGATGCACTGACCAAGAAAGAAAGCTGAGGGTCACGTGCGTTGGCATATATAGGTCCCTTGATCCATTTTGGCTAGTGTCCCCATCATAGCTGTCAAGTTCTCCCTTTTTTAAAGGGAAATTCCCTTATGCTGAAGAGGCTTCCTCACGAGAAAAGGAAAAACTTGACAGCTATGGTCCCCATTGGTCTGAATAAACCCAGCATCAAGGCACCTACCTACCAATAGGGTGTTGTGGCTGACCAATCGTACCCACCCACAACACAAGGGTTTGGTTGTCAGTTCTCGCCGCAAGATGTGCCCTCTTTAAGGGAGGACCCGATTAGTCATGCTGTCCACATGACCCAGAAAGCTGTCTATGGAAAAAAGCCGGCTCCCTTGGCCTGAAAAGTGAGATGAGTGGCACACTCCGTAGTTGTTTTGACTGGACCTAACTGTCCGGGGGTCCTTTACCTTTACCCTATGTAATAAAGGTGTGGGAAGGTGTCCAGCCAAATGCAGAGTGTTAACCTGAACTGATTTCAATGGATAAAAACTTTATCACTCCACCTTCCATTGTAGCCAATAGGGAAATTTCCACTGTTAGTAATGGAGCTTGATAAATTGTGCCCATTGACAATATCAATCCACCAGGTGGGTGAATAGTCCCCTTAGAATGACATTTGAAGCTGAAGTTTCTAATACATTATTTTTCTCCCTATTCTTTCTTGATTATATGAGGCATTGAGGGAAGACCATGAAATTATAATTTAAATATCCTGATAAGAATGGATTAGTTGTGTGCCATTTTTAGCTCTTATTACATTTTTGTCACCGGCCTAAGGCTGCAGATTGCGTATAAAGTATATTGGGCTTTAAATTCAATGATAAGTCATTCTTAGGAGAAAGAATTTTGTGATAACACAGGCACAAGATTAATCCACTCTGATGACAGCCTTACAAGTCTATCAGAAACAGAATAAGGTGTGAGATTTATCCATCCTATTGACAAGGACAGAGAAGGGAAGGGGAAATGGAACAAAATTAGCCTATTTGCATGACAACCTAAGACTATAATCATATGGTTCCACTCAAATCCTACAGTAATGGCCCACAAGGAAGCAGCATAAACAAGGCACATCACTTAAATCTGCAACGTACCCATCAACCTTTCCAGTCTTTCTACAGAAAGTTATCACCAGTGAATAAAAATTAATTGCAACTTCCCCAAATACATGATAAACACAGATGAATGTGTCCTACAACAACATTCTGTCTAGACTTCGCTTTACAAGTTTCAGAAAGGCAAGATCCTTACAATGTCGGGTGGGGGGGAGATGTCACCCTCTTTTCAATGGGCATAAATGACCTCAAATTAGGAGAGGTTTGTCACTCTAACTAGCTTTTGGGCGTAGCCCTGAATCTCCAGTAAGAGACGCTTGAGCTACATGGAAATAAAACAAAGAACTGAGTTTATGAGGAGTATGAGAGAATCTTTCATATATGAACTAAACAGGTCACAGAGATGCAAACAACTTGAGGAAGTGAGTCTGACAATATTCTCTGCTCTCCAAATCCCACCAAGCTATCAACAAGGTTCTTGAATAAGGATAGAAGGGAAATTTGATTTGGTTCATGTTTAAAGACAAACCTATCCAACTCACACTTTCTGAAACAGATGAACCAAAGTACAGCAGGCCTTAGAAATCTGCACTTCTCCGAATTTTGCAATGCAGTTCTCCAGCAAAGTAATGTTTACAGAAATGCATAGACAAGGGTAAAGTAGAATATGTTATATACTTGAAGGAGCATCTCCACCCCCATTGTTCTGTCCGGACACTGAGGTCCAGCGCCGAGGGCCTTCTGGCGGTTCCCTCACTGCGAGAAGCCAAGTTACAGGGAACCAGGCAGAGGGCCTTCTTGGTAGTGGCACCCACCCTGTGGAATGCCCTCCCACCAGAGGTCAAAGAGAACAACAATTACCAGACCTTTAGAAGGCATCTCAAGGCAGCCCTGTTTAGGGAAGCTTTTAATGTTTGATTAATTTCTGTATTTTAATATTTTGTTGGAAGCCGCCCAGAGTGGCTGGGGGAACCCAGATGGGCAGGGTATAAATAATAAATTATTATTATTATGTTCATGAAAATAACATAGGAAAATGCATTACATTGGGGGGAAATTGCTTTACAAAAATGATTATATTAAGAAAAAATGCATAAAGTTGCTGATGAATTTTCATTAAGCTTTTTGCTTTTTGTAAAATAAATAAGTCACAAACTGACATGGAAGTGTGGAGATCTAAATTTAAGATTGGAAAAATGAGAAGCTGAGGGAAATGAAAACTGACAGATTGCTCATCCCTAATCTTAAACACTTGGATAGTTCAGCTAATAATAATATCATTACTACTAAAAATATGATATAATTGCATTTATAATGCTTTCCTTGCAAGTTAGCATTTGTGATACTTTAAATAATATGTGAACTTGACACTTGGTCCTCACTAGAGTTACTTGATATCACAAAGAGGCCTCTTAAATGGCTGAAACGAGAAGAGGCAGGAATAAATTAAAGCAGCATGAACAGTGCTCAGTACTAAATTCAAAAATGAAAAAAACTCAACTCTTATCAGCCAGGACAAATCTAGATGAACATAATTTTGGAAGCAGTGGTGCAGTTAGGTAATAACAGTCTCCGGACTTAATGGTCTCATGGGGGTGGAGATGTTCTCAGATAATAACTTGCATTACTTCACACACTTCAAAATGTGGTAATCCAGCCCAGCTGCATTTGACAGCCCTCCTGCTAATTCTCGTGTACGCTGCTCCATACCTCTGCCCTGAAAGTCCTGCTGCCACAATGCACACCTGCATGTTGGGGCAGCAGTTTTCCATCCTTGGCTATGGTTGGGCTGGGACCATCTTGTTTTCCCTTAAAGCAATGGGAAGGAAACAGGAATATCCGGAGAAAGCGCATTCCACATAAAATTGTTTGCCACACCATCTTAAAGTGTGGTGGCTGATAAAGAATTTTGTACACTATACAAATATGAGTTGTTGTTAATCAATAACAATGGCAACAACATATTCAAATGTAATATCACAGTGCAAATAGCTATCAGGGCAAGACTTCAGGAACTGTAAAATCAAAATATGTATTTTTCAGGATCTTTATAAACAGCAGTGCAAGATTGAATCCAGTCTGTCCAGAGACTATCCCTTGAGTGACTATAGGCTTTAAACTACAATCCTATGCAGTGCTACTTGGGAGTAAGCTTTTGCTGCATATTCTTCAGGTCTGTCTCCCGAGAGGATACATTATTTAATAAATAAAATTTAATAGCACCTAACACTATTTCTACATGGTTCTGTACGTCTGTTTGACATTTCCTGTGTTCTTTTGTTGGGAGCTATAGCAACAGGTATGAAAAAGAAATTATTAAAATCACAACTTTTTTCAAAAATAGATGCTTATTTAATTTAAAACAGATCTTCTAGCTGAATGTCTACAAGATTTTACAACTTGAGTTATAACTTTCTGAAACCTGGAGTTTCTTCTGGAAATGATGGCAGGTGCAACAATGCCAAAATTGTGGGTAATTGTTGTGTTGTTTGAGAGGTCAGAATGGCACAGTTCATAGGGGTAAAGGTAAATATTCCTGACACCTTTTCACCTAACCAGTGAGGGGAAAATGGTAAGGTAGATGATGCTTTAAATAGAAAAGTAGTATGTTTGTTGAGAGGCTCTTTATGTGGGCAAGGAGCAATAAAACACAAAAGGGACCTTTAAAAAGTGCAAAAAACACTGAGGCCTCTTGGATAGTTCACAGAAAAACATCAGCTCAATAAGCTGTAGAAGTCGATATGGCAAATGGAATATAACAAACTATTAGAAAAGGGGGGGAAATACAGAAGGGATTTTGCAGCTGTGCAAACTGCAAATCCAGTACCAAGTTAGGTTGTGGTTGTCTAAATTTAAAGGTATGTGACCCAAGCAAGCTGATTTGCATGTGTATAGTCTCAACAGGAGTGGATGTACTTGGGGGGGGGGCTCTTGTCACAAATCAATCCCATGCCAACATCTTGTACACAAAAAAAGCTAATACATCAAAGAGTAGAAGCTTATTTTTAATAACTAAGTACCACCACTTTTATGCTACATCCTTATGTACACTTGCCATAGCTGCCAAGTTATCCCTTTTTTTAAGGGATTTCCCCTTATGCTGAATAGGCTTCCTCGCGAGAAAAGGGAAAACTTGGCAGCTATGACACTTGCTTGAAGAGTAAGCCCATCGAAACAACTAAAGTACTATGAAAGGTACAAGAGTCATATTTCTATGGTACAAATGCCAAATAGGATAGGTTTGTAGATGTAAACGAGTCATAATTATGGATCACAGAACAGTCAATAGGAAAGTGTGGCAGGCAATTTTCAGCAATTCCTCTTCACTCCTGCAACACTCTATTTAAAAATGATTTCATCAAAGGTTCTTCTCAGAGGCAAGTGACATTAAATCCAGTACAGTCTTTAAACTAAGATCTATTGCACTGCTTTGTCCAAAGTAAACACAGGCACTGCACATATAATTTCCTGCTTGTTCTTCTAAAGATGCATATCCATGAAAAATGTTATCAAGCCTACAGTTCCAATTTCTATAATTCAGCAGTACTAACTATGCCTTATCCAATAAATACTTGTTTCTCTTATTTTCGCATGAGTCCCTTTGCTCAGTAACGTGTTGTTGAAATGTGGTTCATTTAATATGCAGTTTCCTACACTGCAAAGTTAACAACAACAGCTACCAATGCTCATTCCTGTGTGAACAAAATTAAGGATGTACAAATGTCATTGCAAACTGATGTTTAATTGGTATTTAATAGTGCTTGGTTGTAAAGGTGATGTGTAAGTCCCCCTTGAATAAAATCAATAGTAGAGACTAACTTTATTCAAATGTCCAGGCACTCGTTAAGAATTTGCTGTATAGTTTTCAGTAGTAAGCCTCTTCGTGATTAATAGGGCTTGCTCCCCGCTAAATAGGTACAGGATAGAAGCTTTTTCTTCTTTTTAGGATTGGTATTAGTGAAAAGAAGGCTTTTGTGCCTTTAAAAGCTCTATTTCCACAATCAGGACCACCAGGACATAGCTCTCATACCATAGTAAATATGAAGTTGTATGGGGGCAGCGGGTGAAAAACTGGCAATAACTATACAGTATCTGAAACTTTAAGTTATGTCATTATCCCCGGCAGCCACTTTGTTATGCCATGCTGGGGTTGCCATATGTCAGAGAAATCCCAGACATGGCCTCTTTTGGGAGGGCAACCTGGTTACCCAGGTTTTTTTTTCATTTTTAACCAAAAGGGGTCTGTTTTTTGTTTGTTTTAAAAAAAATGTGTATGTAGGGTTGCCAGACTCAATAGTGGACAGGACTTCTGTGCCTTTAATTGCCCTGCTCTCTTTTGAGTCTGGAAACCTTAAAGAGAAACCAGCAGACCCTTGGTTCAATTTCCAAGCAAAGGGTCTGCTGGTTTCTCTTTATGGTTTCCAGACTCAAAAGAGAGCAGGGCAATTAAAGGCACAGAAGTCTTGTCCTCTATTGAGTCTGGCAACCCTATGTGTATGGGCAGCTCAGGTTTGAGAGCAGTGGCTGGGCTCTAATTCTGCATCAGGCTCTGGTTTTTTTGTGTTTTTTTTTGTTTTACTTTTTTGTGTACTAGGCTCTGGTAACTCCAGTTTTTTTGGGGGGGGAGTTGTGTGTGGGCAACTTGGGTTCAGGCTGTGGCTCAGGAGCGGGCGTTTGGGCTTTGACTCCATATTGCGGCCTGGCATAGGCGGGCAATCATGCAAAAAAAAATCTCAACAAGTTAGGGGCTCAACAACTGTCTGTATTTTTACTTCTTGAAATATGGCAACCCTATCTTGCCTCCATGACAGCCATTTTGTGACTGACTCCTTTTCTCACAATGTACCCCCTGGTCCAAAAAGGTTGGAAACCCCGGCGATAAACATATAAATCAATAGAAAGCATAATTGAATGCTATACTACAAGCGATAACATTAACAACAACAATAACTGATGACAACCCAAAACAGATTGCTATGCTACATAGAGGGATGGACAGCTCTTTTTCTGGTCTATATTTTCACTCACGATTCCATTATTTGCTACTTCCAGATTAATTTGCATTAAAACAACAACAACAACCCTCAAACTACTTTGAAACCCGAATTAAAAGGAATTGTGAAGTGTGCATTCTTTCCAAATGCATATTCAAATGTGTGTTATCTCTAAAAATAAAGTTTTAAATTCATATTTTGATACATTTAGACTGCTGACAACATTTTTCAACATTAGCTCAATTAGCTAAGTGCCAATTGACACATTATTCTGAGATGTGTAAATCAGGTAATTTCATATGGGAATTTGCAAAGGCCAGATTCCCCATGTGTTGTGAGCTAAGTGAGTATCTCTCATTGTTTGATAAATGGGATATAAACTCTCCCGTGAGATTGTGAGATTTAGTTTATAGAAGCCTGGGCTTATTGGACAATCACCATCAAACATTTTCTCCGAGCTGGCCTTACTTTCTGAAGAATCTATACAGAGTCTCAAATTAAAGATAGCAATGGAGTGGGCAAGAGACTAATGTGAATAGATGTTACTTTTGTTTTTCACAGAATTTCTACTGTCTCTGGCAATACAGTTGTCCCTTCAATTTCCTAATATATAATTAACCTTGAGACCATTTTGCAAAAAATTACACAACTCTTGGAAATGACTCTCTTTCTTTCTCTCTATACCAAAGTCTAAAGTTTTGCAGATTTTGACTGCATCAGGGATTCCCCCCCCCCCATCAGTGGCTACTGAGATTTCACAGCAATAAGAAAGTCTTGGCAACATTGCAGATTTCGAAGGCATTTTCTCACATGGTCTACTGTTCCTTCTCATGTGTCACTCCACTCTTTATCCCTATATACTGGTAGATATTATCACTAAATCCAGGTGGTTTTATCTCCCAAATGTCTCTAAAATCTTCCATTTCCTCTTCATTCTCACCACAAAAAATATAAAACTTGTCAAGTCCATCATCCTCTTCATCCTTGATTACTGCGACCTCATTTTCTTCAGGCTCCAGCTGATACCCTCAACATTCAGTTTTACCACTAATCTGTTGTGAAAATAATCCTCCATTAAGATAGTGCTCTGACATTCCCAAAATTGTCATCTCTGCTGGCTCCCCGTTGCCTGCTAACATCTGATGTAAGCTTCTCATATTATCCTTAATGGTTTTATGAGCTGACCCCTTTCCAGCTCCTCTCCGCTTTTCACCTTTCATTCCTACCTTCTCAGCTCATCTAAGCTCCTCATCAAGATCTTCTCTTTTTCTCTCTCTCCTTTTCACCTATGAGCTTCTTATGTGCTTTCCTCCTCTTTGTCGGTCCTCAAAAAATACTGTTGAAATACTACTGAAAACACACAAGGAACAGTTCCTGTGCATGTGTATATCTAACCAATATGGTAAGTTTCCCATTGCAAAAGAGATTAGAAATATGTCTGTCATGGAGCACAAGAATATAACGGGGTTCCTTGGGGAAATCTTTTTGTGGCGAGACACAAGTGAATTCTTAAATCCAATTCTTAGAAGGCTCGGAACAAGTGGGGTCAAAATTGATACAGTCTATTGAAACGGCACATCAGGCTAGTGATAGTGGAGCTGCATGTAGATTGGATATTAGGGCAACACCCACCCAGACAGGAAGCACCTATCAGAAAGTGTTATTGTCATAGCCAGGAGTCGGCTTCACCTGCTGAGCAGCAGCCTGAAGGAGCAGAAGGTGAAGTGCCTCCACCTGCTGCTAATCAGTCTTCTTGCTCTTGATGAGAACCAGCTGGCTCCAGCTTTCTTAAGCAGGGTTTCCAGCCTCAGTCAGTTGCTGGAAACCACATTTGTCATTCCAGGCCAGACCTTGCTGCTTCTTGCTAGGGTTGCCAGACTCAATAGTGGACAGGACTTCTGTGCCTTTAATTGCCCTGCTCTCTTTTGAGTCTGGAAACTTTAAAGAGAAACCAGCAGACCCTTTGCTTGGAAATTGAACAAAGGGTCTGCTGGTTTCTCTTTAAGGTTTCCAGACTCAAAAGAGAGCAGGGCAATTAAAGGCACAGAAGTCCTGTCCACTATTGAGTCTGGCAACCCTACTTCTTGCTTCTCGTGATCTTGGCTCCTCAGCTTTTTTTTTACCCCTGGCTACGTGAACCAAGATGTTCCTGACCTTAGGACTGGACTGAACCTTGTATACCAGGCGTAGGCAAACTCGGCCCTCCAAATGTTTTGAGACTACAATTCCCATCTTCCCTGACCACTGGTCCTGTTAGCTAGGGATGATGGGAGTTGTAGTCCCAAAGCATCTGGAGGGCTGAGTTTGTCTATGTGTGTTGTATACAGACTCTGCCTCCAGGCGAATGCCCCCTGAGACTCGGCTGGTTGGCTGGCTTCTCCCTCCATTGAGCTCTGCTATGGCTGGCTGCACAGGACTATAACAGCTTTCATCCCAGAAGTAGAACTTATTACAAAGAACATCTTCATGTCCTCTAATCTCCCTGGTAAAGGTCATTTCACTTCACATTTATTTGCTTCTGCAAGTTCCAGACAATCAAGCAAAGCAGAAACAGGAAAACTTGGTGCAGAATGATGTCATGTCACATGAGTCACTACAGTCCCATCCTAGATCCCTCACTTGATGAGGAAGAATTGGGATGAGCATGCTAACTTCATCCTCCCAGGCTGTCTTCATCACCCATCATGAGGTGGGGGGGGGGGTTATGTTCTGTAGTTGGGAGGCTGCTTACCTGTCATAGGTTCCATTTTCAATTTAGGACCATGGAGGATTCTGGTTCTAAAATGTGAAGGGAGCTTACTAGGGTTGCCAGACTCAATAGAGGGCAGGACTTCTGTGCCTTTAATTGCCCTGCTCTCTTTTGAGTCTGGAAACCTTAAAGAGAAACCAGCAGACCCTTTGCTTGAAAATTAAACAAAGGGTCTGCTGGTTTCTTTTTAAGGTTTCCAGACTCAAAAGAGAGCAGGGCAATTAAAGGCACAGAAGTCCTGTCCTCTATTGAGTCTGGCAACCCTAATGGCAGGTGTTGCAACCTCAGCAAATGGAAGTAGAAATGGCTTCTCTCCACTCTATTCCTGCAGACTACACTGTAGTCTGATGCAGGCAATGAGAGTTTTGCCTTCATAGAAAGAAAGCTGAATTTAAACATGGAGGGAAATGTGCTTGCAGCCTCCAGCCTACCAAGTAGGTGTGGAAAGAGGAAACACTGTTTTCATATTACTTTCTAATTTTCCCCCACAAAGAGAGATTTCCTGTCACTCTGGCTCTTGCCTGCTGTTACAGAGTTGGCAGACTTCCATGTGTAGTGACAGAATGGCTGCAGTTGTGAGATGTGTTTTGTCTCACTTAGCCTTTCAGAGCATCTTTTTTCAGAAGAACAGTAGTGCCCTCCCAAATGGGCTCCTGTCTTCCATAAACGTAGGAGAGAAGGTCATGTAGATGGATCTGAGAGGCCTGAATTCTGTGGTGACCAGATGGATATGGCTCTCAGAGATCCAGAAGGAAGAACTCTTTCACCTCAGCAGGGAAAACTAACTAGGGATAAGTCAGGATTAGAAAAGCTATGGATGTTCCATGAGAAAGTGGCCCAGTGGATGGAGCCAAGCTTACCAAGACAAGCTGTTAGGTGAAGAGAGCACAGGTGTGGTATTTCGGGGTCTGCCTACCCCACCTCACGTTCTGCTGCCTGAGGTACAGATAGCACTGGCAAGCTGTTAGAAGACAGAGCTGTATGTACCTGTTGCCCATAGATGCCCCACAAGCTAGCCTCCTGCCTTCAGGTGCAATGGAAGGTGAGGTCCAGTAAACAGTGTTGAAGGCCTACAAAGTCTAAAGCCTGACCTGCCATTGGGATGGGAGCTTCCAGCAGTACTCCTTTTGGAGTTATAACTAGTGTGGTATTTCACAATGCAAAGTCACCCATGACTGTGAAGCTGGTCCACACCTAGCACCACACCCAGTTGCTGCCTATCCTCAAAAGAAAAGGTTGTATGGTTCTATTCTTGGGAACTGTGCACTTCCTGATAATATCATTTATTGACTTTATACACTGTTTTCACTTTGGTTTTTTAAAAATCCAGCACCGTACAGAAGAATTCTTCATATAGGAAAAAAAATAGTATATATATTTTTAAATAGATTGAGACAGTCAAGTAATCTTAAAAGTTCTAAGCATTTCTTTTCCATGCATCATCTTAACTTGAGCACTGCATGGCTTTGCAGCTGAGTTCCAGTGGAATCAAAGGTGCAGAGGTAATATTATAAGATAGCAGCAACAGCAGCAGCAAGATCCTTTTCCCACCATAAACAAGTGGGATAGAAATATATTTTCAATGATAGTAATAATAGAATACAAAATTTAAAAGTGGTGTATAGCAGGAAGCAAATATATATCCAAGTGAAAGGGAGACTGGATGTGTGCTTGTCTGTATTACGTTGTCATATGCCCATTCTCTGTTAGGTGTAGCAAAATTCATCTTCTCCCCACCCCCAATATTACCCACCCCCTTCTCCCCACCCCCAATATTCTTTGTCACTTATCCTCTAATTATGATTACATCACCCCTTTAGGGCCTTAACATGTACCTCCCTGTTTAAGAACTCCCTGCTGGTTGTGAAATTCCTTGCTGCACATTTGGTTTCCTGCCTCCTTCCTCCCATGGCTTTATATCTTTGTTTTCCACACAAAAGAAATCTCAGTGGATTTCCTGTGCCTCCTTCTCATGCTGCTGCTCTTAAAGTGACTGAATTTCAGACTGCAATTGGGACACCTCTGGATAGCCAAGGAAAGCACTCAACACGGAAGCAAACTACAGATTTCACCAACTCTTTTGGGGTGCTAGAATTCTGATTTGCTCAACCTACTTCAGGCAAGGCTAGTGGGAATCTGGTAACTGCCTCACCATTTCTTACTGCTCGTTTTTCATTCCTGGCCTACTCCCCACAGCTTTCCAACTCCATTGTGATCTCCATCCACTGTGCTATCCTCAGTCTTTGGTTCTATCCCCGTATCTATCTTAAATCTTCTTGCTGATCCCTAACACTCCATCTCCTCAAACTCTTGTGCTCATGCCTGTCTCCTGCTCAAACACCTATCCTCACTCATATTCATTCATCTGTTTGATCAAACTTTCTACACAGTTCCTTTCCTGTGCTCTCCAGCTGATTTGCTGTTCAGCATTTTAGCTCACTTCATCCTTCCCTCAAAATATTTGAAGAAGCATACGGACAGGCAAATGGCAGAATAAAGAGCTTTGGCATTTTGCTGCGATCCCCTCTTCTAAGGGCATGTACACCCCTTTTGCACACGATCATACATTTTCCAGCAGGACCAGACATTTTGTTACAAAGGGATTCAAGACTGAGCACTTCCTAGAAACACCGCCCATGAAACTTCTACTGGTCCTAGGTAGGTAATTTTGTTTCATGAATGGTTAAGCTGTATGTAGGAGACAAAACTGGTGGGCAGGGTGTGGGAAAAGGGAAGAGAAAGTTTGGGAGATCCATGTGGGACAGCCAAAGCACAGTAACAGAGTGTCCCCGGCATCTGCAAGTAGGACTGGGATGGACCAATGGTCTGGATCTCAAGCAGTATCACAGGTCCAGCTTTGGAAGTTGCTACATCTGTTAAACCCATCTTGGCAAAGAAACTCCAATGACTGCAAGAAGACTGCCATTCATAGAAGTTGAATAATCCCCTGAGCTCAAATGAATTCTGACCTTGAGAAGGCAGAAATGCTATTGCAGTGGTGGCAGCGTGAATCTGAATATTATCCAGTTTGTTAAACCAAGGCCACATCTCACAGATGGCCAGATTCGGAAATAATAATAAGAGGTTTTCTGTAGGGAAGGAGCACATAAATAATGCATAATGTAATAGAGGAAGGGAACAGAATTATATATTTACAAAGTTGTATAATCATGACCTTTAAAAAAAAAATTGGGGACATTATTATTCATAGAAAGCTACTTCTTGTTTTTCCTGCAGTAATTAATCTTGGACATAAAGCACTAAGATGGTGATTCAAATATTAGAAAGTAATATTAGGGTTAGGAGTGTATTGTCCAACACATAGCTGCCAAGTTATCCCTTTTTTTAAGGGAAATTCCCTTATGCTGAATAGGCTTCCTCATGAGAAAAGGGAAAACTTGGCAGCTATGGTCCAACAACTGAAGTTTAGACTGCAATCCTAAGCACCCTTAAAAGATAGTAAGCTCCCCTGAAGTTACAGGGATTTCTCCTGAGTAAATGACTTGGTCTGCGTTGGTTGCATTCTGTATCCTTTTCCTTTGTGCTAATGCATTTATTTATTTATTCAGAAAATAGATTTGCCACTCTTCAGGGGGAGAAAGGAAAGCTCAGAGTGGCTTATGTGAAATAGTAATAAAGGTTGCTATTATGGGAAAATGAATTTATACTTAATGTTTTCAAAAGCAAACTTTCATACTGCCGAAACTCGTTGCAATCACCAGACGTAAGGAGAATTTGAAAATCGGCCTGGGCTCCATTATCACACTCAAGATGAAACAAATAGCTCAGATACTCCTACTGTAGCCTTGAAAAAACAGGGAAAGTGTTCTGAAATGATACTGCTATTGTGTGTAAATGTAATCTTCTATGAAGTTACATTGTTGGACTAGTGCTATGAAAAAATAATGTTAAAATGTTTGTTGAGGGGAGGGGAGGTGTCCTACAGATGTACAATGTTTTTTGTCTCCTCTGTTGTGTTCGTTGGACTAAGAACTATTTGCCACTTTTGCCCTGTGCAGGGAAACATGTTAGCATTAAACACTTACGGTTTATTCAAAAATATTGTGGAGCTTTGTTTGATGTGCAGTATTTTTATGTTTACTGAACGCACTTTAAGGCTGACGCTTTTCAAGACAAATCCACATACTTGAAAGCCTAGATATTTGAGCTTAAATCATTCATTTAGGAGTTATAATTTTGTTTTAGAGCCTTGTTCAGCAGGACTCTTTAGCAATAAGATTTTTCAACTTAATTCCAATTTTATTTTGTCCCAAATGTGTTTGCCTAAAACTGATTTCAGAACTCAACAACTACAAAGACAAAACTCACATTTCTTTTAAATTCCATTTAGTGTTCACGTCCACACTGCTGGACAGTAGCTACTCCTCCCAGAACTGTACCATCCCATGCGATGAGCGTGCAAAATGTGAAGTTCGTAATGGACGCCAAGGCTGTTTTTGTAGCCCAGGATTCAGTGGGCCCGGCATAGAGAAGCCAGACAGAAATGGATGTTATGGTAAGGAAGCTAATATTCACGGAGCTTCTAACAAATCATTGTTTATTTTATTTCCTTGGGTTATCTTTAGCAATCTCTTCTTCTGACAACCTTGTCATTCCAGCATGATATGTGACACTGGAAGGTCACATGATTATTTTAGACTTTGTTCCTGGAATTCCTGCATTTTTGTATGACTTGTGGAAAATTAAATTTGTCACCAAAGTGTCTCCCTTTGCTAGTGAGCTCAGGTAGTGAGTGCTGACAGGATTGGGACCCAGGTGGGGCCTGTGAAAGATACAAACTGGGGTGGAATGAGCACCCTCTGGGAAACCCTATTGTTTGCAGAGTATGAGAAATATTTTCAAATATAATTAAGAGATTCATGTTCCCACACACATACACCCAAACAAATCAATGAGGAATTAGCATGCTCAGTGGCCATGGTGGGGTAGAGTCACTTGGAAAGGAGAAGCAGAAAAGATAGGTTGGGAACGGAATAGAGTATTCTGGTGTAGGCTCTGGCTAGCTGGCTGGATCCCTGAGGCTAAATGGGGAGGTAGCACCAAAAGTCATGAGGAGAAAAAGAAAGTGTGTGTGTGGGGGGGGGTTGCACAGCCTCAAAACTGTGCTTTTAAAAACTTTAACAAATGAAGCCTGGGATAGCTCAGTTGGTAGAGCATGAGACTTTTCATCTCAAAGTCATGGGTTCAAGCCCCACATTGGGCAAAAGATTTCTGCGTTGCAATGGATGGCCCTTGTGGTCCCTTCCAATTCTGATTCTATATACAATCGTACCTTGGAAGTCTAACAGAATGTGTTCCGGAAGCTCCTGCAGCCAATCGGAAGCTGCGGAAGCCCCATTGGACATTTGGGCTCCCAAAGAACGTTTGCAAAACGGAACACTCACTTCTGGGTTTGTGGCGTTTGGGAGCCAAAACGTCTGAGTGCCAAGGTGTTCGGGATCCAAGGTATGACTGTAGTTTGTACAAAACACTGAAAGGCTTGATTTATTTCAGTTGAAGACTGCTTCGGATATCCTACCGAGCCGACATCTCTTAAAAGAAATGCGGGGCTTTTTCAGTCTTCTATAATGGCTATTATTTGATGAAGTTTTTGATTGTTAGCATCATTTTGATGCATCTCCTCTTTCTTTGCTTCTTTCAAATAGTGCCCTGCATAGGAGGACTCAGGTTAGGAAGTCAGGATGGTCTCCAACAGCTGGTGTTGATCCCTCTCTCTAAAGCATTAATTTTTGAGAGTTTGCCTTCATGTAGAATACCTGAGGGGATTTTTCACAGGAAGATCAAATGCAATGGATGAAAGTAGCTCACTTTCTTAGAGGGGGTCCCGCCAGGTTCTCACTGGATTTCACCTAAATAAAAATGGAAAGTGAAACCAAAGAGAGCTCTAATGATGAGAGAAAGTCCTCAGTGGGGGGGTTCCATTCATACCTGCTCCACTGTTGTTTCCCTGCCAGAGCAAGCCTAAGCTTTCTTACTCAGACAAAAGCCACACCTTGTTCAATGAGGCCTGCTCCCAGGAAAGTGCCCATAGGATTGCCCATGACTCATGGAACCATATTGACCCCTTTGTTTTTAAATGTCAGATGTTTTAGTTCTTCAGTATCTGTGAATAATAAATATATGGGGAGCTACATATATGGGAGTAAATCCCATTGAACTGTTTCTGTTTGCCTAGCCTTGGTCTCTTTTATTGTTGGATATACTGTGTTTTGTTGTTGTTTGGTCACTGCTTTATTGTGGTTTATGGTCAAGAACATCTTCACTGGCTTTGCCAAGGTAAATTGTCTCCTGCATTAGTGAATTCCAGGACACCATTTTAAATTCCCCCACAGTACCCCATAGTGAGTTATATAGGTTGGTGGCTCCTAGGGTCAGCATCAATTGTGGTCCCTGGCAGAGTTCATGACCCCAGCAGCTGCCCAGGCTTTCTGGGTGAAGGTGGGTAAGATAGTAGGGAATTTCTTTAAATGGTTTTTACTGAAAGATTTTCATGAATAACAAAGCTACATATAGCATCTCTGTTTTCAATTCATAGTCTTTTCCATAGTTTGGTTACATTTGGTGTGAGACATTGCTATCGTAGGCATTGTGAGTTTGTGGAGGGAGAGGCAGCGGAGAGAAGGGAGTAATGTTATTTCCTCTTTTTGCATAGTGTATGTGTGAAGTTTTGTGTCAGCATCACGTGGCTGGGCTCTTTATTCATTCCTTGGTTTTTATCAGTGGTGCAGGAAATATTCTTGGGAAGCAAAAAAAGGGTGTTTTTTGAATGCAGTGGATCGCACAACTCTTGGCTAGTCTTCCTTGTAGTCTTCTAAGAACATATTTACCATCTGCTTTTAATTGGATAAGATCTTAAAAGGATTAAAAGATAGTCAAGTTAGTTATTAGCTTTAAGCTAAAATAAGTGGAGCAATGCTGTGGCTTAATGATATGTTAGACCTTGGAGTGTGAGTGTGTGTTTTTCTCCTCTCATTTTTTCCTAGGAAGGGCTTCTGGAGATAAATGCCTGTTACTCTTCAAGTTATAATGTTTTCTTGATAGTACAACAGTCCTTCTGTTAGTTATCATCAATGCAGATTCTCTTTCATGTACGCCGCAGCTCGCCAAATGACACACACAGTGCAAGCATGTTAGTTAGATAGGTGGCAACGCTCACTGTTGCTGTCATTAGCAGCAATTTAACAATTTTGCACCTGTTCAGTAATAGCTGGCTTTTAATGATATCCTTAATGATGTTATTTAAATACCTCCCTTCTCTACTCTTAACTGTGGAGCTTTGTGTTGATATAATCAAGGAAGCTGTAGTAGCTATTGGTTTCAGAAGTAACATTCAACCTTTTTTAAACAAAGGATCTGTATGATTTTTTTTGAAAGCAAAAACAGGTTGAACTGACAGTTGTCAGTTTAATTCATTTAATGTGTATATGGCTATGAAACTCTTTAAAGAGACAGTAATTCAATAACGCAGTCTGTCTTCTCCAGATTGTCCATGAAAGGAACTTTGTCGAGTAAGATAACTCAAGCAGGGAATGGGATCTAAAGATCAATGTGTTGTGTCCCATGTTAATCTCATTCAGAGCAGACTCAGTGAAATGAAAGGGCATGACTAACATAGGCCCATTCATTGCAACAAGTCTCCTCTGAGTAGGGATGGAAGGATCTGTCATTTTTGTTTCTCCGAGATTCTCATTTTTCCGATCTTAAAAACAGATCTCAACATTTTTGCAGCTAATAGCAAATTTTATTTTAAAAATTCCCGTGCAGGTTCTGCGGCACCATGCTGCAAATTTTTAAAAAAACCTTTTTTAAAGGCAGTTATCAAAAATATAAAAAGAGCAGATGAAGCCAAAGGCACCAGCAAAGGTCACATTTAAACAAATGTTGCAAGATGAGCCATGAATACATATATCCTAATCTTATCGTTATTCTTGTCATGTGGTGATTGCTAAAGTTGCCACATGCACCAGGGAGCTATGGTTCAGTTTTCAGGATGGAAAGACTCCTGTTCAATACTCTAGACCAGGCATCCCCAAACTTCAGCCCTCCAGATGTTTTGGACTACAATTCCCACCTTCCCCAACCACTGGTCCTGTTAGCTAGGGATCGTGGGAGTTGTAGGCCAAAACATCTGGAGGGCCGCAGTTTCGGGATGCCTGCTCTAAAAAGCCAACACTGCTCACAATATTGGGATAAATCAGGGTTGGAAAACCTTTGTCTTTCCAGATGTTGTTGGACTACAACTCTCATCATCCCTTGCCACTGGCTGTGCTGACTGGGGTTTAATAATCTGGAGGGCCATAGGTTCCTCATCTCTGTCATACACAGTGGGGGAAACAAGGCCACCCAAATCTCATAGGTGCACATTTTTAGGAGGATTGCTGTGGATAATGTGTGTGCGCGTGCGTGTGCTAAAATCATGAAGAAAACTGATGGTGATGAAAAAAGGAGTTTATGTTGGATGTGAAAGAGGATGATAAGGAGTCAGGTGACGGATTCCGATTAGAGGACTGAGCTGCTTCTTCAAATTGCAATTACAGCTTTAGTATGAATATAAACCACATCTAAATTACAGAGAAATGGAACTTCCATGCAGAAGATAACCCAGATCCAGAAAAATAATTCAGACTCGACTGAATAACAGCAGGTGACAAAGAAGGCAATTGAAAGGCAATGTCTGGGAATTTCCCCTCCTATATTAGGGATAAAATGGGCTGACATACTTGCAGCTCTCCCGTACTGTTGTATACTTTTACTGCTGGCTGCCTGATGACTGCTGGCTGCCAATTTGCTGTTTCGCTGGCACAACATTGAAGTAAACAGCGTGATCACAGTGTTTACTTTAACTTTCTAAAATATGGCAGGACAATGAAGCTGAGCTGTTTGTTCTGCACAGGCCGGCAGGCAGGAAGGGGAAGAGACAATAGCCACAAGAATCCCTTGTAAACGTCAGTCGCAATTTACCCTCTGAGAGATGAATCAAACTAACAGCTCATCCAGCTATCGTGAGGCTGCATAGTGCCATATGAAGTTGGGGCTCTGAAAAGCCATCATGTCTCTCCTTTCCAACTGCACAGCAATTATGTTTGCCAGAGTTTTTGAAGTAATTGTACAGCCTGTGTATATGTAACCACAGCTGTCCTGCTGCAATGATTTTCCAGACACAGCAAAGATATTTTGAAAAGCACAGGCTGCACACAATACATGAAAACTCAGAACTCCCCTATTTCCAAATACCAATCAAGTCAGTTTATCTAACTTTAAGATCTCTCAAAACTCAGCGCTGGGTTTAGGGCAGTGTAGGCAGTTCCCACGTACGGGGTGCCTAGCCATGAGGGAACAAAAGTAGTAGGAAATAATAATTATAATAATAGATTTATACAGGTACCTACTGAAAAGAGCCATTAAAAAACAACTGCACCCATAGGAATTATTGTGAAATATTTAGGAGGGGAGCCACAAAATTTTGTCCTCAACTCACGTTGCCATATTACCAAAGTCCACCCCTGCAAATCTTAATGTGTTAACTGATTCCACTGGAAGAGAATGTGTTTTCAGCAGGTATTAAGATAAAGGTAAAGATAAAGGTACTCCCGACCATTAGGTCCAGTCGCGGACGACTCTGGGGTTGCGGCGCTCATCTCGCTCTATAGGCTGAGGGAGCTGGCATTTGTCCACAGACAGCTTCCGGGTCATGTGGCCAGCATGACTAAGCCGCTTCTGGCAAACCAGAGCAGTGCACGGAAACACCGTTTACCTTCCCGCCAGAGCGGTACCTATTTATCTACTTGCATTTTGACGTGCTTTTGAACTGCTAGGTTGGCAGGAGCTGGGACCAAGCAATGGGAGCTCACCCCGTTGCAGGGATTCGAACCGCCAACCTTCTGGTCAGCAAGCCCTAGGATCTGTGCTCTTCAAATTCCTGAAGGACTGTTGCCTTGTAAAAAGGCACGGACTTGTTCTTTCCTGCTCCAGAATGGGCCCTAAGTTACAGGAAGGTAGATTTCAATTGAGCATTAGGCTAAATTTATTGAGAGTTTACATTACAATTAGTTGTAGGGGTGATGGCTTTGCCCTAGCTGGATCTTCCAAAAGCTGGATCTCTTTGCCTTAGCCTAGATCTTCAAGCAGGGATAGATAGCCACCTGTTGGGGGTGCTCTGCATTGAGGAGGATGGCCTACAAGGCCCCACCCAACACTATTATCATATATGCATCATATATTTTAAGCACCTGGCTTCCCCCAAATAATCCTGGGAACTGTAGCCTGTTAAGTCTGCTGGGAGTTGTGGGGCAAACTATAGTTTACAGAAAGGTTTACCAGATTTTTTTTCAATGAATCCGGGGACACTTTTCAACTTCAATGGGTTTTGTCGGGGGAATGTTTTGTAAATCCGGGGACTATTATGGGAAACGGGGACGTCTGGTAACCTTACAAGATTCTTTGGGGGCATGCCATGTATTGCATGAATGTGATCTATGTCAAAGTTATACATTTAATATACATAAAATGTATGTTTGAACACATTGTATTTGGAATGCTCTAAAGAGGTTACCTTTGAAAAGTTTCACTCTGGCAAAAGCTGATCTGAGTTAAGCTAGCTGATGACTCATCACTGGAAACAGGAGCTGCAGAGCTCTCACAGGAGGAAGCTGAAACTTGAGAAGTCAGTGTGTGCTAGTTGGTGATGGCTAGTGGTAGCAGCAGCTCTGCAATCCTGAACAAGCTTAGACTGCAACAAAATGGAGCATGGAAGAAGCTGAGAGCCAGAAAACAACAACACATATACAGGAAAGAAACCCAATAAATTCAAGCAGATATTTTGCTGTTGTCCCTGGCATAACTATTTTGAATACAGTGGTACCTCTGTTTATAAACACAATTGGTTCCGGAGGTCTGTACTTAACCTAAAATGTACTTAACCTGAAGCGAACTTTCCCATTGAAAGTAATGGAAAGTGGATTAATCCATTCCAGACGGTCCGTGGAGTACTTAACCTGAAACGTACTTAACCTGAAGCAAACTTTCCCATTGAAAGTAATGGAAAGTGGATTAATCCATTCCAGACGGTCCATGGAGTACTTAAACTGAAGCGTACTTAACCTGAAGCGAACTTTCCCATTGAAAGTAATGGAAAGTGGATTAATCTGTTCCAGACGGGTCTGCGGAGTACTCAACCTGAAGCGTACTTAACCCGAGGTATGAGTGTAATTGGTTCCGGAAGTCCGTACTTAACCTGAAGCGAACTTTCCTATTGAAAGTAATGGAAAGTGGATTAATCTGTTCCAGACAGGTCCACGGAGTACTTAAACTGAAAGTACTCACACCGAGGCGTACTTAAACTGAGGTATGACTGTATTAGGACCCAACTGAATCAATAAAAAATAAGTATTTCAATAAGTTGACTGGTTCTGATAAAGAGGTAGTAGGATTCAAATATCTTTGTTCTTTAATTTGTATGTGTAACCAGAACTCAGTGATATACATACAAAGTATATTTTCTTAGAGCACATAAAGAATATGTTCAAAGATCTTGAATGATCTAAAGATTGTAAGGTGGGAAAGCATTCTCTCTCTGCATGTCTTCCCTGGGAGAGCCTCTACCACTCAGTGTAGATGATGCTAAGGTAGAAGGGCCACACTGGTGTGGCTTAGTATCAAGCATGTGGCTTAGTATCAAGCAATTCTATGATGTGTCTGGTCTTTCTCTTATGAGAAACATGTGGGCTGAATGTCTAACCTAGCTCACATCACCTTAGCCTGGGGTTACAAGCTGGTTCTTGCAAAGTCTGGCCCGAGGCATAGCTCCACAGCATGGAACTGTAAAAGCTAGTGATTATGGAAGCTCTTCACACTAATTCTCTTCTCAACCTGAGTTCAGATAGACTCTTGTAAGGGTCCCCTGCATGCTTGGAATTTTATCAGCATCTACAAAAAGAGTTGCAGTTGAGAAGGCGGCCCTCAATGGGTCAATTAGGACATTCCTTTCTTAGAACACAAAAAGGAGACAGTTTGATTTTATAGCAATCTTCTGATTTTGACTCAATAACTGCTTACCAGTTAAGCAACACACAGCAAAGTAGTTTATTAAATATGAGGCAATAAGTCCTGCAAGATAACCAAGTGATATAAATACTTTCTCTCTCTCTGTGTGTGTGTGTGTGTGTTCATTTTATTTTTTTAAAAAAAACACATCTTCAAGAAGTTTAGTAGCAATGGTTCTTTTAGATAACATTGCAATAAAAAGAGTCCTGAACTAAAGGCCTCTTAAGATTTTTATCATGATAAAACACCAAAGTGCCAAAGTATAGTCGTTCCCACTCTTCATCGCTTTATTCAGCAGCCTGGTTAAGCCATAATTCTATGTTTAAGAAAAGCAAATTCTTAAGGTTTGGAGCGAGTTACTTTGTCCCAAGTTCTTCTAGTTCTCACAGTTCTTGACCCAGGAAATGTTTTCAAGACGAGGCCTAGGAATGGGGAAGAAATTCAATTCAGTTTGCATTCAAAAGTGAACTTACCTGATTTGCACTGTCTGAAACAAAACGCAGCCATTTTTCGAATTCACACATATCCAAATTTTGCAATGCAGTTCTCCAGTATGTACAAAAACACATATGCTAGGGTAAAGATTGCATTAAAATGCATATATACATGGTAAGAACATACAAAAATGCACTGTATGAGGGGGAAAAACAGCTTAGTGAAAACATGTATGTTAGGCAAAAATCGCATACAAAAATTTGTATAGTTGGAGAGATTTGCACTAAAATGCTGGTTGATTTCCATGATGACTTTTTAAAACAAATGGCACAAACTGATGTGGAAAAGTGGTGAACAGAGAGAAATCATAATTGAGTGTCACTTATCCCTAAGAAGAGCACAGGAGTATCCTTTCAGGTTTAAGAATTTGGATGATGTTTACTTTGGCAGAATAGGTGGACCAATCCAGTTTCCCTCATAGGATGGTAGACAGGCTGAAAAAGTCAAGAGTTTATTTTTTGCACTCACATTATTTATGAAAGGAAGCTTGCAGGAAATTAGAAGGAAATGATCACTCCACAGCAAAAGTTGGTTCATTAGCCTTGCAACACAAAGGAAAAACATAAGGTATGTGAGTACAGAACCTCAGGCCTGAATGTAGGGGAGCTGAATGTACCCCCACAAGCCTCTCCATCTGCCCTGGGTATTTGCCTCAGACCACACTCCCTCCCCAATCACTTCTTCTACTGGCCTGGCTTCACACTCTCTTTGAATGTTTCTGCTTGGCTTGAATGTGTCCTTGAACTCTGATAATGCCTCTTGCTTCCAGATAGAAGGCAGTCCATGTAGAAACTAGTCTACCGAATAAAAGGTAACATGTGGATTTATGGTTCTGCCCACTTTTGTCTCTGCTCCACCCACTTCTGGCATGTGGCCCATGAAAGGTTTTCCATAAAAGAATGTGGCCCTCAGACTGAAAAAAAAACTTTCCCTATTCCTTCGAATCCCTGCAACGGGGTGAGCTCCCGTTGCTCGGTCCCAGCTCCTGCCAACCTAGCAGTTTGAAAGCACGTCAAAGTGCAAGTAGATAAATAGGTACCACTCCAGCGGGAAGGTAAACGGTGTTTCCATGCGCTGCTCTGGCTCGCCAGAAGCGGCTTTGTCATGCTGGCCACATGACCTGGAAGCTGTACGCAGGCTCCCTCGGCCAATAACGCTAGATGAGCGCCACAACCCTAGAGTTGGTCACGACTGGACCTAATGGTCAGGGGTACCTTCACCTTTATTCCTTATCAAATACTGCAGTTGTTTCTTGAACATAAGTTATTTCTATTGAACTAAGAAAGAACAACACTAAAAATGGTTGGGTCTGCCTATTTTTGGCTATGGCTCCACCTACTGTTGGCTTTCCTGCCTCCTACCCTACCAGACCCAATGGACACTAACTACCACTGCCTAAATGATAAGCAATGTCTGAGTACAGGCTGCAATTTAGACTCAGTAGCCGCCATTAAATGTAGGATTGGCACAGTTCATACACCTACAGTAGATGCTAGTGTTGGTAAAGCATTCTTCAGCTACACACTGCTTTTTCAGTTTGAGTATAGAGTGAAGTTGAAAAAGAGGCTTCCCTAAATTTGCCCTTTTAAGCTGCGGTCCTAAATACATTAACTAGGACAGGGGTAGCTACTAAGCTGCCCCATTCAGATGTTTTTGGACTCCAATTCCCATGAACACCAGTCAATATGTTCAGTGACCAGGATTGCTGAGAGCCATAGAACAACAACATCTGGATTCTGAAAGGCATCAGTGCTGATTTCCCCTGAACTAAGAAGTGAGTCATATCGAACATGGTCGGACTTCAAAACACAGGGATGCTCTGCTCATTATTCTGCTGCCATAGGAGCCTTCTAAATTGTATAACAAGACATGATACAGAAAAGCCAGTTCCTGTTTCTTTTAAAAGAACCCACAATTTTCTATAATCGTTCTGCTATTCGTATAGATTCAGGCACATCTCTGTAATTCAACATCTTTAACCTTTTGCCAATTGCTGTTCTATTTCCGAAGGGAAGTGTCTGTTTTCTACTTCTTGAGTCAATCAGATTAAGTTTAAAGAGGATGTTCTAGGATTTGCTTAAGAAATCATAAATGTATTAACTGAACATCTGGTTTATCTTGTACCTACCTGTGAAACATGTTGTTCCATTCACAAATAGCAGTGTAAAGAAGAGACATTTCAATGTCCATATGCAGCAAGTAGTACTATTTCCCTAGTTTCCAGATCTGAAATGAAGTCAATGGGTGTGTAAGCAGAAGGTGTTGTGCATGCTCATTTGATTGTATGTGCAATAATACAGTTTTCAAAATATCTATGAGCAATGAACTCATTATCCAAGGTCCTGCTGCAGCCAAAATAGTAAAAAAAAATTCCCCTGATGCCATTTTTACACCTGAAAACCAGGGCATGTCAGGAATTTTCCTGATGTATGGCAAGCCTAACCATCCACATACAAAGAGAAGGCATCAGCATGCTCAGGGGAATCTTGATGTTGTAGAAATGCAAAATAAAATACAGGTAAAATAAAAACTGAGGAAAATATGGGGGGTGGGGTTAAAAACCCCAAAATCCTAATGATGACTAAGAATGCTGAGTGGCTACAGATTGCTAACTGTTTGTCAGGGAGAGAAAGGAGGAAATTGAGGGGCAGAAGGAATGGAATTGAGCATTCTCAGAAAAGTGTGTGCTTGTCTGGAACCCTGAACAGGACCACTTTTCCACTCTGAAACATATTCTTGACGGTGCCACTTTTTTCATAAAGCAACTTTTGATCTTGAAATATGATTGCCAGTTTCAAAAGGAGAATATAAATTTCTAAGCTAGCTGTACTCCACACTATACCACCCGAAGGCATTTTTCAAACTTGGCTGCACTAGGTTATTATGCTTTAAACAATTATCTAACACAGTGTTATTGGAAACAAAATATAAAAAAAATTCCTTCCAGTAGCACCTTAGAGACCAACTAAGTTTGCCATTGGTATGAGCTTTCATGTGCATGCACACTTCTTCCCTTATATATAGTGGGAGGATGGGGAGGGGTATTACTCAGAAGGGTGGTGGGAATGGTGGGAAATGGCTGATAGGTGTGGTAAACCTGTTGATGACTGTTAACGACTGCAATTGGTCTTACAGGAAAAAGCAAGGGGTGAGATGGCTAAAAATAGCTTTATCATGTATAATGAGATAAGAATCCAATGTCTCTATTCCGACCAGGTCTCTCCATGGTTTTAAGCTTGGTAATAAGTTGCAATTCAGCAACTTCTCTTTCCAGTCTATTTCTAAAATTCTTTTGTAATAAGACAGCTACTTTGAGATCTTGTATAGAATGTCCTGGGAGATTGAAGTGTTCTCCTACTGGTTTCTCTGTCTTGTGATTCCTGATGTCAGATTTATGTCCATTTATCCTTTGGTGTAGGGTTTGGCCTGTTTGTCCAATATAGAGAGCTGAAGGGCACCATTGGCATTTGATGGCATACACAATGTTAGAAGATGAGCAATTAAATAGTCCTGAGATGGTATGTTGGATGTTGTTGGGGCCAGCAACGGTGTTGTCCGGGTGTATGTGGCAGCAAAGTTGGCATCTGGGTTTATTGCAGGCTCTGGTACCAGTGTCCATGTTAAGTCTGATGGTTGTATTATTGTGGGTGAGGAGTTGTTTAAGATTGGGTGGCTGTCTGTAGGCAATGGAAGGTCTTCCTCCCAGAGCTTGAGAAAGAGAACTGTCATTGTCTAGGAGAGGTGTAGATCTCTGATGATGCATTTAACTGTTTTAACTTGGGAGCTGTATGTGATTACTAGTGGTGTTCTGTTATTTTCTTTTTTTGGTCTGGCTTGTAGCAAGTTCTCTCTGGGTATCAGTCTGGCTCTGTTGATCTGTTGTTTAACTTCATCGGGTGGATATTTTAGTTCTAAAAAGGTTTGCTGTAGATCTCTTAGGTGAGAGTCTCTGTATGTAGAGTTAGAACAGATGTGGCTGTAATGTAGGGCCTGGCTATATACAATGGCTGTATACAATGTTATTGGGCAACTGTACCGAGTACCACCATCTCTTTCTTTGATGCTCATGGTAGTCATTTTGTGCTGGCACCCACATTACATTTATCAAGGTATGTGTACTAGCACACCATTTCCCCCCTCCATAATGCACAGCCTATGCATGAGAGGTAATTGGAGTTTGCCCAAAACTTTTCCTAACTAATCCACTTAAAGGTACTCCTTTTTCTTGTTTTGAGATGGGGCTTAATTTGGGGTATGCATAGATTCTTCTAAAAGCTCATTTCCAATCCCCTTTCTCTTTGCCCCATCCTCTAGCCATCTCCCACGACAGCTTGAGCATGCCACCTATCAGAACTTTGGAGAATTATAGCCTACGGTTTGAAAAGAGAGTACACAACTTGTGGAGTAGGCAGTGTCTAATACAAACTGATTGCTGTGGCAATGGGAGCTGCAGTAACGGGTTCTATGTATATTGGAAGGTCAAAGGAAACAATAGATGTTTGGAACAAATTTGTTCTTTCACCTTGAACTCTTCCCATAGTGTGGGAAGGAAACTGCTGGTTTTGTTTTGCTTGGAGGGTGAGGAAACTTAATAATCTGCCTTCACGTTCGAAAGAGTGGGATATTATGGGAATCACTTCAGCTGCATGATAGCCTATGTAAGAGTTTGGAGTATTCATGTCATCACTGACTATAAACATAGAAAAACAGAAGCTCAGGGCTGTACTGTACTTATTTTCAATAGATTCAGTACAGATTTCCTTATATTGATATTAATGAAAATACGCAACTCTTTACTGCATCCAGAATGCTTTATAGTTCTTAATGGACTGAGTCCTGCAACCATTGAGTCAAAAAGGTCTAAAACTACCTCATCTTTTCATTGTGACAGGGCAGCAGGTATATCACCTGTCCTCCATATCATCTGTCCCCATCCATCCTGGCTTAGCTCCCTTCTTAAATTGGGTTTATATTGGCTGTAGTTTCCTCCTCGGGAAGACTAACTGTCATGAATAAGGTTTATTGTGGCCATGCTGCTTTCAATCTGGTCACATTTACCCCCACCCCCTGCAGTATGGCAATAGCAGGAGAATAATTGGCTGTAACTTGTTTGATCCTCTCACTTTTTTGAGTACTTTAGTGACTCTTTATGATAGCCACTGTAGATCCATGCAGACTTCTGGAAAGAGATGCAAACAGCGGCTTGTTTGATTTATGCAAGGTTTTAATTAATTATATATATATTTTAAAAAAACACCTTTGCCTCCTCCATGTGTGTCGTTTCACCACTGCGGAGATGATTAATGGGTTCCTTTCCTTTTATGCTTGGAGTGGGTGTAATGTTGTCTGCATTTGGTGTAGGGCATAGATGACATGAAGACAGCATACACACAACTTGCACACACACACACACACACAAATTGTACACAAATAGTTCATGGAGGTCAAGGATGGAGCATGCTATCCCAAGCCCCATCCGCTCATTGATTGCATCAGGATTTTAGCCCTCTCTACAGGACTATATCCATTGCAAGATACATATGGTCAGTATTTGAGCAGCCTGTTAAAAGCAATGTAACTCAAGCTTAAATCCACATGTACAGAACAGTTTTGTGCAAGGCAAAGTGAGAACTCAATTCTTTTTGTTATGATTTAATGTTGCACATTTGTTACCTAGACACAAATATCTTGTTTTTGCAAGAAGGAAAATGAAACTTGCCCCCAAAACACACACCACAATAAATGGCTATTTTCTCCCAAACAGTTGTATCCAATCTTTGCTTATTTTAAAGGCAGCCATGTAATGGGTGCTGCAATTTGAAAGAATAGCTCGAGTGGATATGCAGCGGTTTTGATGCTTTATTCATAATGAAGGCTGTTCACATGGCCAGCCATCTAAACAAGTTATTTTGAGAGTGGACATAAGCTTCAGCAGTGACTAGCATATATCTTTATTTAATATATGTTTCTTGCAAGGAGCCTGGAAAGAAAATGTCTCATACAAGCTTTGCTCAGAGAAAGGAAGAGAAATGACTCAGACAGCAAGGTCACATTGTTGCCCGCTCAAAAAAGTAGCAAGGGGAAGATTATTTCTGAAATCACATCCTGGACACTTAAGTGGAAGAACAGATGCTTTGCTATTCCACTGGCCCTGGCACATAACACTCATACAAAAAGGACAATTGTGCTGACATTGATCTATTCAAAAAGGAGTTCACCAAAACAGAATAATATAGCCTAGGTAATGTAATCTCTGGTTGCCTACAGCTCCTTCCATTCACTTCTATTACTAATGATATTGATAGTACTTTTTAATGTGCAGTGTTTTGCAGCTTTGGAGGGAGAGCTGCATCTCATTGGTAGAACATCTGCCTTGAACACAGGTCCACCCCCCAAAATATCCAGATAGAGCTGAGAGAAAACCCTGTCTGAAATCTGGAGTGCTACTACAAGTCAGTATAGACAAAACTGAGATAGTATTAGGTAGTTTCCTATGTTATGTCAAAGGCCCCAGTTTCTTATTGCTAAGCACTGGACACTTTGGCTATGGCGACATCTGGACCATGACTAGAGATTCAGTGCACATTTAAAGCTGAACCTATCCAATTCAGACTTTCTGGAACAATATGGGAACCAAAACACAGCCATCCTTCAAAACACTCTTCTGTTTTGACTGGCTTGGCCAGCTTGGTTTGCCAGGTTTGTGTTCTTCTGCTTATATAGTGGTACCTCGGTTTACAAACACAATTGGTTCCGGAAGTCTGTACTTAACCTGAAGTGTACTTAACCTGAAGTGAACTTTCCCGTTGAAAGTAATGGAAAGTGGATTAATCCATTTCAGACGGTCCGTGGAGTACTTAAACTGAAGCGTACTTAACCTGAAGTGAACTTTCCCATTGAAAGTAATGGAAAGTTGATTAATCCATTCCAGATGGTCCGTGGAGTACTTAAACTGAAGCAGGGCCGGCTCTAGGTAGACCCCCGGTGGTGCGGTGCGCCAGGGCACTGGGCCGGTACACGGCTTTGCCGTGTGGAAACCATGCTGCACCCTTTGAGGGCTGGGGCGGCGGAGCGATCTCTGCCCCTCAGCACCAGGGCGTGCAACCTGCTCAAGACTGCCCTGAACTGAAGCGTACTTAACCTGAAGTGAACTTTCCCATTGAAAGTAATGGAAAGTGGATTAATGTGTTCCAGATGGGTCCGCGGAGTACACAACCTGAAGCGTACTTAACACGAGGTATGAGTGTAATTGGTTCCGGAAGTCTGTACTTAACCTGAAGCGTACTTAACCTGAAGTGAACTTTCCCATTGAAAGTAATGGAAAGTGGATTAATCTGTTCCAGATGGGTCCGCGGAGTACTTAAACTGAAAATACTCAAACCGAGGTGTAATTAAACCGAGGTATGACTGTAGATTTGTTTGGATTTTTAGTGCTGTTTATGAATGTGGTGAGTGATATTCCTGGTGTGTCTTTCTTTTTTAATGGATTATTGTGTACAGTATTTTTTTTATTTTGTCACACTGATGATTTTTATTTTTCAGCCTTGAGCAATATTCCACTGGAAAGATAGGATGCAAATATTCTTAACAAATAAAACTTAACTAATAGTGATGTTGTTTCCTTGCTCTCAATGTGCATTCAGATGCAGTCTTTGGTGTTTGTAGGATGATATGCTGAAGTGATCATGTAGGTATCTACATGAAGAAAAGCTAGAGGGGCAATGCATATATATAATGTCACTATAGACAACTAAGGATCTCATTATTCTAGCAGGACAATCCTCACACATCTTACGCAAGAGGTTTTGAATTGAAATTTGTATCCATCTCTCCATTATTCTGATGGGAATAACTGAGTGATCAACACTGGCTATGCATATTTAGCTTTATATTTATCATGCCAAATGTACTTTCCGGGGACATTTTTATTTAGTACTGAACTTGGGATACAGAAAGCTACAGTCTAGGTATGAGCAGATATGTATACCCTTCCCTCCTTCCATTCTATTATTTTTCCATAGATTCATTCTAGATTAATTTCATTTATTATTATTTACTAAATTTGTATCCTTCCCTTCATCTGAAGATCACAAGGCGGTTCACAACAAGAAAATACAAAATGTGAACACAAAATACATAAGAAAACAAAACCAAAAACTTCTTATAACCCACTTTCCACAAATATTAGATGCCCGACATTCAGCTTTTTCTCTTTCTGGTATATCTTGGACAATTTCTTAAAATAAATTTCAGTGCTTGCAACATGAACAGCCTCTCATAGTTTTCAGTTCGCGTCCTTTCCCTGTTACTTATTATACCAGTGTGCACAACTACCAATGCACCCTGATTGCAAACCAGTGCACAAAAGAAAATTTCAATGTGATGGAATGATTACATCAATATTCCTCTTTCTGCAGTGCGTTAACCAAGGCCCAGATGTGCTTCTGCACATCAACCACAAGCAAGAGAGAAAAAGACATAACCAAAAACTGCCGCAAAGCTTGCATGCCCAAAAGACCTGAACAAAACCTGCTAATGCATGGGAAGCAACTTAAAAAAAATAATTTCAGATCATTCAGAATCCTAACAACTGGGGAGGAATTCAGATGAGGAGAATTTCAGTGTGATTCCCTCCTACAGTGCAGATGTTCATTACATGTTTGCTAGAGTCATACTCAGTATAAAATCAAGGGGTTGTGGTTTTTTGTTCCATGTACACCATGAACCTAATATTTTAATGATTGAAATTTAGATATTTATCCTCATTGCAGAGGCAAGAGCAATGTGGTATAAATGTTTAACATAAAGTTTAGTTAAATACGTGATATCGGTTCTGCAGTCTTATTGCGGAAGCAGTCCACAGTGCATGCAGAAAGAATCGTATTTCCATAACAACCACATTATGGTAAGTAAGAACTGGCCTCCCACAGTGAACTCCACCCCAGCTTTTTCAAAGCAGAGCCAAATAATTGTGCAATATTTGTACCAAGAGTTCAGACTTCATAGCATGATAGAAGTTTAGCATAGGAGTACAATACTACTACCACTACTACTACTACTACTACTACTAATAATAATAATAATAATTTATTATTTATACCCCGCCCATCTGGCCGGGTTCCCCCAGCCACTCTGGGCGGCTTCCAACAAAACATTAAAATACAAAAGGGATACAAAAGCCATATCCTGATTGGGGGTCTCAGTTTGCCCAGTCTAGGAAATAGATATGAAGGGGGTGGAACATGTAAACTGAAACTATTTATACAGCTGCGTAGCATAAAGGAAAGTCTCATTAGCTGAACATTGAGTACCTCCTATTGTATAAACAGGTAGTTGGCTCATGCGAGCATGTCTTGTGCTTACATTGCCCTGGCAGATTCATATTGCCATTCTAAGTGTGCGTGCAGAAGAGATTATATCCTCTTTTTGGCATGTATTCTGACCTGCCTTTGGGAATAAAGTGGCAGAAATGTAAAAAAACCTATAAACAGTCAAACAAAGCTTGACAGTCATGTAGACTGCTCCAAGAAGTGCATGAGAGCTCCCCTACCCCGCAGGTTTAGCAGCCCTGCCCTCCACAAACCAGAGTCTCTACTGAGATATTTTACATGCCTGGAGGACTATCTTGGGCTTGGTGTATCTGCCAAAGCTCACATTCCATTAATGGACCACTAATGACCTCCCCCAAGAGCCTTCTGGCCCTGCTTCTCCATTGTTTCTTTCTCTACATCTTCCCACCTTTAGGTGAGCCAAACTACAAGCAGCTGATCTGGTTGAGTGGAACCACAATACTAGCTTCCTGGCAGTGGTTTTCCTACTGCTTTCCATGAGGGGTGGAGCAGCACGGAGGGAGGTGTGCTGCTCGTGGATTGGCTCCACCAGTGCACCCACACATAACCTCACCCGATATTTTGGTGTCCCCAAAAATGGGCCCCAGCGCTGCCAGGCAAAAGTGACCCATGTTTATTGGCATGATGTGAGGCATATACTCCTTGATTGTAGGGGGAAACCTCAAATGAGAAGCAGCAGGAGCCACACACTTGCCTTACATTCTACTTCTTGGCAATGGTGTGGACTTGACTCAGAAAGTGACCAGGTGAAAGTGCAGTGTCCAGTAGAAAGGAGAGGGCTCTACTCAGGGGAGGGGTCCAGTAACAGTGTCTTGTAATCCAAGGGTTGCACAAAATCTGGAACTCATACTAGACCACAAATTGTGTAAAAAGGTAAAGGTAAAGGGACCCCTGACCATTAGGTCCGGTCGTGACCGACTCTGGGGTTGCGCGCTCATCTCGCATTATTGGCCGAGGGAGCCGGCATATAGCTTCCAGGTCATGTGGCCAGCATGACAAAGCCGCTTCTGGCAAACCAGAGCAGCACACGGAAACGCCGTTTACCTTCCCGCTGTAGCGGTTCCTATTTATCTACTTGCATTTTGACGTGCTTTCGAACTGCTAGGTTGGCAGGAGCTGGGACCAAGCAACAGGAGCTCACCCCGTCACAGGGATTCGAACCGCCAACCTTCTGATCGGCAAGCCCTAGGCCAGGCATCCCCAAACTGTGGCCCTCCAGATGTTTTGGCCTACAACTCCCATGATCCCTAGCTAACAGGACCTTCCCGCTGTAGCGGTTCCTGTTTATCTACTTGCATTTTGACATGCTTTCGAACTGCTAGGTGGGCAGGAGCTGGGACCAAACAATGGGAGCTCACCCCGTCACAGGGATACGAACCGCCGATCTTCTGATCAGCAAGCCCTAGGCTCAGTGGTTTAACCCACAGCACCACCTGGGTCCCCACAAATTGTGTAGTTCTGCTAAATAAATACCAAATAACACCTGCCCCTTATCAACCCCAACTTTCTGCCAGTATTTGTCATTGCTTTTCTATTGTCAAGTGGGTCTTACAGCTATTATTAAGCAAAAGCACTTTAATGAGAAAGGGAAAATAATTCAGTAGACTTAGATCTGCTACGAGTAAAGCTTCCTCTGTCACAGGAGATTCAATAATTAAATAAGTAGGTAATATCCTCCTTATTGAGGAGATTTAGGAAATCGTAAGGACATTTTATTATTGCAGTGTTTAACATCAGTGAAGGGAGAAGAAAAGCATTATGGCTGGTTTTATTGGTTGTAATATCCATGGAGCTTTTTCTTATTTTGAGCAGCACAGCACTTAAACAGTTTCTGTGTCTGCCTTTGTTGCTGAGGTTCATTTCTTTGGTGGTTAAAATGAACATGAAACTTGCTGTTAAAATGCAAGCAGTAAAGGGAATCCAAAACATTGTTCTAAATATCATCGTTCCGCTATTATTCATCTATGCTGTTTTGGTGGTGTTACTTAAAAAAAAAAGTACTTATTTTTAAAATAGTCTCCTTGTTGTTCAGTTACATTCCAAATCTGGTACATAGTCTCTACCTTAACACAATTTGATTATTAAGAGAAAATGATATATATTATCCATAGTAGCAAACAAAGAAACTTTATTAAATTCATCGTTCCATTCAGCTAAATTGCAAAATTACGATAAACTGTGCACTTTGAGCCAGGATTTATTACCCAAGACCACTTGCTTTTATTCTAGCCTTAAGAAACTACCCTCTGATTCCTAGTCCAATCATAGGCACACATTTGAAAAAGTTGGACATATCCCTCTCTTTAGAATGATACTGTGATCTTGAATTTAAAAGGAGTGATCAATGTACATTAAGGAAGGTACTCCTTTATATGTATGTGTCATTATGGGCCTTCTCAGCATCCTCGAGTGAATCATTCATTGCACAACTGCTGTGTAAAGTAGGTGTCTGGGGCCATGTGTGCCAACTCTAGGAGGTCAAGGTGTCTTTGGCATATTGGTTGGAAGGGGACTGGTCCCCTCAACGTTGAGGGAGTGAAGGAGGCCAAGAGCTGAGTTGTGGCACAGCTTTGGTGGCCAGCTCCTCCAGAGCACTTGACCTCCTTCAGACAACGTGACACAAATGCACAACATGTGCTGGGCCCCCTCAGTCTTGGGGGCAACTTGTTGCCTCTGTCTGGGGCTGGGACACAGTGGCTGTGATAGTCATCCTGAATTTCTCGTCTATACTCATCTTCAGGATAGGGCTGTATTCACAGCAGCTCCCTTGGAGGCCTTTGGCTCCTCAGAGATATTTTCTGAATTTTTAGCTGTCTTTTTAAGAAGTAAATTTCCACTCCCACAGAGCTGCAATTCCCAGAGTGGTTTAACAATCAATCCCTCTTCCTAGGGAGCTCTGGGAATTGTAGCTCTCTGGGGGCAATAAGGATCTTATAACAACTCCCAGCACACCCAACAAACTACGGTTCCCCTATTCTTTTTTTTTTTGGTGTGGGGAGCCATGACTGTTTACAGTGGCATGATATGGCTTTAAATGTCTAGTGCAGATGGCGCCTTAGATTACTTACAGTCATTTTAAGAAGACCACAGGATTTTATTTGATTTCACTAAGCATGCTTCTAGACATTCATTTTGATTTGTTTGCAAATATTTTGCTGACATTGCCTCAATGCAAGCATTATTCCACACTTTCTGGTGCATTTTATTGACACTTCCCTTATATAGTCCAATCTTTGGGGGAAGTGGAATTTTTTTTTTGCCAGATATTTCCCAGTCAACTATAATTGTGTAGCCTGGATTTGCTGGTATGTGATTCAGTCCCACCAGAAAATCATGACAGCCTGGAAGGGCCCCAAATGACAACAACACAGGAGAGATTTGAGTCTCTGCCACAGATGACTGCTATTTGCGTTTCCTTCAGATTCAATAGCATTGCCGTGTGTTCTAAAAAACTGAAAGTCAGGGCAGCGGGCAAAGGGCAATCTATTCACTGGAAGTGGATGCACTGAAAGAGCTTTATGAAGCAAAACGTATTTTCCTTGCAAACTCATCCTTCTGCATATTAGGCATGAAAGGCCTTGTGCGACCTGTTTCTCTGACAAAGGAATAGAAGAAAATAGAGTCAAGAGCTCAAAAGCCAACTTTTTCTGAAAATGTTGCAGCACACACAACAAGCATTGAAAATGGCCTCACATGCTGATCACCATGTATACAACTACTTATCATTTGGATTCCTGCAGTCATGTTTTGAGCCTCTAGTGGCTGCTGTTATCAGGGGCCTTGAAATAGCTGAGATCCCACATGGGATGCAGTTCTATAAGTTTAGACTGAGGAGGCAAAGGTCATTTATCACAGGGGAGCCATTTTTCAGCAGCACTCCAGGCTAACTGTAATGTGTGTTACGTGAGAATAAAGAAATTACTGCTTAGCATGAGAAAATGTTGCAGGAAGCAGGGAGCTGAGAAGAGGCAGGAAATATTTTAAGTGTTTGCACTTCTGTACATTGGGTTCTGAATGGACAAATTAGTCTGTTTCAGCCTTCTCCAACCTGGTGCCCTCCAGATGTTTTTGACTAGCTGGGGCTAGTGGGAATTGGAAGTCCAAAACACCTGGAGGGCACCAGGTAGGAGAAAGCTGGTCTATTTCCAGGTCATCAATGCATGTATTTATTCCTGACTGTGTTTCAGTGTGGAGGGATCTTGAAATTTATTGGTTGGCTTCTTCTCTGTTATGGAACTGTCTTGATTGAAGATTGACCTGAACAAAAGTAAAATCAACTTGAGGAAGTGTTGGGAGATCTGTTGTTGGAAAGGACTTTTAAGATCCAGGCTGTCAGTCGTGGGTGGAATCTCTGATATGTTGTACTTTGCTTGGTGCCATTTTTTCCTGGAGTTCTTTTGTTGCTCTAAGCCTTGGTGGAGGGAAAGCTTCAAGAAGAGAGAGATCGAGAGAGATGAAGAGCAATCTCAAGTTTACTTAATACAATGGTATGATCAACTTTGTGTTGAATTGAGAACAACTGGGTGACACATTCAATGACCCACTTCAGCATATTCTGAATCCACATTATGTGAATTAGGGAGTGGTTTACTGATACAATATTTGGAGGAACTTGAAGTAGAAAATTGCAGTTGTGTAAAAAAAAAAGGTCAATCTTTGTACGTTGGTCATAAAACCCCATGAGAATTGGAAGCAAAGGCAAGCTTAGCAAATAATCATAATATATTTGTTTCCACTTCTGACAACCATTCACACCGCTACATTTGTCATTGTCTAATAACTCCTTCCCCTTCTCCTGAAACAGGTCTACATTTTGTGAAGTTGCCCCCCCCCCTTGAATGCAGCATTGATATTCAGAGATGGCCAAGTAGAACTTGTCACATTTTATGCAACTATGTAACTATGTAACTTTTAGTTACAGGTAGGTAGCCGTGTTGGTCAGCCATAGTAGAAACAAAATAAAAAAATTCCTTCCAGTAGCATCTTAGAGACCAACTAAGTTTGTCATAGGTATGAGCTTTCGTGTGCATGCACACTTCTTCAGATACCTGAAGAATGCACACGAAAGCTCATACCAATGACAAACTTAGTTGGTCTCTAAGGTGCTACTGGAAGGATTTTTTATTTTTATTATTATGTAACTTTTAGATGCACAGGAATCTTTTCTGATAAACAAGGGTAGCAGCTCTTGCAATGTCCCAGGGGCTTATGAACATGTTTCTAGCAGGCCTCAAACTTTCGGGGGGGGGGTGTAAATCTGTGTGTGTTTTGGAGGGGATTAACTACAGGAAATAACATGCAGAATTGGAATCCAAACATTGGCTTGCTCAGTACCAACTTTGGCATTTCAACCAATTTTTTCTCCCCTATTTTTTTTTAAGGAAACATGTTGAAAATACACTATCTTAACCCTCCCTGATCCTGAATGCTCTCCTTTCTTTAGTTTCTAGCTTTAGTTTCTGGATTACATGCATCATAAGAGAGGCAGCAGCAACAGGTTTTTACTTTGAATAGAAGTGCCTGTGAAAACAGTGATGTTGAAAAATATGGTTGACGTGAAAGGGCAATTTGATCACGTTACATAAATTCTGTTTTAGGTCCCGGAACAAAACATGAGCTCACACAGGAGGACCCTGTTTCTTCTAGTGATAGATGCCTTACATTTTTAAAAAGAAAAAGAAGACAATGTTTCCTATGGGAAGCAGATAATCAAAAGTGTTGATGTTGTCACTTCCACCCACTGGAATTAAGCTGTTCAATTAATTAAGATCATCTGTTTATATTATCAGCAAGAGATCTCACAGTAATTGTACAATTAGTAACTGTAAACGTCTCCTACATAGACTTCTGTGTTCACTATGTTTGTGGTGTTCAGATTTATCTTTTCTTAGTGACAGACTTCTGTTTTTCGCATTGTTTGAGACCATATTCCTTGGGGAAATATGACTTAACACGTCATGATCCTTTGCATTGTTTTAGTGAGTTACACTATGTCCCAGCATACCACATAATCCCCACTCATAGAGAGACCTCATGTTATTTTGTCCATCAAGCCCTCAAACTTTGAATTGGGAGCATAGAAAACTAATGCAAATGTGCTCTTGGGAATGTAATCATGCTGTCAGTTCAGTTCATCTGGATTTCAGAATACAGATAAAAATACTGCGTTGCTCACATCCTGCATCTGACAAACTAGCATGTCAGGGTAAAAACACAGGCAGGAATGGATTGAGTTGCTTCCCCCCCCCCTTGTGGTAGCTTTCAAACATTTTATTCCTCATCCACACCACAGGTTATAGTGGTACAGGAGGGTTTAACCATATATGCTGCAATGTCTTGTCATCTTGACTTTAGCCAGAATTACCTGAGAGAAAACAAAAAGCTTTTCACTCCATGAATCATTCCAATATATTAGTCTCTTCCTGCCAGAAGCATGTATAATAACCAATACAATAGTAATAACCAATACAATAGTGTGGAGAAAAGATCACACCCATTTGGGCCCATGATCAGTGTCATCCACACCACAGAACTAGTTACAGGTAGGTAGCCGTGTTGGTCTGACACATAGCTGCCAAGTTTTCCCTTTTCTCACGAGGAAGCCTATTCAGCATAAGGGAATTTCCCTTAAAAAGGGGGATAACTTGGCAGCTATGGTCTGATCTAGTCGATACAAAAAATTTAAAAAGTTCATTCCAGTAGCACCTTAGAGACCAACTAAGTTTGTCATACTTTGCTGCCACATACACCCGGACAACACCATTACTGGCCCCAACAACATCAAACATACCATCCCAGGACTATTTAATTGCTCATCTTCTAACATTGTGTATGCCATCAAATGCCCTTAAGCTCTCTATATTGGACAAACAGGCCAAACCCTACGCCAAAGGATAAATGGACATAAATCTGACATCAGGAATCACAAGACAGAGAAACCAGTAGGAGAACACTTCAATCTCCCAGGACATTCTATACAAGATCTCAAAGTAGCTGTCTTATTACAGAAAAATTTCAGAAACTGACTGGAAAGAGAAGTTGCTGAATTGCAACTCATTACCAAGCTTAATACCATGGACAGACCTGGTCTGAATAAGGACATTGGATTCTTATCTCATTATACATGATAAAGCTTTCTTTAGCCATCTCACCCCTTGCTTTTTCCTGTAAGACCAATTGCAGTCATTAACAGTCGTCAACAGGTTTACCACTCCTATCAGCCAATCACCCATTCCCACCACCCTTCTAAGTAATACCCCTCCCCACCCTCTCACTATATATAAGGGCCTGAAGACTTCTGTTTCAGTGTATCTGAAGAAGTGTGAATACACACGGAAGCTCATACCAATATCAAACTTAGTTGGTCTCTAAGGTGCTACTGGAAGGATTTTTCATTTTATTTTTGGCATCCACACCACAGTGAGCTCCACTTGTGATCTTAATGTGGTATCGATAACATTTAAATTGGCCTTCAGCACTACTTGTGGACAGATTCATATTCTTTCCTATGAGCAAGAAGACTACCATACTATGTACACAAAGAGAAATCAGCCCATTGGAAAATGGTGTAGCTCAGCAGTACAGCACATTGCTGGAGCCTTGGTTAGTTCCCTTGGAATCCATTGTACCAGATGGAGGAAAGGCCTTTGACTGATACCTTGCAAAGTCACTGTAATTTGGACTGAATAATTTAGAGGGGAAATGCCATGGTAAACCTGCATCTATACAACGGGTGCCTTCTTCTGCCCCAGCTGCAACAAAATATACATCTCCCATATTAGTGTCTATAGCCACAGCAGGCAGTATAACTCTCCTACAGTTTGACTTAACCCCTGAAGGCGCACTCTTCCATTGTCTCCCGAGACAGACAAATGCCAACCAATTTAGTATAAGGTGGCTGCTTACAATCATTGCACGTGCAGAAAATTAGCCTATTTGTGCAAAAGAGGAAGGAATTCTCTGCTATGGATCTTTAGAACTTATTGTGACCTGTGCATAGGTGCTGTTGGCCTGGCTTTCAGAGATTCCTTATCCGTTGCACAAAGCAAACAAATCACTATTAATATTAGTTCAGGGTGAGTGACATGGATGCTTTGACATCACCTGAGTTCTTGTCGGTCCATTCCACACTCCACCGAAAGAATCGTAACCCATTTCTAAATTGTTATTCCTCCATGACACTGACATGGAAGCTTGTATGACAATTCATCCCCAGCCAGTTTTTGCAAGCATGAGATTAAACAAAAAAGTGCTGAGCTTATCAACTTATATCCAAGGTGATATTGTAGTAAGATACCGATAGAACAGTAATAAATTGACTGTTTTGGAATTCAGGAGGTATCCACCATGTCAGAACAGAATTTCAATGGAAAATTAAATGGGCTTTCATACTATTATTATTACACTAGTTGTTTCATACCGCAGAAATGGTTTTCTTTATTAGCTTTCAGTTTTTATACGATCTAGCCAGGCATGTGGAAATAAGATACATACTTGTGAAAGGTGAATAATTCATTGTGAAGAACAATGAATGTAGAAGGTAGTTGTTGCCTATCTCTGCAATTGCATTATATATATATATATATATATAAAACTGGATTGGTTTTTAGAATTGGGTTTTTAAAAAGTGGCTTGCATTTCTCAATTAAATGTTTTCTCTGAAGGAACTCCTCTCTCCCTCCTTCTCTCTCCCTCTCTTTATCTACTTCCTCCACCCCACCCCCACCCTTGGGGAAGGAACACAGACAAACAAAATGACTCTACAATTATGTCTTGACAGGAAGAAACTGCAACATAAACCATGTGCCATTTTTCTCAAATAAAAGTATGATTATTACACTGGTTGTCATTGCCTGCAAACCACATAAACTGTTCCTGCATCCATTCCCAATTACGTTGTTGATAGTTCTGGTCCAGGAACGGAAAAGCCCAGAGCTGTAAAAGCAGGGGGGGCACAATATAATTTTATCTGATGAGGACAACAACACATCAGCTAATAAAATGGATGTCATTGCCAGCCACTGTCTAGGCAAAGAAGCTGGGAACTTGAGGATGCCCTTGGTGGGTCTGGCAACTTGCAATTATCTTGCAGCTAAGCACTTCTTTGTTGTGATTGATGGACAAAAGAATTTGAAAGAATCTTTCTGGCTGGAAAATATACTGTAACACTCTGATTAGGAACCAAGAACAGTAGTTTTCAGGGAACACGGAAGGAAAAGGTATTCGATTTGTTTATGCTGCCTTGGGTGTCCTTGCTCTGTAGCTTCTGTGTGTCGCATGTGGGAGCGTAAACAACTTAATTCTAAGGTTCATGCGTTGACCTTTTCCTTGCTTTGATCTAAGTAGTGTCTGAAATACAGATGAGAAACCTGGAATGCTGGCAGTACCCTTTCACAGAGGAAGAGATTTAAATGTGAAAGTGCACAATGACGAAGGCTCCAGCCGCAGTAGGCTTTGAACGGCGTGTAGGAGAAATGTACAGAAGAAGAATGATTATCTCGTGGGTTATGAGTAAGGCCTACAACTAAATATATTTTTGGCCTTTGGATTGTCCTGCTTTCCTGAAGGTAGAAAGTAAGTTTTCCCATATCGCAGCGGAGCATGGAGCTTTTTGATCTTCTCTTCTGGGTCAAGAGATTAATTCATGAGAACCCACTCTACATTTCACATAAGAACTAGAAATCTTTTGCTGCTGCTATATATCAAATAATGAGGTGATGAAGGGAAGGGAAATGTAGGTGACACTGTATTTAAAAATATGTGTCAAATAACACCTTTAAAATGTGTTAATCTAAAATATATGTCGCCTGTTTAAATCTGACCAATAGATACTAATCAAAATGGTTATACATTTAATTTAGTGATGACGTTCAAGATTTTAAGCCCAGAGACAAATTGATCCACCTGCAAGGGTCTCAGCCGCATGTCTAAACCCATTTTGCGAAACACAAGCAGGCTCCCTTTTGCAGACATCCATGTTCAACGCCTCGACCCTGAGAGCAGGTTCCTTCAGTGGCCATCAATCAAGATGGCTCAATAGAACCTCCAGACTCAAAAGCAATACAGTGGTACCTCAGGTTACAGACGCTTCAGGTTACAGACGCTTCAGGTTACAGACACTTCAGGTTACAGACTCCGCTAACCCAGAAATAGTACCTCGGGTTAAGAACTTTGTTTCAGGATGAGAACAGAAATCGTGTGGCAGCGGCGCGGCAGCAGCAGGAGGCCCCATTAGCTAAAGTGGTACCTCAGGTTAAGAACAGTTTCAGGTTAAGAACGGACCTCCGGAATGAATTAAGTTCTTAACCAGAGGTACCACTGTATACCAGTTGCAACAAGGCAGCCACAGTGGGGGAGAGCTGTTGCCTTAATGTGCCGGTTGTGGGCTTCACAGAAGCATCCAGTTGGTCTCTGTGGAAAAGAGGATACAGGGCTGGGGCTGGCCCCCTTAAGTTCTCCCCCACCCCTCAAAAAAATATTACTTAAGAAAAATGAATGAAAGATAAAGAGTATAAAGAAATGCTCCCCTTAAGTTATTATATTTTCTAATTATATATTCACTGTATTAAATACCACTGGATAAGCTTATCAGCTATTTTAAATGTCAGCCGCATTAACGTTTGTATTCATCCAATGATTTGTTTCTTTGTTTCTGTGACTGGTTAGGGCTGAGAACAATGTTGATTTCATGATTATTGTGGCTTCCTTAGTTGGGAACATTTGGTAGAGAACATCTCAAATGTGACATCCCATTGTGAGGTCTTGCTCGACATGCTTTTTTCTGGGGGAGAGCAGTCGCTTCTTGTAGCGTACAGAAAATGCTTCTGCTTTACACTGAATCCATGGAATGGATTCTGTAATCGACACATACTTCAAATTACTCTTAGACATAAGACTGAAATGAAGGAGGAGTTGTTAGCAAAGGCACTCCTGTGAGACTTAGACAAACTTTGGAGCTTGATCCTTAATTCGGCAACAGTTGATCACGGGAAGATGAATTTGTGAACTGACTCCACAGGAAAAGAGTTGGGCCTGCTACGTGAAACTGTTATCATTTATGTTTGAGATCTTGACCAACTCATTCACACTTGTAAGTCATTACCTGATAATGTCATAATCCTGCTGAAGTTATCTAGGGATGAGTATGCAAGTGTGAAATGGCAGTAAGTATGCTCAAGTCTTTCTAATACCCTCATCCATTTGATAGGAACTTACCTGTCATAGCAAGCCTAGCTGATAGGTAGCTTTCAGGAAGGGAGCATGTCAAATCATCTCATCTAACTAGCATCAAAAACAAATACCGTAAGGTGGGTAAATGTGTTTTGAACAACATTTGGGAGCAGCTTGTGGAATGAGCTGTGCGGAGCTCCCTTTTTGATGGCAACATTGCATGGTAATGTACCTCCCTCCCCGTGAGAATAAAAACACATGACACATCAGATAGATTTGAATGGGCGAAAAGGCCACAACTTTATTGGTTACGGTTGTTGAGCGGTATTGGCTTAGGCATTGGACCCTAACCATCTATATCCTAACCATCCTATATCCTAACTATACCCTAACCATCTATATACTTCTGGTGTGGGAACTGGGCATGGAGGCTATGAGGTGGAGGCTGCATAGGTGCACTGGTGGACACACATCTATATTGCGTCAGCCCACGCGCTTGCGCAGCACTGGCCTTACCACTGCCTCTCCCCACATCATCCAAGGAAGCAGCACCTATGCTCTCTGCCAGCTGCTCCTATAAAGACATTTCCAATTTTGATTGGAAAGAAGATACATGCTGATACATAATTTGCTCAGTTCCCTCCTGTCTCATGGATTCATGCCCATAATTTGTCATTATCTAACTTGATTAATCTAGCTCCTCGTCTTCTTTATTTTTGAGTTTTCCTTGATATCTGGCTGACGGAATACTTTGCTCACAGCTGAGTTGAGCTTTAATGTGTTGTCCTCTTTTCATGTTGTACAAATGAAAGATTACAAATGAAAGATTTTCTTCTGATGAAACTTCCTAAGCGAGGCTGAATTGTTCTTTATGGCTAACCAAATTGTTTTCCTCCTGAGAAATACTCATCCCAATCATGCTATTTCTTTTGTGAAGCCTGAAGTTACCATTTAGAAATGGGGGTGGGGTGTGGGGAATGGGTTACTGGTTAGGGTCTGAAAACTGAAATTGCATGCCCAGCCACAGAGTCCCCCACCCTGCACGCCCAACTGCTAAAGGGGGTGAAATAACTGTACAAGACAACCGACTGGGGGTTAAAATGGTCAAAACTTTGTTGATTTCAGATGTAGGAAGCCTTGGCATAGGAATTGGGCATGGTTAAAGCAGCAACAGCTTAAATGAAGGGTGGGGAAAGGGTGGGTGACACTCCTGGCCGACTGAATGAGGAGGGCAGGTAGGCTTTATTATTGGCAAGTGGACCTGAATGAAGCCTGCCTCCCTCAGGTCCACTCGCCAAGCCAAGCCCCCTGAGGCCACTGCGGATTGGTGCATTTGAATCAGTGAGTTTGGCGGGAACCCGTGAGCCTCTGCAGTGCCAAGGGGGACGTGATACACACAAAATGATGCATCACATCCAGGCAGCGAGGGAGGTGCTGCATTGGGCTGCAACCGCTGCTCACCGAGGAAGATCAGTAAGTGGCAGTCGCTAGAATTCAATATCTTTGGAAGCAAAACAATGGCAGAAAATCGTCAAAGACATGTTTAGCACATACACAGAAAGCATCAGAATGGCTTCCCATTTAGGCATCTCTGTCCATTCCTCTGTAGGAGTAGAAAATGAAATATGGAAACAAATGTGGAGAAAACCATAAATTACTCCTTGTCACTTGTGGTTATTGCATAATAAAAAGACAATACAACAGAGTCTGCAAGCTATTTTTGCAATACAGATATTATATATTTTTTAATCCTATGGTGTTTGCAAGCTCTTTGAGACCATGCTAGTACATTCACCCATACTGAATGAAGTCTTTTTAAGAGAGTGTGGGCTGGTCTGCTTGTGGTTAATTTGTCTGATTTACGGTATTTAGCATAAGCAGAAACAGACTTTTTGGATGCCTTGCAAATCTTCCAAGACTGCGGTACTGTACACACCTACCTGAAAGAAAGTCTGTTGAACTGAGTAGGACTTAATTCCAAGTGGACATGTACAGAGTTATGCTTTAAATGCGGGTTTCCTGGAAAATAGGTGTTCAAAAATTTTCTAAATAAATAAATTGTTACAGACAATTTTGCCTATACAAGCCTACAGTCCGTGCTATTCCCTCTCCAGCGCAGCAACGAGAAGACTGGAATCATCTGCTTTCATTTTTTATTATGTCCAAAGATGAAACTGTGGTTGTTTTTAATTTTGGTTTGTTAAAACAAGTTCCTAAACCATGGTTTGAAATTGGATTGCTCGAGTAAAGCATAGTTCAGACTAACCACAGTGATTTTGTGTGTGGTTAAGCTCATAACAGTCTGCTTTTTCCTCTCCAGGTATTTGATGTGTTAAAGGATCCTTTTCAAATATAAAAGGATTCTGTGGGCAATAAAGAATTTATTCCCAAGTGAATTTTTAATACAATGTTCACATGCTTGAAGATTTGAACAAATATGTCTATGTCTATGTGAATATTCATGTCCTGATACAAATGATTATTCTGGTCTTCTGCTTTTTTTTAAAGAGCTAGCCTCATTCTTATCCATATAGATTTAAAACTTTTATCCAAGGCACCACCTGAAAGAAAGTCAAGGTGAGGATTAATCCAGGCATTGCGGCCGTGAACTTGTTTTGTCTTCTGTATAACTGGAGACCCAGCACAGCAGCACAAGGGGTAATATATGTCAGACTGCCCACTGTGCTGAGACCTCTACACAAGCTGAGCACAGCAGGGTGAATGTCGCTGGGATTTGTTTTACAGGAAGCCTTCATTTCCTTGCTTTGGAGGGGTTAAGTGAGCCACTTCAACCACTGCTTCCCTTCGGGGGTTACACTACGTAAAGGCAGCTCCAGTTTCCCCCAGAGGCTATGCCAGCAGAGAGCCGCTGTCAGAGGAGAACAGCAGGATGCAATGAATCAATGTATTCCCCAGCTGCCTTGGCTCTGCTTACTTCCGAGGCAGGGCTGTCCAGTTTCATGCTGTGACGGCCCCTCAGTGGCCTCCAGCCTGAAGCTGTCAAATTCGCCCCCGACAGGTTTTGGCCACAGGGGACCTGGTGTCCAGGTTTATTCTGGAAGGAATCAGGCTGAATTTCATCCTTTTGCCTTAACCGTCTCTCTTGTGATTGTGGAGGAAAACTGACTACAGAAACTTTGGACAGAGTCTATCAAGAACTACTCCAGTAGAAGCTCCATTTAAGTGAATATGGGCATTCAGTGAAATGAGTGTAATGTTTATTACCAGATAGCTGATAACTTGGCTATAAGGTAAAGGGTAAAGGGACCCCTGACCATTAGGGCCAGTCGTGACCGACTCTGGGGTTGCGCGCTCATCTCACATTATTGGCCGAGGGAGCCGGCGTATAGCTTCCAGGTCATGTGGCCAGCATGACAAAGCCGCTTCTGGCAAACCAGAGCAGCACATGGAAATGCCGTTTACCTTCCCGCTATAGCGGTTCCTATTTATCTACTTGCATTTTGATGTGCTTTCGAACTGCTAGGTTGGCAGGAGCTGGGACCAAGCAACGGGAGCTCACCCCATCACAGGGATTCGAACCGCCGACCTTCTGATCAGCAAGCCCTATGCTCAGTGGTTTAGCCCACAGCGCCACCTGGGTCTCTTAACTTGGCTATAGGGGGTGACAAATGAAATATTGGGCCGTCTCAGCGGCAGCCTAACAGAGGATACAGGCTGTGTTGTGGGTGACTAGAAGCCAGCAGTCCATCGTCATCCCCATACCTCCTCAACAGCAGTTATGGACCACGTATCCCCATCCTTCCCGGTATGGCAGTGGCAACAACAGGCCAATGCCGTGATAGCATGAGACTAGGAATTGCAAAAGAGGTGGGTCTGGAGACTGAGCAAGGAGCACTGGTGAGAAAGAAGACTCAAGTCATTTCTTGTAGGGCTGAAAGTAACCAAGGCCATGTCCTTGATTGTATTGTTGACCACTCAGCTGAGACAGACTGTTTTAATGAAAAATTACTTATAGAATTGCACTGTAAATGTTATTTTATTTCATAAATGTTGGTGGCGGGGTTTGAGTCTGCAACATTTGGAACTGCAAAATGTATAACTATGGGTTGTATCCAGTGCTAAATGAGTAGAGTTCTGCTGGCATAACATGACTTCCCCTTATCCTCTTTCTGCATGCCCCCAAACTCTGCTCTGGAGGGTTTCCCAAATCTATGAAGCAGTTGTTGAATATGTGTAAGGGGCTGCAGGAGAGAGGAGAGGAAGGCAGAGTTCCATTGAGCAATGCTATAAAGTTCCAGAGTGCACAGATAACTTTGGGCCATATTGGAATTCACAAATATTGAATTTTTCAAACACCTCTAGGGTATGCATAACTCATCTTATGATCATTTAACCCTTTGGATCAAACCATCAGATTATTGCACCTTTTAAACACTTGTCCTTGAAGTTTTGGCTTTTGTTTAACCACTCATGGCCACAATCAATCAATTTCATAGGCTTCCACATACATTTAGAAGAATGATTCTTATAAATCTATACATATGTCACCCAACCTGTGCACTGTCGCCCCTCAGTCATATTCTCTGAAGAGCATCTAACCATGATGAATCCAATAGGCTTAAACTTGACTGCCTTGGCACAGATTTAGGCTTTTAGTCTACTTAATATACAGGTTCAGTGAATGAAAAATAGATATACTGTGGTATGCCATATGATGGCAAACACATTATTTAACAGGGAGTTCTTCAAATGATGGAAAAGCTCTATCCATGATAGGTAGCAAGTGCCCAAGCCGTCCCTTGGTAACTTCTGACATCATGTAGAAAACTGTATTTGTATTAATCCATATGGAATATTTCATGATTTCCTGGCATTGAGACATTTAGTGGGAACAAGGAGGATGCAAACAATACACCATTGCCATCAAATAAAAATATGATGTTAATAATTTGCTGTACACTGTTAAAATTGTATCTGAATTCCATTAGTCCCATTAATGCCTTAAGTCCAATGGCATTTGGCTGTAATGGCTTTACCATCCCTTTGAATGGAGGGAGCCAATCAATGTGTTTATGCCTTTTCATGTGTCTCAGGCAGAGCATCTGAGCAGCACAGAACTCCTGAAAGAACAAAAATGTAGAACTTATTTGAACATAGCTTTTTTCACTGGCAAGTCAATATTTACCAATCATTGCTTGTCCAGTAAAGTTTTCTTTCTTCCTATTTAAAATAATAGTAATAACAACAGCATTTCAGTTATATCTGGACCTTTCACAAACTTCCAGTGCATTCCTCAAACATTGTTTTGTAATGCTTGAGAGGTATCTTTGCCGGTGGTTATTTGGTTGTGCATAATTAACCCAGGTAGTAATGAAACCACAGAATGAATGCCTGATTGCTTTCAAGAATATCTGTTCTGGACAAGATGAGAAAAACAAACTTGTTTACAAAGGTTCCAAAATTCCCAATCTATAAACCCTGCAGTTTACTGCTTCCCTCAAACCATGCAGCATTCAATAGCATTGTAAATTATGATAAAAAATGAAGAATAAATTTAAGCCCTTGGGTCCCAGAATTGATTTGTGTTATGCGTTTCAAGACTTTGATTTATTAAGAAGCATGTTGTTGATTAATATGCTCTGAATATATTGTAAGAAGTGAAGAGGACTATTTTAGGATAGATATTCACTGTCCTTATATAATTTTTTCGTCCTTTAAAAAAATTAAATTTGGCTTAGAAAGGTCAGATTTGCTTATGCCAATAACAGCAATGGTTATAAGAATAATGTTTTTAAAAATATATATGCTCAAACATCCCATTCACGGAATGACTTCTGCTTCACAATGGAACATTTCCTCTCTGTCCTCTCATGCACCCCATATTTTCTCTAGATTGGAGGAAAAGCCAGAATATATTTGGGGTGGGAAAAGTAGAGGCAGTGGCGAACGGTGCCACTTGGCTGCCTGGGGCGGCACCCCCTGGGGGCGGAGCGTCGCTCTGCAGTGCGCATGTGTTCTGACGCATGCGTCCTGACGTCACGATGCGCGCGCCAGGACGGACTGCGCATGTCCGCACATCCGGGTTGGCATTGCTGCTCTGCTCGGCCGGTGCGCTCCGAAGCAGAGTGTGCTACGGAGCAGGTTGCTGGGTGGCGGCAACACACTCTTTTTCTTCCTGCTCAGGCGGAGGAGGTGAGGGGTGGGCCAGGGGGTGGGGGTGGGCCAGGAGCTGCTGCCCCCGCACTTCCCCCGCCAGAGTGGAGCTAGGGGTGGCCTGCTGCCTTCGCCCCTCCCTTGCTACATGCCTGAGTAGAGGGAGAGACAGTCCCACTCCTCCTGACTTTAGTACAACCATTCACACATGGCTGGTGGATGCTAAACCTAGTGGCAGTGCCTAGGAAGTCACATGAGTGGTACCCAGGAGGTCACATGGGCAGTGCATGAGAGGTTCCCATTCTCCTCCTTCGAAAAAGAAACAATGTACACTTAAGCAGTATAGTTGTATCAGTACTTAGTACCTAAAGTGTTTTGCCTTAGTTAAGAAGGGGTCCCTGCTGTCACAGCTATTTCTGGGCCAGGGAAACTTGTTTGTGGCCTCTGCCTCTTCTGTCTCTCATCCTATCCTTCTTTTCGCTTGTAAAGAGTATTATTGATATACTCTAGTGTAGAGGCTTGACTTGCTCTGAAAGTTTTTCTTTTGCATACTGTACATCTGGCAGAAGAATAAATGATTTTATTAAAGAATAATTTTTAGGGTTAGGATTAGCATTATGCCCCAGTCTTCAGCCTTAAATAATTCCCAGAGTTGCTTACAATGATCAGTAATATCCAAATAAGAGTAGGCAAAGCCTAGCCTATTTTCCTACCTGTGGGATGACCCTCCAGCCAGATGAGAGGGAAAAGGTCTACCAGCTCCTTCTGAACATCACTAGCTACTAGTTGTTTCTATGGCAATTCAATCAATGCTTTAGACTTGTAAATGTGGCAGTCATTTTTTTGCAAGCAATTTCTCCTAATGTAATGCAACTGTGTATGATAATTTCACTAATTTATGCCCTAATAGTAATAATTATTATTATTTGTGCACACTTTTACCAATTTACTCATTTTTGTATGCATTTTGGCAGGCAGCTGCCTCACAAAATTTGGATACAGTGGTACCTCGGTTTAAGTACACAATTGGTTCTGGAAGTCTGTACTTAACCTTCCCATTGAAAGTAATGGAACCTTCCCATTGAAAGTAATGGAAAGTGGATTAATCCGTTCTGGATGGTCCGCGGAGTACTTAAACTGAAGTGTACTTAACCTGAAGCGAACTTTCCCATTGAAAGTAATGGAAAGTGGATTAATCCGTTCCAGACAGGTCTGCGGAGTACTCTACCTGAAGCGTACTTAACCCGAAGTATGAGTGTAATTGGTTCTGGAAGACCGTACTTAACCTGAAGCGTACTTAACCTGAAGCGAACTTTCCCATTGAAAGTAATGGAAAGTGGATTAATCCATTCCAGACGGGTCCGTGGAGTACTTAAACTGAAAGTACTCAAACCGAAGCATACTTAAACTGAGGCATGACTGTAAATGTGGATTTCAAGGATACCTACATTTAGGGTCATATATTATTTCAGGAAGTGCAAATAGCAGAGGTATATATCAAAATGTATAGCAAACTAAAAATTTTCACACACACCATTTTTATAGACCCACTTATTTCCTGTGAAAATAAATGGATATTTGGAGACTGGGGGAAGGTGGGTGGATTCTAATATTTTGAGGAGGGGGCAGATAGCTTATTAGGATGGACAAAGCAGCAGAGGGCTACATTTTGCTCAGCCTAAGATTGCTGCCATTTCAACGGGTGGTGGAGTTGAAATAAATGGCAGCTTGACAATGTTTGTTATTAACACCAGAATAGTTTAGTAGAAATGATACTGCATTATAGTATAAAGAAAACAGGCATAATAATACTAATCCACCTTACAGGTTCAATATATATAAAGCACTTTGAGCACCATACAAATGCTAAGTATTATTGCTGCCTACATCCTTTGGTTTAGAATGTGAGTGTAAATTAAACTAAAAGGAAGAGATCATGATAAAGCATAGTTTTAGGGGGGGGGGACTGCTTTAACTTTTTTCAGGCACTTGATTACATATATCCTTTTCTAGCCTATTTATACAAGGGCCTGAGGCTGATGCTGAAATAAATAAGGAGTAATATTGCTGGCGCAACTTCATTGGCTTCCTAGTATTAAATAAGAATGTGCCTCTTAGAGCATGTCCATTTAAGTCCGTCATTCCTGCATATGGCCATTGAGTGCAACTTAATTCCACAGGAATTTAGTCAGTCAGGCCCAGTGACTAAACACAAGCCAGCCTTGTAAGGAAACAATAAAAGGAGCTTGTTTCCTTTCAGAAAATGGAGGGAAATGGCAGCCCTGGTCTAAAACGAATTTGCGAACAGGAGTGTGACCACTATATATGAGTCTCCATTAAAATCTTTACAACCACCTAGTTGAGGGAGTAATGCCAACACCATGATAAAGTTAATTAGCCAAAACTGTAAAAGTTTTTAATAGTGAACACCATATGAGACAATTTATACCACTTGGGAGTTTTCCTTGCACCCCTTGAGGGTTGTAATAAAAACATGTTTTCTACACTGTGGCACTTATATATGAAGTTGAAGGTAGGGGGAAAGCATGTTGCAACTTTTACACTTGAATCTTAGCAGAGGAGAGGGTTTGGAGGAGGTGGATACAATAATAAGCAGAGGGTTGAAAGCAGCCATGTATTCTTGAAATGAAATAAAGGCTCACATTTGCACTGTTCTTGCTCATTCACTTAAGAATTGAAGCCCATCGTTTTCTTAAACAAAATGTCAATTGTCCTTCACATAAAGAACGATTAAGAGTCTATCTTCTACTGTTTGATAAACCTCTCACATTCAGTGAGTGACTGAATGCTTCTCCCTTCAGTCAGCACAGTGCCAGGAATAGTTCCTTGCTTGAATAGGCTGACAGAAACTGTCTGTAACATGACAGTAAATGGGGAAAACCCGGCATTTCTGTAGGCATTTCAATGCTTCTGTATATGCAAACAGCCTTGAATAAGCAAGCTGGTATTAATATTGTTGATTAATTGTCCCGTGGGCAACACTTTAAGTTTCTGGACTAATATTCAAAGGTGTAAAGGTAAAGGTAATATTCAAAGGTGTAAAGGTAAAGGGACCCCTGACCATTAGGTCCCGTCATGACCGACTCTGGGGTTGCGGCACTCATCTCGCGTTATTGGCCGAGGGAGCCAGCGTACAGCTTCCAGGTCATGTGGCCAGCATGACAAAGCTGCTTCTGGCGAACCAGAGCAGCACACGGAAATGCCGTTTACCTTCCTGCTGTAGTAGTACCTATTTAACTACTTGCACTTTGACGTGCTTTCGAACTGCTAGGTTAGCAGGAGCAGGGACTGAGCAACAGGAGCTCACCCCATTGTGGGGATTCAAACCGCTGACCTTCTGATCAGCAAGCCCTAGGCTCTGTGGTTTAACCCACAGTGCCACCCTTGTCCCACAAAGGTGTGCTCTCCCCCCCCCCAAAAAAACCTTTTGGTACCCCAAAACTCCTACCATGTCCTTTGATTGCAATCTGAGGATTGCAATGAAGGCAAACAAGACCAATGAGAATATCAGCATATTGCTGAAATATACTATTTAGCGAGGGGACTAAGGGGCTGTAACTCATCTGGAGCAACCCATTAGGAAATGGGTACACTAAGTAGCCAAACATGCTCCTATAAGGTTCATCCACCAATTGCTAGAAACATATGTATGTTCATACCAGAAACTATATACTTTCATTCATTGTCCTCTTGCTATCTCACCATGTTGCTGTTTAATTGTCTTAGTCGTGTTCGACTCTCCGTGACCCCATGAACCAGAGCATGCCTTGGAAACTCTCACTTTCTTCTCAAAGCTTCTCCTTTTTTATGTCCATGGAGTTTTCTTGGCAAAATACTGGAGTGGTTTGCCAGTTCCTTCTCCAGGTGGATCACAACTAGTCTAAACTCTCGGCTATGACCTGTCCGTCTTGGGTGGCCCTGCACGGCATAGCTCATAGCTTCTTGGAGTCATTCAAGCCCCTTCACCATGCCAAGGCAGTTATCCATGAAAGGATATTTCACCATACTCAACTAGCAAATACCTCCTTTCTGTACCTTGCATAGTCCTGCTCTCTGCACATGTTCATCATCTCTATTACGTTCCAGATTTTGAATTTATAATTTTCCTGATAATTCAATAATTCTGAGTCTTCCATGAAAAGAAATGTGAACTGCATTATTTTCTTAAAACCTGTTATAAAAACCAATGAATCATTTACACACACACACACAAACAAACAAACAAACAATGAGTAATGGCAAGCGAATTAAGGTTGCAGTCCTATACACGTGTCAGTGAGACTAAGTTCCATTGAACACAACAGGGCTTACTTCTTTGTAGACATGTGTAGGATTGCAATGCAAAGATCTGAATATGTAAAAGGGGGGAAATGATATATAATGACATAATGTAGATTCATATTATCTAGCTTAGTATCTAGAGATCTGTGCAAATGTGAAAGTGCTCAATTCTATTTTATTTTTAAAAGAAGGTGGCAGACTCTTGTTCCTTGGAGGTTTTAAAGCAGTGATTGGATGGCCATGTATGATCTAGTTGTGATTCCTGCATTGCATTGGGTTACAGGAGGTTGGACTAGATGACCCTCTGGGCCCCTTCCAACTATACAATTCTATGATTCTTTCTTAGAAAGCTGGCCACTGTGCGTGTTCTCCATTCTCACTCATGGCTATAGAGCAGCTGTAATAAAAAATTACAAGTAATGGGTATTTGCCATAAACCCACAAACAAATCAATGTTTATTGAAGGATTCTAGTCTGGGTAAATATTGAATCTGTTATTTGGAAATGGATTCATCCTTTCTTCAAGCATTTCCATTAGTAGAAGACAGAGTCCTTTCCACGATATAATTTCCTGGAATTCTGCAGAAGAGGCGAGAGATTTGAATAGAGAGCTTGTGAATGATTTGATTTTGTTTCTTTGCAGATGATAATGAATGTACAAATGTCACACAACTTTGTGGAGAAAATGCCAACTGCACAAATACAGTAGGAAGTTACTACTGCATGTGTATACCTGGATTCCGGTCTAGTAATCGTAATACCACCTTTGTGACCAATGATGGGACTTCTTGTGTAGGTAAGATACCAGAAGATATGCTTCTCTTTCTTGCTGCGTGTTTTCTCTGATTCGATATAAACCACCAAAAATTGTATGGAACCGTAGAGCTTGAGTCTCTTGTTGCCAGTCATGAAACTTCTACTTAAATATTCCAGCCTACGTTAATTCAGCTTCTGAAAAATAAACTTGTAAATTCTGATATCCTCCCATAAACATGATTCGGTTAGCCTCAGGAAAACCTTTCCCAGTCATCCCACAAAGAACACAGGACATTTCAAGCATAATAGTTTCACAATTGGAGCTCTAGCAAAGAGAAGGAAAAAGTGGGGTTCGGGTATCTGATAAGGTTGAAGGGCAATATCTCTTACATTGCCCCATACCCGGAATTCACACATAGCAGCGGGTGTAGCAGCAAGACAGGGCCCATTCCTGAGCCTTTGGAAATGGCCCTCGCAGTCCAAGCTTCTCAGAAGAACTGTGTACACCAAGTTAACGTCATACGTCTTCATATTCACCTGCTGTGCCTTCTCACCAGCTGAAGGATCCAGGAGCCCAGGAGAAGTGCATTGAAATAGGAAGATGGGAAGCTGCCTTATACCAAGTCAAACAATTGGTCCATGCATATCAGGATTGTCTACACTGACTAGGTGTGGCTCTCCAGGGTTTGGGACGAGGTTCTCTTCCAGCCTCACCTTAGGAGGCTGAGGACTGAACCTGGAACCTACAGTAGTGCATGCAAGGCAGGTGCTCTAACACTGAGCTATGGCTATTGTGTTTCAAAGGACTCCCCATTCACTGCTATATCAGGAACAGCTCTGTGCTCTTATTACAATTACAGACAAGTAAAATAAACATACCGTAATATACTGTAGTCTACCCCTCTACAATATGTTACATATCTCTTTGGAATTTACATATCTGAAATAGAATATATTTAGGATATATATTGAATAAAAATCTACTAGAAAAATGTATTCTTTAACCTTTTTATAAACCCAATGGATTCCTCTTTTCTGAAAAAACTACTATATTGTGGGTGTTTTTTTTTCTTCTGGCATTTTTTCTCATGATGCTGGGCTGTCCCCTCTGGGACTAGGGAAAACATCAATAAATCCACATTCTCTTGGCAAGTATATTATGCCTGTGTTGATTGCAGCTTGTTTGAGTTACATCTCTCACACTTTCTCATATTTGTTAATTAATTCTTCTCATTGTACACCCAATATAAGATAAATGCCTGCATTTTAGTCTATGGAGGTGACTGTTTAACTTTCTTTCTTTTTAGATTACTTCATACTTCTATGAAACTCTTTTTTATTAACACTGTTGACTCCAATGCCATAAGCATTTTGTTCTTGATTTTGAGAATTTGAGACCCTGTTGTCCATAAATGGTATTCATGGCTTGATAGGAGACCACACAGAAAAAGTGGTCGTTATTTTTATTAGTTACAGGTAGGTAGCCGTGTTGGTCTGCCGTAGTCGAAACAAAATAAAAAAAATTCCTTCCAGTAGCACCTTAGAGACCAACTAAGTTTGTCATTGGTATGAGCTTTCGTGTGCATGCACACTTCTTCAGATACACTGAAACGGAAGTCACCACAGAATAACAATAACAATAATTTATTATTTATACCCAACAGAAGTATTAAAATACAATAATTTATTAAACATTAAAAGCTTCCCTAAACAGGGCTGCCTTCAGATGTCCTCTAAAAGTCTGGTAGTTGTTTTTCTCTTTGACATCTGGTGGGAGGGCATTCCACAAGGCGGGTGCCACTACCGAAAAGGCCCTCTGCCTGGTTCCCTGTAACTTGACTTCTCGCAGCGTTCTCACATCAGGAATCACAAGACAGAGAAACCAGTAGGAGAACACTTCAATCTCCCAGGACATTCTATACAAGATCTTAAAGTAGCTGTCTTATTACAAAAGAATTTCAGAAATAGACTTGAAAGAGAAGTTGCTGAATTGCAACTTATTACCAAACCAACTTGCAACTTATTACAAAACCATGGAGAGACTTGGTCTGAATAAGGACATTGGATTCTTATCTCATTATACATGATAAAGCTATTTTTAGCCATCTCACCCCTTGCTTTTTCCTGTAAGACCAATTGCAGTCATCAACAGGTTTGCCACACCTATCAGCCAATCACCCATTCCCACCACCCTTCTGAGTACCATGATACCCCTCCCCATCCTCTGGTTGCTTGTCAGACAGGGCCTGACTTGCTTGTCAGACAGGGCAAGCAGGGAGTGGTATCTACTGCCCTTCGTTTTCTTCCCTGTATAGTATGGGCTAGAGTGAGGAGCAGATGAACAAGCAGGATCCAATGGTGAAGGCAAAGAGTAGATCCAGGAGGTTCCTGACAGTGGTCCCCCTGCTGGATGATGGGCACTTTGGCAGATGGCCAGCATGGGCATCCTTGAAGCTTGCCTTAGGTTTTCAAAGACAATCCGATGTATTTTCTCATTGGCCTCAAATGGCCAGTCCTTGTGTAAGCAGTCCTTGAACTACAGCCTGAGTTTATTAAAATTACGAATTATATGTTGGGGTGGGAAAGGAACTTATAATGAATGATTTATGGTGGTGATTAACTTCTTCCTTTTGTGCTTATAATTTCGAACTATGCTGAATTATGTATAACTATCTTTGCACAGTGTTTATCGCATTTGGGGAGAAAGTGCTGTTAGTATTAATTTATGCATTAATTTTTAATACTCTATTTATAAGTGCACTTCTAAACCTGATCGATATGCAGTATATTATTTTGTCACTCAGCTTAAAAGGCATTGCGGGCTGTTCCAAGTTTCTTTGTCCCTTGGTAGAAAGCCATTTATTTGTATTTAGGAATCCAGCTCCCTTTTTTTTTTGCCACTGACATGAAGAGAAAAACCCTAGTAATAATAAACTGATCTCTGACTGATCTATTCAACCATTATGAAAAGGGATGTTTTGCCACTGTTTCCTTGTACTTGACACTTGCATTTTTTTGACAAGTGAATCTATGTTGTAGCAGTGTGCTCTGCATTATCCTGCTTATCAAACTAGTCTTGTTTACAGTTTCCAACTATGCAGAGGTTACTGGGAGCCTATTCTTTTATCATGTCAAAAAAGGAAAGGGTGATGCTGCCTGTGGGAAATTTTAACAATGGTATTCCATGCAGCATGATAAATGGAATGGCATTGAGCTTTATATTGTATCTATCCTGGGATAGGTAAAGGGTGCTGGCTAGAGATCAGGATTTCAAGTGAGGGCAAGGCTGGGTTTGAAGGGTTTTGCATCCTTCTCACGTCGCCCTGCCAGCCCTGAGCCGATTTGCGAGGCTGGGCTCATTCAGCGCTCCCTGTGCACCAGCATACCACGTTACACTACTGCAATAAATAAAATACACAAAAGATCCCCCCCCCCCGACACCAGTATTTCTGCCACACAGGGAAACCACAGCTAGTTCTCACACAATCAAGATTTGGGGCCAAGATTTCCTGTCATGTAGGTCCAGGGCCGGATTTAGTTTTGATGAGGCCCTAAGCTACTGAAGGTAATGGGGCCCTTTTATATGTCCAGCTGTCCTTTGTCAACAACAAAATTATTGCTGTTCTTTGTGTTGAATATACGCTATATGGTAATTTATTGACCTAATAGGTATCTAAAGCCATTTGCACATAACAAGATATGTATTTTATCAGAGTAATTGTTGAACTGAAATACAATTAAGAAAAGGTATATTAATAGTGAAATAACTATTAAGCTCTAACTTAAAATGATTTTTTTATTTGTAACAAACTTAATAATGCAAACACATTGGCATTTGGCAATAACAAAAGTTCCTTTAGAATCACAGTTTAAAAAGATTCATAATCTAGTCTCTAGAAACTTGCTATAACATGAAATAATAATAGGTGTAAATATATGGTGCAAACTACTAATAATGTAGCAGAATGTAGGCACCCTATATATAGAAATGAGCAAACCAGTGATATTTTAGGGAGCAGGCAAGCAGGCGGGGCCCATTACATACATCATAGGAACCTACACAACATAAAACACTGTTGCTGCATGTAGGTTTTATTTTTATTTTTTTATCTTATATTTTTGAAATGTACATCCAGTTTTTTTTCCTTTAATTTTTTGGGGGGTCCCCAAGAGAGTGGGGCCCTAAGCTATAGCTTGTTTAGCTTATATGTAAATCCGGCACTGGGTAGGTCTACTTTTCAGTCTCACTTAAGCCACACTGCTATCTCCAGTTTTTGAAATTTAGCCCTGCTCTCATTCCCTGGACTTTTATCCTGCAAGGCACTATAATTGCCTAATTGCCACACATGTTTCTGTTCCATTTGATCAATAGCTTAGCTTTCTTCTTCTGCTGCTTAAAAAAAAAAAGATGTAGATGTGAAATTTCAATATGTGATTGCTTGAAGCACATCAGGCTACTACCAACAAAGCGGCAAGGTGTTAGTATGTAAAACCTTTTTAAAAATTCAATTTCTCACAATATTTGCAGATATAGATGAGTGTGCTGAACCAGTAACAGCTGCCTGTGGAGATCATGCGAAATGTGAAAATGTGTATGGAGGATATAACTGCTCCTGTAAGGAAGGTTATCAACCATCCACAGGAAAATTACAGTTTAAGCCAAATGATGGCACTTCCTGCCAAGGTAAATGATATTATAGAGCTTTATGTGTTATTATAAAACTATATCTTCTGAGAGGCCCACCAGTAACTCTTTATCTTCAGTTAGATTAATCAGCTGGATATGAAAAAGTGGCAAGATGTGAATACCTACATTATTATTATGCTTTTTTAAAAGAGAGAGAGGAGACTGATAGGTGTGTTTGCTGAAAAATAGAAGTAGCCTGTCATATATTATAAAATACAGAACTGATTTTCTTCTATTACTTACCAACCAAAGTCCATTAACCGTTAAGCGGTCAAATACACTATATGACTGTAGCCTTGCTATTATCAATAGAGCCTTAGATATATTCCAGAGTTGTGCTACATTTGAGTAAAGATTGGGGAAAACTTGTAAACAGAAATGCTAGCTTAGTGCAAGGAAATCACCTTTGCTTACCATATATGCCAGCGTATAAAGTGACTAGGCGTATAAGACGACCCCCTACTTTTCCAGTCAAAATATAGAGTTTGGGATATACTCGCCGTAACGAGTATATCCCAAACTTCCAACGCACACCATATAAAAAATTTCTGTATCTCTTCCTTTCCCTACTTTTTAAATACCGGTAAATGAAGCCAAAAGAGAGACAACAGTGCTTAAATGCACAGGTGTTTAAATGCACTTACTTGCAGGCATGCTAAGAACTACGGTAGCATTTTTAACTACCGTAGATTTCATTCGGAGGAAGGGAAGGAGCTGAAGCATAAAAACTGCAGGAAGAAGAAGAAGAAGAAGAAGAAGAAGAAGAAGAAGAAGAAGAAGAAGAAGAAGAAGAAGAAGACATGGGGAATAAGGGGAGGTGGGGTGGGGTAGGGGGCTGAGATTTGAACGCACGTCCTCAGTCACTTGCATCCTCCACCCTTCCCGGTCACTTGCGCCCGTCCCTCCTTGCCTCCCCCCCCCGCGTCTGCCCACCCACCATCCACAACTCAGGGTCAGCCCCAGGCAAGGAACGGCAGTGGGGGTGGAAGGGTAAAACCTAACGTCCGTGCCGGGGCTGCGCACTGAGGGGGAGAACGAGGTGGCGGTGAGAGGAGGCTCCAGTGGGCATGGAACCAGTTCCTCCAGCCTCTGGCTCAGGGTGGGCAGGCGGGAAGGGAGGGGAGGAGAGGTGGGAAGAGGGAGAAGGGGGGGCACAGCCCAGAGCTGGCTCCACTCGCACTTTATTTTTCCAGGCACCGAGGCTGCCGCTTTCTTTCCATGCAGGGAGGAAGGAAAGCCTCGTGTGTCCCCTCTTCCTGCATGGAAAGAAAGCGGCAGCCGCTTACACGGTCACCACATATGGCGAGGATGCAGCCGCGACCGTTTTTGAGCTCCCCCCACTGTATGCGGTGACCGCAGATCTTATACCCGGTGTATAAGACGACCCCCAACTTTTGAAAAGATTTTCCTGGGTTCAAAAGTCGTGTTATATGCCAGAATATACGGTACATGCACGTGTCTTTTTGGTTAAGATTGAACCTTTCGTCCGAGTCAGTTTAAATACAAGTGGCTTTTTAAAATAATAATAATGCATTGACAAGTATCAATGCATTACAGTGAGTATGTGGCTGTCACACATTTAACTGCATCTGCCATAACCTTCATGCTGAGGAATCATCATGATATACAGATGGCTGCCACTGATTGGGGCAGAGAAATGCAGAATGTTGTGATGTCACAGCATGGATAGCATGGAGTTGTGGTGCTGTTGCCTCATAGGGTAGCCACACTTTTCGGTTTTGACGTCTATCCCTAAAAGGTTCAAGACACCATACAATCAAATTTACAAAACCACAAAAGAGAAAGAACGAACCCAGGCATATCACTGAATTTTTAAAGAAGCTTCATAATTAATCAGATGAGCTCCCATCTATTATTATAGCTACATAAATCTTCACTTTCATAAAACATTCCTGAATATATAAGAGCATCCTTAAAAATAAAAATAAAAAGCTCCTAAAAGTCGCAACAGCAGCTTAGAAAGGGCATTCTGCCCTGTGTGTGAGAGGAGGAGAGATGCATCTTCTGGGAAGGTAGCTGCTATCCATGGCTTTGCAAATGCATTTAAAATAGGAATGGGTGGTATTAGTCTATTTTGAGTCCAATTCAGTTTTGTATACATGCTGAGCATATGTGGTTTGGTACATATCCCTCCCCAACGAGATTACCCTGTGTTCAATCCTGCATCTCACGGTTAGCTATGAATGAATATATGTCGAGCCATTCACAATACCACATGCACATCCAACCCAATTTAAGAACAAAAAAAGTATCTCTGGCTTTTAAAACACACCGAATGGGGAAGTCTGAAGCTTTAGAATCATAGAGTTGGAAGAGACCACAGGGGCCATCCAGTCCAACCCCCTGCCAAGCAGGAGTTATCAGCCAGACTGAAATGACATATGCCAAGACCTTAAGATTCCCTTTTAATTTCAGCAGCAATCCCAGCCCCAAAGTGTGAACTGAACTATGACTGCATAGCTGAAAATATTAACAGAACCTTAGCTAAAGTAAGTAAGACTTGCATATTTACCTATTGTCAAATCTTATTTTTACTTTACGTCTGTCTTGAAATGATACTTGGAATATTTATGGTACTACAATCTTAAGAAGATGGCCGCTCCAATGGCATACATTACTCAGGCTGCGGGGCTGCCTGACAGTTGCGGTGCCATTATGGCCGCTTATTGCAGCATACCAGACCAGCACCAGCCCACCTATGGTGCCACAATTGCCTCGGGCGGAAGGATCCACGGGTCAGTAGATCTGGCATTGCCCGCTGCTGCTGCCACCCTTGTTTCCAATGTAGATCTTTAACCACCACCACCACCACCACCATGTTCCTGATGTAGATCTTCACTCACCCCTTCTTTTCTGGTGGAGAGAGGCGCCATTTTGCCCTTCATCTCAGGTACCAAAATGTCAGCACAGTGTCAACAAGTGAGCACTCACAGCTGACTGATTTGGACGGTGGCCCAGAGTTGGGGAATGCAGAGGGGGGGGGCAGAGTGACCAGTTTAGAGAGAGATCAGGAAACAGCTCTCCCGAAGCTCTTCATGATCCACTCGGCGTGAAGCAGAGGCGGAGGGGTGGGTTACAAGAGAGGGGGAGGCTGACATCACTTAATAGAAGAAAGAAGGCATGGTTCCCACAGAGGGAGAAAGGGAGGCGGAACAACGCCGAACACTCAGATGAGTCATCAGACTAGTTGTAAGTCAGTGAGAGCCGTGGCTTGAGACTGTAGCTTGTTGTATTTTGTTGCTGTAAATAAAACTTCTCTTCAACGTTGAAACGTGTGGGCGTCTTGAGGTCGAGACTTAACACAAAATGTCTTGGACCAGCCCTGTATCTGGGACAGCTTGTATTAGACACACCTGCTTGGACACTGGGTTTTCCAGATTTATTTTTACAGCTACCCTATACAGGTACAGTCTATATAGAAAGACAGGTACCTACAAAAGGCTACCTAGTAAGCCAGGTCTGGGGAACCTGTGTGCTTCCAGATATTATTTGACTACAGCTCTCATCATTCCTTGGCCATGCTGGCTGGGTCTGCTAGGAGCTGGTATCCAGTGACAATGGGAGAGTCACAGATTCCCTACCCCTGCAGTAATCCATTGATAGACTGAGACTTGAGCCTTCCAAGTCGACATCCAATATTCTATACACTCTCTCACGTCGGCTCATCTTGTTAACTAATGTAGATAAATGAATATGAATCTTCATTTGACTGTAAATGTTAGGAATGTCATGCCTAATGGTTTCAACTTTCTTTCAGATTAGAAAAATAAAAGAACCCCTGGCTGTATTACAAGAAATCAATCAAAACACTGTAGGGCAAATTTCACCAGTGGATGTGATTTCCTACATAGAAGCATTATCTGTATCTTCTCCCTTGCTAACCATCGTGAATAACACGATTTCTGACAACGAAATGCTCTATAATCTGACTCTTAATGTAAGTGAATCGAGCCGTGCAGCAGATTTGATCTATTTTTGCAGGGTGGGGAGCACTTATAAGATATAGTACATAACCTAAAGTACTTTCTTTTTTATTAATCTAACAGGAATTCATTAACACTGTGAACAATTTTGTTCAGAAGGATAAAACTGCAGCATGGGAAGCTATCCCAGAAGTTAACAGAAGAAGAAGCCTCACTAAACTGATGCATGCTGCAGAACAAACCACAGCACTCTTGTCACAGAGCTTTCAAAAGAGAACAGAAGTGGAAGTTAATGCCAGTGATTTAGGTATGCAAAAGGGAGCAAATGATTTTGAAAACTGTTCCTGTTTTCCTTCCAGGACAGACTGTTGATATTGGAAGCAATGTTGTACGAAGGCCTTGCAGAGGCTGTTGCTGTAGAGTCTCAATTAAGACATCTCTCTTCACACTACTCTTCTGTCCAGCTCTCTGTGTGTTTGGAAATCTAAAGGGTCTCTTCTCTGTGCCTTCTGCATGTGTCTTCCAGGAGCCAGATCATGGCATCACAGGAACTCATATGAGAGAGGTCGGCACCAGACACAAAACTGAGACAGAGAGTTTGCAGTTTCCCATGGCTAGTTAGTGAGTAGTAACCACAGCTATGCCATGCCATTGCAGAACTCAGTCTATTAGCATACAGATAAAGGTTAACAACCCCTGGACAGTTAAGCCCAGTCAAATTTGACTATGAGGTGTGGCGCTCATCTCCGCTTTCAGGCTGAGGGAGCTGGTGTTTGTCCACAGACAGCTCTCCAGGTCATGTGGCCAGCATGACTAAACTGCTTCTGGTGCAATGGGACACCAGGAAGCCTATTTAGCTACCCACGCTGGTATGCTTTCGAACTGTTAGGTTGGTGGGAGCTGGAATAGAGCAATGGGAGCTCACCCCATTGTGTGGATTTGAACTGCCGATCATGCGATCGGCAAGCCCAAGATGCTCAGTGGTTTAGACTACAGCTCATTAGCATACATCACCCAGCTCTGTCTCTTCACCTCAAAACTTCATCATAAAACTGCAACACTTCATCATATAAGTGCATAAGCTGCAACCCTTATGAAAGGGTTGCACACCTTTTCCCAGGTCGGTGAGGGTTTTGACCCCCCCCCCCAATCCTAGCCACCATCCCTGGAAGGTCAGAGTTCATGTTGCCAGCTGGCTACTTGGGAATTTCTCTGGCTGGCCGATCTGCTGGGCGTGATTGCCCTCGCAAACCTGAAGTTTAAATGGGCCAGTCCAATCAGAGGCTCTTATGGTTGGCCAGGCATTGTCTGCTTTCATGTCTGGCTGGCCAGTGGTGCATATAAGCCAGATGTGCGGGACACCCTTGGCAAGAGGACTTTTTTAATGCTCTCGAAAACATTTGTTGATATTTGGTTTGCTGGAAACTTCAGATCACAAGTGTGTGTGTGCTTTCTGTGCTGTAAGTAACAGACAGTCCAGCTAAGTAATTCCACCCCATTAGTCAAATGTTTGTTTTGCTTTGCTTTTAACTGTCTGATTGACCTTTCTGCTGCCTTATGGGTGACTGAAGCACTACATTGATCAGAACAAAGCAACAAAAAGGACTCTATGTCCTCTAATGTCATTTTCTTTGTCCAGGGTGGTTCATATTAGGTGGCATTCTTTGGTTTCGGCAACAGACATCATTACAGCGCAGTGCAGCTTCACTTTGTGTTGCTGTATCTTTGTTTAATAATAATAAAATATTCATTTCTCCCTCCAAATATTATAAAATAAAAACTGTTCAATGGTACTATGCTTTTAAAGATGGCAATTGATATTCCATTTCAGAAATGCATTCTTAATAAAAAGGTTGTTCCTTTGAAAGTAGTTTCCATTATTCTTTAGGAAATGCATTGAACGCAAAGCAAATTAGGGACTGCATTTTTTCCAAGGAAAGGTACAAAATGGAAATAAAAGATTTGTGCCTACTAGAACTAACGAACTCCTGAACAAATATGAACCACACAATGCTATGTGCGTGCGTATGTGTGCATGCGTCTTCGCTCTTAAATTACCTGGCTGGACTTTGTGCTGACATCTGTAATAAATGTTCAGCTGAGTGTAAACCTAATTGCAGAAGTGTGAGGTTTAGTAGGCTGGGATGTAATTGTGATTTCCAAAGGAGTTTTCCCCCTTTCTTCTTTTCTTTTGCAGCTTTCAAAGTTCTTGCCTTTGATATACAGCGCATGGAGCACATTCACCAGCATGTGCAGTTGGGAGGAGAGATTATAAAGGTCTCTGCAAAGAAAAAGGAAGCAACTACTTCTAAAGGTTAGGGAGAGAAATGTGACTCGAGGAATTAGGCTATAGAAGTGAAGTTCAATGGAGTTTTCCAGAAGCCTCCTCCTTTGCAAAATTCAGGAAAGTAAATCCTTCAGGAGTGTTTGGGACAGCCAATTCCAATGGTGCAATTTCAATGATTTCTCAAAGGTATTTCACTAGAGATGCACCCTTGGCAAGGATCAAATGCCTATTCAAAGCATAATTGCAAAGCAGCAACAAAACAAACTACTGGAATAGATCCAGTTAACTTCTATGAATGGATCTGTACACAGAAGGAGGTCCAGCAGATGTTCCCTGCTGGAAAAAGTGGGGAGGTGATTTTCACTCATTTCCTCCTTCTCCCACCGTCCCCTGAGCCACCTTTTTTTCTAGATTGCAAACTTCTCCTAAACTCCTCAGAACAGATTTTGACTGGCACAGGGTTGGAATTCAGAGTTCGCATGAGCAGATTTATTTATTTAGAAAAAACACAACTTTATTTCTCAAACCAAAGTAATAAATAGATTTTTTTAAAAAAAAAACCACAAGTTTTCAAGGGAGAATTCCACTCAAGGAAGGTTTGGCAGGGGAACGCTCCAGTAAGGCAGTGTCAGCTATGTGGCATCGGAAGCAGAGGTTGGCTGTTCCTCCCTGCTCCTGGGTGTGCAGTTCTGCATGGCCACTGACTATGGTCATGGGTGGGAAAGTGCTGGTCTTCAAGGGATGCCATAGGTGCAAGGTTAACAAGCGGCTCATCTGGAGTGCGGCACACGTGCTCAGTCACTGGAAGCCTGCATCTGCTTGTAGAAGGCGTCAAACTGCTGCTGCTCCAGCTCAGTCGTCACCTTGTTGAGGGCATAGATCTCGGCCCGTTCATAGCTGCCAAGTCTCCCATTTTCCCTGGGAAACCCCCGTTTTTCCACCTGTCCCCAGCCGAAAAAACGGATTTTTTTGTTTTCCCCCGGTTTATTCTGGCGCGGTGGCCATTTTGGAACTGGGCAGCGCATGCTCAGAAGCGACTTTTGATGCTGCTCTGCCCAGTTCCAAAATGGCTGCAGCGCGACTTCTGGTGCAGTGGCCATTTTGGAACTGGGCACAGCAGCATCAAAAGTCACTTCTGAGCATGCTCCGGCCAGTTCCAAAATGGCCGTCATGCTACTTCCGGTATGCTACTTTCAGTCCGGTCCCTTATTTTTCAGAGAGGAACTTGGCAGGTATGGGCCCATTGCTGTTGCTTGAGCTCCTGCTGGGCGCTGCTTGGCCTTCTCCAGGCAGTGGCTGGGACCATCCTTGCCCTTGGGAGGTGTTCCCTCGCATGAGCAGATTTCCACTCACAGTACACATGCAGAAACATGGTAGCTCAGTCTGAAGAGCATGATATTCTCAATCTCAGGGATGTGGGTTCAAGCCTTACATTGGACAAAAAGATTCCTGCATTGAAGAAGGTTGGAAAGATAATCCCCATGGTCACTTCCAACTCAACGATTCTATGACATCACAGGAAAGGAGGGGCAGGTTTTGCTAGTTTCCTCCTCCCTGCAGCTTCCTGTTCCTCCTGAATATCTGCTCTGGAAGTTTGGGGGAGAGAACAGTGTGGGAGGTGGCACTGGGAGCTGCAGGAGAAATGGAGGAAATTGGCAACAGCAACAACAAAATATTCCTCCATTTCAGCAGGAGCCTCTGCTTGACTTCAATGCCTTCTCTGAATCAAAGGAGCCCTTCCAGTCACAGAAGGGAAAGTTTGGACCCATCTGCTTAATTTTGCATCACAAACACTCATTTTTAATACTGGTGGGTTATATTGTCTTGAAAAGCAGACATTCTTCACTGTCTCTTAACCTTTTCAATAACTGTGTTGCAAAAAAAAAATTGTTATGCATATTTCATGCAAAATAAATACAGATATCTATTGTTTGTCATTTCCTCATTATCTTCAGGGTTGTTAGGAAACAAGCTACAACCCACTAAGCACAGTTTGTTTGATTGATAGGCACCGTTGCAGTTGTGTTTCTGCGGTACAGCAATATTGGCTCTCTCTTCTCATCATCGCAGAACTTCTCACTGGAAGAAAATTCAGAGCATGGAGAGACAGTAGGGTCATCAGTTATAGCTGTCGCAATTCACTCCATGCCACCTATGCTGTACCCGGTGGAGAAAATAACATTGACTTTCAAACATGCACAGGTAGGTTTTCTTTCTAATTATCACCTGATTAAAAGTAAGCCTACAATTATGTTGTAGCAAGGAGCGACTCTGTTTTCATTTGGTTGTTCACTCACACCTATGTCATTTGCTGATATGTGTATATAATATGATTAGAGGGGAAATTACAATTCTGATTTCCGCTCAGCAAGTGCCAGGAAGGGAGTGTGTTAGCACTGCAAAGTGTTGATAGGAATTGACAAGACTAATAACTGCATGTTGGCTCTACTACACAATTGTCAATAATTGGTTAGCCTAATCCGAATCTCCTCCTCACCTCTCAACATTCTCCATTTACAAGCTGTGCATCTGTTGCATTTTCCACGTTTGTCCAGAGAGGCAAAAGCAGATGAGCAAAATTTAGCAGGGCACTGAAGTTAATGGTGCTGGTGCTGTATCTCACAAACAGGTAACGTGGTGAGCAATCAGCAGCAGATTGCTGTAATGTGCTGTACGTGGACTGCCATTAAAGGCTATTTGGAAACTTCAGCTGGTACAGTATGTGGCAGTATGAATGCCTGAGGGGGACAAAGAATCAGATCACATCCCACCTATTGTGTACCAGTCACTCTGGCTCCCTATTGTTTGTGGGTCCTATTTAAAGTGTTATTTATGACCCTAAAGGTAAAGGGACCCCTGACCGACTCTGGTGTTGCAGCGCTCATCTCCCGTTATTGGCTGAGGGAGCTGGCATACAGCTGGCCAGCATGACCCTAGATGGTAATAAATAACACTTTAATGGGATATTGGGATAGCTTGCTCGGTAGAGCATGAGACTCCTAATCTTAGGGTTGTGGGTTTGAGCCCCAAGTTGGGCAAGAGATTCCTTTACTGCAGGGTTGAACTAAATGGCCCTCACAGTCCCTTCCAACTTGAGCTTGAAGATCAGCTTCTGGGGCTCTGCTCTCTAGCCTGATGATCAGAGGTTGCTGGATTCAAAAGATGTGGCCTTTCAGAAGCAGCCTCATATCTGTGGAATATCCTCCCCCAGGTGGTATTTTTAGTCCCATCACTGGAAATTTCTAAAAAACAATCTTAAAATCTTTTATTTCAGTCTGCTTTTCGTTAGCTGCTGTGACTATGCCTGGATAGCTCAGGTGACTAGAGCACTGTACTGATAATGCCAAGGGTGCAACTTTAATACCTTTATGGCACAGCTGCATATTCCTGCATTGCAGGGGGTTGGACTAGATTGTCCTCCCAACCCTGCAATTCAATAACAATAACAATAATAAATAATATTATTCTTTATACCCCACCCATCCGGCTGGGTTTCCCCAGCCATTCTATGATGAAGTTACTTGTCATTTTCAGGAGCATAATTTGCTGAGTTTCTTGTACTGTATTGCTATTTTTATTGTGCTTGTAATTCATTAACTATCTTGTATCTCTTCTTGGGAGGGCAATGGACCTGAAAGGTGACTCAAAAGTCTTTTAGTCAGGTGAGGAGTGGGGGGACAGAAAAAGAACAGTTTCACTGAAAATTTAGAGAAATTCATATAATGACTTTCTTTCCTCCTGTGCTAAAAGACATGATTATTACATAGTGTATGACAGACAGCAGTTGATAGGAAGTAAAGGTAAAGGTAAAGGGACCCCTGACTATTAGGTCCAGTCGTGACCGACTCTGGGGTTGCGCGCTCATCTCGCATTATTGGCCGAGGGAGCCGGCGTACAGCTTCCAGGTCATGTGACCAGCATGACAAAGCCGCTTCTGGCAAACCAGAGCAGCACATGGAAACGCCGTTTACCTTCCCGCTGTAGCGGTTCCTATTTATCTACTTGCATTTTTGACATGCTTTCGAACTGCTAGGTTGGCAGGAGCTGGGACCAAGCAACAGGAGCTCATCCCGTCACAGGGATTCGAACCGCCGACCTTCTGATCAGCAAGCCCTAGGCTCAGTGGTTTAACCACAGCGCCACCTGGGTCCCTTAGAAGTAGAACGGCATTAAATCCTATGATTAAATCCTGACTCAGCCATAAACATAGCTGCCAAGTTTTCCCTTTTCTCGCGAGGAAGCCTATTCAGCATAATGGAAAATCCCTTTAAAAAGGGGATAACTTGGCAGCTATGCATAAATCCCACTCAGTATTCTTGGCGAAGTAACGATGTATTGACCTTCTCTACCTCCCTGGGCTTTTGTGAAGAAGTCATCATGATTTTTTGGGGGGAAGGTGGTCAGGATACAAATATAATAAATAAATAAATAAAAAGTGGAATATTAAATGGGTAAGCCGGGGAACCCCTTCATGGATCAATGCCTTGTCGTGGCGAAGGGGCTTGAATAACTCAGAGAAGCTATGAGCTATGCCATGCAGGGCCACCCAAGATGGACAGGTCATAGTGGAGAGTTTTGACTAAACGTGATCCACCTGGAGAAGGAACTGGCAAGCCACTCCAGTATCCCTGCCAAGAAAACTCCATGGACAAAGACAACAGGCATATAAAAGTTATGACGCTGGAAGATGAGCCCCTCAGGTCGGAAGGCGTCCAACATGCTACTGAGGAAGAGCGGAGGACAAGTACAAGTAGATTCAGAGCTGATGAAGCGGCTGGGCCAAAGCCGAAAGGACGCTCAGTTGCGGATATGCCTGGAAGCGAAAGGAAAGTCCGATGCTGTAAAGAAAAATATTGCATAGGAACCTGGAATGTAAGAACCATGAGTGGAGGTAAGCTGGATGTGGTCAAAAATGAGATGACAAGAATAAATATCGACATCCTGGGCATCAGTGAACTAAAATGGAAGGGAATGGGCGAATTCAGTTCGGATGACTATCATATCTACTACTGTGGGCAAGAATCCTGTAGCAGAAATGGAGTGGCCCTCATAGTCAACAAAAGAGTGGCAAAAGCTGTAATGGGATGCAATCTCAAAAATGACAGAATGATCTCGATACGAATCCAAGGCAGACCTTTTAACATCACAGTAATCCAAGTTTATGCACCAACTACCGGTGCTGAAGAAAGTGAAATTGACCAATTCTATGAAGACCTACAACACCTTCTAGAAATGACACCAAAGAAGGATGTTCTTCTCATTACAGGGGACTGGAATGCTAAAGTAGGGAATCAAGAGATAAAAGGAACAACTGGCAAGTTTGGCCTTGGAGTTCAAAATGAAGCAGGGCAAAGGCTAATAGAGTTCTGTCAAGAGAACAAGCTGGTCATCACAAACACTCTCTTCCAACAACACAAGAGACGACTCTACACATGGATATCACCAAATGGGCAGCATCGAAATCAGATTGATTATATTCTCTGCAGCCAAAGATGGAGAAGCTCTATACAGTCAGCAAAAACAAGACCTGGAGCTGACTGTAACTCAGATCATCAGCTTCTTATAGCAAAATTCCAGCTTAAACTGAAGAAAGTAGGAAAAACCACTGGGCCAGTAAGATACAATCTGAATCAAATCCCTTATGAATACACAGTGGAAGTGAGGAACAGGTTTAAGGATTTAGATTTGGTGGACAGAGTGCCTGAAGAACTATGGATGGAGGCTCGTAACATTATACAGGAGGCAGCAATGAAAACCATCCCAAGGAAAAGGAAATGCAAGAAAGCAAAATGGCTGTCCAACGAGGCCTTACAAATAGCGGAGGAGAGGAGGCAAGCAAAATGCAAGGGAGATAGGGAAAGATACAGGAAACTGAATGCAGATTTCCAAAAAACAGCAAGGAGAGACAAGAGGGTCTTCTTAAATGAGCGATGCAAAGAAATAGAGGAAAACAATAGAATGGGGAAAACCAGAGATCTGTTCAAGAAAATTGGAGATATGAAAGGAACATTTCGTACAAAGATTACCATAATCAAGGACAAAAGTGGTAAGGACCTAACAGAAGCAGAAGACATCAAGAAGAGGTGGCAAGAATACACAGAGGAATTATACCAGAAAGATATGGAGGTCTCGTACACCTCTGGTAGTGTGGTTGCTGACCTTGAGCCAGACATCTTGGAGAGTGAAGTCAAATGGGCCTTAGAAAGCATTGCTAATAACAAGGCCAGTGGAAGTGATGATATTCCAGCTGAACTGTTTAAAATTTTAAAAGATGATGCTGTTAAGGTGCTACACCCAATATGCCAGCAAGTTTGGAAAACTCAGCAATGGCCAGAGGATTGGAGAAGATCAGTCTACATCCCAATTCCAAAGAAGGGCAGTGCCAAAGAATGCTGCAACTACCGCACAATTGCGCTCATTTCACACGCTAGCAAGGTTATGCTTAAAATTCTACAAGGCAGGCTTAGGCAGTATGTGGACCGAGAACTCCCAGAAGTGCAAGCTGGATTTCGAAAGGGCAGAGGAACCAGAGACCAAATAGCAAACATGCGCTGGATTATGGAGAAAGCTAGAGAGTTCCAGAAAAACGTCTACTTCTGCTTCATTGACTATGCAAAAGCCTTTGACTGTGTCGACCACAGCAAACTATGGCAAGTTCTTAAAGAAATGGGAGTGCCTGATCACCTCATCTGTCTCCTGAGAAATCTCTATGTGGGACAAGAAGCTACAGTTAGAACTGGATATGGAACAACTGATTGGTTCAAAATTGGGAAAGGAGTACGACAAGGTTGTATATTGTCTCCCTGCTTATTTAACTTATATGCAGAATTCATCATGCGAAAGGCTGGACTAGATGAATCCCAAGCCGGAATTAAGATTGCTGGAAGAAATATCAACAACCTCAGATATGCAGATGACACAACCTTGATGGCAGAAAGCGAGGAGGAATTAAAGAACCTTTTAATGAGGGTGAAAGAGGAGAGCGCAAAATATGGTCTGAAGCTCAACATCAAAAAAACCAAGATCATGGCCACTGGTCCCATCACCTCCTGGCAAATAGAAGGGGAAGAAATGGAGGCAGTGAGAGATTTTACTTTCTTGGGCTCCTTGATCACTGCAGATGGTGACAGCAGTCACGAAATTAAAAGACGCCTGCTTCTTGGGAGAAAAGCAATGACAAACCTAGACAGCATCTTAAAAAGCAGAGACATCACCTTGCCGACAAAGGTCCGTATAGTTAAAGCTATGGTTTTCCCAGTAGTGATGTATGGAAGTGAGAGTTGGACCATAAAGAAGGCTGATCGCCGAAGAATTGATGCTTTTGAATTATGGTGCTGGAGGAGACTCTTGAGAGTCCCATGGACTGCAAGAAGATCAAACCTATCCATTCTTAAGGAAATCAGCCCTGAGTGCTCCCTGGAAGGACAGATCGTGAAGCTGAGGCTCCAATACTTTGGCCACCTCATGAGAAGAGAAGAATCCTTGGAAAAGACCCTGATGTTGGGAAAGATTGAGGGCACTAGGAGAAGGGGACGACAGAGGACAAGATGGTTGGACAGTGTTCTCGAAGCTACGAACATGAGTTTGACCAAACTGCGGGAGGCAGTGCAAGACAGGAGTGCCTGGCGTGCTCTGGTCCATGGGGTCACGAAGAGTCGGACACGACTAAACGACTAAACAACAACAAGCCGGGGAAAGGTTTTTGGTTTTGATGTTTTTTTGCAGGAGGATAAAGGGAATAATATGGACGGTGAAAGTCTAGACTAGGCAAGCAGTATCGTGGTACTTTAAACAGTCATGACTTACCCTGAAGAATCCTAGAAATCAAAGAATAATAGAACGGTAGAATTGGAAAAGGGACTCTGAAGATCATCTTCTAGTCCAACCCCCTGGAATGCAGGAATATGCAGCTGTCCCAAATGGGAATCAAACCTGCAACCTTGTCGCTATCAGCACCATGCTCTAACCAACTGAGCTATCCAGGCTGACCTTAGTACAGTTGGTTAAAGATGCTGAGAGTTCTAAGGCCCCTCAAAGAGCTACAATTCCCAAAGTGGTTTAACAATCAATCCCTTTACCCAGGAACTCTGGGAATTGTTGTTCTGCGAGGAAATTAACGGCCTCCTGCCAACTCTCTTAATGAACTACAGTTCCTAGAATTCTCTGGCGGAAGCCATGATTGTAAAAGTGGCATAATACTGATTTGAATGTATGGTGCAGATGGGGCCTAAAACAAGAAAGATGGGACTAATATTTATCATTATTATTAATTATTATTATTTATTAGAGTTATATATCACTCTTCATCACAAGATCTCAGGGTGGTTCACAGGATAAAAATACTAAGTAAAAACACAAGCAGTTAAAAAAAAAAGACCTCTCCTCCCACAAACCCATTTCAAAGACTAGAAGGTGAGGTGGTGCAAAAAGTCCAAGGCATGTAGTAGAGTCAAATACACTCTCTAGAAAGAGAAGAATTAGCAAGCCCTGGTCAAAATAAGGCCACTAGAAATGGACAGGAACAAACATACTGATTGTACAGACATTTTTAAATCAATTATTTGGACTGTTGATTTCTAAAACAAAGTTTGAAAAGAATGAGAAAGCAGGTGTAGTTTTCCTTCCTCTCTTTAGTCTACCTTCTTTTACCTATCTTGATTAATCTTTCTGTTCTGATTTTCTTTGTTTTTATTCCTGTGTTTCTCCTGAACCTGAATTATGAACAGTTCAGATTCTGGGTTTTGTGGAATAATGGTCTTGTGATGAATTGAGTGGCTTTGTGCCTCTTGCCACCCATTAAACATTTTCCTTCTGTTCAGACTGTAGACAAAAAAGATGTTAAGTGTGCATTTTGGAATTATTCAGAAGAAACATTGGAAGGAAACTGGTCTACAGAAGGATGTGAACGAGCACATTCCAATAGCACCCATACCACATGCAGATGCAATCATCTTACCCCTTTTGCTGTTTTGATGTCCTCAAACAACTCTGAAGTTGTAAGTGCTCTTTTTAAATATAGTGTTTATTAATTTCTTTAGATAGTTTGTGTGTAGAACCTATTGGTCTCTGCAGTTAGATCGTTACTTCCTTCCTCGCTTGGTCTATCCCTTTATTCTCACTGAGCAAATATACAATGGGATAATTCTTTAGCAGTAGATATTTTCATGGTTAGGATGTCCCTGAACTTTACACTCTGAATATTCCATTATAACAATACAATGCACATGCTATCTCTTATATGGGTGCTGGCTACTCTACTCCCCCGCCCTGTCTTATTATATGTTTTTAACTGCCACTGAGCATTTTTAATGCCCATAATATTTATTATCTGTATATTATTCATGCTTATCAATAACTTAAGTCACTACTATCTTCATTTTACAAACAAAAACCGATGGGGCAGAGAGACCATTTGCGGCCACTGAGCAGCTGTAAAAGTATTATTTATACAACTAACAATCACGGTTTCCCCATGATTCCCAGGCACTGTTGCTTGTTAAAGGTGCTGAGAGTTTTTAGGCGACTCCTATTCCGCTCATAGAGATACCTATTCCCAGAACGCTCTAACAATCAATCTTCCTGGGAAACCCTGGAATTGTGAGGGGAATAGGGGCCTCCTAATAATTCTCAGCACCTTTAACAATCTACAGTTCCAAGGATTGTTTCGGGAAAGCTAGGTTGATTAAAGTGGCATAAACTATGCTTTAAATGTAAGATGTGGATATGACCACAGAATATGCAATAGGCCTATTTTTCCCAGAAGTAAACCTGGCTTTAAAAATAGTATGAACAGACAGAACTTCAGACTTTTGAAAACCATCGTGCTTTTTAAAGAAAAAGCAAATGTACAATGATACAAATATTTTATTGCAATGGCTGTGTGTACCCATTTCCAATCCTCCCCCCTAAATAAATTCACACTTGACTCAAATTTTGGTTTGGGGTTTTTTCAGAATTTAGGCCACAACTTTATTGAGTGGTCGCATAGGCTCTGGTTCGACTAGCTCCCTGCTCTGCAGGTAGCGCTGACCCAGGGCCCCACCTTAGGTTAGACAAGGATGAACACCTGGGAAGGTGGAAACTCAGGGATGGACTATGTCCACCACCCAAACGTCCCCCTGGACTCAGGCATGGGTACAGACCCCTCTCATGGGTTGACCATACCATTAGAGTCCCTGGATTCCTTTAACAGAATACCCTTCACCTAGGGATGGCGAGAGCGTTCCCCCATCCCTATAATCTGAACCAGAGCCTATCCGCAACCTTACAAGTTGTGACGATTTGCTACGCGGCAGGCGAAACCCAAATGGCAACAGCCAATCAGCCAAGTGGGGAAAATTCCTGCCGTGCCCCTGTCCCAACGACAAATGACAAACGACAGCATAGCAAGGTCAAGCGCAAAAGCCCTAAAAATAAGGAGAGGTGGGTGGGTGTTTTCGAATGCACGTGCCAAAAGAGGAAGCTCTGGGTCACGTGCTTGGGTATATATAGGTTCCTCGATCCGTTTGGACTGCGCCCCATTGCCTAGATTAAACCCAGCAATGAGGGACCTACCAATCGGGTGTTGTGGCTGACCATACGAACCCACCCACAACACAGGGGATCGGGTTCCAGGTCTCACCGCAACACGTGCCCTCTTTAAGGGAGGACCCGATAAAGTCTAAACATTTCACTTCCCCCCCCAAACCCTCACATTTGAACTGAAACTGTAAGTTACTTTTAGCACTAAGAAGCAGAATCTGTCAGTATGAAGAGCCCAGCATGTGTCAATGCGATGTGCTTGTGCTAAGACTCTCAAGTCGGCTAAATCCTCTGCCCAAAAATAAAAAGCTCCCTCCCTAGAGTTATACTTAGACTCCTTCGCAGCTCACGAGGAGTCCTCAAATATAAGAATGTGTTTTGAATCTGTGGGGTGTTTACTTAATATGGGTTTAAAATATTAATCTCAAAGCAAGTGAGGCACAAGTTACAAGACAAGTCAAGAGTGAATTGTTTTTCCCCCCCTAAACAAAAAACCAAAAAACCTCCAGGTTTATACTCCATCTCTTCGGGATAATTTTCAAAGCGCTTTATATGATATCCATTACATTATTCTGTCATAAGGTATTAATGGGCAGTTAAATTAACGACAGCTACTTGGAAAAGAAATATGCTGGGCTCTATGGCTATTGGTGACAGATAATTGCCAATTCAATCTGACGATCTCTACAGTCCCTGAAGAAATCGATATCTATATTTATCCAGGCATACCAGTGCAAAACCAGATAATATATAGCCTACACCCCCACTGCACACCCCCCCAAACCTGTTCTGGGTTTCCCCCCAATCCTCCAGAGCAAATTTAGAAGGCACAGGCAGAGGAGGAGATAAGTCCTATCATCCAAGTTCTATTATTTTTCCCTGCACACTTCCGTGTTCCAACTAGTACCTTAATAAAATCAATTAAAAAATGTGTAAAGCATTTCAACCACCAACTTGGCTACAAGGAGTATGGAGGGGGGAAATGAAGTAGAATCAGAACTCCATTATCAAATGAGGTTTTAAAGAAGCTATTCTTTAGCCACATTCTCTCCAATATGTTACCTTATTATTTCCCCCTCCCAGGATGACAAGAATTATTATATTCTCACAAGAATTACTCAGCTTGGAATAATTATCTCCTTGATCTGCCTCTCCATGTGCATTTTCACTTTCTGGTTCTTCAGTGAAATTCAAAGTACGAGGACAACAATTCACAAAAATCTCTGTTGCAGCCTTTTTCTGGCTGAGCTAATTTTTCTTGTTGGAATTAACATGAACAGTAATAAGGTACGTGGCCTTTCCTCATGCCATTTCATGGTGGGTAGGAAAGCAAATGTGTGCTCTAAAGTGCCTTTTTCCGAGGTGCAAGTAGCATTTCCCAGTTTCCCCGTGAATGTTTTACCCATAACTAGCTGTGGATATAAAACATTCATTTAAAGATTCCAGGAAATCACATTCGGAAAGTGTAAGCCTCACTGAAAAGAACGAAGGGTCTTCTGCCAGTGGTCCACTCTGAGAATGGGAGCCTTAACTAAGACAAAATGGAAGCAGATTTTTAACTGAGTTTGAATTGACCATGTTCCAACAATATCAGAAGGTGTTAATGCCGATTTACTTTGGCAGGGGTTGTCCTGGTCTTGTTTCTGTGTAAAAAAGGGCTGCTTGTATACATGCCCTTGGGTGGCAGGGGGTATATATAAAGTTGAATACATTCGGCGGAAAATATATATCATCTGCTTCATCAGTTTGTGTATTTCATGTGATTGTAGGCACACAGACAAAAAGAATTGAGCATGAGGTCTGAGTTTTAAAATGAAATGGGCTTGCTGGTTTCCTGTGTACTTACAGAAAAGTAATGACAGGGCCTGGGCTGTTTTCCTATCGAGACAAATTTCCAGTGGAAGAGGTTTTGCTGGCACTATGACAACATTTTTAACCTGCATCGCAAGATATGGAGTCTTTTATGTTATTCACTTACGCTTTTTTTCCTGTTTTCCCTTCTAGCTATTCTGTTCAATCACTGCTGGATTACTCCATTACTTCCTCTTAGCTGCCTTCGCGTGGATGTGTATCGAAGGCATTCACCTGTACCTTATAGTTGTTGGAGTAATCTACAATAAAGGATTCTTACACAAGAATTTCTATATCTTTGGCTACGTGAGCCCAGCAGTGGTGGTTGGCATTTCTGCTGCACTGGGATCCAAATACTACGAAAGAACTGATGTGTAATTCATTGTTTATATATTGACTTTAGTTATAGATAGTTCTGACATGACTTCTTCCTGCATCAGCCCACTGAGATGTGACCGCCTAAGCATGTTTCTGCTAGGAAACTATGTTCACATAACAGTGAGTTGCCTGCACATTCCTGTGTACATTATCTTGGACTGTGACTACCCATCGAAGAAACGGTTGGCCCAGCCAGCTTTGACTATGGTGGTTATTTTTCAGAAAGAGATGTGTGGCCTCTCTGCAACTAAGAAAGGTGTATGCAATCTACTCTCCCCTCAAACAGATTATCACCATCCCTACCATTTTGTCACTGCTATCAATCCAGTCTCTGGATGCTCTGAGGCAGTTCTGACTACTAGATGAAGGAATCTAGCCCCAGACAAATGCACGTTTGTGCATGAAAGCCACACCCAACAGGGTATGAATGCACGGAAACTTGATTGCACACATCTGCTTCTTGGGTTGCAGGGAATACATACTGTGATAAGTATGGAAATTTCCATTAAGTTCTAGACGCAAATGCATATGCCCTGATCCAGATGGGTTTTTATGCTTGTGCTCGCTCAGATGCCCAAGCTGCCATATCTATAAGGAGGTGGGCATATTATGCCTGTACAGAACTGCCCCCTTCCGTGAAATGAATGGTCCTCTTTTCCTTCTGTTGAAACCACAACAAAAAGGTTTCCCAGCATTGATAAAAAGAATCTCGCAACACCAGGAGGTTGGGGTGGTGTGCATCATTATTTTATGATGACTACTATTTTGGGTTTAACATGATACGTTGGGGGCAAAACATATCACACAGGGTCACTAGTCTGGTAATTCAGACAATCAGGCTTGAGGCTTCCCTCAGCAATAGGCTTCCCACAATGAGGAATGCCACATGTCTAGTGGCCATAATGTAAGAACACAAAATGAGCCCAGTAGACTAAAAGCCTATCTAAGCCAGCATTTGGTTCCCTCAGAGGGCAACCCGATACTTATGCGAAGCCCACAAGCAGTGCCGGATTTACATATAAGCTAAACAAGCTATAGCTTAGGGCCCCACTCTCTTGGGGGCCCCCCCAAAAAAATAAAGGAAAAAAACCTGGATGTACATTTCCAAAATATAAGATAAAAAAACAAATCAAACCTATTAGGTCCATAAATTACCATATAGCATATATTCAACACATACACACAAAAAAACCCAGCAACCATTTGTTGTTGACAAAGGATAGCTGGACATATAAAGAGGCCGATTACCTTCAGTAGATCAAGTTCAAGTTCAATTTTTATTACAGCAAAAGCCAGCAATACAGAATATCATAATTCCAAACAAAAGAAAATCAGCAGTAACATCACCAGAAATAGAACTATTACACAAAAGGAATTTGCAATGTGTCATTCAATAGAAGGGATTTGCGTTTCTTAATAGCTAATGTGCGGAATTTGGCCACGTCATATGACACTGGGCTTGAGGAATCTTCCAGAAGGAATTTTCGTAAGATTTCGGGGGGAAATTCCAAATAATATTGTAAGGGTGTAAATTTTGATAAAAGGGGTAAAATAAGTTGAGCTCGTTCTTCACTATAGAATTCACAAAATAAAAGAATGTGAGTGACAGTTTCTACCTTGTTAGACATACAAGGGCAAAGGCGCTCATGAATTGGTACCCGCATAAATTTGCCTTCAGTAGCTTAGGGCCTCATCAAACCTAAATCCGGCCCTGCCCACAAGCAGGGCATGAACTCAATGGCACTCTTCCATTCATGTTCTCCAGCAACTGGTACCCAGAGGCATACTGATTCTGATACTGGAGGTAATATATAGTCATCCCAACTAGCAGTCTTTTCCAGTCTTCAAAAAGACCTGATTCCAAAGACAGGAGTGATTCATCTGTAAGCAAATTTGCAAACATTATGCACTGTTTACTTTTCAGATGTTGGCTCAGCACAAAGAACAACTTTATATGGAGTTTTATAGGACCAGCATGTCTAATCATTCTTGTAAGTATTTTTATTCTTATTATTGGGGTACATAAAATTGATAATAAAGGGTGTATAATAATCACTAACCCATCGCTGTCCCACCTGTGAGTGCTAATTATATGGTAAAATGAACTCTTTTAGCTGTTTTTAAATAGCCACGCTAAAATATGTTTATCTATTACGCGCCCAAGTACTTTGCCTGTCTCACAGACATATGTTTGATTAACTAATATTTCAGTTGAGGGCCTGTTTCTTTCAACCTGGCGGCCTGAGGGAACGGCATTCTCTGTAGCAATTCTGGTATGTAAAATGTAGCATCTTTACATGTCAGTGATATCTCTGCAGAACTCAGCAGGAGGCATACACAGACACTATGCCAGGAGACAGATAATCTGGTATTTCAAATGCTGAGTTACTTAATCTTTTATCTGTGATCGGTCATCTTTGAAGATTAGGCTGTCATCTTTATGATTTTATCATTCGCGTGTACCCTGCCATCATCAAGGCTATTTTAAACAAAATCGCGACATCAGAGACAAGAACCCACTATTTCACATGGGCAGGCAAGTCAAGAATTGATAGCCTCTATTTCTGCTGGGGGGAAAGGAGCCTTTTTAATTCCTACTGGAAATGTTTTCAGGTTTGATCTTTCTGAAACTTTTGGTGTCCCATTACAAACAACAGCAGCAAAAACATGGTGTGTGTTTTTTTAAACAACAACAACACACTTGAGTGCATGAAGATATTTTCAAAGTGCCGCTAAGTTACACATGTTAAAAATGGATTGAGATCAAGTAAGAAATGTTAGAATGCACTGCGATAGAGCAGATGCTATGAGTAGGCAACTAAGCTGTAGCTTCTGGTCCTCATTTATTTGGTAATAAAATGTGATTAAAGTAGCACACAATACTGTAACTATCAATCTATAAAGTAGTTTGATAGATAAACAAACAAACAAACAAACAAATAAAGGGCTGTTTCTAATAGGGATATGCCAGTTTTAGTTTCTCTCAGTTTCTCATTTTTCCAGTCTTAAAAACTTCTCCTTTTAACCTTGGTTTTTGGGCCTTAATTTGAAGAATTTCAGGTATTTGTAGCCTGCTTTAGTGGCGTGGGGTCTGTAAGACCTGTCTTTTATCAGTATCGTTGCATTGTGAGGTTTTAATGGTTATAGCAATTAGCTTTTTACTGGAATATTGTTTTCATAAGATGCTTTGAGCCACTTTTGTGAGGAAAGCAACTAATAAATAATGATAAGCATGATTGCATTTACCCACAATTTGCATTTTTAAAATAAAAAACCCTCATTAAAAATCCGTCAACAATTCAGTGTGAATTCCTCCTAATAAACACAATGTTGTGCAGTTTTTGACTGTCACTGACATTTCCCCAAGCAATTCCCCCTAATATAATGCATACAATATAATATGTCAATTTCACAAATATATGCATGTTGAAGCACATATTTTTCCCAGTATATGCATTTTTGTACATCTGGTTGGATAACTGCACTGCAAAGTTTAGAAAAGTGTGAATTTTAAAAGATATACCGGCATGTGTTTCAGTTTGTGTGTTGGTTCAAGAAGTGTGAATTAAGTAGTTTCTCATGAAAAGGCAAGCAAAATAACCTCCCCCCCTCCAACCCCTTGTATCCAATGGCATCCCTTACACAGACAGAAGGTTGTCTTTGATCCGACAAAGGCTTCCATCAGTGGAAAGGGAAGTTAATTTTTTTACTGATTCCCTCTCCATACTTCAGCTACTCTGTTCCTATGTGTCAACCTTTCAGAGTGGATTGTGGTGGGGTCTTCATCAGGAAAGAAGAATCAAATCCTTATTTCACTAACAGAAGCTTTGGTGAACCAATGTGCTGAACACCATTAGGACCAACCTACTTACAAGCTCTTTCAGATTATAAGGATTTGTGGCCAAAGGATAAACTGATTTTTCCTGATCCAGGGACCCATAAGTACTGCCCCACACATGCCCAGATGCCTGGAGTTCATGCACACATTCCTGAACACATAAGCAATGATGTCAACCTGACTATCAAAACATCTTGAAATATTCACAAGTAAATGTGGCTTAGTACCCAATTGCAAATAAGCATTTCAGGTTGAGGAAGTGAAATACAATCCAAAATATAATGGCAGCTGTCATTCATTGAGAGGCATTGAGTTATGGGTAACCCCTGCTTATAGATTCCATATAGCAACATTACAAATTTTGTTAACATAAATATTTGCAGTGTTCCGTTTCAGTAAGTTGCATTCCATTTTTAGTTTTCTTTATTTTTTGCCTGCATGGAGTGGACAAGCTATTTTGAACAAGATGGCAGGAGTTTTCAGAAATAGGGCACTGTGTTGTTTTATGGAGCAGGAATTAGAAGAACTGAAACCGCCAGAATGAAGCTGTACATGATTGTGGCTTTCAAGCACTAATGGGTAGATGGCAACAATTTCATGGTCTTTTCAAAGCAGGCTTTTCTGGACTTCAGCTCTCAAGTAAAGCACACACAAATATGCCACAGCTTTACTTCTTTCTTAGAAATGTTATACCTTTAGTGAGCAGGAAAACATCTCAGCCAAGATCCAAAGAACTCATTGGGGTGCACCAAAGGGCTTGGACAATAGACATGGCCCTAGTGGGACTTTTCATCTTACCCCATTTAGAGGCTGACCACCTATGCCAAAACCGAACTGTTTTTGCAAAAGGGAAGTGTTGAAAAAACACAAGTCCAAAGTTCTCTTGGGCAGACAGAACTATTCACACAGTCCTGTGGATACAAGGCGTATATTTTCAACAGATCTATTTTGCTATCGCAAAGGCCTGTGTTGGGGGAGTTTAGTGAGTTAGACTATACTGTGATATTATTTGAAGGTTGCATATAACTTATTGAGTGCATGACTGTAGATTGATTTGGGTACTTCAGATACTTCTTTTGAGGCAGATCTGACATGTCTTCATAGAAAAGCCTAGTTCACCTAGGCATTTCTCTAAAAGCACTTGTTCTTCTCTGAGCATATCAACAACACCTTTTTCCCCTCTAACATACGTACTCATTAATACCAATCAGCCATTAGGATTCTGAAGTGCATGCCATTAGCCTCATTGATCATATCAAGCATTTTTTATTGTTATTCTCTGGGTAAGTATACATGAAAAGGACTGGGTCAGACATTTGATAGATTGAACTACAGGGGGAAGGGAGTACTTTAAACCTGCATAAAACAAGCTGCAAGCTAAAGATAATTTCCCCAACTTGTTTCTCTTAACAGCCTTTCCAGCACTGCAACCAATATATCTAAGGTTGTGTTTCAGATTAGATCAATGCACACAAGTCATGTAGGATTGGGGGGGGGGGGGTTGCAATTATCTAATTTTAAAACAGAGTAACAAAGGTGGTGCAAGAGATTGGGAAGTAGAGAAAAGCTGCCAGCATAAGCAGGCAAGAATAATTATGATCCATGGACAAAAAGTGATATAAAATGATAGGGTGAAATCATAATATTTATTTAGGGGTTAAGTCAAACCTTTTCCAGCAACAACAGGGCTTGAGAGACATCACCATTTTCACAGCCAGTGCAGAAAGTGGGAGCAGAGACAAATACACTTGAAGTTAAACAGACCTCAATGCTGGTATGGTGAAGAGGCCTGGATCAGGCCCATAGACATAATGCAACAGCAGCAAAGGGTGCTGATCCTTCTCTGCCCTGCCCCCATTAAAAAATGCCCCATTTGTGGGTTTCTTAAATAACTTCCACTGTGGGGGGGGGAGTGGATTTCATCAGGACCATACATAGGGGAAAGGGTTAAACATGAAACTTTCCCCTGCACACAGTGCTGATGCTGAGTGCCAACTATTTAAACTTTTAAAACTAGACACGTTACTTGCAGTCATGCAATTAATGTCATGTCTGTTTTGACCCCTGAAGCACATGCATGTCTTACTCAAAGGCAAGTCCCATTGAGTTCAGTGGGATTTATGACTGGTACCTGTGTCCAGTTTTTCTACAATATTTTTTTTTAAAAAAAAAAATAGGCATACCCTTGGCACAGAACCCTTAATCTCTTATCCCCTCTTTTCTTTCCCCCTCCCAGTATTTCTTCTTGTTGTTGTTCTTAAATATTTTCCAGCGCTGTGTCAAACTAGAGGAAATAACTAAAGCATTTGGGCAGGTGTATTCATCAGGGAGATGATAATGAGAGAAATCAGACAGCAAGACATACCTTTCATTGTTTGACTGCCAGCTTGTGTGCAATTTCAGGCAATTAATATGGCATACATTTTCGTTTTCCGGCTTAAGCCGTTGCATTGTTATCAGCTTAACTCTCTTCCATCCTGACTGAACAGCACCGAAGTAGCATTTTCACCCATCCGTTAGCCAGAAGACAGAAATCTGTCCTCATTCATGCCAGATTGCACATCAGAATTCCAGCTTGTTAATTCTAACATTGATAATAAGGGTCATTGGGGAGAATGATGCCTATGCAGCTGCTCCTGAACATCAGACATTTTTGAAGGAGCCATATCTAATATGATATTTTTAAATAAAGCAAGTATATAACTAAAAGAACAGCAGGAGACATCTCTCTCCCCACCACCACCATCCCCGTTTTTCTGAGATTTGACATCAGCATATAGATGGTTTCATCAATTATTGAGCGAGAGCCTGAGAAAGTAGAAAAGATACGATTTGGGAGCTTCATTTTTGAAGTTTTGAATGTGAAGCACTCAACAGACTCAGAAGTAGTGTGTCAAAATCTTTGGAATTAGCTTTGCCTTTTCTAGGTTGGCTCTTTTTTTGTAGAAACAGAGAGCCGCAGAAGGTCTAATCCATGAGAAGCTTTGATACCAGACAATTTTCAGTAGTCTTCTATCAGAAGGGGGCGGGTTACAAAGGGGGATTGTCTCCCTTTGAATTTGCTTATATTCAGAATAGTTGCTTTTTGAATTGTTCAGCTACAGAACAGTTTGTAAAGGATTGTTTTGATTGCACTTGCCCCCAAGCAGTTTAACCTTAATTATTTTTATAATGCTCTCCTTCCCCCCACCCCCCACCCCTTCTGCGCTGTTCTTTGTGGCAGTTTCATATTTTTTCATGCAGGTGCAAACGTGTGTTGTTGCACATGGCGGGAAAGTAAGAATGGAGCTGAGTAAAATTGGAATGCTTTTCTCAATTAAGATCTGTATAAATTGTAATAATAATAATAATAACAGTCACAAAACGTATAGGGCATCACAGGGATGCAAAAAAATTATAGCTTGCCTCGGTGACAGGAGCAATTAAGACTTGGCCTAACAATGGGCGTCAAAGTAATTCCTTTGGTCTCAATGGGACATAGCTGCCAAGTTTTCCCTTTTCTCACGAGGAAGCCTATTCAGCATAAGGGAATTTCCCTTTAAAAAAAGGGATAACTTGGCAGCTATGCAATGGGATATTTAAATTCATACATGATCCACTAACATCCTATGTGTATCAGAAGTCATACTGAGTTCAATAGGGCTTACTTCCAGGTAAATGAATATAAAATCGCAGGCTAAATCAAGCAAATGTTGGGCAACATCTAATTGCATGCTGGGGCTCCTGCAAGTCCCCAAACCAGTCATTTGAGATTGCTGCCTACATCTCCAGTTGCAAACATGCCACCCACAGTATCCTTTCTGAAATTGTTGGGACTGCACAAGGAAAAACAGCAGGAACAATAGCACCTTGTAAGAGCAAGCACTCTTCTTACTGTGTGAAGAAGAAGAATTGGGGGGAGGGGACACCCCAATCTATGATGAATTGATTGGATGGGTTCCACTGTGACTATGACTCCAAGTCAACACAGAACTGTTGCATATGCATTAACAGGTTTTTGTGTATTTTAAAACCCTTAGCACTCAATTAAAAATTATGGTTGGTTATGCTAACTCTAGAATTATTTTACATAATATCGAGCACTAATATATGTACTCATAAGACAACGTCAGGGTATTCTCCTCCTCTGAGAAAAGCATTGTGAAGACCTATCGTATCAATGACCAGCATTTTAACTGTACAAACAAGTGAAGGCTTTCTTCTGGGTTAATGGCGCATTATGTGCAAATTAGAACCATGTTATAATTCCCCCCCCCTTCTTTTTCTTTCTTTTTAAAAAGCAGCTTCAGAGCAGGCAATTGAAAATGGAGAAGTTGTGCATTGTGTGGAGATAATTTCCCACCAACTACCCTTCTGCTCCAAGTCCTGCCTTGCATCCTCCAAGCTATGTTTTCCCCTTGCGAGATTTTAAAACGTATATTGTAAAGATGCATTTGAAAATGTGCAGGGAGAAAAAGCCATTGTGTGAGGCAATTTAGGAGGAGGCAAATGAGACTTACCCATTTTGAGAAGAGGCAGCAGGAGATTCTCCAGTTTCTTTCCCATAACCAAACAAAGTGTTTGCCACCAGTTGAAGTACTGTCAGAGTTTCAGCCAGCAGCTTCACGGCACTGAAATGACCCAAAGAATGGCCCAGTAGAATTTACACGCATCGTTCCAAGTGACTTTGCTGGTGGTGTTCTTAGTGAGTCATCTCTGAATTTAAATATCTCATTGTTTTCCCCAACAATGGCCAAGGGAACAACATTACATCATGATATAGAATCATTCTCATTGGGTCTTTTTTAGGACATTACAGCACTACTAATTGCAGTTTCACTGCTGCTTGAAGTGATGGTTAATGGAGAGAAACTGGAAGCCTTTTGTCATTGCTAAAGGAAATAAACTATAAAGTAATGCCATGCACCTGCCTTTCATTGAATGGGCTTCTGTTGGGTTGTTAGTAACTTAAAGCAGAACATGTCATGTTTCCCATCCTGTTCCCAGCCATATTTTAGAAAGCTGCCATTCATTTGTTTCAGTGTAATTATACCCCATCTTAAAGACTATGGGCAGGTAAAAGTAACAACTATTTTCTATCACAAACATTCACAATTATTACACAGGCTGAATGAGAAAACAAGGGAAGGGGATCAAAAACATTAGTACGTAGTCGTATACGCTTCGGCTATCCCAGCCTTAATTTAATGAATGCCAGAGACTGCAGAAGATTAACAGTAACTCTTTTATTGTCTAAAAGTTACTGCACAAGAACCGTAACAAACCCACTAAGGCAGAACTTTGTACTGCTTCCGTCTTAGTTCATATGTAATTTCCCATTCCAATACTATATAGGGCATTGCCTATCTGCTAAAGACAACAATGTCTTTAGCCTAGCACAACAATGCCTACCATATTGGGACAGGGAAGAAATCTAATCTACATTTATAGATGAAGCTAGGGCTTGCCAATCAGAAGGTCTGCAGTTCAAATCCCCATGACAGGGTGAGCTCCCGTTGCTCAGTCCCAGCTCCTGCCAACCTAGCAATTCGAAAGCATGTCAAAGTGGAAGTAGATAAATAGGTACCGCTTCAAGCAGGAAGGTAAGCAGTATTTTCGTGCACTGCTCTGGTTTGCCAGAGGCGGCTTAGTCATGCTGGCCACATGACTTGGAAGCTGTACGCCGGCTCCCTCGGCCAATAACGCGAGATGAGCACCACAACCCCAGAGTCGGTCACGACTGGACCTAATGGTCAGGGGTCCCTTTACCGTTACCTTATTTTTGAAACAATGTGTGAACCAAAACACATTCACATTCACACTTCTCTGAATTTTTCAATACAGTTGTCCGGCAAAATAATGGGTACAAAAAAATGCATATATAAGGATAAAATCTGCCTGGAAAGGCATATGTTTGTGAAAATAACATTCGGAACTGCATTATATAGCGGAATATTGCTTTGCAAAGGTGTGTGTATTAAAAGATGTCTATCAGGAGAAATTCACAGTAAAAATGCTGCCGAATTTTCATGAGAACTTGTTCAAAATATTTGAAACTGATGTGGAAATTGGAATGTTCAACTTAAGAGTGGAAAACGAGAATATGAGAGAAAGCAGAATTGACTGATTCTGCCATCCTTATCTACCAGTCAGCCAAGACAGTGTATTGTGCCTATCCTAACACTATCCTTTCTTCTCCCTCATTCTTTAAACTGCGGTTTCCATCATCAAAATTTGTCTTTCTCTGCTAAATGCCACCCATTACCACAAATTGGATTTAATTAATCCCCTCACAGCAATTTAACATGCTTCATCCTTCTCCTGCCAACACCATCAGATTTCCCATAACCTACTATGAATAGGCAGGAGAAATTATTCTCCTTTGAAGCTGAGGTGACAAAATCTAAGTGAAGCATTCATATGTATGTACACCAAAAATTGCTCTGGAAAACTATTAGATGCCCGTGGCCTTTCTTTGGATAATTCTGCAACAAAGTCTATGGCTAGGCAAATCAAAATTCAGCTCTTCTTCCTGTATGCCAGCATAAGGCAAGAAACACATTCAAAGCCAGCTGTTTAAGCAAACTGCCAACAGAAGATGAAATAACTTGTATTCCTCAGATGTGTGCTCAATATGGAGCTGTCTGGATGTCTTACAACTCTGTCATGGATCCTAATGCAAAATCTAACACGCTAGGATATCATATGGTCTTGTAATTCTCTCTGAAGGAACTTAGAATTACAATGATTCATACTTGCTGTTTTTTTTCCATCTGTAAACAGGCACAATAGTGTTAGTACATTGGCGGGTTTCTTTGTATACTGTAGTGTTCAATAGCTTTTCATTTAAAAGATGTTTTACTTTTTTGTTGTTTACACAGAAAGCTGTGGAATCAGATATTGCTAAGAATATAAATAAGCTATGGGCAGCTATGCCTTGTCAAATACCTTTGGGATCAAGCAGTTTGAAATGGTTCTAGGGACAAATACAAACCCCTATCCCACAGCAGGCTTGGCTGTACCTGGGGACCACAAGAATGATCCAATACCTTTGTACCTGGAAATAATCCAGATTCAAGTTCTCATAACTCGAGAATTTCGATCCAGTCCATTCACTGTTCCTGTAATGCTACCACTTCAACTCTCTCTATGACAGTAGAAAGAAATCATGTTGCGTGCGGAGACCCCAAGATCACCCCCTTGTTGATGAATAAGACACAAGGACATGGATATTAGGTTAATGATATTGGGCAAATTTAAGCCACAACTTCATTGGTTTCAGAATGTGAGCGGGGTTGGCTTAGACATTGGAATTGACCCAACTATATCTGACTCCTGCCCAACAAGCAGGGAGTCCAGTAATGGTCAACCACCAGTAGGGGGAGCCCTGTTGATGCAAACCAACTTTAGCTCCCCCTGGGTTCCCGACGGGGTGGTGGCATGGCCCTAGCCCCACCCCAGGCTTCAGACAAGATCCACATCCCCGGATTCCTTTAACGGAATACCCTTAAGCTTGGAGGGGCAGGCAATGGCCACACCTCCCCTCCCCATCATAAGATCAGCCAATGCCTAATGATCAAGGAAGCAAGCCAAGAGGAAGCTCTCTGGCTCGTGCCTCAGTTTAAATGGGGCCCATCCACGCCCCCCCCCCAGCCAGCAGATTGGCTGGCTGGTGAATGACGTGGCCAGGAACCTCTGGGTGACGTGGTACTTCGTCCCCCGCTCCCAGAGGGGTGGGTGTCCATGTGGTCCACCACAACTCCTCCCCACTGGGAAGTGGAGCAGATTTGTAGGCTACCATATTATGTATGCATTCCCTCAAAAGCCCAGAAGCCTTTTCTTTCTGAATCTCCTTCCAGGAAGCATTCTCACAGCTGGACACTGAAAATGGGTTTCCCTGCTGTTTGAGAGTAGCCCTAATTTAATAAGTGTCCTTGGCTCTCATGGATATCTGTGCAAGACAAGCTTCCCAGCTTGTTAACCCGAAAGGATCATACCACCACAGCAGGCACGTCCAACAGGTAGATTGTGATCTACCAGTAGATCACTGGATGTCTGTAGTAGATCACTGCTAGATCACTGGCACCCCTAAAAAAGCTCACCCAAAATTTTCCTCCTCCCTAAAAAAAGCTGAACTATGACCTGAAGCCCTAAACAAAAATGGGCCTCCCTCCCTCCAAAAAGAAGCTCAACAAGTTTGACCTAAACCCCAAAAAACAGGGCTTCCCTCCCTTAAAAAAAAAACTCAACAGCTTTGACCTGAACCCCCCCCCCAAAGGGGGTAGATCACTCCCAGTTTTTAACTCTGTGGGTAGATCAGAGTCTCTTGGGAGGTGGCCACCCCTGCACCCATTGAGCTACTAAACAATACTCAGCCATACCCCCTCCCCTTAATTCTTTGGCTATGCACACACTCCCATTTAATCTGCATCCAATGTGCTCCCACCACTGGTTTGGGAAGCAGTGTACACATGACATTAGCCACAGTCCACATCTCTTTTGTCATTTCACTGCATTTTGATGTGTTTGCCTCCAAACCAACTTCAATGGGAACTGAGAAAAAGAACAAACTAGTTGCACTTTAAGCTGGTCATGTGTTCACAGCCTTTATCATGACATAGCCCTTCTCTCTTCTTACCTCTCCCCTTCCTGTTTTTTTTTTAAATAATATGATGGATTCATATGACCTCAGTTGGTAGAGCATGAGACTCTACTAATCTCAGGGTCATGGGTTTGATCCCCATGTTGTGCAAAAAGATTCCTGCACTGCAGGCAGTTGGACTAGATGACTCTTCTGGTCCATTCCAGCTCTATGATTCTCTGATTCTGTGACCTTTTTTCCAATATAGTTTTGTTTTGCATTTTTTTCCCATTTTGAAAAATGCAGTGGAGAGTTTTGCACTTGATTTTGACTCACACATATCTGAGCCATCCAACCAGTTATATGTGATGGATTCATTCAATCCTTTCTCCCAACTCAAAGGGGAGGGGGGCTTTGTTTGGGAAGTGCAGTTTGGGGGATGTAGTGGAGAGTTGTGCTACCTAAACATAAAAAATGAGGCTAATTTCATTGTTGCCAATTACTGTTGAGGAAAAAACCTTTTAGTGTTGATTTAAGAATGCAAAAATTGCAGATTTAAGTCTCCTGCATAGCCTATCTTTTTACAGCAGCTCACTTTAGACATCTGTTACCACAGATACTGATGTAAAGAGGTAATGAGAGCTATTATACAGGCCATTGAAATGACAGCAGGGCACATTTGACCATGCTCTTGCACATCTTCCATCCATCATTTAATGTGTTCTTGAGGAATATGCATTGTTTCAATGGGACTTGTGCAGGAGACCTTTCCAGTGAATTATGCCCCATGGGTCACATCTCTGAACCTCCCGCTATTAACATCATCCCATTATTAACAGCATTATTTGGACCCGATATGTCATCTAACCAAATGAAAAAGAAAACAATAAATACTAGTAGCCATTAATGTTAAACAGTCCCAATCATGAACAGCACATCATGAAAGTGAATGATTATGCTAGTAGATCTCTCACAAGCAGAAAATTACACCATTAGGACCAGAGTCCTGTGCATGGTTTTGGGTTGAAAGCTACATTCTTTTGTATATGAGAAGCCATGTATTGTTTATTTAATTGTACAGGAAAGTCCAAGGCTTTTCCTTTGTCAAGCAATAGGAATTATAGTTGGCTCTTGTCCAAAATCATCTTGCTTTTATGCGTGTTCTTGGTGTATTTAGAACGCAGGCGATAGTTTCCAACTTTAATTCTCCCTCTAGTACACTTCAACTTCTCACCCACTTACAGCAGATGGTGTAAGACCACAAAATAAAAACAGGTGGGAAGGGGGACACACCATTCTAAGAATATATTCAAAACTGTTACTTAAACACTTGAGAACTTTCAAAGGACATCTGTAAATTCCATACGAGCTTAGAAACTTTGATAAATAGTGTATCTCAAGCACCAGGACTTTGGTGTGGCACAAAATATGGAGAAAAATGTGAGCATTACAATACTGTCTCCAAATCTATGGAGAGATAGCATCCATTGTTACAGAAATGTATCTTGAGAAAGCACTTAAAATGACATAATCACATTTTCAAAACAGAGGGAAGCAAAGGAAGATGCATGGCAGAAGACAGAAAGAGAGGGATAGGACATGGAAATTAAGGGAGATGGTGATAGGTTAGATCCAATGGTGCCCTTCCATCTGTGGAAGCTCCTACCCATGAGTCGGGAAGCAATTTTCTGGATTTCCATTTCCTCTGGTAACCTCTCACACCACATTTCACACCATGCTGGAGGGATCCTTACACTAAAAAGTAGATGAGAGGATGCATGGTGATGTGGGGTAAAAAGGGAATCAGTAAAATTCACCTCTTCTCTTCCATGAGTGGGAACCTGGAATGACCATTCCATGAGCAGAACTACACTCCAAAACCAACCCATAATGAGGACAGAGACGCATGAAGTTGAAATTAAATTAGGCTGATGCCACTTATATTAGCTATCTAGTTTCCTAAAACTTCATGCATCCTCCAAGTATTACCCTTTTGAGTTCCAACCACATTTTGCCCCACTTTTAATAAGAGTATTCCAAACTCACATTATGCCAGCTAGAGATAAAGTGAATTATTTCCTCTGTTATTCACCAGAATATGTATATTATATAAAAGCCTGCATATAATTATTATAAAGGTCAAATTAATTGTATAATTAACTTCAAGAACTGCTGGTTTCAGAAGTATTATGTATATCAGAATTTTAAATATTGGTGCTAATAGCAGATTCCCTCCAAACAGCATCTTTGGGGGTTGGTGTTAGGAATGCAGTATGCATGGGAAAGGCCTTAGCCCCACTTTTCTATCTCCCACATTCATATTGACCTTCACATCTATTGTACATTGGCAAACATGTATTTAACAAAGTGAATATGTTAAATGTGTTAAATGCATGACATAAACTTCCTGGCCTGGACCTCTCTTCTTCCGTCTCCCTGCCCCCCAAGACTTTCTTCAGGTCTTTTAAGTAGCCCCTGAAAAGATGGACTATCTCAGGTAGTTAATTGTTTCTTCACTAACTACCTAGTAGTTATTACTAAGCTTCAGGATTGCGAAGTTTTAAGTGTGATAATGCATCATAGATGTGTTTTGCCCCCTCTTTGGGCATTATGCCTGAATTGGAAACATCAGTCCATGTTGGGGGTCACTGTTCCAAACATCCTTATGCCTGCCCACTTAGCCCCAAACCTTTCGATGTTGAACATAGAAGGTCTGAAGGAGATTTTATCCACATCCATTTGAAGGTGAGGAGAAATCACCATGCAATCACGAGCTCTGATAAACTAGCCTCCCTGCTCTGTGGATACAACCAAAAAATGCAGGTAGATGCCCTGGATACAACCAAAAAATACAGGTAGATGCCTCCATCAGATCTTCCTTGCTCAACACAGGAAGGTATGGAATAGAGAGATTGTACAGTCTGCACACAGAGAGATGTTGGAGGCAGGGCTGGCACACATGCAAGATTTTCTGTTCAGAAATAAAGAATATGTGTTTCTCAAATAATGCCTTTGCAGGGGTGCATGTGATCAAACTCAGACTGTGGTTAAGACAAATTCTTAATTGTCCACCCCACCAAAATCTCCCATCTTGGCTTCCCATCATGGACCCTACACTGGGCTTCCAATTACTGTTTTAAATATGAGTTGGTTTTTTTCCCTCCTCTTGAAGCATATAGGTGAGGAAACAAGTGGATGTTTCATTAATATTACTCAGTCAGCAGATGCAAATCCATAAGACCCAACTGGCACAATTGCAATCAAGAATTCATAGACAGAATGCAAAAAGCAAGCCAGCTGAAATGTGGCTCATTCATTATATTTTTTTAGAATTTCACAAATCCAAGTGAAAAGGTGAGGGGAAGGGGAAGGACACCAGCAATGGCCCACAACAGGAGGAGTCCTCAGGCATTGCTCCACAGCAGGCTCTCTCTATGTGTCCAACTACCTGCACTTTTGGTCTGGTACAAACCCACTCACTGTGTAAATTGAGGTTTTGTGCTGTTGGGCAAATGAAAAAGCAGGTAGGACTAAACTCAAAGGATGTTTTTCTTGGGAAAGTAGAATCAGGGTGGAGTAGGAAGTCAGGAAGCAGCTAGGCAAGGCTTGGAGATGCATGTGCCTCCAACAGTTCCTGTTTTATGCTAATTATCGTGTTCAAACACAATTTTCTCTTGGGGTTACTTACTTAATGGAAAGATATTTATTCCACTTTTCCACTATAAAAGCATTCAATGTAGTGTACAACACCAACAAATGAAAACAACACATTTAAAACTAATTGAATCGTTTTATCGATAAAAATGTGTTCCAACCGGTTAATATCAATAGATATTATTCGCCACCATTTTCACCAGCAGCACCTCCAATTTAAGCTGACAGTTCTCAAGTAAAAGCTTTTGGCTTGGCCTTCAGTTATGCCAGATGGATTTCTTTATCTGAGGAACCAATTCCATGCATGCTGGGGAAATAAGGTGTGAACACGTTTGTGGGCACATACAAACTCTACTTGTGTGGGCTTTGCCTATACCCGTTGTGGGCCCCTGAATAAGCAAACAAATCAAGCAAACAAAGTCTATTTGTATACCATTTAGATTGTGCAGGCCATAGTTTCCCCAACTTCCCCTCCCCAACCATTTGCTTAGGGTCTTGCTGGAGCACTTACCTCTTTCTGCACATTGTAGCACTTGAAATACACTAGGCTAGTGCTGTGTGATTTTCAGATGTAGTTTTTAATTGTGTCTATTATTTCTTATATTTTATTTTATTGCACTGCAGTCTGAATACCATAGAACTCTATAAAATTCAAATATTAAGTTTCCTTCACAGATATGTCACAGACCACCTGAAGGAAAGTCAATGGCCACTGATTGTCCATGGACCACAGATTAGGAACACCTGGTGTAGGATCTTTCAGATAAACAAGGCAGGGGGGCGGTGAAGCCCTGTGCACACAAAGGACCATAGAAGTACTGGCTGGGGGATACTCAGGCAGTGATTGTTCAACTTGAGAGAATTGTGCATATCCAAGTGTCCCTATTTTACTTTGTGGAGTATTGCACAGCTTTTATAAAGCACCAAAGACTACTTCAGAAGCTTTCTTCAGGCAAACTTTGTCCAAGGAATGTGCTGTTGTTGTTGACAGAGGTGCGGGTGGACTCCGCAATATAATTCTTTTAATACTGATATGCTGTTACTCGTGAATATTTTTGGTGAATAACTGCTGCTTGTGAATAGCTGATCAGACGCTTCCACTTACTTCAAACACCAGCATAACTTTATTGAACAAACCTCACAGGTACCTAACCTAGCGCTTCCCTGCTACTTTCTAAGGAGCACTTCCTGTGTGGGAGAGCTGCTTTCTTTCAAAGTGAAAAGCACCTGATCTCTAAGATATATTGGATGCTATATTACGTTATGCTGGGTATTGCACGGTCATTTTCTTTTCTTATTCCACGTGATAAATGCACTCAGCAAACATCAGTGAGGTTCACAGCTACATTTTTCGTGGCTCATAGCATTCACGTCAAAGAAGATGTGAGCATTGCAGGCCCTGAATTTTCCTGGCTTAATTAAAAATCCAAGCCATGGAGGAATTCCTGGTTTACGCCCCTTCCCACCCATTCCACAACACCCTTTGTCTCCCTTTGGTTTACCTACAACTCTTCAGTTGCCACCAATGGCATCAGCAGCAATAATGACATTCCAGCCACTGGGAGCCTCCAGAGCAGGCATCCCCAGACTCGGCCCTCCATATGTTTTGGGACTACAATTCCCATCATCCCTGACCACTGGTCCTGTTAGCTAGGGATGATGGGAGTTGTAGTCCCAAAACATCTGGAGGGCTGAGTTTGGGGATGCCTGCTCCAGAGCCTAGAGAAGGAAAGCCTAGAGGAGGAGAAAAGGCCCTGGAGGCTTTGGGGAAATGTACTTCATCTGGGGGCCATCAGCACCTTTTTTCCTGCTGTGCTTCTATATATTGCACCGGACAAGGGAAGGTGTAAGCTGCAGGCTTACTATACGCTGCTACTGTTGCCGCCACCAGAAAATGGGACAGGAGGATTGTGGGATCAAAGGGCTGGGTAGCTACCGGTAGGAGAAAGAGGGCTTTGACCCAGAGATAAAGCAGGCTATTGCTCATTTTTGTGGTGGTGGCTCAGATTATTTCCAAGACAAAGCCATCACTGCTCAGTAGTATCATTTGTGGTTGGCTCGTATGTGGTTGGCTCTCTGATTTATTTACTGTTTATTTGTTCCATGCCTCGTTTCCATATTTTTCTGACTTTTTCTTAGTCAGACAAATGCAAAGTTTAATACCAAGTCCATAGTATGTTACCCTTTTTACCAAAAGTACCTTTGAAATTCAAAACTTTTCACATGTATCTTTTACACCCAAAGATTTCAACGCACCCGTGATGTTTCTAATGTTACTTAGTAGGTAACAGTAGGTTTGTATTTTCAAATGAAATATCTGTATAATGCCTAACCGAGAATACATATTCCATACATCTACTTTGGGGGAGAATTCTGATCCAGAACCTAAAGAGATTTTCCAATAAATTCAATAAACATTTGCAGACTGTTGTTAATTATACACTTGGAAAGATATAGAGTTACATTCGTTTTTGACCTAGGTTACTGTAGTACTCTTTGTTCTATTAAAAGGATCAGAATAGCTCTTTCCTTTCAAAAGAAAAAAAGGGTTTGATTTGTTTGCGTTAAATATGAAATACAGCTATAATTCCAACGTTCATCTTGTTAAACTGAATACATATATGTATATATTTCCAGGTTAATTTGATTGCTTTTGGTGTCATTATCTATAAAGTATTTCGACAAACAGCCATGCTAAAGCCAGAAGTTAGCTGCTATGAAAATATAAGGTAAATTTCAACTTTGACTCTTTTTTAAAAAAAAAAAACTAAAACCAGTTGATTTGAAAACAGCTACCCACTGATGTAATTCTATATTAACATCACTCCCGAAGGAAAGTGTACTTTACATTGCATTAAGGCTTTTTTTCTTGCTGACAAAAGCCTGTGACTATACTTGTGTGTCCATTTACCTGTGAGAACTCAATAGGATATGTAGCAGAACTTCCCCATCTTCTCCTCTCCCCCCACAACGCATAAATCTGTTCTGGGAATTCACAGAGCGTGCACAGTGTGTTTAGGGAAATCTGAGGGTGGGGGATATCTGCTGGTTAAAGTCCTTGCACCAGCTAAACTGTTTAGTTCAGGCATCCCCAAACTGCGGCCCTCCAGATGTTTTGGCCTACAACTCCCATGATCCCTAGCTAACAGGACCAGTGGTCGGGGAAGATGGGAATTGTAGTCCAAAACATCTGGAGGGCCGAAGTTTGGGGATGCCTGGTTTAGTTGGTAAGATTCCGTGGACTCTAAGTTCTGCAGTTTTAAGAATCTGGGTCTGAAAACTGTGCTTCAAATAGAAATAGAAATCTGGTTAATGAATGAGGATTGCCATATGGTGGGGATGAGCAACAGTGGTGGTGGGGCATGGCCGTCGCTGCCTCCGCAGGGTGCTTTGGCAGGGGTGATCTTGATGTCTCCTGGGCACAGGATGATGGGCCTGATAGGGCCCGGCCACTCGGCCATCCTGCACCACGACTCACCTTTCCACACGATGCGATCCGTTGCCCCACCGCCACTGCTCTCGGCACTTCTTCGGTGCCTGGAGGAGACACCTCAGGTGCACATGACAGAACTTTCCCCTCAGGGCTGCCAGCAACCACCAGCCATGGCCGCGGCTGATTCCCACACACAATTTATCACCCCAAAGCGGCCACAACCCTGACCATCACTGCCGCAACCCTGGCCTATGAATGTTTTTGGATGGGGCAAAGAGTTGTTGAGCTTTTTTTGGAGGGGCAAAGTTCCCCACAAAAATTAAGTTTTTAGGCTTTGGGGGAATTTTAAAAAGCATTTTTTAAAACAAAATACCATACAGTGGTGCCCCGCTTTACGAATGCCTCGCACAACGAAAAACTCACTAGACGAAAGAGTTTTGCGTTGCGCGAGGCATTCGTAAGACGACAAAATTTTCTATTTCTATGACCGCCGCTTCGTCTTACGAAGCGTGGCCATAGAAAGCGGCAAAGGAAGATCAGCTGTCAGTTCGGGAAGCTGACAGCTAATCTTCCTTTGCCAGGGGGGACGGAGCCAAAACGTGGCAGTGCAGCGGCTGCCCCTGCCTGTCTTCCCCTTGGCTCGAGGAAGACAGACGGGGGCAAGCAGCGCCCACTGCGATTCGGCTCCGTCACCCGGAGCCACCACACCGCCCTGCACCACCGGGGAAGACAGGTGGGAGGCGGCGGCGGGAGAAGCTCTTCCCCCGCCGTCGCCTCTCGCCGCGCACAGCCGGCACGGAGCGCAACTTCGGAGGTCTCCGAAGTTGCACTCCATGTTGGGGGAGGCAGGCAAGGCGGTGGCTGGGAGAAGAGAGCTTCTCCCCCCGCCGCCTTGCACACAGCCGGCATCGGACGGGGCTTCGGAGACCTTCTCCGAAGCCCCGTTGCATGCCGCCGCCAGTCCCCCAGAGCCTATAGGAACGCATTGATTAAGTTTCAATGCATTCCTATGGGGAACTGGGACTCCCTAGACGAAACATTCGTTACACGAATTGACCCGTGGAACGAATTAATTTCGTCTAGCGAGGAACCACTGTACTTGTTGCCATTCCCCCCCCCCAAGACATTTTGCCAACACAGAAATAAGTTCTACTGAGTTCACAGAGACTTACTCCCCAGTAAGTGAGTATAGGATTGCAGCCAGGATGCCCATTTTTTTTCACTAAGGAAGAGCTCAGAATTTGCTTCAGTCTCCCATTGAAATCAATAAGGTTGAAAAAATACTTCTCATTGCTTTCTGGGTGATGCACTCTGTTGGTGGAGAAGAGAGAAATAGGGGGAGGGTACAACAAACCTGCCTTTTCATTTGTTTGTCTCCCAGGATTGTTTAATTATTATTTTGTGTACTGCTATGATTTCCCGATCAACTCATTTTCTTTAAAACTGATTTATAGAGACCTTGAAATGAAAACCGTTTGTGCTGGCAAGGCTGGAGTGTGTGTGTGTGCGTGCGCGCGCGCACGTGTGTGTGTGTGCGTGCTACAGGGACCACTGAAAACAACTTACTGTTTTTGTTGCTTAGAAACACTCCTGCAGTTTCAACTCGCTGTGTTAGATTTATAGTTAGGATTTAGCAATTGTTTGATTGATCACTTTTCTCCTGTTCCTCGCCCTATCAGCTTCACACAGTGCACTGCTTCTAATGAAGTCAAAAGATTATTCATTTTTCTGGAAGCAGCACCAAAAAAGAAAAAGAAGGGGGGGGGGGAGAGAGAAAAGGCTTTCTTGTGGAATGGAAGTCCAGCAACTGCTGGACTGAAAATGAAAAAGAAAAACTAATCAAGGAGCTCATTTGTGAGACAACATGGTGTAATTTGTCAGAGTCCATGAGCAGGGCTGAGTGTACTTAGACTACAGTGTGTTAACAAAAAAAAGAGGGTGGGGGAACCAGAGGCAATTGATTTGTATGCTATTAGGACATCAGTATTCTGACCCTGCCACAATTTAAAGTTCCCTTGCATTGTAAAAGCGAAATCCTTTTAATATAAAGAGAAAGTCTGGTTTTACAGCCAGCACTATCTCCGAGGCTGAAACTGAGAAACAGCCAAGAGATCCCTTTGATGTCATGCACATGTGCTGACCTAAGAGCATACAATACATTTTTTTCCAAGGTTTCTTAGGGGGTATACTTCATAACAGACATATGTTTTACCTTGGGGAATTACACTAACAGTAGATTTAAAATCAAATCATATGGCTCTGCAATACACCAGAGAAAACAGATTTGAAGATTAAGACAGGCAGTGTTTTTTTTTAAAAAAAAAACGTCCACTTTTTACTCTTTCTTCTGCGATTTTTGTTGCTGTTGTTTTTTTCCCGATTCCTTGTGAGAGCAAGAGAATATCATTTTGGCAACAGCACCGCAGCACACCCTAAAGGAGGGACCATGTAACTGCAATGCAGTGTTCAGGGATTTTTCAACTGCAAAAATTATTTCCTGCATTTGGTGGGAAAGGGAGGGAGGGAGGGAGAGAGAGAATTCTAACCCTTTTGCTTCTGCCTAGATCTTGTGCACGGGGGGCTCTTTCCCTCCTCTTCCTCCTTGGGGCGACGTGGATCTTTGGCGTGCTTCATGTCATCCAGGGATCGGTGGTCACTGCATACCTTTTTACAATCTTCAATGCATTTCAAGGACTGTTCATCTTCATATTTCTTTGTGTTTTGTCACGAAAAGTGAGTGTACTTCTTCTACCCAGAAATGCTTCATGTGGCACACCTGTGCCAAAGCCACCCTTGAAATTTGTAAACCAAAAAGTCCCCTCCTTTTTAAACATCCCTCTCAGACGTTTTTCTGCCCCCCTCCCCTTCAACCTCACGAGATTGCTCTCACGCAGGAGTCTGTAGTGGCTAAGCCATCCCAAAAGGTACAGGCATGGGAAAGCTCTCCAGGTAGGGTATTTAAAGGGAAGTTGATTCAGCTGACCCCATTTTTTACCCCAGCTGGGGGATTGTACTGCCTCTTAGCAGAAGGCAGCATGATGTGCTATGTGTCTGAGAAGCATCAACAGAGAGAAAAGGGTAAAAGATTGCCAGAGGCAGAGAAGCTAGAAGATTTACATTACTGTCCTATCCATATTAACTGGGCAGTCCCATTTGTTTAAATGGGCCACACTTAACAAGTAAGTGTATTAAGGATTGCAGCCGTAGATGAATAAAATAATTTGTGCACATACATAATTCACAATCATGTCCTAAGACTCTGAAATCTGATTTATGTCTCACAGTTCTAGAATTTAAGAAGCAATGCATTTCAGATTGTACAGCAATAATCCTATGAAATAATTAAAGAGGTTTACTAACTATAGTCATCTGATTCTGGATTGAAGCCTTTATGTAAGATTCTGCAGTCTGCATTCTGAAAAGCCCTTCAGCATCGCCCCTAATCCTCTCTGAGGCCAAATTATGTAAAAACCTCTATAACAGAATAAGCCACACTCTCTGGAAGATGCTTAAAATACATATATTTACCTGTTAATAAGCCACTGTGTTCATTCCATCTTTTCATTTCAGATCCAGGATGAATACTCTAGGTTGTTCAGAAACGTCCCTTGCTGTTTTGGATGCTTGAGGTAAATTGATGGAAAGCTAAGATGAGCAGCACCGTGGAAGAAAGGAGAAAACGAGAGGCTTTAGAAAAATTGCTATATTGTGAAAGTATGAAATGAGCTACTGAGATGTCATCTCTCTTAAATCAATTACTTTCTCTCCAGTATAGATATTGTACTTAAATGTGCATTCAGGCACACTATATTGTGTACAAACAGCATATCTATACAAGGCAGACTGGTTTATTGTGTAACAAATAAGGCTTCTAAAGGATCTCAGGACTCTTCAGGGCTAATGGCTGTAGCTCAGAAGGGAGGCAAACCCAGTGTGCAAGGCTGTTTCTGAGAGTGGCTTTGCTATTAATGTCACACCTGCTGACTTGGAAATGAAAATAATTTAGCTTATTGCTGTTTAAAGAGAGTAAATTCCATTAGAGTGTTAATAAAAAGATTTTACTTTTATCAGAACTCAGTGTCCACTGCTGAAAATAGCTAGATTAAAAATAAGGTTTCTCTCTCTTTCTTTAGATATAATTGTGTGGTTCTGTGTGTGCATCAATGCCTCATTTACATGGAAACAATTAAGGGGCTCGCATGACATTCCCATTTATTCCAGTTCCAGTGCGCTCCCACCACTGCTGTTTGAAGCTGAGTACACAAGACGTTAGCCACAATCCATACACACCCTATAGTACAACACATGAACTTTGTACTTAAGCTGAGTTCTGGGGCAGACGGTCTCATTGATTAACCTGTGAATGTAGCCCATCTAAGATAAGGAAAAGTCTTATCCTTAACCTCCGCTGCCTTGCAAAACATCTTCAGTAGAAGAAAAGGCTAAGGAGTCCCTAAGATGGTTGGATGGAATCTTGTAACCTCCTTCTGGCAACCCCTGCAGCCAAGCTGGTGCCAAATGTATTGCTCTGCTTTCTTTTGGACTGCATCAGCGAGGCTGAGAAGGGGATCTTGATGTCTGGGCAGCCCGGCCTGCCAGGTTTATGTCCTGGGGAGGTCACTTCAGTGCTGATAATGCAGCCTTCAGTCCCAGAATCACATTCCATCAACTCTCAAGACAAATGGGCTTCTTCTCTGAAAAGCTGGAGCATAACTGCTAGTTTGTGTAGACAATACTGAAGTTGATGGACCAATGGTCTGACTCAGTGTAACATAATTTCCTGTGTCTGAGCAAAGTGTCTTGCATAAAACAATCAAATTTGATTCCAGTAAGAACTCTGCATCTCCAATTTAATCACTGACGGACTGATTTCAAGGAGTCAAAACTTATTTGAGATCTACAGATAGAGAGTCCTTCAGAAGCGCATAGTCCCTCGAGGAGGGTTGGGTAGAAAACTAAATTTAGAGGACCATTCAAATGGCAGGTGGACTTAAATGCTTAGATTTACACCCATTTGACTGGGTGGTCCCAGCAACTCTGGACAGCTTCCAACAGGTATAAAACATTTTTTAACAAAAACTTCCCTATACAGGGCTGCTTTCAGATGACTCGGGGTCCCATCTAACATTCCTTCATTGAAAATAAGGACATCCTAAGGAAAAGCAGGGCATTCTGGGATCAATTCAGAACCCGGGACAGTTTCTGCAAATTGCATAATTGAATGCTCTTCAATATAAAAACAAACAAACAAAACCGCACATAGAGAAGGAGCATATTGGTTAAGAAATGAGGCTGGAACTCTTTTCTTATTATTAATGAGCAACATACAGTCCCCACCTGCAGTGTGAAGTTGGGTAAACACTGAATGCTTATTTTTTCTTGACTCTTCCATTTTCTGCTGAACAACCGCTTCCCATTGTGGCCATTCTAGCATTCAAACCACTTGGCAACCAGAGGATTATATTTATATTGTAATACTAATGTCAAATGGGTTTTTGTTTTTATTTTGCTTTAAAAAAACCAAAAACTCTGGACACACTAATTATGTATTCACCTTGTAGAAATCGCTCCTACTTTCCAATTCCAAGAACCATATCTTATTTTAAACACATGTATTGTATCTTCTTCATGGCACCCCACACATGGTCCTTCACATACCCCCACGCAACAACACCTACCCTGGCGAAGCGTGGGGAGCTCTTCAGGTGTCCAGAGGCCTTTCTTGACAGAGCTCTCCTTCTATGTGAGGGCTATTATTTTTATGTCACACGTTAATTTGCTAATTTGATGGAGGGCTGAAATCCCTTCTAGATTTCATGGTTTCAAAGCCGGAGAAAGAAATACAGTGGTACCTCGCAAGACGAATGCCCCACGCAACGAAAAACTCGCAAGACGAAAGGGATTCGCGATTTGTAATCAAGAGCCTAGGATTCTGTTACACAGTTAAGCAGGAAACCAAAACAATCCAGAAGGAGTGGATGGGAGTCAACCGCTGGACCTCTATCCAACCTGCTACACAAAGTCTGCAGTACTGTATATGCTTTCAGCTCGTATGCGCATAGGTTCTGTGTAAAGGCTTGGATCAACATACTGAGGACAATAGAGGGTCTGGCAGGTAGGATAACAACCACTTCTCGCATGTTCATTTCCCAAAGATTAGAGGTTCAGTTCTGAGCCAATAACACCAGCTGAGTTGGGGCGATTTAACCATTTGGGGGACAAAGGGAAATCCCTTGTGAAAATTGGGGAGAGATGGGATATTTGGCTTGTCTTTTGTTGTTGCTGTTGGTTTGGGCACTTAGCTTAGTCATCAATGGGTGCTAGTGCTATCCCTGACAGCATTGACAGTAACGAGGAGGAGGAACTGCTTCCACTTGCCTCACCTACTGTTTGGACTTGCCTGAGCAAACAAATGCACAGGGGTCAGGGACAGTGACAAGGTGTTGGCACGCTTCAGGAAGGCTCGCCACTGACATCTTGCCCCAAATCCCTACAGAACTTTGAGAAGGCACTGCCTGTTCTGTACAGAAAGTTCCTGTGTGGTTCATTAATTCTCAGCTATCCTAATTAATATATAGATGTGGCCCATGCGAACTTGTCCCACCTGATGTATGCATTGCACAAGGTCCCGAATATACCGTGTAAGAAACACGGAGAGCTGCAAATGCACACATCTGGGGGAGATAAAATGTTAACCAACCTGTCAACTGCTAGACTTTTAGATTAGATCTACGTTAAGTCAAGACATAGCCACAGCCTGGGCCTGTCTCGAAAAGCTATTTATAAACAAAATGAATAGAAGGGGAAGCATAACATGTTCAGTACATTGACACTCCATTTAGCCTTGGCTAAAGTGTCAGATGCCAGCATAATAAAGTTGTTCGCAACATTCGGCTTTCTTTATGTTTCTCTGCCAAAAGGATATAAGCCACGCTGGTCTTATTTAGTCACTTACTGTAGCAGACTTCACCTAATCCACCTTGTACAAAACAATTTAGCCGTGGTAAAGTTACACACTCAATTTTCTAGTGAAATACAATGCTATCTCTTTTGAGAAGAGTATGCTCCATTCTGCTTCTAATCCAGTGATAATTCTTTGGAGCAGGAAATGTTTCATGTAGCTTTTGAGTAATAAGAAATATGTACGAGGGGGAATCAGGTACACCTCCAAGCCGGCAAGAGCTGTTGAAATCAGTTAGGGATGTCGGCAACACTGATTTTTCCCGGCTTGAAAATATGGACTTTGTCACTTTTAATGCATGCCTAAAGTGCAAGGTGGGCCCAATGGCCACAAAAATAAAATAAAATTCATCTTTGTTTTAATTTGGAGAAGACTGCAACTCCTTTGGTCTTCCCTTCCTTCCATCCACACATGATCCTCCCAGATCCTTCCCTTCCAGAAGGGAGGTCTTTTCACTTTTCTTATGCACTGGGTCTAAGGTAAACCTGTAAAATGAATTTTTCTGCAAGGGTTCCTGATATTAACCAAGTCAGGTTTTGCCTTGCATGCTTTTGGGCACAGTACAATATCCAAGGCATTTCCCCCCAGCCAGAATTCACCAGAACTCAGTTCTGGCACCTCTCAGGCAGGTGCCATTGCCATTATAAGAGAACAAGGGAGGTGTTTGTGGTGGGTTCCGGCACCTCTTTTTCTAGAAAAATAGTACTATGGTGGTATTCACCTAAGCTTTACTCAGAAAAGACCTGTTGAAATTAATGGCCCTATTGAGGTCATATGCATTCATTTGAATGGGTCTAAAAGCTTAATACCCCCCTTGGGCACTAAAATTGGGGGAGAGATTGAAAATATAAATTATGAGTAATGATTTAATAGCCAGTGTTTTTTTAAAAAATGAAAATGCATGAAACATACCTAATACTAAAAACCCTAAATGTCTACTCTTCATGAGACAAATATACTTCATTCATTCATTCATTCATTCATATCCTACCTTTCATATTATTTATATGATGTTTTGTGAAGCCTGTTTATTTTTAAAGAAGTGAGTGCAAAAATATTTTAAGGTAAAAGGAAGAGCTACCCTTAAAAACAAAATCAATGGGAGCTGTGCTCTCAGGTACTCAATAGTCCCCAACCCCCTTTCTTCCAACTCTTCAGTTAAATACTAGGCTAAGATGTGCGAAGCATCTTTCATGGGTGAACACAACTTTTTAAGAAATTGAATGAAAGGTTTTGGCTAAACACAAGTTTATTTGCAATCACATCACAAAATTTAAAGTGAGGAGGCCAACACAGATTCTGGTTGCTATCCCTCACGGAATCCTGATAACCTGAATTAAATTTTTTTTATTTATTCGAAGACCAGCTTCTAGCTTCCACATGGGCAGGCTGTGCAAAATGCTTTTAAACTATAAAATATCCCTTAGCCAGAGTGTAGGACCTTTGCTCTGCATGGATCCCCATTCCTTCCCCTGCCTTCTGTTCTCTATTCCCGCTGTCCCTAAACACTGTGGTTAACATTCACAGAGGCTTAAATGCATGCTAATTCCATGATGCAAAGTTTAACAGTGCAACGTAACTTGAATTTTCCAAGTCACAAAAAGAAGTTAACCTAACAGGAGTTTGCTGCATCGTATTGTGCTCTGAAAACGTAATGTTGACCTTTCCCTCCACAGACGCTGTGCGATGCACCCTTTGTCCCACTTCCCAAGAAGAAAGGCATGGCACATTGTTGGCCACAGGAAAAGTCATGGTTAGACTCTAAGTCAGGGGTAGTCAAGCTTTTTATACCTACCATCCACTAATGCATCTTTCTTGATGGTGAAATTTCCTTACCGCTCACCAATGCTCAATGGAAGGAGGATTCAGCTTGTGTCATAGAACCCCCTACTGCCCACCTAGAATCCTGAAATGTCCACTAGTTTGCAGTAGGGACCAGGTTGACAACCCCTGATCTAGGTGCTTCTCCATGGGGATAGCTCCTTTCCTGAACATTACAGTGCAGGTAAGGGACTGAAGTAGGCTAGGGATATTGGTGAGTCCCAAATTCTTCTACCCTAACCCTGCTTACCTCTCAGTCTCACTGAATTCAATAGGAATTACTTGTGAGCAGATATGCTTAGGACTGTGCTGTAAAGTATTGTGGAAAAGAGAGCATTACCCAAATCAGTGCAAGGAAAAGAGGGATGGCTACTTCGCTGATCTCAAAGACTGCATAAGCATAGGTTCTCTCTGTGCAATCAAAGTCCATGCATCGCAGATGGGCTTTCTTCCAGCCATAGGAACAAGGTCAGGAGCAAAGCCAGAGGATACAGTCCCACTTCTCCACAAAACACATTAACACTAGGTCTCCTCAATCAAGTGCTCATTCAGTCACATTCTAACTAGTTTTAATTCCTACACACACACACACACACACACACACACACACACACACACACACCCCTAGTGTCTTGGTGAGGGGGCTGGGATCTGGAATTATATCCAAAATCAAAGACTGCAGAATTATCTCATTTAGAAACACATGGTCTTTATTTGCACATGACAACACAAAAAGAAAAGCAGTGGTGGTAGTGGAGAAAAGCAGATTTATGAATTATTGGGGAAATGAGAGATGCATTACATGATTGCAGTTTGAAGGGATATCTCCCCTGAAGCTAAGCAAAATTGAAAAGTCATAGGACTGAAGCTTAAAAGAAACTCCAGTGATATCACATATTCTACCTTTTTAATAGATGATTTGTATGCAACACTTCCAAGAGAGATGAGGGTATTAGAAGCTACTGAATCGGACACAATTGCCTTGTAGACACAGCATGAAAATGTTTTGCCATAATGGGGAAAGTCTATGAGCCTAGATTCCAGCAAGCGGTCTTTAAAGCCACCATCTTTCCAAAGCTCTGGACTAATGAGATCTTCAACACATCTTCTAGTTGAGACCTTTGACCCCATTCCCTTTGCCACTGATTTGTGAATATTGTCAACAAAATGTTGGTCTGAGATGCCGTCCTTCGAGGCATAAATATCACATGGTTTCACTACTATATGGCTAGTGACTTTGTAGTGAAGAAACTAGCATGATTTTTAAGACTTGATCCTGCTATGCCAGTCGTTAGGGTATTGGAGTTGGCATAACAAAAATGATCTGTGGTTTTCGGATGTTATTGTTGCAAGCCAACACAAGACACCACCACCAAGGGATTTGGGTGGATTAGGACAGTGCCAGATTTAAAATATGTGCAGAGTCCATGGCCTCATAATCTAGTCAGGGGGGTGGGCTCTTTGACCTCTTGCAATTTGTTTTTTTTAACAGGCAGGTTATACTATCTAGGCCCAGTTGGTTAGTAACAGTAAAGAAGAGAGTAAGGTTTTGTTTCTCATGATCAGATGCTATTAAGTTTGGGCCTCCCACATTCTCCTAGCTCAAAAAGAGACCAAACTGATGACCACCTTGCTATTTCTTCACAATTCCACATGCAAAATGAAACTCCATAAAGAACAATATAGTCATGATGTTTTTGCTTTCCAGTTTTTAAAACTCATAAACATAATAATGTTTTCCCCTCATTTGCCAAATCTGTTTTGTGGCATTGCCTCGACGGTCAATTCTGTTGCAAAATTCTTATAAACAGTTTGAAGTAGGTTCAAAAGCAGAGGAAGTTATAGGAAAGGATAATTTGGTTTCCTTCATTCTGTTGAGGTTCCTTGTTTCAATATTAAAAGAAAGGCTTTGTAATTCTTTACCGCTGTCTCATGATAACTAGCAATTTAGTTTACTGGGATTTCACCATGACTAACGTTATTGGACCTAAAAGCCAAATTACAGCTCCCACATCTGTCATTTATCACGGCAGCAAATCTTCTGAGAATTCTGACGGCCATCTGGAACCACGGTAACCATAGTCTCTGGAGACAAGTGTCCTATTAGAGCTGATGATAAAGCTAACTAAAAGGGAGCCTTTGCATCAGAACCTCTGTAAATGAAGGATTTTATTTCAAGTAACATATCTTTTCCTTTACCGAGTTTCTGCTTTTAAAATCATGACTTACTAAAATATTATAAGCATAATGATTGAATCACAGAAACATTGGGTGGGATAGGATCTTTCATATACCTTCTGGCTTCAGTGGACCACGACGCTAAGCCAGCAAAAAGGAAATATTGATGTAGCAATACCTTTGCACTGACAGGAGACTACCACTGGCATGGCTGAGGAAAAGTAGATGCTCTACAGAAAGTTTATTCAGAAGTCAACCCCACCCCTAATAGCAGCATAATGGTAAACAGGTGGGTGTATGCAGTGGCATAGCATGGGTTGCCAGCATCCGGGGCAGCACTGAGGGAAGGAAACAGATGGAATATGCATGCACATTCAACTGCCCAGGGCATTACAGCTGCAGAGGTAAGAAACGAAAATTCATTCCCTTGTCTGGAGCGGTCACTTCCTAGTTCACGTGGAGAAGCTCTTTTCAACGGAGCCAGGTGACTGAAGTGTGCAGCTGTATTGAGGCAACACCAGGTGTTGAAATTTTGTGCTCCTAACAAATTTTGCGGCTCGGGCAACATTCCCGTTGCCACGCCATGCCACGCCACACCACACCACACACCACACACCACACCACACCACTGGGTGTATGTTAAAATATTTCCAAATAAACCAATGGAGACCCCCCCCCCGGTTGAACCTCCCCCAAATTTTCTTTCTCTGCCACACAGGCACAACAGAGGATAAGATTGTGATTTGCTGTGCACTCAATCGTGGCACTCCAGTAAGGGTACATAAGAACCATCCAAGAGATACAGCCACACAGTAGTAGCTGGTGGGGGAGAGTGGGGTGGGACAGTGCTGCTTACCTGGCTTCCCAACATGGAGGTCACTTCTAGTAACCAAGAGGGTAGGAACAAGGAGGCAGGGGAGTTGGTGTGGTGTCATCACAGTGGTAGGAGCATTGGGTGGCTTCTGCTACTGCAGCTATACCATACCAACCTCCCCAGTGTCTTGCCTTGCTCCCCGTCATCTATTGGCCATGACCTCTGCATTGGGAAGCCAAGTGAACAAGCCCACTCCACCCCATTCTGCCACACTGATCACTACTGCAATCACTACAACCGGCATATGGATGACGCAATCCTACATCACGCAGGGTCCAAGTCTAGACTAGGAGTGCATAAATCAGCACAGGGATGATAGGTGACTGAGTACTTTGCTAGAAGGGAATGCTTTCCACAAGTGTCAAAACACCAAAAAGTGACAAAGACAAAAGAAAATGAAAGGTAGATGAATAATGATTGAGTTTTCAGAACCTTATTATGAAATCAAGTGAATTCTGATTCATTTTGACAAGGGTAGCCTGCATCAGTTGAATGAGGTTTCATTCCAGTAATAAATGGCGGAGGAGAGGCAGCTCTGCCATTACCTCAAGGCAGATCTCGTCTCAAGCAATAACCCCTGGCAGGTCTATTGTTCTCCACAACTTGCTCCCTAATGTCCTGTGCTCCTCTGGAAAAATCACCTTCTAAATTGAGAAATCATGCCTTAAGGCTCCTTCCTGCCTAGAAATTCCCCAGGAGTGTTGCTTCAGCTGAATGTTAATTTTTACCCTCTGTTGCTATCTCAGGAATAGGTAGGATTACTGGACATTTCAGGTAACTTACTCTCATTTATCAGGATCCTGATGGCTAGGAAGATAAGGTTTTCACTTTGTCTTTAAATTTTAAACCCAGTTTGAGCATAAAAGAGGTGATTGTCACATTACCAACTAGGATCCCAAAGAGACACCATTTCACTCCAGAGGAACTTTCTGGTGGTCTTCCTCCTCCTCCATCACTTTCTGTTGGCTAAAGAGGTCCCACACCAATGGAAATGGCAAGTACAAAACAGGTTTAAAAACTCTCTCAAGGCAAATCTTTAAAAAATGTAGTATGAACACTGACAACAGGGAAAAACTGCCCCGCAAGCACTCCAATTGGAGAACAGCCTTTACCAAAAGTGTCATGGACTTTGCAGACACTCGAACTCAGGAGGAAAGGGAGAAATGTGCTAAGAGGAAGGCACGCTTGGCAAATCCACACCGTGATCAACTACCGCTCAGGAGTCCACACTGTGGAAGGATGTGTGGATCCAGAATTGGCCTCCACAGTCACTTACGGACTCACTGTTAAAACCATATTTATGGAAGACAATCTTACTCAGCCTCAAGTGATCGCCCAAGAAGAAGAAAGAAGAAAGTATAGGAACATGACTGTTTATGTTGGATTAGCCTGGTGTAGCAATAACCCAGCATACAGACACAATGGGATCCTCCTCTCTGAGTGCACCACTGGAGCAATCAAAGAAAACTGGATGTAGGTCTTTATCCACAGTAGTTGAAAGGACACTGCCTGTCTATTGTTTTGGGAAAGGCAGGGCCGTTGTGCTTCAAAGATCAATTCTCACAGCAGACGAGTGCTGGATGCCTCTGTTTAGTTATTAGCGTCTAGATGTTTTGGCTTGGCACTAGCAAAATCTATTCTTGTAAGAAAGATATGTCTCTATTACATATTTGTTTAAATGAGTTCAGAAGTTCTTTGCTTCCTGATGTTTCCCCCCCCCTCTTTTGTCTCATGTCAATCGGTGGCAATTTTCTAGCATCAGCCTCACTATCTTATCGTCAGATTTATACTGCCTGGTTCCCCAGTGCCTTTATCATCAGATCACAGTCAACTAAAACATGAAATGGAAGTGGTGGATGTTGGGTCATATAAGATACAATGGAGGGTTAGACAGGAACAATTTGAGAGCAGGCAGGCAGTCCATAGCTCTATCAGGTAGTTACATAATAAAACAAAGAGAAGCAAACCTATTATCTGGGCTACCTAACTATTCTTCTTTGACTCTAGTTCAGCATGCTTGCCATATATACTTGGATCCGGGGCTTTTTTTCCCAGCCAGAACTCATCAGAACACCGTTCTGGCACCTCTCAGGTAGGCGCCATTGCCATTCTAAAGGAACGAGGGAGGTGTTCTTGGTGAGTTCCGGCACCTGTTTTTTTCTAGAAAAAGAGCATTGCTTGGATCCATCCCAAATGGGTGGAGGTGCCACTCCTGAACCTGATTTATGTTAAGATGAACCCCACTATTCTAACATTAGCTCTGGTTTTGTAAGCACCCTAGTTAGAGAAATTTGGGAGCTCCTGTTATAGCTTGTGCAGGACGTGTGGATGAACAGATCACTTCTGGTCTATGCCACTTTCATATGTGTCCATTCATTAGCCGGTTTCATCTTTCAAAGGTTTTTGAAAAACACAGCCTTTAAAAAAATGCATTTTTATATGCATATTAACCTGCATTTCTTGGTAGTTGCACTACTCAAAGTGATATACAACTGGCTGTACAGTGAGCAGACTGCTGCACTGGAGGAAGACAGCCTAGTCAAAAGTTTGAATCCAGGTAACTGGATTATTTTTTGAGTAAGCATGAATAGAATAGGAAATGGAATGGCTGGCCCATCCCCTTTGCAGATACGTTGGTTTTGTTTTGTTTATTGCTTTAGGATTTTGTTCCAATCTGTGCCGGGACTTACTTTAAATGAAAAGCAGAATACACATTTTAAAATAAATAAATTGCAATGCAATTAACTATCAAGGCAAATCTGCAAGTCAAATTAACAAGGTATTCTTGTTGTTGCCAACAAGAATATAATAGAATGGCCTTCCAATCTGAAGACAATTTTTCTAATAATAAAATTGCTGCATTTGTGTTATTGAATCCGGTTTTCAGCTTCTGCCAACCACTGTCAACAAACTCCTTGATCCCCTTGGCAAAACAAATTATTGCAGCAATGCTGCAACAGCTTTTCACGGAGTTTTAAAGAAGAAGAGAAATGTATTCTGTTTCAAAGTTTCATCTGGACTTCAGAAAAGGGGAGAAATATCCTATACTCAATCATAGATCTCATTGAATTCAAAGGCACTTACTTCCAGGTAAGTGTGTTTAGGATTCAGGACTCAGTTCCTGCTTCAAGAAGAATAGTGTGGTGGGGGGTAGTTGTTTGGGGGGAACAGCCAAAGCAATGCAGTACTTGAGGAACTGCTCATGATGTGAAGCCACAAGATGCAGATCAGTAACAAAGAGGCATAAAGAAGTCTAATAAGAAGCACAAAACTAACTTGGTTACTACTTCATTTTCATCTATTAGCAACCAATGGATACCTGCAACTGTCTGGGCTGGCGCCTTCATGAGTTGGAATGAGTCAAACCATCTCAACCATCTCTCACTGCAATGAACAACAGCTTGCCACACACTTACCAGAATGCCCATTTATACCATGCCACCTGCAACTGTTGTGGCTCTGGCATGGCCATGGTGGGGGCTGGACTTTGGCATGGTGGGAAAAGGCACTTCCACCTCCTCTTGCTGTGCCATGCGATGTGGCAGGGCTTGGGAGCAGACCTCAGGGGGACCCTTTTATCTCTGCTCTGCTCCCTGGCCATATAAAGATGGCCATGCCAGTAATCCGTCTATACTAGATTCTCCACCCTCAATTTCAGGATTATGGACCACCTGATACTTAGGAGGCGACTTTGCTATGGATTACATTCAGGCCCAGGGAGGAATTTTCCTGTCTGCGAGTTTTGCTTGCCCCTTAGCAACCGTCACATCTTTTTTGTCAGAAAAGGCATTGAGGTGGGCCCTTGGGCCACACAGGCAGAGTGTGTGGCCACCCTGCTCTGCTGTCATGGAGTATCCCAATGAGGAAGCCTGGATGGATGCTTCATGGCCAAATATCCAGCTGAGGGGTGCATGGGCCTTAGAAAATGCCCCTTCAGGGATCTTGGTGAGTCAGCCGGATGTGATGCATAGCTGACCCTTAACCTTGGTCAAGCCTGTTTAACACTCAACCAGGGATGGCTGATATTGTGATATACGCCCAATGCCTGTGTCAAACCACCTGACATCTATAATCAACAAAGTTGTGGCCATATAGCCAGCCAACTGACCCATCTGCCAGCCACTTATCTGCCGCTTGTCTGCAACTCACCTGTTCCCTCCCTCCCTCCTACCCACCCACTGCTGCTACTCTTCCCTTCTTGCCTACCCACCCATACACCCTCTCTACTGCAGTCCAGACATTCCTAGCATTGCTGAGAAAGCCATTGTGAGGTTGCCCAGTCAGTATCTGCAGCGCTGCATCTGTAAACCACAACTTTATAGCACAATCTCCTTAAAAACTTTGAAATTGCAAGGAATGTTCAAAGTGTTTTTTAAAGCTGTAGTTTAAGGTGGAACAAAGTGCTGGAGCAGGGCACCAGTGCTCTCAGGGTGACCTCACCCATAATGGCTTGCTCTGAGCAAAGACCCTTTTTTCTGAACAATGTGCAAAGTGCAGAGGTGGCAGTAGCAGGGGTGAGAGAGATTGAGTAAATGGGAGGTGGGGAGTTAAGGAGGAAGGAGACAGTGGACGAGGTGGTAGTTGGTAGGAAGAGGGTCGGAAGGAGGATTGGTAGCTGCTTGGTCTGTCTAAGTAACCTAATGTCTTGCACTGACTCTGACTTAAGCAATTAACAATCACAGGCCTGCAAATAAGGATTGTCCGGGGATTAAATCTACAACATCTGACCAAGAATCAACCAGAATATTTAAGAAGAGGAAGGATATCACTTTTCATTGAAGAACTCCCTCTGGTTTCTCATCAGAGAAGTGAATTCATGGAGAGGGGGAGACCAGAGGGAGATTTGGGGTCACATGACTGGTATTTTTATTTCCCTTCAAAAGAGGCTTGTCAGCTACGCAGATGTTTGTATAGCTCAGTCTATTTTCATCTCTCTACTTTTCTGTAAAACTTTCCTGCCTCGGGCAGTTAGCAAAGCAGATTCTCCTCTCCCCTTCATAAAGTATCAAGAAAATCAGCTACAGATGTAATCCTTAGAAGGCCTGCTTCACTCACATAGTCCTTCATGTGGCAATCTTTTCATGAAAAGAATGGATCTTTTCGTCTGATTAGTTTAAGTGAGTTTGTGCTGGGAAGAATTTGTTGCCTTGCCTCGGTGGCAGGAGTTATCTCATGAGATTCAGGGATTTGCACATATAATTTGCATTAACACTAATAGGCCATGGAGTATGTGTATAATTCCTTCCTCCCCTTGTTTGAGGAGGAGAGATTCTCTTGCCCTGGGGATGTTAATAAATATACTGTTTTATTTCTGGTTCCATGCAGATTTTCTTTTAAATCACATTCACCCAGACATAACAAAGGACTCTTTGCAGAAAGCACACATTTACTCTCACCTCAACACATCCCTATGACACACCTTCTCTCTCCTCTCCCCATCTCTGTTGCATTTCTTTTCTTTCAAATAGGAAGGCCAGCTCAAGATAGTTACTGAAAAATCTTTAAAATACCTATAGTGAAGGAGCCTTTGTTTGCAAGTACACCTTTCCCCCATCTTTACAGCCTTGTGACATTTGAGATGTCATGCCATATCATTTTACTGCCATCTGCTGGATAATCCTTGTGAAACAACCTAAATAGCAGAAATGGCTGTAGGTGGAGAGTTCTAAACCAAACATGGACCAAATATTGTCCCCCAGTTTTCAGGGAGGTGGTCTTGCCTTTAAATACGAGAAGACCAATGGTCTTTTTTAGTTGCTTTCATAACACAATAACAAAAATTTGAAATGACCCAGAGAAGACAACTTGTTTTCCCCCCCATAATCTACAGAATGGGATTTTGTCTAATATACAGTATATGCTATTCTAAGCAATTTCCCACTAGCAAAGAGAGCAATTTTTTAAAACATTCTTTTCACTAATATATGTGCCTTTATGCCCACTTTATTTTAATATATGCATTTTTGTACACAACTCTTGGCATTGCAAAATTCAGAAAAGTGTAAGTTTTGAAGGATGGCTGCATTTCAAAGAATCATTGAATCATAGAGTTGGAAGAGACCGCAAGGGCCATCCAGTCCAACCCCCTTCCAAGCAGGAAACAAGCATTCCTGACATATGGCTATCAAGCCTCCGCTTAAAGACCTCCAAAGAAGGAGACTCCACCACACTCCTTGGCAGCAAATTCCACTGCCGACCAGCTCTTACTGTCAGGAAGTTCTTCCTAATGTTTAGGTGGCATCTTCTTTCTTGTAGTTTGAATCCATTGCTCCATGTCCGCTTCTCTGGAGCAGCAGAAAACAACCTTTCACCCTCCTCTATATGACATCCTTTTATATATTTGAACATGGCTATCATATCACCCCTTAATCTTCTCTTCTCCAGGCTAAACATACCCAGCTCCTTAAGCCGTTCCCCATAAGGCATCGTTTCCAGGCCTTTGACCATTTTGGTTGCCCTCCTCCGGACACGTTCAGTTCATGTACTGTTTTAGGAAGCATGAATTCTGTATGTTTGTCTCTAAATGCAATTTGATATGAATTTCTCCTTTGTTTCTATTCTTATCCCACCCAGCACCCAACAATTCTGCACTGTACATGCTTCCTCAATGCCACTTTTCCTCACTGCTGTATTTCTTGCAGGCCCAGCTGGAGTGAGGGCAGCAAAAAATATTGGAAAAGAATCTGTGAATATAAGAGGGGCAAGTGCCCCTTGCCGACTTTCTCCAGAAAAGGTAATCCATAGGTACACAGGATGAAGCCACAGGATCAGGCCAATGGCCCATCTAGTCCAGCATCCAATTGTCGCAATGTTCTACAAGGTGCCTTTGAGAAGCCTGCATGTTGGACATGGGTTCAAAAGCACTCTGCCCACCTGTGATTCCCAGAAACTGGTATTCAGAGACATAACGCATCTGACAGTGGAGGCAGAACACAGCCATCATGACTAGTACCCATTGATAGCCTCACCCCCCCCCCCCCGCCCGCCAATGAATGTGTCAGATAAATAAATAATTGTCTGTTAGAGCTATCCAAACTGATGGCCTTCATTGCCTCCTGCAGGAGCAAGCTCCACAATGGATGTACTGAGTGAAGAAATATACACCCAAATTAGAATTATGAGGCAAACACGAGGCAGAGAATCCAGTATGTGCTTCAGAGTGTGTTAGGAACTAACTTGTACCTATGTACTTGGAAGTAAGCCCTGTTGAACTCAATGGGGCCTACTTCTGAGCAGTCATGTATAAGACAATGCTATTCATGTGTTTGGGGAGTGTGGTGCTTTGTCATAAACACTTACATACCAGCCTTAGGAGCCATTGAGCTGACACGGCTTTAAAGGAAAAGATGGCCCAGAAAGGAAATGCGGCTGTTTCAGTAGAAAATAAACACTCTTGAGTTCTAGAAAAGACTCTCATATAAAGCGTCCCCTGAGGTCAATAAAAGAAGAAGCTTAGAATCTGAGCTAAGCACCTTCAATCAAATCATATCTCAACAAAAGCATTATTTTAAGTGGTGCCTCTTGGGGGAAAGAAGGCCCGGAATCTATCAGTGTGGAGAAATAAAAAGCCAGCTTTCAGTAAATTCAGACACAATATTTCTGATCTTTGAAACCACAGCATGGAGGGTCAGGAATGGACTTGTATTTTTCCAGCTTCCAACCATGGCTTTCCACCCTGCGTGGAGTGCATGTTCAGACCACAGTTTGCTGGTTCAGTTGTAATATAAAGGTATATCCCTATACAGGCATTGGTTAAGTATATCTGTGGAGGGGCTGCCTCTCCACCTTTGACTTTTTTTGTATTGCTTGAGAAGATCTGAAGGGCAGCTGTACATTCAGTCGAACATTTCTGCAGTCTTTCCATGATAGAGAACCCCACACAATTGTAGGAATGTCCGAGGTGGAGGGGTTGGGTTCTGTGCCATAGCCCCTTCGTTGATACAATTAACAATGGCTGATCTGGATTTGCCTGAATTCAGAGAATACAAGCGTGGGAAGGGGAGGACACATGGGCACAAATTTTCTTTTTGGTATTCATTTAAAATGCTGGTAACATAATGTGTGAGAGAATGACAAAGAGAATTCAGTGTTTATTATGGTAACACACATACACACAAAGAGCTTTGTCATGGAAAAAGGAAACACTAAGTTCAAAGCTTAGGGAAGAATAGTTCACTGTTTTCTGGGCTTTGTTGGATTCCCAAACAACCCCCCCCCCCCCCGGGTAATCCCATTCTGGGGCACGGAGGCAGATTCTGGTGGTGGGAAAGATTCTGAGCCTTAGGCTGTGGAATGCTCTCCCCAAAGAATTTGGTGTGACTACTTCATTGCTGATTTCCGTACATGTGGCTTTTTATGAAAAGATTTAGGACTGGTTTGGTCAGCCCAATGAGTTAATATTTGGCTGCTCTTGGACTGCTCTTTAGTCCTTTTCTTTGAAAATTGTGTTTTTAATGGTTATATGGTTTTATGTTATATGGTTGTTGTGAATTGTTCTGAGCACTTTATGGAAAGGTGGGATATAAATATTGCCATAACAAAAGGAATAAAGGGGAGTTCCAGGGAATTACAATGACACTTCAAGGGAATTTAGATGACATTTTAAGGCACAGCCATAAATGCCATGTGCTGCATATGCAAACAGAATTCTGTCCACCTGCTCTAAAATGCAAGGAAAGTACTTCTTTCAGCAAAATGACACCTGTACTGGAGAAACCAGGAATTATGTCTGCGAATGAAGTCAGTGATTGCTTTAGCTATGTACCTGTAAATGCTGTTGGGTCACCCTGAATTCCTTTAAAATAAAATAAAATGGTATGTTGGCAAACTCTGCTTTTAAGCAAACTTTCATCAGACCACTTTGACCTGTTCTCTGTCTCCCTGTCAGAATTATTTGTTCTTTCATGGTGCCCAGAACAATTGCAGGGTAAAGGTTTGTTTACTCTTTTGCATCCTATTCAAATCATTTACTTTTATTGCCGTGCAAAGCTGTTCAAGGGGAATATGAGGTGAAGATATAACTACAGACCAGAAATAAAAAGCTGCACATTTAAAATAACCAGAAACCGAATTTTAACCATTTTGGTGGCAATGAGATTGGGGGGGGGAAGTGTCATAATATCTACCATACTTGCATTTTGGTCACAAAATTAGTTCCATTTAGTAACAGAATGGTTGCCGGCAGGGATAGGATACTGCATTGTCCACTTAATTTTTAAATGCATTATTATAACAACAGAAGGTTTCTTATTCAGCTTATGTTTTGGATCTCATGTATACCAGCTATTAAGAACCTGTTGTATTGTATTTTCTAGTTATTGCTCCCCAAAATACAAGGTGGTTGTTGTTTAATCGTCTTAGTCGTGTTTGACTCTCTGAGACCCCATGAACCAGAGCATGCCTTGGAAACTCTCACTTTCTTCCCAAAGCTTCTCCTTTTTTATGTCCATTGAGTTTTCTTGGCAAAATACCAGAGTGGTTTGCCAGTGTGGATCACATTTAGTCTAAACTCTCGACTATGACCTGTCCGTCTCGGGTGGCCTTGCATGGCATAGCTCATAGCTTCTCTGAGTTATTCAAGCCCCTTTGCCACAACAAGGCAGTGATCCATGTAGGGGAAAATACAAGGTATGTGATGTCAAATGTTCATCCCAAATAGCCCATAGCCTGTGGAATGCCTGGTGTTGGTGTTCCAGCACTAAATCCACTTGAAGTAGGAACAGAGAAGGAGGAGAGTTTTGCCACATGATCTAAAACAGCTTGCTCAAAGTGCTTATAAAGGAGACCTGAGAAAGCACCATGTCCTTTTGCTGCAGTTCATCCCTCTCCCTTTCAAGACTCTTGCACTTTTGTGTCTTTTGAGAAACTACAGGCAAAAGAGGCCATCTCTTTTGCTGAGCTACTGTATATATCAGCTCTGACAGGCTACTTAGATGTTCCAGTGGAAGCTTTCCCAAATAGGGGAGAAGAAGGCAGTTTCTCTTATTTCCCCCATTTCCTATGCAGCCCCTTGCACTCCCCCACCAAAAAAAAACACCATTGCTCCAGAGGGATGGAGGATCCCTTGGAACAGTTTGGGAGGTGAAGAGAGATAGGGAAATTTGCACAAACCTCTCTTTCTTCCCCCTGATTACAGAAGCCTCCTCTAGAGCAAAGAGCCTTCCATGAATGAAGAAAACAACTGGGTGAAAGCCAAAGTATATAGCTTCTTCACCTCTTTTTATTATCTGTCAATCTATCCAGTAACCAGTCTCCTGGTCGGTCCTCGGTATGACAAGCACGGCACATACACATTGTTCTCTCAATTTGGGACAGCTCATGGGACAAAGATCTTCTTAAAGAAGTGATGGCATCTCACAGTGTGTACCGCTCTCTGTCAGGCTGGTTTCTTTTTATAGCAAAATTGTAGTTTGGAGATTTCATACAGTAGAGCACAACGGGAAATGTTATGAGGTTTGTAATTTCCATTGGCTCTCCTGCCTGAAGTCAAAAGAGCAGCAGAGAGCATAAGACAAAATTGTATGTGTACTTGTTCCAGTCCAGGAAAATAATTGACGGATGGAGTATGAGCAGCCCTCCAGGAGGCAAGTGGAGTTATTGGTGATCATGTCAGTGATTGTGTTGATGCTAAAGATTCACCAGTCATGCATTATTTAAAATGATATTAATTCTCCATCAAGCAATCACCTGCTTAAAAATTGCTCTGACTGTGGGTAATAACAGCAAGAGCCCTTTCAGTCTCAGACACATGTGCTTGGGACGCACTTTACAGTAGGCAAATAATCAAGTGTATTGCTCATAACTATTGCATAAAGCACTGGATTGTATCCTACGTTGAAGTCATTTAGTGGTATACTTGTTCCGCTGGTGAACTGTTTTGAGCCAGTGTGACATTGTTGTGCAAGAGAATACATAAGCAGGTTTCTGATAATTTTACTGCATCGAGTTTCCACCACCAGTGCAACTGCTGCATTGGATTCTTCTGTTGTACAACATTAAAATTCACCCTTCTGCTAATGCAAAAGACCTTGCAAAAAAAAAACCCTTCAAAACTACCATGTAATAGGAACTGTTTTCTTCCTTTGGCAGAATCCTTTCAACAGAAATGGCAGGGAGATACCGTAGCAGCAAAGAGCTACAGTTCATCATCCTAGAATATCTATGCTTCATGATCCACCGGAATTACAACCTTCCCCACATCACATCAAGCTCCCAACTGGTCAGATTTCATTCAGTAACAGCGCACAGCCCAGAGAGCCTGCAACAGCTCTCCTTTCGAATGCAATCTATACAGTGGTACCTCGGGTTACAAACACCTCAGGTTACAAACACTTTGGGTTACAGACTCCGCTAACCCGGAAGTAGTACCTCAAGTTCAGAACTTTACCTCAGGATGAGAACAGAAATCACGCAGCGGTGACGCGGCAGCAACGGGAGGCCCCATTAGCTAAAGTGGTACCCCAGGTTAAGAACAGTTTCAGCTTAAGAATGAATTAAGTTTGTAACCAGAGGTACCACTGTGTAGGCAAAATGCATCATCTTGGCTGTTTTAACCTCTTTCCAGCCACCTTCTACCATCCCATTGCTCTGCTATCTCTCATCCAGTCACAGTCCTTTCAATGCAACTTCATTCAACTCATTTTTTTCCACACATACAGAGTCCTTCTTGTATCTTGTCTGGAGTTGTTTTTCACTCTATCAGCATGGGGTTCCTCCTAAACTGGTTTTTACTAGCTTTGTGGTCAGGTTGTTTTCTTGCATAAGTGGCACTGGCCTCGCTGATAATGGGTTTTACAGAATTCCTACATCATCAACCCATGTACTGACTGGCGAGGCTGACCTCTGTACACAAAGAGGGGCAGGGGAAAGTGGTACATTAAAACAAGGTAGCACGGTCAATTTAACTATAGCATTTTTTAATCAACTGGCAGCCTTAACTGTGTTTATGATTATTGGCAAGCAGATGTTTTGGAACATTTGGTTTTGTATTTAGTGCACTTAAACAGGTGCAGAAAGGTGTTAACTAGGTATAGGAAAAGCTTGCAATGTGAATGCTAAAATGAAATCGGGATGCATCCCCGACTATCAGAGGTATTCTCAATGATACCATTCTTTCCAAACCGTATCATTCCAGCAGTTACAACCGAAACAAGCACTACTTTCCCTCAGCAGTGTGCACTCTGCCCAGTCCTATGTGAAATTTAGCACTTAACACATCTCACTTTCTCCTCCACCTTTCCCTCTTGCCTTATTTCTTGTCATTTTCCAACAGCTTTACTTGCCTGAGATCAAGGGTTCATGCAGATCATTGGAGGCTGTCATGTGGACTGGCAAAAGGGACGTTGCTATGTATTAAGTAGGGCGGCATAAACCAGGTCAGCAGAAATGTACAGAATTTAGTTCACCCGAATTACCTACAGAAATTGACACTGTGCAGGTTTTGAATGTTATGGCAAGAACCTGTAACCACAGGACACTTTGTGGGAAATGGAAACACATTTTCTCAGTAATGTGCCAGCCTTTCTAGGTTTCAGCATGAATACCATACTTTTCTAGCATAGAGTTTCTGTGTTACTATATAAAGGAAACTGCCAAGCCATTGGTTCTCTCACAGCCAGAGCCGTAGCTGGGTGATCTTGCGCCCCTGGCAGAACCAACCAGATTGCGTCCCCCTACCCATGGACAAATTAGTTCTTCTTTCTGCCTCTCATCCAACCTCCGCCCTCCACCCATTCAATTCATCCTCCATTTAAAACATTTTCTTATGAGGCAATAATCAATATTTGTATTTACAGACATATTTATGGACATATTTTAAAGCTGATTTTGCATGTCCCCCTCTCTTCTGCGCCCCTGGCAGGGGCTCACCTCACCATCTGCTAGCTATGGCCCTGCTCCCAGCCCTACCCAGAGATTGATGGAGATTGAATCTGGGACCTTCTGCATGCAAGGCGAATGATTTCCCAATATGCCATGGGCTTTCCCCATGGGCTCCAGAAATAGCTAGAAAGCTGTTTGTTTGTTTGTTTGTTTGTTTGTTTGTTTGATGGTTGGTTGGTTGGTTGTTTGGTTGGTTGGTTGGTTAAACTGATTTCAACCAAAGATAACAGGGCAGTTTACATTATTACAAATGTGAATACTTTTATACTGAGCTTCTTCAACAAGCAAGATCGGGGTAGGGTGCAATAAAAACACAATAAAACCCAACGATATGCAAGGCCGTATAAAAAACAACAAAACCAAAGCAGCAATTGTTCAACAACAAAGCAACAAGAGACTCTGACCAAACGCTGAGCAAATTTCTCACTGAAAGCCCACATGCCTTCCACTGCAACTCTGCATTAAGCTAAACTGGAGAGCCAGTGTGGTGTAGTGGTTAAGAGCGGTAGACTTGTAATCTGGGGAACCGGGTTCGCGTCTCCGCTCCTCCACATGCAGCTGCTGGGTGACATTGGGCTAGTCACACTTCTTTGAAGTCTCTCAGCCCCACTCACCTCACAGAGTGTTTGTTGTGGGGGAGGAAGGGAAAACAGAATGTTAGCTGCTTTGAGACTCCTTAGGGTAGTGATAAAGCGGGATATCAAATCCAAACTCTTCCTCCTCTTCTTCTTCTTCTTCTTCTTCTTCTTCTTCTTCTTCTTCTTCTTCTTCTTCTTCTTCTTCTTCTTCTTCTTCTTCTTCTTCTTCTTCCTACAAAACGATATGTGCTGCAGAAGGGTGGAGTTAAGTTTCAGATTTGTCTCTTCCCTGGAATAGACATATGGCATCTGTATTCTGTACAACTCTGTGCTGTATTCTCAGGGCAGACCTGCCTCTGACATCTCATGATAAGGCCTTCTCTACAGTCATCCATATGCAGTGCAAAGATGTCATTGGCTGTGGAAGCCCAAGCATGCAGTATCGGTAAGAGAACCAGCAGCATGGCTCTAGTTTTACTTCAATTTGTCAGTGCCTTATACTGTGGCATTCTTCTCTACCCACAGGCCTCATATGTGTTACCCACCCTTTCGCAGACTATTTCTATGCCCCATTACAAAGGCCATAATGCACAAATGTCCTACATGCATCTAACAGACTGGAGGTGATATCTAACCAAGCTAAGACTTCGAAGTTACAGGTAGGTAGCCATGTTGGTCTGCCGTAGTCGAAACAAGCAGCACCTTAGAGACCAACTAAGTTTATCATTGGTATGAGCTTCTGTGTGCATGCACACTTCTTCAGATGCTAAGACTTCCTAGTTCAGGTGTGGAAAACGTTTTCAGCCCAAGGGCCACATTCCCTTCTGGGAAACTTTCTGAGGGCCACATTCCAGTGACATACCTGTAAGCAACAGCAATGACCAGTACACAGTCTTTTGTGAATAGTGAGATTTATTCCAAATTGAAAACAAAGGCAAACAACCACTCGTAATACTGCCGCTTCATGCTCAAGGCCACTGGTTAATCGGATGATGACTCATCTAGCTCTCTAGCGTGATTCCGTCTCCTTTTAACCCTACGCTCAAACACCTCCCTCTGCTTCTGTCTCTGTACTTGCAATTTCCTCTTATCCTGTAACCCTCCCCTCCTGCGTTCTTGTAACCTTAAAGACCTAGGAACAGGCTCAGACAAACTCTCTTCTGAGGTTTGATGTATTTCTGCCATTTGCTCACCCCTCCCAGCCAGTTCCTCAGCCCTTGTCAAAACAAGCCTCCCTTCCAGTCCCGGGCTATCAGCCAAGTCCGACAGCTGAGCCTCCTCACTTATCGGCTCTAACCTAACAATACCCTCCAAGATTCTTTAGATGAAAATAGGGACATTCTATTCTACATCAGTACCCACCTGCACCCCCTATATACACACACTGCTGATTGAATATGGGGAATATGGGGCTGGCTGAGCTGCCCTAATGGCTGTTACCAAGAGGAGCATGTAACAATACTCTGCCAGCAAATGGCTTGGTTATATGCGGGAGCCTTGGATGATAAATGGTAAAAATCGTGAAGCTTCCATCAGCCAGCCTTCAGCAGCAGAGGAGGCACCCACACCAGATGTTTACAAGGCTGCAATTCCACACCAGCAATGCAGTCTCTATGGTCAGTGAAGGGTGTTTGTGTGCCTGCATGAGTGAGGAGCTGGTGCCCTACCCTCTCCTCCTCCTTACGGGTCCCGTTGCACCACTGTGAGCCGCCAGGCCGCCACCATCTCTGCCTTCCTCTGCACTTCTGCATTTCCTTTCAAGATTCTGCATGGCATAAGTGGCATAAGTGTTTTTGTGATGGCCCCGCCATTTGGGGGCAGTTGGAGACTCTGCAATAGTGAGACAGAGGTGGCAAAACCAGCAAAAGTGGGCAAAGCAGTGAATGCAAATGTTACCTCTGCACAGCTTCCTCACAAGCTCATATACTTTTCTCTGCATCCAGACAGGCAAGAGGCATGATCAGAATTCCAGAGCACATTCCAGGCAGACCAAAGCTCTTGGGTGCAAATCAGGGCTTGCAAGGCCTGTGGCCTGGGGAGAGAGCCATACGACAGATAGAGAATCCTGCATGGGTAACTTGGGTCCCTGCGTCTGAGGTCCTCCATCCATGCTCTAATTCAGGTACCCCCAAACTCGGCCCTCCAGCTGTTTTAGGACTACAATTCTCATCATTCCTGACCACTTGTCCTGTTAGCTACGGATGATGGGAGTTGTAGTCCCAAAACATCTGGAGGGCTGAGTTCGGGGATGCTTGCTCTAATGCAAGGAAGAGGCCTTTGACATATGGTACATTAACCATCTGTTAATTTGCTGCTTTGCTACAAGACTGCAAAATATTGCTATGCTTTATTTTAGCATTATTGCATTTGTGATTTTAGTGTGTTTGGTTATCAAAGTTAAGGCTATTTTGCCATTAGTTTGTAGTGAAGCTGTGTTAAGTGTCTACTCACTAGCAGCTCCAGGTGTCACTTATTTTAAAGCACACTTCTTGTTTTACTGACACCGGCTCTTTCACTCCTTGCCTTAAGTACCCCCGTTTCCTAGCATTGTACTAACTCAGCCTGCTCTATTGAATTGCAATCACACACCCTTGTCCATTGTATTAGGTTAGCACCTCCTTGGCTATAATAAGTCTGAAAGAGGGAAAAATCCTAGGCTCGCCTCATCAAATGGAACTTTTCGGCGACTTATTAAAAGAACCCCTGTGGTATTACAAAATGCAGGTTTGCTGTCATCTAGCTAAAAGATCCTTTTAAAAACCCATCATTTTTATGTGCGCAAAGGCAATTTCTCTGCTTAAACTCTTTGAATTCAGACTAAATGAAATCAAGTGTTTCGGAACTTTTTTTTTTTTAAGGTGCCCCAAAGGCACACTCGTGTACTGTTGAATGTAAAGAACTATGAAGCTCTCACATAGCTCCCCTTCAATGAGCTCATAGAAAATGATTCCTTCATTACTCACTGCCAGATTTTTGTGAAATTGAATAAAATCAGGTTTGGATGGAAAGTAAGAGCTCCATCCTTCTTGATCATGAACACAGCCCTCTAGAGAAACCTCTCTTCATGATTACCTGTTCCGTAATGAGGTTAATACCCACTGTAGCGGGAGAGTTCCCAATTAATGTGCTAAGGACAGGGGAGGGAGCAGAGCTTTAAAATTATTCCCGGAGTTAATTGGTTTCCTAACATGTGCCTGCTGCTGCTGTTGTTTGTTGCTGTTGCCAAGCAAAATGTTAGAAAGATGCACATCTTTCCTGGCATTAAATCCTGAAACCTAGTAGCCCCTGCTTGCCCATTCTGGGACTTGCCAGGCTCCTTTAACGCTTCTTTCACCTGCTCTGATTCCTGCAACTGTTGACATCCGATGAGCAGTGTGTAGCATGATAGACAACATCTTCTTCTCTCCTCTCATTACTAAACCCTGTGCCAAATTCTCCTACTTTAATCACATGAGGAAAAATATAACATGCCTTGTTACCACTGAATTACAGACCCATCTAACCTGTGACTATCTCCTGACCTCTCATTGCATGCTAGAATCACAATCTTGGGAAGCCCATTTTACTTCAAAAGTGCCCTACATTTGATTGAGATGTGAATGGGCCTATTGCTTTGCATACTTCACCCAATCATTATTCCAGCGTATGTGATAGTTCCTGCTGGCCTGTTTAAATAATATCAGAATAGGGATATTTACTTAAGAGATGGCCTGCATTAGTCCACCAGTGCAGCTACCATAATCAGCTCCTTGTGCATATCTCCTGTGTGCACAGAGCTCCTGCAAATACACTTCCATGGAGAGGTCATCTCTATTCACAAATGCATAGTGGAGTATCTTGACTGAAAACTCTCACAGTGCAGCCAGTAGCCCCATTGCAAATCTGTATGTAAAAATATCAGCATATTCTAAATACATGGATTTGTGCCTTCTTAGCGAATATTAATATTAAGGTTGCCATATCTTGAAGAGCAAAAAAGAGGACAGCCAAGACAGACACTACCAGCCTGAGCCAGAGAAAGGGGTGCGGGGGCGCAGGTGCGTGGGGCCACCATGCCTGTGCCCTTCTTTCCCTGGCTCAGGCTGGCAGCGGCCACGGCGTGAAGAGTAGCTCAAGCCACCCAAGCCCTTTAAAATGTAAATATCCACCCAGATGGGCATGTTGGCCCCTCAAAAGAGAACATATCCAGGTTTTCCCAGACTTATGGCAACCATAGTGGATATAACCTTAGCTCCTCTGTGTAATTTTGTCACATTGGGACCATTTTTTAAAAGAAAAAAATTAATTACTCTTAAAACTAATGTGCAACTTGAAATTGGTAAATATTCTTTGGTTCTCTTGAACTGGCCCAAAAGTGAATTGGTTTGTGTCTTTAAAAAATCAGAAACAAATCAGTTTATTTTCCATGTTCCAGCCTCCTAGGAAGACTGACTACATAGGATTACACTGAGAGTCAATTATCATCTACATGCTTATTTCTGAGTAAGTTTGGTTGAACACAGCTGGGCTTACTTCCATGTGAAAGTGCAGAGCATGCTGTTTCTTGATACTCTACGATGTTTCTGTCCTATTGCTTGTGACCTGCAGTCACTGTGTCCATGACAATTATTTGTACTGGCAAAGGCACAAAGGCCTGATCCAGCCAGTAAGCCAGAACAAAACTGGCCAATTATGCCTTGGCCAAGAGAAATTGATGGGCTCACAGCCTGAAGCACACCTGGGGTTAGGAGCCGCACTAAAATGCCAGTCAAAAGAATGCCTGGGCTATGTACCCAAAGCAGGTCACTTAAGGTACTGGACCTACAATGCAAACCTAGTAAGTGGGGTCCTAGGATTATAATAGACTGCCTGGATTTATAATTGATTCCCAGGGCAGGTTGCTAAAGAGCAGGCCACGTAACTAATGTTCCTCCCTAGCAGGGGGCTGTGCATTGTAGCTCCTGTAACAAAGTTTGATCCAATGTGGGTGGGGGGGAGCCCAGAGATGGAGAAAAGGAAGGTGTGGAAGCCGCTTGCTATACACAGCTAAAATTCGAACCAATGCCCAAGAAACAGGCTGTGAATTGCTGTTTTCACATTGCCATTGTAGTCTGTATCAGTAGACCAGCCCTTCCCCTGGCTGCTGTGCACTCAGCTCTCCCTCCTCTGTGCTGCTAACAGCTGTCCTTGGCTGCAAGACAGAATATCTCCCTACATTATCTCTCTGCAATGCAACCACTGAAAAGAGGAGAAGGGGTGGGAACAGCTCGTGCCTATGTGCCCTCAGCTGCTCCACTCCTCACGTTGCCACGTACTGCATGCTGTGCTTGAGGGTGCCCATTCACCTACAAGCAAGATGGAGGCTGGGGCTTCTTCACCAGACTGCAAGCACACCCTGTGGCCTGATACACGATTTGGCATGAAGTCCAAATTAAAACATTGTGGAACACAATCTGAATGCTTTTTTTTAAAAAAGAGAGAGAATCAGCAGTAAACATGACATAATGCTATTGTGTAAATGTAACATATTTTGTTACTTATTTATACTTTCCCAAATCCCATGGATTGGCTCAGAATAGATTTCTGGTGATTCTGGGTTAACCTAACACAAGAGTTGGCCCATCTCTAATACACACACAATGTGAACTTGAGAGTGCAACAAGAATAGGGATCCTCAGAATACAATTATCATGCATATATTCCATGTGTGGGAAGGACATCAGGACCATGCCCACTGAACACAGAGGGTTCCCTTCACACTGGCATCCTCCTTGATAATTTCCCACTCAATTTCTGGACATTGAAGGGTAGGGCTAGTAGATGCATGGAGGTTATGGACCAGGCCAGCAAGCAAAGTCCTGCAGTCCTAGCAGATGTTGACTATAAGCTTGAAAGGGGTTCTTCTGAACACTAATAATAACAGTCATCATTTGAGCTTAGTCACACAGGAAGAGAATATGGCTGCAGCAACTAACCAACGATTGATACTGTAATTGTAAAGAGTGCAGAAGTGAGAAATTGTACTCTGTATTTTGTGCTTTCTATAGCTTTTGTATTATAGCTATAGAACGGCATTATCGTATTTGTATTATCTTATTATCATATTTGTATCTGCATATTATCTGTATAACACACTGTGCATTTAAAAAAACTGAACTCTATCTACACTGCTTTCTAGTTCTTCCATGGTTAGATTAAAAAGGCTCCAGTCTTAACCTGGGAATAAACTTCAAACACAGTGGGACATACTTCTAACAAGGCATAACATTGTGATGTACATAGCATGGTTGGAGATAGTAAGACTTACTACAAAGGAAATGTGGAAAGGATTACACTGGGAGTCTATAATCATCTGCATGCTTATTTTTAAGTGTGACTGGTAGAACACAGCAGGACTTACTTCCATGTAAAGGTGCACAGTGTGCTGTTTTTGATACCCTGCAATGATTCTGCTGTCTTACTTGCAGTCACCGGGTCTATGCCAATTATTTGTACTGGTAAATAAACATGTGCAGCTGTCTTAATATGTTACACTGATTCTCTTATCAGTTGAGTCACTCTGACCTGGTACACTACTGAAAAATCCAAAGTCTCACATTTACCATCTTGCCCATTCATAAGCAAATTAAAATTGAGCACGCAACCTGCTATTACAAAATTATTTTTGGCTTTCAAAGAGAAGGGGGGGTTGCTAAGTACACAAGTACACCTGCTGAGGGGTATACTGGCTCTGTGTGATCCACAACATTAAAGCCCTCGCAGAGCTTGTCTGAGGCCTGGGGCAAGAATATTGATGGAATAAAGTTAAAAACTCAAACAAAAAAGCAGGCCAGTCCCTGGTGGGGCCCACTGGCCAGCTTAGTCCTCTGAGGCCTCTGAGCTCTTGTCCTAACTTGTCCACTCTCTTTCTTTAGCACAGGTCTGTGACTTCTTGGCAGTTTATATGTTAAAATACAATGTATTTTAATTTATTTATTGAAGGCTTTTTAAAAAAAAAGAAGAGAAACAAATCATGAGTAAACATAGCATAAAACTATTGCGTAAATGTAACATATTCTTTCCTTATCTGTTAAAATATAGCATTGTAGCATATTCATGCTATCCATATTTTACAATATATATTTAAAGCTAAACTCTGCCTTCAGTACCTTTTGATTTTCATATGTTTAGATTACTAAGCCTTCAGTCCTATATACACTTACTTGTAGTATGTCTGATTGGACCCAGAAAAGACCTTGACCCTCCAGGTAAATATGTACAGAATCACACTCTGGGTAACTGGAAGCCCCGGTTGTTGCTGAAATCCTGGGAGATGGTTTTTTCATTGCTTTTAGATTAATGTTAATACCTATTATTTGTACTGGCACAAAAATGTGTGTTGCTGTGCACATTTTGTCAGTGGAGTCTGGGTGACCTGGTTCTTTGTGATACAAAGTGACATAGTTCTTTTTATTTAAAACATGTATACTGCCTAATAATATTTTTAAATATTAAGCTTAATTCTATTGGCCCTCACTCATGCCTTACTGCATTTAGGCACAGGTAGAGCATGTCTGCAGTGTCACCCAAGGACAATGTGGTGCACATCTGGATGTCATCAACACACTGGTGACACTTCACCCGAATCCCCAGATACCATTTCTCAGAATCTTTATATATGAATGAGCATGTGGAATAAAATGAATCCTTGTGCAATTCTTTAAAGTGACCCTGTCAGTAGGAGCAGAACCAGTCTAGCATCATGCCATGAACTCCTAACTCACAGTGCCAGTCCCGAAGGTTACAGTGGTCCCTGGTATCAAAAGCTGCTAAGAGGTCAAGGAGAATCCGAGTGTCACACTCCCCTTGTCTCTCTCCTAGCAGAGGCCATCTATCATGATGGTCAAAGTTGCTTTGGTACCAAAACCAGGTTTTACAATAGACTAAAATTGGTCTCAATAATCCATCTCATCCCACAGAGTCTGGAGGAAGATGGCCAGCATCCACTTGAGCACCTTAATAAAAAAAGGGGGGGATATTTGTGATTGGCAAGGCTTGTTGCAATCACCTTGTTCAAAGGAGGCCTTTTTTCAGAAGCAAGTATGATGGGTGAGAATTTAGTTGATACACTATCCTTTCCAGAGAGATTTAGATCCATCTAAATTTCACCAGAAAATGATCTAAGAATGGGGGCATTCCTACCTCCACAACTACTAACAACTCCTTGTTCAGCACCAGGGATACCATATGACCTGCTTTGTGTGTCAGAATAATATGCTGGCATAGCCCCATGGTTATCGTGGTGATTCCTCTTCAGTTTATTGGCCCCCATACAGTCCATCGCTGTCTCTCGACACCTGCCCAACACCTTCACAGCATCTCCTGATTCAGATGGAATGGCCAGATGGGAATGCATGCTCTCAACGTACTGCTGACACTGTACTCCAAACCCCTGAATGAGAGCTCCCAGTGGTTTCATATAGATGTTAAACTGCATAGGAGACAGAATGGACCCTTTTGGGACCACACAGCCCAAAAGCCATGTAACTGAGCAACAATCTCCTAATACTATTTTCTGGTAGCAACCCTGCAGGTAGGAGAAGAACCACAGTAGCTCCAACTCCACCTCCTTCAGTCCTCCCAGAAGAACCCCATGGCCAATAGTGTCCAAAACCACTGGAAGGTCGAGGAGAAGCAACAGGGTAGGATTCCCCATCTGTCTCCTAATAAAGGGAGAGAGAATCTTAGAGGGTTCAGGGAAGCCTATGTAGCACGCAACAACAACAACAACAACAACAACAACAACAACAACAACAACAACAACATATTATTATTATTATTATTATTATTATTATTATTATTATTATTTATACCCCGCCCATCTGGCCGGGTTCCCCCAGCCACTCTGGGCAGCTTCCAACAAAATATTAAAATACAGAAATCCATCAAACATTAAAAGCTTCCCTAAACAGGGCTGCCTTGAGATGCCTTCTAAAGGTCTGGTAATTGTTGTTCTCTTTGACCTCTGGTGGGAGGGCATTCCACAGGGTGGGTGCCACTACCGAGAAGGCCCTCTGCCTGGTTCCCTGTAACTTGGCTTCTCGTAGCAAGGGAACCACCAGAAGGCCCTCGGCGCTGGACCTCAGTGTCTGGGCAGAACGATGGGGCAGGAGACGCTCCTTCAGGTATACTGGACCAAGGCCGTTTAGGGCTTTAAAGGTCAGCACCAACACTTTGAATTGTGCTCGGAAACGTACTGGGAGCCAATGTAGTGGGCAATGGTCTGCCCACTTCCCATCTCTCAGCACCTGCTGCCTGAGGTGCTGCTTCACATTGCCTCATGGTAGGGCCGATCCTACTCCACAAAAGCAGTGATATTAGAATTTTCTAAGCCCTGGGAACACTGAATGAAAAACAGACAATATTTTAACTCTTCTTTAGAAACAGGATAAATAAACTCTCAGTGCTTAACTATCTGCATCCATGCAAGCATTTTGTTTTTTTGTTTGGGAGTTATTTTCCTAATCCCTGCATTGTTGTTTGGCATTATATGAACAGTATGAAAATGGTCTCACTGCACCATAATTTAACAATGTGAATATAAGACTTGGAGACTTCGGGGCTCTTGGTGCCAATCCAGCAACAGATAATAAGACTCCTGTTACGAGAGAAGAATATGCTATGGAAGGACAACAATAGTAGAAGGGATCATTCTCATCAGGTTTATTCATGTTTCATTTATGGAGAAAGCATTTTGTAAATCCAAATCATCCACCTGTATTGCACCACAACCCTCATAAGCATATACAGGCATCTTGTATTATTTTATTCTCACCTTCATGTGTTGAAATTATGGGCAATTGTGTTCACATATTGGGTGCATTGCAGGTGAGCTGTTTTTTTAAAACAGTAGCACCATAAAGTTCTACATTCTTTCTTCAATTAATTCACGAGCAACCATGCTTCATTTTTGTACTCCAAGCATTTTAAAATAAATAAATAAATTGTGAATTACTCATGCATCATCATTATAATAGTTCCTTTGACTGAGCAGTTCTATACTTATTATTACATAATGAGATATATAGCCCTGCTGCAGGGTTGGAGAAGCCATCATATCCAATGGAGAAGCTACCATATTTGAGAACATTCCAAAATGGCGGGGAAATGACAAGATGCACAGTCCCTGGAAACTCTGCCAGTGCCCACCAATCAGGGACTGTGCTGACAGTGAAACTTCAGACAGAAGCAGCCAATGAGCTCGTGCAAGTGAGGACATCCTCCCTTGCATCACCACACACATAACATGCAAGGCAATGCTAAACCTCCATCAGTCCCAGTGGTACATCCAGGAACATCTGCTCTACTGCAAGTCCCCAGGCGTACTGATTAGACAAATGGTTCAAATCCCCTCATGCTACTCCCAAGGGTTGTTTTTGAGGCACATAGCAGAGCCCCCAGCTCCATGTGCAAGGCACACACAGCCCTCTAAGGACAAGGGTTCAAGTCCTACCCAGGGAGGAACACTCCTCTGACAACTAGCCAAAGGGTGCAGCAAGAACATGGAAAGAGAAGCACTGCATTAACAACATCATAGGGCATGGAGGTGGTAGGCGCTCACATTTTGCATATCTTGGTGTTGGGAGAATCCTGTCGGGAGCAAAACAGAGGGAGTGCCTGGAACGCCAACCCACACTGCAAACACCACACAGAGCAGTACTCAATCACAGTAGCAGAGAGGAATGAGACACATCATGGGACATTTGTCTACCCCTGTCCCCATCCCCAATTGAAGGGAATCTTGTCAAAGAGAGGATTGCACCATAAAGCTAAGAGGTGTATCACAGAGTTAGCTACTTTTAGATGCTTCCCAAAGTTGGTCCTAAAGCTTTTACTCTGTGTTTTCACATCTCCCCCTCGTGTTCTTTATACTTCCTTCCTTCCTTCACTGTCCACTCATTCAACTCCACTCCAGCAACAAGGCACTCTAGTAGCTCCATCTTTGAACAATCTGTGCAATTTCCATGCTTTCAGAGCATAGCTGTTGTGAAGCTGAATGGCACTCTTGATAATACACTGCAAATTTGCTTCCTTTTTATTTTGCATAGCTGACTGGTTCACACACTCAGCAGAATTCAGGTGAACTTGCACGGCAATAATCGCCTTCATTATTCCTGTAGATAGGTGACACAACTCCGAGTAAATGTAATAATATCGTTACAGAATAGAGGCAGCTGCTGGATAGGCCCTCCAAAAAATAGAAGCTCAAGTTCAGACTCAAGGGCTTCAGAAACCCAGTGGGCTTCCATTCATATTCTAAATGAGTCAGCAGGTGGAGAAACTTTCTTCTTTCTCTACATCTCTGCTCAATAAGCAGCTGTTACATTTTGAAGTCTAAGGGGAAATGTGCTAGACCCCACCACCACCATAAGGCAGGAAGGAAACCAAGAGTCACAATGGTGTTTCTGGATTTTCTTTTTTTTATGGGAGTCTATCAATGACTACCTGTCATAAATGGAGTAGCTTTTCCTCTCCCCACCCCCCAGGTCTTAAAAAATAGTCCTTCTCACCATAAGCGTAGCCAGGGGGTGCAGCTTATTCCCCCCCCCCAAATCAAGTAAATCAATAAAAATACAGTGGTACCTCGGTTTACAAACACAATTGGTTCCGGAAGTTTGTACTTAACATGAAGCGTACTTAACATGAAGCGAACTTTCCCATTGAAAGTAATGGAAAGTGGATTAATCTGTTCCAGACGGGTCTGCGGAGTACTTAAACTGAAAATATTCAAACCAAGGCGTACTTAAACCGAGGTATGACTGTACTTAACTAACTGATCAATTGTGTCGCAGATAATTTGGTTCTGCCACCCCAAGAAGTGTGCATGCACACGAAAGCTCATACCAAAATAAAAACTTAGTTGGTCTTTAAGGTGCTACTGAAGGAATTTTTTTTATTTTACTTCGACCCAGACCAACACGGCTACCTACCTGTAACCATAAAGCCTTTATGTAACATAAAACCTTTATTTTAGGAAGGAAACCCTTCCTAAAATAAATCCTAGCTACATCCATACTTCTTACTGAGCCCAGTAGGGGGGAGAAATTATTTATTATTATTTTATTGCATTTATATCCCACCTTCTTCTCCAAGGAGCACAATGTTCTCTCCCCCCTCCCATTTAATCCCCACAACAACCCAGTGAGGTAGGCTAGGCTTAGAGATAGTGACTGCCCCAAGGTCAACCAGTGAGCTTCATGCCCGAGTGGGGATTTGAACCCTGATTTCCCAGGTCCCACTCTAACCACACCACCACATTGGCATAGTTACTGGCCCCTTAGTGGGATATGATAGGGGAATAAGGCAGCTTAGAATCCTGCAGTTCCATAGTTTCCCCAGCACCTTGTTCCTTGCCCTACCACCAGTAGAGCACTGCCAGCAGAACAATGGCAGCAATGGACCTTTCTGCCATCACACTGAGGTAGAGGCCTCTGGTGACAGAACCTCCATCACCTCTGGTGGGGAGAGAGATCCACAGAATCTAATGAGCCCTCGGCTGCTCTCCCAGAGAACATAGCCTTGGTTCCATTTTCAATTCCTGGCATCCCCGGGTAGGAAGGGGCATGTCCCCAGTCTGAAACACTGAACTTGATATTCCGTCCAAGTGTTTGATTTATAGTGGTGACCTGATGAACCAAGTGTTGTTCCTACCTTGTAAATGAAATTTATAATATAGGGATAGGATTTATATGAATGGAATTAATTCAATTTATTTTATTTTGTCCTATTTTATTCTGCTGTGTGACGTATATTATTCTGTGTTGGTATCTAAATATGGGCCTGTGGCTGTAATAAAGTATTTGATTTGAAACACTGAAGAATCACAGCTGGTCAGTGTAGATCGCACTGAGGCAGTAGGATTGATCGTCTACATACATATAATGAATAATAACTCTCAGAATTATTTGAAGTTCCGACATATACAAAAGGCATCCAGAACTGCCACACACAGTATTACACTTTATTTAAGTTACTGAACTTTAAACCTGGAGTGTTTACAGGAATAATAATAATAATAATAATAAATAAATAAATAAATAATAATAATAATTAATAATAAAAAATAAATAAATATCTTATTCCTTACCCATCTTACTGGGTTGCCCCAGCTACTCTGGGCATCTTCCAAGGAACATATTGGATGATATGCACTAACATCAGTCTAGCAAAACAGATAGCTTTGAACTCATCGCTCTCCTTTTTAAAGTTTAGATGTGACTGTTTTTATTAAACCTGTACCATTTTATTTCCTATAACTGTAATTTACTAGAATTTTGCTTTCTCAGTTTGCATAAAACATACGTTTGAGCAAAGTCCTGCCATTATTTTGTAATACCACTTTCTGCCCCAAGCAATGTTTGTTTGCTCGGTCAATCAATAACGTACCCAAAATATGCTGGTTCATCAAAAAAGATGTCCAAGATAAATCATGTGACCAAATATCCCTCACTATAAAAGTGGCAGCAACCCATTCAGCTGTACCTTCCTCATCCATGATGAAGGCCTTAATTCTAGCACTGGCATTGACCCTTGTGGGTAAGTATAGATGTACTATCTATCAGAAATGCTGGGGGGAAAGTTACAGAAATTTCAAATGTAAAACAGTACCATGCTTGTTTCATAGTTCTTTATTATAGCAAATAATGGGGTATGGTTCACTTTGCCTCATTCCAACTCAGACCCATTGAAATCAGTGGGTGGTATTCAGTTAAATTTGTCTCAGAGCAGACCTATTAAAATCAATGGATATACCATATTTTTCAGTGTATAAGACCGCCCCGTGTATAAGACTCCAAATTTGGGGGACTCCAAATTAAGAAAATGGGAGGAAATTCCCCCATGTATAAGATGACCCCCCTTTTCTTAACATAATTTTTAAATAAAAAATCCTAGTCTTATACACAGAAAAGTACGGTACCTTAGTCACATCCACTAATTTCATTGTGTCTGGTCTTCTCTGAGTATGACTGAGTGTGAACTTAAAATTCTTATCAGTAAATGGAAAATACCTAAAAGGTTTGCATGAATAAAACAACATTTAAAAAAAAGAAACTTTTTTTATTTGGCACAATTTGTAAATAAAACCTCTAAGCAGTTTACAAAGATTTCATGCCTATGGATTCCCCCCAAAAAACATGAAGTACAAATATTCATGGAACATTTTCCCTGCTTTAACTTTATTTTTTATCTTTCAGGTTGTGAGCAACAAAAACGTAAGTATCAAAAAAAGAAGTATGCAATTTTGAAAGCTTTTTGGCAGTTTTAGAAATATTTGACATTATATTTTTCACATGTTGCCTATAATGTTTCTTTGGATTTCCCTCCCTCCAGAAACTGAAGGTGATGTTGCTACATATGCAGTCGAATTTCAAAATAAGATTAGACTCCCAGGAAAAGGTGCAGGAAGCTCTGGACTGAAAATAAAATGTAAAATGACCGTTGGCCCAATTGCACCTGACCGTAAAGTTCTACAGGTAAGGGAACTTTTCCAGTCTGAAAGTTAACTTTCTCTGTGAGTTTTTAAAGTTGAGGGGGAAATAATTAAATTTTATCATACAACTTGCATAGACTTTAACTAACAGTATTATTATTTATGTGCTGACCTAAATTCATTTTCACACATTACCAGGCAATTCTCAGTCAGCTCAAGCCAAACTCAGGCTTGGAGGATTTATTCTGCTTAGTGCTCAAAAAGACAATAGGATGTAATTTCAGATGCACAATAATTTTATCGTGGCATCAATTCAATTGTTCTCAAACTGTGATGCTTTGAAAATTACTTAATCAAATGATGGTTGCAACTAATAAGCAAAGACTAATGCATTTTCTAACAAAGTGGGGTGTCATCGAATATTGACAATTCTTAATTTCATGTGGCTACTTCAGTACCTGCAGAGTGCAAATGATATTCTATGCAACACTCTGCATATTTTGAGCAATCTGGTGACATTTATATATCTTTTAACAATAACGAATGCAGCATGAAAACCTTTGCTGCCTTTTCCTACTGAAATTTCAGGGGGGAAAGTGAGAAAGGGTTTCCCTATAGGTTTGTAGCAGAACCCGTTGTTCCCTGTCATCCTGTCCTGGTGCCAGACGTAACTCAGTGTGGTGTAGTGGTTAAAAGTGGTAGACTCATAATCTGATGAACCGAGTTCGCATCTCTGCTCCTCCACATGCAGCTGCTGGATGACCTTGCGCTAGTTACACTTCTCTGAAGTCTCTCAGCCCCACTCACCTCACAGAGTGTTTGTTGTGGGGGAGGAAGGGAAAGGAGAATGTTAGCCGCTTTGAGACTCTTTCGGGTAGTGATAAAGCGGGATATCAAATCCAAACTCTTCTCGTTCTTCTTCTACCCTAAATTCACTTCAGATCATAGCCTGGCTACACAAAGAGAAAGCTTTGTAAACCCTACTGGGTCAGAAATTATGTGGGCTTGCTCTAGGCTGAAGATAAGACATAATACAAGAGTAGGGTCCAAAGTGTGTTCACATATTCAAAGCTCTCCTTCACAGTAATAATAACAACACACCAGACTTGGCCCACACTGCTCACTCGCTCACTCGCTTGCACTGCATCCACTTCCTCCTTCCTTTCCAATGGAAGAAGTTAACATAACGTCTGTAGCAAAGGGTCTGAGGCAACGGCATTTCCATTCCAGAGACCTGAATGTCTGTACCATTGCTAACTTTCCCCAGATGGTAGAGATGCAAGAAGCGGCAATAGGAGTGGTGGCAAGTGAGAGAACTAAGGAACAGGAGGAAGCAGCTAGACTGCTTTGGTTAGCTTTGTCAGCCTGTGACAAAACTGGCCTCTTGGCAAAGGGGAAGGATCCTATTATCATACTACATTTGTCTTCACTTGTAGTGTTCTTGAAAACTCTTAAAGGTCAAGTCAGTGAAACTATAATGGCTTGTACATGGGGTGAAATAGATGCTAGGCAGAAAACATTTAAGCTCTAATTTGTGTGGTTTTGAGAAGGTGTGGTTTCGAAGACTGCCGTTTAAATAACCTACATGGAAAATAACATGAACTTTCCTCTTTGTGTGTGCACTTGACAGCTTCATAGCGTTGAAGTGCTTGAGCTCAATGGCATCCAGCCACAGCAGGACTTCAAGCAGTCATCCAAGCTGACCAAGATGTTTGAGGAAGAATTACCTGGCATAGTTACATTTCGCCACAGGAAAGGGTTTGTTGATGACATCATGGCTTCAGGACACTTCTCAGAATATAAACTTGGAGTCTTCAAAGGACTTCTGAACAACCTGCAATATTCCATGAAGCTAGACCAGAAAAGCTACAACTTAAGAGAGGTGAACTTTTAATTTCAGTTGCATTTGTAGTACTGTGGCTTTCATTTTATTTTATTTTGTTTTGTTTTCCACACTAGGCACTTACGATTATATGTTATTTTTATTTGTATTCTCTTATTCCTGAGAATTTCAAAGATCTTCACGTACATTTTATCAGCAGTCCTTTCAATAGATGTAAGACTGGCCAGTTTATTTCAATATAATAGTTTGTGGGTGGGTGGGGAGCAGCTGTAAACTGAAATAATGTGTCTTACTTAAGGCTACTTGCTGAGTTTGTAGCTCATATTTGAACCAGCACATCGCTGTTGACATTAACTACATCATATCCTCCAGTACCACAACAAAGTTAATAGACCAATATGGATAATAAATATATAGAAATAAGCAGGAGTCAAACTTCCACCCTTAAAATGAGGCTCATGCACTTGAATTCAAAGAATGAATTGGAGTCAACAGACAAACTTCTTAGCTCTGGTTTAGATCGAATGATCAAATGACGTGGTCATTCCACACACAAACAACATAATTTCTATTTGTAGTTGCAGATGATCAAATTACCTTTAGAATACCTAATCTCCTACAAAATAAATCTGGCCAAGTTAAAACTGCCTTAGGGATAAGCTTGCAATAGAGTGGTGTCAGGGCTACACTGTGTTAAATTGTAATTTGGCTCATATTGAAATCCTGACTACAGACTACAGTTAATTTCACTTTCACAGTCCCATATTTACATTAATCAAGTCAATTTTGATTCAGATGTTGATATTTGAAAATGTTTGAAGTTATTTTTTGGTATGAAATTTAGAATAGGGTTGCTTTAATTTAGAAAACAAATAGTTTAATACAGTAATATTTAATTTAGGAAATTGGTTTGGAGACTACGGCCAATATTCTGTCCCTGTATCACATTGTGCCTAGCTTTATAGCCATCCTATTTTTCTTCCAAACTTTCCATTGCCCTAAGCAGGCATCAGGCAATGGAAAGTGAGATCTGTTACCTGATTCTATGTACTGTGGAAAAAAAGTTATTCCTTTTGTGTCTCCTGAATCTCTCGCCATTCAGCTTTGCCTCAGATTCTCTTATTATGAAAGTGGGAGAACAAATTCTCTCTTTCCATGTCAATGCATAATGGTATACACCTCTTTCATTGCCGCCCACCCCACCCCCATTACTTGCCTTTTTCTTAACTAAAAAGCCCCAAATGTTGTAGCCTTTTTCTCAGAGTGGTTTGATCCAGGTCCTTTGTTATTTTGGTTGCCAATTTTGAATTCCTTCCAGTTAAATCCCTTTGACTTAACGCAGACAAGCCAGGTGATACCAGGGTTAGCTGTACAGTTTGGAGTTTATTTATTTTATTTTATTTTTGCATGATATCAGCATTAAGTAGCTTATTATCATTGATATCACCTGATAAACAGTTCATGGAGGAGTAGGCAATGAGATTTTAATGATCAAGTCTAATGACTTAAATGACTGTGATCACAGCTTGCCAAGGTGTTCTGTGTGGCCTGTGCAATGTCCCTATTTAAGTTTACTCACCTACAAGAAGCTTGTTTTGGGAAGGGGCAAGGGTAGGGAATCCTTCAAGGGTCAAATGTCACAATTTTTGAACTGCATGAAGTGCCAACATGTTCATCCAGTGCAAACTCTTCCCCCATCCTTTCATTTAATGTTGGGTTCCTAGTTTGTGAGACTGATCTGATTTGCAGGGTGCAAATTTGCTCATTAGCTAATGGCCAAGCATAAGGCATATGGAAGGCACTCCAGACTTGAAACACTTTGAAAAACAGTATTCAAACTTGGTAAAAAAAAAAAAACCTCTGTGCATATACTGATATTGCACTTCTGATGAATACAAAATCATGTCGTGATGTTATAGATCTGAGTGAAACCTGCTAATGTAAGGAAAGAGAGTTAAGGTTCCTCAGTTCTTCAGTGGTGCCTAATTATTGCTGATTTTATGGCACGTCTGCTTCTAAGGATTCTAACAGAGGATTGTGTGAGTTGTAGATTAGGTGTAATGGGATTTTTAGGGGCAAAGAGCCAGCCCCGACTCTGAAATCTCTGCTTTTGAGGTTTCATTCTGTCTGATCAAATTATTTCACCACATTTTTTATTAAAATTTTCAAATTATCCTTCATATACAATAAGCCTTAATTGGAACTGAATAAAGAACTTCCCAGTGGGACAAGCCATGGCTTCACTGAAGTCCGTCGGGGTTTGCCAGTGATCTTTCAGTAGGAAACCTGTGTTGGAATTTTTGATGAGAAATGTGTGTAAGGGGGGGGGAGAGTATAAGAAAAACTGAGAGGTTCATTAAAGGAGTCAGAGTAAGGTTATTTAAGGCAATTTCACAAGAAGACCAATATTCTCCCAATGAACCTGATTTCTTTATTCGTTTTACAGAATAGCATTTGGGGGAGGTGCAACACAACATACCTTGTTCAAAATGCTGTAAAAGCCGATGAGATCTTCATGACCAAGTCCATGGACTTAAATGACTGTGACAATGCTGCTTTCAAGATCTTTGGTGCATCACATGTTACTTCATGTGAAGCCTGTCAACAGGTTAGTATGGTGGTTGTGTGTATATAACTATATCATCTGCGGTCCTGTTCACATGTGCAAGAAGATCCACGATTGGCTGTTCATTTGCACACAGTTGCATGGATGCTGACCTCTGTTGCAATCTGCAGGATTTGCCATTCTGTTCAAGCTGTTTTAACATGCGATCACAAGCTGCTAGGTGGGTGGGGTGGGGGCAATGATGTGGTAAAATTGCTAGTACCATGTAGTTAGGCACACATGGGTTCCCATGTATATCAGTCGCAATGTTGCATTGCACTGCAACCAATCTATGCAGCTGTTTGCATGTGATTCATGCCTGAGTTGGAAACCACAGAGGGAGACAGTCAAGTTGGTTGCAAAGGTGAAGAGGAGAAAGAGGTCCAGAGGACCTTTGCCAGTGACCCAGCCCCCATGCTGGGTTCTAGACCCAGATGGCCATGTTACATATAATTTACAATGCACCATTTTTTCCCTCTCCACCTTTTTTCTTCTAAATCAGGCATCCCCAAACTTTGGCCCTCCAGATGTTTTGGACTACAATTCCCATCTTCCCCGACCACTGGTCCTGTTAGCTAGGGATCATGGGAGTTGTAGGCCAAAACATCTGGAGGGCCACAGTTTGGTGATGCCTGTTCTAAATGGCTGGAGAACAGGGGCAGAAGGGGTGGGGGGAGCTCAGAAACAATATCATTTTCTGACAGGACAATCCATTTGTTCTTTTCTTTCTCCTGATTGGGTTGATTGGGTTGTATCCAGTGCTTTTCTTCTAGAAAATACATGCTGGTACTCACCATGAAGTTGTTACTATAAGTGCCACACTTATTACCCAAAAAGAGACAGGTGCCGGCAATACACATCCTTGACATAGCTGTCAAGTTTTCCCTTTTCTCGCGAGGAAGCCTATTCAGCTTAAGGGAATTTCCCTTAAAAAGGGGGAGAACTAGACAGCTATGATCCTTGAATGCACTGGTTGTATCCAAACAAGTTCTCCTACGATTGTACCAGTTGAAATGAATGGGCATAAATTAGCCGTGTGCCCATTACGTTCCATGTATGTGCTCTGAATGGACCCAGCATCGGGTGCAACCCTATGTGTGATGATTTCTGGACTTGCTATGATTATGTTAAACATTCTAATACTGTATATGACTTGCCATTGCCTGTTTTCATACAGAAAGTCAAACCTTTCCAAGGCTCAGCTACATTCAAGTACAGATTTAGGGATGCACAAAAGGGAGACAACGAGAGAACAATTATGCAGGTCGAAGGTGTGGAAATCCGCGAGTTCTCACCATTCAATGAGCTTAGTGGAGCAACAGGCATCATGGAGGCCAGGTACCGCACCTTTGTATAACTGCTCCCTTTTCACAAATGCTTTTCAACTTATCAGTTCATTCGGCTTGCCATACATCAGGAAAATTCCTGACATGTACTGGTTTTCGGGTTTTCACTATTTTTGAGTGAGGTTCCTAAACAAAAAAGCTTGACCATTTTGTTGGTTTCCTAATAATAAAAAAATTGCCATCCCAAATTACCTAGTCAAACTCCTTGAGAGTAGTCTCAATATCTACTGTACTTCTGTTTCTAGTGTATCTGAAGAAGTGTGCATGCACACGAAAGCTCATACCAAAATATAAACTTAGTTGGTCTTTAAGGTGCTACTGAAGGAATTTTTTTATTTTGCTTCGACTCAGACCAACACGGCTACCTACCTGTAACTATCTACTGTACTGTATTTGCCAGCATTCCATTTCATAAACCCATGGATTTCCCTGGAGTGTCATGGTTAGCTATAAATCTGAAACATATGCACACATATAAGAACCATAACCAATATAATTTGATTTTTTTTAAAAAAAAGTATACAGTAATTTAAAGTGTGGAAGCCCAGTGAATAGAAGAATCCTGGAAAATCACAGTCGTGAAAAAATCTCTTCAGGCCAAAGTACATGTAATAGCAGTCCCATGTTTAAAACATGTGCTTGGCTTGCCTGGTTTTATTTTGGAGAAAAAGGAGCCCTAATCTGAAGCTGAGGCTCCAATACTTTGGCCACCTCATGAGAAGAGAAGACTCCCTGGAAAAGACCCTGATGTTGGGAAAGATTGAGGGCACAAGGAGAAGGGAAAGACAGAGGACGAGATGGTTGGACAGTGTTCTTGAAGCTACCAACATGAGTTTGACCAAACTGCGGGAGGCAGTGGAAGACAGGAGTGCCTGGCGTGCTCTGGTCCATGGGGTCACACAGAGTCGGACACGACTAAATGACTAAACAACAACAACAATCTGGATTGGTGGCGCTGCACTGATTTTCTCCTGAATGTCTTCTTTTGGAGGGGGAGGAGCAGTTCTCTTGTACTTGATATGCCTGCTTCCCTTTTCTAGGACTGTGTTTCATATTAATAAATAAACAAGGGTTTCTTTAAAAGAACAGTTCACCCATTGAAATGAATGGGCTTAAGCAGCAAAAGTTTGTAGAAATCAACAGATAGGCAATATGACTAAGATTGGGTATTACCCATTATGTCTTTAGATTCAGCAAATCTTCATAACCCTAAGGTCAGATCCACCTTCATTTTAAATTTACATACTATATTTCCTAGTTTAGTCCTGCTTTTTCTGCTGCAAAAGGAAAATTATTATTATTATTATTATTATTATTATTATTATCATCATCATCATTACAAAGCCAAGAGACAAAAAACAGCTTTCTGTATTAACTATTTGCTCACTAAATTTCATCGGGTCTTTCCACACTAGGCATAAAATGGTATTCATCGATATGCACGGCCACTTGCCACATGTCCCTTCTGACTTGAAGAGATGGGGCTCACTTTCCTACAAGTTTAATTATGAACTTCCTCCTCTTCCTATTCCACTGATAAAGAGCAACAACGTAGAGAGAGAGGTAAGTTTTAAAATTAGTAGTGGAAATGGAACCTTGCAACATACCTGTGTTCTTTGCCTGAGGCATTAAACAACACCTGACAATGCTCTCTCTCTTTTTTTTTTTTTAAATCTATCCTACAGATTGAGGAAAGATTGCAGTATTTGGCAGGACACCCAAATGCAAAGTTTCCAAGAGATGGTGCAATTAAATTCCTGCAGGCTATCGAACTTGTGCGTGAGATGAACGATACTAAATATTTAGATTCGCTCTTTAGAAAACATGCCAATGAGCCAACACTCAGGTAAGATAACAGAGGAAGTGTGTTATGCTTTTCATGCTTCATAATTGAATAAGATCTAAATTAAAGTGATCAGAGCTCAGACTTGATTGCTGCTTCTTTTCTTGTAGACACCTCATTGTGCAACTAGCTGCCGCTGCTGGTACTCCAGATGCACTTAGATTCTTGAAACATAGGTTTGATCAGAGAGAAATCAGCAGGAGTGAAGCAACACTGGCATTTGTTACCTTCTTTCATACCTGCACTCCATCTCCAGAAATCCTAGAAACAGCTATGGTAAAATACATCTTGCATTACGGGTTTTTTGTTTGCTGATGTCAGCTTTACCTGAATAGATTTTTTTTGGGGGGGGGGTGCAAGAATAAGTGCATATGACTTTAACATTTGACAGTTCCTACAACCTAGGCATCCTGAAGACTTCAAAGTAGCATTGTTCCATCATTGTGTCCTCCAGATGTTGCTGGACTGACTCCCACCATCCCTAACCACCAGTCATGCTGGCTAGGACTTAAAGGAGTTGGAGTCCATCAACATATGGAGGGCTCTTCTTGATCTAAGTTCTTGTTTTCCATGCCTTTGAGCAGCTCTGCCCAAGTCCCAAGAGAAGAGAATTCCCACGAGGTCAACAGTTTTTAAAACCCTGAAACATACCAGTTTGGTAACCACTTCAGACACCCATCTTCTCCCCAAGTGCCACTTAAACCTGAACAAATCCTGAATCATAAGTGATATCCAAAGCTACTGATACACAATGTAGACCCACTGAAGTCAGACAGAAGTAATTTTGGTCCACACGGAGTTCAGTGGGTCTATTCTAAGTATGATTTCATTGGCTATCCCTCAATATCAGGTAACAGAGCTGTGTAACCACACATCTGCCGGACAAAGAAAAACTATTAATATTTAACTTTGAATTCATAGCGGAGGAAATACAGGCTAGGTCAATATACAAAGGTGTGTGTCAGAGAGTATGAAGCAAATAAAATTTAACATATGGATACCAGATGTATAGCATTGGAGGTCCATCTTATAGGTTCCTCTTAACTCGGTCTCTGAAATGCTGTGGGCATCAAGGATGCTATTTGTACTTAAGTAAATTTTATTGTCATACCCAGATAGATCCACTGTCATACCCAGATAGATCCACTGAAATCACTGGGCAAGTTCATCATGATGAAATGAAGTGCATTTAATGGTTCTACTCTGAGTTTGACTTAGGTGAACACAACCCATTTAGTTGAGTCTCTGGGAAATTGTTGGCCTCCTGAAGGCTAGTGTTCTTATGGGCTAAGAAACTGAGCTGGAGTTCCCCTAGTTCAAATTTTACCTCTGCTGTGATGAGCCATTACCTCTCCCTTGGCAAGCCCATTATGTATCAGCCACACATTTATAATATAGGAGGAATAATGCTGTCTTACTTGAATAAACAGTTGTAAAAATTACTGAGATGATATACATTTGAAACTCTTGGAACACTATCCATCACTTTATATACTCCCAGCAATTGTTACGCTTTGGGCTATTTTCTCTCCTTTAGTCTGAAATGCATTCAGACCTGATCTAATTGATGCATATGTTAAAATGAGATAAATAATTTGTTTTCTGTATGTTTCAATGACCAACTTTTCTCTCAATAGGCAATTGTGACAGATGCCCTCAAAGGCCCCAGAAGTTTCTATCGCAGCTTTACCTGCCTTGCCTATGGAACTGTTGTTAAAAAATACTGTTCTTCCTCAGAAACCTGCCCTGACAAATACATCAAGGTATTGTGCCAATGTTTCAATGGCATTTCATCATTTAAAGAGTAAAAATATAAGGTGCTTAAGCTGGCCTATTATTATCAGCCTACAAGTTAAGATGCATGTGTTGAGTGCAGCCTTTAGAGGAAATTGCAACACATTGAAAACAATGAGATTTTTTGCTGCTGGTTTCAGTGAGTTCAGGATTACTGTCTCCAATTTGAAATAAAAATAAGGTGGGGGGGATTATTCTTAGCACTACACTACCATGGTATACTTGTCTCAGTAGTTCTCAGAATCTTTACCTATTATTTGCTTAACTGATCATTCAAATAATCATATGATACTGCTATAAAGTAATTATTACTGTAAATTCTTTGAAAATGTTTAAACTGAGTATCGTTCACTCCTCACTGAAAGCAATAGCAACATTTGTTCCAGGTTATCTAACATCAGGCATGGGCAGGTTAGTCTATTTCTGCTTGCGTTAATTTCTATGTCCTTTCCATCCTGTTTCCATGTTATTATTTGATTAAAAAATATCCACACAAATAATATTTAAATTTTTAATGCATTTTTAAATATGCATTTCATCTTAATGTACGTATTCCAACCTAAAATCTGCACTTTATTTTCTACGTTTTTTGAGCCAAAATTTGTAAAGAAATATTTTGAGAAATGTGATATCCAAAGGATAATTATTATGATTTTTGTATTAGTCAAAAATCTGGGTGGGCTTGTACTTCCTCTGAAAGAGCTTGGGGGGGGGGTGCTCCTGCATCCATCTTTTTCACTAGAGCTGGTGCAATATTTCTGGCAGTTCCTGCTTTGGGATGGCTTTGATATGGTAGTCCAGGCATTCATAACATCCATGTGAGGTGCTTTCTTTAGGTTGGTCCAGAACCTACAGCTAATGCAGAATGCTTCAGAAAGACTATTGAAGTGGGTGCCCTATTGACAGTGCATAAGACCTCCTATGCATATGGTACTTGGCCAAGTTTATTGTGACCTGCACCGTAGGAGGTGCTGGTGGGCAACCCCTGTCAAACCTTATCATGTCTAACCTGAGATCACAGGCTGTTCATAAAGCTGTCCCCAAGATCAATTCAAGATTCAAATCATTTTTTTAATGATTTTGCAACTAATTTTGAAACCACTTTCCCCCCCTAAAATAGCCTTTGAATGATTTTGCAATTAAAGCAAAACGTACATCCGACGTAGATGGACAAATCCTGGTACTGAAGGCCTTAGGAAATGTGGGACATGTCATCGTTGAGAAGCCCATCATGAAGACCTTTGCAACTCTAATTTCTTCTCCTGACTCCCTGCATCCTTGTGCTGCCATGTTAGCTCTAAGAGGCCTTGTCGAGAGGTATCCTGCACGGGTAAGAAGGCATGGCATTTTTGTGGGAATCTTGTGGGGGGTTTTCAACAACATTATAGAGATATTAGGAATATCTTTTTTTCTAATGCTAATTGATCACGGCGATACATTATTTCTCAAAGACCAGTTGCATTAGGGACAGCCCCTGTCTGTGTAGATACGTATACCATTATGCACAGAATTGAAACTCATGGGTTTTTACAGTGAGAGAGCAGTGTGTGATAAATTGCTTTAAACAGTTGATGGGGCAGATGATGTGCAGGTCACTCACGTCGCCAATGGGTGCTTTATCCAGTCCAAATGTGTCTTTCTTCTGTACAAGCAAAAACACACCAACAGAAAATATCGCTTTGCCTTTTCTCAAGTGGCAGATATTTCTAGGAGCAGGCTTTTAGAGGGTCTGTTCTCAAAACGCGGAGAAGGAGAAGGGCCTAAATCTTGGCTGGGCATGTCGTTCTGAAAAGCGGGAATCGGAAAATTTACATTGCAGATAATTGCTTTGAAAAGTTCAGTGCTGTTTTAATAGAAGTCCCTTACATAATATTGCCAGCCACTGAATTTGATTATTGTATGCTGTGGAAGCTGGGGCTGGCTGCCGTGGTTCAAAGAAGAAAAATCAAAATGCCTTCTTAGCTTTTTGAGCTGTGAGCCAAAGTCATTGTGGGAAGGAGAAAAATAAGAGTGCAAAATTTGTATTTTCAATCTATGTTGCACAGGTGGAAGCACTTACTCTTCCAATCATCATGGACAACAAGATAGATCCCATAACTCGAAAATGTGCTGCCATTGTTTATATGGAAACCCTACCAGCTCTCCCTTCATTGATGGCAATAACTAATTATGCATCAGAGACACCCATGTCAGAAGTTAAACATTTCTTGTTAACTCTTATACGTGAAGCGGCCACTTGCAGAGCTCCTGACTGCCAAGAGATGTAAGCATAATTTTTTTAAAAAAATGGTTTCCTTTTAAAAGGAGCAGGCGCACAACAAACAGCAGTAGTAAATGTGAACATTGTTGGTCAATTTGCTTTATTCAGGGCTTCTGCCTGCAGAGTGGCACTTAAAGTACTGAGCATCAAGATTCAGCGGCCAAGCTATCGCCACCACATTGCTTACTTCTTTGGACTTCACAGTGGTAAGAGACATGTGTGCTTCCCCCCACCCCCGATACTATTAATTCCTCCCAGAATAATAGTGATTGCTTAAAGATGAACCTGCTGCTTCAAGAGTAAAAGCCATTTGCTTCAAGAACCAGAAAGAAATCAGCCATGTCTTGTCATGTGACTAGCTCAGAAAGCACAAGGAAAGACCTGCGAAGGAAAGTATGCATTCTAGGGAAGGGGGTGATATTTGCAAAACCAAAATGTTCTCTCGTCTCTAAACTAACCATTTTGACTCATATAACCATTTTGACTCATATTTTAAGGAAGGGGGGGGAATGATACATTTGCTTTTTATGCCACAAAACTATGTTATACTGTGGTACCTCGGTTTTCAAACGTCTCCATTGACGAACGCTTCAGTTTTCGAACACCGTAAACCCAGAAGTAAATGCTTCGGTTTTGGAACGCATCTCGGAAGTCGAACATGAAACACGACTTCTGTATTGAGTTTTCCGTATTGAATTTTCGGTTTTGAGTTTTCGGTTTTCAAACGTTTTGGAACTCGGACGGTCTTGCGGAACGGATTACATTCGAAAACTGAGGTACCACTGTATTATTACCACTGTATTATTTTTTTACTTCACCCTTCTATTAATAATGTAATACAAATGATACATTTACTGGTTGTTGGGAGGGGGAATAAGATAACACATCTTGTGTATTCTAGGCCAAATGTCATGTTATTTTCAAGCAAAGTTAAAGTTTTACATTATATGATTTAAGTGGCTCCATTCTTAAAGAACCATGAAAATCCTAGAGATTTTCTGCATATTCCTGGGAAAACAACAACAAACACCCTACAAACAAACTCAATATATAACAATAAAAATAATATAGGCTCATTTAATAGCTGTGTAACTTATTAGTCCACTTGAAAAGCTAATGACAAATATTTCATGAAAATTACAGAAAATGCGAAGTTAGAATTTTGCACAGTGCCTTAGGTTACTGCTGTGCCTCCTGACTTTTACATGACCATGAAATCAGTTTCATAATAAAAATAAGTACCATGAACATGACTAGGATATACAGACCTACCAGTTCACAGAGATATGTAGGGAGCTCTTGAAGAGATAAAATAATTTCATGGTATATGAAATTTTATTCCCTCCAAAGCATCTTTATTGTCATATACTATTTTTAAAGTTAAAGGAATGAGATTTATCTCCTTAGTCCTTGCTCAGTTTTTTTCACACACTATAAATTTAAGCAGAATAACTTGCAAATACTTCCAAGATTCAATAGTGTGAGCGCTTAAAGTGGCATAAACTGCTGGTAACTGTTGGTAACCATATTTGGATATTAGCTAAATTGATATCATAGCATGAAAAATCTCTTAGAAATTACTATTATTCTATGATAAGTACCGGTATCTTCAGAGCAGAAGTAGCCAATGTAGTACCCAGCAGGTGCCACTGGAGCACAACTCCTATCCCTCACATATAACGTACTGAAAATGGTAAGAAACCAAAAGACATTTGCCGCCTTTGCTAACACTTTCAGAGAGGTGGCATGGTGTCCTGTTAAAGACAGATGATAAGATACAGATTGCTGTGCCAAATTACTTTTAGGAAGCTTAACATGTCTAGCAATAAATGTTGAAATGCCAAATCAAATGGCACTCCTTGTTCAGTAACAGTTAATTATCAAGTAAGCTCCAGCGAGGGTGAAATGCTATATAAAATATATTCTTTCCCTTTCATCGTGTCCTAGCGCTGTTTTGTGACAGCCTACATACAGAGCAGGACGTAGATGGCGCTGTGGGTTAAACCACAGAGCCTAGGGCTTGCTGATCAGAAGGTCGGCAGTTTGAATCCCTGCGACGGGGTGAGCTCCCATTGCTCGGTCCCAGCTCCTGCCAACCTAGCAGTTCGAAAGCACGTCAAAGTGCAAGTAGATAAATAGGTACCGCTACAGCGAGAAGGTAAACCGGCGTTTCCGTGTGCTGCTCTGGTTCGCCAGAAGTGGTTTATCATGCTGGCCAAATGACCTGGAATTTGTATGCCGGCTCCCTCGGCCAATAACAGGAGATGAGCGCTGCAACCCCAGAGTCGGTCATGAATGGACCTAATGGTCAGGGGTCCCTTTACCTTTACATATACAGCAAGTAGTTCAGCAACAGAATGGCTTGCATTAGTTTTCCCTTTTCTCACGAGGAAGCCTATTCAGCATAAGGGAATTGCCCTTAAAAAGGGGGAGAACTTGACAGCTATGATTGAAACTCCCTGCTTGATGTCATGCAGTCATATAGACGGAAATATATCTCACACACAAAAAGTCACAGTAGACATTATAAGAGAAGGGTGGAGAGTGCTAGGCATGGGTCTACCATTTTGACAGCCCGATGTCTGTCATAACATCTTTCTCATGTGTCTATTCACACTACACAAAGAGTCACTTTTCTGTGTTTATTTAGGTGAGGCATAGGCAACATAGCTTCCTCCAGATATTGTTGGCCAATGAGCTGTGGACATTGCAGGGGGTGGAACTAGATGACCCTTGGGGTCTCTTCCAACTCTACAATCTACAATTCTAAGATTCCATGAAACATCTAGAATCTGCCCATTGACTTAAACCAGGGATGGGGATATTTCCCAGTCATGATAACAACATTTTTTAAAAAACCAACTGGAAATAACAGGGAATCGGTGACCTTCCATATGCAAAGGAAGTGCTCTGTGATAGAGCTGTAACTCTCTCCTACAACATCTTCTATAAAGTCTTGCTCCCTCTCTCCCTTCCAGAAGAACTGGTCAAATGTAGAGAGAGTGCCAAGCCCAAATCACCGAGACACAGTAGCCTCTTTTTCTTATGCTGCTGGTTTTGTACATGGAGTTTCTTCGTTTTTTCATAAGATGCTGTTTTCACATTAAACAATTAGGAAATTAAATTTGTTTTATTACGCATTTTGAAGAACTGGCCAGGCTTATTGCTTGTTGTTTTATCTCCCTTTCAGAACGACTTATGGCTGGTTTGAGAGCTGAGGTTATCTCCATAGGCAAAGAAGGAAATATCCTCCCATACCTCACCATGTTCAAAACCAGGGTGAACATGCTTGGTGTCTCCTCTGATCTCTTTGAGGTAACAGAGGCTGTCCATTATAAATTGCATTAGGCCTGTGCCATTAGAGCTTGAATTAATTTTCTTACAAAATTCATTTGAGTCTGGTTTGTTTCTATAGCATGAGCTTTTCATACACTAAGCTCTGATAAAAGGGGGCAAGATCATCCTTACATGGTGTCTCCACCCCCATCATTCAGCCCAGACACTGAGGTCCAGCTCTGAAGGCCTTCTGGAAGTTCCCTCACTGCAAGAAGTGAGGTTACAGGGAACCAGGCAGAGGGCCTTCTCAGTAGTGGTGCCTGCCCTGTGGAACGCCCTCCCAGCAGATGTCAAGGCAATAAGCAACTATCTTACTTTTAAAAGACGTCTGTATTGTGTTTTTGGTATTTGGTTGGGAGCCACCCAGAGTGGCTGGATAAACCCAGTCAGATGGGTGGGGCATAAATAATGTGTTGTTGTTGTTGTTGTTGTTGTTGTTGTTGTTGTTGTTGTTAACAACAAATTACAACTTTTGCCTATAATGGTTTAAGTTAACTCATGCTCAACCAGCCTTCATAAATGTATTAAATGCAAATGACTGAAACATAGTTCTTAATTGTTTAAAATATTCTGAAACTGCTCTGATTTAAAGCATAGGAAGCCCTTCTAACTGTTTCATACACCCCTTTCAACACAGGTCGGCGTTAAGAGTCTAGGAGTATCTCACCTTTTTGAAAGGGCATATGCAGAAGGAAGGTTCCATGACTTGGTAAGTGGGTGGCATAATAAACCTCGTAATGCATTATTCCTACAAATGCTGTATCTGCTTAAGGCCCAAAATTGTTTGGGCGCATGATACCTGCCATACCAGCATGCCCAGTCCATAAAATTTGATAGAGAGGCGCTTCTCTGTGTCCCATTGGTACCCATATCCAAGCAAGGCGTGGCTGGTTGGGATGTGCTACATGCTTGGGATGTGATGGGCTTTTCTAAATCTATTTATTGATTCATTTATTGGATTTATATACCGCCCTTCGTCGAATGATCTCAGGGCAGTTCGCAATATAAAAATAGAAGATAAGAGCACAAATAAAGAGTTAAAACAGAAACAAAGCAGTAATTCCTCCAAACACATTTTAAAGCCTGCAGAATGTTAATCAGCCAAAGGCCTGGTTGAAGTTCCACCTAGATTGTGAAATTCCCTAACTCAGGGTGTGTGTTGGGGCCCTTCTCTCATTCCTTTTCACAACCTAGCTTATTTATTTAGTTCATTCAAGAAGACATTTGACCTGCCAGAATGAGGATTCTTTTGCAGCTGATTCCCCCCCCCCCCAATCATTTTGGTTTCACCTTCTATTTAATTCTGTTGCTGTTGGTTGTTTAATTGCCATTAGATTCCCTCATTGTTTTGTTGAGTGTTTTAAGCCACCCTGAGCATTGCAAACGTATGTGTTGCAAAAAGTGGGTATACCGTCATTTCTTAAAATAATAAACAAGCAAAACCTGAAATATTTCAATAAGTTTCTACTTCTTATCACACAGCCCCTCGATCAGAAAAAAGGACATGACCCAACTTTTGGAGGACTTGCTCTCAGATTTGCACGCCAAGACATTGGATATCTGGAGCTCACTCCTGATATGATGCAGGATGCATTGCAGGTGCCTCTTTTGACATGCATATTGTTTAGATATAAATTATATTTTCTTCTTCTTTAGGCTTTTGAGCATGATTGCTTTCAGGATTCGATTGGGTGCAATTATAACGTTTCAGCATTAGTTAGTATTGCACTGGCAACCTCTTTTTCCTATGAAAGGAACAGTGATGTGAAGCATGTGATATTCTTGTTCTCTTTGTTTAATCAGCGCAAATTTTCTTTGCAGACATTCCATGGCAAAATGCCTCTCCCCTGGATAAAAGATTCTGCAGATGCCCTTAAAAATCACCCAAATATGCAGTGGGAGAACAATTTCGTATCTGCGGAAATCTACGGTGTTGTGCCTACATGCACTGGACTTCCACTTCAAATAAGCTTGGTTCATTTTACTCACGCATCAGTCAATGGAAATGGTAAGGCAATAGAAATTTATCATCTACCAAGCACAGTGACTAACCATGGTAGTATCTACACAAGTATAAAAAATGCTGTGAAAATGCTTTTTTAAAAAAAAAAAGTTTTGAAAAGTGCATGAAATTTGCCATAGCTCACTGCCGCCATCTAGAGTCATATTTTTATATTGCACTTCACAACACACTTAAAACGTTTCATTTGCAGCTGTATAGCTGACTCCGGTCTTGGGTTTTACCATGAGAATGGTAGCACCTCATTAAAGTGGTACAGGAAAAAATATATAAGGACAAAAAATGTAACATGACGTATTCCTAAGACTGTGTTCCTGAGCACATTTAGCTGGAAATGACTGAGTTTCAAATATATTTAGGATAAAAGATGCTGGGGGGGGGATTAAATAAGCATTCCAGGGTTTCAGTTCCCCCCCCCATTATTAACTGTGAAACAAATAGCCGTGCTCAGGGCAAATTTATCCCTTTATCAAAATAATATCAAAAGAGTAACAAAAAATTGCATTTTTATAGATCACATTTTGCATAATAATTATTTTATAGCATGCATTTGTTTTATTTGCTTGCTTTTAAACAGTTCAATTATCCATGAGCCCAGAGCCGACATCACATTTGACTTTGCCTGACTTGCTTAACATCGATATGAAACTGAAAACCAGATTGTCTGTCAGGTAAATAGAATCATTGATACATAAAATGACGAAATGCAATTCAAGTGGTACAAATGTGCCCTCGGCATTCGTTAACTCTTTAACGTAGAGTTGCCATAACGTTTGTTTGTTTTTCATTTTTAGCATGGACAAAAATATGCTCGTGACGATGGGAATCGTTGTCCCTGAATTCCAGGCTATAATACAAGAGAATGTCAAAATGGTCACCAATATCCCTGTGAACGTTGATGTATCTGTGAACATTAAGGAAAAGATCTTCAAACTTGAACTTCCACCATGCAGAGAGGAAACTGAACTCATGTCTTTCAGGTAGGGCTAAATTAGCTGCCATTTCGATATAAAGCAAAAATTGGTAGAACACCCTTCCCCCCACTTCTCCCACAATACATTTTATAATTAGTACTTGATCTCTTGAGTTAATTATTTTATATTATCTAGTGCAGTGGACTTATTTTAAAGTTAAACACTCCAATCAAATTTATGGAGGTGTCAAGTTGAGATTGACAGAGTTGAAAGAGTGTTTTAAATTAAAAATCAGCTTTAAATGCTTGAAGATCACGAAATATGTTTAAAATGTTTGACATAAGCTTTTTCATAGATAATTAGATTGCACAGAATAATCCTATAATTGGATTTTTGAATCCGTATTGTAAGATTTATATACTATACATTTTTTCCCCTCATCTCTAACGACATTATAAACTGTTACTTTAGCATGTGAATATGCTGGGGCTTTCTTTTACAGTCAATACAACAGTGTTGCAAGGTAGATCAATATTGGTATCTGTTGTCTGTTTATCCCGGTGACAAACTTCTTGTTAGAATTCATAATGGCCTTTGGCATTTAAACAAAAAAAACCCACAAAAATCTGAGTACTAGTAAAGTTAAAGTGAATGGCATAAACTGTGTAAATAGACAGTATTTCAAAACCTTACCAGGCAATGTATTTTTGCATTATTTGATGAGCCAACAATTGAATAACTTAAAATTACATTTTTCTACATAACATCAAGAGGAAGAATGAGCATATAAAACTTGTGGGAAACCTAAATCTGAAGATTAAAGCAGAAATATTAGAAAGCTGCCAGAGAAGGCACTGCCCAAAATATAGCCTACAATTCAGTGACAAGCTGTTGAAAAATGTACATAGTACTACCAGAATTCCAGTTTTTTAAAATACTTATGAGCAAGGCCAATAAAAATAGCTTCACTTCACATATGTAAATTATTTGCATGGCTGATCACAAATGTGATTGATTATGCATCCTTAGAGGATTAATTGTTTTTCTTTTTTTCTCTTTGGTGAAAGCTGGTAAAAGTTTTTCTTTTTCTTTTTCTTTGGTGCTACATTGTATAGAATGACACAAATAAAAAACGTTAGGAAGGACACTTCCGTTTTGAAGGGCATTACTCTTTTTTTCTTGTCTGCACAGTCCTTATACTTTCTACTTATCCTCACATGTTTTCTACCAGGAAAGATTCTACCTAATTTTTCCCCCCTGTCAAACCTTCCTACTTGCTCCAGTATTATCCAACATTCCCCAATCCCTCATGTTGACATATGGAATTTGTATGGATGCATTAAGTCTGGCAGAATCAGTTAGAAGACTGGCCCCCTTAGCCTTGATTACTCAGTAGTTAATTAAGAAGTGATGCAAGTATCCTAGCAAGTATTCCTTGAGTGGAAGGTGTTTAGTATTGCATCATTTGATCACTCTGATCTGATGGTGGGAGTGGCCATCAATCACTTTAAAAATGGGCTTTAAGATGTTCTCATGGTGTTTGATCTCTGATTGCTCTTCTCAGTCAAGAACCTCATATGCTGATGTTGCAGTCTTTGAACAGTGACCAGGTACTTATGAGTAAGGAGCCTTCTGCCCAGTTACATGATTTGCTGTGGCTCCCTGTACTCACCAGGGACCCATTTGGAACCTTTAGGAAGTTCCTTGTAACTTTCCTCCACCCATTCTTATTAAAGCGGTAGAGCTGATTTCTGCAGAAAACAATATGTGACACATAGCTGCCAAGTTTTCACTTTTCTCGCGAGGAAGCCTATTCAGCATAAGGGAAAATCCCTGTAAAAAAGGGATAACTTGGCAGCTATGATGTGACACCAGTGTTGCCACTAAATTTATTGGTTCTCTCTTACATTCAGTGGAGAAGAACGGATCATTCAGTTCAGTGGCAAATGTAGACTATTGGGTTAAAAAAAAAAACAGTACTGAGAGAAAGATTAGGGTGGGGGAGTGATGCCGACTATTTCTGCCTGGAGATGCAAACCGTAGTTTGGTGACGGTTTAAATTATTAAATGTGAATCAAGTTAAAGCCACTTCCTTTTAATCTATTCTTCCCAGATGAGCCATCTTAAAATGCAAGTTGATTTGTAATTTCTTTCATCCCCTCAGCTTGTCTGAGAGAATATTTTTTGTCCCTTAAAAAAAAAAACCTGGAGCTTGGTGTGGGGTGCAGCTGTCATGCCCTTTATCTGAAACAGAGAACTTGAACAGAAAACAAAGCCTGTGGGTGATAAGGTGTCATTTATTTATTTTGACTTGACTGAAGTGCTCCATGTGAAGCATAGCTTGCATGTTCTCTACAGTACCCTCAGCACTGCAGGCATGGACAAGATGAAGAGAGAGAAAGATAAAAGGAATGCAAATTCGCCTTTCAAATAAAGTAGATTAGGTGTTCTTAGGCTTCCCTCCCAGAATGTGAAGCCCCTTATTCTCAACATGGGAACACCGACTACCTCTCAGCTCACAGCCAGGCAGGTCACTTCCACCCATCCATGTTCGCAAAACAACCCCCTGGCGACAATATCAGTTGCTTCCATGAAATACTAACAATGGAACGGGTGTGTGTTTAATGCATTTTGAAGCCATGTAGTTAGAAATTTAATGCCTGCATCATAAATATGATTGGACTACCAGCAGTTTAGAGATAAGAGTTTGTTAAAATGCTGTTGAGTAAATATACTGCTAGTGTTTTACAGCACAGGATGCAATCTTCATGCCCACTTCCCTTGGAATCAAACTCACTGAATTTAGTAAGACTTGCTTCTGAGTTAATGTGCATACAATCTGTGGGATGTGGAAAAGCAGTTAGTTTGCTTGGAAGCTAATTTCTCCTGTCAGGTGACTGACTCAAAGGAATGATATTGTATTGTACCAGAGCTTTTGACTTCCTTATATTTTGAAGTCTATCCCTTCTGCAGCAGTGTCCCAGACAGAACAGAAACCCATCACTTTCGCAGCTAGGATATTGATTAAATCCCAATGCTGGGATTGAAACTATGTCAGTGGCTTGTGCATTGTTTGTTTGTTTTGTTTTTAACTTTAGTAGAAAATTAGGAGCAGTGAGCATGAAATACTGCCTTTAAGTTGAAGTCTGAAAATGGCCACCCAAAATAGATGAGACTAACTTTGATTTTGTTTTAAAATATGACTAGCCACAGCTGCCTAGTCATTTTTGCCTAGTCAAAATTGTACCTGGGCATTTGGGTTGCCTAGGTACAATTTATAGAGCAATTTGCAAGGAACTCCATGTGTGCTCAAGTCCATACTACAAGGCACAACCCAGATCTTTTTAAACGTATTTGTGCTTCTAACACAGTTTTTCTCCCTCTGTTTATCCGGCAGTGCTGTGACATCTGTTATCACTCGCAATATTGAAGAGGCACCTGCTACCAAGTCAACTCCACTTTTCATCCCTCAAACTGTGTCTAAAATAATAAGAGGCTCCTTTGAGTCAGCAGAACAAGAGAATGAAAGAAGGGTAACCCATATTAGATTTTTGTGTGCACTTGTTTTTTGCTTGAGAAATGTTACTTTTACATTAAAAAATAAGTTGTGTGAGCTATTTTTAATGTGTTTCCTCCTCCCCAAATAAAACATTTACAGTCCAGTCCTATACACATATACTGAGAAGTAAGTCACATTGCGGTCAATGAGACCTACTCCCAGGGAAGTGTAAAAACTGGCCTACTGGTACGAGTATAGAGTTAGAAGTCATAAAAGCACTATAGCTACCATAAAGGATTTATTTGTTATTAATTAAAGCCATTTCCCGTTCCCGGAGAGATGGCTTTGCAGGCTGGGAGCACACCCTCCCCACGCTCACGGGGCAGGATAGCCCCTACGCCACTGGATTGTCCTCGGCCACATCATCCTTAGGCCATCCAATCCAGATGGTCCAGCAGCATGGTCCATGGTCCAGGGCTATTTAAACTGCCCATGGCCAAGGACTCGCCCCTGTTTTCTCCCTGCTCGGTCATTTATCCCACCCTCCCGCCCTTAGGTTAGGCTCTATTCTTGACCTTGGTTGTCCAAGGGGCCTGGTAGGAATTTTTCCCCACTTGGCAAATTGGCACCGGCCATTTGTGTTTTTTGCCTACCTCGTAGCAAATCGTCACAACTTTGTAGGGTTTGGCGGTTAGGCATTGGAGTATTAGGTTGAAGGGGAGGGGAAGTAGTGGCCATCAGAATTTTAATTATGTATTTTATTTCAGGATTCTGGGGGGATTTAAAACTGGGGTGTGATACGTAGAGAACAGGTATCTTATTGTTTCAGTGAAGAACATAATTGCAGTTCTCAAGGTCAAGTAAATAAGTAGTGGCCTTAATCTAAATAAACTTAGCTATGAATAAATCCTACTGTGCATGAAAGTTCTGGGATGTAGTTTTAATGGTGTAGTGGATGTAACTTACACTCTTGAAGCAGGATGTAAATTGATGCAACTAAAGATGTTAAGTCCTGAAAGGCTGAGCACAAAACCCTAACGTAAATTAGAGCAGACCTGTTGAAATCAGTGGACTTACATTACTTGGAACTGGAAATAATCCTGTATTTCCCCTCTATTAAATATGAGGGCTTCCCTTAACCATTGGTCGAGATGCCGTGTTTTATATAAGCAGCATTTCAGCTGAATTACTGATCTTTACCAAAATGATGATGATGATGATGATGATGAGGCAGAAGTCTGAGATTGCAACCGCTCATGCTGGACTATGTTCATCATCCATCCAGGACCAAATTTCTGCAGAAAGTGGACAGTCAGAACGTCACACGCCTGCCCCTCGTCACACTCAGTGTGTTGAAGCATGCACATTTGGATGTAAGGCTTGTGTTGAATGGTCAAACATTTATGCCGGGTGCTCCATAGATGACTCTCTGTACAACTTGGCTGGCGAACATACTTTCAGAGTAACACTCAAGCAAGGTAACTCTTATTTATTCTCTGGTGTTTGTTGGGCTTTGTTTTCTTTTTGGACAAAATGCAAAGGGGTTCAGGGAAAAGAACAGGAGCAATATTTCCCTGGACAATTGGCAGTCCTCCTGGATAGCGTGGGTTGTGTCATATGGGACTGGTAGTGGGGGGGAGCAGCTCACAAAAGGCTGTTGTCATGCTGTAGTTCACAGTGTCATCCGTCAGCAAATGGCACTGTGAACCACAGTGGATGAAAACCTAGGAAAAAATACAGATGTGCACACAGAGACATAACATAAAGACTTAGGCATGGTTCGAACAGACTCATTGAAATAACCTTAATGAGGAAGATATTATTATTATTATTATTATTATTATTATTATTATTATTAGCCCGCCCACCATTTGGTTTCCTACTCAAAGAATGACTAATTTTGGATCTCATCCTCTGAATTTTATTCCTGTATCCTCCAGTGTTGTCCATGTCTGAAATGTGAACTGGTGACAAAACAATCTTAGGTTTAAAGTTTTACTACCATAGTTCTCAAGCTGGTCTTTCGCTGGGCCTGCCAGTGAAGCCACAGATTATGCATGGTGGTCACATAGCACATTCATATTCCATACAAATCAATGGACCCAACTGGTGGCTGCATGTATCAAAGGCACCCATTGACTATGTTTCAGAAACCATGATTTATTGCATAGATAAACCATGCAGTAACACTAACTCTATTATTTCAGGTGATAGAAGAGCACCCATTGAGAAGTTACGATTGACTGTTCAAGGAGGCGCTCATTCTAGTTTACCGATGGTGCGTTTGACAAGAGATGAAGAAAGACATTTAAGAAGAATTCAGGTATTTCTGATAGCAATACGTACATATCACCATGTGGGAGGGTCTACTATCCATATGCTTTATATTCTACAACTTGTTCTAGCTTTTGGAAAGCGTGTATTACATTTAAGGCATTAAACTCTAGGGTGGGGAACCTTTGACCTTCCAGATGTTGCCTGAGTCCCATCAGCCTCGGCTAGCATGGCCAGTTGCCCAGGGTGTTAGGATTTTGAGTCCAACATGGGGCTGCCATACGCCTGGAATTTCCTGGACATATCCGGGATTTGTTTGACGAAAATAGCATCCAGGCAGGATTTCCAGAAATCGGTTAAAATAAAAATGGCTCAAAAATAGCTCTTTTTAAAAAATAATAATAATAAAAATAATAATAATTAACTTTTTTTGCAAAAGAAAAGCTTGATGACTTTTGTGTCTGGATTTTCACTTATTGAAGTATGGCAACCCTAGTCCAGCAGGGTCCAATATTGTGAACCAAGGAAGCAGTTAGTTGAAGACTGATATTGATTGTATATGTGACCTATGTGTTTGTGTGAAACATTTTCTTGTGCCCTGCAGAGGTCACTTTGGTGCTGCAACAATGCAGGAGGCAGCAGTTAGAAGCTACCGGTCTTTGCACCCACAGCAGGCGCAGTGATTCTTTGCTCCCGGAGGCGCACTCCATTCTCTCTTGAGACTGACGGGTGCCAAGAATTCTGTGCCGATGAGAATCTGCAAATTAGCTTCCCCCCTCTAGCCAAACGAGAAGTACATTGTCTACAGAAAGTTCTTTTCGAGCTTAGAAAACTTAATATGACCGTGTTTGTCTTTCTCCGGGTACTTCCCCCATTAGCCCATCAGCAGCTCCAGCGAAAGCTCTAGTGATAGCTCTGACAGTTCAAGCGATGATTGGGATGAAGAGGAAATGATAGATATGAAGCAACAAGAACGTTATCAGAAGCACCCCAGGAAGACTTCTTTGAAGAGCAGCAGCAGCAGCAGCAGCAGCGACAGCAGCGACAGCAGCAGCAGAAGCAGCGACAGCAGTAGCAGAAGCAGAAGCAGCGACAGCAGCAGCAGTAGCAGCAGCAGTGACAGCAGCAGCAGCAGCAGCAGCAGTAGCAGTGGCAGCAGCAGCAGCAGTGGCAGCAGTGGCAGCAGCAGCAGCAGTAGTAGCAGCAGCAGCAGCAGCAGCAGCAGCGACAGCAGCAGCAGCAGCAGCGACAGCAGCAGCAGCAGCAGCAGCAACAAGAAACATTCCAAGGGCCGCCCAAGCAAACAGAAGCAGCACATTAAGGACAGCCACACCGGCAGCAGCAAGAGACCTTCAGTAAGTGCTTTCTATGAAACAGCTGCCGAATTGTTCCTCTATTTACCAGAGTGCATTTGATTTACCTTACCTTCCCCCCCTCTTCCTCTTCTTCTTCTTCTTCTTCTTCTTCTTCTTCTTCTTCTTCTTCTTCTTCTTCTTGGAATTCAGAAGGACTTGCGAGGTCTGGAATTGGCTAACGCGAAATACACGGCACACAAGGCAAAGCAGCAGACGAAGCACCAGGTAGTTTTGATATTAGTGATTCTTTAAAATGGACTTCCTCTCCGAGAAAGACTGCAGAATTCCATGTCGTGCGGGTCAAATTCATCCAAATGGGGCAAATTCATCCAAAAAAAAAAAAGCAGTGTTCACCAATGAGACTTTTTCTGCACCATTTTAAACAGTGCCTAGGAATATAGCCTGCGTGACTTTGCAACATCTGATGCTGCAAATAGAGTTGGCATCGTAACTCTTTAGGGTGGGCATTCCAGAGGAAGCATCTGTGGCTACTGTCTGCAAAGAGGGTTGTAAGCCATCCATGTGTCTGAAAAGCACCTGGGACTTTGGAGACGGGGGTGGGGATATTCCACCTCATAGTGTGAGTGACAGGTCCTATATCACAGTGTCATCTCATTCTCATTCTCTCTGTTTATCTCTCTCATTATTATTACGGGGTGAAAATCAGCAAGCATCAAGCAGTTCATCATCAAGCAGTTCATCCTCATCCTCTGAATCCAGTAGCAGCTCAAGCAGCAGCAGCTCCAGAAGCAGCAGAAGCAGAAAGCTGAAGGGTGGAAAAGGCAGCTTCTCGCAGGAGGTAAGTTTATAAAAGTGAAAAAGAAGTCATTGCTTCATTCCTTAGCTTAGGTCCAGGTTTCAGTCAGGTAATTAATTTACAGGAAGTGGCTAGCAAAGTTGTCGGTTTTTCTCCCTATCTTTATTTATTTCCTAAGTGTTTTTTTAAAACGTACCTTGGTTTTCAAACAGCCTAGTTCTCGAACGTTTTAGCTCCCGAATGATCAAAACCAGGAAGTGACTGGGCTTCTGCAGCTTCCGATTGGCTGTGCTTTGGTTTTTGAACATTTTGGAAGTCGAACAGACTTACGTTCAACTTCCAAGGTATGACTGTATGCTATAAGCTGCCCAGAGTGGCTGGGGAAACCCAATCAGATGGGCGGGATAATAAAATAAATAATGAATTTTAAATAATGAATAATAAAAGTTGTTGTTGTTGTGTTAAATACAAGGGGAAAGCATTTTCAAAACAGCTACAATTCTTGTTCATGTGTCTGTCCTAGTCACAGTGGAGGCTAAAATCTAATTGCAATTATATAAATGAACGTGGTTTCACTTGCCTTATGCTTTGGGTGGCATCTGTAATATTGTTGCTGTTTTTAACATTATAAAATGTTTCAAGATTTCTCTTCTAATAGTAAGTGGTATAAAAATATTACTGAATAAATTAAGAATTCTACCTCTGGTTCACCCTTTCAATAGCACTTTCAGAAGTACAAATCAAAGCTGGGTGGCAGAACACAAGGAGAGAAGGAAATGACAGCAGAGTTCAGCTCCCCCTCCTCACACACCCTTTTTAGTGTTAAAAGTGGACCCATCCTCCCATTTTATAGATGAACAGGGCAGGCAAATAATTACACCTCTACATAGACATCTGATTTTGCTCCTAGACAGCATGAAGTACATAGGGTCTCAACCACAGACTTCCTGCTACAGTTCCCAAAGTTTCCTGTAAAGAGATTTGATTGTTAAACCATGCTGGAAATTGTAGCTCAGTAAAGGGAATAGGAGCCTCCCAAGATCCCTCAGCACCCTTAATAGGTACAGTACAGCTTAATAGGCACAGCTCCCAATAGTCTTTGGGGAAAGCCAGGACTCAGGCCGTTTCAAGCACGTCGGGCGCCCAGGCGCCGTGGTGCGGAGATCGCTCCGGTGCCCCCATCCCACTCCGTTTCTTGCTGCGGCTGGTGGGTGGGCGCAGCGCGCAGCACAGTTTCCATGCGGCTCCATTGCACGGCGCCCCCCTCCCGGGCCGGCGCCCTGGCGCCCCACGGCACCCAGACTGCCCCTAGAGCCGGCTCTGCCAGGACTGTTCAAAGTGGTATCACAGAGATTGAAATTTATGGTGTGAATGTGACTCTAGCTGAATGCAACTGATATCGTAGGCATTAAAATGGTGCCCTTTCGTTTTTCTGTCTTTCAGGACCATGGCGATTCACTACGACCTTATGCTACTATTGTGGCTGAGGCAGTTAGGAGTGATAAGAAAGAACAGGGCTACAGATTTTCAATGTACATGAAGCATGACCGCTACAAAGTCCAGATGAAAGTAGTTGGAAGTGAGCTTGCCAGAACCAAGTGGAGAGCATGTCTTGATAGTATTGTGCAACCTTACACATTCCAGGTAAAAAACAAAAACAAAACATTTTTTAAAAATGTGTTTTCAGTTATTTTTGTGGTTTGTAAGACAATTTTCAGCAATGCTTCTCCAAAGCTACACGTGATAAAAATATTGAAATACAATAAAACAAATTATCACTAATAATAAACATTGAATAGATTAAGAACCAAGGCAGAGCACTTCTTATTAATTATCCCACACTAGCTAGGGGGCACAGATTATTACAGGCAGAAGATCTGCTTAAAGTTGAAAATTCGCTAAACTTCAGAAATCAAAAAGCATCTCCTAGAATGTAGAGGGAGACGTTGTCGCATCCTGGTGAATAACTTGAAAAGAAAAGTGTTCCACACAAGCACAAACCATACCTATGCCAATCTCAACATGCAGATTTGTGGGGGGTGAGATAGTTCTTTAAATATTCCTTACCAATATCATTTAGGTTGGCCAACTGCTTGTTTATGAACTGCCAACTCATAGGAAAAATATAACAGTGGTCTACAATACAGTTACTAAAACACTCATTGGATTCTGTGATAATAAAACACAGAGCAAATGGCCAGTCCCAAATTTTCTCACTGATAGAACAAAAATATTTTCAGCTTATAAAACAGGGGCATCCCCCAATGCGATGAAGATGCCATTGTGATAGGATCCAAACGGGTCATTGGCTTTTCATTCCCATGGGATTAAATAACTTGTTTTTATTTCTACCTAAGAATGACCTGAGCTGGGGTGACAACTGCAAAGATTACAGCATTCGAACAAAGGCTTCCAGTGGGCTGGTTGCAGGACGGGATGCATTCCAAATCGAGATGAAATGGACAAAGGTTCCACGCTACCTAGAGAAATGTGCTGCTTGGTATAGCACCCACCTCATTTCGTATTAAACCTAATTGTTGCACATATTAGGGTTTTTTTTAAAAAAAATCTGACTAAATCCTATTTTGATTTCATCCAAGGGTTATGGATCTCATTCCTGGTATTGCATACATGAAATACTTCACAGCGGTCTATCAGAAGAATCCTTCACGTCAGGTTCTGTTCAGAGTGGTTCAATCCTCACCATATACAACGGCTACACTGTTGAGATTGCCCGAGGCATGTATTTGTTATCTCTTTTATTAAATATGGGTTATTAAATAAGGGTAGTTTGTCTTCGGGGAAGCACCTGGGTGGTCAGCAAGTATAGAGGAGATTATTATTATTATTATTATTATTAAATATTTTATTAGTTGAATATAAGAACAACATATAATCAAATACGAGCAATCAAATACAGTTTTCCCCTAACTCCCCCCCCAAAAAAAAACAGCCCCAACTACCTATTTTCAGGTTTGATTCAACCACATACTATCATATTCAGGTGGTACGGTTAAAGTGGGTGACCTTGCACAGCAGGCCCTCTGCTCCCTAAAAGCAGACTTTTTTTTCCCCAAAAAAGGAAAGTGATGTGAAAGTGCATTGGAAAGTGTTGAATAACAATTGCTTGATTCAATGTCTTATACCGTATTGGCCCGAATATAAGCCACACCTTTAAAATTCAAGGGAGAGAGAGAGAGAGAGAGAGAGAGAGAGAGAGAGAGAGAGAGAGAGAGAGAGAGGCAATACTCGAATATAAGCCGCTCCCTTAAAATTCCACAGGCACTCACACCCATTCCATTTTACCGTATGTCTGTTTCAGCAGCGGTATCGTAAAAGCCCATTTTTGTAAGGTCGCAAATTTAAGCCGCACTTTAACTTGCCCCAAACAAATCAGGATGGTTGCTCAATCAACATTCTGCTTGTGTCCTTTCCACAAACAGAAGGGCTTCTTCTGTTTGAAGATTCGGTCAAGATCCAGGGAGGAAGGAGGGAGCCATTTTCTCCCTGCAGCTGCCTATGCTACTTCTCATGCTCCTCCCAATAGCCCCCAACCTGTTGAGGAGATTTTGAGGGGACACAGGGAACTTTAAGGGGAAGGAAGAATCAACAGAGATAACCGCCACCCCCACTTCCTCTATTGAGAGTGGAACTGCTGAGCTTAAATTGGGATGTATCCCTTCGTGTTTAGAAAATTGGGGGGGGGGAATGTTTTAGTTCATGTAGTTAAATGATAACTCAAAACACAAGCTTTGTCTACAGCCACATTGGTCCTTATACATTCATTCTTTGTTTTCTAGGGAATCTTTTACAGAGATGGCCTCTGTTTTCCATTTTCTTTACCCGCTTTCGAAACTCCATATTATCAATCTTCAGCAAAAAGGGCATATGATTTATTTGAATTAATGTCATGGACACCCAAAGGAGGTGAAGGTAAATTAATACTTTACTTACATCAGGCAAGTCTTTGAATTTAAAGCATTGCCTGTTCTTAGCTTACAACAATACCATTTTGCAAGCATATTTTTTTCTTACTTTAAGCCTTCTATTTAGCAATTATATATTGTAAACGGATTTAGTGATTTTATATGGATGGCTCATTTGATATATATTTTTAATAATTATTATAAATTATGATGTTCTTCTTCTGTTCTGTAACCCACCTTGCAACCTGAAATACATTGAAATTAATAAATACATAAATAATTGACAGCACGGTCCTATGAACTCAGACATAAGCCCCAATAAGTACAATAAAGTCTGGCTGCTGGTTTTGCCCTCGGGCAGCTGCAAGGAGTAATGGGATTGCCTGCCACAACTTTAAATTAAACTGGTCAATAGAGGCTGAAGGGGCAGGCAATGGACCACTCTGGTCCACCACTGCTCTAGTTAAGCCGTCTGTGCTTGGACTAGGCAGCGCAGTCAGCAGAAGATCAATCCTTAGTGTAGCTTCTGAAGAGTAGGTTGAGTCCGATCATCACTCCACTCTCAGGCAGATGCAATATCTCAGGGTATCCCGGTAAAGGGGGCTGAATAGGAGTTTCTGTCCTAAAGCCTTAGAGCAGGCATCCCAAACTTTGGCCCTCCAGATGTTTTGGACTACAATTCCCATCTTCCCTGACCACTAGTCCTGTTAGCTAGGGATCATGGGAGTTGTAGGCCAAAACATCTGGAGGGCCGCAGTTTGGGGGTGCCTGCCTTAGAGAGTGGCTGGGCTATAGAACTTCCAATGGCAGCCTGACGGGGGCCAGTTTAGTTGACCTGCATCTTGAGGTGGCCTGTAACTCAAGTATGACCCTCTGGGAGGCCGGTGCAGGATACACACCCAAAGCCTAAAGCCTTAGCCCGCCTACATCTGTAATCAATAAAGCTGTGGCCGATTTTCAGTCTCAGAACATAGTCGTGTAAGTTTGTTCCACCTGTTCTTCACTGCACACTGCGCATGGGTCCACAACTGGACAGTTCTACTGGCAGTCTTTTGTAAAAGTGGCAAAAGTTTGACAAAACCTGAGATCTAGTCAAGCTGAGAGGCTTTTTGGATCAAACAGGCTTCCCCGGTTATTCATCTGAACCGCAAGGGATGGAATCTAAGTCTAACAAGAAAATGTGCTTCCAGACATCTGCCTAACCATTGCATATTTATGGCTATCTTATGTTCACTGCCGCATCTGACTTCTTTTTGGGGGGGGGGGTGTCATCTTACCAGCTGTATGTGAGATGAACGACGAACAGATCGTGACCTTCGACAACAAGGTATTCAATGTAACTATAAGCCAACATGCCTGTGACCTTTTGGTAGTCCAAGACTGCAGCAAAAATGAGGATTATGAACCACGGTTCCGTGTTTGGCTATCAAAGTCCAGACCTGATAGTCCAGCAGAGGTTCACATCAATATCTCTTCAGAGTAAGTTTTAACAAACACACAGCTTTTTCAGATAATATAATCACAAGGAAAAATAAATAAAGGTTTAACCTTTATTTCCACCCCCACCCCCCCTGTAATGGGAACTGCATTAGAAATAATTGCAAACTGGGCCACAGGACCCAGACTGCAGAAATGTGCAGCTGGTTTTCTCAGATCTAAATGGAATCAGATCACAGTTATCCCATGCCATGCTGCTGATGCCTTGAAGGGTCTATAGCAACCAATATGCAGGGAAGAAATGCATTTGGTTTCAAATTTAATGTGAACCTTTCAAACCACAGGAAAAGAAGCACGAGGAGCCTCGGGGGGGGGGGGGGGACTGGTGCAGTTTTGCAGTGCAATCGTAAATGACAAATATGGGAGAAAGATGGGTGGTGCTTCACATTGATTGTTAATATCAGTTTTTTTACCTTCTAACAAAAAGCATTCTCTCCTCCTCCCCCCCCCCCCCAGGCTCAGAAGTTATATCAGGATCTTACCTACCATGAATGCACCTTCTTTGTTATATAATGAGAAACGAGTCCTGCTTGACAAAAAGGAGTTTGAGGATGAGAAAGGTACGGCATCTAATATTATGCTTTTTCTTAAATCACAACACAGTTCTATTCACCTGAGTCAACTTAAATCCAAGTAGTCTAACTATTGATTACATATTGGTAATCAATTGGTTGGTTGTTGTTTTTTTTTTAAAAAAACCTTTAATAACTTGGCACACACACACACACACACACACACACACACACACACAATAACGAAATAAAGTAAACATTGAAAATAAGTTAGTAAGCCTTGATCAGTAAAGGTGTGATGGGTTAGCTGAGTATCCTACCCACAAATTTGATTAAATTTTCTGTACACAGTAGTCAATACAAGCTGATGTCACAGAATCTCGTAGCAAAAATTGCTATGTCTCTGGTCCCATTCTGTAGGCAAGACTCAAAAAGAAATGTAAAACAAATGAACGAAATGTGTACATTTCTGTGTACACTGCTGAAACATGCTCTTGCTCTTTAAAATAATTGGTAAGCCATTTTCAACTATCCCGTTTCTCCACAGCCCACCTTAAAATGTGTAAAAATGAGACCACTGTTGCTATTGAGGCACCAATGGTAGGCCTAGTGAATGTGACGTACGATGGCGAACTACTGACAGTAAGTCTGCCAGCCTGCTGCTTCTTGTGCTAGAATTTCTTGCTGCATTCCTTTAATGCACTGCATTGTAAGGATACAAGCACAAGTTTCTACAGTAAATATCCATTATCCACGCAGGTTACAGTCGCTTCCAGCATGAGAGGTAAAACCTGCGGACTCTGCGGAAACAATGATGGTGAAATGAGAAATGAAGCCCAGATGCCCAATCAAGAACAAGCATCAACCACTACGGAGCTTTTGCGTTCCTGGTCTTTGACGGATAAGTGTGATAGAGGTCAGTTAAATTTGGAAACCAGAGCATCAGTTTATAGCTTGACTATACTCTCCATACAACTCTCCTAGAAATAAAACGGCACAGCACCACATCACATCCCTCCCAGAGGCACTTGTAGCTGTGGATGGAATTCCCAGGCACTAGTCATGGTGGCAGTTACACTTGCTAGCCACTTAAACTGGTTTTTATCTGGAATTGGGGCAGTTTTTTAAGCTTTAAAGGCAGCCTTCAGAGCAGCCTGTAAAGTTGTAAGTAGCCTTCAACAAATATTAGGAGACGGAATTTTCGGTGAGAATGGAACAGAATAGACCTTGCTTTGTCCACATGCAGAAGTGCCATGGCTACCTGTCCATGCCTGATTCCCGACAACACAAAGTTGGGAGGGGACAATGACAATTGTGTTGTCATTGATCTGCTATGCATCTCTCAGCTTGAAAGTAGAGAGACTTGCTTTCTACCATTACTAATAGTCTAAGGCTGCAAATGTGTCTCTGTGAGCAGAGTGCATGTCTGAAGCAGAGTCTTTTAAGAAAGAGGTGGATTGCATTTCACAAGGCAAAGCTAACTGCCACTGCAATGGAAGGAGGAAGGGAGAAGCGGGGCTTTGTACCATTAATGCAGACAGCTGATGCAATGTCACTCTCCCTTCTCGTTCTTGAAGAGGCTGGTTAGTTCAAACGTATGTGCGCCTGTAGAAAATTTAACTTGAAAAAAGAGACATTGCACACACTTTGGTAAACTAAGAAATCATTAATAAAAAAAATGTATGTGTGACATTCAAATCCACCACACCATTGGGTTATCTGCCCTTAGTATTTCACAGTTCAGAGCTGGAAGGAGTTGCTTGGTTGAATGAACTGATCTTTAGCATGTTGCCTTAATAGGATAACCCACATGTCCCAGCAGAAGTTTTCTTCAACAAAAATAGCATTATTATTTGATAAAAGGTTTGTGTTGTTTTTTTAGCACTTGCCTCTTTCACTGCAACTGTGTGTATAAAACTGAAAGAATTACCAATTTTTCTCTGTTTGTAGATGTAGAGACAAAAATTAGAATTGTATACAGTACTGAAAACATTCCATACCCATTCCAACAAATTATTTGACTGGGTTGTTGTTTTGGTTTTGGTTTTGTTAATTCAAGGTGGGAATGTCCTCACTGCTAAAAATATATCGCTTGGACTCTGTTGATTGATGGTGATTTTCCTTTTTTGACAGATATTGAAGCAACGTCTGACTCAGAAGCTTGGGCAGCTTAGCTCTGAGAAGACTCCGGACTGGGTGAACATTACCCTGACAACGTACTTAAGACCAAACTTTCGATATCTCAAATTAACTGAGTTATCTCGCGAACCACCTTGGGGATGCCAGTGCTACATCAAATGATAAATATATTAATTAATGTTAATTGGAACTAAACTAAAATCAAATGCATTCTGCATTGTATGAAGTTCTAAATAAAAAATACATTGTGCATTAAATAAACATGTGTGATCATTTTGTTCCTTTTCCACAAAGCAATTGGGCTGAAAATATTTTAGAGAGAGAGGGAATCATTTATTGTTGGTTACTGTTCCGCTGTCACTAAAATAACCTCAATATCTTTCATAATAAAAACATGCTAACATAGTCTACTAGTTAAAAGCTGACAAATTAACATGCCATACTGGCACAACACAGAATTTGGATTTCATAAGGTTTATTTCTTTATTATTAAAGACATTTATATACCATTTAATTATTCACATTGCTAAGAGGTGTACATAAAAAAACAATCCACAGAAAATGGGACAACAAAGCCTTCAAAATTCATCCTAAAACCAAATATTACCTTCAAATGCCTGTTGGAAAAAGGAAGTCCTAGCCATGTGCCCAAAATTCAGCAAGTGGGAGGGAGTTTCACTGGCTTCGACCCAATACTCTGGCTCCATGCCTTGTAGTACTTATGAGTTGTATGTCTGAGCCATGGGGGAGCACCAACAATCACTCCTCAGAGATTGCAGTGAAAGGACAGGTCCTTAAGATATCCTAGGCCCAAGTTGTTAAGGGCCTTGTAAATTAGCAGAAGAACCTTGAACATAGCTTGGTAACATATGGGCAGCCAGTGTAAGCTTCTAGGGACTGGAGTTGTGTGCTGGCAGTAGTCTGTTCCACTCAACAGTCTAGCAACAGCATTTTGCACCAGCTAGAGATTCCAGACCAGAAACAAGAGTAGCCCCACACATTGCACTCATCAAGTGTCAAAGTTACCGATACCCGAATCACCACAGCCAGCCTATTCCTGTCCAAGAATGACCAGAGTTGGTAAAATGCACTCCTAGCTGCTGAGGCTACCTGAACATTAACTGATAAAGATGGATCCAGGAGCAACCCCACCTGTTCTTTCAGTGGGATAATATATTTGGCCAGGGCAAGGAATGGCCAACTTCCCAGACACTGGAACTACACCCCCACGGTGCCTCTGTCTTCTTGGTATTCAAGCTCAGTTTATCAGCCCTCATCCATTCCACAACCGCATCCAGACAACGTTTCAGACTATGCTTAGCCTCACCTGACTCAGGTGTTATGGAGAAATGGAGTTGATTATCATAGCATGCCCCCAAACTCCTTTACATGACTCCCAATGGCTTAATGTCAAAGAACATTCACAATGGATTTGTTCCCTGAGGCACACTATAGCACAAGGAACAGGAAGCCAAGAGACAATCCCCTAATGTTATTTTCTAGACACGGCCCTGCATGTAGGAATGGCAGCACAGTAAAACTGTATCCCCAGTACCCAGCCTACAAGGTTGGATACTACCGGTATGGTCTGTGAGGGAGTATTCCCAGACCCGCTGAAAGAGGCGGTCATTAAACCGCTTCTTAAAAAGACATCTTTAGACCCGGCATATATGGCTAATTATCGCCCAGTCTCAAATTTACCATTCTTGGGCAAGGTGATTGAGCGAGTGGTGGCTGAACAACTCCAGGCACGCCTGGAAGAAGCGGACCGTTTGGATCCCTTCCAGTCGGGATTCAGGCCTCATCATGGGACTGAAACTGCCTTGGTCGCACTGGTTGATGATCTCCGGCGGGCTAGGAACAAAGGTGAGAGCTGTTTCCTAGTCCTGCTGGATCTCTCAGTGGCTTTTGACACCATCAACCATAACATCCTTCTGGACCGTCTAGAGTGGTTGGGAGCTGGGGGCACTGTCATACAGTGGTTCCGCTCCTTCCTCCTGGGCCATGTTCAGAGAGTGGTGGTGGGGAATGAGTGTTCAGACCCCTGGGCTCTCACTTGTGGGGTGCCTCAGGGTTCTGTCTTCTCCCCCATGCTTTTTAACATCTACATGTGGCCGCTGGGAGAGATCGTCAGGGGGTTTGGGCTGGGTGTTCATCAGTATGTAGATGATACCCAGCTCTACCTCTCTTTCAAATCAGAACCAGTGAAGGCGGTGAAGGTCCTGTGTGAGTGCCTGGAGGCGGTTGGAGGATGAATGGCGGCTAACAGATTGAGATTGAATCCTGACAAGACAGAAGTACTGTTTGTGGGGGACAGGAGGCGGGCAGCTGTGGAGGACTCCCTAGTCCTAAACGGGGTAACTGTGTCACTGAAGGACCAGGTGTGAAGCCTGGGAGTCATTTTGGACTCACAGCTGTCCATGGAGGCGCAGGTCAATTCTGTGTCCAGGGCAGCTGTCTATCAGCTCCATCTGGTACGCAGGCTGAGACCCTACTTGCCTGCGGACTGCCTCGCCAGAGTGGTGCATGTTCTGGTTATCACTCGCTTGGATTACTGCAATGTGCTCTACGTGGGGCTACCTTTGAAGGTGACCCGGGAACTACAACTAATCCAGAATGTGGCAGCTAGACTGGTGACTTGGAGCGGCCGCTGAGACCACATAACACCGGTCTTGAAAGACCTACATTGGCTCCCAGTACGTTTCCGAGCACAATTCAAAGTGTTGGTGCTGACCTTTAAAGCCCTAAACGGCCTCGGTCCAGTATACCTGAAGGAGTGTCTCCACCTCCATCGTTCTGCCCGGACACTCAGGTCTAGCGCCGAGGGCCTTCTGACAGTTCCCTCACTGTGAGAAGCAAAGCTATAGGGAACCAGGCAGAGGGCCTTCTCGATAGTGGCGCCCGCCCTGTGGAACGCCCTCCCATCAGAGGTCAGAGAGATAAACAACTACCTGACATTTAGAAAATACCTAAAGGCAGCCCTGTTTAGGGAAGTTTTTAATTTGTGATATTTGATGTATTTTAATGTTTGTTGGAAGTCGCCCAGAGTGGCAAGGGTATTATTATTGTCATTGCCACCAACAGACTGAGAAGGTGGTACCCTGTCCCACTCTTGGTGACCAAGACTGTGCCTGAACCAAGAGTGAAACAAATCCAGATAGTCCATATCCTCCAAGGACTCCTGGGTCTATTTTGTCAGGGTTCAGCTCTGCCTAGTCTTAGAACCTGAGGTCTCCTTGGATAAGGATATGTCCCCCATCCACACAAGATGTTTCAGTGATGCTTTCAAAGTGTCCAGCTAGTGGCACATGAGACTACTTGGGAGGAGGGTGAAGTGCATGGAAGCACCCATGAAGATCAGGATCTGACTGCAAATCAGAAAGAGGTGGAGCCTCAAGTTCCTGTGTAAGGTTCAAGGCTGAGATGCGTCACTGTTGAAGCAGCTTCCCCACCCCCCACCCCCAAGCTCCAGTCTTCCTGAGCTGGGCAAAGGGGTTGTCAGGACTAAGACAGCTCTAAGTGAAAGGTTGCAGCCTGCTGAAGAACAGAGAGAGGCAGATCACACACAGGCTGAGCAGAGTTCACATCAGTCAGGGGTAACTTCACCACCCAGTGGAATGCCCACACAGTTGTCGCTGAGGGAGGATGTATGACAGGAAAAAGAATCAGAAACATAAGGGTCATAGGTTCCATTTATGTTGGCAGAAGAGGAAGGACTCCTTAGAAGGGTCATCATGATTGATGAGACTGGTGGCATGTTAGAGCCCTCCCGAGAACTCTATTTGTTTGTTTGTTTTGCAATAAATCTTCCTTTTTAATTAACCACGCTTGCTGTCTTATCATGTCAGAAATTGGGACTCCTGACATGGACATAGAGTGCTCTTTTCCACATAAACAAACACAGCACCATTATTGGGTAGTTCATAATAAGAATATAAACCCCACCCATTGCAGGGATTTTGACCAGATGACTTTTGGAGTTCCTTCCAATTCTACAGTTCTACAATTCATATAAAGCATACAAACCATAACCAAAACTAACCACAGTTTCCAGTTCAGACGACATGTCAAAGTTTGGTTAGCTGGATCTCCTAATGGCCATAATGCAGGAGGAGAGAGGGTGAGTTAGCCTGCACACATAACATTAAATAATGGTTCAGCGTTATGCCTCAACCAGACACTGTGTCAGTGACTGGTCTTTTTCACTTATAAGGCATTCAATCTTATTTATTGCCTGCCAATAGCACATTTTATCAATTTCAGCCAGGACATTTTGCCTTGTTTGCTTCTGTTGAGAGCATTAAACTAAGAAATGTGCTGTGGGCACTTTGCAGAAATCTCTGCTTTATATAATTTAAAATATTTGTATGTTATATTTCTATGCCAGCCCAACATTACATTAAGTGGGTGATGAAAGCTTAACGCCATTAGATTTCCTTTTAACTCCCACTTGCATTTTTTAAAAATCATATTTATCATACCCCATAAAGTCGCAGTAAGCAGTTCTTTCCTTTTTTATAATTTTGGTAAACAAGGAAAATCTGTGCTTGCAGCTTTTAGAGGAACTCTGGTCTAATGTATTCATTAAGGAAAGCTTTTGTCTACCTACAGTACTAATTTAAATTACCATTTCCATGAAAAGTTAGCCCAGCAGGCAGAGGAATCGTAAAGCTGGACAAAGGTGGGCTGAAAACCCCAGGGAAGGTCTTTGTGGATGGGGACAAACTATTGCAAGGAAGTAGATGTATCCTGAACAAAGAGTGTGAGTTTGGGGGCAAGGATTGGGGGCTGGGTTTTTTTATCCTAAAATGCAAAAACATAAAACAAACATTAATCTGAGAGGAAAATGTGAGGCTAATTTTTCCAGCTTAAAAAAGACTGAAGAACTGCTCTGTTTCCCTGTATTGTGAGATCCACTTGTAGAACTGATATATTCAAACTTTTCCTTTCTTTCTTTCTTTCTTTAAAAAAAAACTTCTATCAAATAGTGGGCAATAAATACATGGCAGGGCAAACAGGACAATCCTTTCTATTCAGGGGACCAGGTTGTTTATGTATTTGCAAGATGCCATGCCTAAAAATCAGTCTTTCTCCCAGGTTTACAACAATGCCTTGACCATTATCTCCTCCTTCTTCTTCTTCTTCATTCTACTTGTAAACTTTTGTGCATTTAAAATTGAATCCAGAATTTATTTTCTTTAAATCAGATGTTCAAATAATTTTGTGTGTGCGCGCATAAGCATGAGCATTGATGTATGTTAAGCATGTTCATACACTCGTACATATATGACCCAGCAGGGTCATGTGTTGCAATGGGAAATTACAAATATTTATGGCCCTATCATCGACATTTACCTTCCATCTCCTTGCTTTTCCCATTAATTCTCATTGCACATTTTCTATCCCTCAGACTGTGGGGCGGGGGGGGGGGGAGATACAGACTCACAATGGATTACAATGTGGTGAGAATATAGAGCGAACAGGAATGATATCGAGCTTCTTGTTCCTTCTCTCTCATTTGACATATATGATGAGAAGTCTGAGGTAAAATACCATTTTAATCACTGTAGCTTCCCCTGATCATTTCCATTCTTCTCAGAACACCCAAGTCACACCAGGACACGTTGAACTTATTGTATACAATTGTCCTTCAGGCATGCTCTGTATGTAGTTCTCAGGTCATGTGTGGTTACTGTAAGGTGCAAAAAAAAACCCAAACACCTAGCTATAGCAAATGCTTCAAAAATGAACTGCTTTTTTCCAACTTAATAGGGAACTGTTAACTATAATATTCAACTAGCCTACTGGAGTATATTAAAAGCAAGCCTTTGAAAGCTGCTTTGAATCTTCTCGTCTCCCCAAAATCTCTCCCACCACCCTCCTGAAGTGGAATCTTCGTTCCGTTTTACATCTGCTCTAAAACTGCCTCAAGCAGAATCCTACCAGACTGGAAGGCAGACAAGACTCAACTTACATGTTCCGTAGCCATTTAAATAGGAAGTGTGACATGCACCCCACCCTTGACATCACAATACAAATGCCGCTGAAAGGCAGCAGTGAAAACAGCATCCTTGTTTCATCTCCTTCTTGTGGCTTTGACTGCCATGGGTTTGACTCTTTGCTTCTCCTCCTGCCAGCTTGAATGGGAAGCGCTATCCAGTGACATGGTTCATTCAAAGGCCAGGCTGGTGCGCTCGGAATGAATGCAACCTGGAGATCTCAGCAGCCGCCAACCAGCTCATAAAGAGAGGTGAAGCGAGCATGCTGGGAAGAAAGGGAAGTGATGCAGCAGCTGTTTGGTTTTACCTTTGGTAGCACAGAGAGTGGCAGCCATTCATTCATAGTCAAGCAAAGTTCTGTTCCAAAAGCAGCTTCAAAAACTCTGGGAGTGATGGATAGGGGGGGCGCTTTTGTGAAAGGTGGAGGGACCGGCTTTTATTTCTTCTGTTCCATTCAGGACAGAGGTTAGACAAGTTTCATATTATTTCCATTTTTAAAGAGCCTCTTTCATTTGTGTGTGTGCCCGCATTGGCTATTCTGCAGACGACAATTCGCGTTCATTAGTGGCCCCATACTGAGATGCCTGAGCATCTATCAAAAGACAGAATAGAGCCCCACCGATGCTCCTGGCTGTGAAATCCAAACATAATGAAATCTAGTAATGTGCCTTGAACTTGGGTGAAGAAAAGAATAAACTCAGATGAAAATCCATCTTCCCAAAAAACTTAAAAACCATATTAATGTTAGAAGTGTCAATACACAGGTGCTCCTTTCCCCAAATATACCACACACTGGCATCGGTTCCATTGAGGCACATAGCAGGTGTTCAGACTAAAAAATCACTGGAAATTATTCTTGATCTGTTTGAAAAAGTTATGCCTAAACTGGGCGGGGGGGTGGGGGAGCTTCAAATGCATACCATATTCCACAGTCCTCAGTACATACATATAAATTGCTGATTTTGTAGTGTTACTATAAGGTACATATTGTATTGTTGAAATTTTTTTCGATTTCATTTCATAGCTATGGGAAGCTGAATGGCAAATGTAGGCCCCGCAACACAATCTCTTTCCCTTTCGTGAGCTATTTTGGATGTGGTGGTTAGCTGGATCAGTACTGCAGCACTCCAGCTGGGCCATATTGACAATAGTTGTTTCTGTGAAAATACCTCAATGGGACTCTAGCCCTAGGTTAGAAAGTCTACTCACATTAGACTTAGGAGCAGGCGAAGGCTGGATGAAGGATGATCTTGCCTAGAAATGCTTTGCGGGGGACCCCACAAACCACTTCACCACTGCCCCAAGCTCCCATGGTTACTTTCTCCCTTCCCACTTTACAGAAGACAATATAGGAAGAGAATAAGCACAGGATAAGAAAATGCCCCTTTTCCCTTTCTGATATATGAAAGAAAAGGGGAATATTCTTTTTCCCCTCACCTTGATTACCATCTTAGCAAGACAGCAAGAAAGTGAAGACTCTCTTCTTTCCCATAGCAGAAAGGGAAAGGGAACAATTCCTTCCTCTTCACTCTCCATCACCACAAAATATTCTAAGAAGAAGCTGGAGAAAGAACAAAAAACTTTCCCCCCCCTGATGCCTGAAATAAAATAGGACACCCGCTGAAACAGACATACGGTAAAACGGAATGGGTGTGAGTGCCTGCGGAATTTTAAGGAAGTTTTCCCCTTGAAGTTTAAAGGTGCAGCTTATATTCAGGCCAATATTGTAGATCTAGAATGCAAATGTGAAAACTAAGAAATTGACTAGGATGTCTCAGAATCTCTGACTTACGGAGCAGGCAAGCATTTTTCCATTATTTTCCCAAACAACGTTACATAAAATAGAAGACTGGGGCTAGAGCAGAAGCTACCATAGCACCACAACTCAAAAGTATTTCCCCACACTTTAAAAAAAATGCTCAATTATGACCCCTTTCTGCCATCTAGTGGTTCTGTTAGGTTATTATAGAGTGGCTCAATGTTCTGTTTTGGTTGATTTACAGCTTTGCGAGATTTGAGGGAATGTAACACATATTCCCACCCATCTCTTTTCAATTCAGAAGCATGGCATTATAAATGCTGAAGATTTGCAAGCACCAATTTCCCATTATGTCTGTAAGTAAGCAGGCACTCTCTAGGCCCATCTTGTTTTGGTTATAGGATGACGAGAAATATATATCACTGCCATTCCTAGCAGGGTTAAGGGCACAATTTTCTTGAAACCTACCCGAGGCTTTTGTGATGCCCACATTAAAAGCAAGCAGGTTTAGAATTTTCTATAGATTTCAAAAAGCGTTTTTTGTTCAAGGTTCTCATTTCCCAAAGAGGTAAGAGGTTCCAGGCAGGATTTCTGGCAGACTCCCTTGTGAAGAAATAGTACTAGAGGCTATTGTGACTATCTCTTTCAAGGACAAATCAGAACCCGGGGAGCTGTTGGTGGGGGGGTAGCATGTTGTTGTTCAGAATCATGTTTCTATCCATTACTGCAATCATTACTCATTCTATCCACAGCAAAAGTAGGGTTTATGGAGCAGAACCTGTAAAAAAAACTTACCGTACTTTGTCTGAACCCCTTTTTACTGTGCGCAAGTCTGTCTATAGCTGTTAGACTTGTGGCTATATAGAGCACCCACGTTTAGAGACAGTGTAATTGCTGAACAATTCCTGGGGAGTAGCAGTGGAGAGCAGCTTTCGCTTTCATGTCATGTTTGTACATTTAAAACAGGACTAAAACCCTAACATGTGGGCAAAGACGGCCCTTAAATGGTTAAGTCTATGGGGTTGCGGCGCCAGTGAGGTTTAGTGGTTAAGAGCGGTAGACTGGTAATCTGGTGAACTGGGTTCCCGTGTCCGCTCCTCCACATGCAGCTGCTGGGTGACCTTGAGCTAGTCACATTTCTTTGAAGTCTCTCAGCCTCACTTACCTCACAGTGTGTTTGTTGTCGGGGAGGAAGGGAAAGAGAATGTTCGCCGCTTTGAGACTCCTTAGGATAGTGATAAAGCGGGATATCAAATCCAAACTCCTCTTCATCTTCAAACTCTTCTTCATCTTGTTTTCAGGCCAGGGGAGCTGGCATTTGTCCAGAGACAGATTTCTGGGTCATGTGGCCAGCATGACTAAACCGCTTCTGGTGGAATGCGTACACCATAATGTAAACCAGAGCACACGGAAACCCCATTTACCTTTCTTTCGCAGCGGTACCTATTTATCTATTTGCACTGGTGTGTTTTCGAAATGCTATGTTGGCAGGAGCTGGGACAGAGCAATGGGAGCCCTGTTGCACAGATTCGAACCGCTGACCTTCCAATCGGCAAGCCCAGGAGGTTCAGTGGTTTAGACCACAGCGCCACCCGCATCCCTAGTCACAAAGTAACTCACAGCTGGAATGGTGTTCTTGCTAGGAATAAAGAATAAAAACACTTCCTGCAGTAAAGCAGATAGCACAGGCTAAACCCTCAGGAGCTGAATACTACACATAGCAAAGGGCTGTAGGAAATCCCTTCTTTTCCACAAGACCATCTCATTATTTCATCAACAAGCCACTAAATTCAGTATGATTCAGAAAAGTGCCATATCTTTCTTAAATTGTCTGCATTGTTTTCCACTAGAGGGCAAACTTGATCAACATTTAAAAACAAAACCCTGAAGAAAGACAAATACGAATAACAGACTTCACCTCTAATTGAAATGAACATTTTATAACAGAAGAAATCACACATACAAAAATTATGTTTTCAGAAATATTTTTGGTCAGATTTCAAGTCTGTTTTCCTCCCAAGGTTTGATCAAATTACAGTGGTACCTTGGTTCTCAAACCACTTGGCTCCCAAACAAATTGGCTCCCAGATGCTGCAGACCAGGAAGTGTTCTGGTTTGCAAACGTTTTTCAGAAGCCAAACATCTGACAGTTTCTGCTTGAGCGCAGGAAGCTCCTGCAGCCACGCCTTGATTTTCGCAGTTTCGGAAGTCGAACAAACTCCCAGAACGCATTAAGTTTGAGAACCAAGGTACCACTGTATGTTACATTTGACTAACACCAGGTATTTCGGCAGGGTAAATTATTGTTCAGGAAATTTAAGTCGTATACCGCCTCACCCCAGATGTAGAGGAAATGCATGCCTTCTGATGCATTCCTATGTGGCCCCTTCGGGCAATCTGAGAACTTTAGCTGGCTGAATTGGGGAAAATATCTTTGTAGCTTTATAAAGGTCTTTATAACTTCACAAGTTTGCTCTCAGTGGGACTTGGTATTGCTACTGTGAACATGCCAACAGATGCTAATGGTAAACTTCCAAAAGGATGAAATACCATTTCCTCATTGAACAGCTTAAAAACATAGAGAAGCTCCCAACAGGCAACCATGATAGAAAACACTGCTAGACGCTATTAGGAAATAAAGCACTAAATAATTGCTTTGACCATGGGCAATGCCAGCCACAGATTCCTGTGCCCAGCCAAGACTACGGTGGCATCTCTGGAACATGTACCCCCAAACAAGTTCCTTTAAGTAGCAGATGTAAATGCACAGGAAGGCAGCAATTCAGTCCTAAACATCCGTACAGTTCTGAGACACAAAGTTTATTAACCTTGAACCGCTGCATTGCTGAGATTAGCCAAGCAATTATTAGCATGCCCCCAATATGAGCAAGAATTTCAGAAAAATCTATGCACAGCAGCACTATGTACTCTTACTGGGATAGTTCTTTTTCTGTGATTTCTGTCAGCAACCGGCTAACAGTCTACCCTTCCTTTTCCTGCTTCCTTTCCCCCTTTTTCAGGATCCTCCAAGTTGAGTAAGGACTTCAGGAAACAGGGGTGACATATTTTGCAGTTGGTAACTTCAGGATTATGAATTATGGTGCTGGAGGAGACTCTTGAAAGTCCCATAGACTGCAAGAAGATCAAACCTATCCATTCTTCAGGAAATCAGCCCTGAGTGCTCCCTTGAAGGACAGATTGTGAAGCTGAGGCTCCAATACTTTGGCCACCTCATGAGAAGAGAAGAATCCTTGGAAAAGACCCTGATGTTGGGAAAGATTGAGGGCACTAGGAGAAGGGGACGACAGAGGACAAGATGGTTGGACAGTGTTCTCGAAGCTACGAACATGAGTTTGACCAAACTGCGGGAGGCAGTGCAAGACAGGAGTGCCTGGCGTGCTATGGTCCATGGGGTCACGAAGAGTCGGACACGACTAAACGACTAAACAACAACAAACTTCAGGATTCATTCATACACTGAGTTTCACATGCATTTATTTGTTTGTTTTAAAGAAGCAGTGACATTAAAAAGATAGAAAAACACCTGAAATATTTCTCATCAACATGGAAGTGAATCTTATCCCTAGTTATTTATTGATCTGGCATATCACTTCAGTAAATATATCAAGGCTCAGCGTAACAATCCTTCGTGGAACGAGTGACCAAACGTTCATCATCACAGTCGTCGAGGTAGGCTTCAGCTAAACGAAGCATCTGCCTCACTGCCACAAGTATCAGGATATCAACATCATTCCTCAGTTCCAGTTCTGAGGAATAATTTTTAACAGGAACTATATGAGACAGGGGGATGCCAAGTTTTGCTTCCATTAGCCGCATCTGTAAAGGAAATAAAATGTGATTCGTTACCAAGAGAACACTATTTTTATACCCCTTTGGTTCCACCAGCTGACACAAGGCCACTGATGGCCATATTAATTAATTACATGTTTATGTCCCATTTCTGCACACTGACCCCAAACAAAAAAAATTCAGGGCCACTTTCAAGAAACAAGGTCGAGTGCATTTCCAGGTGCAACTTAAAAGTGTTGGTTTAATGCCCTATGACCTTTAATGCCCTAGACCAGGGTGAACCTCTCTTTGACGCTCAGGATTTTCTTCAGGCCACACACTCTCCAAATTACAAACCTCAACAGCCCTGCTTTGCACATCTAGAGCACAATTATGTTATAACAGCTTTTCATAATGCAATGCAATAAAAAACAAACTAATCTAAACAGAAAGAGAAAGAAAAATGCAGTCGTCCCTCAAAGGTAGCTCTTAAACCTTGTCTCACACAGAAAGGGATGGACCTTCCCAGCCTCTCACCCTGGGAGATCTTCCCTTTCCTGACTCTCACACAGGGAAGGAATCTACACATATATTAAAAACGCTGTGAAAATGCTTTTTTAAAAAACGTTTTGAAAAATATAGCTCACTGTCGCCAGCTAGTGTCACATTTGTATACTGCACTTTACAACTCTTTTAAAACGTTTTATTTGTATCTGTGTAGCTGAGTCCAGGGACATTTATCAGCCAGCCATTACCTTAATGTGTTTCTTCTCATTAGCCCAGAGTAGAGGACATAAAAAACCGAAGACGCAAGAGCAAAACAAATTAAGGAAAGAAAAAGTAACAGAAAGATTAAAATATCAAAGGAAAGCCTGACTAGCTTTAAAGATACCTTTTAATTTAACAGTTTACCTGCTTCTGAACAGCCATGCTTTTGTATACGTATGACGTATCGTCCTCAACAATAGGGCAAATCTGATCCACTTTAGTTAGAATAACAAGCTGTGGAACACCTGTAAGAAGATTAGCTTATAAAAAAGGAGTACAATATATGTTTATTTTTTTCGTTTTGAATTGGGACTAGGCACCACAATTATTATTGTTTATTTAGCAATGAGCGAAGAACTATTAGAAGCCATTTTTTACAATATGAAATAAGATAGCAACTACATTGTTCTTTTGGGGAAGACATTTACGGATAGGCTGTCTCATGCTTTAAGAGAAAATTGGTGGAGCTGATCTTTCATGTGAATAATTCCTCTACATATTTGAAAAGCTAATATTTAAATTTCTAGGAATCAGCCCTTGTCTGATAAAGCAAGTACAATGATCTAAGCCCTGGCTTATGAAGTAGGGAGAAGAGACAATCTGAAAAGTCAGGTGGTCAGGTATGCACAACTGCTTCTAACATATTCAAGTAGTGGGGACAATATGGTCTGCTTCTCATTGCTCCATAAAAAAGCTCTAATCATTTTTCTTTGAAAAGGTGTGAGCTTTGAGTAGAAGTGTTAAATCCTTCTCAGGAAACCAAGATAAGAAGTTCATCAACTCACAATCAATGGTCAGTGTTTCCTACATAGCTGAGGGACCATTTCAGCAATCATCCTGCATTGGCAATGAAACACTGGTATTGAGGTTGATCAAAACATAAATGTAAAATAAATTTAAAAGACTGACCAAAACCGTTTGCTTTTCGACGGATGTCTTTCAGTTTTTCTTCCAGCTTCTCAGGGAGGATCTCAACCTTGGACCCATCAATAATGAATGCAACACAATGAATCCGGTCTTTTGGAGAAGGGTACTTGATATAGTTTGGCATATTGGGGCTCATAACACAGGATGGATTGAACTGAAAAGGAAAAGGGTAACAGAAGCAAAAATATAGGATAGCTGCAACGCAATCAGATTCCCATAGGGTTGTGTGAGAGACATAGGGATGGGTGAACCTGTTGGGATATTTGTACATTGAGCTTCTGCAGCAGTAAGGGGTGGTGTGATTTGTGTATCTGAGATTTTACCGTGAGAAAGGAACTGTGTGTTATCTGCCTTTACTCATGTGATGTCATTGTATTTCCTTACTTTCACTTCTGGCCTCTGATGTGCTGGAAGCAAAATGCACAGCTCTGAGTTTCTGAGCTGGGTAGCAGAGAATGCACTTTCTAAATAGCCCACAATAAAGTAGTTTAGACCTACTTCATGGCTCTTCATTATCCGTGTGTGTTGTTCTTCTCAAAAGAGAACAATCACATATTATTGTGCCACTGGTCTATCCTAATCAGCCAGGAATGTGCACAGGGCAATGCTCCGGCTCTGGGGCAGTCTCGCGCTAGCCCCGGGTCAGCATATGCCAACAGAACCTACATACAAAAAGATGACAGCCCCCACGTAGTGCTTATGAAGCAGCCATCTCTGATATGTAATGTGACCATTTGTGCATACAAGTACACTGAAAAGGACATGTAGTCAGTTGCTGCCCCATTTTGAAAAGCATTTTTACCCAGTGTGGTGAGAGTGTAGTACCTGAATTAGTACTCTGGTATTCTCAATCTAGTACTGAGAATACCATTACAGCAAGCAATTTCCCGAATTCTCCTCTAAGGGCTTATCCACATTTCCTCTTCTTCCACTGCTTCCCCGTAACGCTCTCCCCCCTCGGAGAGGGGGACTGCTCTTTGGCGGTCAAACGGAGCAAATGGCTATTTGGGTTTTCCCAAAGAGAGGTCTACCTTGCACATCCATTCAATTGTAGGCGGAAACTAAAAACCCAACTTTGTTCACGCTGCTCAGCACGATCTACGAGATATTTCCCAGAGTGTTTCAATATTTTTTTTACTCAGAAGATGAGTTTTGATGACAAGGGCTGAAACTACCATGGCTCCATGGCGAGCCAAATCACATGATCAGCTTGCCTCAAGGACCAGTCTTCTAGCAACTGTGTTGCCAAGCCATGTCATCGATTCGTAGATGCAAATCAGTCCTTAGCCTGGCAAACCACTGGGGAAAATAAAGCTGCGCTTGCTGGGGTGATAATGGTGGACCACAGGAACTGTGATGTTTGCATTATATAAGTAAATTAGAAATGAAAAGCAGAGGTTCCTAAATGATAATCTCTCGATCTAAAATGAACAATAGATGATGCATCTTACCGAGTACCGATCAGGAATATGGCCCTCCAATATGCTGCGCACATCCTCAATGTCCAGACCAGCGCTGTGTTGAGCTTCAAGTCCCATAGTATCACAGAAAATGATTGGGAGTGGAGTTCTACCGCTTCCGCTTTTAAGTTGATAAGTCCTATACTATTTTTTAAAAAATGCAAATCACACCATATTGAAATCTATTCCTATCTGCTTTCCTTTCTATTTTACATATGTAAATGACAAATTTCACCTACTAGGATATATACTAACCTCCTGTGATTTTTGTGGCTCTGTATAAAACCACAGAAGTTCCATTACACAAGAAACAGATTAGAAAGGCAAGTTAAGTATGGGTTTCCGGTCACATCACAAGTCAATGGCGGTTGCTCCTTGCTGCCCTCCATGGGCAGCGAGGAGGTTCAGGCAGAGGAAAGCCAGGATGTATTTGGCAAAAATCCTGGAAAGGTTCCCCAGTGGGATATGGGGAGCTCACCGCGTCCTGCTGTGCCAAGCAAGCCCCTATCTGGGTGTGTGTCCCTGCCATGGATGAGTCTCCGTCTCCAACGTTATTTGGTTCCTCTAAAATTTGGACAATTGGCATTCATCAAGAGGCGCTCCTGTACCAACATATGCTTATGGGCTACAATCAGTCAGCCCAAATCATTTTGTTGCCATTAGTTATTGGCCAACATGTTTGGAAAGACAGTGGTACCTCGGGTTACGAACTTAATACGTTCCGGAGGGAAGTTCTTAACCCGAAAACATTCTTAACCTGAGGTGTGCTTTCACTAACGGGGCCTCCCGCTGCTGCCGCACAATTTCCATTCTCATCCTGAGGTAAAGTTTGTAACCCGAGGTACTACTTCCGGGTTAGCGGACTTTGTAACCCAAGGTGTTTGTAACCCAAGGTAACCACTGTATCCTTTTTGGAGCTCTTCACTGCCAGCTTAGGATATGACCTCTAAATAATGCATCACCTACAAATTTTACCGTCTCAGCAGTTACCCCTAATGACAAATGGTTTGTTTCAAAATGCAGCCACACATGCAAAAATGCAGTTATTTCCACTCAATCACCCTTATCTACAGGTCTCCAGATTTAAATGGCTTGTCAGGCACGAATTCTCTTTGCCAAATGCACATTCGTTATAGCTAGGATAAACAATATATTTTGAAACAATACCTTTGAAACATCGATTGAAAAATACTGAATGCATTTTAACTTTTGTTTTAGCAGTGCAGAGCTACCTGCTTTGTCAGACTTGTGGAATCTGATCCTGCTGCAGCTTGACTTGACACGTAGCCTCGGAAAGTTGAGTTCACAGAGTTGAAGAAGCTGGACTTCCCCGCTCCAACTGGCCCAATGAGCAGAACCCGACACTGGGGCACAGCATCCGAGAAAGGCTTGTAAGTTCTTATTTCTTTAATCAGCGCTTCTCTTTTCCTGCCAAGGTAGCAAAATACATCTCTATTAACCATATTAGCTTCATCATAACTACATATATCCTGGATTATACAGTGTTAAAGTTGATAAGCAAAGCAACACTCTATTATGTTAAAGCCTTGGGGTTTTAATTGTGAATCAAATGAAGATAATGTGTACAAACCTTCTAAAATTCAGCATACAGTACCTACATGTTTAGTGACCTAAACTGGCCACATTTAAGACACAGCTGTTGAGAAATTGCTTAAATACCACCTCCAAAATAATTTCTCTTTGGAGACTAATTTCTGCTGTTTACCACCAGTTTTAGCCCATTGCCCCATACAATATCTTCCTTCCCTGCCTGATTCCCCTACAATACATCTAGAAGAAAATGCAGACATCATTCTACATGCCTTCATGAAGTGATTGGCTTTTAAACTAATCTCCAGTGGGCCTCACTGGGCTTGGCAGCCTTCTCCATTTGACCTGCCAGGCCGTTAGGACCAAGTTACACCCAGCTGCCCATCATCTGATGATATCTGAGGCCAGGGTCATGAGAGGTAAAGCTGTAGCCTCAAATAGCATAGTGCATGCTTCTGTTTATTACCCAGTGCTCCCTGATAGCCCACAGATGAATTTAGGTTAGCACCATAGACTCCAATGCAACACCAATTCATTTCATATTGGGTCATGGTTTTGCAATATCAATAAATGCTATTTTGATGTTAAAATGGAGTCATTTTGAAATCAATCATTAATTTTATTTCTAGCACAAACTTTTGAAAGGGGCCTGTCAGACCCCAGCAGCATAGTGATACTGTTAAAATAAAATGATGTACAAGGGATAAGGATGCTGTTCTATATCCGCAATGAATGAAACGGGATTTCCTTCTACATTGACTATAAGGCTGGCAAATCACCAGACGTCTGTGATCTGTGAAAGAAGCTCAAGAACTTTGGCTCCCCTAAAAAAAGCTCAACAACTTTGAGCTGAACCCCTAAAAAACGGGGGTAGATCACTGCCAGTTTTTAACTCTGTGAGTAGATCGCAGTCTCTTGGGGGTTGGCCACCCCTGAACTATGGGGCGCAGCACTCATCTCTGCTTTCAGGCCAAGGGAGCCAGCATCTGTCTGCAGAGAGCTTTCTTCCAGGTCATGTGGCCAGTTTCTAGCGCAGGGGACACAATGACGAGTGCCAGAGTGCACAGAAATGCCATTTACCTTCCCACTCCAACAGTACCTATTCATCTGCTCGCACTGTTATGCTTTCAAACTGCTAGGTTAGCAGGAGCTGGGACAAAGCAACAGGAGATCACCCCATCGCACGGATTCAAACTGCTGACCTTACGATCAGCAAGCTCAAGAGGCTCAGTAGTTTAGACCAGGCATCCCCCAAACAGTGGCCCTCCAGATGTTTTGGCCTACAACTCCCATGATCCCAAGCTAACAGGACCAGTGGTCGGGGAAGATGGGAATTGTAGTCCAAAACATCTGGAGGGCCAGAGTTTGGGGATGCCTGGTTTAGACCATGTACCTGAGAGGATGACTAGCCAAGGAAAGGAAAGATAAGAAAGTGAAACCTGTTAGAAGCAGGGGTTGGGAAACTCAGGCACAGAGGCCAAATGTGGTCCTCCAGGCCTCCATCTTACCCCTCAGAACTATCCACAAGCCACACCCCTCACTTGGCCCTCACTGGTCAAGTGCTTTAGCCCAGCTGTAATGTGCCCTTGAACTGGGGTAACTTTGAAACCACTTGGAAATGATAGGGATTAAATTGTATATAAATGCCTTAAATAAATGAATGAATCAATGCCCCTGGCTTGCCTAAATGTTGTGTGGGGTGGGGGGGAATGGGGGGGAGTGTTTCTCGAGTCAGTAACCTACTCAGCGGTCCATGTCATCTCCCGCCATGGTTTTTCCAAAATGCTACTCAGCCCTAAGGAGAAAATAAAATTTGGTATCAGCAAGAAGGCAAATCAAATGGTTTCAAAATATGAAATAACTTCTAAATCATTACTGTATTTCTGCTCACCTTCAGCTCGATATACTTCACATTCCAAAAGGACTAGGTCATTTCCATGTAGGTCTTCTGCATTGAATGTGTAACTGTTAGTGTTAGTATTTGTGGTAACACTGTTCTTGCTTTGTGACAGGAATACAAGTGTGTTAGCTCCAAAAACAGGACCATATGCACCATTGTCAAGGAAAGCCTCAGCAGCATTCTTGACTGGGAATTTTAGTGTGCTGGGCTCCTGCCCCTTCCCTTTCAATCTAAAGAGGAAAGCATTGTTATCAAGTAGGTATTTCCCAGCTGAAGCATAACTCTGCTCAGTAAAGCCTCCAAAGATATAGCCACTTGCATTGTATCCCACAACTACAGTTGGGCCCTGATTGTTGCATTTCATTACAAATTGACATCGTAGGTATGCAAACTTGCTTTATAGAGAAGGCTTAGATGTTGGCATCCCAAAATATCCAGCAGCGCCTTTCTCTCGGTTTTGGTCAATCGAGATTGGGCCATCCTTAATCTGAAAGAAAGGAGAGGTAGCAGGAATATAAATATTTCTAGAATTGGGAACAGCCAAATCTAGGTGGCAGAATATCCCAAGTTCAATTTCCAGCATCTCAAGACAGGTTTAGGAGATATCCCTGTCTGAAACTCAGAAAGCCACTGCCAGCCAATGTAGGCAAGGAATGGGGAACCTCTGGCCCAAGCATGCTCCTCCAAGCCTCCCATGTTGCACAGGAGACCATTTTCAGAAAGCAATCCCTACCTGCCTGCCCCAAATGACATCAGATGTGGAGCAGGAAAGGCAGCTTTTCAGAGGAACAATTGGGAGCATAAAGTTTTGATGGAGCAAGTCATGCCTCCACACACCCATAAAGTGATGGGCAGCAGGAGCATGCTGGAATCAAGGCTTTCAAAAAACATACGCCACATTTCTCTTTCAAGCCTCCATAGAGTAGACATTAAGAAGACTTCAGTCCTACAGCCCCACCCAAGACATGCTAGGAGATGGAGAACAAGCTTTGACAATAAGAACCTCATTTGATTCAACCTGCAGAGATTTGTGCTGCTGGTCTGTGAACTGCAGCTGCCATACTTAGGGGGCTAGGCCCCATTGAACATGCCTGAGTAAACATGGGGAGGAGGCTTGTTCTGTGCGTGCCTTCAGCTTGCTGTATTAAATAAGCACCAGGTTTTCACAGTCGATCTGCAAATATGTAGCAGCTTTCCCCCATCTAACGGTTGTAAAACAGGAAGCAGCACTAGATGGCGAAGAATACTTTTCTTTTCACATAGACAATGCCAGCCGGGGCTTTCTGACTCCACGCGGTGCTTGTAGATAAAGTTAGCAAATTTCTGTGCCCTCCCGAAAGCTTCCCTTTCACTGAAGGATCAGATTCAGAAAATATCTCACAAACATACATACAAAGCAATTGTTAAGCTGAGCTGCTGAATCAGCAAAAGCAGTATGGTGCAGCCAAGCAACCATGAACAAGTCCCCATTCTATTTTAATAGCTGCATGTGGCAGGAAAATATCATCATGACTTGATCTTACCAGCTTTGGGGTATTTTTTTTCCTGTGTCCAGAGCTCTGTTTTACCCTGGAGCGTCTGCAAACCAGCCTCCTCCTTCTGAGAAGCTGCTCGCTTTGGCAAAGGAGAAACGAAACAGAAAGTCAGAGGTGCTCAGGAAGGAGTAACACATGTTCTCGGGTTTCCCCTCCTCCCTCCGAGAAGCAGCTCGTGTCGGCAAAGGAGAAACCAAAGAGAAAGTCAGAAGTGCTCAGGAAGCAGTGACACGCGTTCTCGGGTTTCCTGGAGTCCGTGAAACCAATGTCCCCACTGTGGAAGGACGTGTGGATCCATTACGGACCCATTGTTAAAACCGCGTTTATGGAAGACAATCGTACTCGGCTACGAGTGAGAAGAAGAAGAAGAAGAAGAAGAAGAAGAAGAAGAAGAAGAAGAAGAAGAAGAAGAAGAAGAAGAAGAAGAAGAAGAAGAAGAAGAAGAAGGAGAAGGAGAAGGAGAAGGAGAAGGAGAAGGAGAAGGAGAAGGAGAAGGAGCAGCTCATATGGAGGAAGATGGAACTAGAATACTGTAGAAATTTCTTACAAGACAGTAAGATATAATCCCACACAAAGCTGAAATGACTGCGAGCATATGGGGTGGGGGTGAAGTGGGTCTCAGTTTTTTTGTTTAGTCGTTTAGTCGTGTCCGACTCTTCGTGACCCCATGGACCATAGCACGCCAGGCACTCCTGTCTTGCACTGCCTCCCGCAGTTTGGTCAAACTCATGTTCGTAGCTTCGAGAACACTGTCCAACCACCTTGTCCTCTGACGTCCCTTTCTCCTAGTGCCCTCAATCTTTCCCAACATCAGGGTCTTTTCCAAGGATTCTTCTCTTCTCATGAGGTGGCCAAAGTATTGGAGCCTCAGCTTCACGATCTGTCCTTCCAGGGAGCACTCAGGGCTGATTTCCTTCAGAATGGATAGGTTTGATCTTCTTGCAGTCCATGGGACTCTCAAGAGTCTCCTCCAGCACCATAATTCAAAAGCATCAATTCTTCGGCGATCAGCCTTCTTTATGGTCCAGCTCTCACTTCCATACATCACTACTGGGAAAACCATAGCTTTAACTATACGGACCTTTGTCGGCAAGGTGATGTCTCTGCTTTTTAAGATGCTGTCTAGGTTTGTCATTGCTTTTCTCCCAAGAAGCAGGCGTCTTTTAATTTCGTGACTGCTGTCACCATCTGCAGTGATCAAGGAGCCCAAGAAGGTAAAATCTCTCACTGCCTCCATTTCTTCCCCTTCTATTTGCCAGGAGGTGATGGGACCAGTGGCCATGATCTTGGTTTTTTTGATGTTGAGCTTCAGACCATATTTTGCGCTCTCCTCTTTCACCCTCATTAAAAGGTTCTTTAATTCCTCCTCGCTTTCTGCCATCAAGGTTGTGTGCTTCCTCTCCTTATGAAGTTCTCAAGCTTATTCATTATTTTTGAGAACACACACACACACTACTATAGGTGAGTCAAGGTAAAAGTCATACAAAGCTTCTCCCCACAAAATATAATAAGCAGAGACAGCATGTTCTTGTTCCGTGAACATATATCAGAACATTCAGGAATCATAGTCTGTAGCCCATGGATCAGTTAATCATACATCTTTTTCTGGGAGTTATTACTCCTATTACAAAGGAGGCATGCTGAAAGAACAAAGGAGCTATTCTTTACAGGCTTGTGCAAAACAGTTACGCCATTGTTCAGGTGTACTTCAAGCATTGCGAGTTTGCTAGTTATTTTCTCAGCTCTGTGGCAGTAATCAAAACTCAACTTGCATTACCCATTGGAAAGAAATGGTAGGTGCACCAATTTATTCCTCTGTACCTTTTCTCCCTCCTCACATAATCTCTGCTCGATAAATAGTTGTTCTTATGGCAACTGAGTGTGCTCCAGATCACGTATTTCATCATGCATATAACGGGGTATCTATGCCACTCGGAAGTAACTAGGAGGAGAGGGAACGCCTGCGAATTTCTTTCAACTTATCAAGAGGCTTTACAACAAAGGGTTTCCTGAATTGTGGTGCCGCCTGAGGGAAAGGGACTGGCTCACATGAAAGAGAATGAGAGGACACAGCTCCTGCTTCCACAGCTGATCAGAGGTCTGGTGTTGTTGACCAATGCCCAGCAGGGTTGCTTGGTGGGGGGAGAGTGAAGGTGAGTCCTACATGGGTCAGGGGCAAAAACCAACAGAGATCACACTGCACAATCTCACAAGACTTGCCTTTTCAAGTCCACTTTAGCGCAGACACAGTATTTTTGTTGCAACAGCCCTTGCTTGCAATCATTCAAAGCCATAATATCAGATTCAGTTGTGTTTTGCCCTCTGCTATGTGAGAGGAAGACACCTGGAATGAGTTTCCCATATCTTCTGAACAGGTGCCTGGTTATCTGCTTGCTGGGCTGCTGGTCCTTTTGAGGTCCTGAGCAAGTCTCCAATTTCCTTTTTCATTTTGCTATCTCTAAAACAGGAATAAGCTGTGGCTCTTCCTTAAGAGAAAATTTGCTTCAGAATCTGTTCTGCGCTTTGGATAACAGGTTGCTTCAATGCTAGCATCTCACTTTGGTTTATTTTCCAAAACTATGGAGGTCTCCACATTGACTGTAACTGGGAAATCAACAAATGACTATGATTTTTTAAAAAATGGTGATGATGGCAAACTCAGATGAAATCTGCAGGCAGTCCCTCCTGAGGCGGGTGAGCTACTTTCAAGTCCTGAATTCAGCTGCCAAGGAACAGCTACAACATGCAGACGTTGTGCCTTAGAACACAGACCTGCAGAAGCTCACTCCAGGTGTGAAGGGGGAGCTCATGGAGTTGGGGTTGGCAGCAAAAAGAAGTCTGCAGTGATTTCGGAGATGGAATGGAGGAACTATGCAGTCGAACCTACAAACAAAGAGACTAAACTCGTGAACCTGCCCATTTTCAATGGCATCCTTAACCCTGACATTGGACCTTGCTTCTCCAGGCCCTATACCACAATGTTTTTATTTTATTTGACTTTATGCAGCCTTTAATAACATTTTTTTAAAAAAATATTGCATTCATTAGGTATGTGTGGGTGAAAATCCCAACGCACACACCACCGCTGCCCCCAAAATGAGTTTTAACCAGGTATTCTGCAGTGAAATTGGTAATGATTTCCAGCATGAGTTGTAAAATCTGCAATTTAAAAAAAATGTATTCCATTATACATGGATTTGCAATGCCTTAATCCATTGATCTAATTTTCCTGATAATGGCATAGGTGTTGAAGTGTATATACTGGGAATGAAATACTGTACTAGAATAAAAAGCCAAGTCTATGGGTGTTTGCTTAGAAGTAAGTGCAGTAGCTTACTCCCTAGTAAAAATGCATAGCATTGCAACCTGCTTAAGTTAATAAAATATAAGCCACTCAACACCTCTCACTGAACTCATAGATCCATACAGAAATACTGTACCAAATCCTTAATCTGTAAATCAGCTGTGCCTGGTTTTTGGTAATACTTCCATTTGCCACAAGATGGCCCCCTTAGTATAGTTTTGTACTTCAACACGTAATTCCAACATGAATTGCAAGGTAGATTGAATCATACAGTATACAATGAAATCGATTTGCATTTCTAACCCCAACACATTTCATCTCCCATCTTCTTGCCACCCTCCTCTCTGTATTTTCTCCTTCATCAGGTTCTGGAACACGCTCATGTCAGATGCCTTGTGTAGACAATACCAATTATATAACTAAGCAAAATTTCATTTCACAGGTTTAGAAACGACATCTGTGCTCGTGGTTTCTAGAGATGTCATAATTCATCTGCATTTATTTGTTTATTTAAGCACTGGACTCTAGCTTGTCGAAAGTGCCAAAAGATGGCTCGGTATCTTGAAGGATGTTGCATTACTTTCAGAAATGCTGAAATGTTCAAAAAAAATGAAATGCTGAGAAAAACAAGATTGATACATTTATGGTTGCAATGTTTTGCTAGGCCTACTAAAGGTATTGTCCTAAAATGGATTTTGGATTATTTTCCCTTTCTAATATTTTGTTTGTGATATAGAGAGGGAAGGAGCACATAGGTCTGTTGGCTGCATTACTGTGCCGAGAAATGTGCCACACTTCTATTTAACTGGCAATAATCAGTTCTAAATGTGTGTCTATGTGAATATGTTAGCATATGCAAAATTTATGCAAATTGCTATCCTCTTTCGCCCTTTTTTTGTGATGCATTTCATCATTGTTGACTTTGCTTAATTGGGCAGCTTAAACCAGTCCACCTGAACCTCAAACAAGCTTTGGAGGCAGATAGTGTGAGATGTTGAAGAAGGGGAAAGGACACACACACACCAACTTGCAGCTTCTCACTGCTTTCCCATAGACTTCTTATTTTGCTTCTTCTTCAACATCTATTTTATTGTTAATACGATGGGATGTGTACATTGCGTAGCATAACTGGCTTCTTACTTGCACTCTTTCTTTCTTTCTTTCTTTCTTTCTTTCTTTGTCTGTTTGCACTGCTGTGGGAAGTTGCTTGTTCAGACCCAGAAACCTCCCCCCTAAATAAATTCACACATGACTCAGATTTTGGTTTGGTTTTTGGCATAATTTAGGCCACAACTTTATTGATTACAGAAAATGAGTGGTTGCATAAGCTCTGGTTCAACTAGCTCCCTGCATCCTTGCAGGAAGCGCTGACCCAGGGCACCAGCAGAGGTCAGCCAAGGGTAAACACCTGGATAGGCAGAAAGCCGGGAACAGGCTATGTCCGCCACCCAGATGTCCTCCTGAGCTCAGGCATGGGCACCCCCTGTGAGGGGGTTGACCAAACCATTTGACTGTCAGGAGTATGGGCAGGAGTCAGGCTCTGGGGCCTGTAGTGCTTTGCAGGAGTGGGGCCTGCCTCAGCTTGTGCTGGAGAAGCAAGGCGTGGCCACACAGGTGGAGACCTCAGCTTGTGCTGGAGAGGCAAGGAGTAGTCTCTCAGGTGAGGCCACTTGTTATCTCACTGCACCTGGTGGCAGGAGCTGGGAGGAATAAAAGCTCAGCATTTCCCTTCAGCTCTTTGCCACAGTAACGCTTTCCCTGCCTGGTTGCATCTGGCCTCCTGCTCCTTGGACCCTTGCCTTGCCGACGCCTTGATTCTTGCTCCTTGGACCCTTGTCTTGCCGACGTCTTGATCCTTGCTCCGTGGACCCTTGCCTTGCCAACGTCTTGATCCTTGCTCCGTGGACCCTTGCCTTGCCGACGCCTTGATCCTCGACCCTTGGACCTTCGCCTTGCTTCTTGTTCTTTGAACCTTCGCCTTGCTCCTCGACCCTTGGACCTTCGCCTTGCTTCTTGTTCCTGGATCCTTCGCCTTGCTTCTTGCTCCTTGGACCTTCGTCTCTGCCTTGCTCCTTGACCCTGCGACTGCCTGCTACTGGACCCTCAGCCCTGCACCTGTTCCTGCTTGTACACCACCATCTTGCCTCTGGTCCTGACACCCGCCGACCAGACCGTGACATTGAGTCCCTGAATTCCTTTAACGGAATACCGTTCACATAGGGATGGCGAGAGCGTTCCCCCATACCTATCACCTGAACCAGAGCCTATCCACAACTTTACAAGTTGTGACGATTTGCTACGTGGTGGGCGAAACCCAAATGGCAACAGCCAATCAGCCAAGTGGGGAAAATTCCTGCCATGCCCCTGTCCCAACGACAGACACATGACAGCATAGCAAGGTCAAGCGCAACAAGCCCTAAAAGTAAGGAGATGTGGGCAGGTGTTCCAAATGCACGCGCCGAAAAGGAAGCTCTGGGTCACGTGCATGCGAATATATAGGTCCCTCGATCCGTTTGGACTGCACCCCATTGGCCAGATTGAACCCAACATCAAGGGACCTACCAATTGGGGGTTGTGGCTGACCAATCTTACCCACCCACAACACAGGGTGTCGGTTTCCAGGTCTCACCGCAACACGTGCCCTCTTTGAGGGAGGACCCGATATGTGCAAAATGACAGCTGCACATTTCCCTATGAGCATTATTTTAACCTGTTGGTCCTTTCTTGCTGGTTATTTACTGCAAAAGGCACACCTGGCCTCTAAGAGAGCAAAACGTGTTTGCAGAGTTCGCCAACATATGTCTTTTTCTAAATGGAACACTTCTGATGAGCAGCCATTAGGGGCACAATTAAAATGGCTCCCACTTCTGTACTTCTGTATCCTATTGCTGTCAAGTGTGAAATTGCATTCTCACAGGGATCAATGAAAACACTACAGATAATGGCTGCTGATTATGTCCTGTGAATCATGATTCTCCCTCTCATATTCTTCCTCTCAGGCCCCCAACGAACCTATTTAGCTCATTTCATCAAGCAGACACTGATTATACAGATTATAAGTGCCTGGAAACTTCCATTTCACTGTATCTGAAGAAGTGTGCATGCACACGAAAGCTCATACCAAAATAAAAACTTAGTTGGTCTTTAAGGTGCTACTGAAGGAATTTGATTATACAGAAAACAGTCATTTCTAATCACACAGCCTGATTGTTTTCGTGAAGTTCATTGTCAGCTGTTTATACCAGCTTTCAGTTCAGTTTTAAAGAGTGGATGATGGATGAAATTATTTCCCTTCATCCTTTAGCCTTTTTCTTGCGGGGTGAAAAATAAAATTACATTTGTAATTGTGAAATATGGAAGATGTCCTCCCATTTCAGGTGAGCAAAAGGCAAAAGGCTCTTGAGAAATCTTAGCCAAATATGTGTGTCCTCTCTTTCTCTCACTTTTGCCACACTTTCTTTCACTCTCATTTTGCAACATCATTTTCTTCTTTTTCTCTTGCTTTGTCTTTGAGAAGGCACAGCTATTCTAAAATCTCTAGGGTGTTTTAAAAACGACAGCAACCTGACTTTCTTTCCTTATCCCATCAGTCTTCCAATGGGCTATGTTTATTTTCTTGCAGACAACTCCACATTATTGCCAAGTCTCTCTCTGTTTGTACCCCATTTGCACTGTTGGTTGTTGTAATACACTGCTGGTTGCAGGGCTTGAGTGAAGCAGGAAAGGTGAAGGTTGAGGCCAAACTATAGCCAGGATCAAAGGTTTTCCATCCCTGATATACAGCAGTGGTATAAGAATAACAATACATGCAGCTCTACTCACCTGCTAAGTGCTTTTTTATTCAGTAGTTGATTGTTAAGAAACAAAGCTGCAATGTGTTTAGAATAATGGGAACATTTTTAAAAAACACAATTGTTTTCTATTGATTCTATTGTGCATAGACATATGGCAATGACTTGGGGGATATTTGCCAAGATTTGAGTAGCTGAGACGAAAAGCAACTTCCATCACTTCTATATCCCTGCCAAATTATATATTTCCAATCCAAGCCTTTAGGCACTGGGTTATTTCAAAGCAGTTTCCCCATATGATTTGGATCTTTCTTTAAAATGGAAACAAAAGGTGACTTTACTGTAACATGCATGGTCAAATCACAAGAAATTAGAACAAGTTGTAATACTTAGAATGAACGCACAAGGATCCTATCTACTTCGCTCCTTCCTGTTCATTTCATGGCTGCACTGCACTGAGTAAAGCCATGGCACAGCATGTTATCCGAACGGAGGTTCATGGTTTAGCTCTCCTGACAAACATTGAACCATAAACCATAGGACAAGCCATGGTTACAGCTCATGGAGAGAGAGAAAACCTGGGTTCAGATGACATACTAAACCAAACTATGGTCCAGCAGCAAACCAACCAGGGATAAGCAAAGCAACTGAGATTTCCTCCCATGTGCTTGTTTAAGCTATGGTTTGGCTTAGTGTGACATCAACAATGCTGGATGTACATATAATATAAACAAGCTATAGCTTAGGGCCCCCTCTCTTGGGGGGCCCCAAAAAAATAAAGGAAAAAAACTGGATGTACATAAAGGAAAAATAAAGGAAAAAAACTGGATGTACATTTCCAAAACAAGATGAAAAGCAAATAAAATAAAACCTACATACAGCAACAGTGTTGTGTAGGCTCCTATGATGTATGTAATGGGCCCCGCCTGCTAGCCTGCTCCTGAAAATATCACTGGTTTGCTCATTTCTATATATAGGGTGCCTACACTCTGCATGTGCAAATGGCTTTAGATACCTATTAGGTCCACAAATTACCATACAGCATATATTCAACACAAAAAAACCAGTGTCAATCTGTTGTTGACAAAGGACAGCTGGACATATAAAGGGCCCCATTACCTTCAGTAGCTTAGGGCCTCATCAAACCTAAATCTGGCCCTGGACATCAAACACGCATGGAAATAAAACAGAATATGCACCATTTTTTCATATCGCTCCAGGTAAGTTCAATGCTTATGAATTGCACTAGTTCACAAGTTCCTGATGATAATGATGATGATGTTGATGATGATGAAAGTACCCAACTGTATTTCACGAGCAGCTGATCAGATGAGGCACATCAAGCCCATTCTCTGAAGGACCACCCAAATGATGTTTCATGTGCCATGTCTTCTGACATCTCTTCAGCAGCCAAGGGTGGAATCACACTATAAACTGCCCTCAAAAGTCATCTGAAAAGGATCCCAGTGTTCTTGTAAACATCTTTCAGAAAAGAATACATTACCACCTACTTCTTGTACTTATATGTTGTTGAAATATGGACCGGTTAATCCGTCCGTAATCTCTGCTTTGCTCAGTGACAGGAGGACTTAGCATAATTGGCTTTGTGCTTGTAGGTCTCCCTGTGGTTTCTTCATTTTTACATGTCATGTAGTCCCTTGTCATTTCACAGCAGACTGCCTATGTTGATTGAAATGGCCAGCTTCATCCATACCAAGGAATTGGAGCAGGTGTCCCTTATTTCTGTTTTGTCCTCAAAATTTAATCAGCAATGCATTACACTCTGAGATGCTCTTGAAATGTGCCTGTTATTACTGGGCCTCAGAAACTTTTGCACACCAAGATTGTTCATTCCAAAGCTACCATCAACTTGGGAATATTTTAAGCCTTTCTAACAGCTCAGATCCAAATATGTGTCTCACTCCCTTTCAAGTTGCTACATGACAGGAGGCCCTATCTTGTTTTATTTAAGCATGATCCTCTTGACAGAAAATTAAAGGATAGATAGATGAAACCACTCAACCACTGGAACGCTTCACCACGTTGAGACATTATCCTCGGGAAACATGCATGCTTGAGGAGAAAACATTTAAACAATTGAAGTTTTTTTTAAAAAAATGTCTTTCTGCAGCATTCATATCTGCTATGCTGGCATGTTAGCAATTATTTCTTGTGTCCAGAGAAACATATCATCTTAAAGGCACTATATTGACTTCTGGTGAGCCCCTACTCTCCTTCTCATGAATCTTCACCCTGAAACTAGAGTATAGGATCAACTACTCATCATCTGATAGGGGGGTGGGGGATTCAATCCTGCCCAGTTTGGCTGTATGCTCCAGTTTGCCACAGAGAACTGGTGCATGGAACTGACCCATGCAGAAAGCAGGATTGACCCCCATACAATCCTTGGAGGTTAATCCTTCATTGTTTGGGTGCCTGTGCACTTCTGTGCATGGGCTTTTAACAGATGAACAGGATCATATCTGTCAATCATCTGATTGCCCCAATGACCTGTCAAATTTGGCTTGTGGATCTGGCCCACTGAGTCAAAATTTTCCCCACCCCTAAAATACATGGCTTCAAATAGCAGACTCTCGTTTGTCAGTCTTCAACTAGAGGACTATCCTCTGTAAAGTAGACCACATGGCCACCCAAACTGAGCACCAGAAAAAGGACCCAGAGCCAGGCATCAGCGATGTTTCCTGACAATATACTGAGATCCTGCCACTTATTGAAGATGTCAGTGACTGGTACTTGCCATGCTGTAACTTCTCTGATGAAAGGAGAAGTGGGGACTTTTCCAAATGCTTGAACAAGACAGATCAAAATGGGAATATTAGTGTTGGCTGAGATTTGCAGGCAGCTCCTGTAACAAATCTGGTATGTTCTACGGTGACAACTCCTTGCAACCAAACATATCCTTTGTGATTTTATCCAACTTTCCTGGTACTCACAAGAAGTCTGTCCCCGAAAAGACCCTGTGTAATGAAGTGACTAACCAAGTTCTGAAAGCAACGATCTTTTAAAGCAAACACTCAGAAAAACTGGCTGACAATTCTTTGACAACTTTCATTTATGTCTTGGGTGAGAGGTTCTCTACAGAAGTGGCTGTCATAAATATAAATGAGACATTCTGTTTGAATTAAAATTGCAGTTCTGTGGTGTTATTTTTTTATGAAAGCAATTGAATTCTGTTTTAATAAGCAAAACTTAATGGGGGGAATTTTGAGGTTTGATTTTGTTTTTGTTACTTGCAGAAGCAGTTCCAGAATGTATAAGCGTGTGGCATTCCAGTTGCTTAATTGATTTAGATTTATAGATGCTTCTTATCTGAAGGCTCCAGATGACTAGCTATATTTCCTAATGAGGAATTGAAGTGGAAAGAGACAAACTCATTCAGAGACACAAATAAACCCGTGGGCAAGCCAGGATTTGAATTCCACCTATCCACATCCAAGTCAAACGCTTCACATGCTGAATTATGTGTTGAAGGGTCTGCCAAATGGTTTCCAGAGCAATTGGGTTTGGGATGCAATGCTACTGAAACATAAAAGATCTGTATATCGTGTGAGAGAGACAGTGCCCACCAGAACAGAGTACCATCACCTCTTCTTTTCCTTCTTTTTGCTGGTCATGGCCGCCATTTTGTGCTGGCGCTCACAGCACTCTGCTTTCCTTTGGACCACATCAGCAAAGCCAGGGAGGGGGCTTGTCTAAGAAGCCCAGGACCTCCATACACACTGCTCAGGCTTGTGCCCCAGGGTGATCACTTTGGTGCTGCTAACTGCACCCCCAGAGGTACACTCCATTGTCTCTTGAGACAGACAGGTGCCAACAACAGTACCAGTACCTCATTTCTTACCAAAAAAGTGTGCTGTTTATTACATCCCACAAACAGAGAGCCACTGCAGAAAAGGTCCGTTCTCGTGTTGCCACACTCTGGACCTCACCCGGAGGAGGCACACGAAGAAGGGCCTCAAGGTGATGAACACAGAGTCCAGGTTGGTTTATATGGGAGCGGTGATCCTTGAGGTATTGTGGTCCAAGATCCATCCCACAGGGCAGCTGGTGGCTTATTTGTGTTCATGTAAGCACAGGCTCTGGCTTTCTTGGGTTGAGAAAAGCTTGGGGTGTGCAACATTGGCCCTTGTGAGTGACAAGAAGCTTCTAGAGTGGCTGGCCCAGGGATGAATGCTAACTTCTGCTCTGCCTTTGTCTGATCAAGAGAATCTGGCCCAAGTCCTGCCTGCTATATTTCAGGCCTCAGTTCCCTCCTTGAGCTGATTATCTCTGGTGCTGTTCTTCAAATAGGTAAAGGTAAAGGGACCCCTGACCATTAGGTCCAGTCGTGACCTACTCTGGGGTTGCGGCGCTCATCTCGCATTATTGGCCAAGTGAGCCTGCGTACAGCTTCCGGGTCATGTGGCCAGCATGACAAAGCCACTTCTGGAGAACCAGAACAGCACACGGAGACGCCGTTTACCTTTTTATCTACTTGCACTTTGACGTGCTTTCAAACTGCTAGGTTGGCAGGAGCTGGGACCGAGCAACGGGAGCTCACCCCATTGCAGGGATTCGAACCGCCGACCTTCTGATCAGCAAGCCCTAGACTCTGTGGTTTAACCCACGGTGCCACCTGCATCCCATTACCACCCTTTTAAACAGTGTTAATTTTCCTTTTCACTCAATTTTCCGGAGTGATTGAAATTATTTTGTTAAAACTGACTGAAGGAAAACAACTGTCAGTAAATAAATAAAAAATTAAACTGTTTTATGGAAAGTTTGATTGCACACAATCTTGGACCAAATATTTGATTTTTGTTAAGAAATCCATATATTTTTTCCTGGAAAAAAAGGACAGTGTTCCAAGGATAGATTACACAAGAAGATCTAATTTGTTCTCCTCTTTTAAACCTCATGTGGTTTACAATCTCTGTCTACCTAAAGGCAGTGCTTTTTTCTGGGGGGGGATGCAGAGGTACGCATACCCCCCTAAACATTTCGTGAATCTAAGTTTGGCCTCATTGAGGGGCAGTATTTCAATATGAGTAGGAAAATGAGAGTACCCCTAAACATTTTTAAGGGGGGATCTGGACAACTGCTACTAAGTTCTATAGGTTTCTTATTCTTCACTAAGCTGACATTTTTGTCATTAACTTCAAAGCTACAGCAGTGACAGTTCTGGTAACAAGCCAAGCCACTAACATCTTATCATTGTCTCCTTTCACTTCCCTGAATGGCTCCCATCTGGGGATATTTTTCCTGGTGTGCTAAAGGCAATGATCTGTAGTTACTCACCAAATGGAGTGATTTGTGCACCCGCTTCATGCATTCAAGTTTCATACAAATGTGTGAACTCAACCTCATTGTGATAATTACAACTGGAAAAGAAAACCTGCAGGTGGAACAGCTGGGACAAAAGCCAGATCTGAGTCCAGCATAAAAAGCAGCGGAGTCATAAGCAACTGAAAAGGGGGGTTATGTAACAATGCCAAGACTATGGAAAGGTATTAAGAAGATGACTATACCAGCGAATCCCTTCTTCCCACCAGGGAGAGGAAGCTGGTCACACATTTGGATTGTGATGATGATGATGATGATGATGATGATGATGATGATGATTTATACCCCGCCCATCTGGCTGGGTTTCCCCAGCCACTCTGGGCAGCTTCCAACCGAATATTAAAAACAATACAGCATCAAACATTAAAAACTTCCCTAAACAGGGCCACCTTCAGTTGTCTTTTAAAAGTAAAATAGTTGCTTATTGCCTTGACATCTGCTGGGAGGGCGTTCCACAGGGCAGGCACCACTACCGAGAAGGCCCTCTCTGCCTGGTTCCCTGTAACCTCACTTTTCGCAGCGAGGGAACTGCCAGAAGGCCCTCAGTGCTGGACCTCAGTGTCCTGGCTGGACGATGGAGGTGGAGACGTTCCTTCAGGTATACAGGACCGAGGCCATTGAATTGTGCTCGGAAACGTACTGGGAGCCAATGAAGATCTTTCAGGGCCGGTGTTATATGGTCTTGGCAGCCACTCTCAGTCACCAGTCTAGCTGCCACATTCTGGATTAATTGCAGTTTCCGAGTAACCTTCAAAGGTAGCCCCATGTAGACCGCATTGCAGTAGTCCAAGTGGGAGATAACTAGAGCATGCACCACTCTGGCAAGACAGTCTGCGGGCAGGTAGGATCTCAGCCTGCATACCAGATGGAGCCGGTAGACAGCTGCCCTGGACACAGAATTAACCTGTGCCTCCATGGACAGCCGTGAGTCCAAAATGACTCCCAGGCTGTGCACCTGGTCCTTCAGGGGCACAGTTACCCCATTCAGGATCAGGGAGTCCTCCATACCAGCCTGCCCCCTGTCCCCCAAGAACAGTACTTCTGTCTTGTCAGGATTCAACAATAGCTAAGAACTATTGTTTTTTAATTATCCTTTATCAGTTTGCTTAAAGGAAGCAAAAGGAAGAACTGGCAGCCAAAATCTACTACAACCACCTGCCAGTTCAGTGGGAATGGAAAATTTTCCATTCATCATTAGCCAATTTTTGCCACATGAGAGTCAATAGGATACATGTGGAGCTAAAATCACAGATTTGTGTCAATTGGGGAAGGCCTTATGTAAGATAGCTCCCAGCTATATAACATGAATACAGGATGTAGTAGAAAATACAGAGATGTATCACCATGGAGATTTCGGCCTGCCTCTTCATGAAATGGCCAGGCTCGTCCCACTTTCTGTTATTAAATTGCACTTTCTTTTCTTACAGACTTTGAGCTTATTCTCCTGTTTACAACAAAGGGCAGCCCGCATGTCCTTGGCCCATGGACACCTTTGATGCAATCCTCTCCATGTATCTGCCTTTAGTGAGAGCACAGCAAGGGTTCTTGTGATAACATGCCTTGCCCCTCAAGTACCATTATATCACTATATTATCTTGTCATCTAAGGAAACGTAAGAGCTCTCCATGCAGGACGCGTTCTGCCATCTTGATTTCTGATTTTCTGTGCTTTTCCCCAGTTGTGCATTAAAACAAGCCAGCCAAAGAAGAGAATATGCAATATAGTGGGATGCTGACAACACCACACTTTCTCCTGTGTTATCTGTGCAAGGGTAGGAATCTCCACATGTGCCATGTGAACCAGCCAGACAGGCTTTGTGCAGATCCCAGTTGAATTATAGATAACAAAAGAAAAACCTTCCAGACCCTCCAAGTGTTCCTATTTTCCAGGGACAGTCCCAGATTTGCAGAAGCCATCCCAGTTTGATCCTGGAATGTCCCACTTTTCCCTAGGACATTCCCTATTTTCATCGGAGAAATTTTGGAGGGCATAGAATGGAGATTCCTATTTTTGTCAGAGAAATGTTGGAGGGTATGACCTTCTGGATAGGGCCAATGGCTTTTTTAACCCAGCATCCTATATCACAGTGGCCGAAGAGAGGAGGTAAAGCCCTGAGCACAACAGCCCTCTTGCCACTTCTGAAAGCAAACAACTGGTAATAAGAGACATACCGTATTTTTCATGTATAACACGCCCTTCATGTATAAGACTACCCCAATCACACGCCTCGCCGAAGCCACCAATCGTCTGCCTGCTCACCACCAGCAGCCACCAATCAAACGCCAAATTGCTGCCGCAGCAGCCAATCACCAGCAGGCCTTGCTGCAGTCACCAATCACCGGCCCAATTGCCGCAGCAGCAGACAATTGCCAGCAGGCCTTGCTGCAGTCACCAATCACCTGCCCAGTTGCCGCAGCAGCAGCCAATTGCCAGCAGGCCTTGCCGCAGCCACCAATCACCCACCCAATTGTCGGAGCTGCAGCCAATCGTCAGCAGGCCTTGCCGCAGTCACCATTCACCCAATCGCTGCTGACAATTTCCTGCTCACGGCTGCCACCAATTCCCCCCCCCTGCACTATCCGTGAATAAGACGACCCCCAATTTTTAACATTTTTAAATAATAAATAAAACATCATCTCATACGTGGAAAAATGTGGTACTTTCTCCAACAGTAGAGGTCATAGCTGCCAAGTTATCCCTTTTTTTAAGGGATTTTCCCTTATGCTGAATAGGCTTCCTCGCGAGAAAAGGGAAAACTTGGCAGCTATGGTAGAGGTAGAACCTAGAAATTGTGGCCAGTAACCATTGATAGACTTATCCTCTACTAGTTTGCCACTAATGCCTATAAGCAGGTAGCAAATATTCCACGTGAGGTGTGAATTGGAGGTAATCATCCTAATAGCTTGATCTTAGCTCTTCTGTTTGTATTGGGAAGACAGGTTGTGAGATCCTATCATCTGTTTCTTTTGATGCTTTGGATGTTTCCTAGCATGATATTGGGGAGTGAGATGCAGGGAGAACAAGGTGTTGCTTCACCCTGTTACAGTACTGTAAAATGGGTTGCATGCTTTGTTCTTACCCATGTGCACACCGTAAATATTTTGTTGTTGTTATTTATTCTAGTTATGTTCAGCCTTTCTTCTGGGGAACTAAAGGCAGCATACAAGTGGTTTCTATCCATACACTAACAGAGCTTTGACCTCCTTCGTTTCAGGAGGTTTCTAACCTCACATGCCTGCAGACCATAATCAAAAAGTGGCCTCATTCCAGGGGAAAGAGGGCTATGCATTTGCCAGCTACTCTAAAAGGCACCTTGGCTAGGGGAAAGTGTTATGGAAACATACACATTGCGGTCTGCTGTTGCCTTGTCAGAAACAACTTGCCCTTCATTCCTAGCTAATTGCAGCTGCTGGCGGCAAATGCACTGTATATTATTACAGTAGCACAAGATGAAAAGCATAAATAACCTGAGACAATGGCTAAGCAATATCGTGCAGTCATATAGCTGCATAATGGAACTGTTGGGTTCATTTTCACTGGTTGTGGCCCATGACTCAGCACGACGGAGATGTGTAGAGCCTGTAATTCTTCTGTGTACAAAGGATACAAATGTGGTAGCAAAGGTGTCTGGGTAGCAGAAGAGGTGACTGTTAGTCATTTGGGTATAAGTGGTTGGTGGTCAGAAATACTGTCTGAAGTACAGAACTGTGGGAAAACTCCTGGAAGTTTACAGCATCGGAAAATATTAAAGAAAACATGGTCAAAATGTTCCACAGGTGATACATGACACCGGTTAAGATCAAGAAATTATACAAAACAAAAAGCAACATGTGCTGGAGGTGCCAAAAGCAAATAGGAACGTTTTTACACATGTGGTGGCAGTGTGATAAAATTAAACCTTTTTGGAATATAATTCTAGAGGTAACAAAAAAAAAGTTAGTTAATTTGAAGAAGAAACCGGAAAACCTCCTACTGGGGATGGTAGATAAAGAAATCCAAAAACAAGATCAAATAATAATTATGTATGCCGCAGCAGCGGCACGCATATTGATAGCGACATACTGGAAAAAGGAAGAGGTTCCAAAGTTGAATGAATGGCAAGAAAAATTATTTGGATTTTTAGATTTAGCAAGACTAACCAATATAATAAGAGGAGGTAACAAACAAAAATTTGAACAAAATTGGGAAAAATTCGGTAATTATATGAGACAACAATGCCCCACAATAAAATCTTGGATCCATTTCTAATGATCGGCACTGAAAATAAAAAACTGAAAATAAGAAATATGGAATAATAAAATTGAAAACATGGAAAACGCAGAGCATTGAAAGAAGCAGTAGAAAAAGAATAGGTGATGACCGAGGTGTAGATAAGTGGAAGTATCAAAATGGAGAGATGTATTAGCTATTCGATTCGATTTGAACTACAAGGATAAGTAATTTTTAGTTTTAAAACTATTATTGTGTTATAAGTTTGTTATAATTTGTTTATGTTAGATAATTGTGTGATATGTGTGAATAGAAAGTGTATGATCTATCCTGGATGTATTTTGTGTTTTAACCTTAATAAAGTATATTTAAAAAAAAATAAAAGAAAAAGAAATACTGTCTGAAGTAAGGACTGGATGGTGAGACTGTGTGAGTGGTTGTGTAAAGAATGTGCTTTTATGCTGGTTGAGAGTTTGTTTCATGCTCCCTACTAATTTTCTCTTATCTTAGCTTTATGGATACGATGCTTATGGATATGAATAATGTATATTTAGATTTTTCTTAATGTAAATCTTTTGATATTGTGCTTACTATATAGCCATCTATTTTGACTATTTTCTGTTTTTTGTTTTTATTGCAAAGCATTTCAAGATCTTTGACTAATAAACAGTTTATGAATAGATTAAATAAAAAAATTTAAAAAATTATTTAAGAACATTAAAAACTTGTCAATTTATTAGGCCTGTATCAGATGGGATTTCTAAGTCTGCAACACAGTGAGTTAATATTCTTCATTTTCATCTTTCCTGTGCTGAGAAAGTTTCATCTATGCTATTGCCTGTATATTCACAGCAAGCCTCCTATTTTACTTCGGAATTTTTAAAAAGGAAATACAGATTTGTTTTAGTTACAGGTAGGTAGCCGTGTTGGTCTGAGTCGAAACAAAATAAAAAAAATTCCTTCAGTAGCACCTAAAGACCAACTAAAATAAAAACTTAATTGGTCTTTAAGGTGCTACTGAAGGAATTTTTTTACAGATTTGTTTGTTTTTTATTTGTTTTGGGGGCATACAGATTCTCCATTTGTCCATGATCAGTAAAACAATTTATTTGCCCAGGAACACAGAAAGTGTGCTCAACTGGAGGGTAATTTAGATTCTTTCAAAATGACTGCTTCATTTAATAGATCTAATGTTTTCCTCAATGAAGGGTGGGTGGGTATGTTTGCCTATGACTGAAGAAGTGGTGAAATCCTATTCTATAAGGCAAGGGATTACGCATTGCTTTTGTGGCTAATTTAAAAATGAAAACATAGAACTATATCAAAATCAATCTACCCATCCGTACTGGATGTAAGAACTCTCAATTTTCAATAAAATAACATCTCTGACAAATTATTTCCAGAAGACGCAGCTAAGGCACCTTCCTTCTGATGGATATGCCTTCTGGGCACACAAAAATCATGGCTAATTTATAAAGGTTGTAACTTGCATAACCATGTCTGCATTCCTTTTTAAAATCATGGACTTCACAGAAGCAGCCATGGGAACCAAGTCTGTCTTCTTGTATAACTGTATGTTTAGTTCTTTCAGAGGTCAGAACTCTGAACTCCAGATACTTGAACCAGAGGTGCTTATAACTTTTCAGTACCAAGTTTTCATTTCTATTACCAAATCCAGTTCTCCCCTCATAGGTCATTAGAATTGCTATTTAAAATCCAATAATATTTTGACTCAGAAACAGAAACTGTGTGTCTGTGTGTGTTGCCAGTTCTCGAACGGTAGTGATATCTCTGCAAAATTCTATCAGAAAAAGCTCTGTTTCAGAGAACCATAATGGTCTCTCCTTTTAGCACGGGGAAAATGGTACAAAAAGGGGGTGATGACCCAGCACCAAAATAAACCAATTTCAAGCTAAAATCTTTCAGGATGAAATATTACACCCTTGGGAACTCAATGGGACTTCTGAGTCGACATGTATAGAACTGCATTGTATAGGATTGGTTGCTCCAAAGTAAGTGTGAATAGGATTGTATCTTTTGTGCCTTTCATTCACGTTGAATTGAATGTGTACCTAATATTCCTCCACATTCGCAGTGAATGATGAAGTCAATTAATCTTACAGAATCACATATGACCGGCCCAAGGCATTTTGCTGCCTGAGGCAAAAGATAATGTGGCACCTTCCCATTCCACATTCATGAGCCAGCTAGAATGGCAATTGAATTGTGGTCCTCTAATACACTTGAGAGTAGCAGGATACTTATGGGGCCACATGAAAGGCTGCATGGCACACGCAGCTCTGTCCTCCAATGGAAGGTGATGCCTAGGGAGCTCAGGAGGATCGGCTGGGTCAGGGGAACTTCCACTGCTGTCCTTCCACATCTGCTGCCACTTTGCCTAATGATAGGGCTGGCCATAGACTCACAGGATATAAACTGAACATAATTGTATCAAAAATACTAAGGTTTAATAGTTACCTTCTGCCTTTCCACCAACTTAGATTACTCATCTGAAACCTTGATTATTTTTGTGTAACTCATCCAAATAGAATAAGCACAGAGAAAGGTTAGAGAGGCTGCGGACAACTTTTAAAGGTGAAATTATAAAGTGCATTCAGATGTCCGGTTCTTGAGTTCATGGCAGGGGTAAAGCAAAACAGAAAGAGCTATTCAGACAGAGAGGTGTGAAGTTGAAGAAAAACACTGAGAACTGAATAAAGGAAGCAAGAAAGGACTGATATTCCAGAAGGTGAAAGTGTGGTAAACAGAGGCTAAAATGCCCAAAAAGTACTGGCATTCACAAGGCTACTGGAAGAATGGAAACATTAGCATCTCATAATTTATTTGATCTTTTTACAGCCCAGGAAAACATCTGGTACAATAAGTAGGTCTCAACCAAGTGGAAGAAACTAAATAAATAGTTATATTATACTAAACAAATAGTTATCTTGCACTAATTTAATTTCCAGCAAGTATTTTGGTGCAGAAAAATCAAAATCCCTTATTGTGTTTGAAATCTAACCGTTTCTTTTTTCAAATGAAATTTTGGCATGCATGCTGGACCAATTGTTATTGCAAAGCTCTTAGGTGTCTGAAACCTCTGCTTCCAAGCAATGTGCTGGGGTGTTCCTCCCAAATTTTGTCAGTTGTCTTGGCTGAGTATCAGCTAGGCAGAGGGGAGAAATTCAATTCAGTTTGCAGTTAAAAGTGAACCTATCTAATTCACCCTTTCTATATATAGGCAACCCATAATGCAGCCTTCCTTCAAAATCTGCACTTGTCTGAATCTTGCAATGAAGTTATTCAGCCACAAAATGTGTCCAAAAATGCTTATCATGGTATAAAGTGTGTATATATTTTTTTAAAAGCCTTATATTTGGCTGCAGAAGTGTGCAGAAGTGTGCGCTTAGACAAAAGTGCATAGAGAAATGTTGGTGTTTAGGAGAAATTTGCACTGAAATGCTAATGAATTTTCAGGTGTGCTATAATAATCATAATGATAATAATGATGATGGTAATAATAATAATAATAATAATAATAATAATAATAATAATAATAGCCACAGCAGTCTGGAAATGTGGAGAACAGACCTTAAGCCTGGAAATACTGAGAAATGGAAAGAAACTTAAACTAACAGATTCACCATTCCCTAGTAACAAAATAATTTTTCATGGTCACCTACTAAATTTCTTGTTGAGCTGAGGTCAGTGTAAAAGAACTGCCAGGGCATGCTCTCTGCTCCGTCTTCTAACCAATAACTGGATACTGTGAACACCGTATCAAAACTGTGCAATACTACCCCCCCACACACACACTAAATAAAACAGAAACATTGTTAGACCCCCCATCCCCTTCCCTTATCTACCGCTCCCCCCCCTTTTCCTCCCCAATGTCTCAACAATTGAAACTGATCTGTAAAAATGTCATGAGAGACATTGCACACGTCTTTGTAAACTGAGAAAACATTTAATACAAAAACAAACAAACTGTGCAATACTGAAAATCCTGCTGGAATACAAGAAAGCCAAAAATAAAAGAGTTATATATCGCTTTTACTATTTTAAATCCCATGCTATTATTTGCATTGAAATAACAACTATTCACACCAATGGAAGCCATATAGTGTGTTTTGATTCACATTAGTCATATGCTTAAAATAAAATGACCATTAGGATTAGGCTGCAATAAGTGCATTGACTAGGGACTATGTCACATTGAACTCAGTTCTTTTGTCAGCAAGCATACTTAGGACCACATTGAAGATCTGTTGAAAGTAGGTAATATTTGCAAGTGGCAAGCTGGAAAGATAAAGTATTTTCTCTCTCTTTAATTCTGGCTCTACACGCTTTAATCTCTGTGCAAAACACAAAGATATCTTGCAAGGAAACTGGCTCTCATCACTGCTATTCAGGAATGAACCACAATTGGAGACACTCTCCTGCTCTTAGGAATTCCTCCCACAATGCCATATAAAAATGTCTAATATGATATCTGGTTGAAACCAACAAGGCCAGGGAAAATATCCGGTTTAAACCAAAGCTTACATCTAATACTGTTGCAAAAAGCTGTTGTCCAGCTTAACTTTCTGGAAAACTAGGAACTAATTATTTAAAGAGAGTTGAAATCTGGATACTAGATATATGCATTATGGACACCGAATAACAATGACCTACGTATCCAGAGAATTACAGAAAAATCTGTGTAAACTCTTCTAGCCACTGAAATTTATCCTTCTTGTTTCAGACCCAATTTATCCTATTCTATGTTATGAAGTTTCATCCCAGTGCAAATTACAGCCCGGCCAATTCTATCTGTCTCAGCTGTTCTCATGCTTTTTAAATGTATCTGTTTTAGAGTAGGAAGATGTGGGTGTTTAGGCCTGGCACTGCAAAGACTCACTGATGTTTTGATTCTTGTCTTTTAACTGATGGCTTGGTTACCAGGAACCTATAATTGACCTCCTGTTACTTAACTCTAATCAAAACAATATTAGTGACGAAACTTCAATCTTATTAACAGAATAAATGTCACTGCCTTTTCCAGATGGTAATCTTGAATTCCCCTTGTCCATGCTTCAGAAGAAACATAAAAGGAAAACATTGTCTTTGGCACATAAATAAAACTTGGGGATTCTTACCACGGAGAAAACCACATTCTTCTCCCAGTTGAGGAACTCAGGCTCCAATCCTGTTGCTTTAAAATCCTTTCCCAGTGTAACTACCTGGGAACTGCTTTTGATGTGACAGAACTGTGATTTAGCAGTTCTCCATTTCCATTGTGCAGATGATGAACTGATCATTATGATTTGCCCAAGGCTTCCCAAAGAATCTATGGGCATACTGGATCCCAATCCAAACCTATTTACTGAATCCAGTACCTGTTCCAGGTGCCCTAAAGGAAGATCAGAAGTGATGTCTGGGCAAGTGTATTGTTAGGCTCCTGCTAAGACACACACCCCAATTCACTGCTTATCCCTGGGTTCTCTTGGCCCTGCTCCTCTTCCTTCTTCTCTTAACTGTTGCTATTGCTCATTTGTCCTCTGCAACAATGCAAGCAGTGACAAGAGTGAGGAGATGGTGCATTGTCCTTCACCTGCCTTGCCTTCTGTCTATGAGCAGGTGTGAAAATTGGGGCCACAGGGAGAGGACTAGTCCATGAAAAGAAAGAGGATGGATCATTCAGAGAGGGGGGATCATTCAGGGGCATACAAAGCAGGGGCGGAGGGAGCGGTCTGCCCCAGGTGCCACTCAGGGGGGGTGACAAGATGGCCCCTGCCTCCCACCAGCTGTAGAGTGGCCAAGGGCATGCACAGTCCGTATGGGCGCTGCTCACACAGTGTCCGTACAGGCTGCCGCTCTCACACGCATCTGTACGGGCTGCCGCTCTTGCGCACCGTCCACACTGGTGTCCATACAGGCTGCCTCTCGCACAGCGACTGTATGGGCTGCTGCATGTGGACACGCCGTACGGGGTGCTGTACATGTGCCGTCCATATGCGATGCCGCTCTTGATTGTGCCTAGCTCTTCCTTGCTATTGTTCCCAGACACTTCGTATTCTCTTATCTTTTAGCAATCATTTTCTGACAAGGAACTTCTGACTGCTCCAGCTATTGTGCTGTGTTCTTGTTCTTCCTAGGGAACTATAATGGAACATTACTGCTGCACTGAACATCCACAGTAATTTTCGTGCCATCTGTTTTGTAATAGTCTATAGTGCCATAATTTCTGGCCATTATTTTGTGAGCTTAATTGAACTCCCTCAATCAGATGTTAATTTAAACTGATATTAAATCCTGAACAATTGGTGGATATCCCAGAACTGGATTAGTAAGTACAAACAAGACAAAGCAATATGTCATTGCTCATTGTGGCTGAGTGTGCCAACTAATATGATACTCTAACCTTCAAGGCATGGAAGAAAAGATTAGAGGAGAAGAAAGACAGCTCCCTTGTATTGACGTGATCCTAGAACATGCATTAGCTGTGTGAATTATTGTTTGCTTATTTGTCTTGACTAAGCTCGTTGTGGGCAATTGATGCTTTAGTGCTCATAGCCCTTCCCCTTTCCCAAAGTGGTTTCATAATAATTCCTTCTTCACAGGGAACTCTGGAAATTGTAGCTCTGTGAGGTGACTATGGCATACCCTCCAACTCCCAGTAAGAAAAATCCGGGATCAGCAGCGGCGCGGCACCGGAAGTCGCTTCCACGCATGTCTGGACATGCGTAGAAGCGACTTCCAGTGCCGCTCTGCCCAATTTCTGGTGCCCAGACATGGGCAGAGCGGCACCCAAAATCGGTTCTGCGCATGTCCAGACATGTGCAGAAGGAGCCTCCCTGGCAGGTAGGAAATCCGGGGGATTTGCGGGATTTTTCCCTATTCGGGATAACAGCAGGAAACGAGTTTAAATACGGGGGTTTCCCGCAAAAAACGGGAGACTTGGCAGCTATGGACTATGGGTCTTCTAACAGCTCTCATCACCCCAAACAAACTGCAGTTCCAGAATTCTTTAGATAACATAGTGCTGAAAAAGTATAGTGTGGGTATGACCAAGGTCTCATTGTTGGCATCCTCTGTTTTAAGGGACAATGCAGGAGTGTGCCTTTGAGAGCATTTGAGAGTTACAGAGCCTGCTGCGGCTGTAGAGACCAGCACAGGAGAATCATGTTTCGTTGCAGTTGGGGCAAATGAAGGCATGCGGTTGTGCTGCTGCATATGCACCATGGCATTTATTCTCATTGATCACTGTATTTAATCAGGACTTGAAGTTTATTTTCTGTCTTAAGTTCCTTGCTAAGCATATAAAGCCCAGCAGTTCAAAAGACCCACACGACTGCAACGGGATTTAACCATTGGTTTTATTTCTGCTTGATTACTTGTATGTTGTTTTGCTTCCTGCTGGCTGTGTTTGAAATTGTGAAGCAGAAAAAATGCAACCTTCACAAATGGTTGACTCGGGGATGTTACTGACAGCATCAGTTTCATACAAAGAAAGCACCTCAATGCACATCACTTCTATTTCAAGGGAAATATAGCATGTTGTATTCTGCCCCATGTTCTTCATTATATATCCCCATGGATCATGTAGGAAATTGGTACAAATTGGACTTGTGGGACGGAATCAGTTAGAATGGTAAAGGCAAAGCAAACCTGACCTTCCAAGTCATTGTGGTTTCCACAGTACAAGCATTTCAAAATGACGTAAGGAGGAGTTACATACCATTGTGATTACTTGTTTGTACATCATAGCCATTGGAGTCATCTTCAAGTTTACAGTAATTCAGGGAAAACAATGCAATCAAATTATTCTTAACAATGCTGAACATTCAACAAAAGATCATTTGTTAAAAGGTTTAAGTAACTAATTGCAAATTGAAATATGAGGTGATTTATGAACCAAGGCCAACATGGCTATCCGCTTCTTCTTCTTCTTCTTCTTCTTCTTCTTCTTCTTCTTCTTCTTCTTCTTCTTCTTCTTCTTCTTCTTCTTCTTCTTCTATTTCTTTTATTTTAGAGGACAAGGAATGTCAAAGACATGTAAACCCAGGCAAAAGCCTTTTTGTTAACTCTTGGTTTTAATTTTTAATCCAATAATAATTAATCCAAACTCATGTTTGACATGGCTGGTCTGCTTTATTGTTTATAGTTAATTTATTGCTGATTTCAATTGTTTAGATGTGTTTTATGTCCTTTAAACAGCACTGAGAAGTCTGCTATCAAGGGTTATACAAATTTAATTAAATAAATGACTGGTGACAATTCAATCACTCAAATAAAACAAAGACGGGAAGAGAAGCAAAGCAAAGCAAAGCGAGGGAATCTTTAAAATGTGTTACTGCAGCCACTAAATCTTAAAACAGTGAATTAAGAGTAATGATCATTTCAGAATTCAATAAAAGATAAATTGAAACTATTAATAATGTACCTTCATACTGGTGCACATTTTTGAAACAAATATTGGGTAGATCCAAGCCATACATTTTAGAGCACATCCAGTGCACACTTAAAGCTCATTACTTCTCCCAAAGATTCCTAGGAACTGTAGCCATGTGTATTAAATGTGTACTGGAAGTCTATCTTCTGTAATAAAGTCTGTTGGAGGTCTTACACTTCAGAAGCTGAGCTTAGTGGGACTTAAAAGATTGTAGCTTTAAAGTATTTTGATTGGTTTATCTTGGTGCTGATGTAAGTAACAAATGCATAAGCCAACTCACAGGAGGATTCCTGTAGCAACACAGTGATAATTAGATGCTTCATAAGGCAATACAGGACCCAGACAATGTGGTGCATTTTCTCTGGTCCTAGGCACTTCATCCTCCCCATGCAGTTTTGGACCTGAAAGACCAAGGAAAGGTGTGGGGTGTATAAGCAAGCACAGCATCATTACTGATTATGGCGCATCAGCCTTAGCGTACAGTTTTTGTGCCAAGATGGGAGAGCCAGCATACAAAATGCATTGGAGAAAATCACTTGCTAATAGGTATCATTAGGCAAACATGCACACACAAAATGTGTATGTTGGGGGGGGGAGGGAATCACTCTGTTCATGTGGTTTTTAAAAAAACGGAATTTACAAACTGATGTGGAGAACTGGACTTAAGAAAAATGAGAAACTGATTCACCCGTTCCCCACCTCACCTTCAAACTGGGTGGCTTGAACAAGTAGTTCAGTGAATGCAGAAAATTTTGGACAGTCCTTCTTTAAAGAAGAGAGTTCATAATAGTTCCAAACCGCAGCATTCACTTTCCAGTAAAATACCAAAAGCAGGGGAAAGAGAATTTGCAAACAAACAAAAAAGTAGGAGAATGTTAACAGAAACTTATTCTACAAACATGGTTTCCACTGGGAAAAAAATGCCTGTGGATATAATTTTTTTAACCACACTGACTCAGTAAGTCCAAGGTCTTTCCAGTATGCCATTACAGCAAACTGAAAACTACACTGCAAAGGAAAGTCATCTGCTGGCCAAATGGCATGCTACTCATTCAACCAAGGCTGCCAATACCAGACTGAATTCATTTTGAAGCCTTTTGAAATCAAGTCCCAGGGTGCTTAACACCTTCTCCATCAAAACAGTTTAAAAGCAGCATGCATATCCAGTCCCCCTCTTATTTTAGCTCCATATTTAAAAACTTTTTCTTTTTTACATATTTTATTAGGCAACAGCTGGTTTGGTAGATGGAGAATTACAGCAAGTTACCCAGGACAATTTCTTTCCAAGACTCCTTAACAAGGCAATCCTATGAGTGTCTACCCAGATGCAAGTCCTACTAAGATCATTGGGACTTACTTACAGGTAATGTGTATGCAAATCACTGCCTTCCAAAGCTCCAATCAGATTCCAAATCAATCTGATGAGTGGTGAGGGATGATGTGCATCCTCATCAGGGCACAGAGCCAGGTCTACTTTATTTAATTTTTTTTCCTGCCACTACAAAAATTGGTGTGTCTTGGAGAGCTGAGAAGATTGCTTTGGCCTGAACCAGCTAACTATTCCTATATGTATTACTCAAAGTCCAGCTATGTTTAATAGAGCCCATTCCTCAATAAAATTCTCCTGTGCATAAGATTCATCATAACAAAAGGCTCCATTAAAACCTGTTCCATGTGACATTTAAATGCCAAGAAATAGTCACACTTCCAACGGGGATTTACAATAGTTTTCTCTATGGCAACTGGACTAGATTTCATGACTCCCCTGAGCCATAATATCCTCATGCTTGTCCAAAGGATCTACCAGCTTTCATCTGTGTGCAAGAAGATTTCAGCAGCCTTGCATCACAGCCAAGTTAATTACATAGTATATTATCATTAGTGCATTGTCCAATCTCACATCCCTTAGCTTGTTAGCTCAATTTAAAAATATGGCTGTGATGGGAAAACTGACACTATAGACATGCACAGAATCCAATTATAAAATTGTTTGGCTGGCCAGCAGAGTCAAGCACCTAACTATTTTACAATTCAATATAAAGACAATATGCCTCCCTGCTCTCCCTCCCTATGGTTCTTCATCTTTGAATTGGACTTGGACCTGGCAGCCGTTCAAATAGAGGACACCTTCAGATAGCAGAATCCTCTGTAAAATAGGATTCATGACCACCCAATCCTCAACTGTATAAAATACCCAAAATATTCTCTTTTGGTGCAGCTAACTGCCAACTGTGTCTCTCTCCTTAGCAAGCCTAACATTGCTCTTGTTGGGAGTCAGCCCCGTTTCATTATCTCTCTCACAGAGGGCTGAGGCCAAGTCAGATACAGTTTTACTTCATGCACCATTTCAAGCCCAGGTATTTTATTATAGCACAATGTGTAACTTACTCATACTATATTTGTCACTCTAAGCTAGTAGTCCTTTAAGTCAAACCTTGGTTGTCGAACACAATCCGTTCCGGAAGCCCATTCGGCTTCCGACATGTCCGACAACTGAGGCACAGCTTCCAATTGGCTGTAGGAGCTTCCTGCACTCAAGCAGAAGCCTGATTGGACATTCAGCTTCCAAAAAACGTTTGAAAACCAGAACACTTACTTTCAGGTTTTCACTGTTCGGGAGCCAAAATGTTCCAAAATGGAGGTGTTTGGGAACCGAGGTTTGACTGTATACTTTCTTCACAGGAGGTTTGGCCAGATTTGAGGGGATATTTCAGCTGAACTCTAGAAATGAAGCAAAAGGAAGGGCCAAGTGATTCAGGTAAAGATGAGGGGCTTACAGTTATGTTGGCAGACAGAGTCTTGCGTTACACTTCTATTCTGATTTTATTTAAAATGGTTTGGAATTTGGCTTGGGTTTTTTTTTTTCAGTTTAAGACGTTTAAAAGCTGCCGGCTTTGACAATGAATTTGGTGGTGATGAAGCAGCAGCAACAGAGTCCTGGCTGCTACTGCCACCATTCCTTCGGGAATCGCACTAGTATCCTTCAAACGCTAGTATCCATCCCACAGGCACTCTGGAAAAGTCTCAAGCTGCCACTTCCTTCCTTATTAGGAAGGTTTTTCAAGATTTGTTATGATTTGGAATTAGTGTCCTTTTATCGTTGGCAAGGTAGTTAAGTATTTTGCATTACATTTTTTCATATTTGGGTAATGTTACTACATTCGGGTAATTGATTTATGGCAAACAAGCTCTTGAAATGCTCTAAGCCATTTGGAGTGATTGTTTTTTCAGATAAGTGGCACAGAAAACTAATAAACCGCCTCTTCCTTCTTAGCCTTGTAATGACAGAAGAAGACCATAGCTGCCAAACCTATTTCTGCCACACAGCTCTTGAAAACTCAGGGGTTATTATAAAATGTTAGCTGGCCACTTCTGGAGCCCAGAAATGTATGTATCATTTTGAGTCCTGGTTTCCATTCTGCTTCCTGGAGATTGCCTAGGCATCCAGCACTCCTTTTAAGGTATCCCGATGCACTGCGGAGAATGTTTTCAGTACATTCTCATACGTGGAGAAGCAAATGGGTTGTAATCGGTATTACCTGTTTTCTAGAGCAGCTCAAAAGCCAACTCGCATGACATATTTTTGAACTTTGATTTGACTTCTATTAAATTAAAGGTGCTCAGAACATAAACGTGAGCTAGCTGTGATGGTAAAGAGAACCAATGCTTCTGTACTGGTATCTAGTGTGAAGAAACCACCAGGAGATGGGGGTCTGTAAGTTGCAATCCTTCCCAACAATATGCTCCCAAGTTTGTGACCACACAGCTGGCAGAAAGCCGTCAGACATACAGTATAACATAGATGAATCAAACACAATCCCATCTACAGTATATCAAACTTCTTCTTTTTCTTTAAAACTTTCAAAGTGGTGTTGCCCAATTGCCCGTAACCTGAAGGGCTAGCATGCATTCTTCCTTGCCATTGTGTGCTTTGAACATCTCATAAACTCAGCAATTTGATTAGTTGGTGGTTGTTAATAAAGCCTCAAACACCCAAGGGCCAGAAAGATCACCTTCTACCTCGCAAGTCCAACAGTCATCCTTAGCAGTGCATCAGCTCACCATCTGAAGGTCGGCAGGTAATGATAATGGAATAACCTTCTCAGTAGTGATCAATGCATGAAACAACCTCTTTTGACACTACCTCTGGTGCCTTTTCGGCAACAGGAAAAAGCCTTCCCCTCTGCTCAGGGTTTTCATCATCATCATCATCATCATCATCATCATCATCATCATCATCATTCTTTATTCGACCGTCAGTCACAAAAGATACATTTCTCAGTACAAGATTAAAACATTTAAGACACCTAAAAAAACACTAAAATAAAACATGGGCAGCACTAATAAAAGCTATACAGATAAACCCACATCAATGCAGTCGATTTTAATGCTCAGGGTTTTTATTATTATTATTATTATCTGCTGTTCTAGTAATTGTGGGTTTTGTTTTAACTGCTCTTCTGTTTTTAATCACCACTTTTGACTTGAGCTTTTCGTTTATTATTCTTATATGTTCAATGTTTCATTCCTTTGTTAAAAACATCCCTGAAAGTTTGACTGAAGAGTGGCATCAGAATACCTCAATTAATAATAATTAATAATATAAACAGAATGTATTGCTTAAACCGAATACATGTGTCCTTCAGCCCACAATGAATCACAGATTTTGAACGACATGAAATACCAGGCAATTATTAATGTTATTAAATCCTAAAATAGGCTAGCCTCTGTATTCTTCATGCTTAAATGAATAAGCTAAGAATGATTTTTTAAAAGAGGCCATGCCTCTTGGATTAAAATAATAGACTTCTTGACACTTTGATCCTGCAAATAAAGTAATGCAAATTACACTAATATTTATGAGGTGCTATGGTGAAAATTTAACATTGTCTGCTACATTTTTGCCAATCCTATCCTAATTGTATTTCCTGCAAATAGGTTGCATGGACTTCTGAGGAAGTCATAGTCGATTGCCATGTTCATTCTATGTATTTTCAGGGTGACACCCTGCATGTGGCACATGGGTTTTCTTACTCTTTCATGAACTCAAATTGCTGTTTTGTGCAAGCTATTACTCAGCTCTTCTCAGGAAAATTTATGGTGGTGCACAAAATCCTAGTTTGTATTTAATTAAGTTTGTATTAATCTGATGACTCCCTAAATACACTCATGTACACTCATGGAAAAGGCTATAAAATACATATAACACAGAACGAGCTTCCCTCTCTTTATGAAACATATCTGGCCAGGGTACAACTGAAACAATTTTGTATATCTCAGAAGCCCATGTTCAGATGACAGTTGATTTGAACTGTAATTTCTTTTTCTTTTTTTATAATATTTTATTGATTTTATAGCAAATACAAAACAGCATACAAAAATACGAAAAAACTTAAAAGAAAAAAGACAATATTGAAAGAACAAGAAAAAACAGGGGGGAAACGAAGAAAAAACAATTCTTTAACATTTTAACCAACTTATATCTATCACTGTCGACTTCCTCCTTCCCTCCCTTTCAGCGTTTCTAGTTATATCTATTACAGCACTCTCTACTTCTTAATCCATTTCTTCTACTATACATATAAGATATATTTTCAATAGTTATTTTGCATTTAAAACTTATTTCCTTCTTACAAAATCTTTATACTTCTTCAGCATCTTTGTATAACCACTTCCCTTATTGTCCATTCTTAATCTTATATTTCTCTAAATAAATCTTAAATTTCTTCCAATCTTCTTCCACCGTCTCTTCTCCCTGATCTCGGACTCTCGCAGTTAGTTCAGACAACTCCATAAATTCTATCAGCTTCATCTGCCAGTCGTCCACCGTTGGTAGACCTTCAGCTTTCCAGTTCCTTGCTAATACAATTCTAGCTGCTGCTGTGGCATACAAAAAAAAGTGGTATCCTTCTTTGGCAATTCATTTCTTGTGATTCCGAGTAAAAAGGTCTCTGGGTTCTTAACAAACGTGTTTTTAAACACTTTCTTCAACTCATTATAAATCTTATCCCAGAAACTCTTTACTCGGGGACAAGTCCACCACATATGGTAAAAGGTCCCTTCTATTTCTTTGCATTTCCAACATTTATTATCCTTGTTGTGATATATCTTTGCCAGTTTCACTGGCGTAAGATACCATCTATACATCATCTTATACAAATTTTCTTTTAACAAACTGCAAGCAGTAAAGTTCATATTACAATTCCATAACCTTTCCCAATCTTCCAACATTATATTATGTCCTATATCCTTTGCCCAATCAATCATTACTGATTTTGTTTGTTCATCTTTCGTATGCCATTCCAACAATAGCTTATACATTCTTGACAGATTTTTAACTTTTGGTTCTATTAATTCTGATTCCAACTTTGATTTTTCAAATTGAAACCCAATGTTTTTTATCCATTTTAAATAACTCATTTATCTGGCAATACTGCAACCAACCACTCAATTGATCTTTCATCTGTTCATAAGGCTTTAACTTCACCTGGTCATTTTCTTCTATCAACATATCTTTATATCTTAACCATATATCTTCCATATTGAACTTTTTGTTGACTTTTGCCTCCAGAGGTGATAACCATCTGGGTGTTTTCTATTCTAGAAGATCTTTATATCTAACCCAAACATTGAGCAATGACTTTCTTATAATGTGACATTTAAATCGATTATGTACTTTAACTTTGTTATACCATAAATAAGCATGCCTGAACTGTAATTTCTTATTGTGCCCATGCAGAAAGTGTGTGTGTGTGTCCATTCAGTAGGACTCTAAAATACAGGCTTGCTGAAGGGTTTCTTTTTGTTCAAGAGTGATTCCAGAGACTGTGCCTGTTCATTCATTGTGCCTAAATATAAGTATCACACACTCAGTGAATCCATGAGATAGTATTATGGGAGGGGAGCATAATGGTGTTCAGCCAGAAGATTGGACTGATTTTTCGGGGTTTCAGATCATGTTGAGAAACTCTATGCCAGGGGTCCCCAGACTACAGCCCCCGGGCCGGATGCGGCCCAATTGGCCTCCCAATCCGGCCCGCAACGACCCCCGCCGCCCGCTGCCGCCGCCTGCTCTTACGGCGCGCGGCGCAGCGGCGATCTTCAAAATCAGGAAAAAATCGCACACACACACACGGTCGGAAAAAAAACCACCGAAAATCGCTTGTGCGCATGCGTATGGGCCTCTCCCGACCCAGAAGAGGTCATTTCCGGTGCACTTCCGGGTCGGGGGAGGCCCATACGCATGCGCACAAGCGATTTTCGGTGATTTTTTTCCGACCGTGTGTGTGTGCGCATGCGCACAGGCGCACACTCCCCCACCCTCTGGCCCGCTGCGCGCGCACTCCCCTACCCTCCGGCCCGCCGCGCGGTCGGCGCGGCGGGCACCGGCCCGAAGCCCGGTAAGTCTGGGGACCCCTGCTCTATGCACATACCGCTTGTATGTGTGCAGACTCTTTTAAACCTTCAGATGAACACATGGAATTTGGGGAACTGGAGAGCAGCTGCAATTCTGGTCCCACTCCCACACACAACCTGAAGGAATAAATAAATAAGTGGACTGGCTGAAATTTCTCTTTATTAATTTTGGGTGCTGTGCTTTCTTCAGACAGCTATTTTCTGTTCCTCTGCACAGTGTCTTCAAGCAGATATAAGGGAACACCTCTTGGTCACTAAATGCACTGTGATGAATTGCTGGCATAAGATATCCAGTTTGGTTAATTAGTAATTGCTTTCATGACGTCAGTATGAGTAATATTTGATGCCATTTTCCCTCGGAGTGTTTTCATTCCAAGAAACACAGCAGTTACTTAAAATGAGGGAGCCAAAGTAACTTGGCCCAGGCATGCTTCTCTTTACGAATGACTCCGTAAAATTAAAAGCAGAAAGATAGCAGTAGGGGGGAAGTGCTTAATGGCATTTGCAAGCGAGTTCCATTGATTTCAGTAAGATCTTATTTCCAAACAAGTGTGTAAAAGATCAGAGCCTAAATGATTGCATATGCCCACAGTACTAATGAATGTATACTCCCATGGAATTGTATATCTTTAGCGACAACTGGCAGGGGGGGAAACATTATCAGCTGGGAAATCAGTTGCAAGATGAACATTTACAATTTCATCTCACTGAAAAGGATTAAAAAGTTAGCACAGATTTCAACCACCATTTTCCATATCATTTGTTGTGCTTTCCAAAAAGCATCTTGCTTGAGTGATCGTATCATGCATCTGTGCTTCATTTCACCATTTAACTACAATATGTTATACAGACAGTATTTGCTGTAATGTACATTTCTTTAAACTGAAACTGATCATTTTAAGTGGCATGAAAAGGAAACGGGATATGCCTTTGGGAGGGGGAAGCTTTTGAAAAAGACTGCAAAAAGCTAATAATAAACCTATTTATTTGGAATCCCTTGAATGAACTGAATGTGTGTACTTTTCCTTTCAAACGCTGTATTTCATGCTTCCTGAATTCAATTGCTAGATTTAAGAGGCTTGAGGGACTCTGGATGATGCGCAATGGGTGACAGGGGACTGCCATAGGATGGGTAAATAAGAAGAATTTGGCAGTGCTGTCTTGGATTCTACAAGTCATCTCTAAGCCAAAGTGTAGTTTGGCCCTGTGGTTTTCTAATGACAAAAGCTATTAAAGAAATCTCAACAGAGTTGTTTCCAAAGGCTACAATGTACCAACCAATTGCTGACTCTTTACCATCTTCCACGGTAGTAGAGTCTTAATGTCAAGTGTATATAAATGACAAACAAACACTCTAGTTGAGCGCCCTCTGACAAAGCTTGTTAGATATGAAGAAGCTGGTGTAGCGCACCCACAGTCCCTGCAATGTAACTTTTCCCAGTCAAACCAAGCACAGATTACAGGTGTCCAGTTTATGAATGTGAGGGTGTTGTATTGCCAGGGAGTGGACTGAACAGGAAGGCTGGGAAGATTCCCGCCCCCTGTCTCCTTGGCTCCTCTCGGAAGAGGAGGTGGAGGGGGAAGATTCGACCCCCTTGTCTCCAGCAGTTTCAAGAGGAGAAGGAGACAGGGCTGAATTACAAATGAATGAAGAACTGCCAAGTTACCAGATAGTGGAGGGGGGGGGAATGAGTGAGAGAGCAGGCAGCAGAGACCTCCTTGGAGAGTCTGGGGGAGCCTCCTTCTCCAAAGGCTGATCAATCACTTTGCATTCAAGAACAGAGAATGCAGAGACATGTGACTCCTGGACCTTCCATAGGAACTCAGGATGTTGTTGGGGGTGGAAGAGGGAGGACTCAGAGTAGGAAACGTCTCCCATGCATAGAGACATGGATTCTTTGTCTTGCAACCAGATGACTGGGAACCAGCTGGCTGAGCCAGTGATCCACTGAATCCTAACCTATTTATCTCAGCAGTCTTGTGTTTGGATTGCTCTCTATGGGTTGTGCCAGCACTGGATCAGACCAGCTGCTTACCTTACCATTTAGTGTGTGCCTCAGCGTATTTATTTGCCTGAGTCTGCTGGAATTATTTGCTCTGCAAACACTGTGGCCTTCCATGCTTGTTTATTCCAACTCTCTGTCCGCAATGCATCTGTGGCCAGGGTCAAGCGGGTTAAACTTGTGGTAAACAAAAGCTGCCCTTATTCCCTTATGGGGTACACAAGAGCCCTTATAGAGTCCTTTGTAGGTTCTCCATTGGTAGGAGAAAACAACAGAGGCCAACCAGAGAATATTGAGAAGCAAAGCAGCTAGTAAGCCTGATCTTTATTGAACTGTTGCAACAGGGTGCCTCCTCACAGGCAGGAGAAAGGAGGAGGACCCAGAACAAAGGTGTGCCTGCCCTTATGTAGAATTGTCAAATTGCCCACCCTCAAACTCCAGACCACCCCCAGAAACATCATACATACATCACAGAAGGGGTGTAGCCCAGGACCACCTCCCCCAATACACTATACATACATCACAGGGGGCGGTGTATAAAAGAATCCTGAGTGTATTGTTTATCTCCTGTCTGGCAGGTTACCTGCTTGCATTATCTGGGGCCTGGCCCCAGTTATTATAATTTTGGATTATGCGGAATGCTTTATCTGAGTGGATGTAGCAACCGAGTAATTTCGTTGTTCCCACAAGGGGACAATGACAATAAAGATATCTTATCTTATCTTATAACTACACAATTCCGGAATCCAGGTCACAGGTCACAGGGTCACCCCATTCACACCTTAAACGTGCCCTTAAGGCAGGATCTGTGAGCACAGAGGCAATAGGGAGGTTTTTTCATTTCCTCCCTCCTTTCAGAGAAACATTTGGTCAGTTTCGGAGAGTCAAAATGGTTTTAGGACTTGTTGTACTTGTTTGCTTGGTACATTTATGAGCATTTATTATTGTTATTATATATAACCTTTAAAAAAATTACAAACTGTTGGTGTGCAGGAAGCTTGGGCCTACAGTGAGATAAGCAAGCAGATGTGATAACCTTCTGGTAACTTTAAGCACTGGAAATCCACTATTCTGATCCTTGGTGTGTGATAAAGCTTCATAAAGCTGCAATAAATCACACTGCACTGAATTATGCATTGCTGTCATATTCATATGGCCTCAAAACTGGGAGTCTTTGTTCTCAGTAAATTGACTAAATCCAGGGGGAGCATCTTCTTGGAACTAGCCAGCTTTTAACCAAGTTGCTTTCAAAGCTATTAATCTCTTTATAAGTGCTTTACAGCCATATTTTCTTTTGATTCCTTGTTTTGCCTACATCAGCTCAGTTTTTAAATTATATATATATGAAATTAATGGACCTGCATTAGTTATAGTCATTAGTTTCAAAGTAAAAGTTAGTTGACTACAACTTTAAGCACTTTAAGCAACTTTAAGCACTGTTGTGCCATATTACTTTCATTTCATTGTGGGACACAGATATTAGCTGAGTGTGTGGCATAGCTGCCAAGTTTTCCCTTTTCTCGCGAGGAAGCCTATTCAGCATAAGGGAAAATCCCTTTAAAAAAGGGATAACTTGGCAGCTATGGCTTGTGGGCTCCTGAGTTACCATTCATTTGATGTTAATAGTCTAGGGTGGCTGTTTAATACTTCCTAAGTGGAACCTAATTAGGACATAGTTAGAAATTCCTCTCCATTGGAAAGCCACCAGAGCTTGGAAAAAGCAACACAATCAGAGCATGATGAAAGGTGTGTGCAAGGAAGAAACAGGAAATTGACAGGCTGGACAAAGTCAGACGGGGAGAAAGTCTTTCTCTCTCTCATAAAGAGAGAGAATGGAGACAGTTACATCCCTATTTTTGTGGTTAATCTACACTTATGAATTAATTATAAAGCAATAAAATAAACATAAGAGTATTACAGAATGCCACTAAAAGAGCAGAAAACCAGTAAAAGTCAAAATAATATTGCAGCAATGAAACAACACAACAGTAAATTTCAGCAGTGGCAATAAAAATCATTATCACTGTTCATTAAAAGCATGAGCAAATGAAGCTGTTTACATCTGCCACCTACAAGGCAATGAAGCTAGTGCCAGGGAAATCACTGGTGTTGTGTTGTGTTGTGTTGTGTTGTGTTGTGTTGTGTTTTTTTCAGACTCACCATGGACTCTTCAAAGAAAACAGAACCAATCTGTCCAACAGGAGAAGTGAAGGAAATCATAAAAACATTTATGAAGCATAAAAATAATAAAAACATTTATGAAGCTAGCTCAAAGTTATGCAACTGTTAGTGGCTTAAAATGCAGCAAGGTCGTCCCTCTACCTTCGTCCCCACTAGGTTTCAGGTCATGTTACTATACACACCAATTACCTGTTTGGTTTCCACGCACATGCAGCATCCCCAACTCTGATTCATGATGCTGTCATCTGCCCATGAGCCATGGTTGTGTCAAATGTGCACACCTCAGGTTGACTGTGAAGTGATTGCAGCTTACGCGTTCAATTCAAATGGAAGACGGATTCCTGGATAGTTGTGGTTCACGGGCACATATAGAAGCAAGATGTGCAAAATCATCGAGCATATTCGAACACAGAAATAATTGAATAACCTGAGTAAATTTCCTTTGAGAGATTACAGCAAATGCCTTCATCTGTTTCATATTGGAAGTATAGCAACATTCCCTATAATTTGAAACATTATATTTGTGGAGGGGGTAATTAATCTGCTGTGATTTCCTACCCTTGCTGTATACATAAAGGCTGGGAGTTTTGTCTTGACCCCAAACATGGTAGCTGAACTGTGTAGAGTGCAAAAACTAGTGCAATCTACCAAGTGCACATTTTCTTGAACTTCTGTCACCTTTCCAACCCACAGAGAGGCCATCACCACTTGAAACCATCCCTAAAAGAAATAAATGACATCTGCCACAATGGAGAAATTGGGTAAAACACATTATATGATTCCCCCATTAATAAATTACGCAATTCCACTTCCTTTTTTAAAACTGAGGCTCATTGTTCCCAGAAACTGCCCTGGTGATTTCACCACCTTCTGATATTCAGGTCATGTGGTTGTGTTTTTTAAAAGGCAGTTGTGAATGGCCACTGGGGCTTACTGTGAAAGTTAACTTTGTGTATGAATGATATCTTCCCTGGAACGCTCTTAGATCAGTTATGAGAATGGGACTCCTGGGAAATTTGAAAACTTCTACTCAAGGTCCAGTACACTGAATGAAGGATTGTACCAAGCACAATCTTTCTTGAGTCTTCCTTGCTTGGAAACGCGACAAAGGTAGATGTACACAGGGGGAAAGAAGAGCAGAAATGGTGATTAGGTGTTCCAGTAAAATAATTCAAGGATGGCTAAGTACTTAAAATCAGCTGTTCTTGTTACTATTATCTTTTTTCTTTATTCATTAACCCGATTGTGTTCTAATGCAGATAATAGTAATTACCTTACAGATTTCCTATGTCACCAAGGACAATCTGAGCCTCATCGGTGTGATTGGTCTCCAACAATGGAACCAGTCAAGTATCTTTTTAAATCCATAAAGAATACATTCGTTGGCTCTCTACCATTCCCCCATCTGGTTTCACTCCGCACAGAAAATATGTAGATGAGATTTGTCAGAGAGAAGAGCTTTTGCTATTAGCCAGTTTTCATCAGATCCAGCTCCCGTCCCCTCCCCCCACCCAGATGTTTTGTGATTTTGGTTTCAAGAACTTCTCTCATATGCAGTCAAGCCAGACATGTTGTATTACCATTGTCAAGTTCCACGTCCATGAGGGGAACCTCAGCTGTTGAAGCATCTTGGTTGCAATAACAAAATGTTGAGGTAAACAGTTAAGCAGGCAGGCACATTCAGCACCTGTGTGGGTTCAGCAACAGAGCAAGAAATACGTTCACCAACTGTGAAACTTGCTAACCTTGGTCTTCATAATTTAGCTTTGCAAGTAAAGATTTTTGAATAATAAAACTGTTATGAAGGTAGGAAGCCAGCAAAGATGTGAGGCTTAGGCAGTGTATTCTACTGCCATATGCATGATTATCTGCCAGCCAAACAAAATCATAGATGTGTATTCAGTTAAATGGGTTCCTGGCTCTCAGGTAATCTTAACACCAAGGGCTTGGAGAAGCTGAGAGGTTTCTTACAAGGCCTTCAAACTGTCATAGCAGCATCCTACTCCCAGGGTGATGGGTCTTGGAGAATGAGGATCTCAGGGAAGGACAGCATCCCTCTGAGGAAAAGAATACCTTACTTCCTGAGAAAGAAGCTGTGTTGTGTATCAAGGATACACCTCCAGTAGGGAGTTATGAGGAGTGGATAATTCAGTCACAAGAAACACAACGAGAAGTGGGATATGGTTCTCTCTGAATATGCAGATTGGGCTCCTTGCAGGGAGGTAGAGTTTCCCTCTGCAGTGGTACTGATCCATACTGGGCTTCCTATTTGCATCAGAAAAAGGTCCATAAGAATGAATGGGAAATTTTCTTCCAATCCCAAACCAAGTGTAGGGGTCCAAATACAGATCTCGGTCCTGCCAGAGTCCCAATCTGGAGCAGGCCCCCATACACTTGCTGTTACTTTCAAAAAGCCTCTTGCACAATAGCTAATTCTGTTGATGGCATTTCAGCTAATTTGGCCATGCGTGATATACGGAAGTGTATATAAAACACTTGATTATATTTACTCAATCTTTCATGGAACTACTACAGAGAATATTTTTCTACACATATGTTTTCTGACTTTCTTTCTTTTCATGAGATTTACAGCAGATTCACTGGTTGTTTTTGGCTGTAGACAAGTCACCATGAAATGATTACGCATCAGTTTCATATGGCAAACATGAGTCTCGACTAGAGTTTGTTTTGCGAACAGCTATCATTCACTGTGCTAAAATGAAGCAAGTTGTTTCGCTTTCACTAGTGACCCTCTTCTTTAGCTTGATGTGCACCTGTAATTTAACATTGTCCTCTCACAGCACATATCCATGCAGGCAGTCCCAGGTTCAAGCTCTAGCATTTCCAGTTAAAAGCATCGCTTGATTGGCGATAGGAAAGACCTCTGCCAGAGAGATGCTTCTAGCCATTCTGCAGCTATTGAAATAGCCTCTAATCAATGACAGGTTAAGTCATAATGCATTTGTGCATCTTTAAAGTGCTTGTTGGTTTTGCTGCAATAGGCCAACAGAGTTGCCCCTCAGGCAAAAGATGACAAAAACATATACAATGGTACCTCAGGTTAAGAACTTAATTTTGTTCTGGAGGTCCATTCCTAACCTGAAACTGTTCTTAACCTGAGGTACCACTTTAGCTAATGGGGCCTCCCACTGCCACCACATGATTTCTGTTCTCATCCTGAAGCAAAGTTCTTAACCCGAGGTACTATTTCTGGGTTAGTGGAGTCTGTAACCTGAAGCGTCTGTAACCCGAGGTACCACTGTATACTGTTTGCACAAAATGCACATGAAATAGTGGCAGTTGAGTCAATGGGAGAATCTAAATCAGTCTCGCACAATGGGGAAAGTCCAAGACCCACTGAATCCAAACTTTCTCATAGATCTTGAGCTTCAATTGTGCTGCAAAGCTGTAGCTTCAGAAAACCTGCATGTCATTTCATTTGAACCATAAACTGAAAGCACATCACTTGGGAAGACAGGTGAACTAATATCAGTGTACTGGAAGAAGCAGAGATCACCATTGTTGAAGCAATGATTCTTCAACATCAACTCGGTTGGACTGGTGATGTTACTCAGATGCCTGATTATCGTCTTCCAAAGCAACTACAGTGGTACCTCAGGTTACAGATGCTTCAGGTTACAGACTCTGCTAACCCAGAAATAATACCTCAGTTTAAGAACTTTGCTTCAGGGGGACAATAGAAATCACGTGGCAGCAGCATGGCAGCAGTGGGAGGCCCCATTAGCTAAAGTGGTACCTCAGGTTAAGAACAGTTTCAGGTTAAGAATGGACCTCCAGAACGAATTAAGTTCTTAACCTGAGGCACCACTGTATTCTATTCCCAACTCAAGAATGGAAATACTGGTGGGCAACAAAAGAGGTTTAAAGACGCTCTCAAGCCAAATCTTTAAAAATGTAACATAAGGACTGATAACTGAGAAACACTGGCCTGAGAGTCTACCAGCTGGAGAATAGCCTTTACCAAAGGCATCATGGACTTTTGAAGAAGCCCGAACTCAGGGCGAAAAGGAGAAACTATGGTAGCGAAGAGGAAGGCATGTTTGGCAAACCCTCTCTGTGATCTACTCCCACCCAGAAACCTATGTCCCCACTGTGGAAGGATGCATGGATTCAGAATTGGCCTCCACAGTCACTTACGGACTCACTGTTAAGACCACGTTCATGGAAGACAATCTTACTCGGCTACAAGTGATTGGCAAAGAAGAAAAACTGAAAGCAGGAAAGGTTACTGTGCATAACTATGCCAAGTTCCCGCTGAAGCAAGTGGTGCTTCACAGCATCAAATGGTCCTCCATACGAAATAAATTCCTGTGCACAGGAAACTAGTAAATCAGGGGGAAATGCTAGGCTCTAGTATGTGACGTTTCCTATATGAGAATTATCTGCATAAAGGAGCATTGTAAGATTCCACAAGCAGTCTGAGGTGATATATTCCAAACACAGTATTTCCTATCATTGCCCAGGAAGACAAAGTTCTTCAAAATACAGGATTGTACACATAGACTAGGAAGATACAGAAGCAAATTTCAGTGACAGATGAGATAGCATTCTACCTAGATACAAAGGAACGCACATTAGAATGGTGTGTTTAAAGGCATTTAGTTATGTTGCTGAAAATGTAAATGTAAAATGTAGTATGGTTTTGAATGTGAAAGCTGTGTTGTATTTCTTATAGTGATTTTGTAGAATGCTTAGAGAGTTCTCTTGAAATATGAAATGGTACACAAATTAAATACTACTCTTTTTTTTGTCCAAGGACAAAGCTTCAAAAGAAGCACACTTTATTTAGAAGCACATAGTGAACAATTTTAAATTTGTAAACCGTACAAGCTACCCAGACTGTTTCTAATACTTATGACATTTCAGTGACTTTCACAGCACAGACTTTCATTTCTCAGCACTTGAGGGTTCACCTAGCCACTCCAAAAGAATCATTGCTCTAGTCACATGGCAATAAGTTTAAATGAGGCACTGCATCTTACATTCATTCTGTATCAATACATAGAAGAAAACAAATATACATACATTTTTTAAAAAACCATTAGCCACAAAGAAAAATATCTACATAACATTTATTCACACGACAAAACAATGCTTTTAATGCTTTTTTTTTTGCTAGTCAAGCATTTCCACAATTGTATGGTTGAACATGAGTCTGCTGTCATTGAAGCAAACTTCTTGCCCAGAAGGATGAAAAACTGAAGAGAGTTATTAAATGCCGACATTGTGACCTGTACAATAAAATGTCCAATTTTATATTTGACTCACCGAGTTATTTCAGTGGCACCATAGAGAGTGATAGCATTGATTTGGTATTAAGGCCCAATTGTAATCTATCAAAAAATTAAGCCTAGTGTGTCCCAGGGCCTGTGATAGAAGTGCTAATGACCCCTTCATATGACAATTCAATGGGTTGTGTTTTTTTTTAATTTTTACAAAATGCTATTTTCTCCACCTTGCTATTAACCCTGTCAATCCATCATTACTATGCCTGCACAACTTGTAGGAGCCACCAAGGCAGGTGTCTAACCAGAGAAAATACAACCCACCAGCCACTAGCATTCAGCAATAAAAGGTGATTAAAGCTCCTGGCCACATCAGTTATGCTGTTTGGATAAAAAAACAAAGACCTGACAAGGACACAATAAATGGTCGGTGGGCTCCATTTGATATTACAAGTCTTAAATTGTTTGGCCCTAAGCTCTGCAAAACTCTGTTTCGTTTGTCTAGAGTAGTCTATAAGGCTTTTACAGGATGCTATTTCTGTACAGCACTGTGCAAGGTTCAAGAGCAGGAGGAGTAATAGCGATACGGTAGCAGCAGTAACATCAAGTGGTACTATTTCAGGCATATTTTCTTTTTTTTTACCAAAAAAAAGAGAGAAGCTATGACAGGCCTGGCTTGTGACTTCTGCAAGAATACCCACAAATGTTTCTGAGTATTCCACTCACAAATTACTTTTGCTTGCAGACAAATGGTGGGAACAAATTTAACATCTCTGCTTTACCCATCACTACTCTTTTTCCATTAAAAAACAAACAAACAAATCTGTGAAAGCATATACAAGGCAGGAAAAATCCTAGTTGCCTGAAATCCTAGGAATGTTATGGGGCTTGAAATATTTATGCAGTACTGCGTGGGACTGGTATCTTAAACAATATGATACTAGATCTCAGATATTTAAGGCTGATTATTAAGCAGACTGGTTATTACATTCTTAATAAAAACTTTCCCAAGTCTCTGTAAAATCCTTTGCTTATGGAATGGAAACCACACTCCCTTCATCCTATCTAGTTTCTCTTCCATCCTCTTGCTGAAACATTGGCTAATCAAAGGATTTGCCAAGCTCAGGATGCTCTGCATCATTATTTTTTAAAAAATTCAATCTACATAATTCTGTGCTACAATTATTATTTTAGCTCAACCGAAGTTTGTTGCAATTCTCACATTTGTATCAACCACTTTTTGTTTTTGTTTTGTTTTGTTTTTTAAAAAAAACAACCCACACCTGAATATTGCTACATACTTGAGTCTAACCTCAGTTTGAATGATCAGAATTAACATTTGGCACATATGTCACAAGTGGGTTGTTTTTGTTTTTTACTATGTAAATAAATTTTTGAAGTTTCACCATACTTAACAAGTGGTTTTCATATTCCCATGGTTATAATTGAAAGGTAAATGTGCTGTAATATCTGGTGAATTATTAGCCTTTAACGTATCAGGGTAGATTTCCTGGATTGTAACAGTTGAACAAGTGTATTGACTCTTGTAGGTTTTTTTCTAGCTCCTTTTATCTGTGGTCTTCTTTTTTAAAGTTGTGAGAAGTCTTTTTAAGTTGAGTCCCTTCGCCAAGAAACTGACCTTCCACAACCCATGCTTTTCAGATTTGAGTGCTACACTTTCAAGAAAATGTGGAACAGTTATACTTGGCAAGGCAAGGTGCATCTTCAAAGTTACGCTTAACAAACAAATTCATTGCCACTTTCAACAGTAAGGTGTTTGTTTGGTTCTTTTCTTTTTTCCTAAGAACATTGAACAATATTCTTTCATTCAAAAGTATTTCCAAAGCTGCCAACATCATCTTATATGCTTAACATTCTGTTTTTAACAGAACATATACGCTTTTCTGTTATGTTATACAGAGTCACAAGTCTTCAGCCCTAGGTTTGATGGGCCAGTCACATAAATAGCAGTCTTTGGAAGGTAACCAGCAGCTCCATATTGTTACATTTCCAGAAATGGGCCAGCTTCCCTGTTTTGAAGAGGTGAAAAAAACCCAGCCCATTCACACTGTACCAATTTTTGAGCAGCTTAACTACCATTACACATTCATTTCACCACTCTCCATGCTTCATTTTATTGCACTACTGAACTGAGTAGCTGCTGATTCGTTTTCTTGGAACTGCTTGGTGAATCAGAAACTGCAGCAACTTTCAAAGAATTTTTAATGGAGCTAAGTTCCCATGTATGCAAGTTAATAAAATGCATACCACAAAATCTCCTGGCAATCTTGTAGAGTTTTTTAAGAACAGCTTTTCTCAGGAGAATGTATACCCATGGATCTAAAATTTGATTCCATGTTGCCATTCGGAGGGCGAATAGAATTGTTTCACAGGATTCCTGGGAATGATTTTCATTTATTCCAATATTGGCCATGGTCACCTGCAAAAGGAAATCAATTCTATTAGATATCAGAACACATCATCTAATATAGCCATATGAATCATCTTTTATTCTAAAGAATGTTAAAATTTGCTTTCAGAATAATGAAAACTGCTGAATATCTGAAAACTAATGAATTAGGTGGCATACAAACAGGTTGAAACAAAATAAATAAACTCACTAGATCTGCCTGGAAGTTAGTGGAGGGATGGAAAAGCTAGCATGATGTTAAAGGAGTGAATGATCACAGACCAATGAATTTTGATGCAAACAGAAATAGACCAGAGAATTAGGCAGAATGGGAGAAGGTTGGCTGGGTACTGGCATCAGAGAAATGACCAAGCTGTGTGTTAGCATAAACAGCTTTCCCAATTTCTCCAAACATGCTTTTCTCCAAACCTGCATCCACTAGGTACCTTCTTTGACCCACCTAAAATTCGCTAACTCCTTTGATTTCTGCATGCTACCTTTCTTAGTGGAACATTTTCCATTTTATCTGCTCAAAATTCCATGCTACAAACATCATTTTACCAATTAGTACTTAATCATGCAAAACCTAATTATCTCTTACTAAGAGTTAAAATTGATATACAATTCAAAAATGATATCATTTGAAATGATATCCTGAACAGATATCGCCAACGTAATATAGGAATGGCTAGGCATTCCATTCTATGTATAACCATCTGCATACATGAGAATCTGTTACGTCCTAATATGGCTCCAGATGAAGATTTGAGATTTGAGATGTCACATAAAGAAGCAGAAGCTGATTTATTTATTGCATAAAGATTTATAACCTTCTCGTGAACCACTCAACTCCTTGTTTATTCAACTAATCTTAAAATTCATCTGTTTCCATTAAAGTGAGGAATTTTATGTGTTCAACCATTTAGAATTAATTGGAATTCAATATATCATGTTTAATGCTTTTCTTGGACATGGGTTCATGTATGTTCTGGTTTTCTTTAAAAGCTTTTTGCCCTGAAATCCAAGAATTTTATATTAAAATTACATGAGTAATAATACAGTAGTCTCTTTTAATTGACTCACATTTCCAATCGATTCGATTTGTATTAAATTGCATCCTATGATTATTAGAAAATGCATATTGATATTATATATAATATTTGGCTCTTCTCAAATGATGAGCTCCATTGCCATGGTCTTATCTGGCAACAATTGTGGATAGTGCCAAGTTGCCACATTAAATTCCCCTCAGTGATACCTTCATTGGGTATATCAATTTCAGGGCACCTTGGCATGGTGCCAGGTGTTGATGCCACATCTTTAAAAAAAAAGAAATTAGTTGCTGAGGACCAATGCATTTAAGAGGGAACAGAAAATGGGTTGACGTACTATTACTACAATCAATAAATTCATAGCATTAGAAAGTAATTCCCAAAGTAAATTACAAGAGCGATGAATTTTTTTCTAGCCATTGACAAATGCAAAACTCTCTTAAATCAACTCTTCTCATGTGGGGAAGTCATTTAATATTCTCCCCTAGCAATGTAAGAATGTTCAAGAAGGTGCTTAGAGAGAAAGGAAAACAAGGCTATGTTTGCAAAGTCCCCCATCAGCAATATATTTTCCCATAACCAATGCTTGCAGTGGTACAAAAAGATAATGAGTCAGAACACATTTATAGTTCATGGCTGAGTAACTCAAATCCTTGGAAGACAATGAAGTGATGTAGAGATATATCCAGGTGGATTTCAAAAGAATAAGGAGATGGGATTCAAATTAAAATCCATATAACTATTTGAAAAGTCAAAGCCTGCTTTGGATAACCTTTCTGGGCACTTAAATTAGCCCAATCCATCTAGAATGCCATTAATCATGATTAGCTAATTCCATTAGTTTTAAAAGCAGCTCATCATGAATAACTTTAGCTACATTCCATGCAGAACAGTTAGATTAGCCACACACCAGCTTCGATTACATCAGATCAAAATCAGTTTGAAAAAAGACAAACACAGGCTATTGGCTTTGAAATCCCATTACTTCTACTAAATGCAATGAAATAGAGTTAGAGCTATAATTTCATTAGGGTACAACTGCTTAAATTATTGAAGCATCGCATCTGAGAAAAATATTTATGTTTAGTCTTAGGCACTAAGGACTGATTGAGACCAAGGAAAAATAGCTGGCAAATCTGTGTGCAAGTTTCATCAAGATGCTAGTGCAGTGAATCAGTCTGACGTGGTGGCTCTGAGTTGACTGCCAGATTTGTGAGAGTGCAAAGTTGAGATTTCCAAAAAGACTGCAAGGCAAACTACAAACTACAAACTACAAACACGTCTATGGCCACATCCTGTTTAGTCATGAAAGTCCAGAAGTATGTGCATAACACACCCCTGAATGTGTTGCCCCATACTACTTGAGAGTAGCTTTGAACAGGCATCACATCCAAACCATGATTTTTCTCTGTGGCACGTGATTACATGCAATGAATCCATATGCATGTTCTTATGGATCAGCTCATGTTTTCTGGCACTGCCATACAGATAGTATGTTGTTATCTAAGTCCACTTAACGGAGCATTTTTCTGAATGGGAAGGCTATCGTCTGTGGGGGAAGGGATCATTGGCTTTATAAGCTTTGACCAGGCCCCTAAATTGCCTCTTTGGGACATTTCTCTTACCCAGCCCATCCTCTTTTTCTGATGTAGGATAACCAGTGTGTTATTTTCATCCAGAATCTCTCAGGTGGGTGCCATTGCCATTCCAAGAGAACAAATGAGGTGTTCATGGTGAGTTCCAGCACCTCTTTTTCTAGAAAAATAGCACTGAATATAGCCACTCACTTTGTAGCTGAGTCGGAGTGTTTTGCATCCCTCCACAGGTAAGCAGGTTTTTTCACCTAGTCTGTATTGGGTTCAGAGGGGGGTTGGTGTTTAGGTTGATTAATAATAATAATGGTAATAAATTTATATCCCACCTATCTGTCTAAGTTTCTCCAGCCACTCTGGGTAGCTTACAGCATATAAAACATCAAACATTAAAAAACAGAATATCTTATACAGGCTATAAATAAACCAATAAATTAATGGAGGAGGAGGAGGAGGAGGAGGAGGAGGAGGAGGAGGAGGAGGAGGAGGAGGAGGAGGAGGAGGAGGAGGAAAGAAAGAAAGAAAGAAAGAAAGAAAGAAAGAAAGAAAGAAAGAAAGAAAGAAGAAGAAGAAGAAGAAGAAGAAGAAGAAGAAGAAGAAGAAGAAGAAGAAGTTTACAGTTACAGCCAAATTAAAATAACCACCAACCCCAACTAAACATTTAACCATTCCCAATCCAACAACAACAACAAACCAGAGGAACCAAAATTAAAACCACTTAAAACATGTTAAAATATTTTAGCCAGTTGCCCCAACCCAATAGGTTGATTTGGTTAAGTTGGTTTCATGGTTAAGTTGATCATATGGTTGGCAGGCAGATGCAGGAAAGGTTGAGGTGAAGTGTGGCACGTGAGCACCCTTATGCACCTTTGAAAGTGAAGGGCATTTTCAAAGACAAGTTGCTCTGGGTTTTGAGGCCCTTAGCCTGGATATGGAATGTTATTGAGACTAATCTGGCACACTTGCCCAGAGTTGTGGGATCCACGAGCGGGTGGGACAGGAAGGCCTCCCTACTCACCATAAGGCTTTGGGTCTATGCTATATATAACATATGCCTTGGAAGGGCACAGCTTGGCTCCCCAAGGTTGAAATTAAGTTAGGTTCCCAATCTTCTCTTTATTTATTTATTAAATCTGTATACTGCCCTTCATTTGAAGATCACATTATAAAAACACAAAATGAGGACATAAAATACGTTAAAAAAAACAAACCAATAGCTCCCACACCCTCTCACAAACACATTTAAAATGACATAGAATGTTAATCAGACAAGACCTGGTTATACAGAAACATTTTCACCTGGCACCTGAAGATATATAATGAAGGCACCAACCACACCTCGCTGGGAAGAGCATACCACAGATGGGGAGCCACTGCAGAAAAGGCCCATTCTCATGTTGCCACCTGCCAGACCTCTCATTTCTGCTGCAGATGTAGTTTAAATGAAATGTGGCCCTACCTATTCATTGTACAGTCATACCTTGGATCTCAAATGCTTTGGCTCCCAAACGATCGAAACCTGGAAGTGAGTGTTCTGGTTTTCGAATGATTTATGGATGCCGAACGTCCAATGCAACTTCCGCAGCTTCTGATTGGCTGCAGGACGCTCCTGCAGCTAATCGGAAGCTGCACCTTGGCATTCTGTTTGAGAACCAAGGTATGGCTGTATTTATATCACACCATTTTCTCCAAGGAGCTCAAGGTGGAATACAGTACATGGTTCTCTCAAATCCCATTTAATTCCCACAACTCTGTAGGGATAAAACGCTCAGATTAGTCTGAGAGGCAGTGAGCTTCATGGCCAAGAGGGTATTTGAACCCTAGTCTCCCAAATTCTAATTGCACACTCCTACACCATACAGTGGTACCTCGTGTTACGTACCGTCCCCCTTACGAATGCTTCGGGTTATGTGCTCCACTAACCCAGAAGTAGATGCCCCTTGTTGCAAACTTTGCCCCGGGATGCAAGCGGAAGTCGTGCTTTGGTGGTGCGGCGGCAGTGGGAGGCACCATTAGTGAAAGCACACCTCATGTTATGAGCAGTTTCTGGTTATGATCGGACCTCCGGAACAGATTAAGAACGTAACACGAGGTACCACTGTATTTCAAACCCATCCCTTGTGTCTTACTTCTTTACTCCTGGGTCCAGTCACAATGTAGCTTATTGGCACAAGAATAGAAACAGAATAGAATAGAATAGTAACCTTAGCATTTTTCTACACTATTTGATACTAAGTAGTATCATCCAAAATACGAACAACCTTGTGCCTGCATACACACAACCCCTTCGCTCTTCCCTTCAGAGAACACTGTAACAAAGCCTGGAAGCCTTCAATTAACCAGGAATGTTAATTACAAAAAAAGCACAACTGGAACAGTAAAGCAAAATCCCACTACCCTAGTCTTCATAATTTCAAGTCATTTTGGTGAACACATGAACAAACGAACAAAATAATCTGGAAGCGCTCAACCTGGAAGGGAAAGCTAACAAGAGATAGAGTCCTTACAACCCTTTCGGCAAATAGCTAATTTGCAATACCCAGAACTAAGGCTACAACATTGTCCGAAACTGGACTTCTCATTTCCCACTATCCCAAATATAGATCCTCCAAATATTCATAGATGGGAATAAGTCATGTGTCTTCCCACCAGAGGCATGCCTTAGTGCAACTAATACACAAAACTCATATAAACAGTATGTTACTCATGTTTCTTCCATTCAGTTTTTACTTCCTAGTGCAGGGAGAGCTAACTAGCAATGGCAAGAAACTACAGTAATAATATATTTCTACTGGTTAACTTTCAGTTGTATATAGACCAGTTGTAGCATGCTGCTAAATTTATAATTGGGAAGTGCAAAAAAAATTGTGCAATTTTATTTCGTCCTCATGTGCAGGCACTTGCAGAAAAATCAACTATTTTGCTCCACTGGCTATCTAAAATTACTGGTGGAAATATAGTTAGCATTTTAATTGTCTCAATAAAATAGCATAATTTAACATTTCTACCCTCTGAGGAGAAATAGTATAAATTATCCAATTTACATTCTTTCAGATTACACAATCCGGTGAAAGAAAGTTTGACCTAGGAAAATAATGTAAACCTACTCAGACAACATCCTAACCTTCATTTCAGTGACTGAGAAATCCCATGAGGCAGGGGATGAATTATTTGGCACTAGTGGAATACTTATGCCCATCAGGTAACACTTATTTAGGGTGCAATCCTACCTAGCAGAGCAATAAACTAGCAGAGTAAAAATTATGGTCGAGCTCAGAAGCCAATGAATCTCAGCCCAGTCTACCTATCCACAGTCATTTATAGTTTAAGAAGAGAAAGGGGGGGAATGAACTAGTAAGTCACCTGATTTACAATTATTACTAGTCCAAAGTCATCCGATATTGACAAGCCAGGACCATACCAAAAAAAATAGTTCCAGAACTAATGCCAAATTATCCATTATTAAGAATTGTAAAGAAATTATCCTTCTGTTAGGAAATGTATTCCAAGTACAATAAGACTAGGAATTATTAACAACAACAAATGGGACTATTTCTCTTTTTCTAAAAAGTTGGGAAGCAACAAGGTGTGAAAAAGTAATATGAGAACATGAGTGATAGTAATCATTGAAAACCACAAGGAGAAAGTGTCAGACCCTGCAGAGTTTTGACATAAAAGATTCCCTCCTTTGGTCAGAAATAAAGTTCACTTCCTAATAGGTAGCACATAATTAGGTTTTTGTTAGAAATATTAATCTAAACCACACAGTAGAAATGATAATAGTAATTACTTTTGGGGTTTTCTCATCTCAAATTAATGGGTTTTTTCCCTTTTTAAAAAATAGGTCCTCTCACAAAAGAGCAACCTTGAATAGTTGAATAAGATCTTTCCTCAAATGCATTCTTTTCCATTCCACCACCACATTATATTCTCTCTCTCTCTCTCTCTCTCTCTCTCTCTCTCTTTCTCTCTCTGCAATCCCAACTAAATAACTGCTGATGCACAAGAGCTCTTGGGACACTTCAAAATAACAAAGTAAGAAAAGACTTGTAATGAGAAGGTTTCTTCTTCTTCTTCTGATTATATTTTCTATACAGAATTCAAAAGAAATAGAAAATCTCCATTATTTGTGACTTTGGGGCATTTTCATTCTCTTAACTTTGTTCCTGGAATATCTCCCATGAAAAAAAAAACACCAAAACACTAAAGTATTAGTCAATGAGCTCTCCAATCTTCCTACAAATGGAGGTCTCAGTTGCCCCCAAAAATGAGTCAGATGGAACCATATTGTGAAATAAAACTGCTTTTAACAGATCAGTGGCAAAGAGAAATAGAATAGGAACAGGGCTGTTTAGATAACAAAACAGTACTATTATAAACATTATGGAATTCTGCATGTGACATTTAAAAATAACACAAGAAAATAAATCAGCTCACATATGAAATCTGGAAGAGAACCTTTCGGAATTACAACATGACAAGATATGAAATCCAGTTCCAAGAACTAAGCCACCAAACACATGCACAAATCTCAATTCATGGACCTCTTTGAGTGGGTGGTAACTACATTTCCTTCAACTGATGGCCAGCAGTGATTGGAGTGTGGTTTACATAGACAGATACAACAATCCCATAACTGGAAATGAATCAATATAAAATATACCTAACACACATTTACTGGGGAGACCTTCTGATTTCAACAAAACATCGAAATAAGACTTGCTTAGGACCTCTATTTTAAATGAATCCTTCAGCTGAAACCCCATTTTACTCTTATCCTACACAGATAGCATATTAAAAATGAATGTCATTCCCAATGACTTCACAGTCAAAAGAAAGAATACCAAAATGTTAAATAAGAGTAACAACATTTGACAATGAGTTCATATAACATTGTTTTGAAATTCATTTCTGTTTTGTTTTAAAACCTAGACGCGTGGATTTGAAGTTGCCAGACAACATGATGGTACACAAAGCATTTTTAAAAAATATCTTAGCCGGAAGACATCTGTTTGGAGTTCATTGAACTCTGCTTTTAATTTGAAAATCATAGTGAATGTCTAACACCCTTGTGGTTAAGGAGAAAGTATTGAAAACATCACTGCTGTGCTCATCCTAAGCAGCAGAAGACCACTGATAGGTACATTTTCAATTCTGCTATGCACCCCTAATAAGCTGGCCAGCAGCAGAAGACCCCAAGAGTTCAGCTTTAAATCTTGATTCCCCTTTCAAAAAAAGTTTTATCAGCATTGGCATTATTGTCACATTAGCATGTCAACATTAACAGAAAAGCAAAAACATAGAACCCGGATCTTTCTGACTTGTCTACTATTGTAATGTGCAAGCTTCACCGGGTTCTATTTCTTATCATTGGAGATTACATCATTTATTATAGACGTTAGTTTGATTCACTAACCTTCATTGTACAAAATCACCAACCAATGTGTGCTAAAGGCAAGATTGCAATTCTGCTTGGCCTTTCCCCACCCATTCTTCCCAGGATAGGAAAAAGGCTATGTTCATGAGTTCAACCCATGTGTGCCATGTTGTCAAGAACAGGTAGCTATATAAGCAAGTGAGAGAAAATAAGTACAACAAACCAGGTTTCAAGGAGGTAAAAAAAATGTATCATTTAATAAAAGTCCCTTTTGTGACTATCAACAGACTCAGGGTTGCCATAGAGGTTTCTGCTTCCTTTTAAGTGGTTTGGTTAATGATACAATTCATTTTTATAGATAGCTCTTCAGTGACCCTATTTCTATCTGAGCTTGGTAAACTCTGTGAAGCCCGAAGAGCTGCTGCCTGTCAATGTTAACAGCACTGAGCTACTGCTAGCGTTCTGTGTTCCTACGTGAAGCCTCTAAGGGTTTGTCTACATCTGAGTTTACTGTGTATTTGTGTTTCCATTTTAAGTAGTGCTGTCCATGTGGCACCCCCCTCAAACAGCTCCTAGGCTGTAAATTCAATTTCCCCAAACCAGGGATAATCCTATAACTTCTGAAAAATATGGCCCCAAACCACTCCACTTGAGAGCAGATGCATGGACTGCTTTTTTATTGAGTGGATCAAACACTACTAATTTCACTACTCCCCTTTCCACACAACCTACATCCCACCAACTGTGCTGATGCTTATTTCCAATGAGCTCCACAGACATGTTTAAAAAGTGCAATACATGAAAACTGAAAAATGATTTCTGCAGATCTCCCTGCACCTACACTCAGTAACTGCATCAGCTACTTTGCTCATGAACCCATCAAGAGAAGTCAGCAAATCCTACCCTAGGTGGAACAACTTGCAAAGCGTACTATACTTAGGAAGCAGGAAAGAACCTAAACGAACCTTGTTACTCAAACAATGTGCATATCACCAAAATATTCCTGCATGCAGTTATATCCATAGAGAAAACTAATAATAGTGCATGGTTGGAATTGTAAAAAGACTTAGAGGGCATTCTTTCCTCTTGGACTCCTTGGTTCCTAAACACTGAATTATTTGCCTCTCACTGATTCGATTTTCCTGACAAAAGATTATTTGAAGTTATGGTGTGTTATCATCCAGCACAAAAGTTCCTATTTCTAATATGGTCTAGTCTCCTTCGGTTCAGTAATGCTGAATTCTCAATAACTTTTGACAATATTTTTATTTTCATTGTCGACACGCACCTCATTACTCTCCAACTAAAGTTAAAGTAATACAGCAACGGTGTACAGGAAAATGGTGTGGTGCCTTTTGGGTTGTTTGAAATAAAGCAAATGTGACTCACAATTCAAGATAATAACTTCCAAAAGAAAAATACAAATAGGGTCACAATCCTCTATAGATTTATGCAGGTGTGTGTGTGAGTTTGCAATCACAAGTATTTATGGGCATAAATCTAGATTATCATTTTCATGTGCTCAAAATAAGCCTGTCATAGCCATCCAAGGAGGATACAGACTATGAATTTCAAACTGCTTAAAATGAGAATTTGTTTTTAACAAGTTTAATCCCCTTTGAAATCAACAGGATGAAGCAAGTTGCAGTGATTTGTAGTTTGTAGCCATAAGTAAGTAAAGACGACAGCTGCCACCATAGCCCAAATGTTAAGCATTCTAGCATCATATAGAAAGCTGCTTAGGTATATGCATTACTAAAGTCCATCACCATCAAAATAAATTGAACTGAAATTAAGAACCAGTTCGCACAATAAGCCTTGCAGACTGAAGAGTCATCATCCCCATGACTCCATGTGCAATAAAAATAATTTGTTAATTGTGAATACATGAGGACAGGCCTTGAAAAATAACCAGTCCGATTTCATAGCAAGGCAGATCTGCCAGTTCTTCTAATTTAATATATATACAGAAAGGACTATCTGCAAAATGTAATATGTGAACAGCTTCCAAAAGAAAAACAGCAACTGCTTATGCTGTACAGAATTCCACAACTTCTAACACCATAGATCACTGAAATTTTGTTCATAGCTGTCTTGGTTCTCTTTGATCCTGGAGAATCAAATTGTTAGGGTGATGTCGTACTTGGGTCGGAAGAATCCCATGCCTGTCGTGACCCTAAGCAGTTGTGGCACTGATAAGCTTTTGCAGCCGCTCAGGAAATGAAGGGAACTGGCAAGCAGCTTCAGCATACAGATCAGCACTGCAGCAATACTGGGGAGGGGGCAGGATTGATGTGAGGGCTATTTAACCCCTGCCCTCCAGGCCTCTTAGTTCAGCAGACCACTCACCCTCCCCACCCAACAGGCAATGCTTGCTTTTGCTGGTCACCTTTTGTGGAACCAAGCAGGATTTTCTTTGCTCATCAGCTGATTGGCCGAGCTGGTGGGCTTTTTTTATCTACTGTCAAGACGTGGTGGGTGTACTTAGTGGGGGGGGGGGAGTCATTAAATAAGTTAATTGGCCACACTGGCAGGTACCGGTAGATGCAATAAATTATGATGTAGTTAAGGTTTGGTGAGCACTCTTAGGCACCATTAAAGAGGAAGGGTGTGGTCTCAAGAACCACATTCAGAGCTGTGGGACCTGCTGCCATGGTTATGGAGCACATTTGTGTGAACCTGTAATCCATGCTTGGAGTTGGGGGACCTCACCTGAAAGTGGGGAGGCAATAGAGGAAGAACTATCCTTGGCCTATGCAAGGTTTTGTTATTAGTTGGACCCCACATCTCGGTTTCTCTGCCTACATCTATTTTCAGTTTAATATATGAACAAACATAGCCCAGTTCTTTTTGAGTCTTGCCTCTTTGGTTGTGACACACAGGGAACTAAAATATTATGGTAATTTCTTTTGGGAAAGGAAGAATGCAGTTGCCAGTTGCCTTCACTTTTGGGGTGAGTAGAAGGGAAAGATAAACAACACTGAACTGTATACAACAGGTTTCATAGCTTTCAGCTCATTTACTTGGAAGCCCAGTTAAATTTAATAGAAGCTTTTAAAGCTGTGCGCCAATTATGTACGGCAGACAGTCAGAGTATTGGACACATCCATTCTGTAGAGGTTCCAGAATCCCTCTTGGGCCCATTGTATTTCAATTTAACAGGGTCATAAATTTTAATCTCCAGCTTGTCTTTTAAAAGCAAGGTGTTTTTCCAGATGCCTCAATCTATAACATCCCACTTGCAGTCTTTCTAAAAACAGTTTGACATTGTAAATATAATGTAATTAGTAATTCTTACCCTAAATATTTGTACTCAGGTTTCTGCAGGAAAATAGCAATGTGCCCCTGTAATGCTTATGGCATTAGCTGTGTTTGGGTATATCACTAAATTTCAGTCTCACACATTTTCCCCCTTCCCACCTCCCCCTCTGGTGCAGCTACAATGAAGAGATTGGGAAGCCTCCCTTTCTTCTTAAAATAGATTTACCAGTAGCATCTTGCCTGAACTCTAAACGGTGGTTAATCCCAGCTGGCTCACCCCAGTTAAGTCTTATAACGTGGCCAGGGACAACAAGCCAATAGGTACAAACAAACTTTGGGTGTTGTTTAACCCTCCCTCAAATGTAATGAAAATGTCTGGACTGAAAACTTTAGCCCAGCACTGAAGTTTACTTTTTACATTCCCAGTTTCATAATTCCAGTTCACTGATAGCTTGGAAAGTGAAAATATGTCACATGTTTATATATATATATATATATATATATATATATATATATATATATATATATATATCTGACAAAGATTCGGAAATTCTTTAGTTTCTTAACTTTCTTTTCTTTTAATGCTTCTGTCTCTCTCTTTTCCTTCTTTTTCTCTTTCTTTTTCTTTTCCTTTCCTCCTCTCAATCTATGTTCTTATCTTAGTTTGGAGGGGGGAATGTATTTGAGAATAATCTTTGTATCTCTCTTTATAAAATCAAATACAACTTTAAAAAAAAATGAGTCCCACTAAATTAGGATAGCTGCTTTATTTTTGTATAACCTGTGTGATATATTACAGCTATTTTCATTTTGCATATGAAAGGAGGCACGGAAGCCTCACTTAAAGCCAGTGTGTAAGAAGTTGCTTGAACAGAATCCATCCTATTATGCTAAATTTCACCTTTTTTAAAAAAAAAAAAGTCTCATATAATGGTTAAACTCTAATCCTTAAGACTATCTACTGTCTCTTTTCAGAATCAGTTCAGAAAAATTGGAATCAGTTCAAGAAAAAGAGAGACAAAGAAGAGGTGACTAGTGCATATTAACTCAGACCATAGCATTCCAGGAGAAATACGCATAGCTAAATGAAAAACAGGCTTCTATTACATCACATTCATTGTTTTGTTCCCAGCCTTAGCTTCATTTTGATCTCTTGTTGAATGTACACTGTAATTAATGAAATGCTTCTTCTTTGAACTATAATAAGAGGAGACCTTTTTCATATCTGCCTAATTTTTGCGTCCCTCTTGATCCTGCTTATACCATTCCCAAGCCAGGTACACAACATGAATATTTGTAAATTAGATTTGACTATGGTTGTCTTCCTCTTGCTGACAGTCCAGCACTGTAAAGCACAGCTAAATTTGATAGGAATAAGTAAAAGCTGGGTTTCTGCAACAACCAGGAAGCACTAAAGTATTGGAATTATATTGCAAATTTCACACACATAAATAAAGAGTATAATAATGCAACCTATATCCGTCTGGAGGAGACTCTTGAGAGTCCCATGGACTGTGGGAGGATCAAACCTATCCATTCTTAGGGAGGTCAGCCCTGAGTGCTCACTGGAGGGACAGATCCTGAGGATGAGGCTCCAGTACTTTGGCCACCTCATGAGAGGAGAAGACTCCCTGGAAAAGACCCTGATGTTGGGAAAGATGGGAGAAGGGGACGACAGAGGATGAGATGGTTGGACAGTGTTCTCAAAGCCACCAAAATGAGTCTGACCAAACTGCGGGAGGCAGTGGAAGACAGGGGTGCCTGGCGTGCTCTGGTCCATAGGGTCACGAAGTCGGACATGACTAAACAATTAAACAACAACAACAAATATCTGTCTATCACTCACACGTATACAAAAAAAAGTAAATGAAGGCACTCTATAAATAAACATTGTAATCAGTCCCATTATGCATTCTCACACCATTCTGCTTTAGTCACAGTGATATGGATTACCAAACTATTCACACAACTTTAACTTACTGCATTGCTACAATATCAGTCTCTATGTTTTTGTGCATTCTGCAGGTACTTTTATTTCTTGGATCCCTTTAAATACAGTATTTTCATCTGAAAAAAATATTGCCGATCTGATGCTAGTCTACCCAGTGATGCAGTCCTATAACCAAGTTGTTTATTTTAATGTGCACTGACCTTTTCTATTGTACCTATGTATTTTACTAGTTTTCTTTTTGCCAAAAACTTCAGCGGTAATAAATATAGCAGGCATGCAATCCACAGACTTTTGCAGCTGTTTGACATTTAGTCTTTAACACCCTTTTGAGACATTGTCTGCTTTGAGAGAACACACTGCAGTGGGATGAGACTCTGGCAGCAGAACCCACACCCGATCTATATTCATTTGAACTTTGTAGTACAGCCTCTTGGAATACAACTGAAAAAGCAAGATGAAGTGAAGCCTAACACAAACAGCTGCATGATGGATGGCCTCTCCCACTATTCAAATGAGCATGAGTAGGTTTGGCCAGAGACAATGTGTGCAATCCCATTCCATTCCCCTGCATAGGAAAACTCCGGCCCTCCAGATGTTTTGAGACTACAATTCCCATCATCCCTGACCACTGGTCCTGTTAGCTAGGGATAATGGGAACTGTAGTTCCAAAACATCTGGAGGGCCTGAGTTTGCCTATGCCTGTCCTAAGGCATTGCACAAAGTGATCTCAAAGACATACATAGCAAATGCAATCTAGTCAAAGAAGAACTTTTACACCACATACAATGGGATCTAAAAATCATTAATTTGGGCTATATCAGGTTCATAGTGAAAACTGTATGGTAATTACAAATACAAAGACCTGCATTCCACTAGGACTATGTTACTGAAAACAATAATGTGAGTTCTAATATAAGGAGCATCCATTTCTGTTGTCCATTATGCATTTTAATAAAATGTGTGGCTAAAAATGAGAAACACCATACATTAAACATGCATTTTAAAAACTGGCAAAATAATTAACCTCTTACCAGGAATGGACTCCAGCAAATGCAGGAGACACACATAATAGCCAAGAGCTGAATGATCATTTCAAAATGGTGAGATCTGCCTTGTCTATGTTGACTTTTAAATTTGACTCTTAGAAGTGTAATCCCTGTGACAGCATTGCACAAAAATGAAATAACAAGGGCCAGTAAACCCAAGCATGAAAAAAGTAGGAGGTAAAATCTGTCTTCCCAGTCTTCAATGTGCTCAGTTTTATAGAAACACCAGGTCCTTGATGCCTGGATTTGATAGGGTCTTAGCTGAAGTATAGGCAGTAAAGCTATGAAAATGGCAAAGAGACATACCATAGTCAACATAATCTTTACATGTTTAGAAGTCATTTTTGTTGAATGAAATATTGGCTTGGTGACTCCAATGCAGCGTTCAACAGCCATCACACTGCCCAGAAAAAGGGGACATAGTCCAAAGAACACCATGCAGATGCCAAAAACGCTGCAGAGAACATTTGACTGGTTAAATCGAATCCAGTCTTTGTCAGAGGCATATACAAATACTGCAATGGTTCCATTGATGAGGTGGCCCAACAGGTCTGTGATAACCAAGCCACTAGCCAAAAGCAAAAAAGATGCTTTTGATTTCTGTCTGAACCTCTGGTACGCCTTCATGAGAATTGCTATTGCAAGGCTGTTGGATAGAATCCCCACTGTCATGAAGATGACGGAAAAAAACACAGAGATCTTCTTTTCCGTGGGACAGGTAGTATTGGAGAATACACCAGTTCCAAGCAACGCTGATGGTTTTGAACTGTTCATTGTTAGAAAGGCAAACTCAGCATTCAAAACATATCAGGAAAACACCAGGCATCTGTAAGACATTAAATTTAAAAAAAAACTATTTAAAATGTAGGAAATGGCAATATATTGCTCAACTCAGCTGACATACACTGCAAAAACTCCAACCTTTATGCAATAGTCATTGCATTTGCACAACTCTTTTGAGGTGTGATGTGGCACAGTATTTCAGGGCACCTAACTAACTAATTATGGCTGCAACCCCATGCACACTTACCTTGAAGTAAATCCCACTGTTCAGACAGTCGGGGGGGGGGATGCACAGAAAAAGAAAAGCAAGTTGTATTCACTAGCCCTGTCCTCCACACATTCACATGGTAATTTGCAGTGGAACCTGTGCATAATTTGGAATTACATGGGTCACACATATGGAGTATTATATACATTTAGGGTTTTGTGCATAGATAGGCTCTAATGCCAACGAAACAGTGAAAAAATAAAGGGTTGAGCAAGGGTGGAGGCAGCAACTGAGACACATATAAACAAAGCATGTGTCACATTTGAAATCTTGAAACCAAAGTTGAGAAATACTTAAGTAGGAACAGAATTTACTACTAAAGGGCATTTCCTTTTTCCAAAAAGTATACAGCAATATATCTGAAAGCTCTCATCCTTCAACTAAATAATTTAGCCCATATAAGTAAGCCTCCATGTGCTATTCTTCTGCAATGGGATTTCTACAACTTGAATACCTAGTTTCTGTATCTTCCATTCTGTTTTTGCCAATCATTCTTTCTACTGCTGATATTCAAGCTGTGGTTGATGTTGCTTGTGTGGCCAAAAGGGCCCTATCCACACACAATAAAGAAGTACCCAAAGTTTGCTAATCATCATCGTTGTCATCATCATCCTCTCTAAATAAAAACCTATGGGTGGAACCTCCTAAAAACAATTCACTGGTGACCAAGTGTGGACAGTGACCATGAAAAGCTTACTTTTGGAGGGGGAAACAGGAAACCAGAGGCAGGTGGAATAGAGTGGAGTGGCTAGAATCCTGGACAGCAGCAGTCCACCCTGCTACAACATTTTGTTGCAGGTCCCACTTGTATGCTATCTAATGTATATTTCATTTTTCCCAAATAGTCACACTTCACTAATGCAGAGTCTGCTTATACAAGTAAACCTTTTAGCTTGCTTTAAAAAGAAAAACTATCCTGAACCTAATCTGTGGCATTTAAAAAACAACCCACAAAACTCTATTTAAATGAGCAATCAGGTAATAGAAGTCGAAACCAGGAACATATGGAGAAGTAAGATACATAACTGTAGCTTACTTTTCTATATGTTTAACTGTCTCATCATGAATACATCTGTCTGATGGTTTTGTCTCACAAGATTGGTCACACATCAGTCAGGCACAAATGAGAAGATTCTTGGCTGGAATTTGTTTCCAGTCTTGGGAATCCTTCCAAATTTGGAAAGTGACAGGGAGGCCAATAGGAGTCTTTGCTGTATGACTCTGAATGCAAAGGAAGATATATGAGGTTTATAACTGTGAGCTTAGCTGGACTAGCAGTAGTTTTTGAGAGAAGTGGGCAAACACTGCTGGCTTTGGGATTCTGATGCAAGATCAGTAGCTGAATGATTGTATTTACTTTTACTATGACCTGTTCACCTTTGTAAATAAAATAAGTAATACAAAGATAACCTAAGTCTACAGTGTTCTCTTTCCTCCAGGCAAAACAAAACTCTGTAGCATTACCCTTGGACTTACTACTAGTCGGAGAAGTGCTTAGCAATATTATCATACTTACAATTTGGGCTGAATCCCCAACTCACAAAACACCACCTGTTGGAGGAAGCATGGAGGTCATGTTCCAGTCCCTCCTCCTCTTTGCATCCCCTGCAATTCCCAAAAATCTGTTCCGGAAGTTTGGGGGCAGGGTGGGAAGTGATGTGCAGAGCTGCAGGTGGAAAGTTGCCAAAATTGATATAAACGTCTCCTTCATCCACCAGGAGCTTGTGCATCCTTTCCAATGAACAGAAGAAGCCCTTGCAATCACCAAAGGGCAAGTCTGGATCCATCCCTGCATAACCATGTTTGCAAGCTTATGTTAAGTTAAGTAAATCATAAGGTGTTTGAAAATGTAAATTGAAAACAATCTGAAACACTTTAAAGGTGAAATACAATTCTTCTATACAATTAGAAGAATTTCACCACGCTTTTCATCTTGCAAAAAATTACCATGAGCCTCAAAACTATACTTGAATTGTTCGTAGTGATGATTGAACCCAGCTTGTATTATGACTAAATGGGTTCAACAGTTAATGTGTGTTCAACAAGATGGTATCTTCATGGACAGCAGCTGGATGAGACTTTTCAAAAAATTTACTCTTAGTTGGCAGAAATCAGTATTTGGGAAACTTTGGGCTGTGCGTGCTGCTCAAAGACCAACATATATTGAGAATATAGAGACAGGGGAAATAGAATAAAAAACTATTTCCATATAAATAATGGTGTGCTGATATATTGGAGTGACCAAATCAATGCATTCTACTGCATTTGTAGTACACATATTGAATAGCCAAGGGTTCCTTGAAGAATTAGCGTATGTGAGCATGTTCTGCTTTGACTGGATCCCAAGAAACTGATGTATTTCTTATTTATATTTATATGTATGATCTCTCAGGGTATAAAACTAGGACTTAATCTTAGCTTAAACAATACATTGAAATACATCTGCTGAGGCATAAGTGGATTGTTTAATACATGCAGTAAAGTGGCAGGTCTAAATAATTCAGCTAATCTAGGAGCTGAAACTAGATCATAAGGATGACCCTACTGGCCAAGTGAAAGTTTTGCGTACTGGACACATGTTTATATTGAAGCTTTCATAATAATTCACAGTGTTCGAAACTCCTACCAGTAACAATTAACCTGCTTACCCATGGCAAAAACATATATGACATGTCGATTGAGTAGAGGTATTCTATTCCTCAGGTTTCCTGTGGATGCAACGGAACAAAACGTGCCATGCTGTCTCTCCCACCACACAGATGGTTCCACACTTAACTTGATCAATCAATGAGTCCTGTGGCACCTTAAAGACTAACCTATTTATTATGGCATAATTTGTTGTGCACCTAAGCCCACAGATGCATGAGGTGGGCTTGAGTCCATGAAAGCTTATGCCACAATAAGTTTGTAGGCTTTTGCAGCAAAACATTCAACGAGCCTTGGGCACCTTAAAGGCAAACACAGCCTCTGGAGATACTTAACGTGGTTTATGCAGTGCTTAGTGTGCATCCTACACATGAAGGTGTGAACAAATGAGAGAATGTGCATGATTTGCCTTTGTGCATGTGCATTACCTTTCCAGTAGACTACATCACATACATACAGTTGTATTTACACAGTCCCTTCATAAGATGCTTTTAGAGCCTCCATTCACCAAATAACCATGCAAGAGGTATCATACTATATTGTTACACGTCACCCCAATCTCCACAAGTGGTGTGGGATTCCAGGGGTTGCAGACTCACTTTATCCAGGGTCTGTGTTTCCTTTTGGACTATGGGGCACAGTGGAGACTGTGGTGCCTTTATGATATATGGTTTATGTTGCAGCTATCAGACTGAAAGGATTTCTCCCCTGCCTACATCAAGCAAACTGAAATCCTGAACCCTTTCTTTTCCCTGCCCACTAACACAAAGCTGAAGAAAGGTTTCCACCCCTCTTTGGCAGAGAGTTAAACACCCATTATCTTCCTTCTGTTTTACATGATGACTCTACTGCCAAGTTATCTCCTGATCAGTGGGGGAAACTCATTTAGCCTGTCTTTTAGCACTGCTAAATCAAACATCTGCCACCTTCTTTTGTTAAATTCTAACATTTACTAAATCTAGGGAGCATGGGTGCCTTGCACCCACAAACTCTGGCACCCAATACCTACCGGTATAACATTATACACTGCCTTGGGAGATGAAGGGGATTAGAATACTATCACAGCAACCATTCCCACAGGGAAAGAATTTGCTTAAAAAAGAAGTCATCCACCACAACACCCCGCTCCTCATCCACCAATAAAACTTCTGGGAAACAGAGGTAAAAGCACAGTACTGTAGATCAAATTGATATCCTAGAGCCTATTTAAGGGTCTGAGTAGGTACTGCGAAATATATGTGCTTTTCAAAAGCATTTATAAAAGCAGGAGAAAGAGAAAACACCATGCTCTACATTTGTAGGGAAATGGAGAGAATGATGCCAAATTAATAAATTAATTAATAAAACTTGCTCCTCAAATTCCCCTTGGGGTAACTGTACTATATGGAATATAACTGATTGATTCAATTCTTTTTAAAATGAAATCAGCTGTAAGATACACACACACATATCAATTTTAGTATTTACTGTAATTTTAAAATAATAAAATACACAATGAAAACACAGAAACCCCATGGTAATGCTGGGCGAGGATTGTCGTGCATAAGTGACCCAGGAGAATCTCATTGATGAGTTGACTGGCCATTTGCACAATCATTCATTCCTCATTTCTCAGCCCACATACTCAATGCACTCCCTGATAATTCCTTGCAAAATAAAGCAATGGTATTCAACTTTCTGAATTTTAAGCTATAAATTGCTGGTGAAGAGCTGGTGCTATCTATATTTAAATAGTAAGATCAATCAGCTGAGTAGATTCTGACTAATTAGCTCCCCTTCTGAGCCATAATGATTACAATATACATGTTTCCTCTTTGATTAGGTCAGTTTAAGAGTAGGACTTCCAGGAGATAAGCACGACAATACGCAAGCCTCAACATGCTTTGATTAGGAGTGCCAACATCCATGGAAATTATATAATTCAGGTGCAAGTTTGCCAATTCAGTAGTGGGAGAGTTCTGATACAAATACACTTAGTACTAAGCATTTATTTCTCTCCAAGAACATATCAGGCACTGTCCTGAACGCAGTGGTGCGCTTCTTAGCACAGAGAACTTTCAGCCTACAGATAAGGAGGGGGGGAAATGTTTTGTTTCTAGCATTTCAACTTATGGGGGATTATAAATTGAAGTATGCAAGCATGCAACCTTAAACAATTAAATGCAAGTAAAGCAGCAACATAAAAATAGTAATTATGCCGGGATTGCTTCTGTATAAAACGTATCACTTGTGAAGTCTGTGGATGAGTTACACAGGTTACCTTTCTTGAAATATAGATTGTTTCTCATTTGATCTGGCTATATAGGAGCTTCAAAAGCTTCTCCTATTATCGTTTTCAAGGACACCCTTTGTTTTGTGCCATTTGCCATACACATACACAATCAGGCTGCAAGACACCCATTATTTTAAGAAGCTCCATGGTATGCCATTCAACAGACATTCTTATTTCTGGACACAGCGCCACTGAATTACACATAACCAGTGCTTCAAAGTAAAAAAGGGGGAAAATGTGTCAGTACTCACCATGAAGTTGTTACATTAAGTGCCACACTTTTAACATCAGCAATATTCAAAGCTGCTATTCCACCAGCCAGACAGGTTACTTAGAAGGTATGCACCAATACCAGCCAAACTGATGTGGCCAGAAAAGAGCAATCTTGTGAAAGCTTTCTCACAAGTAAATCCCAAAGTAATCAATGGCGCTTACTCCCAGGTAAGTGGGCTCAGGATTGCAACCTCAAGAAAGAAATCTGATGCAGTATCAACTCAATTTACAGGATTCGGAATATTTCAAAAACTAATACATACCACAAGACAATAGGTGTAACTGGAGACTAAAGCGATGGGCAGTTACTGATGAGGGAGTGAAGGATCGATAGGAATCATTTAGTATGGAGAGAGGAAAGGGAGGATAAGAAGAAAGGGAAAAGAAGGGGCATAATTCTGAGGAGATGAGGAATTTGAAAGGTAGGAGTGTTGGGGGGGAGTAAGGAATTCGGAATGCACCAGATGACTCGTATTGCAGCAATCCTGTGGTTGTGTCGTGCGAAGAAAGGTGTAACTAGGCTATACAGAAGTTATGGAGAGATGCCTGGTGAACTGGAAAAAGGTAAGTAATGAAGAAGTGAGATGAACAGTGGGGAAGGAACAGGGCTGATGAGAGAGCGATTAACCATGGAAAGATCATGATGTTGAGAAACGTAGTACGTTATCGAAGAACAGATGGCAATAAGTTATGGGGAAAGGAAACTGGTTGGGGGCAGAGAGAAATTAACTGGGTTTGCGGGTGGGAAATGGGGACGAGAAAAAGGAGAAGTGGCAACCACTAATGTGCAGAGACAGTGTTCTGCATCTCTCACAAAGCAGCCCTACAGGAGCCTTTCCCGAGCCAGACCATTGATCCATCTGGTGTTGCCTGCACCGACTGGCAAGCTCTCCGTGCACGCAAAGCAGATCACAGAATGGCAGAGCTGGAAAGGACCCCAAGGGTCATCCAGCCCAGCCCTCTGCAATGCAGTCGATCCTGCCCGCAGCTGTCCCAAGGCGGGCTCGCTCTGCCACTGAGCTAATTCTCAGCACCACTGGAGCTTTTAGTCTCAGATAAGAGGCTGCAATCCGGTGGCCATCAGGGAGTTTTAATTCACACGCGCGCTCGTGCAAAGTTGAGCGTCATAGAATCATCGCGTTAGAAGGGAGGGACCCCGAGGATCATCCAGCCCAATCCCCTGCAATAGCTGCCCCACACCGGGATCGAACTGACCACCTCGGCATTCTCAGCATCCCGCTCTAACCGAGGGAGCTGGATCCCGCCACCTGTGAGCAAGAGGAGCCAAGTAGCGTGCTCACTTGCAGCCCTCAAAGACCGGGGCGGGGAGCCTCCCCTTAACACACTGACTCGGGAACAAGCCCCTCAAGGAACACGGGAGGAGGACTTCCAAGTTACACGGGTAGAGCTCCTTCCCGCCCGGACCACTCGGCTGCTGCCGCCCTTAAAAACGAAGTTTGCCGGGCGCTGGGCGCGGGAAGGCTGTTTACCTCAGCTCCTTCCTCCGCTCCCGTCCGCCGTCTCTCGCCTGGTCCGTTCATGGCAGCCGCCGCCCCCAGGCTGCTTCCCGCTCATCCCACGAAGCGGGCGGACTGAGGCGGCAGCTCCGGCTGCCTTGACCCCTAGGCTCGCCCACATTCCCGCCCCTTTCGGCGGGCGCGAGCGTCACGCTTGTTGTCGGCTCGCTCCCGCGCGCCCTCGACGAGCCCTCCAACTCTCTTGTGAGGAGGGGGGGGGGAGAGAAAAGGAGTTCTCTCTCCGCTGTCTCTTTTCCAGGCAGACAGGACGCTGCCGGAGGCCAAGCAACACCTGGCGGGAAGGAGCGGGCCAGGGAGGCGGGAGAGAGTTTTTCCAACCACACAAGTGACAATAAACAGATCCACTCCCCGCGCGCTTTCCAAAGATTTAACGAGATGGGCTTCGGTCTCCGCGGAACGGCGCAGATTGCTTCCCTTGGAAGCGCTTTAACCCCAAATATCCTCAGAGCTAACTAAGGAGCGGGTTGTTCCCTTGGTCTGGCACTCGCTCTGAGGTTTCCATATTAAAATGCTTAGCCCCTGACATCTTCAAAATGCTGCGCGAGCGAGGCTGAGCTACGTCAAGCCACGGGGGATGAAACAGATCTCACTTGGGAGAGATCTGGTGTCACCTTCATGGTGGGGGGAGTCCAAGAAAAGCGGAGACACTAAGGCTGAAAACCTCAAAAACTTAGGTGGGCTTTTTGTAGAGGATGTGGTTGAAAAGTGCAGCAGAGGGAGCCGGCCCTACCAGTGGGCAAGGCGAGGCAACAGCCTCAGATGATAGATGGCGTGGAGCAGGAACCATCGGCCTATTCTTTGTAAGCACCTCAGCCATTTCCCACTGTTGGAGGACAGGACAAGGCTGGGTTGTTTTGTTTTTTTATACATAGCCTTCAATCCTCCCCCCACCTGCAAAAACCCCCATTGCCTACTGCCCTCAGGTACCATGGAAGATGCTATCCCATCATCAGTGTTTAAGTACCATTCATCTGACAGCAAACAAGTGCATTGGACCAGTTGATTACTGCTAGTGTAAGCCTGCCTTCCACTTGACACCCACACTAGAATATATCGCCTTATGTGCTTGGGCTATGGGATATTCATGGAAGCAGAGAGTTGGAAGGGACGCTGAGGATCATCTAGTCCAGCCCCCTGCAATGCAGAAATTTGCAGCTGTCCCATGCAAGGATGTAACTGATTTAATCTAGTACAGGGCACAATATGTAGTGGCATAGCTTTTATGACAGTGGGCTATGGACTGTATGCTTTCCAAAATGCTTTCCAACAAAAACTTCTGTGTAAAAACAAACAAACCAATGGCTCCTTCCAACTTCTGAGAAATTGAGAAAGGGAATATACACAAATGTATAATGGGAACTGAGTGGGTTTGCATCAGCGAGCAAATACTGTACTGGTAAGGATAAAACTTATTTATGCTTCAAATTCCAAAGATACATGACACATATAGTAATGGCTCAGCAGAAGGGCTTCTATGCTTTTTTATCTAACATGTGCCTGGTTTGAGCATTGACTTTAAGAACCGCATTGTAAGATAAGGCCCAGCTCTTGACTCACACTCTCTCTGCTCTAAAGTTGTCAACTTTTCAATTGGCCTCTGTAGCTATACAGAAGCTTGGTATACAATTTTGGAAGATGTGCTGTGCAAAGCTTTGCCTGCTGATTCCAAACATCAAACTGTTATTTAAAGGCACAGGAGCAAGCTAGTTAAGTTCTTCCTGTGGCAGCTCAGTAGTTAAATTGAATAAGTCTATACTTTTCAGTGGAGGCTGGCCAATGGGCCACTCTCCCACCAACCACAATCTGTCCTCAGCTAGTTCCTGCCTTCCTGCCTTGTTACAACTAACCCAGGAGTAGAATCATAGAATCATAGAGTTGGAAGAGACCACAAGGGCCATCCAGTCCAACCCCCTGCCAAGCAGGAAACCCCATCAAAGCATTCTTGACATATACATGTCAAGCCTCTCCTTAAAGACTTCCAAAGGAGGAGACTCCACCACACTCCTTGGTAGCAAATTCCACTGCCGAACAGCTCTTACTGTCAGGAAGTTCTTCCTATTGTTTAGGTGGAATCTTCTTTCTTGTAATTTGAATCCATTGCTCCGTGTCCGCTTCTCTGGAGCAGCAGAAAACAACCTTTCTCCCTCCTCTATATGACATTCTTTTATATATTTGAACATTGCTATCATATCACCCCTTAACTTTCTCTTCTCCAGGCTAAACATACCCAGCTCCCTAAGCCGTTCCTCATAAGGCATCGTTTCCAGGCCTTTGACCATTTTGGTTGCCCTCCTCTGGACACGTTCCAGCTTTTCAGTATCCTTCTTGAACTGTGGTGCCCAGAACTGGACACAGTACTCCAGGTGAGGTCTGACCAGAGCAGAATACAGTGGTACTATTACTTCCCTTGATCTAGATCAGGCATCCCCAAACTTCGGCCCTCCAGATGTTTTGGACTACAATTCCCATCTTCCCCGACCACTGGTCCTGTTAGCTAGGGATCATGGGAGTTGTAGGCCAAAACATCTGGAGGGTCGCAGTTTGGGGATGCCTGATCTAGATGCTATACTCCTATTGATGCAGCCCAGAATTGCATTGGCTTTTTTAGCTGCTGCATCACACTGTTGACTCATGTCAAGTTTGTGGTAAGTGTAAGTGTTGGCTGTCAGCTTCTTCTGCCTTTGTCTTCTTTGTGTCCTCAAAGACCTCAAGAGGAAAAAGGATAGGGATGCACATATGCAACTAATGATGTTGTGATTTACCGTAAGAGAGCAGATTAAAGTCATTGTATCTACTAGAGAAAAATAATGTTATTACCTTTGTGGAAAGATTAAGAGGCCTTCTTAAGGATGCTTCCCACACAAATAAACTAAATACCCTGCTCTGATGTCAAATACAGTTTATATACAACTAGTGGATTTTAGCCCGTTTAAAAACGGGCGCTAGAGGAAGCGGCCTGCCGGGACTGGCTTGGCGGTGGCGGGTCTTCCCGCCACCGCCAAGCCAGTCCGCAGCGGGGGCTTTTCGCCGTTTGCCTTCCCCTGAGGGGGAGGCAAACGGCGAAAAACCCCGCCGCGCCGCAATTCGGCTCCGGGACTGGCTTGGCGGTGGCGGGATGTTCCCGCCACCGCCAAGCCAGTCCGCAGCGGGGGCTTTTCGCCGTTTGCCTTCCCCTGGGGGAGGCAAACGGCGAAAAACCCCGCCGCGCCGCAATTCGGCTCCGGGACTGGCTTGGCGGTGGCGGGTCTTCCCGCCACCGCCAAGCTAGTCCGCAGCGGGGGTTTTTCGCCGTTTGCCTTCCCCTGGGGGAGGCAAACAGCGAAAAACCCCGCCGCGCCGCAATTTGGCTCCGGGACTGGCTTGGCGGTGGCGGGATGTTCCCGCCACCGCCAAGCCAGTCCGCAGCGGGGGCTTTTCGCCGTTTGCCTTCCCCCGAGGGGGAGGCAAACGGCGAAAAACCCCGCCGCGCCGCAATTCGGCTCCGGGACTGGCTTGGCGGCGGCGGGAAAAAGGGGAGGAATTCCTCCCCTTCTTCCCGCCGCCGCCAAGCCAAAGCGGGCTTCCCTCCGCGCCCGCTGCCGCTTCGGCTTCCTCGGGTTCCCCGAGGAAGCGCCGTCCCATGCCGGAGGTGTGCGGCAAGGCTGCGGGGGGGGAGCGCTTCTCTCCCCCGCCGCTTCACCGCGCACCTCCAGCATGAGACTGGGCTTCGGAGCGGCGGTTGGCGGAGCGGCAGTTGGCTGTTCCCTGTGTCCCGAGAGCGCGGGTCCAATCCCTGTGTCCCTGGTTGTCCCTCCGTCCAATCCCTGTGTCTCTGGGGGACATGCGCAGTACCCCAGGGACACACGGGACAACTGGACGCAGGGACAACATGGACATTATTATATAGGATAATTACTTGACAACAAAATGCCACAAGTAATTAAATTTGTTCTAAAGAGTCAGTGAAGCAAAGACAAATGCAAGCCCAAATTAATATAATTCCAACACAAAGCTTGATGACTCTATACATAAATAGACACATGCTAAACCAGGCTTCCTCAAACTCAGCCCTCCGATGTTTTTGGCCTACAACTCCCATGATACCTATCTAGCAGGACCAGTGGTCAGAGATGATGGGAATTGTAGTCTCAAAACATCTGGAGGGCCGAGTTTGAGGAAGCCTGTGCTAAACCATAGAATAGGGTCTTTCTCTGTGTTTTTTATATACCACTCTATACCCAGAGGTCTAAGGAGGGTCCACAGAACTTATTCATTTATTTTTTGTGGAATATCCTAATATCTTCACCTAAGGCAGCACTTACGTTGCAGAGATATCACATTATCCTAGCATGAAGAGAGCTAATACAGATGCTGTGAAATGAATTTGTTCCACCAGATAGTGCTACAATTTCAAATATGATTGCCATGTAGATTGTATCTCTGCAAATGTCCCTGGATAATGGCTGTGATGACATTAATGACAAGTGTCAGAAACTAAATTACCACTGCACAGCAATTTGCATAGATTTTCAAGAATCCTTTTTTCCTTTGCTGGACAAGTGTCCCAAATTTACAAATAGCTGCAGAAAGAAAAGTTAACCCAGATGCTTGTTTAAAAGGGATCTGCCTAGCTGCACCAAGCAGGTGGAGTGTGCGTCAGAAGGGAAAACAGGGCACGGCTGACATTACTATTTCCCTAAAGCAAGACTTTCACTGCTTAGTACATACTTTCCCATGGTGACTGGATGTAGCATAAAGAAATGCCTGAAGATTACAAAGAAAAATACACTGAAAGTACACTTTACATACTTGTATAGATGACCCTGTATATTTTAATATTGATTTATGCTCAATTTACTTATTTAGGCCTGGATTCAACATATCCATTAAGCATACTAAAAAGGGGGGTGTCCAAATTATTGTCAAATGCACAAAATAAATGGAAGAAAATAGAAAACTACTAGACAAACAAATGACTAAAAATATACAGTATGTGATCCAACAAAATTTTAAGCACTTGAATTCCTGTTCGTTTGAACGGTAGCGTTAAACTCATGTGTATATCTCTCTAATATAGTAATGGTACATAAAAGTGTTTTTTCTTTGGCTGGATCGTGTGCTTTCAACTTCTTTAAAATATAGATCGGGCACCCCCAAATTAGGCCCTCCAGATGTTTTGGGACTACAATTCCCACCACCCCTGACCACTGGTCCTGTTAGCTAGGGATGGTGGGAGTTGTAGTCCCAAAACACCTGGAGGGCCTAGTTTGGGGGTGCCTGATATAGATGTTTTGTACCAACCACAGAATGGCATAGTTCTGAAAAGCCATGGGCAGAAGGATAAAATGCATCAGTGCTGTTGAATGAACTCTTATGCAAGGGCTAAAAGAAAACTCACACTGTCCTGCACACTTCAGTATGTTGTTGTTGTTGTTGTTGTTGTTGTTGTTTGAATTTATATACCGCTCTATACCCGCAGGTCTCAGGGCAGTTCACAGAAATTTGGCTGTTTGTAGTGTTACTATAAGAGAAATATGGTGAATAAGGAAGATATAGGCTGAATGTGCATACAGTCATACCTCGGTTTAAGTACTTTCGGTTTAAGTACTCCACGGACCCATCTGGAACGGATTAATCCACTTTCCATTACTTTCAATGGGAAAGTTCGCTTCAGGTTAAGTACGCTTCAGGTTAAGTACAGACTTCCTAAACCAATTGTGTACTTAAATCGAGGTACCACTGTATTAGGAGGAGAGTGAGGAAAGTTCTGTTGTGCAAAAAGAAATCCTTACACAGATGGCACAAGTGGATACTGCTCTTAAGTCTTTAAGATGCCATAAGGTTGTTGTTTTTGCGGCAAAAGTCTAACATCAGTGCTATTTTTATAGAAAAAGATGTGCCAGAACTCACCATGAACACCTCCCTTGTTCTCATATAATGGCAATGGCATCCACCTGAGAGGTGCCAGAACTGAGTTCCGGTGAGTTCCAACTGAAAAAAGCCCTTTCCTCTGGAACGTTCCCTCCCCCCAATCCAATAGGAAAAAAATGTATTCTAAATCATCAAGCTGATTATGTTGGAGTCAGGGCCCAGGCTGGGTGGCGCAAGGCACCAGGGCGCCTGGCCATCAGGGGCGTAGAAGGGGCGTTGAACAGCTGGTGACTGGGAGCAGCTGCTGCCAGCGCCCACCCACCCCCCACGGTGGCAGTAGTGCACGGCCATTGAACTTCCTCCATGAAGCAGAATCAGCGAGACTCCTGCCTAGAGTGGCACCACACGCCTGCTGCCACTCTAGGCAGGAGTCTCAATGATTCTGCTTCATGGAGGAAGCTCAATGGCCACGTGCCACCGCTGTGTCCCAGAGCAGCCGCTGGAGGGAGGCGCCAAGGAGGGGCAGGTCCAGGGCGGGAGGCCAAGCAGCCCCCTCTGCGGGAGGTGGGCTCTGCGCCCAGGCCAGCCCCCTGCAAGGTGGTGCGTGCCGTCCAGGCTCCGCCAGCCTCCACCTCCGCCCCTCAGCCGCATGCCACTGCGGCCACGGCGCTGAATACCCTTAAGGCGTTACTGGTTGGAGTATAGAGCATGAATGTGTAAATATGACAGCTAATATAGTGCCAAGGTTTTCTATTTATCAGTGCATCATCTTTCAGAGACCTAAGCATCTGTGGGTGAAGAGAGATTTTTACTCAATACACCAATTCTCTCTAGGTCCTTAACCATAGCTTCCTATCAGCTTCCCAACATGAATGGCCCAAAAAAGCTTTAATCAGAATTGATCCATGATGGCAAAGTAGCTCCTTAGCTTCACACTGAGACTGCTACCTTAACAAATTTAGGCTGAAGCTCAAGAAGAGAAAAGCTAACAGAAATTCCACTTGTTCTGATTATTACCCCTTCACTGCCAATTTAGAAATCACAATCTTCAAGTGTTGGATGTGGCACATTATATATATATATATATATATATAAAGAATGCCAATTTGTTTTCTAGACAGCATAGCTGTAGATAACCAGCACAACTTGAGCTAGTCATATGTGCAGGAGGGAGAAAGAGAGAAGCGATCTTGCCCAGGTCAAATTTACACTGCTTCCTCCTAGCCTATTATTGCATACTTTCCCCAGGGTTTCCATGAAGCATAAAATTTGTTCCTACCCCTTTTTATGATTCACTGCAGTTTGGATAGGAGAAACAAACTAGACAAGGAGTTCTGCCTTCTCTTTTCATTCCCAATGCTTCCTCTACAAAAATAGAATGGGCAGCCTCAGTGGAGATGAAATCAGAATTAAACAGAGTCTGCTTCCAATATACTTCCACAATTCTATAAATCTGTCTTCACCTAGAACCCAAAAGTTGGGTGGGTGGTGAAATGAGAGGTTTCCCACTAAATGTCCATATCTACTTTTTATTGCAAATATAATGGCAAATGCTTTCTACTAATTAAATATTTGCCTTCTGGTGGTTTCACAGACACTGATAATTTATCTCATTCATGTTGTAATCACCTCTTTTCTTCAGAAAAGTTTTATATTCCCCATTCTACTTTTAGGGCAGGTTAATTTGCATACATTTTTTAAGTTAAGAGACAGACAGACTCAATTATGTCCAGATCTGTTGATATACTTTAACTGTCTCACTGCAAACCTTGGCTTTCAATGACTCAGAATATTGTCAGATCCACTAATCTTCTTTTGCTTACTAGCACAAAAATAATAGAATAGCCACATCTGAAACAGATGGAAAGTGTTGTCTCAGTAGGAACAATTGCTGCTCCTGCTACCAGCCATGCTGAGATGCTTGAATCCATCTTGTGTTTTCTATGAATGTATCATTTGAGCATGGGATGGCACCATTAAGAGATCTACTGCATAATGAATGATGGATACTAAATATGAGCTTCCAATCTCTTTCAGGGTGTCTTCTAACAACACACATCCTCAATAAATCAAAAGTATAGGAGTTCATTATCCAACTTGTTTGTTGCTCCTCCTTATAATATCTTTTATCCCTAATGCTTCTAATTGCTTATAATTACAGACTTCGTTGGTTTGTACCTTCCAATCCCTTTTGGAGCTATTAATACAACATCCAGCAATGCACTTGATCCACACTTATTGACAGTCATAGTTTAATATGTTTAATAGTTTCATAGTCTAATTACTACAAAAACTAATTGCATGAAATCAATATGATATTTAATAAGGCTTCTAAATTTTTACAGCCTCTTATTATGAACAGAACCATGAGTTCTAAGAAATGAAACCTAGTGATCTTTTGAACATTTAATACTTTCTGTTAATAAGAGATAATTGTGTGGTTGCTGGAGTTGCTTAATACGGAGGGGGTGGATCTCTAAGCAGTTTTGATTTTTACAGTTTTTATGCAAACAGCAACATTCAATAAAAATCCTTAAAACTAGATAAAAGCAAACCACAACTGTATCTCAAAAATAAAACTGAGACTTGTATAAAAGAAGTAAAAATAAGATTCAGAATCCAGGAAACCTGCTGCTATGATACCAGCTGCTTCAAATAAGTGTCCGTGAGAAATATTAAAATGTAAAGTACAAAAAGTGCCTGGCAAACTACATGTGGTAAACTTTCCTATGCAATATCCTTCTATGCATGTTAATGCAGTAGTAACAGTATGTCCATCTGTGTTCAGTGGAACTAACTCTTAATGTACACTTGGGAGAAATTACTTCATGGTCTTCCCCCATATCAGCCTGCCCACACTTTTCAGTTTAGTAACAGAGGCCCTTCTCAGCTATAAGAACAGTTAGATTGTTGAGCACTAGGGAGAGGAGCCTTTTCTGCAATGGCCCCACACTTTTGGAATGTATTGCCATTTGGGGTCTAGCAAGCCACATTATTACAGGTCCTAGTACCAATTCTTTATGGACTCCACTTTCTACCTCCCTCTATCCAGAGAGCTGTCAATTTATTTCTATTCCCTGCTTCCTGCAACTTAATAAATTCCTGATCCACAAGAGGACTTATAAAATCATAGAATTGTAGAGCTGGCCTGCAAAGAGGCAATAAGAACCTTAGTGACACACCAAGTATATCGACAGGCTTACAGTCAATATGTGGTTTTGAGAGTCTGGCAGCAGCCCTTGTTCCTGGGATTCAGGAGGAGAATAATTCTGTACTACTGGCTGTTGAACTAGCTATATTGGGAGCTAGAGGAGGCAACTGTGGATTATTGACTTACCTGCTGGTGCTTTTAAATATTTTTTATGTACACCACAGGACCACAAAACAACAAGGGTGCTTGGTCAATGCTATTGCACCAGCACCCAATGCAGAACCTGCTTAGGCTGCCAGGAATCAAGGCTGCAACTTTTGGCATTTCTAGTACAGTATAGAATTCTTTACATGGTTGCACCAGTCCTTGGCAGTCTGATAGTATATCTGCAATTAATACAAGTTAGTGAATATTTCAAAATCTTCAATATCTATATACATTTTAATGAACGAAGAGTTAACAATTGCCCTGCAATCAGTTTACTATAAGGGAAAATGACATTTCTGGCAAAGAAGCACATGCTACTAAGAACTTCCTGAATATTTCCAGATTGTATTAGATCCTAATAAAACCCTGAGCTAAGCTATCTTAGTTTGAAACTCATTGACCAAAAGGAGTAAAAAGCATAGTTCAGTGGACAAGGAAATATTTATACTCATCAGCTGGGATGTGTCAGATTTATTGAGAGTAACTAGTGATAAACCACAGATAAATCTTATTTATTGTGTGTGTGTGTGTGTGTGTGTGTGTGTGTGTGTGTGCGTGTGCGTGTGTGTGTCCATGATCCCATATCTCAACATATTGCCTGTCATGCGTCTTGATGTTGTTGACAGTTTACCATATAAGATCTCACAGAATTAGAGTAAATTGAAATATGCTGTGCACAATGAAAATCAAACATGACACTGCCAGATCCTTCAATGTCATTTGCTACCATGGATAATATTACCGGTAGTCATGAACAATTATGTGTCAATATTTGAAATTGAAAATCACTTTATTTGACTGTACTTGAATCTCAATTTCTCAAAGCATTAAATGAAAGAGAACGGCCAATTAAAGGGCTAATCTTTTTTAAAGGAAGGCCAAGGGCGATAAAAGAAAGCTCCCTTTGATACTTAGTCATTTCAGTTCACAGTCCTTAGAAGTTACTTTCATTATAAACTACATAAAAATAAAATTCAGCTGAAGAATAAAAAGAAAACGCATACATTTTGGGGTTGCTGTCTACTATATATTTTGGAAAGTGGTTGTCTGTGCTATATAGGTTTGGCTGCCTCTCAAGATATCATCGCCAAACTCAAGCATGGCGATTCCTGAGATGGGGTGGCCGTCTTCAATTATTATGCAATATTGCATACGAAAAATTGTGTATTGGAAGAAATTCACATTACAATGCTGATGAATTTTCATGAGGATATTTTAAAAAATTGCAAACTGACATGGAGACGTGAAGTTCGGAAAAATGAGAATTGGGGAGAAACAATTAATGGCAAGATTGGCCATCCCTAAAAATTATGCAAGGGTCAGGATTCCACAGACAGAATAAATTGTACTTGACATTCGTATGATCCAGTCCCCACCACAGCTCAACATCTACCACCTCAGACCTAAAAGACCACCGAAACCAGAGTTTTTCCAATGAGTAAAAAGCATGACATCATGTAATGATGCTGTGAGGGACAGAGGATATCGCGAAGTCCCTCCCCTCCTGAGTTCAAGCCCATCCCCGAGCGCAGGGGAAAGCAGGGAGAGTTCCGATTCCAGTGGGGAAGCAGGAAGTCGTGTCCGAGGCTCAGACAAGGTAGCGGAGCCAGGGTCCCAGGTGGGACAGGAAGGGGCAAGCAAGGGGGGCAGACCCATCCCCCCAACTCCGGAATTACGCAGAAAGAGGAGGGGAAAGAGGATGGGTCTCCCAAAGTTGTTATGTTGGAGAAAAACGCGCCAAACGCCACTCGGAGGTTCTGATTCAAGCTGAGAAGATGTGTTTTTGTAAATAGCATTGCCTTCAGCACTGTAAATACGCAGCACCAATAAAAGATAAAATGCAGAGCGGTGTAGAGTCGTTACTCTGAAGTAGCCCACTCCGGCCACTGTGACAGATGCCTACATCTTTACTACTTTGAATCTAGTCCTCTTCCTTATAATTTAGAATTGGTTCCGGCCACTTCATCTAAATATTAGGTTCAAATTTCATAATCCAATGGCTAGTGCCACGCCCAACAGGTTCCTTCCAACCACCAGGCTACCCAAACCAAGCACCCATTTAGGGTGGACAATAGACAATGCAAGCCAAAAAAAGATTTAAAATTTGAACATAAGCACAGCAAAACAATCTCATGCACATCAACTGAGAAGCAAGTCTTACTTGGTTGAATCACATTAACTCTTAGGTAAGTGTGTGTTGGATGAAAGGTAGCAACCTTTAATGTACAACTCGGCTTTAAAATATGGCAATTACATGGTAAAAGAGCTAATATGAATCCCCCCGCCGCCCCCTATAAACTTTCAATCTGAATACAATATCAACCCACTGGTACTAGAATGCTCATCATTTGGAGACTGTAGCTCTGTTTAGGCATTCAGAAACAAGTGGCAATAATCACGTAAGGGTGGGGATTCTGATGGCACTTGTTACACACACACACACACACACACACACACACACCCCTACCATCTTGCCCAGCACTGTCCCCCTCCCAGCCCTATCCATGGGCAAGGTAGTCTACTGAATAAGCATAGGCTGTCCCCCATGAGCTGGAAGCCTGAGCACTCACAGACATCCTCAATGAATTTGGCAGTCTACCTCGCTGCAAACATGGCCTCTGTGAAGAATATTCTAGAGCAGGCATCCCCAAACTGCGGCCCTCCAGATATTTTGGCCTACAACTCCCATGATCCCTAGCTAACAGGACCAGTGGTCAGGGAAGATGGGAATTGTAGTCCAAAACATCTGGAGGGCCGAAATTTGGGGGTGCCTGGGGAAGCGATGCTATGGGATGTGACAGCCTGGGGCCTTATAGTGAAGGCTGGGCAAGAATTTTTATAAGTAAAATATAATTCCTCTTAGAATAAACCATGACAGCTTCATGGAAGATATGAGCCCACCAAACCGATGATACCCAGTAACCCTGATGCCTCATGAACACACTTCCACTCCCTAAATAATAAAGGCTGATATCATGCAAATCCTGCACAACTGTGTGTCTGCATGGAGTACATAAATGATGGAAAACAGGGAACAGTGTGCGCAATAGACACCTGATAGCAAATTGTTCTTAAGCACAGTTTTAAACTGTCTTTGAACAATTTTTCCTCCCACTCTTCTCAGATGCTTTTGACTTCTGGAATCTTTCAAAGGACCTGACCAAATGCATGAAAGTGTAGACAGGTGATATATATCATTTAAGAGAGGTCTGGGAGTTTTGAAACACCTCATTCATCTTATGGTGATGTGCATGCGCGTACACACACACACACACACACACTTGAATTTTAAATATAACCCTCTCACAGAAAAGCTTTTTTGTGAACAAAGTCCTTTTATGGAAGCTAAGCATGGCACCCAGTTGACAGGAAATCCATCATGCAACTTCTTTCTAGCCTCTCCAGATCACTGCCCACAAAATAACAATTCTGCTATTTTAAGGGCTGATATATTAAGACATTTTCAGAATCAGGAATTAAGCTGGAAGTCAATTTTTAAAATTGTATCTGTTGTATGCAGGGCTAATAATAAGCACCACTGAAACTGTTGGTCTTACTTCCGAGTAGACATGCATTGGATTGCACTGTCAGTGCCCCAGTTCACACTTAATTTCCAAACCATGCTTAAATGTGAACATCTGAGTGGAGTGAAAATAATCTTAATAAATCAAAGGTATTTAATCCGTTATAAATGGGAAATTGATCAGTCTGGAACTCTGGAAACCCTGTATAAGAATTACATGAATCTGGAGTGGAAATCAGGAATCACTGAAGCCTGGCTTCATTTGCACATAACACTAAGTGAAACCATGGCTCGAACTACACACAGAAAAAACAACACTATACATAAATCGCTATAAGAAAAAAAAACTACCAATGTAAAATCTCATAGGCGATATTGGCTGCTCTACAGTGCCATCTGGTGTCACATGTTTATAACGCAGTTATAAAGTTATAAAATGACGAGTGTAGCCGAGTCCCTTGACTAACATGGAAAATTGAGTGCGCAAATGAAAGTAGGAACAGGACTTTTCTCCGATTCTCTGTCTCTAAACTCAAAACTGTCGATGCCTTCCTGACACACCCCTAAAGAACTATAACCCCCATAACCATACCCACTGCTTGAAGCTCTGTTTGTAACGACAGTTGTGTTTTCAAAACACTTTATCATCCCTACTAAAATATACCCTGAATAACATTTCCTCTGCATCCCAGAAGGGTGAGGAAATTCCAGCCTTATACTGTTTCATTAGTTCATAAAAGGTTAAATTTATCTCTGAATGTAGACTGGGACAAATGTTCCACTGAAGCATTTAATTCTTTAAGGAAATGAGCCAAACTTGGATGCACAAACCAATTAGTACACCCAAACCATTGTACATTTGTAGGGGAACTTGATAGGGCCCCTGCTTTATAGCTTGCTGTGTTACTTAAAATGCACCTTTGCTTTTATAATACCTCATTTTAAAAATCAATTTCATGCGACATGAATTTTTCTTTGGTATGTTCTGATAAAGCTTTAAAACAGTCAATCAAACATTTTAAGCAAATAATTTATTTGAGGATGACCATGCTGTTAAGGTGCTACACTCAATATGCCAGCAAGTTTGGAAAACTCAGCAAAGGCCACAGGATTGGAGATCAGTCTACATCTCAATCCCAAAGAAGGGCATAGAATCATAGAGTTGGAAGAGACCACAAGGGCCATCCAGTCCAAGCAGGAAACACCATCAAAGCATTCCTGAAATATGGCTGTCAAGCCTCCGCTTAAAGACCTCCAAAGAAGGCAGTGCCAAAGAATGCTCCAACTACCGCACAATTGTGCTCATTTCACACGCTAGCAAGGTTATGCTTAAAATTCTACAAGGCAGGCTTAAGCAGTATGTGGACCGAGAACTCCCAGAAGTGCAAGCTGGATTTCGAAGGGGCAGAGGAACCAGAGACCAAATTGCAAACATGTGCTGGGTTATGGAGAAATCTAGAGAGTTCCAGAAAAAAAATCTACTTCTGCTTCATTGACTACACAAAAGCCTTTGACTGTGTCGACCACAGCAAACTATGGCAAGTTCTTAAAGAAATGGGAGTGCCTGATCACCTCATCTGTCTCCTGAGAAATCTCTATATGGGACAAGAAGCTACAGTTAGAACTGGATATGGAAAACCTAATTGGTTCAAAATTGGGAAAGGAGTATGACAAGGCTGTATATTGTCTCCCTCCTTATTTAACTTAAATGCAGAATTCATCATGCGAAAGGCTGAACTGGATGAATCCCAAGACGGAATTAAGATTGCCGGAAGAAATATCAACAGCCTCAGATATGCTGATGACACAACCTTGATGGCAGAAAGTGAGGAGGAATTAAAGAACCTTTTAATGAGGATGAAAGAGGAGAGTGCAAAAAATGGTCTGAAGCTCAACATCAAAAAAACTAAGATCATGGCCACTGGTCCCATCACCTCCTGGCAAATAGAAGGGGAAGAAATGGAGGCAGTGATTTACTTTCTTGGGCTCCTTGATCACTGCAGATGGTGACAGCAGTCACGAAATTTAAAGATGCCTGCTTCTTGGGAGCAAAGCAATGACAAACCTAGACAGGATCTTAAAAAGCAGAGACATCACCTTGCTGACAAAGGTCCGTATAGTTAAAGCTATGGTTTTCCCAGTAGTGATGTATGGAAGTGAGAGCTGGATCATAAAGAAGGCTGATCGCCGAATAATTGATGCTTTTGAATTATGGTGCTGGAGGAGACTCTTGAGAGTCCCATGGACTGCAAGAAGATCAAACCTATCCATTCTTAAGGAAATCAGCCCTGAGTGCTCACTGGAAGGACAGATCCTGAAGCTGAGGCTCCAACACTTTGGCCACCTCATGAGAAGAGAGGACGCCCTGAAAAAGACCCTGATGTTGGGAAAGATTGAGGGCACAAGGAGAAGGGGACAACAGAGATGGTTGGACAGTGTTCTTGAAGCTACCAAAATGAGTCTGACCAAACTGCGGGAGGCAGTGGAAGACAGGAGTGCCTGGCATGCTCTGGTCCATGGGGTCACAAAGAATCAGACACAACTAAACAACAACAACATGTTGTCAACAGCATTATTGCAGCAATATACATTTGACTACTGTGACATTGGTTGGCCTTGAAAAAGTTTCTTTTCACATACATGTCAGATTTGAATACTAACAATCAGAAATACAACCTGTGGAACTGATAGTTAAAAGCTGCTCAACTGGCCTTTCTGCACCATTGATCTCTTCTTGCAATTTTCTCTTTGATGATCTTAAAAGCGTTGACACTGAGGATGCTTTAGAAATGTAAAGAGCTTCAAGTACCTCCAGCATAAAAATAGGACACTTGCCTTAAAGAGCAATGGACTTCCTTATAATCTCTTGGAGGCTGGAGATTGCAATTTGGGTTATCTATAAAAGCAGCATGTTCATGTACAATTAACCTCTACAGCTTTTGCTCTCCCTATGCCAGTGTTTCTGAATTTTCATTTTCTTTGCCTATTTTATATGTTGCCTTTGTGTGTTGTGTCACTCCATATAAAGGAAACTTGCATTTAATCTCCAGACTATTTCTCTCTGGTGTTTGACTTTGCCCCTCCTAAGAATTACCATAATTCCCTCTGTTGTTGTTTAATCGTTTAATTCCCTCTAAGTGTAGCGTAACACCACCATCCACACTCGAGAGGCAGACAATAGCAGTTGTGAGGGGAAGCCCAAATTCTACAGAAGTGAGGGGGGTGGAAATATCCAAAAAAAAGTCCAATGAGCACTGAGCATGATCAGTGGCCATGGAATGCTAGCTGTTGGCGAGTGGGGTGGGGGAAGGAAAACTAAGCAAGCAGAAAAGAAGTGACTGGTAGATTCTGGATTTCTTTTCTGTAGAGGTTTGTCTGGCACCTTTGTTACATATCTTTAGACACGAGCCAAAAACATTCCTCTTCTCATAGGCCTTTGGCTAATGAGGCAATCATGGCCTTTTAAACAGTAGAGCTTACTGTTTTTGTTTACCACGTTATATGTATTTTTGTGTTTTTATATTGTAAGTCACCCTGTGATTCTCTGATGAACGACGGTATTAAAATTTAATAAATAATGATATTAAAACAATACAGATTTATGTCAGTGGACTCATAATGATTGCTCTTCAAAATTTCAGTCAATAAAGTATCACTAATGAAATCAAAATTGGGAATAAAGTTGGATCTGCTGTGAGAATTTCAGCAGTTCCCAACAGAGGGAGGTGACCCCTGTCTACAATCTGTACTGTATTTAAAAAGCCGATATTAATTTGCTTATCTCCAGATGGAAGTTTTGATGTATCTTGGATGTTTTCCATTGTGTTCCATCGTCATACTTATAATTGGTCTAGCCCATTTAGTTCACCATAATGGAATAGCAATTTTCATGGGACAGAATCCAAATAGCTACTTTAAGTGAGCCCAAGGGCTCCGCGTAATTTTTGACTCGCTTTTGTTGAGCAGCGAATCCCTACTACCTCACTGGCAAAACTGCTGTCGAAAGTCACTTCAGTTTCAAAAATAGAAACAGAAACCTATGCCTCCTGGGGCATATAGACATCTCCATTTTCCTCTGCATCCTGGGCTTTAGTGTTTGAGCACCATTTTCATTTGTCTGCAATGTTCTTAACACAATCTGTCTAGAGCTGTGGATGCCAGCCAACCAGCCCCACTTTTATCTAAAATTGGGAATGCACAACCTTTACGCTTACAAGTTGTGTGCAGATAGCATTTCTCTCTATGATTTTGGAAAGTGGTTTTTTGTTTATTTTTTGCAGAAGTGCAAAAAATGGCATTGCTTCCCATCTAATGTCTAGTTGGTTGCATTCCCATTGCTTTCTGGACAGGAGAAGTGACAGTGAGGGTAGTATGGAACAAATGCATTACTGTAGAAGGAGCATCAGCAGCTGTGGCATGACTGACCGGAGGTCAGTTTCTTTGATAAGGGGTTGGAAAGGTTGCAGAGTTTTTTTATTTTTCAGTAACTCCAGTTGAGAGTGGTAAATGGTTTGTTTTTCCTTGTGGAACTCCTGCCAGGCTGAGTGATTCCTGATAGAGTTGTCCAGTGCAGAGAGTTCCTCCTTTATCAGCTTCTGTTTAGAATATAGAACGCCGATAAGATGTTTGAGCAGTTTCTTTGATAAGGTCAGGTGAGTGATGACATCCTACCATGCTGTCAGCAAGTCCTTTTATGCATGTTGGCTCTGCTGCCAAAAATAAAGGAGTGAGAAGGGCAGACACAGCTCCTATGTGGCCTGACCACACATTTACATTGTATGAATGGGACTCGTGACAACCAATGCAGGCAGGCACACTTCCTTCTGCAGAATATCTGTGCCTCACAACCCTGAAAGTTCATGTCTACAAGGAGTTAAACAAGCCAACTTCACATGTGCTCGGCTTGTTTTGATACAGACTAGAGTTTGTGATAAACCACAACCTAAGGTTTGTGTGTAATGATAAACACCTAAGTTTCTCCTGGCTAAGTGCGAGGAGAACTGGTGAATGTGCAGATTTGTGTCATATGGACATTTAAAGCACCTTTTTCAAGGCCAACCAATGGCACAGCAGTCAAATTTATATTGCTGCAATAATGCTATTGACAACATGGCCGTCCTCAAGGAAATTATTTGCTTAAATGTTTGATTGAACATTTGATTGAACGCTTTAAAGCTTTATCAGAACATACCAAAGAAAAATTCATGTCACATGAAATTGATTTTTAAAATGAGGTATTATAAAAAGCAAAGGTGCATTGTAAGTAAAACAGCAAGCTATAAAACAGCGACCCTATCAAGTTCCCCTACAAATGTACAATGGTTTGGGTGGTACTAAAAGGCAGCTTTTACAGTTTCCCCACCACAGTGATGATTGGGGAGCCAGTGCGGAAAATGCTGTGTGCACGCATGTCTCTGCATGTGTGCAAGAGTGTATATATGCATACATACATGGGTCACACTCACTACTGGCATATGACCCTAAGAAAGGTACATTCCTCTGGCTGAAAAGAGTTAGCTACATGTGTTAGAAGGTCTTTGTTAGCAACATATACAGGATACTTATTTGTAGATGAAAACACAATAAAACCATACCATAATAAAGACACAAGCCATCAGACAAACCAGATAAAAGCCAGTGCAATAAAATACTGTACAAAGCAGAGAAATAAAACAACCCTCAAACAAAACAAAAGAAGGTGCCCAAGAATGTGAGAAAATAACAATGTCACAGAAACACCCCAAAGCAACAAATGTGTATAGGAACTTAGACATGATCTCCTGGATTGCAAGCTGTTTCATATTTCCTCAGAAACAAAGCTAGATAATTTCCCACAGTTAGCAACTGTAGATCCCCTTATATTATCTGGTTTTAACACAGTGTGGAGGAGGCCTCAACAGGTTGCTGCATTTCAAACCACATGGATCAAACATGCAACTCTTGAGTTCCTATACCAATAATTTAGGAACTTTCACCACTGTAATTAAGCAGAGTTTTATTGCCTGTGCAATTTTTCTGGATACTGTATGGAAAGGCACATGAATCTGACCTTTGGCATGAGTTCGTAAGTAAACCATTTTTTAGCTTTCCAAATGCCTGGCCTTTTTCTATGATAGAGGAAGAGGGATGTTTTGGAGCACAGAAGGGCATATTTTAAAGGTCCAACAGTCTATATTTCCACACCTTGCTGCATGTTCCATGATTTTCAATCTCTGCCGGAGTTCTCTAACTAAAGAATACTTGCCCCAAACCTGGATCTTGTCATCAAGGGAATTTTTTTTTCTATATATAGATTCTGTCTTGCACCAACATAATATACTAATGTCTTTTATGCTTCAATTTGAGCAGAATCAAAAATTTAAGGAGCAATAAAACACCATTACAGATTAAATACCTGGTATTGTTCTCCTATAAAACTTTAAATCACTTGGCCCTATAGCACAAGATATTTGTTGCTCCCAAAGACTGTCATGTAAAGAGACTATTTGGTATCATAAATACTTCTAACATGACATAATAATTTTGCATAGTATAAAAATACAAACCTATGACCCAAAGGTAACATTTCCTACCTTGAAAGCGGATGACTCTCTGCTTTTGTTGTTTAAGATAATGCTGCTGCTTGCAATTTGAGGCTATCGCTGAGGTCTTATATAGGGAAATGGAAACCAGCTGTCAATTCATACATTACCAACAGATGTGATTCTCAAAGTAGACATTTAAGTAGAACTATTACTCATAAGTAGAACTATATTTACATCTACAGTTTTTAAAGAGTCAGGGAAATGCTGATGAAAACACTTATAGAAATACAGATGAATCTATTTTGTCACTTAAACCAGCAAGGAACATGGTGTTTAAGCTGTCCAAAACACAACTAGTCCAAGGAAAATGTTTTGTATGGAATAGCATGATAAAATCAAAAACAGAAGCTTTGTAAATACAGTATTGAATGTCTACTAATCCTATCAGTTCTTAACATGGACTCTAACTAACCCCTTTTGATAAACCCTTTTTGTGTAGGTCTTGAGAACTGATCATTTAATGAGAATTGAGATTTATGAACTTTATCGTGTGAATGCACTTATAATCCCAAAGCACTTTACAATGAAATACAATAATCAATAGTTGCATCTTCAGCACCAGCTTCTTACAATAAGCAGTGGAAGGGATTCTGTTCATTTCTTTTCAGTGTATTCTTGTTGGACCTGTTTCGACACAGTGTTCCTCATAGACCATTCTAAATGAGTCACAGGGTATCCAAAGGGTCCCAGTAATAGCTATTCAGGATCCAGTGACCTCAGTCTGAGTTCATGTAGCCATATAATGGATAAACAACAAGATAATGATGTTCCTGTAAGACAGGTGACTATGCTTCTTCTATCTGATGAAGGCACCGATTCCTATTGTTTACAATGCATTTGCATTTAGTCATCTGCTCCTTCCACTGTTTCTGTCTGGAAAATTGTATCCTGAGCCTGAGCTATTTGGAAGTAACTGCTGTCTCCACTGATTTACAGTTATGGTTTAGGTTAAAATCCTATATACATTTTACAGTGGTACCTCTACTTACAAATTTAATGCGTTCCGAACGCACATTCGTAAGTAGAAAAAATTGTAAGTTGAATCCCATAGGAATGCATTGGGAGAAAAAATTGTAAGTCGAAGCAACCCTATCTAAAAATTCGTAAGTAGAAAAAATCCTATCTAAACTGCATCCAAGATGGCGGACGGAGCTCCATTCGTAAGTAGAAATATTTGTAAGTAGAGTTATTCGTAAGTAGAGGTACCACTGTACAGGGAAGAAGTCTTAGCCCTATAATAGCATTCTAACTCGAGTGAGGATGCCCTCTGGAACTCAAGTGATACAGCTTAATGGGCTATACCAAATACCAGTGGAATCAGAGACTTGGTTTGAACAGAATCCATGGTCTCATTTTATCTGGGCCCCATTATTTTTCCTACAGGCAATGCTCTTGGAGTAGCTGCCAGTGGTGATGATGCCAGATGCACTTCTCAAATGTAATTCAGAACCGCAGTGATATCAGCAAAGCACTCTCCAGGCTACAACTAGCAGCCAGGAACAGCAGAATGTTTTAAATGAACTGAATCACTTGTGGAATCATTTCAAGAAGACATTGATGGCATAATTGTCTTATCTCCAGGCACACTAATAATGCTCACACATTACCTTATCTCTCCCCCAAGCACTGGGGCAGGGCAGTGTACCAATAACATATCACGAGACAATCTCTCTCTTTTGAACATGGAGAGTTTTAAAACATAAATAGCAGCCATGGGAGAGCCTGAGCAGTCTGGGACTATGGAAATAGAGAAGGGGAAGTTTACTTTTTTCTCTCTCTCTCATGGTCTCAACAAAAATTGTCTCTGTAAAGTAGTTGTTTGTAGTTAAAGCAGAGCTGGGAAGTCTATGGTTCTTCAAATCATAGCTGCCAAGTTATCCCTTATTTTAAGGGATTTTCCCTTATGCTGAATAGGCTTCCTCGCGAGAAAAGGGAAAACTTGGCAGCTATGTTTCAAATGCTGCTGAACTACAACTCTAATCATTCCTCACTTGCTGGGACTGATGGGAGTTGCAATTCAGCAACATCCGGGGACCCAAAGATTTCCCATAACTGATGTAAAGAGGTATGAATGGGAATTGTCCTTGGTATCCAAACAGCACCTTCCAAAATGTGGAACATACCAATTCAGATCATTAGTTCTTCTACCTTAATACTGACTATACTATGTGCAGTGGAGACCTGACCCATTTCACCACCTGTATCAAAACAGGAAGATGCCAATCCACCATTGCATTCACATCAAAGCCTGCCTTACCTGGGTCACACAATGATGGCAGTTTCCCGTGAGAGCTTGTGGAGTCTTCCGCTTCTACTGCACTATTGTCCTTTGCCAGGACCCCAGCATGGAAGAAAAAATAGATCGGTCCCACTCCCTACCTCCCATTATTCCAAATCTTGCTCAGGCTTCCCTGTGGCTCCTATTTACATAATGCACATTTTTGTTAACAAGATTATCATTAGGTCTAATTTGGCCCCTAGCTCATGCCTGAGGGGTTCAAACATAGGTGCAAAAGGAAAGACAGCTGGCAAAGTCTCATTTGCTATTCCCATTGCAGATGATGGTGGTTACAGAATTGTCTGCGATATTTCAGCCCTCTAAGAGTCAATAGTGCTGGTTCTTCCATTTTGTTGTTTAGTCGTGTCCGACTCTTCATGACCCCATGGACCATAGCACGCCAGGCACTCCTGTCTTGCACTGCCTCCCGCAGTTTGGTCAAACTCATGTTCGTAGCTTCGAGAACACTGTCCAACCATCTCGTTCTCTGTCGTCCCCTTCTCCTAGTGCCCTCCATCTTTCCCAACACCAGGCTCTTTTCCAGGGAGTCTTCTCTTCTCATGAGGTGGCCAAAGTATTGGAGCCTCAGCTTCACGATCTGTCCTTCCAGTGAGCGCTCAGGGCTGATTTCCTTCAGAATGGATAGGTTTGATCTTCTTGCAGTCCATGGGACTCTCAAGAGTCTCCTCCAGCACCATAATTCAAAAGCATCAATTCTTCGGCGATCAGCCTTCTTTATGGTCCAGCTCTCACTTCCATACATCACTACTGGGAAAATCATAGCTTTAACTATACGGACCTTTGTCAGCAAGGTGATGTCTCTGATTTTTAAGATGCTGTCTAGGTTTGTCATTGCTTTTCTCCCAAGAAGCAGGCGTCTTTTAATTTCGTGGCTGCTGTCACCATCTGCAGTGATCAAGGAGCCCAAGAAAGTAAAATCTCTCACTGCCTCCATTTCTTCCCCTTCTATTTGCCAGGAGGTGATGGGACCAGTGGCCATGATCTTGGTTTTTTTGATGTTGAGCTTCAGACCATATTTTGCGCTCTCCTCTTTCACCCTCTTTAAAAGGTTCTTTAATTCCTCCTCACTTTCTACCATCAAGGTTGTGTCATCTGCAAATCTGAGGTTGTTGATATTTCTTCCGGCAATCTTAATTCCAGCTTGGGATTCATCTAGTCCAGCCTTTTGCATGATGAATTCTGCATATAAGTTAAATAAGCAGGGAGACAATATACAACCTTCCATTTACAAATGGGATTTAAATAAAGTTGCAAATCACTCCTTAATGGCACATATAACCTTTCACATAAACCTCCCATGTCATTGTTCAGCTATTCAAATGTATTCACCTATATTTGGCTTCTGTTATATAAGAAACTTAGCATCCCTCTGTCTTGAGATAATAAAAGAATAGCATAATGCCAGACCTGTAGTCTTTGCCTTATTTAGCAGCAGACATCAATACAAAAGTCTAGCATCAATTACTTCAGTTCTACCACTATTAAAATGAGATAAGCACCACACCAATAAACTTAAGAGGTGTGAAGAGCTGTTTCTTGATCAAGTATTGGAAGATGTACTAAATCAATTATCTGAAGTGTTTGGGTTGTTTTGTTTTGTTTTTTAAAAAGAGAAATGATTCATAGTCATTAAGCAACCAGAGTTGCCTTGAGTACAGAGTGTTACTTTTAGAAAAATTATCCACTGAAGGGAGCACTCAGGAAGTGAGGAAACTGGGTGGAAAGAGCTCCTGCCTTTCTAACTTTGCTAAGCATGCTTGCCTTACACAAACAGGGCAGGCCGTGTCTTCCTGTTATATACCTGCTAGGATTGACAAGGCATCTGACCCTCACCTGAATCTCATAGCTCTCCTGATGAGTAATTTGGTCTGCAGGATGAGATTGCCCACCAGGCACTCTACTATTCATATTAAGCTCCAGTGTGTTTTTTCTTACAATCCCCTTCTCAATGAATTAATCAACCACCTCCTTGCAAGGCAGCAAGTAAACTACTGTTCTCACTTCATTACAAACAGTGTTTCTACCTGCAACACACTTGAGCAAACCTCCTCCTCCTCATTTCACAGATATTTTGTTGCCATTTGCTACTGTAGCTGCCTCTGATGAGTTATCATTTAACTCTTTGGGGGGAAACACATCCATGTTCATGGAAGTTTCCAAATCAATTAACCAGCTAGAAGGGTTACTGTTAATAGCACCATTTTTCCTATAACTTGATATTGCTGAATAGTTCTGATTAACTGCAAAAGCATTTTTAATTTGCTTTCTGTTGCCACCCTGGAACTTTTCTTTATTAGTGCCACTTTGTGCGTCCTGGCCTGGATGCCAGAAGGGATACAATTTACGAGCTTTCTCTATTATCTGCACAGCAGGGGGTGTTCAGTCAACAGTGCAAAGGCTGAGCTGGTTACCTGCTTTCTGCAATAGGGGTCGCTGTTTGGTAGTACCCAGTTGGTTAGCTGTCTAGAGCTAGAGCTCCCTATTGGTGGCTCTTAGGTATTTATCAAAATACAGAGTCCATTCATAAAACACAGTGTTCATTCATAAAGCAGTAGCATAAATCTCCATTGGTACACATTGAGTGTATATTTCAGCAGTTGAACATACAGGTTTATGGCCATGCTGCAGTGCATGGCTAGGCAAGTCCCGGTTAGAAAAATACGGGATCAGCAGCGCCGGCACTGGAAGTCGCTTCTACACATGTCCAGACATGCGTAGAAGCAACTACCGGTGCTGGAGTGCCTGATTTCCGGTGCGCAGACATGGGCAGAACGGCACCAGAAGAAATCAAGGGGAATTATGGGATCTTTTGCCATTCAGGATGACAGCGGGAAACGGCTTTAAAAACGGGGGTTTCCCAGGGAAAACGGGAGACTTGGCAGCTATGACTGTAGTGTAGTGCTTATGCAACTGTGAATAAAAGGTGGCTGGGCTCATCGTCCCGTGGTTTGGCAGGGGCAGGAGAGGTGACAAAAGTGATTTCCAATGAGTACCCCCCCCTTTGTTTCCATAACAAGTCCTTGAGTCTGTACTTGGACTTGGTGTTTACCTCTATGGATGTTGGTGATCTGACATTAAGTAAAAGCGAAACAAAATAAGTGCCATGGTCAGATCACTTTCTGGTGCAACTGGACTTCTCCGCAACCCTTCCCCTCTGCAGGGAGGTGGGACCGATTCGGATGGTCCGCCCCCGCTACTTAATGGATCCAATTGGCTTCCAAAGAGTGGTAGGGGATGTTTTATCCCATGTCGATGGCCTTTCAGCTGATTCCCTGGTGGCCCGCTGGAATGCGGAGTTAACCAGCGCTATTGACTGTCTGGCTCCGAAGCGCCCTCTCAGATTGCATGGAGCCCGGACAGCCCCGTGGTTTTCCCCAGAGCTGAGGGCAATGAAACAGTCGTTGAGACGGCTAGAGCGCCGGTGGCGGAAAACTCATTTTGAATCAGACCGGACACGGGCTAGAGCTCAACTTCGAGCCTACCAAGTGGCAATGGCGACGGCGAAGAGGACCTTCTTCACCGTCTCCATCGCATCTGCAGAAAACAGCAGCAGGGGACTCTTCCAGGTGGTTCGCAATTTAGCGGAACCACCTGCTCCATCCGGGCCCAGTACGGGCCACATGATCTCCTGCAATGATTTTGCAAAGTTTTTTGCAGATAAAGTCGCTCAGATTCGGGAAGAGGTAGACTCCACCGTGGGAGCAGGGCCGGGGCGGGGGAGTGCTAGAGTCCTGTCTAGTCAAGTTTTGTGGGATCAATTTCAATCTGTTACCTCCGAGGATGTGGACAGGCTGCTTAGACGAATGAAACCAACCACCTGTCTCCTTGATCCTTGCCCATCCTGGCTTATAAAAGCTAGCCAGGAAGGGCTGGGCGATGGGCTTCGCGGGTTGGTAAATGCTTCTCTCCATGAGGGAGCCTTCCCAGACCCGCTGAAAGAGGCGGTTATTAAACCGCTTCTTAAAAAACCATCTTTAGATCCGGCCAATATGGCCAACTATCGCCCAGCCTCAAATCTTCCATTCTTGGGCAAGGTGATTGAGTGAGTGGTTGCGGAACAACTCCAGGCACGCCTGGACGAAGCGGACCATTTGGATCCCTTCCAGTCAGGATTCAGGCCTCATCATGGGACTGAAACTGCCTTGGTCGCACTGGTCGATGATCTCCGGCGGGCTAGGGACAAAGGTAAGAGCTGTTTCCTTGTTCTGCTGGATCTCTCAGCGGCTTTTGACACCATCGACCATAACATCCTTCTGGACCATCTAGAGGGCTTGGGAGCTGGGGGCACTGTCATGCAGTGGTTCCGCTCCTTCCTCCTGGGCCGTGTTCAGAAAGTGGTGGTGGGGGATGAGTGTTCAGACCCCTGGGCTCTCACTTGTGGGGTGCCTCAGGGTTCTGTCCTCTCCCCCATGCTTTTTAACATCTATATGCAGCCGCTGGGAGAGATCATCAGGGGGTTTGGGCTGGGTGTCCATCAGTATGCTGATGATACCCAGCTCTACCTCTCTTTTAAATCAGAACCAGTGAAGGCGGTGAAGGTCCTGTGTGAGTGCTTGGAGGCAGTTGGAGGATGGATGGCGGCTAACAGATTGAGATTGAATCCTGACAAGACAGAAGTACTGTTTGTGGGGGACAGGAGGCGGGCGGGTGTGGAGGACTCTCTGGTCCTGAATGGGGTAACTGTGCCCCTGAAAGACCAGGTGCGCAGCCTGGGAGTCATTTTAGACTCACAGCTGTCCATGGAGGCACAGGTCAACTCCGTGTCCAGGGCAGCTGTTTATCAGCTCCATCTGGTACGCAGGCTGAGTCCCTACCTGCCCACTGACTGTCTCTCCAGAGTGGTGCATGCTCTAGTTATCTCTCGCTTGGACTACTGCAATGCGCTCTACGTGGGGCTACCTTTCAAGGTGATCTGGAAACTACAACTAATCCAGAATGCGGCAGCTAGACTGGTGACTGGGAGCGGCCGCCGAGATCACATAACACCGGTCCTAAAAGACCTACATTGGCTCCCAGTACGTTTCCGAGCACAATTCAAAGTGTTGGTGTTGACCTTTAAAGCCCTAAACGGCCTCGGTCCGGTATACCTGAAGGAGCGTCTCCACCCCCATCGTTCTGCCCGGACACTGAGGTCCAGCTCCGAGGGCCTTCTGGCGGTTCCCTCATTACGAGAAGCCAAGTTACAGGGAACCAGGCAGAGGGCCTTCTCGGTAGTGGCACCCACCCTGTGGAATGCCCTCCCACTAGAGGTCAAAGAGAACAATTACCAGACCTTTAGAAGGCATCTCAAGGCAGCCCTGTTTAGGGAAGCTTTTAATGTTTGATGGATTTCTGTATTTTAGAATTTCTGTTTTTTTGGAAGCCGCCCAGAGTGGCTGGGGAAACCCGGCCAGATGGGCAGGGTATAAATAATAAATTATTATTATTATTATTATTATTATTATTATTATTATTATTATTACTCTGAATAGTGACACCAGGGACCTAGAACGTGCAAGGCTTGTCAGTCCAACCCCTGCACAGTCTCATCAAGGCTGACCTTAAGGTAATTGGAGCAATTTGGCCAAAGTGGGCCCAGCAGGCCGCTCCTAAGGGGGCCCACACCACCAGGGCAATCTAGATGGATTTTATTTATATCTCTAAGATTTTGCAGACTTTGGCTGTGAACTGGGCCCCTACAAAAAAAAAAATCAAGTTGCACCCAACTGCTTCAAATTGGGCCCCACTGGCTAGCCCTGAGTCTAATAGTTGCTGGGCCTGAGTTGCCCTGCCCTTGCATGAAGTCTTGGGTTTACAATTTTGGGAGAGGAGAGACTGTGGCACTGGGGAGAGGGCAGGCTGGTGAGGTCCCCTAGATTTAAAGGACCAAGTTGTCCTGCCCTCACATGAAGTATTGAGTTTGCAATTTTGGGAGAGGAGAGACTGTGGCACTGGGGAGAGGGGAGGCTGGTGAGGTCCCCTAGACTTAGAGGCCCGAGTTGCCCTGCCCTTGCATGAAGTCTTGGGTTTGCAATTTTAGGAGGGGGAGACTGCCCGCTGGGGAGCGGGAGGGGTGGCGAGGCCCCCTAGATTTAGAGGCCCTAGGCTTCAGCCTACTTAGCCTATATATGATTCCGGCACTGATGGTGATGTTCTGAGTGGCCTGAACCATTAGTAAATTGGAATGGGAGCGCAGTTTGCATCCTGTCTTCCAATCCTCTGTATCCAATACTACATAATTTTCACTGTGTACACCAGTGCAATTTATAGCCTCATCCAATGAGCTGCTAAATCAAAGGTGGGTTGCTGGTGTGCATGTTTGTATGTTTGCTAAAATGTTGTTTTTCTTCTTAAAATGTTATTTCTTAACTACAGAAATATGTTGTCAGAGGGTCGTCGTGGCTACTCTAGAGTAACTCCAGTTTGAGTCCGGTTTGTCTTCAAAGACGTTCATTGTGCTATTTATTTACAATGTAGAGACAGCTTAAAACATGACCTCTTAGCCCGAATCAGAATCTGGCAATGGCGTACATTTGTTCCTACACCAGCAAAGTAGTCTGGGCACCCCAAAACGCCACCCCCTTGACCTGCGTTGCGGCACTCTCCTTACTCCTTGCGCCGGAAGGAGTGATGCCCTTTCAGCTTTCTCCCTAAGCGGTCAGTGCCCTGGCTCTGCAACATCCCTGAGCATCTGCCTGCATCCCTCCGCCTGTGAGCTTTCCCATTGTTCCTCCCTCTGATTTCTCTCCTCCTCCGAGTCTCTCCCTCCCCCTCTGGCTGCTTCAGAACCACTGGTGCTCTCTGTAGTTGACGAGGTGGATGTCAGGATGATGGGGGCTGGCTCCCTGTAGGGAGTCACCCTTACATCCACCCCCCTTGAACCTCCCTTCCCCTCCTGAGGCGGATGGCACATGCGGCGAGGACTGAAATCTCAGAAAGTCCGTTTCATCCGTTCCTGTGGGAGTGAAAACAGAGTTCTGTCTGCCATTTTGGATGTGGTTTAGATAGGATTTTTTCGACTTACAATTTTTTAAAAAAAAATTCCCCCATTGGCTTCAACTTACGAATTTTTCCACTTATGAAGGTCCGTTCAGAACGGATTAAATTCGTAAGTCGAGGTACCACTGTATATACTGCTTGAGTGGCCAGAAGGAACAGTTTTCCAGTTTATGAAGTACTTATAACTCATTGTATCAAAAGAGAATCAGAATAGGTGATGTTAAATATATAGTCCAGTGGTTATTGGTTTCCATTGTGGCTGGTAGAGCAAAAGTCTGCAGTTAATGAAATAATATGTTTCCCTTAATGGATTGTCCTTGCTGGGTTAAGGTACAGTCATACCTTGGTTTACGACCGCCGCGGTTTGCGATCGATCGGTTTGCAACAGCCGCGGACCCGGAAGTGTTTACATCCGGGTTCAGCGTCACACGCATGCGCAGAAGCGCTCTATCGGCACGTCACACACGCACATAAGGGCTGCTCCATTTACAACGTACTCGGGGAGCGACCGGCTCCCCGGAACAGATTGCGGTCGTAAACCAAGGAATGACTGTACTCTCTATGGCTGAAGATTAGTTACAATTTAGGGAACCCTCAAAATACAGGAAGAGACTGATACTGGTCGGATAATTGATAAAATTTGGGTTCCCCCTTGCTTTAGTCAATTGAGCAAACTCATAATGAAGAAAATTCATAACAAAGCCACTGGTATGTACGGTATCACACAGTCATTCTCCTTTAAATTCCATCCCCATGGCATAAAGAGAAGGGGAAATATTCAAGCTTTTGCTTCCAAAGAAAGTAGTCACTGATGCCAGCTGGCTAGGCTTTCTTTATATGTGATATTTATGGCTCTACAGTTAATGTCACTAGTTACTCAATTTTCTCTTTCTAGTGGATTATGGTTTGTGGAATTGGCACGTTTCTCTCCACCAAATCAAATCAGTCTGCATTGAAAAATATGAAAAAGAATATATTAAAAAGGTAACATCCATTCCAATAGGTAGCATCCCTCCTAAAGTAGATTACATCAAGGTCCCTTCCAATATTACAACAGGAGGCGAAAGTGCAACTCTTTGACCCTGAAGTGCTGTTCAAATGTCCAATAAATGCATGAAGAAGAGTAATCATGTTCACTGGCCCAAGTTCAAAAGTCCAATGTGCACAGAACCTATATTTTAATAGATTTTAATTATCCATTTTATATTGTTATAGCACTCTTCCCATTTGTGATTCCTAGGTTCTGTTTGCCAACCCCACTGCCAGTCCTCCACTCTCCCCCAACTCTCCCCTTCAATTCTCCAGCTGCGCTCATGATTCCCAGCTACTGCCATTCAGAGGCATACTGCCTCCAACAGTGAAGGGAAAACATCAGTCGTGCACAGTGGATCCACCCTGCTGTGGAATTGCTGGGGCCTTCTCCATGACCTCTGCCTGGTTTGGCAGTGGTTCCTAGTCCACACTAATTTTCTTTCCTTTTCAGCCATAAGGAGTCTCTAGCTTCCCCTGGTCACAGTCAATCAAATTTCTTGACATAATGGAGGAAATTCAATGCTTAAGGTCCACATCAAGTATTTAAAAACAGTTCTAAGACTTATTTCCTGAAAATAAACTGTTCTTTCCCACTGTACATAGGGAAACACATGAACCATTTATTTCCTATTGTTCCCAAAGAAAGAAGATGCCCTGGTGTTGTTGGCTATGCTTTTCCATTTATATTTTTAGTTTTGCAGTAAAGCTAGCCAGCCATTCAGTTTTCTCTTTCCATTGGATTAAGATGTATAGAACTGGTATCTTTCTACTGCAAAATATAAGCCTGCATTGCAGAATTTGCAGAGCATTATCAAAAGAGCAAGGGGGAGGAGGGCTGAAAGAAGCAAGACATTCATTTTGCAACAGAATAATTTAGTGCTTTTATGATTCATTGCATCTTAGGCCTGGAAGCAGTGACTTCACACACCACAGAAATCTGATTCCAAAACAAATGATTGTCAATTACAACCAAATAAAATCTACACCTGTACATTATAGTACTCATTTTTTAAAACATCTGTACAGCAGAAGATTAGCACTTTGGAAGATTTTATTTATCTCTACAGTAATTTGAAGTTATGCCACCATTTGTTTTACATTATTTATTGCTGTGCATGTGGGCAATGAACAATCACTGGAGTTTTATTAGCTGCTTTGCTTTTTGCTGGTAATGATAAATCTCATGCAGAAGTGAAAACTTTGTTTTACGACACAGCATCTTTTATGATATATCTAACCACTGAGCAGGTCTCCTTCTGTGCAGCAAGGGACACCAGCTTTAATCATGCAATCAAACTTGGAAGAAAGAAAATACTCTTATTAACTAGCGCTTTTATGTTGGTTTCATGATGCTTCAAGAATTATTGCCATCAAGGGCAGGGTGAAAACCCTTTATACTCTAGTTCATATCTCTGAATAGGAAGATGCCATGTGCTGTTCCTCATCTCTTTCCTGACTTATTTATGCAGTGTTTCCTTGGCTTCTGAAACTATGGCTGACTTCAGTGAGGTCACTGGCTGTTTTCGAATGATCCTATCTTGGCTTAATAAGTAGCCTGGTTCAGGTTATCGCATGCCGGCTTAATGAAGTGAGATACAGAAGAGTCTCCAGTTAAGCTCAGCTAGTGTGAGGGACTTATGCTAGAGTATATCTGGCTCAGCTGGGATGAGGGATTTACACTTGCATAGCTCCAGCTCAGCCAGGAAAGCCCAAGATCTGCTGGATCCAAAGGTGTTCACATCCTGACAGCGCCTGGGTTAATATTTTTACATCCAGAATGCTCTTTATTATTTATTGGTTTATACTCTGCCATGCTACACATGGGTGGCGCTGTGGGTTAAACCGCAGAGCCTAGGGCTTGCCTATCAGAAGGTCGGTGGTTCGAATCCCCGCAATGGGGTGAGCTCCCGTTGCTCGGTCCCAGCTCCTGCCCACCTAGGAGTTCGAAAGCACGTCAAAGTGCAAGTAGATAAATAGGTACCGCTACAAGCGGGAAGGTAAACAGAATTTCTGTGCACTGCTCTGGTTCGCCAGAAGGGCTTTGTCATGCTGGCCACATGACCTGGAAGCTGTACGCCGGCTCCCTCAGCCAATCACGCGAGATGAGTGCCACAACCCCAGAGTCGGTCATGACTGGACCTAATGGTCAGGGGTCCCTTTACTTTTACCTTTATGCTACACAGGACGCACAATGTAACGTCTATTAAGCAGATGGGCTTAAACAGAAGCATATCTTCCTGGCTAACACCTGAATTCTCACCCTGCCACCCCCATCCCAACCTTGTCGACATAAAGGGGGGGAAGTCACGCAGAAACAGACATCCTCTCTCCATCCCATGCTCAGCTTTTTCTGTTTATGCACTCAAATTCCTGATTGCCACTAGAAATTCTATTCCCACAATCTTCAAATTTGGGTCTGATTAAAGTGTGTGAAACCCTCCAGAGTGAATCTCCCACAATTCACCATGCCATCCCATATGTGACTTGGCGGGCTTTTGGCTGGAGTGCTAGCTGCTTTTATGAGGCAATAATAATAATATATATAGTTATCAAGCGCCTAGAAGACTAGGCGCTGTACAAAAGTTAATTGCCACATAGCCCTCGCCCCCACAGGCTCACAGTTTAAATCAGACAAGACACATAAAGATCACGGAGAGTGAAGGGAAATGAAAAACAGGTGGCGAGGCATCAAGCCGATGCAAAGCATATGAAAGGAAAACTTAAAATATTGTACTTCTCGGGCATCAAAGTGTCTTGAAAATAGCCAAAAAATACCTCATGAGCACCGAAGAGCAGGGCGGCCATATTTTTATTGTACTGGAGACCCCAGTTTGATTCTTGAAAGCCCCTTCAGTTCTAAAAGAGGTCCCTTAACATTCAAAAAATGTTATCCTTATCAGCCAGGGGTGCATTTTTTTTCAGCAACAATAGCTGAAATGAGGCATGCCAGACATAAGATCCTATTTAGTATTATGACGGTGAAGCTGCAGAGATCCCAAACAAACACAAGAGAGAGCCAGTGTGGTGTAGTGGTTAAAGGCAGTTGACTCGTAATCTGGGGAACCAGGTTCGCGTCTCCGCTCCTCCACATGCAGCTGCTGGGTGACCTTGGGCTAGTCACACTTCTTTGAAGTCTCTCAGCCCCACTCATCTCACCGAGTGTTTGTTGTTGGGGAGGAAGGGAAAGGAGAATGTTAGCCGCTTTGAGACTCCTTCGGATAGTGATAAAGTGGGATATCAAATCCAAACTCCTCCTCCTCCTCTTCTTCTTCTTCTTCTTCTTCTTCTTCTTCTTCTTCTTCTTCTTCTTCTTCTTCTTCTTCTTCTTCTATTGCATTGTAGGATGGGGATTGGAGTCTCGCAACATCTAGAGCAGGCATCCCCAAACTTCAGCCCTCCAGATGTTTTGGACTACAATTCCCATCTTCCCCGACCACTGGTCCTGTTAGCTTGGGATCATGGGGAGTTGTAGGCCAAAACATCTGGAGGGCCGCAGTTTGGGGATGCCTGATCTAGAGGGTCGCAGATTCCTCACTAGTGGGCTAGAATGAAGAGATGTTAAGTGTTTATTTAATGAAGAAACAGATAACGAACACACCAGCTTGCTTTAAATTTAAAAAAAAGAGGTTTTAAGGTTATTATAGGTCTCTGTCAAAGCCAAGATCCAATTGAACTCAGACTTCCAATGCCTCAGTGAGAACCCTCAGTACTTAAGGGGGAAAAACACCCAGTGTTTTAAGATTATTTAATTTCTAGCAGTCTAAACAAGAGCAGAGATGAGATCAAAAGGCACTAGAAGCCAACTTAAATAGCATGGGCAGATGGGCTTAAATAGAGACATACCAATGGTGCAAAGTTTGGAATGTGCTAGGCAATTTACACTTTGCTTCAAAACTGACTCTTCTCTCTTGGATCATTTTCCGTCCTTCTTACTAAAGAGTCTAGAGATTTTAAAAAGGGGCACATGGCATTTATCCAGTGTAGCTTGAAGCAGTGTCTAGTGTGGAAGAGTCAAACATCCAGTCATCAAAACTTAGGTTTTGTTCCCCTTTATCTTTTTTCTGCTGAGCTTCAGTGCACCATTGAGCCTTCAGTAATAAACAATTGGACCCCAAATTAAAGAGTTGTCTTGAACTTCATATATATTGTAAAAGATGGGTCCCCTTCACTTTTATAAGCTCCCTCTGTCAAGGCCAGGAGGCTATTAACTTCTTTAAAAAGTGGGGGGGGGCATATCCATGCAGTGGTGACTGATAACATTTTGACTTGATAGGGTTGCAGCTTTTTAATTTTTATGTTTTCTGCACAATAGGATGAGTGCAGCACTTATTTAGGCTATTGCCTTCACACTGAAATGATCTATTATCCTCTGCACATCTATGAACAGGGAAAGAGCTTCCATGCAGAGGATCCAAGAATGATTTTTCAGACATGATTGACTCATGGGTTGTGGGTTCGAGCCCCATGTTGGGCAAAAGATTCCTGCACTGCAGAGAGTGTCCTGCCCTTAAATACCTGTCTTTATGGTTTTACTTACTGTTTTAACTGCTTTAAATGTGTTGTTTCGGGGGGCTTGTTTTATTGATCATTTTAATTGTAGATATTTATTTCATGTTCTGATGATATTGTTAAATTGTATATTTTAATTATGTGTGGCTGTCTGTGATTGGCTTTACACACATAAACCACTTGGAAGTCACCTTGGCAATTAAGCTGGCTGGGTGGGTGTGTATTACTAAGTTTTGTTGTTGTTTAGTCATTTAGTTGTGTCCGACTCTTCGTTACCCCATGGACCAAAGCACGCCTGGCACTCCTGTATTCCACTGCCTCCCACAGTTTGGTCAGACTCATGTTCGTAGCTTCAAGAACACTGTCCAACCATCTTGTCCTCTGTCGTCCCCTTCTCCTAGTGCCCTCCATCTTTCCCAACATCAGGGTCTTTTCCAGGGAGTCTTCTCTTCTCATGAGGTGGCCAAAGTATTGGAGCCTCAGCTTCACGATCTGTCCTTCCAGTGAGCACTCAGGGCTGATTTCCTTCAGAATGGATAGGTTTGATCTTCTTGCAGTCCATGGGACTCTCAAGAGTCTCCTCCAGCACCATAATTCAAAAGCATCAATTCTTCAGCGATCAGCCGTCTTTATGGTCCAGGTCTCACTTCCATACATCACTACTGGGAAAACCATAGCTTTAACTATATGGACCTTTGTAGGCAAGGTGATGTCTCTGCTTTTTAAGATGTTGTATTACTAAGTAAGTCACTTTTATTTCCATTTTATATTCCCCTTCCCCTCTAGAACAGCCCTAGAAGCTAACTGTACAATTCTTGCAATATGAGCTGGTCCCTGTCATCCCTGTCCACGCATCTCTGTGGATGCATTGGGGAATCGGCACATCATGAAGCCTATAGATCAGGCATCCCCCAAACTGCGGCCCTCCAGATGTTTTGGCCTACAACTCCCATGATCCCCAGCTAACAGGACCAGAGGTCGGGGAAGATGGGAAATGTAGTCCAAAACATCTGGAGGGCCGAAGTTTGGGGGTGCCTGCTATAGATCATATGACCTGTGGCAGTCAGGTGCACTTCATGATGCGACCCTACTCCCAGTGAAGATGAGCACCTTGACAGGTTACAAGCAGCCCACTGGATTTTAAAAGCCCATGGATTTAAAAAGCAATGTGGGATGCATCATACCTGGAAAAATTCATCAATTCTTGTTTCACGATCAAAGACAGGCAACAAGAGAAAGATGTTTCTAATGAGGAAATGGAAGCATGCACTCCTTCATACATAACAGAATGATTACTTAAGAAGAACGGTTGAGCAACGTCTTGCAAGGAAATTCCTGATTATGAGAAATCATTTCCTAAGGGATTTTGTATGCTTTTAAATATTTTACATGCGTTTGTTGGGGAAGCATGTCAAATGCTTCAAAGCAGCTGGATATATTTTTTTCCTTGTTAAAGATTTTAAAGGGTAAATTAAAATAATATAAACAATGGTTTGCCCAGAGGCTTACAATGTAAGAATGACCCCATTATATACCTAGACAAGGATGTTCTGAGAGTTAGCCTCCTTTTTTTGTTTTTTTTTAGCTTGGGGCCTAAATGAAATTAACTGGCTTAGATTACTTCTGTTAATTTCTGCTGCCTATGTGATGCGGACTGGAAATTATCCCAAACTCATTATGTCAACACGGGCCTTTTAGTTCATTTCGGTGAGCTCATTTGTTGACAGACTTCCATCGCAAAGAACCGAGCCATGCATGCTAAGCGTGGGAAAGACTAGGAAACACACCACAATGTTTACTAAGCTGCTATAATTATTAATGTTTGGGATTTACACGCCCACTCACAGCAAATGATATGTCATTAATTGATGCGGCATGCGCCATTGTTTAATAGAAAGATAAGCTAAGAATGATAAGAATGGTTCAATAAGCCATATTATGCACAAGCTGTGTGCTAAGACATGCAGTCTAATTGCTCTCACTTCACTTCTCCCGTGGATTGAGCAGGTAAACAAACAAGGAATGGGATAGCTTAACATTATGTCCAAAGCACTGAGTGTGGTTTGTTCCGCTCTAATAAGCCGAGATTCATAACCCAACAATGAGCCATCATTTAAGGCTGCCTAGAATTCTGGCTCATTAGGGCAAAACAAATCACAATCTTGTGGTACCAATGTGACTTCTTTTTTGCTTTGGCCATCATTTCAGCACTACTAGAGGTGATACTGATCTTGGAGGATAGGCCTGGGAGTAGCCGTAGGCATTGAGAGCTAAAATATGGACACCCATGATCAACTGGTGAGGTTGGCTAACTTTTCGCCCCTTGAAAACTGCATAGCACTAAAGGAGGAAGTTGAAAGGGTAGTGTTCTTTTCTACTTCCTCTTTCAACTCTATGTCCCTTAGCATCTATGATAAGGGGAAAGTGGTGGAAAGAAATTCCTTGACTTCCAGTTCTTAAGCTGTGTTTGTAGACATAGAAATTAATTACATCAGGTCATTGTTAGATGTAACAACTGAAATAATCAAGATGGTTTCTCAGCGCAGTATTTTTATAGACTGAGTGAGTACCACTTGGTTCCCATTAAAATCAATGGGACTGAAGTTATGACTAAGCCCCTCCATTGATTCCAATGGGATCTAAGTTCAACAAACGTAATCAGAATCTGACTTCTTTGTACACATATGGTTACTTTAATAAAGGTTTTTTTAAAAAAGAAATCCATATTAGTTCAATAGCGTGGAAAGGAAGTTCACTACAGCAGCTTGTGTTTCGAAAAAAGAAGAAACACTATGTTCTGGCTGTCAGAACAGAGGTATGTTATTCCAATGTGCCATTTCACAGAACAGAAAGCAGGTCTGCTATTAATTTTTAATTCAACAGGCGTTTGACAGAAATAGTCATTTGTGTAGAACTAGAGCTTTAATGCAAATTTTATTTTCTACTCAGAGAGCAATCTTAACTCCGTACCCCAGCCCAATGGGGCTTTATTTAGCTGCTAAAGCTCTGCCCCACACAGTAGTTGGGGTGGAAGAGGGGAACAGGCAGGTCACTGAGGCAGCCTGGAGTGCTATTTCATTTATCTGCCAAACTAAAAAGGAACAACAAGCTGAAGTGCTAAGATTTGGTTGGGGGGGGGATATTAGTTCAATTCCAAAAGCTACACTCCAACACTGAAATCAATGCACGTAACTTTATGAATGCCTAGCTTTACGTTTGTACTGGATTGTGTACAAATACTCTTATTTAGTTATAGAGCTCATGCCTAACCATACAATTTTAGGCCAGTGTTTCCCAACTTGGCACCCAAGAATTGGGGCAACAATTCTCATTGGGGGGGGGGAGGCATGAAATGGAATTTGCTCCAACCCTGAATGACACAAAATGCGGGAAATTGCACAGGGCACCTTCCACACAATGAAAATATTGTGGAACTGTTTAAGAGCTCTCATAAATGTTGGCGGTTGTTTTTGGTTTTTTTATCTTATTTTTTTATCTTATTTTATTGAATAGAAATAAAAGTGGTTTGATGATTGCAGTATTACAGAGCAGTGATGGGATGATAACACCATTGTGTGGAAGCATGCAGAAAAAGTAACAAATAAATAAACCCCCAGCACATATAGTACAGTACTACAATTGGTATGCATGAAAGGGCTCCCAGCATAAGTGCGGCTGACATCAATAAAAGTCCCATAAAGGGATGCACTTAAAAGCATGCAAACACGGGCACAGCTTGGAATTCAGCCACTGAAATAAGTGCTGTGAAACTGGATGCAAAGTCACACTAGACCTTTAAAAAGCAAGAACAGCCTTTTACATTCAATTTACAAGTCAATAAAATACATCTTGATGCAGTGTTCCAAGAACCATCCCAGGGCACAAATTGAATTCCGCCTCAGATTAGAATGTCATCTACCAAATTATGAGTAACATGGACTGGCGTTTGCACCATAATTTCAGAATAATAGAATACCGTTCAGTTGTCACCCCTCTTATATTTTGGAAGTTGCCGCTTCAGTGGCTAGTATTATAAAGGAGCACACTCTACACCTTTTGTTGAATAGTCAGTGCCTTCATTCAATGTGGTTTTATGCATAAGGACAATTTCCCCACATGATCCTTTTGAGCTGTCTACAACATAGGCATTCGTTAGAAGGGAACAGCACAGCAGCAAAAGAACTGTGCAGAATATGAGCCAATTCAAAATGTAGGCCTCTTAATGTAAACCTGAAAGAGACCTATCAAGCTGATAGGGACATTGTAAGTACCCCTATGCCAGTCTAATACAGCATGGTGTTGACAGAATTCTAATGGTAATTACCTCTACTCCATAATAATACAGTATGGGAATGGAGCTAAGGGGAGGGAAAAGGGAATCTTAACACACAATAACAAGGCTCTGCAGGTGCGGGGAAGGGAGTTTCATGGTACCATGTAATTTGAACCAAAACACTTGGAAGTTTGTTCTGAAATTATTTTCCCCAAAATAGGTCTGCTCCAAGGTGGCCTACCAAACTGAAACCAGAAATTGCTGGCAGCCTACAAACTCCCTGCAATCTCCTATTGTTACAGGCCCAGGAAGGAGGGAGAAAAGAGGTTATATTCAGCTCTTGGAAGATAGAAGGCTGTCCTGGCCAACTATAGAACTATAGAACAACCCAAGTATGTTGCATAACTGGGCAAGTGCCAGGGTCCCTGGGGCCTTGGGAAAAGAAGATGGCAATTGTGACAGGTGCTTCAGCACCACCAGTTGTTCCTGTCAACTTCCCAACGCACTATCCTGCTTCCCCAGTGGATAGATGTTGATCAGCAGCACCAATGCACTTGACACAATTCTTTTCCCCTTTAAGGTCCCAATGTTGACAGAAGAACCTGGCCATGTCGCTACAGCAGCCTGCATCTTTTTGCGGTCTCTGCTGCTTGCCTGCCTCCGCCACTCAGTCACCAGGGAGACACTTTGTGAAGGTTGAAGACCATCTTTACCACCACTGCTCCTCCAACCTGGGAATGGATTTCAACTTCCTTAACCTACTTGTTTTTATAAAATCTTTGACTAAAAGTCTATCAAAGGCAGCTAATGAACTTCACATTTAAAAAATACCCTGTAATATTTATGGTGTAAATACTAATTAGTAGCATAACTACTAAATGCTCATTGCAAAATTGATCTGAGGAACAGGAACAAGGAGTTAATTGGGCATCCCAAAAGCACTCTGGGAAGAAGGTGTCCACTAAAAACCAATAAGGAAAGAGTGAGGCAGCCTTATTAAGCTATTCAGCACTTTGGGCAAAGACAGTCTACATAACCAACTCCACAACAAGCTGCATAGCACACAAGGACTTCCGAGAAAGCTGTCAGTCCATTTATCTGTCGAGTTAATTGGTCTTTGCTAAAATGAAATCCCACTCAAGGCAGCCTGAAATAAAAGCATAATTCACAAGAAAATTAAAAACAACCCTCATGAAATAATCCACAGTAAATCAATATCACAAAGCATCTTAAAAACCAGAATAGCAGCAGCACATAGATGGGGGTTGGTTTCTTTAAATAGGAAAGGGCAGTCATTAAGTAATCTCAAACTCAGATTATTTATGGCAGAGTTAGGAAGCCTATGGCCATCCAGGTGTTGCTAGGCAACAGTTCCCATCCTCCCTGACCTTTGTCCATGCTGACTTGGACTGATGGGCATTGGACAGAGTTTAACAGTCAACTCCTCTTCCCAGGGAACTTTTGGAATTGTACCTCTGGCTGGGAAGCAATAGGGGTCACCTAACAACTCTCTGATTCCTTACCAAACTACAGTTCACAGAATGCTTTTAAAGTGCTATGTTATGGCTTTAAATGTATAGTTCAGATGGAGCCTGTACACCTGAACAATTAGGTAGACAGCTACACAGACAGTGCACACTCACTGAATGTAACATCTGAACACCAATGTATTCGCTGACTTGCAAGTGTTGCCATATCTGAAATGTTGTTATATAATGTTTTAATACAAAGTTACTTTGTTTAACATTAGTTGTTGTTTTTTAAAATCTATAGGGCCTGACCATCAAGTACAGTGCAGGGTTACCTAGACAGCCAAAGGAAATTGGGGGACACAATATGCATGAGCACAAATTGTGCCTTTAAAAAAAAAGCACAAAAAATAAATGAACAATCAAAATTGATTTAGATATGCAGACATTTGTGACGCAGAGCTCATCTTCCTTTTAACCGTTTTGATGGTTACAGTAAGGAACTTGCCTCTATTTCCAGGAATCTTATGGTCAGAGCCTGCTTTTAAAATTGAAATATGAGCTCCTGAAGTGTGAGAAAAGTATGGTGCAGATAAATCAGGATCTTATATCTCTATAAAAATCACAGTATTGAAGAACAACGGCTAATGTTTCAACTGAGCCATTTTCATAGGGACGAACTCTTCAATGCCAAGCTACCCTGGTAAATCAACTGCTGTCGGCAAAGCATTGAATCTAACCATTTACAATTATTTCCTGTATCAAGGAATACCCGTACTTAATGTTGTTAAATACCTACCATGTTTCTCATATTTTAAGGCATCCTTAAAAAATAAGGCATGGCAGGATTTTCAAGACCTGGCGAAATATAAGGCATACCCCGAAAATAAGACATGCTGGTACGGTATGGCAGGGCACGCCGCGCCAAGTCCCGACCCAGCGGGACCCGGCAAGGGCAGCAGCGCGCGCTTTGCCGAGCCCCGACTGAGCGGGAACCAGCAAAAGCAGCAGCCCGCCGCCGGCTTGGAGCTCGGCAAAGCGTGCACTCTGTTGGAGCTCCATGCCGGCGGCGGGCTGTGCAGGGGAGAGACCTGGATTTCGTAGCTGGCAAAGGGCGCGTCTCTCGCGCGTGGTTAGGGCAATTGGCAGAAAAGTACTTTGCAGCTCTTGCGCTTTCGTTCGCGAGCTGCTTTTTGGCTGTTGCTGCTGCTTTGCTTTTCTTTTTGTCGGCAAAAACAAATGTGAGGGGGGGCGGGGAGAGCCCAACGAGCGGCAGAAACGCCTTCCCCTTTAAACCCGCCCTCTGCTGCTCACTCGGAGAGCTGCTCACTCGCACAACGGGCTCCTCGGGTGCTGCAGGCACCTCGCCTCGCCTTCCGCGCGCGCCCAGCAGCCGCTTCTTGCACGGGCGGCGGCGGCGCGCCCCGACGCCCCTCGGCTCCCTCAGCTCGACCTGAGCGGGGAGAGGAGAAGCAGGGCAAGGTGGCAAGGATGCTCCCCGCCGCCAAGCAGTTGCTCCGGGGCTGCAGGAGAAGGTGTCGAGCGCCTCAGCCCCCGGGGCTCCTCGCCGCTCCTCTGAGAAGGGAAGGTGGCGTCTTTCTCCCGGCGGACCGGCTGCCTGTGAGTGGCGGACACGGCGTGCCCCCGACGCAGGCGGCGACCCCGTTGCTCATGGCTTCCTCCTCCTTTCTTGGCTCAGGCCTGAGGAAAGAAACTTCTTAGCGCACGCGCCACCCGCTCCTTCCTCGGCAAGGCAAGGCAAGGCAAGGCAGGGCGAGGCGGGCGCTTGCCCAGCTTTGGCCATCTGTTGCTCCACAGCCTTCCTGCCTTGCTGGAACTTCGGCCGCCCGCGGGGACACGCCCGCAAGATGGCGAAGTGTAAAGTTGCAGCTGGCTGTGGAGGGAAGGAAGGAGCCGTGCTCTTCCTCCTCCGCCGCCTTGGTCTCTGTCGTCTTGAGTTTCAGGCTGTAATCGTGTTTACAGACAAAAGCAGCAGCCCGCCGCCGGCTTGGAGCTCGGCAAAGTGCGCGCTCTGTTGGAGCTTCATGCCGGCGACGGGCTGCTGCCTTTGCTGGTTCCCGCTCAGTCGGGGCTCGGCAAAAAAATAAGACACCCCCCAAAATAAGCCATAGGCTTATTTTCTTGAGTAAAAAAAATATAAGACATGTCTTAAAATATGAGAAACACGGTAGTGGGTTGATGATAACCACTACTAGGCTGTAGACAAGATGAAGAGCTCTCTTTTACCAGACCTAATGAATTTATCAAAATATTATCTAGAAGTCTCTGTTTAATATACCTGATTGCTTTTTCTCACCAAAGTGACAGACAATGGAGTATTGATTAGCCAATGGTGTTAACGTTGTTATCAACACATTTTGGCCAAGGCCAAGCATAGTAGTCAGGCAAAGACAAGAATACACAGCCCAAATCTGTTGAGGGTTATCTTTCTCAAAAAGGTGGTATACTTTGCTTCTAAAGATTAATTGAGCCACAATAACCATAGCTGAACTCCATACATGATTTGGTAACTATTTTGTCTTTATAGACTCAAAACTGAAGGTACAGTGTGTGTGTGTGTGTGTGTGTGTGTGTGTGTGTGTGTGTGTGTGTGTGTTGTAGAACCTCAATAGTGCAGCTACAATATTCAGTGCACATGATGTTGTATTTTGGATCTCAAGTAACCAGGGCCTCCCAGGATATTGCTCAATTGACAATATACAATATAATATGGACCAGGGGTGGATAGTTCAACTCTCATCCCCCCTAACCATTGGCCATGCTGTCTGGGGCTGATGGAAGTTCCCCATCCCAGGTATATATTAATAGATGTTGGGTCAGCTATACAAGTTAACAGCAGAGAAGTAACAAGACATGAATGGAAGCAAGTTCAGCAACAGCAATTCAGCTTTACTTTATTTTGAGATTCTAGGGAATAAGGGTTTTTTAAAGGACACTTATTCAGAAGAAACAGGGAAAAAATGTTTCCTCTAATAGTACGCACAGCACCAGAACAAGTAAAGTCACCGAAAAATGTCATCTCATATTACTCTGCACCTTGGGTGCATCTCCATTGAAGCACAAAAAGAACCCGAACCTCTTATCTTTCCTTAACATATTTTGAGTTGGTGCAGTGAGTCACTCTGCAGGGAGCTTAAAAGATTCATTTCTTCATTCTAGTGAGAGAAACGAAGATCTCACAAATGACCTTCCGTTTATGTGACATTGATGAAATGCCAATTCTGTATATTACTGAAGCACTGTGTTTGGATAATATTTGTACATACTACAAGAGGATAGTAAATCAGGCAGACACCATTACAACAGCAAGGGCTGCTGAAAGACTTTGCAAAGACAATTACACTGTGATTGAATGTGATAATGTGATATTACAAAACAGACAGAACTATCCAATACCAAATAAGGACCAGGTATTGCTGCTGTTCCACTCAACAGTAAGGTATACCTTGCAAAGGCAAGAATGGTAGACTCTGGCTTCAGTAATATTCTCAGAAATGTTAGGGGGATTTTTATTGTTCAATGGCAACTAGAAATCGGGCCCCATGGGGATATTTCACAAGAAAGCTCCTCCATTGCAGAGTGGCAGGACTTGTTACTGTCATAAATAATTGTGAGTGAATAGTCTTTACAGAGTAACCACAGAAATACGGTGTATACATGTGATGGAATGGTATCTGCAAAACTATTGTGACAGGGGCGACCCACTCAGATGGACAGTGTACAAATAATAAAATTATTATTAATATTAACAGCTAAAGATGCCAGAGTTGTTCATTCATTGACATTCTCAGAAAACAAACAATCCAAGAGAATTTATTGCACAGGTCCCAACTAAAATGGGATCCCAAGTACATAAACGGGTGAATTTGTTATTTTACATTTTCCCAGAAATGCAGATGTATAAGCATCTCCAATGCTAATAGAACAGAACAAAATATAGTGTGTGAATTGCAACTGAGACATAATTCAATGCACATAAGGATGGCTGGACCTGAATCAAATTTCAGTCTATTATCAGATTTCTGTATATCAGTATTAAGCAACCTGACTGCTAAAATATTATGAATTCTGGGGGGGGGGGAGGTAGAGACTAGAGGAGAGCGGTGGAGAGCTGGGAGATTTTGATGAGCAGGTCTTACTTTTAGTCACAGTGAATTGTTTTCCTAACACACTCCAAGTACACTGATTTCGGTGAAAGTTGCTGAAGTGTAGGGTTGATCTGCACATGGGTTGCCATTTCCTCTGAGTTTTGTCTGTGAAAGCCGAGTGTACGTGGTGGAGCTGCTCTACTGGGGTGGCCTGCTTCTTTCCTAAACTTTCTTTTTCCTAAATAAATAAATAACACTCCAATTCACTTGTTTTCATTCTGCTTTCCCCCCCCCCCCCCGCTTTTCTGCATTGAAGCCCCCAAACTGATCTCACTGAAATTTGGCGGTGTTAACCCACTCTGGAATGTTTTCTTTGCCTGAAAATTTTATCCACTCATTTGAAAAGGAGAAAATCATTTTATCCATTTCAAGCTTCCCCATCATAAATAGAGGTTCAGATTTGACAGATCAGATTCAGACCTGAACAGCGAGTCAATTCAGAGTGACACAGACCAGATCTGAAACAGATTGGGCTGCTTCTGAAGGCAAATCGTGTGGTTGCTGCACACCCCTAACACAGACATTCTTATTTATACATGGACATGATGAGACCACTTTTCTCAGAGCTATGGCTTGTCTCAGAGCCATAAGGACTGAGATGTGTGAGTGAGACTGGACATAAAGTACAAAAGCAGTCTTAAATATAAAAATGAAATATGTGGCGCTCTTTAGAAATGAATGTAACTTGGAAAGCACAATATTTATGACAATAAACTCAAATCTTGGACTCTGCTTTCTATCAAGAACTACTAGTCCCAGCTACCCACTGTAACACTCTGTGACCTTTACATTAGGCTTAAGCCTTAGACTCCATGTATAAACAATTAGTAATTTTCACTGAAAACACCCATATTAAGTCAAAACATATGCTATTCTGGAAGGAAAATACAGAACTTACAGGCCTTACTGTGGAGGAAGTCCAGACTGATGAGATGTTTGGCACATATAAATGATTACACCCGAGAATTCAATTTATAAATCTACAACACATTAAGAGAGAAGGAAACATTCTTTACTCAACTGCATTGTGCACTTGCCATTCAAAACCATTACATGAAGTTGGGTGAATTCTTCAGATGTTCATGACTTCTGTAATAGGATAGATTTCAGCAGACTAACGTTTCTCCTTAGCAGGGTGTATGATGTGTTGCAATACCGAGTGATGGCAGATTTCCTTTGCGCACAAGTGACTGTTTACTCAACCATTTTCCATAACTTTTCTGTTCTTGTTTCTAACTTAATCTGTAACTTACTGTGCAAAAACAGAAAAGAGACAGGGTGGTACTAGTCTAGAGAACTGGACTCCCTTGGTCCTAGGTCTAAGTTCATCTATTTTTGTCAAGAGGTCATAGTATGGTATTAGTCAAGTCACTACCATATGGCAGCCTTCCTGGATCCAGGCAAGGATTTAGTCTCCTGCTTCCCCAAGAAGCCAACTAGAAGCTATCTTATTCTGCTGTTTCCTGGCAAGGCCGCTCCCCGTCCCAGGGGGCAGTGTTGCGGGCAGGCCAAGTGCTCTCCCCGTGTTCAGCGAGGGGCATGGCAGTGCCCCCACATCATAGGGGAGTCCCGGCCGCATCACGCCCTCGGCTGACCAATCCGGCTGGCTGGGAGATGTGGCTTACAGTATTTAATCAGCCGCACAGCTGGGGGTTCTCCCTTTTGGTTCCTGCTTCAGCGGATCTCCCACCCTCCCACCCTGTTCTCGTGCATTCTACATCTTGGCCTTGCTATACACCTTGGTTCGTCACCTGTTGAGGGGGGCCTGGTAGGAATTTTTCCACTTGGCAAATTGGCACCAGCCATGTGGTTTTTGCCTGCTCGTAGCAATCGTCACAACTTTGTAAGGTTTGGCGGTTAGGTTCATGGGAGGGGAGGTTGTGGCCATCACCTGCCCCTCCTCTTTAAGGGTATTCTGTTAAAGGGTTCTGGGGGTGTGGATCTCATCCGAAGCCTGGGTATGGGCTAGGGCCATGCCATGAACCCATCAGGGACCCTGGGGGAGCTCTCAGTTGATGTACAGACCCTTACTGGACTACCTGCATGGCGGGCAGGAGTCAGATATAGCCGGTTCAATTCCAACGCCTAAGCCAATACCACTCACATTCTGTAACCAATAAAGTTGTGGCCTTAATTAGCCCATTAACCTAAAATACTGGTGTCCATGTGTTTTATTATTCAACAAATGGGGAAGGACTCCACGTGTGGGCCTTGACACGCAACAGTTCTTAGTGGAATGCCAGCATGAAACAGGGAGGAACGCACTCTGGTTTCCATCACAGTGTTCCATTGCACCAGCAGTGGTTTAGTCATGCTGGCCACATGACCTAGAAAGCTGTCTGTGCCCCCTCCGCCTGAAAGTGAGATGAGCGGCGCAACCCCATAGTCACCTTTGACAGGACTTAACCGTCCAGGGGTCCTTTACCTTAGGCAAAGGTAAAGAGACCCCTGACCATTAGGTCCAGTCGTGACCGACTCTGGGGTTGCGCGCTCATCTCGCGTTATTGGCCAAGGGAGCCGGCATACAGCTTCCAGGTCATGTGGCCAGCATGACAAAGCCGCTTCTGGCGAACCAGAGCAGCACACAGAAATGCTGTTTACCTTCCCGCTGTAGCGGTTCCTATTTATCTATTTGCATTTTTGACGTGCTTTCGCACTGCTAGGTTGGCCCATCGTGGGGATTCGAACCGCCGACCTTTGATCAGCAAGCCCTTTACCTTACTTTTACCTTTATGTTTTTCCAAGATGTAAATATTGCACTGCACTTAGGTACTGATTGTGGGGTTCCCATAGGCATCTAAGAACAAAGTTCTGGTCTAATCAGGCAGGACTTTTCTTAGACACTTGGCAGCTATGCTTTGCTAGCTTTCTACCTAATATTATAGCCTGGCAGCTAAATCCACAGTTTAAGTGCCTCCACAGAGCCATAAATCTGCCAGTAAGTCTAATCCAATATCATTTGGCAACAGCTTTCCTATGCCGAGCAAAAACACATTTTAATGGACAATATTTGTTGGGGGTTGCAGTTTTGTACACAAGACTGGACTTCAGGAACATTCCTTCTCATTCTGTGCCACCCATAAGATGGTTTGTTCCTGGTGGCATTGTTTCAAACCTGTGTTCTCTTTGATCTGGTATGCAGCAAAGCGGGAGCCAACAGAAGGCTTTATCAATCCTAATTGTGGTGTGTGAGCATCTGATGTGAGAAGGCACATTTAGTGAGGTAGCTATAGCCCTCCCTTCCCCATGCACAGTGACCTTCACACATAATTAATTTGGCTGCAGCAGAAAAGTTTTTTCCAAGCCTAATATCATGGTTGGGGCAAGGGTTAATCTTCTCTCCCCACTAGAATATCCAGGAAAATTACAGTTAATAATTAGGCAATTTTGTAATAAAAAAATTAATGTAACATAAATCTACACACTTATCTGATGTAATGTTAATGTTATCTTGAAAAAAAATATAAAAAAATACTTCTAAAAAATGAGCTAAAAGCTTTCTTCAAGTTAATTGCTATAGAAGAGGATTATCTATAGTTTCATTATTAGGTCACCTTTGCTGCACAGATATAAAACAATTTTTTGCTCTAAAATTTGTTACAGTATGAATTAAATCCATAAAACAGGGCAAGACCTTTGTCCTTTTAGCAAGCATGAAAATAATTGAAAGTGCCATATTAGTAAAAACAGAAACAAAAGCACAGGCTCATGATTTGTCTTTAGGAGTGTATTTAAAACTGAGTGGGTTGGGGCAAAATGAGAATATTTTAGAATGCTGCAGAATCATTAAGAGTCCTGGTCACCAGGTCATTCATAAAGATAAATCTTTTTAAAATACAGTGGAACCTCCATTTACGAACTTAATTTGTTCCGGAAACCCGTTCTTACACTGAAAACGTTCTTAAACCGAGGCACGTTTTCCCCACTGAGGCTTCCCGGTGCCGGTGCCCTTCCACCAGTCGGCTTCCCTTAGTCTTCCGAGGCAAAGTTTGCTAGCCGTAACACCTACTTCTGGTTTTGTGCAGTTTGTTGCCCGAATCGTTCATTAACAGGACTGTTCTTAGACCGAGGTACGACTGTACAAGTCTGATGAACTAATTTCATTATTAAGTGCATCTGAGAAAGTTGATGGTGTGTTATATTATATATCTGACAACTTGATATATTTACAAGAAAAAAGAAAAAAGGGGTCATATTTGGCAAAGATCTCTAATTGGGGCCCATAATATGTCAGTAAGAGACTACCACTATTCCAAAAGTGGAACTCACTAGAATTACCATTCCCTTACCTGCTACCCCTCCTCCATGGATTGATGTACACCTTATTCCAGTGTTTCAGCCAGGAAGGGTAGTAGAAAAAGGTTGTGATGTTCTGCCTTTTAGCCTCATCCCGCATCATCGTGTGCCTGCTCGTTTCCCCCCTCAAATTCTTTTGTAACAATCAGGAAACATTTGTACTCATGAAAAGTCATGATTGAGAGCCTAATGGCTTGGCCACACACCCACCCCTGTCCTGCCACTTTCCCCTGGGGAAAACTGCTCTTTAGAGCTCATTCAGAGCAAACAGCAATTTGGGTTTTCTCTGGATTGACGTTTGCTCTGATTTAGCACTAAAGAGCAGGTTTTTTAAACATGAGGGGAGCCTCCATAAGTAGAAAAGGCTTCCTGCTGCAAAAGTTACACTGCAACACAAGAAGCTGGAAGGAGCCTCACAATGGTGAGGGTTAGGCTAAAGGCACAACACTTCACCTGTCAGATTCTTGTTTTCAGCTAAGTGGGAATGTATCATTCTCTTCAGACTCGAGGAAGTTAATTGGTTAGCCAGTGTGGTGCTCTCTGGACGTTGCTGAACTACAGTGCAACTCCCATTATCCCTTACTGACTAGAACTGGAAGGAGTTATGCAGTCTAACAATGTCTGAAGGGCAGTGACATTGACTATGCCTGTGTTGAACTATGGTTTGTTAACATGCCAGGGCCATAAGCCATGGTTCAGCCCGGCTTTGTTTCCATAAACCACAATCTAAACAGAGGGTGGATGTTTCTGAACTCTTTGGCTTAGCCATAGGAGGAGAGAAGAGGGTGGAATCTGATAGCCAAATGCTCCCTTCTGCTCACTCACATTCTAAATTATGGTATAGCATTACATCCCAAATGAACCAATGTATTTCCACCGCCCTGAAAGGAATGGCCTCTTTTGACACAGGATAACATTCAGAGCCAAAATCTCAATATGAAATCTGAGTGACTTGAATGGAAACCAAACCAAACCTTTTATTATCAAGACCACAGATTCTGTTCCCTATGGAAATATGAGAAGGATTCACTGTGCACATTCCACCGTGCCAAACTTTTAACAATGTTGCATCCTGTTTTCATAATTTAAAAATCAAATTCCCTCATTGCCTCTTGCCATCATTCTTTGCAGGGAAATTTCTGCAACATCTGTTAGACAGCCCTTACTGGTAGCTTTGAGAAGATCCCACTTTGCAACAACACATCAAGTCAGATGAAAAGAACGGCCCAGCTTTCTTTCAGGGCTGGTGCCAATGGTTACCATACGTAGGCATCTGCCAAGGGCCCATTCTCTTGTAGGGAGCACACTGGTAAAGCCTGCTCCTTGTTTTGCCATTGCAGCCTGCTTGATTGTTGACGTGTTTTTCACTCTAGCCCAGACAACAATGGTGGAGAGAAGGAGGAGCAATTATTGCTCCATTGGCCCTCTGCCTGGTGGGTGGTGCCAATGATGAGGTAGAGGACTTTCTGCCACATGGGATTATTTATTGTATTACCAAATAAGTGAGAGAAAATACCCTTTTTACAATATTTACAAATTAGAAGTTGTTTACAGCATGTCATGAGAGATGCAGACATAAGCAAAGGTTTAGCAATATTTGAAAAGCTTTTACTATCTGAACTAAAAAAAACAGTCTGCTCTCCAAAGTCTGTTAATTTTTGATTGAGGAATGCAGAGACAGTTCTAACTGATTTTTAAAAAAATGGAAAAAGGAATTTTAATGTGGAGATCTCTGATGAAAAATTGGACTGTGTATGCAGCTTGTGGTATACTATATTAGCATAAACCTCAAATAATTTTTAATAAAATCCATAAATGGCATTACATGCCAAATAAACAACTAAAATTAAAGCAGTGCAGTGAATTGTGAAGGTACAATTTTCAAGCTGCTTTGAAACAACTTCAAATATTCATTACATACAGAAAAACTGTCTCTGTTGTCCAAGGACAGTCTTTTGTTTTGTTTTGGTTCATGTCCCTGAAAAATCACTGTCTGGTTTTTTTGCCTTTGATGAATGCCTTTTTAACGTGTGTGTGTGTGTGCGTGCGTGTGTGTAAATTGCTAGAGGTAGAGTCAGTTTACCTAAAGAATGCCTCATCCCATATATCCTTGTCTAGCAACTGCACTTCTTAGATGGGGCATTGCTGAGAGTAGCACATGTGTGTGCTTAAAGGTAAAAAGACCATTGACCATTAGGTCCAGTCGTGACTGACTCTGGGGTTGCAGCGCTCATCTCGCATTATTGGCTGAGGGAGCCGGCATACAGCTTCCAGGTCATGTGGCCAGCATGGCAAAGCCACTTCTGGAGAACCAGAACAGCACACGGGGACGCCGTTTACCTTCCCGCTTAGCGGCACCTATTTATCTACTTGCACTTTGACGTGCTTTCGAACTGCTAGGTTGGCAGGAGCTGGGACCGAGCAACGGGAGCTCACCCCATCGCAGGGATTCGAACCGCCAACCTTCTGATCGGCAAGCCCTAGGCTCTGTGGTTTAACCCACAGCACCACCCGCATCCCACCCGTGTGTGTGCTTAGCATGCTCTACCAGCTGAAATTAGACAGACACCTAGCAGTTCAACATTTAGAGGGCTATTGAAGATATTTCTTCAGCTAGACTGGTGACTGGGAGCGGCCGCCGAGATCACATAACACCGGTCCTAAAAGACCTACATTGGCTCCCAGTACGTTTCCGAGCACAATTCAAAGTGTTGGTGTTGACCTTTAAAGCCCTAAATGGCCTCGGTCCGGTATACCTGAAGGAGCGTCTCCACCCCCATCGTTCTGCCCGGACACTGAGGTCCAGCTCCGAGGGCCTTCTGGCGGTTCCCTCATTACGAGAAGCCAAGTTACAGGGAACCAGGCAGAGGGCCTTCTCGGTAGTGGCACCCACCCTGTGGAATGCCCTCCCACTAGAGGTCAAAGAGAACAATTACCAGACCTTTAGAAGGCATCTCAAGGCAGCCCTGTTTAGGGAAGCTTTTAATGTTTGATGGATTTTTGTATTTTAGAATTTCTGTTTTTTTGGAAGCCGCCCAGAGTGGCTGGGGGAACCCGGCCAGATGGGCGGGGTATAAATAATAAATTATTATTATTATTATTATTATTATTAAAAAGACTTTCCCTGAAGTATAACCCAATCAATGTATGAAATATTTATTGTAGAACTACAAAAAAATGGTTTTATTGCTTTTATGAGTTCTCAGAAATGGTTTTATTGTATTTTATCACCTTGTATTTTATCACTGTTTCAATAACTTCTGGCAAGCAGTTTATAAATCTGTAAAATAAAGTTGTTATAATTCAGAGTTCAGCATCCTCAACAGGGTCTCTAGAAGTTGTATCTCTGACTGTGGAATGGATGCATCTTGCTTCTAGCACAGAGATAGAGGTGCTCTAGTCCTCCAGATGTTGAAATCCAATCCCCATCATCCCTGACCATTGGCTTTGCTGACTGAGGCTGAACTGATTGTCCTACAAGGTACAGTGGTGGACCCATTTCCATTGCTGCTGCCTAGTCTCGGGGGCCATTTTCTTCACACACAGCAGTTGGGGGGGTGCTTGAGCCTTCAAGCATGGTTCTGGCACGAAAGCCTGTTCAAATAGGCCAATCAGAAAGTGCTGGGGTTGGGATTGCTGCCACAGACTTCCACCAGTTCTGCATAATTTCTATAAAGGTGGGCCACACCTGGGAGCCTCCTGCACAGATTGTCATTGAATACAGTGGCAGCCCTGACAGGATCATCCCGCTTGATGTATGTCAAGGGGTGATTCTCTACCCAGGGTCGACCCACCCTACTGATCAACCAGCAGGTGGATTGCTTGATACTGGATACACACATAATACCTTTGCCTAGGCCTGCTTACACTTGTAATGAATAAAGTTGCAGCCCTTTTCAGCCCAATACCAGCATCCCGTCTTATTTCTACCCTTGCTTGACCACACACCAGGCTGCAGGTTTCAAACGCCTGGGCATGCAGTTGTGGCTTTCAAGGAGGCGAGGACCTGGATGAAGCTGTTTGTCAAACAGCACGTGACAATATGTAGACTGGAATTCCGTCCATCACCACGAACAAGCAGGAAATTTATTGCTAGACATTTCTAGAAGGGCAAAGTGCATAACAGCAAGCTTGGGAAATTTTAGCGTCTCCTTGGGCTCCATTACTTGTCTGTGGAATGTATGATCAAGTTAAACTCAAATTGCTTTAGAAAAGGGGTCTCACTGTGAGCCAGTACTAGATGAACAAAGAATGAAAGGCAGTATGCATCAGAAAGTGGAGAGGAATCAAGTTTTAATAATAAAAAGGAGCAGGCTGTGTCTGTTTCGATTTGTAACATCATAATGTTAGCTTAAGTTATAGAATTGCTAATAAAATTTTATTTTATTTTTAAAAGATAGGCTATTTTTCAATTTCTGATATATAATAAACAATTTCTCAGGTCTCTGTCAGTGTGTTTATGTTGTACCTCGTCCCCGTCCCTTCATTTAGTTCAGAACACCATGTTCTGACATCCTGTCCCACAGAGTATTTTTAAATATATACCTTTTGGTATCTTTAAAAAAAGAGGCAAGTGAAAATAACAAATATTGTGAGCCAAAAATAATATTTGTTAGTTGAAAGTGTTCTCATTCAAGACGAAATGTTTCCCAATCCAGCAAGTTCAAATGGTGTGGCCAAATACGTGCTCTGTCAATCCATGTCTATCCCAGCCTGCACAACCTCCTAGCCCAAGGAAGAGAAGTTGATTGGCTGGCTCCAAAGGGGGGTTAAAGGGTTCCTTGCAGGAGTGGGTAGTGCCTGCCACTTTGAAAGAGCCAATGGTATACCTCCCTCATCAAGACACCCTCTGTGAGCCCTGAGGATTTAAATAGCTACCACCCAATTGCTAATATACCTTTGTGGACAAGGTACTTTAGAAAGTAGAGAAGAAATCTGTCAGTTTAGGTTTATCTCTGGAGCTTGCTTTTTAGACCAGGAGAGAGAGAGAGAGAGGGAGGGAGAGAGAGAGAGAGAGAGAGATTGTACATTTGGTTCTCCATGTGGAATGTGTTTGTCATAATTGGCAGAAAGAGAACACAAGATCATGCCACCTTAATCCAAAAATGTAGAATCAGGCTGCCGAATCTTCAAGGGGAAAAGAAATATTTTCAGGCCTCTGAACTGCCTCTTAATAATACCTCTTTTTTGCTATTGCTCGAATCCATTTTCTTTTGCATGGTCTCCCGCTCTTCAATTCCAAACAATCAGGAATCATATATGAAACATGATGACATCACATTGCCGGTTAGCCAATCAAATTTGAGCGTATGGTGGTATGGTCTGATGTTTCACCCTCACTCTAAATTGGTAGTATGGAAAGTAACATACTGCTTATGTGTTTGGGCCGCAGAGTTTGTTGGTGCAGGGGCGTCCATAATTCCTGGGATTAGTAAGAGTTGGGATTAATCAAGGTTTGGTTAAAACTGTGCCAATCACTGCTGGATTAAGTTTAGGATAACTAGCTTGATGTAGCTGGCTGAGAATAAGCCATTAAGAAAGAAAGGCTGCCATCAACATGGCAAATGACTCTGGGCACAGAGGAGGAGGTTCTCAGAATTAGGGGGTGGGCAATAATGTAAGCAGAAAGAGAAGCTGTGTTGGCAAGGGTTTCTGGGGAAAAGGGGGGGCAGAAGTCATGCAGGCTGATTGGAGCAGGCTGTTACAAGAGACACAGAGATAGCTGCTTTACTGCCTTTGAATCTAATGCTGTACTCCTGCAGGAAGCAAGCCCCTCTTGAGATGTGCCACGAAGTGCCATGGTCAGATCACTACCTGGTGCAACTGGACTTCTCCGCGACCCTTCCCCTCTGCAGGGAGGTGGGACCTATTTGGATGGTCCGCCCCCACCACTTAATGGATCCAAATGGTTTCCAGAGAGTGGTAGGGGATGCTTTATCCCATGTTGATGGCCTTTCAGCTGATTCCCTGGTGGCCCACTGGAATGTGGAGTTAACCGGGGCTATTGACTGTTTGGCTCCGAAGCGCCCTCTCCAATTGCATGGAGCCCGGACAGCCCCGTGGTTTTCCCCGGAGCTGAGGGCGATGAAACAGTCGTTGAGACGGCTAGAGCGCTGGTGACGGAAAACTCATTCTGAATCCAACCGAACACGGGCTAGAGCTCAACTTCGAGCCTACCAAGTGGCAATGGCGACAGCGAAGAGGACCTTCTTCACCGTTTCTATTGCATCTGCAGAAAACAGCAGCAGGAGACTGTTCCAGGTGGTTCGCAATCTATCCGGACCACCTTCGTCATCAGGGCCTGGTAGGGACCCCAATATCTCCTGCAATGCTTTTGCAAAGTTTTTTGCAGATAAAGTCGCTCAGATTCGGAGGGAGGTAGACTCCACCGTGGGAGCAGGGCCGGGGCGGGAGAGTGCTGGAGCCCTGTCTAGTCATGTTTCATGGGATCAATTTCAATCTGTTACCTCCGAGGATGTGGACAGGCTGCTTGGACGAGTGAAACCAACCACCTGTCTCCTTGACCCTTGCCCATCCTGGCTAATAAAAGCGAGCCAGGAAGAGCTGGGCGATGGGCTCCGCGGTGTGGTAAATGCTTCCCTCTATGAGGGAGTATTCCCAGACCCGCTGAAAGAGGCGGTCATTAAACCGCTTCTTAAAAAACCATCTTTAGATGCGGCTAATATGGCCAACTATCGCCCAGTCTCAAATCTTCCATTCTTGGGCAAGGTGATTGAGCGAGTGGTTGCTGAACAACTCCAGGCACGCCTGGAAGAAGCGGACCATTTGGATCCCTTCCAGTCAGGATTCAGGCCTCATTATGGGACTGAAACTGCCCTGGTCGCACTGGTTGATGATCTCCGGCGGGCTAGGGACAAAGGTGAGAGCTGTTTCCTAATCCTGCTGGATCTCTCAGCGGCTTTTGACACCATCGACCATAACATCCTTCTGGACCATCTAGAGGGTTTGGGAGCTGGGGGCACTGTTATACAGTGGTTCCGCCCCTTCCTCCTGGGCCGTGTTCAGAAAGTGGTGGTGGGGGATGAGTGTTCAGACCCCTGGGCTCTCACTTGTGGGGTGCCTCAGGGTTCTGTCCTCTCCCCCATGCTTTTTAACATCTACATGCAGCCGCTGGGAGAGATCATCAGGGGGTTTGGGCTGGGTGTCCATCAGTATGTTCATTTCTGTCAACACTGAGAGCTTAGAGCTGGACTATCTGCTCTGCTGCACTTAAAATTCAGCCATTGTTTGTTCTATAGCTTCCTGTACCAAGCTCTTTTGACAATAACTCTCTTTCACCACGTTCACCTAAATCTTGCAGAAACTATATCGTCATTAACTAGGAACTAGACCAGTATTTCTCTCATAAACACCAGTTGGCTTTATCAAGAGCAGATATATACTGATTGCTTTCAGACTCTACTGGGCTTATTTGAAATTAAAGACTTTGATGTCACGTATGAGGGTATACACCAATTCATAACATATTTGAAGTAGCTATAAACTCCACTTTGAGGCATAATGTATTGTGAAGTATTATTTACTGGAAAAAGTATTTGGATTCCAAAAGGAGTATTTTTTCCAAGCCATGTGTTCCACAGATGAAACGGGCAATAACATGTTTGGATCAGATCTTCAAAGACTACATGGAGTAACACAACAACATCATTATATTTTGAAAGAAGACCGATATTAATATATTAGGGTGTATATGTTTTGAAAGTGAAACAAATATTTTTGTAAGCTTTTAGATCCAAAATGTTTTTTTAATAAGAGTGCCACTTCTAAAACTTTATTACAGCATCTTTTGAAATACTATACTGGTTTGGTAAAATATGCAGAGAAATTCATCCCTGGTTTTGATTAGATATGAATATTCCACACATTTCTTCAAATGATATGTTGAAGCAGCAATCTTGCCTGTGATGCTGTTAGGACTTCAATTTCAATTTCAACACCTTTATTGGCATATATATAGCAATAAAATCATATAAACCATCTATACAAAATATAATTCTGAGACATACAATGAAAAGGGGAAAGGGAAAAGGGATAATGAGTCCTCGGCGGTAGTCCAACTGCCCCAGATTTAACTTCAAAACTTCTAGTCAAGAATTGCACCATAACTCTAGTAAGTGCAGGAGAGTCATCGCTCAGCAGGAACTGGGTCACGAGTTATTTATTGGAGGGGGCGCAGAGCCACAAAGAGGACACCGAGGGATCATCACATAAGGTGTTAAAAAGAGGGCATTCCAGAATCATGTGGTCCATAGAGTCAGGTCTCTGACCTCCGTATTTTCCTGGTCTGTTTTTGCTGACTTAATACTATTTTATACTGTTTTTATACTGTTTTAGCTTAGTTTAATTTTAGGCAATAAGTGCTAAGTTCTAAGCTTTATGTTTTAAGCTCTAAGTTTTAAACTTCAAAGCTTTAAAGGAGGGAGTTGCTTTAAATTTTCCTGACCTTCACTTGGAAGAACGCCGGGGCCTCTAGCAGTAACTGAAGAAGAAAGCCTTATGTGTCGTGAATGCTTTTACTGTAATGTTATCTCTACCTGCATGTACTCCCTGCTTCACTATTCCAGTTAACGAACTGAAGTGTTAGGACTTATGTAGCAACCCTACATTCACTCACTTTGCAGGGGGTTCTCATTAATGTCAGCACACCTTTAAATCTGCAATCACATTTACCTGAGATTAACTCTTACTCAACTCAATAGGACTTTAAACAAAAATAAAGGAAAAGAAAGAAAGAAATTTCTTTCAAAATCTTAAATCAACCAACAGTTTGGAATTCCTGTCTTTTCCAAATGTATATTATTATTTTACAAATGAATGTACTCCTATTGCTATGTTTTTCTTTACTGTGGATAATTTTCTGAAGGATTTTTTGTTGTTATTCTTTCAGCTAAAATATATGCGAATAGTTTGTAATCATTATTCAAGAGCGATATCGGCCTAAAATTAGTTATTATTTGCTGATCTGTTACCTGTTTTGGGATCAGGGTAATAAAGCTTTCTTTCCATGAGTCAGGCATTGCCCCCTCTTTCAAAATGTTATTCATAATACTTTTAAGAGGTTCAGATACAACATCCTCTAATTTTTTATAATAAATGGCCGGGAAGCCATCCGGCTCTTGTGTCTTTCCTGACGTAGAATCTTTAATGGCCTTTTGGACCTCAAAAGCTGTAATGGGTGCATCCAAGATTTCTTTCTGTTCATTGGAGAGTTTCAATAGGTTATTTCATTCTAGATATTCTTTTACTTGTTTAAGTTTATCTTAATGCGGTATTTGTATGGTTGAAGGAAGAAAGGGAAAAAATCAGAAGATGGAGGTTAAATGAGATGTTATTGAAGTATGGAAAAATAATAGACAAAGCTAAAAAGACCCTAAAAGAATATTTTGACTTTAATTTAATTAAAGATACTGACTTAAAAATAGTATAGGGTGCCAGTAAAGCTGTCCTTAAAGGTAAAGGTAAAGGGACCCCTGACCATTAGGTCCAGTCGTGACCGACTCTGGGGTTGCGGCGCTCATCTCGCGTTATTGGCCGAGGGAGCCGGCGTACAACTTCCAGGTCATGTGGCCAGCATGACAAAGCCACTTCTGCCGAACCAGAGCAGCACACGGAAATGCCGTTTACCTTCCCACTGTAGTGGTACCTATTTATTTACTTGCACTTTGACATGCTTTCGAACTGCTAGGTTGGCAGCAGCTGGGATCGAGCAATGGGAGCTCACCCCGTCACGGGGATTCGAACCACTGACCTTCTGATCGGCGAGCCCTAGGCTCTGTGGTTTAACCCACAGTGCCACCCGCGTCCCGTGTCCTTAGAGGATTCTTTATACAACAAAATTCAATTCAAAGAAAACAAAAAGAGAAAAAGAAGCAAGAAGTGGTAGAAGAGATTAGGAAGAATGAAATAGAATTATATAAGAAACCTGATAATGTGGAAATAAAAAGAAATATTAAGATATTACAATCACAATATTCTACGATAATAAATGAAGAAATGGAATGGAAATTAAGATCAATGACACAGAGATATTTTGAGTTTGCCAACAAACCAGGCAAATTACTGGCGTGGCAGCTAAGAAAAAAAGAATGTGAAAGGATAATTAATAAAATCAAAAAAGAAGACAAAATAATAAGTAACCCCAAGGAAATTGAGAACAGATTTGCAGAATTCTATAAAGAACTTTATAAATAGGGAAGAGAAACAACATAAGAAGATAAAAGGAAGTATTTAATTTCACACAGTGCATAGTCAAGCTATGGAATTTCCTACCACCAGCTTGGATAGCATTAAAAGGGGATTAGTAGGATAAACCCACCAATGTCCGCTGTCTGCTGGCGGCTAACAGATTGAGATTGAATCCTGACAAGACAGAAGTACTGTTTATGGGGGACAGGAGGCGGGCAGGTATGGAGGATTCCCTGGTCCTGAATGGGGTAACTGTGCCCCTGAAGGACCAGGTGCGCAGCCTGGGAGTCATTTTGGACTCACAGCTGTCCATGGAGGCGCAGGTCAATTCTGTGTCCAGGGCAGCTGTTTATCAGCTCCATCTGGTATGCAGGCTGAGACCCTACCTGCCCGCGGACTGTCTCGCCAGAGTGGTTCATGCTCTAGTTATCTCTCGCTTGGACTACTGCAAGGCACTCTATGTGGGGCTACCTTTGAAGGGGACCCGGAAACTACAACTAACCCAGAATGCGGCAGCTAGACTGGTGACTGGGAGCGGCCACCAAGACCACATAACACCGGTCCTGAAAGACCTACATTGGCTCCCAGTACATTTCCGAGCACAATTCAAAGTGTTGGTGCTGACCTTTAAAGTCCTACATGGCCTCAGTCCAGTATACCTGAAAGAGCGTCTCCTCCCCCATCGTTCTGCCTGGACTCTGAGGTCCAGCACCGAGGGCCTTCTGGCGGTTCCCTCGCTACGAGAAGCTAAGTTACAGGGAACCAGGCAGAGGGCCTTCTCGGTAGTGGCGCCCGCCCTGTGGAATGCCCTCCCACCAGAGGTCAAAGAGAACAACAATTACCAGACCTTTAGAAGGCATCTCAAGGCAGCCCTGTTTAGGGAAGCTTTTAATGTTTGATGGATTTCTGTGGCTGGGGGAACCCAGCCAGATGGGCGGGGTATAAATAATAAATTATTATTATTATTATTATTATTATTATTATTATTATTATTATTATTATTGCCAGCATGGTTGTATGTTACCTCCAGTACTGGAGATCATATGCCCTTGAATACCAGTTGTTGGGGACCATGAGTGGGTAGTTAGGTCTGCCTTGTTGGCTTCCCTTAGGCATCTGGCTGGATGCTGTGAGAACAGGATATTGAATTAGATGTGGCTTTGCACTGATCTAGAGGGGCTGTTCGAATGACATCTGAGCAGACAAACACAGCATTTTGCTTTTAATGATGACTCCTTAATAAACAAAATGACCTTTATTATTGGGTTCCTGCTATATCAATGTAGTTCTGTCTTATGAAAACTACTTCAGAGTTTCAGTTATCCATACTTCAGGAAGGCTAGCTTTATTTTATTTACTATCTGTGGGGAACCTTTCCTCCTCTAGATGATGCTGAACTGCAGTGTCCATCATCCCTTCCTGCTGAGGCTGATGGGAGTTGTAGTTCAACAACACTGGAGGGCCAAAGAGACCCCACAACAGATATATACTAACAACAGACTAACCGCAGCATAAATTTAAAGCATTCTTGTACCACTTTAACAGTCACGGCAAACCCTGGGAACTGTTGTTTCAGAATACTGTGTGAGTGTTTGGAGGTGGTTGGAGGAAGAATGGCAACTAACAGATTGAGATTGAATCCTGACAAGACAGAGGTACTGTTTATGGGGGACAGGAGGCGGGCGGGTGTGGAGGACTCCCTGGTCCTGAATGGGGTAACTGTGCCCCTGAAGGACCAGGTGCACAGCCTGGGAGTCATTTTGGACTACAGCTGTCCATGGAGGCACAAGTCAATTCTGTGTCCAGGGCAGCTGTTTATCAGCTCCATCTGGTACGCAGGCTGAGTCCCTACCTGCCTGCGGACTGTCTCGCCAGAGTGGTGCATGCTCTAGTTATCTCCCGCTTGGACTACTGCAATGCGCTCTACGTGGGGCTACCTTTGAAGGTGACCCGGAAACTACAACTAACCCAGAATGCGGCAGCTAGACTGGTGACTGGGAGCGGCCGCCGAGACCACATAACACCGGTCCTGAAAGACCTACATTGGCTCCCAGTACGTTTCCAAGCACAATTCAAAGTGTTGGTGCTGACCTTTAAAGCCCTAAACGGCCTCGGTCCAGTATACCTGAAGGAGCGTCTCCACCCCCATCGTTCTGCCCGGACACTGAGATCCAGCGCCGAGGGTCTTCTGGTGGTTCCCTCGCTACGAGAAGCCAAGTTACAGGGAACCAGGCAGAGGGCCTTCTCGGTAGTGGCACCCACCCTGTGGAATGCCCTCCCACCAGAGGTCAAAGAGAACAACAACTACCAGACCTTTAGAAGGCATCTCAAGGCAGCCCTGTTTAGGGAAGCTTTTAATGTTTGATTTCTGTATTTTAATGTTTTGTTGGAAGCCGCCCAGAGTGGCTGGGGGAACCCGGACAGATGGACGGGGTATAAATAATATATTATTATTATTATTATTATTATTATTATTATTATTATTATACTATAACTCTGTCAGGTCTGCACACTTTGCAAACTGCAGTTCCTAGAATTCTTTGGCGGAAGCCACAACTGTTCTAGTTGCATAAGAGTGCTTTAAATGTGGGTGTGAGCTCCAAGTCTAGTCATATTGTACCATCCACAAACAAAGGGTGGTATCATCAGAATCCCAAGATTTGCAGAAGTTCAAAAAAATAATGAGAGGTAAAACAGGAGCACTCTAAAAGAGCTCAGTAAGAACCATTCGAATGTTGTGAGGGAAGAAAAAACAGAGTAAGGGGAAATGGAACGAAATATCCTTAAAAAGGGGGCATGTCAGGCTGTCTGGCAAGAATCGTGAACAGGAATGCTTGACAATGCAACATTTTATTATAGACTCTGCTTGTTTTCCTTGAATGCCTTTCAGCTCTTAACAGCAACAGCAGTAACATAAAACCAAACGATAGCAATCTAATGTGAACAACATAATTTTAAGAAATCAGGGGTTTCCGAGTGGCCTTCTGTCCTTTTCTTTCATTCACATACATTATTTCATTTTAATGATAGCTGTCCTCAAACCAAATGCTCTTATAAAATGAAACAGCACAAGATAAGCTGAATGAGGGGAAAGAGACGGAACTGTATTTTAATGCTAGACCTACTCAAGCTGCATACCTTTAATGCGCATTACTTCTCCCAAAGAATCCTGAGAACTGTAGTTTGCCTCTCACAGAGCACCTATAAGAAACTACAGTTCCAAGGATTATTTGGGGAAGTCACGTGCTTTAAATAAGTGATGGGTACGCAGTCAAAATAAAAATTACAAATTAAAAAAAATTGTCCAGTAGCACCTTATAGACCAAGTAAGTTTGTTCTGGTATGAGCTTTCATGTGCATGCACACTTCTTCAGATACCATTTCGACTGCGTCAGGCTACCTACCTGAATCTAGAATGATGGGTATGCAGTTTCAGAGTAGACTCACAGAAGTTAATAAACACAACTAACTTAGGTTCATACATTTCAGTGGGTCAGCCTGAGTAGGACTTGGCTGAATACAATCCACGTCTTGTATTTTGGGTTGTTTCAAATGCTAGTCCCACACAGAGTAGATCCATCGAAGTTAATGAACACAACTAACTAACTTAGGTTCATACATTTCAGTGAATCTGTTCTGAGAACTAGTATTAGATAAATCCCTTTCTGTGGCATTCTGGGACACATGGAAATATACGTTCCTCACTAAATATAGCTACAATAAGCTTGTTAGTTTTTACTGCCAAGGAGACTCTTAGTGCCATGTATTTCTTACTATTGGTTGATTATGTTCTGAACTACTGAGAAAATATAAGAATTTGCCTTATGAGGAAAGAAAAGAAGCAGGAATTCAAGAGCATTCAATAAGCTACTGATTTCCCAAGAGTATTCTCGGGTACACTAACACACTGAAAGTGAATTCACTTCATTTATTTCATTTACATCCAAGGAGCTCACCCTCTGTTCCTTCCACCTCCACCTTATCCTCACATGATCCCTGTGAGGTAGGTTATTCTTATTCTTATTCAGATTTATATACCACCATCTGAAGATCACAGGGTGGTTTAGAGTATAAAAACACAAAATACATAATGCAACAACAACAACAACAACAACAACAACAACAACATTGTTTCTGATTGTGCAAATTTGATAGATTCCATTTTAAATGCATGTTGTATTGCGTTAATGCTCCACCCTTACCTGCAGGAGTTGTGAGCCTCTGATACTCCCATTACACAGAATCTGCAGTGAATCATTATTTTGTACTGACATTTTATCTCAAAGAACTATGGGGAAGGTGAAATTCAAAGTAGTGTCCTGCCCAACTGACTCAAGATAGGATGGGCCCGGTTACCCAGTTCTGTGGACTTAATTCCTTAAAACAGCACAAAGAAGCAAGTGAGGCTAACATGCTCAAAACAATGCAACATCACATAAAAACACAACAAAATTTTAAACACCTTGTAAATCCTAATTAGCTCCAGTGTTTGCACAAGCATCGTGAGCAAGAAATCAAGTGGGAGGGCATCACAATACTGAAAATAAGCACCTAAAGAGAGGCAGCAATTTTCTGTGGTGATCTTGCCCCATGGGACTTGTTGAACTCAGATTCTACAGTGCCAGATTTGCTAATGAATTCCAGTTTGGCAGCTCCATGCTACAGTCTTCCTTTGAAGCTTTTTATAGGCACATGGCAACTTTAAGAACCCTATTCCACACTCATGTGATGACAGTTTTGCAACAGGGAGAGCAGAGGCATATTTGTTGGCCCCATGCCCTCTTTGTCGCTATCAGCTGTACCCAGCCGCCATATTTTTGTTGGGTGTGGGCAGCCTGGAGGAATAGCCTCATCTCTTAATGTAGGTCCCCAACATGATAAAAGAAAAACCCTGATTGTGATTGTGAAAGTACCCTCTGCTGCCTTGTGCAATATCCTTGGGAGAATAAAAGACTAAGGAGTAAACCCTACAAAAATCAAGAGCGGAGTCCCTAAGAGAGTTGGATGATGCCTTGTACATCTCCTTCCATCAACTCCTACAGTGAAACTTGTGCAAAACGTATTGCTCTGCTTTATTTTGGAACACATCAGTGAGGCCGAGAGGCAGGTCTTGTCATGTGGGCAGCCCAGGACCTGCATACACACTGCCCAGGCTTGTGGCCCATGAGGTCACTTCAGTGCTGCCAACACAATGGTTTGACTTCACCCCTGGAGGTGTACATTGTCTACTGACAGGTAGGTAGCCGTGTTGGTCTGGTATAGTCGAAACAAAATAAAAAAATTCCTTCCAGTAGCACCTTAGAGACCAACTAAGTCTGCACACGAAAGCTCATACCAATGACAAACTTAGTTGGTCTCTAAGGTGCTACTGGAAGGAATTTTTTTATTTTATTGTCTACCGAGACAGACAGATGCCAGCATTGTCTATTGAGACAGACAGATGCCAACAACACAAAAGTATCCTCAAGTTACAACACCATTCTCAGCAATTTCTCTACTATATGCCACCTTTAATTCTAAACATCGTTCTGTAGTAAACTGGTTTTTTCCCTATTAATAATTGTGTTTCTAACATCTTACAACGATAATGGCCACAAAAGTAAAGCAAGAGATGAAATGGGCGTATTAGTCAGATGGTCTTTAAGATGAGCTATTGCCCTCCATATCACAAGGGAAAGCAATTAAGATCTCTTTTCCTTGAGCAATTACAACAAGAAGTAATTGAATTTTCAGAGGTCATGATTTATAAAACCCAAACCAAGTTTGAAAGTGTGGCTTATATTGCTGTGCTGTAGCTTGCTTATAATTAATTTGGGTAGATTGTTAATAAAAAAATTGCTTTGTCTTTATTACGTTGACATCTGCCACCACATATTTATTGCTGGTAATTAGCACAAATTGATGTGTTAGAAAGTGGGAAGCCCAAGCTTTATGCCAGACATCCCGAAACTTCGGCCCTCCAGATGTTTTGGACTACAATTCCCATCATCCCTGACCACTGGTCTTGTTAGCTAGGGATCATGGGAGTTGTAGGCCAAAACATCTGGAGGGCTGCAGTTTGGGGGTGCCTGCTTTATGCAGTTCATAAACCACAGGAAGACATACTTGCTGACTTCGTAACCAGAGTCGGCAAGTATGCACATGGCTGTTGCCATCATTTTGTTTGTTTTAAGCAATGACCACACAATAAATGGAAAACTCATTTTCACTCTTCATATACCGAGCACATGTCACTGTTAAAATAACCAAAGCTAAACAGGGAAATGTGAAAACACAATGGCTTCAGTGTTTTGTAAGTACAGTTTTTAAAATATATATATAAAGTTGTTCAATGAGTCTAAGGGTAATGAGACTTGCAGTTCTTACCTCTCTTGCTGTCTTCTGAAAGCTGGTAAAGACTTATTATTATTATTATTATTCCTGTTGGTTTTTGCCCTGCTAGGCAGTGTCCTTTTATCAGAAGAGCTGGTTTTTCTCCCTTGTGCCTGTCTCCTTCATTTTGCATTTTTATGTCTTTTGTTTGACACAGTTGTTTTATTGTGATATTATGACCTCATTTGTTTTTAAGTGGTGTAAGCGATAGAAAGATGGAAAATAAATCAATATTTTAAATGGCTCTAATGTTGGTTCCTCTCTTTTGTTTTTGTTGGGTTGGTGTTGATTAAATGTTTAGTTGGGGTTGGTGGTTATTTTAATTTGGGTATAACTGTAAACTGTTGTTGTTGTTGGTGTTTTTGTTTTTTTTATTTATTTATTTATTTATTGGTTTGTTTGTTTGTTTGTTTGTTGCTTGTATAGGATATTTTGATGTTTTGTTGTGTTTTTATGTGTGTGGTAAGCTGTCCAGAGTGGCTGGGAAAACCCAGCCAGATGGGCGGGATATGAATAAAAAAGCAAAGATGTTGTTGTTGTTGTTGTTGTTGTTGTTAAATTTATTGATTGATTTTGATTTCTAGTCATAATGCTGAGAGATATTTGCAGTAGAAGATTTGGTATCTGAAGAAGTGTGCATGCACATGAAAGCTCATACCAAAATAAAAACTTAGTTGGTCTTTAAGGTGCTACTGAAGGATTTTTTTTTATTTTGCAGTAGAAGACTTAAGCGTTTTAGATTATTTTTATATTAATACTAAATACTTCCAGCTAAACACCATGAGCAGCTATGAGTCTGATTCTGATTAAAATTTGGTTTTCAGTTATGCATATAAAAATTTAATGGAAAAACAAATGTGTGCATAATTTTATGTCCATATTTCCAGACCAGTTAAACCATTAGCACACAAATAAACATTTGTTTTGTTTTTTCACATCAATATATTGAGATGAAGGCGGATATTGATAAGGTACCACATACATAAGATTTTGCATTTTGTTTATATCTAGATACTGTGATTTATTTTCTATACATTATATTTCCTATATTTTAGCATGTTGTTTTCCTAAATGTCAAAGGGATGGCAGAATGACATTCAAAAAGTTTGATCAGAAGAACATACAAGACTTTCAGAAGTTAATCAGTGGTGACCTTGTTATATTTTTCAAGTTAAAGTACCAGAGCATATGTTGGCATTAAATAGAAATTATTTTTCCACATTAATGTTGACAGCTAACATTTCAGGACTAACGTAATTGTAATTCAGGAGTAAATTTAGCTTGGGTCGAGAGAGTGTAGCTGACTACACACTCTCGAGCCAAGCTAAATTTACTGCTGAATTAGAGCATCAGAGCAATTGGAAAAATGGCAAGTGTGTTATACATGGTTACTAATAATACAGTTGATAGGGATGATCAAGGAGCCTGCAGTCCGATTCAGTAGAGTCTATTTTGCAATCTCTGGACTCTATTATTTCATCCCCATATCATTTTACTACATGCATAGACCAAGGTGATGAAGTCGTAAGGAAGCTAGTCAGACGGCAAGCAAAGATTTCATAGGGACAGCCAAGAAAGAATCTCAGGATATTCCAATTCAGTATACATCCCAGTCACACATGTTTCTATCTCAACACTAATTGAGATACTGCTAGATTATACAACTCCCATCATCCCTGACCAGCAGCCATACTGATTGAAGCTGATGGGAGTTGTATTTCAGCAACCTACATTGGCTCCTCCAACTCTAGACGAAGGTTACCAAAAGACCACTCAGTAAAGATAAAGATCAGATTCAACTACTCAAGAGATTCTTGGCTAAGTACCTATTTCAAGAGAGATGTTCCAAAATAGGCATCTCTGTGACATAGACATTATGTGACAGAAAATATCAAATCCCAAATAAAGATTAAACACATCAGGCCCTTCTTTGATTTTTCCACAAATGAATAAAAGTTTTCAATATAGTGCTAGGCTGAAGCTTGCTTTTTTCCTCATGATATCCATTCTTTGTTCATTAAACAAAACTAAGCAATGATACATGTCTTTGGCACATGGGCAGTGTCAAGAAAGGAAGTAGGAAAAAGTAGCCTCAGAAGAGGCTAACCCAGAAATCAGCAAATATGCAGTATTTCAAATATTGAGGGAGATAGATTTGCTACATAATGTTCTGCTGCATTGCGTATCAAAGATAAATAGGGCTATTTTTTTTAAAAAAACAGCAATACAGCAACAGCTCTACCTCAATAATGGTGGGAAGATATTAGTATCCGCTGGCTGTTTTGTTGCCTACCTGAATGAACCTAGACCAGTTTGCCATGGTGAAAAGACTCACATCATTACTGGCATCGATTATGCTGAGGATATTCAGGACTCTCATTCTAGTATTTCTAAGAGCACTGAACTCCCATTAGAAAGCAATACAAAGCCCTCTCTTGTACGTGGGCTATGAAATGTGCAGTGGAACGATACCAATTTCCTTTAACCTCAAACCATTCTAGCAACAGCTGGAATATTTGGACTGTGAATTCCCCAAATTGCAATGTGAGCGGATTTAAAGTCACCCTCCCTTAGCACATTCGCATGCCAAATGAAAAACAGATAATCGATCTGCATTTCATTTGGCTCACTGTTTGACCTCTGGGAGAACCAGCACATTGTTTGGAAGAAAAGCTAAATGAAACAACAAGACTGCATAATTATTTGCTTGCATGTCAGCCTGCTCCAATTTCTTACTCTTGAGATAAAAAGTAAAATCTAGATGTCAGAAAGCAATTTCCTTTTGAACATCAAGGAAACGTATTATAGCAGATTGCAATTTAGCAACTTCTTTTCATTTATATGGAAGTGTATGTCTGTATTGTTGATTGACAGTGTGTGGTTCACAACAGGTGAGAAATTGCTTCTAGCATTGCCCCTTCTTCAGTTCTCTTGGTGCATTTGGTGACTGTTTCCCACGAACCAAATGAAGGCACAGCCAGTGCTCTGATGGTACAAGGTCAGTGTTATCACTGAAAATACATTGAGTCCACATATAGAAGGAGATTTCGTAAAGGAATGAATGTTGATGCAAGTGCAATCATGCCAGTCTGAGACAAAACTTTCTGACATTGCGTTGGATAATTAGCAATACTGCTGACACAAGGGTCTCTGAAAGCTAGTGGATCTGAATTTGTGCTCTGTTCACTAGCAATTGATGAGACAGTTACTGTTGCCCATGACATATCAGCACATCTACAGCTTAGAGAGGAGTTGCTTTGCCATGCAAGCAATGCAGGACACTAGCAAAAGTAAAGATATATTTGAGAAATGTTCCAATGGCAGTGAATGACATGAAGTTGACTTGAGGGGTATTAGTCGTACCTTGGATCTCAAATGCCTTGGCTCCCGAACAAATCGGCTCCTGAACAATTGAAACCCAAAAGTGATTGTTCCGGTTTTCGAACAATTTTTGGAAGTTGAACATCTGACAGGGCTTCCGATTGGCTGCAGGAGCTTCCTGTTGCCAATCGGAAGCCGTGTTTTGGTTTTCAAACATTTTGGAAGTTGAACGGACTTCCGGAATGGATTCCATTTGACTTCCAATATATGATTGTACTCCTGAAAGAGAACCAGCAAGTGGTTGCTTTAGACCAGGTGTAGGCAAACTCAGCCCTCCAGATGTTTTGGGACTACAACTCCCATCATCCCTAGCTAACAGGACCAGTGGTCAGGGATGATGGGAATTGTAGTCTCAAAACATCTGGAGGACCGAGGTTTCCTATGCCTGCTTTAGACCCACCCCTTTGATCCACTTACTTTGGCATGCAATCTATACAGGTTGGCCATGAGTCAATGCAGCCCTCGGGCCTAAAAAAGGTTTTCCCCTGGTTTATATTATCTGATTTTAACTATGGCAAAACAAGAATCATATGCTCCAGGGGACTTGCAGGAAAATCTTGCAACCAGCTACCTGCTATATCCCTTGAACTCTAGTGAACATATGTGCAGTATCTTAACAACTTCCTAAACAGGATCAAGGACAATATTCTGAGCAAAAATAACCATTTAAGCATATCTGGTTTTCCTTTCAAAAATGCCCTCGGTAGGTTCACTGATTGCATGGTGAAGAGAGCAGAGCAGAGTGAGTTTTCAATTAACACTGTCTGCAAACAGATTTTGCTCTCTAAACTAGTGGCAAGCCTAAAGCATCAGACCTAGTTACAAGAAGATGGCATGTGCTGAAGAAGAGGAGTGGTGCCCTGTTGTACAAGAGCAAAAGGCTTGCAGGGGAAACCCAGTGGTATCCTGTCAAGAGGCCCAGCCAGGCATACAAGGAACCCCAACCACCTGCAGGACCTTGGAGAGCTCCCAGGGCCTTGCTGAGTGAGCTTTGCAAGCTGCCGTCTCTGCATCAACTCAGCTGCAGCTAATGCCTTATATACATTGCCTGGACCTGTAATACAGTAAGCCTTATAAACATAGCTGCCAAGTTATCCCTTTTTTTAAGGGATTTTCCCTTATTCTGAATAGGCTTCCTCGCGAGAAAAGGGAAAACTTGGCAGCTATGCTTATAAATAAAACTATGAATACTGTACCATATAAAAACAGCACAGCACCGTACAACATAAATAAGAGGCAGACTCAAAACAAAACAAAAAACTGAAGGGCAGAACCAGGAAAAACGTAAGCTGTAATGTCAGCACTGGACATCCAAATTGATATTGATGTTGTATTTTTAGTTTTAGATTTTATGATTTATATGGAAATTGTTTTCTATTTGGTTGTGTACCTTTTGATGTGTTTTATTTATTGTCGATGACTTTTGTTATGTTGGTAATTACGTAAATCTTGTCATGTTGTAAGCCGCCTTGAGCATTGTTCTAACTATGGGAAGGCGGCATACAAAGAAAATGATGATGATGATTGAGGAGGGCATTTCAAAGTCAAGGCACCACCACAGAAAATGCCCTCTTCTCTGTGAATACATAAGGTATTTCTGCTAAATAGTGCAACTGGAGATGGCGTTTGGAATGTTAAAGATCTACAGCTACGCAAAGCTAGTATTTGTATTAGGCAATAAGCACAGGTATGCTAAGCTGAATCTTCTGTTCAAGCAACAGAAGCTAGAGTCCAAGTGGATTGATTCAGCTTTAAATATCTTTCAGAACAGCAAGAAGAAGAAAACTCCCACTATGGAGCAATGGACATGGACATGGGACTGAAGAATGCAATTCCCATGGTGTCACTTGTACAGAAAGCAACAGATAAGTGTTCTTTTCAGACCAAACAAACCTTCATTATGCTTATGGAACAGATGCTGTAATTAATTGCCCAGATAGTTACTCCTCTATTTCCGTTGTGTGATTTAGGCATATAATCTCCACAGCCTGTTAAAATGTTCCTCTGCGGAACAACCTTTTTTATAGCTGTTATTTTGTTCAATCTGGTACCCAATCATTTTTATGATGCTGGAAAGGGAGTTATTGCTTCATCAGCTTGAGGCATCATTAGTACTTTTACCAGTACAATTAGCCACAGGCAAAAGTGTCGATGATGTATAAAAAGGCAACCTGCAAAAATAAATAGTTGGTTCTAGACAGTTTCATGGTTTTAATTCAAGATAATTTCCCCCATCATCTCTTATGACAGGTAACAGAAATACTGAAAGCAAAATTTATTACAAAGCAGAATTTACATAAAATTTGTGCACAGAATTGAAACACACCCTTCTGCTGTCCTTTCCTTCTGGCAAGGATGCTTGAGGAATTCAATTTTGATGCAACTGACCTGATAAGCATCTCCTGGAATAATATGTTAATCAGAACATAAACATCCTTTGGCTTTCTCACTTGGCCAAATTCATCTGAGGTCTCAGCCTAAAAAGCATATCAAAATGCATTTCAATACATTTTAGAAATCCAATGACCTGGGACTCAGCTACATTAGCAAAAAAAAAAAAAACCAGCATTTTGAATGTGTTATAAACATGCAACACCAGGTGTGATTTTTCATAGCGTTTTTTATTTTATTTTCTTAGAACAATTTAATTTCTGACTTAATTATAGTGGGGGTTTTCCTGTGTGTAGATCCACCCTTGGTCTGCAGAAGACAATGGTATTTTAAACTATGGTACGGTATATTAATGCAAGGCTTAATGCTATGTTTCAACTCAGACTGTCAGCTTAACTATGGTGTATTAACTATGGTTAAAGGTTGCTCGTTAACCACGGTTTGTGGTTGGTTTATAAACCTTAGTTCAGATTAAACCTAGGTCAGCATTACATTGTAGCATGGAGCCAGTGTGGTGTAGTGGTTAAGAGCGGTGGACTCGTAATCTGAGGAACCAGGTTCGATTCCCCGCTCCTCCACATGCAGCTGCTGGGTGACCTTGGGCTAGTCACACTTCTCTGAAGTCTCTCAGCCTCACTCACCTCACAGAGTGTTTGTTGTGGGGGAGGAAGGGAAAGGAGATTGTTAGCCGCTTTGAGACTCCTTAGGGTAGTGATAAAGCGGGATATCAAATCCAAACTCTTCTTCTTTTTCTTCTCCTTAACTATGGTTAAGAGCTGTGAATAAAGAGTGGCAAAAAAAAAAATAATCAAACTCCTATTAAGGCTTAGATGCTCTCTTAGTAATTCTGTAAGGTTTACACGTTCATTTGTCCAACACACTAGCTTTAAGTATGGTTAACATTAACTATGATTTAGCATTAAGTGGTAAACAGGCCAATATGCTTAGAAATGTGTACATTAAAATCAAATACTATTTGAATAGTATTTTGTGATCAAGTATGAATTTAAAAAATACTGTTGTGCGGATTTTTATTTTTATTTTTTAAAATGCAAATTAATGTGGAAACTGAGCAGAGCAGATTTATGAATGAACTTGTGTGAAAATGAAATGGACCAAAAGTGTTCCATCCATCCCTACTTCAAACTATATATCCTAGCAACAAGAAAAGAAAGTGATAAAATGCCAGAGGAAAACAGCAAGTTACACAGGCTTTTAAAAAGTTCTCAGTAAATAAAGTCAGTCAGCAGAGGTGCTGGGTTGCCCCCAAGACTGAGGAGGTCAGTGTACATTGCACATTTGTGATGTCACACATGTCTCCCAACACCAGGCAGGCTGGTGTGGCCTTCTGTGACGTCATGCCAGGCCCCTTCAACATTGTGGGGCTGGGCCCACTTCAAATAAATACTGAGGGAGCTGAGGAGACCTGTGCCCCCTAGAGTCGGCGTGCCTGTCAGAGAGTCACTGTTCATAAAAACCTCAAGCAAATAAAAAAGTCCAACTAAAATGAGTAGGATGAGAGGCAGACCTTTCTAGGGAATGCGTACCGCAAACGGCATCACCACTAAGAGAAAAGGAAAAAAAGATAATCACAAAGCCCAGCCCTGCAAAGCTAATATTCTCTGGCAAAGCTTTGCAGTCCAGAGCTCACTACTGCTCTCCTGGCTAATTGGTGGAGAACGTTAAATGCTCCCCCTTCGGTTTTATGCTTCCACAGAGAACAATTAGTCCTCTGGGCTGAACGTGGAGTAGGAAGCATAGGAAGAAGGAGAAAAGGCATTTGCTGCTTAACACAATTATTGTGTTTATATAATGTAGGCTCACCAAAACCCCTTGCATAGTGCTAGCTACTCACATTGTCTGCATCTTGTCACCTTGTCTCAAAGGCCACAGGAAATTGTCCAAAAGAAATGAGAAAATAAAAGGAAGGAGAGGAATCATTTAGCTCCTCTGATAGTTGCTCATTCCAGTCGCAACAACTGATTTCCTTCATTACTGAAATCATGCATTTGCTTCAAACTCCTTCAGTAGAGGAAATGGCCCTGGGGTTTGTTATAATTACCTGTCTCCCCTTACATTCCATCAAGAGCAGGAACCTCCCCCTCAAAAGAAAAATCCTTATTTATGAGGGTTAAAAATGAAAATAACTATAAAAATAATTACCGGTAGTTCACAGACAGTTTCAGTCATGGCTGCCACTGATACAGTGCCTATTGCCATTCAAAACCAATTGAAATAGCTCAAAATGGTAGAATCGATGCAGCATTTGTTTAACTGTAGAACAGAAGGATGCTGGGAGGTATCTAGTCCTCTCATAGAACTGCAGTTCCCAGAGAGGTTTAGCAATCAAGTCCTCTTTCCAGGGAATTCAGGGTGGGGGGAGCCGTGAATGTTTAAAATGGGATCAGAATACTTTAAATGTGTGTTGCGAATGTGTCCCGAAGTGACATGCCCACCACCCATCTAAAGCACATTAAAAGCACTTTCCTACCTCAAAGAATCAAAGAAACTACCTCAAACTGTAGTTTGTTAAAGGTGCTTCGAACTCTGTAAGGTGTAAACGACAGTTCCCAGTATTCACTAGGGGGGTGCTTTAAATATGCTCTAAATGTATGGTGTGTACACAGTTTCAATGTGAAGAGGGCCTTGTTTTCCATGCACTGCCTTAATTTTTCAGTACAGGAGATAGATCTGCATATCTCTGTACATGCCCAAGCCATTCTATGTAAACTCTTGGTTTCTGCCTGAAAAGCCAAATAGCAAATTCGACCTGTCATTCATATATTTGAAAAAAATAACTTCTCAGACAGCTGAATTTTCTCAATGAACCCCACCAAACTGTCATACTCAAAGACTTTCAATTTTCTCATGGCACAGGATATGGGGAGCTCTGCTAACTGCCACACTGCTATATAACACAGCCAAGGAAATTGTATCTGATAGAGAACAAAGTTCAAAGACATGGCAATGTGAATGTCGGATTTTGCATCATGCGGTCTCATCTATTTGGATAGACTTCCTGTCTGTTTTCTAATGTTGAAGCATCGGGAGGTGAGCTCCCAGTCCTCCAGACAGCATTGGTATGTTATGGTGCCTGTAAAATCACACTTGCTGCAATATAATACCATAGGGAATGGTGGACTAGAAAATATTCTCAACATACCTTTATCTTTTAGCTCAGCAACCTTAATGATGAAGTCAATTCTAAATAGATTGCTGGCTTCACTTCTAGTTCATTGTGACATTAAAACTTCAAATGAAACCCTCTAAAAGATCTGCAAAATGAAAAGGGAAACGTTTCAAAAATAAAAATCCTGACAAGCAGTTTAATCTTTTCTGCTACATTTTCAATCCTCTGTCAGTATTATATGTACCAGGTCAGCCAATTAAGACTATAGATCCATTTTGTTAATGTATTTGCATCTTTCCATATTGTATATAATATGTCATAATCAGAAAGGTTAGCACTTTTTGCTATAGACAGAAGTGAAATTGCACATATAAACTCCTGTATTGGAACCCTAGAACACACATTTATATCAATGTGAGTTGTGCAATATAAAATGTCATTTATGGCTTTGCACTGACCTGAAATCCATGTTAAAGAGCTGCCAAATGTCTGTGTTTGGAGATTTAATTAAAAAAAAAAACCATGACCAGGATACAAAACTTTTCCAACCATGCCCAGAAATTGCCTAGGAGACTTCTATAAACAGAAAACAAATGGGTACATCTGGAATTTCGGAGGGTCCATCATTAGATAACATCATCCAAAAGATGAAGACAGATGCTATTAGATTTTATTTATTTATTTATTTATTTATTTAGGAGATTCCTCTCCTGCCCATCGCCATAAGAAAACCTTATAATAAGCCAAGTACAATACAAACAGCAATGTATATTGACACACGAGTCCCTTTACCTTACTAAGCAGAAATAACTACTGTTCAAAGTCCCAACAGAAAATAAACATTGGAATGTGACACTAGGAACCTGCCCATATATTGTTACATGCACCTCAGTCCCTGAGATATTTTGGGGCTGCTAACACACACCGTCGGCTTCGTTTCCTTGGCATGAAGGGCACTGGAGACTGTGGTGTCTTTGTGATTTATGGCTTCATTTACATACATATATACAGGCTGAGCATAAGATGGAAGGGCTCACAACATTAGCACTCTAACAGGTCTTGCTTCCTCATTAGGTTTTGGCTGGGGGTCAAAGCCACAGCTTTGGATGTAGCACAGAAAGCAAATAAGCAAGTCAAGGCTCTGTGTCTCTTCCCATTCCATCCCAGTCCAAGACAAGACTGGTCTGTTCTATTGTTCTCTTACACTCACCATTGACCTCACCTCCAGTGGGGAGGTCTACTCCTTTGAGCCTGCCTTCTGAAAGCATCTACAGGTAGTAGTTTCTGTGGCAACCAGTGCTCTTTAGTCATGCAAAGAGGAGTTCAACACATTTGCATAGAGCCCCAATGAAGAGGCTAGTTTGACTGCTATAGAAGTCTGTTTTCCTAGAGAGTACCATTTTAGAGATATAAAATTACAGGCTTGAACAGAATATAAAAAGATAACATCTAGGTTAAGGGGGGGGGGAAACTATGGTATAAGTAGAAAATGCTGTTAGAGACAATAATAAAAATGCCACACCAGATGCATAAGCCAGGGTTAGCTCACAATTCATCAGCTGCCTGGCGTTTGTGACAGGGGGGAAAACCCAGATACAATGGAATTCATACACCAGAGTACACACACATATTTTATTGCACAGAGATTATCAGTACACTGATAAAGTACACTGAGAAAGGTTACTTTATGCAGCAGGCTTCAGGGTCAATGGAGAAGATGAGCCTTAATGTCGCTCATGAGTGATGGTGCCAGAAGGGAATTCTTCACTTGCATTCTAATCTGAGGTAGGGAGCAGAATTTTTCCCCTGCACTACCACCACCTCCTTCATTATAAGTGATATTTTATGGGAAATATGAAGAGTACCTTTGTCACAACTGGGATGTCTGCTTGGGTAAGGAATCAAAGGTCACAATAAAGGTGACCTACCATAGTAGCTAAAGTAAGATAATCCAACAATCCCATGTACATTGACATAGATGTAAGCTCTCTTGAACCCAACAGGATTACACTGTAAGCAGAGGCGGATTTAGGGGAGTGTGGCCGCTTTGCGCACCCTAGGTGCTGAGCTGAGGGAGCACCACAGGGGGCACTGCAACAATGGCAAACAGCCATGTTGAAAAGGAGTCCAGCATATGGAAACATATGCATTTTTGCATATATCCCTGAATATATGCATGAAGATTCCACCTGAACATTAGGAAGAACTTCCTGACAGTTAGAGCTGTTCGCCAGTGGAATTTGCTACCAAGGAGAGTGGTAGAGTCTCCATCTTTTGAGGTCTTTAAGCAGAGGCAGGCATATGTCAAGAATGCTTTGGTGGTGTTTCCTGCTTGGCAGGGGGTTGGACTGGATGGCCCTTGTGGTCTCTTCCAACTCTATGATTCTATGATTCTATGATATATTAACCACATTCACATGCCATGTGTAATTTTATTATGTCAGTAAAAGAAGGAGGCAAATGAACTGAAACTAGTGTGTAGAGGGGGAAACTGGAGTTTACTTCAGAGCCACCCTAATTTCCTAGCACACATAGCCCCCTCTCCTTGACATCATCAATATGATATTACATGTGAGAATGGAAGTTGCCCTAAAGGTAAAGGTAAAGGTACCCCTGACCATTAGGTCCAGTCGCAGACGACTCTGGGGTTGTGGTGCTCATCTCACTTTACTGGCCGAGGGAGCCGGCGTACAGCTTCTGGGTCATGTGGCCAGCATGACTAAGCCGCTTCTGGCAAACCAGAGCAGTGCACGGAAACGCCGTTTTCCTTCCCGCCAGAGCAGTACCTATTTATCTACTTGCACTTCGTGCTTTCGAACTGCTAGGTTGGCAGGAGGGAAGTTGCCCTATGCAGCTTATTTTCATTAGCAAAGAACAGGGAAGAAATCTCTGCGCCAACAAATCTTTTACACTGCTTATAACAAACAAAACATTTCCAAAACATTTCCAAAACATCATCAAAGATATTTTGTTTCACTGAATTACACACCAAATGTTAGTGAGAAAGCTCAGCACATCGGAGCATATACAAGGCATTCTAGCCACAAGCTGATTGCGGTAGAGGAAAAGTATCTTTCAATCTGTTATGGTTGGTTGGTTGGTTGGTTTAGAAAGCTTGGCTTACACAGGGTGAATTTTTGCTGAGAAATGAATGTCTGATGAAACAAATACTTATATATTATATCAGCTGTTTAGTGCCCACCAGTTAAGCTGATTGCTCAGTGATCAGTTGATCTATCCTCACAGACTGGGAATGCTTCATAATGGGCTGTTCAACTTCAGGTTGGTATCTGGGATCAGTCTTTGTACGGCAGAGAAGACTGCAGTTGATCAAGTTTTGAATTTGGAGGCAGAGAAAGTTAGAGCTGGCAGTTTTGCTTGAGTTGGCTGGTAATGAATACACATTTCCCTTGGGGGAATTCAATTAGCAGAATCAACTTGCCTCCAAAATGCTCTGCTCATACATTTGCAGGTAAACACATATTACAAAGGTAATACAGGTCTTTAGCTCTCTAATTGCAAGGGGAAATAGACCTTGGGACTCACTACTACTCAGAGAAGTGGGGTGAGCCAGCATCCGTGTGTGTGTGTGTGTGTGTGTGTGTGTGTGTGTTTCACAATTTTATACATTTTAACTTTAACCATTTCAAACATTAAAATAAAAGGTTCTTTTGAAGCTTCGGACCTCCTTCCTTCCCTCCCTCCATGGGTTCCTTTTTTAAGATTAAATTGACTGCATCTTTTACCATTGTCCATATGTTATATATCCATAATTACCATAGTTAATTCAACATTACAAGTGTCATTACATCCCTGCCAGTGATTTTAACTGTTTACAGTGGTCTTTTAAATAAATTAAAAATTTACTCCAGTCTTTTAGAAATACTTGATCTTCCTTGTTTCGGATCTTTCCCATCAGTTTTGGCATCTCTGCATACTCCATCAGTTTTGTTTGCCATTCTTCTTTTGTTGATACTTCTCCTTCCTTCCATCTCTGAGCTAGTAGCATTGAGCCACCATCCTTTGAGCATTTAGCTCATTGTAGCATACCTGTTAAAAGTAGGGATGATGGTGGCGCTGTGATCTAAACCACTGAGCCTCTGGGGCTTGCAGATTGGAAGGTCGGCAGTTCAAATCCACACAATGGTGGTGAGCTCCCGTTGCTCTGTCCCAGCCAACCTAGCAGTTCGAAACACACCAGTGCAAGTAGATAAATAGGTACCACTGCGGTAGGAAGATAAATGGCATTTCCATGTGCTCTGGCACTTGTCACGGTGTCCCATTGCAGCAGCAGCGGTTTAGTCATGCTGGCCACATGACCCGGAAAGCTGTCTGCGGACAAACGCCGGCTCCCTCAGCCTGAAAAGCAACAACCCCATAGTCACCTTTGACTGTACTAAACCATTCAGGGGTCCTTTACCTTAACCTACCTGTTAAAAATCCTTTCATGTGTACAGCAACAATGCAGACCAGTGTCCTTCTTTCCAGAACCGATTCACCCTGCCAGTCTAGTAGAAATCTAGATTGAAGATGACTTGTCTTGGTTTAGCACAGAGCATTCTAAAACCCCAGTCCAGGTATGGGGACAGAGCTGCCATATATATTTCACTGAAACTTAACTGCCCTATTCTCTAGGCAATCTAAGGGCTGATCAAAACCTAAAAGTGGCTGGGAGAGAAAAAAACCATTACCTGAGACAATTTGTTATGCAGGCAGCTTCCCATTTAAATCAAGTTGCCAGTCCTTACATATGCAGCACTAGAATCCCTTGAGTGATAAAAGTACACATGTAAAGGCCACCAACTTGATTGAATTGAGAAGCTAACTGCATGGAGTGCAGTGCAGGCAAAGTGCTTTATGTGGAAATAAGTTCACGTATAAATCAAGCCGAACACAAAGTTGTGTGCTTAGTTTTGTGCTCCTACTCCAGTCACTGTTCAATCATTTCTCTGAAAACCATATCCCGGCAGAAAGAAGTGCCAAATCGAATCAAAGATGACTGACAGAAAGCCAGCCTTGAGCTATACGATGTGGGTTTTTTATATTAAAGAGGGCCATTTCTCTTGCCGGCATCACAAAGGGAATATTTTTCAAATCCATCCACATGTTGACTTTCTCCCCAACCGATGGCATCAGGCACTGATTTGCAAGCTGGGTGGTCTCCAGGCAGCCAGTACAAGAAAGGTTTGAATTCGCCAGTTGAATATCAGATTAATGCCTCAGGTTGTCAGTAGGGATGGGAGAGAAATTGGATTCACTTTGCATTTTAATGTGAACCTACCAAACAAACAATACATGAACTAAATACGTGAACGTCTCTGAATTTTATGACGCAACCCTCTAGCCCCCAAAATGTATAGCAAACAAAACTGTGACAATTAGATGTGAGTGTGAATAAAATGTATATAATAATAATAATAATAATAATAATAATAATAATAATAATAATAATAATATTTATTTGTATCCCGCCCTCCCTGGCCAAAGCCGGGCTCAGAGCAGCTAATGTCATATAATTAAGACAGTATGCATCATACAATATGCAATATGCAAATAAAATAACATTCAACATTCATTAAAATAATATAGAATAATATTAAATATCAGCATTTCAAGATTAAACAGAAATCCACTCTTAACAGTTACAATAAGTAATTTCTAAACTCCAGTCAATAAAACAACAGCAAGCCACGGTGCACAACATAATACAGTACAAAATGAGAAGCAAAGACTGGAGGGTGGGGCAAGGCAGGTGGAAAGAGGCCTTGCCTGATGAAGTCTCTCCCCTCCCCCCTCCCCTCACTATTAGCAAAAATAACTGTGCATTATTATATTTGGGGAAATTGCTTGCAAAAATGTGTACATTAGGCATTCAGAAATGTAAATATGAATAGAACTTTTGCATACAGAAATGTAAATATGAATAGAACTTTAAAAAAAAAAATCAAAATGATGCAGAAATGTGGTGACCTGAATTTAATATTGGAAAAATGAGAAAGTAAATGAAAGCAAAATTGACAGATTTGTCTGTTTCTAGTTATCAACTGGCTAAATTGTTATACATATATATATATATATATATATATATATATATATATATATATATATTAGCACGGTAAGTTTCCAATAGTGGTTAGTTTTGAATTAAGACTTTGGACAATGTTTTAGAATGGCATGTTTATCCTGCGCTGATGGCATTCAACACAAAATAAGAATAATACAGTGGTACCTTGGTTTACGAACTTAATCTGTTCCGGAAGTCTGTTCTTAAACCAAAGCGTTCTTAAAGCAAAGGTGTGCTTTCCCCTAGCAGCGGGGGACTCAATTTACAAATGGAACACACTCAACAGGAAGCGGAACATGTTCTGCTTCCAAGGCAAAGTTCACAAACCAAAACACCTGCTTCCGGGTTTGCAGCGTTCTTAATCCAAGTTGTTCATCAACAAAGCTATTCTTAAATCAAGGTACCACTGTATAAATAAAGGATTGCCACCCTGGTTTGTTCAACCCTAGTATCAGATCAATCTGGATACATTTGTCACAATTCCTTTTACCGAAACTCTCAAGACTCCAGAAATCCGAAGACTAAAAACTCAAATTTCAGGGCTGAGATGACACAGGCCATGTTGCTGGTGTGTCTACCTCTTCAGCAATCTCAATAAATAGCCTTCATAAGTACTTAAGAAGAGTTGGATCACACCACTGAGTCTACAAATCCATTTCTGACAGTAATCAGCTAGATCAGTGATGGCAAACCTATGACACGCGTGTCAGACGTGACACGCAGAGCCCTCACTGCTGGCACGCGCCCCATCGGCCCATTCACGCTGCTGTTGGTTCCCCCCCCCATTTGTTCTCCCGCTCCTCCTCACGCTACAGCTTGTCTCCGCTGTTAAAACCCGAATCCTTTTTTGTTGTTGTTGCTGGTAGCCAGAGATTGGTTTTTTAACCCTTTCTGTGCTGTTTTTTCTGGCACTTTGGCAGACGGTGATTGGGTGTAACAGTGTTCATTTTTAACCCGTTCTGTGCTGGGGTTTTTTGGCACTTTGGCAGACTATGTTGGTGCTGCGTGTTAGTTCCAGCGAAGGTATTATTCATCATTTATTTCTGTTCTCTTCCCCCCCAAAAGCGCAGCAGCTTTGGGGCACCCCCCCAAAAGCAAAGCAACTGTTGCACCCCCCAAAAAAACCTCCAAAACTTTGGTCAGCAGCTCCCCCCAAAAAGCTCAACAACTCTGGGTACTTTGTGATAAATAAGGTGTTTTTGGTTAGGTTAGGTTAAATAATTAGTTTTTGGTTTATTAAATACAGTTATATATTACACTTATACATTTTTGTTATTTAAACTATAAATATCGTGAAATTGTGGTTTTTTTCTCAAAGTGACACACCACCCGAGTTATGCTCGGTTTTTTGGCGAATTTTGACACACCAAGCTCAAAAGGTTGCCCATCACTGAGCTAGATGCTTCTAGGAAGCCTGCAGGCAATACATGAAAGGAACTGTCCTCTGTGTCTCAGCAACATAGTAGAAATACAAGCGGAAACCTTTCCCTGTTCAGGATCCCTGCCACTCCTTTCTTTTCTCCTTATTTCCCCCTCCCAACAACAGCATTCTGTGTTCACTGGGCAGCCTCAGTTTTCATTGGGTTGTACTTTTGGTGCAGAAGGGCATTCCTTTTTGGTCTGGAAAGGGAAGGATGGGCACATTTCTGTACAATTACAGCTATATTAAATTCTTTAATTTCCCTGTTTTATATCAGTGGGCAGGACAACTCTTCTGTCTCTGGGCACATTTCAAAAATATGTGTGAACCAGGAAGTGATGGCTGGCTCCTCCTCATCCTGGAGAGTAGTGACTAGTGGGGTGCCACAGGGTTCTGTCTTGGGCCCAGTCTTATTCAGCATCTTTATCAATGACTTGGATAATGGGCTTGAGGGCATCTTGAGCATGTTTGCAGATGACACCAAATTGGGGGGGGGTGGCTAATACCCCAGAAGACAGGATCACACTTCAAAATGACCTTAGCAGATTAGACAACTGGGCCAAAGCAAACAAGATGAATTTTAACAAGGAGAAATGTAAAGTACTACACTTTACATGAAAGTGTAAATGAAAGGCACAAATACAGGATGAAAGTGTAAAATGAAAGGCACAAATACAGGATGGGAGACACCTGGCTTGAGAGCAGTACATATGAAAAGGATCTAGGAGTCTTGGTAGACCACAAACTTGACATGAGTCAACAGTGTGATGCAGCAGCTAAAAAAGCCAATGCAATTCTGGGCTGCATCAATAGGAGTATAGCATCTAGATCAAGGGAAGTAATAGTACCACTGTATTCTGCTCTGGTCAGACCTCACCTGGAGTACTGTGTCCAGTTCTGGGCACCACAGTTCAAGAAGGATACTGACAAGCTGGAACGTGTCCATAAGAGGGCAACCAAAATGGTCAAAGGCCTGGAAACGATATCTTATGAGGAACGGCTTAGGGAGCTGGGTATGTTTAGCCTGGAGAAGGGAAGGTTAAGGGGTGATATGATAGCCATGTTCAAATATATAAAAGGATGTCATATAGAGGAGGGAGAAAGGTTGTTTTCTGCTGCTCCAGAGAAGTGGACACAGAGCAATGGATTCAAACTACAAGAAAGAAGATTCCACCTAAACATTAGGAAGTAAGACAGTAAGAGCTGTTTGGCAGTGGAATTTGCTACCAAGGAGTGTGGTGGAGTCTCCTTCTTTAGAGGTATTTAAGCAGAGGCTTGACAGGCATATGGCAAGAATGCTTTGATGGTGTTTCCTGCTTGGCAGGGGGTTGGACTGGATGGCCCTTGTGGTCTCTTCCAACTCTATGATTCTATGAACCATCCTGAGAATGAGATGGTTCTTTCAGACAGACAGACAGACAGATCCTGTTCTAGCCACTCTACCTTATTCCTACCCAGTTGTAAGGGGTAGCTTTCTCCCATACTAGTCCTTTATAGGAATTTTTTTAAAAAAATTAAGGTCTCAGTCTGAGTAGGGAACGCATGGATGCACATTATTCCCAGCTCAATCTTTGCTGATATGCATGTGTTTCACATGAAGGTCTGAAGAAGGATTCTAAGCATGTTCTGATAATATTGCCTCCATACATAGAGGTTTCCCATTCAGGCTTCAAGGCTAGTTTCTGCTGTTAAATCTATTGTGATTTGTTCACACTTTGGGGGCCTTTCCCATAATGCCACAGTTTCAATTTTTTTGTTATCCTAACCCAACTATTAAAAATCCATAATCCCTCTGGAATAAAAATGTAAATGATTTGCCTTTAAATTAAATGCATATGGGTGAATTTCATGTTTTTCCACAATGGCAGTCTTCTAGCCATCGTTTCAAAGGCATGAATGACTCCCTCTTCCAGTGTGGCTTATGCTTCCTCCAACATTTTACTATTGAACCGACAAAAAGAAACTGGCTTGCTTCACAATGCCAGATGATAAGCAGGATGTGAGAAGTTTGATCCAAGGAGTGACTCTCACCGATGCCAGCAGTTGTTCTAAAGTGAAATGAAAAGAAGTTCTAGAAAACCGCACTTGACAAAAAGCATATTCTATAAATAAATTAGAGCTCTCGATTTAAATAGATTGCATATTGCAATTGTCATCTCACAATTTAGCACTAAGTGCCCAAAGACATTTTGCATTTAAGTTGGAACTAGTAAAATTAAAACAGACAGTTTCCCTCCACTCATTTGGCATCACAGCAATTGAAAGTGCAGTGTGGATCTGCCACACTAACTCTGCTGGATTTTCTTTTCCATGAGAGCCCCCAATTATTTTCTGAAGCACATTGAAGCTGAAGTTCATTTTTGCACAGTTGAGAATTGTGCTCCTCTACTTCATTCTCTACATCTCCCACAATAAAAGATGGGTTGTTGTTGTTTTTTCTTAAATGGCCATATGGATTTGATTATGTAATCCCTTTTGCAAACCATTCTTCTGAAGCTTGGTAATTTTTCACTGCTGCTTTTTAGTCCCCTGCTAGTTGAATTCATTTAAGAGCAGGATATATCTACCGTAAACCAATTAGACTGGGGAAGCAGGTTTTATTTGGCAACTGTGATGAATATCGTTCCAAAAATTGCACAGGAAGCCAAGAATTCATTACAAACTATGGTCTGTGTCATTAAAACAGCAACACTACCACACTGATACAGTTCTGATTTGTACTACCAACAGATGCAGGATTGTACCTTTTGAATGGTTGTGGATTCAACAGAACAGTTGCACTAGCAATGAGTCCTTCCAGCACAACTCTGTTATCCTCCCCCCCCCGTGCCCCCTGCACCCCCAAAATTGGCATTGGGTGGTCCAGAGAATCCGCTGCTCCAATAACAAGCACTACTAAATCCTTAAAAGCCTTGGAGAACATGTTGATGAGGTAAATTTGCATGCAGTTTGCATATGCCAAATTATATGTATAGGTGCAAGCTTAGACCAACTTTCCATGGGGAAGTCACCCTGTAAGCAAAGTTTTTTAAAGAAAAAAATTTTTCCCGTTTAAATGGGGGACAAGGGGCAAGATATCCAGAGCTTGGTGTGAAGATTCAGGGCTCAAGACTCCCGATTCTCTCCCTAATGATGCACCCTATAGTGAAAATAGCTTAAGTTTACTTAAGTTGGCTAAAAAAAAAAAAAGATCCGCTCAAGGGCCACATTCATCAATGGCCAACTCTGCAATAGATATATGGGCACCCGGTACTCTTTCATGTGCACAAACATACAGTGGTACCTCGGGTTACAAACGCTTCAGGTTCCAGATGCTTCAGGTTACAAACTCCGCTAACCCAGAAATAGTACCTCGGGTTAAGAACTTTGCTTCAGGATGAGAACAGAAATCGTGCGGCAGCAGCGGGAGGCCCCATTAGCTAAAGTGGTACCTCAGGTTAAGAACAGTTTCAGGTTAAGAATAGGCCTCCGGAACAAATTAAGTTCTTAACCTGAGGTACCAGTATAGGCACACAAACACACACACAGACACACAACTCTTCCTCTATATCGAGCAGTTGAGGAGGAGGGTTATCACCGCTCTCTGCTCATCAAATTATTATCCCATTCTATTATTTCACCTTTGTTTTAAAGCACTTTCTTTTTTTATATTCTGTCTGACTGTATCAAAAAGGCTGCATTGCTCATTTGCTCCTTCATAGAATCAACATTGTAAGTTACAAAGGGGCATCGTGAGATGCAAGATTTTCATTGTCTTATCTAACCATATTTCATCAAAAATCATGTTGCCTAATTCCTCATTTTTCAACTCATTTTTTTTTCAAAACTGCATGCAAAGCATGGGAATTTGCCAAGAGAAACATGTGCTCATGCCTTATTTTCTGCCCATGCTTTTACGTCGCCAAAAGCTGTTATCCACACAATGCGTTTTTCATCAACCGCACTGGTTACCAAGAACAGCCGTTTCTGATTAAGGGAGGCAATGAAGTTGAGCCGAAACCAGCTAGAGAGTCAAATAAGACACGTTCTGCTTCAGATCTTTCGGACTTTGTATTGAGTTGATGAACAGAGGAATACCTTGACTTCAAAGATTGTCGGCCAGTAAGCAACACACTCTAAAAATTCAGCCAGAATTTTCATGCCAATTCTAAAATGAATTTCTTCAGGAGATAAGTAGAAGTACTGTAATGTGGCAGTGTAAGAAATTAATGTGGAGTGTGTGTATTCTTGAGGAGAGGAAAAAACAACGCAGAATAAATGTTCATTAAATAGCCAACATTGTCTCATCTTCCTGCAAACCAATCACGATGAATAAACACATCATCTAGAAGTGCCCTTATTGTGTTGCAGCCAAAAAGCATTAAATGATAACTTAATTGTTCTTTTGCTTATGTATTTGCCCAGCTGTGTGACACGTCTACAGTCCAGTGCACCTACAATGGCTCCAGTGTGGTGTAGTGGTTAGAGCGGTTGACTCGTAATCTGGTGAACCGGGTTCGATTCCCCGCTCCTCCACATACAGCTGCTGGGTGACCTTGGGCTAGTCACACTTCTCTGAAGTCTCTCGGCCTCACTCACCTCACAGAGTGTTTGTTGTGGGAGAGGAAGGGAAAGGAGAATGTTAGCCGCTTTGAGACTCCTTAGGGTAGTGATAAAGTGGGATATCAAATCCAAACTCTTCTCCCACACAACTGACAAATGCAAAGTTAGGAGCATTCCAACATTAGTATTTCCACATGTAGTACTATTCCCTTGGAAGAGCTTTATGGCAGTTCTCACAAAGCTTACACAAATGAAAATGGGCTTTCATCACGTCATTTTCCAATTATTAACATACTTGACCATTTAAGCAGCAGCTCTTCTCAGAATGTGGCAAACTGAAGGGGTAGATGGCTGAGGTAGTAGAATGGATTCTGATGCTTCAGATGGAAAGTACTTGCATTTTTGTTATACTTCCCAGATCAAGAATAAGTCAGGATCTTAAACCAACTTCAAAATGAGAAAGATCCTGGCTTGCACCACACTTGATAACCATAGTTCCCTGGTTCATGCGTAAGAAGAAACAATGCTTGATTTAACAATGGCATGCCAAGAAGGGAGGATAGAACAGATGGCACAGGAGCAAGCAAAGCTGAGATTTGTATATCTGAACCAGACCCATATAAGGACCACAAGCTACATCTAATCCCCCAGATGTTATCCTCTGATCCATTTCCTGATATATTTTAGTTATTCAAATGCAGGTTTTTCACAAATTGTTCATGCAAGAAAGGATTGTGTAAGCTAATAACTAGGAGAGAAAACACTACTCTAGTGATAAAGTATTGGTAAAGTATTGGCAAAGTCCCAGGAAGGGACACTATTTGGGTTCTGGGCGAGATTTCAGGCAGAAGAAGTTAAATACATGAACTACAACATACATATGCCTGTTCTTAATGGGTACTGTATTTTAGATCCAATTGCAAATACCAATCCATTTTAGAGCATTTTCTTCTTCTTCTTTACACTTCATCATAGCCAGAGATATGTGATCCTCAGGAACAACCCCATTTGGCCTAAAACATGGTGAGGGGACATTGTGGTGGGAAGTGAGGAGTACGATTTCTTAAGAGAAGAGTAGATGGCCCTATCAGCCTTAGAGAGGTAATGAATAAACAACAACCCAGTTTGTGAAATAGTTATTACACCCACCTGAAATGTGGTGGAGTGGTTTCACGAAGCCTACATAGCTCATCAAACCCCTTCCTGTATAGATCCATATTTTTCCAAGATACACCAGAATCCTCTGGACTACATTTTCTTGAAGAAACAAGGTTCCATTTTTGGAGAAGCTGATGACAAATTTATGTACTTTTGGAAGAACGGACAATTTCTTCTGACCTTTTAGGTCCACACCTATCCAATTTTCTCTCTTAAGTGCTTAGCAGGCCTGCTATCAGATAATGCTTAGGGTGACTTGGTGAATCATTTCTGAAAGAAGTACTATACTTTCTTGACATTATAAAGACCCATGTTACAACTCCCTCCCCTCGACAATCCAGAGAAAGCTCATAAACGGCACCATTGATTTTTCCATCCACGATTCTCCGTCATCCACGTTTGCAGAATATTGACAGGTTTAAAGGAGCATACCTCAAAGGCGTTTTCACAAGTGTTTCTCAGTCAAGCTAAATGGATTTCATGATGGAACAGCAACCACTTGTTCTTGGTCCGTTTTTAAGATAGATTTGGGATTTCTATTTCTGCCCACACCTACATACGACTCTAGCTCCCCCCAACCCAACCCAACCCAGCAATTATGCCGCTGAATTCAATAGCTGAGTGGCATGAAACAAAGGAAGCTGTATTTAACAGTGCTTGGAATAGAGACAGGGACCATGACTGATTGATGCAGATGTGCCAAGAAGAGGCATAATGGAGGCTTGAATGTAAGTGGCCTCTTAGTACTCTGGAAGCACACAGAGTACAAGAGTGGTCAGGTTCCTGAGATCAAAATCTGTAGCTCCTGGCACTTCTTGGTTACATTCCATTATTGGAACTATTGGTACTGAATGACATTCTGCTGCTTCTAGGACAACATGTGGAGCTTGAAGATGCCATAGAATCATAGGGTGGTAGAGTAGGCATCTAGTCCAAGCCCTTGCAGTGCAATTTTTGCCAAACTTGGGGTTTGAACTCTGAGATTAAGAGTCTCATGTTCTACGGACTGAGCTATCTGCTATCAACAAACGTGAAAAGGTGGTTCTCTAGAGCCACCACCCCAAGAACAGCCCCATTGCTGCATAGAATCATAGAGTTGGAAGAGACCACAAGGGCCATCCAGTCCAACCCCCTGCCAAGCACGAAACACCATCAAAGCATTCTTGACATATCCCTGTCAAGCCTCTGCTTAAAGACCTCCAAAGAAGGAGACTCCACCACACTCCTTGGCAGCAAATTCCACTGTCAAACAGCTCTTACTGTCAGGAAGTTCTTCCTAATGTTTAGGTGGAATCTTCTTTCTTGTAGTTTGAATCCATTGCTCCGTGTCCACTTCTCTGGAGCAGCAGAAAACAACCTTTCTCTGCGTTGTTTCCATGACTTTCATAAAGTAACTTTGAAAAAATTCTAGTTGCTTTTTTTAAACAACAACAGATATTTTCCTCCTCCTCTTTGATCATCTCCTCCCTCCTCACAGAAGAACCCCATTAATTCTTTTTAGAGGAATCAGTACTATACTGGGGAGTCTCAGCAGATACTCATGACAGAGTCTTAAGCATTTTAATGCTGCTATCCTTCCATTCTGTGCCAGATGTGCAGCAGTCCATGCACACCTATAATTAAAGGAGCACTTTGCTGCAGTGAATAGCCAGCTATGTCCCTGTTTCCTTATTTAATCCAAAGAGGTGTGCACTGCAACAGCAGACAGAGAGCAGACAGCCGTTAAGGAACAAGGTTTTTAAAACCAGCAACATAAAAGGTTCCTGAAATGACAGGATATTAGGGGGGGGGGACATGTTGAGAGAACAGTCTAGCTAGTGTCTGCCAGATTTTTTTTCCACCAGAGCACTATATGCATGCTTCTGTAGTCAGTGGTGATGCAGAAGACTAGTCTTACCTATAAATTATTTTTAAAACGACAATAAAAGAAATACACTTTTCAAAAGTTTACATACAGTAATCACAGGCGAGGAGAAGCTGTCACTTCTAGTGCATTTCCTTGCCACTTTCCTTACCGCCAAAACCAGGCATTGGCAACCCCCAGCCCATGGGCCGGATCCCGCCCACGGAGGCCATTTATTCGCCCCATGAGCTGCCCAGTCACCGAGCCGCCCGCTCGCCAAGTCCCCCGCATGCTGTGCTAAACCGGCGCAGCACAACGCGGGGACTCGCCAAGCGGCGCCGGAAATGGCGCCTGCACAGATGCCGGAAATTGCATCTGCACATGCCCAGACGCCAACAATCGCTTCTGCGCAGGTGCGGTTTCTGCCGTCTGCTCAGCCACAGAAGCGATTTCCAGCACTGCGGACATGCGCAGGCGCCATTTCTGGCATCATGCTGCGCCTGTCCGGCCCACGGACAACGTCCGTGGCAACGATCTGGCCCATGGCCGGATAACCTTGCCAATGCCTGGCCAAAACTCTGGTTGTTTTTGGAAGTGATTTTGTTGCACAAGAGTGACAAATCCACTTTAATTGTGCACTATATAATTTCCCTTGTTCAATCACACTCTTTGCTGGCAGATTAAAAACAATATTTTTTTTCATTTGGTATTTTTCTGAGCGATTCCAACATAACAAAAGTCTCCCTCAGGAAATTTAAATAATACTGTCTGTGAATCTCCAATTTTCAGACACTTTTCTACTTACCCCAGTGTTGAAAGTGGTAGATTGATTTGTATTTTTGTACATTTGCATGAAACATTTGTATTCAGAGATTACAAAGACATAATTAGGTAAGAGGTCGAGTCATGAATTTACTGCTGCTTATTTCAAATAACATTGGGACTTGATTATTATCAGGCCGTTCAGAATAATTAGTCATTGTTACTTTCTGGGAACACTGTCATTAAAAGTAACAGCAGAGGCACCAATTAAACCCCAAGTGGCTGTAGCTGGAAACAAAACAACAAGGATGATCGCTCTCCTGATGGTGCTGGACACAGAGAAGTGAGAAAATGTCAAGGGTTTACATTAAAGATAAAACATTTCTCAGGACACTTGGGAAGCCGCCCATATCCTCATACAATGCATTTGCCTGGCAGAAACATCAAGCATCATGTTGTTGTTTTTTAAATCAAGCAATGTCCTTCCCTCTGCACTGGTCCAGATACATACAGTTAGAACCTCTGGTGTTTAGCATTCATGGTTTAGGACCAACCCCCCCCCCAAAAAAAATGGCTTGGCAAATAAAGGAACACTCTGCCCATAGCTGTTAACTTTCAGATATGAAAATAAGGGATCACCAGGAGCCTTACCAGTCCCGGGGACAGTCCATGGTATATCTAACAATCCAGGACAGCAGTGGGAAATGGAGCTGGAATAAGGGAATTTCCAGCACAAAAAAAAAGGGAAGGCTGACAGCCAGTGGCGGAGCTTCATGCTCCGGCACCGGGGGCGGAGCTGGTGCCCATTCCGGGGGTGGGGCGCACCTCCCGGAGGGGCGGGACGCACATTCCAGGGGCATGGCGCGCCTCTCAGAGGGGTGTAACGTGCGTTCCGGGGGCGTGATGCGCCTCCCGGAGGAGCGTAACACGCGTTCCGGGCGCAGGGCGTGTGTTTTGGGGCAGGGCGGGCGCCTGCGATGGCGCCCCTTGGAGCCCGCCGCTCGAGGAGGCCCGCCCCTATCTTCCTATGCCCCTGCTGACAGCTGTGGCTTGGAATAAGGGAGTTTCCTGCAAAAAAAAAAAAGGGAGAGTTGACAACTATGACTCTGACACATGGGGATCAGCAATGGAACATAAGAATATAGGAATCTACATTTATACACTGGTCCATGTAGCTCAGCATTGTCTACACTGACTAGCAGTGCTCTCCAGGGTCTCAGATAGAATTCTCTCTCAGTGCTAGCGGACCTACCAGGGATTGAATGTAGGACCTTCTTTAAGGAAGGCTTTAAAGAAGGATAATGTAGACCTTTTGAGGAATTGTAGGATGCTCTTTATATTTAAGAGTAAGGGCTTTTGAGTGTCACATACATTATTATTATTATTATTATTATTATTATTATTATTATTATTTATATGCCACCCATCTGACTCTGGACAGTGCCCAACAAAATATTAAAAACACAATAAAACATCAACCATTAAAAACTTTCCTGAACTGGGCTGCCTTCAGATATCTTCTAAAGGTTGTACAGTGGTACCTTGGTAGTCAAACGGCTTGGCTCCCGAACAAATTGGCTCCTGAACACCGCAAACCCAGAAGTGAGTGATCCGGTTTGCAGACATTTTTTGAAAGCTGAACATCCGACGCAGCTTCTGCAGCTTCTGACTGAGTGCAGGAGCCAATCGGAAGCCACACCTTGGTTTTCAAATGGTTTCGGGAGTTGAATGGACTCCCGGAATGGATTACCATAAGTTTGAGAACCAAGGTCCCACTGTACAGTTACTGATCTCATTGACATCTGCTGGGAAGGCGTTCCACGGAGTGGGTGCCACTACCGAGAAGGCCCTCTGCCTGGTTCCCTGTAGCTTCACATCTCGTAGTGAAGGAACCTCCAGAAGGCCTTTGAGGCTGGCCCGTAATTCTGTTCTTTCTTGAGGATGAACAAATTATGTCACTTAAGGCAATCAGTTGGGGCTTGAAATAATTATCAGGGCTTCGATATTTGTAGAACATAAGATAGCCACTCAGTAATAAAGGTAGAACATGCACAGCATAACAGAGCTGTGCAAGAGAGAGACACACCCCAGTGTCAGTCTCTGGAAATAGTCCTGCTGCCAGCCCCAGCCCACAAAACCACTCCAGAAGAATACCATGATTGATGGTGTCTGTCAAAAGTCACTGAGGAATCAGGGAGAATCAATAAGGTCGATCTCTCATTCTCTCTCCCTCCCAGTATAGGTCATCAACCAAAGCAATCAAAACTGTCTGAGTGCTGAATCTGCGCCTGAATCCAAATTCAAATGGGTCAAGTGCTATTCAAGGCTGAAAAAACAGAAGTATAGTGTCCAGATCAAGGGAAGTAATAGTACCACTTTATTCTACCTTGGTCAGACCACACCTGGAATTCTGGTGACCACAATTTAAGAAGGATGTTGACAAGCTGGAACGTGTGCAGAGGAGGGCAACCAAGATGATCAAAGGTTTGGGAGCCAAGCCTTATGACGAACGGTTGAAGGAGCTGGGTATGTTTAGCCAGGAAAAGGGTAGACTGAGGCGAGATATGATAGCCGTCTTCAAATATCTCAAGGGCTGTGGCATGGAAGAGGGAAGAAGCTTGTATTCTCCTACTCTGGAGGGTAGAACTTGAGCAAGAAAGGAGATTCTGACTAAACATCAGGAAGAAGCTTCTGACAGTAAGAGCTTTTCAACAGTGGAACGGACTCCCTCAGAAGGTTCTTGCTCCAATTCTATGATTCTAAGATCATCTGCTTTGTCCATGGACACTTAAAACTGCACATCCATCACACTATATTGTTTCCATGGTACTGCAAACCTGCCAAAAGAAAGACGCGAGAGCCCCACTCTTCTCAGCTGCACACACTAGTTTAGAGTCAGAAGCATGGGAAATATCCCTGAAAAGAGCAAATGAAATGAAACAAGATGTTAGCCATGGAGGTCGAAGCACCACTGTGGGCAAGGCAGGGCAATTGTTCCCATCAGCCACCGCCAGATGTCTTTGGAACCAGATTTGGTAAAAGCACCTGCATGTGTTGATCTGAAGGGGTTGGGTGCTTTAAAAGTATGCTTTTGGTTCAAGCCAGCTTCAGTGCTCTGGCAGCAAAATGTAAGCACTTCAAGGCAATAAATGTAAACAAAGGTAGAAGAAATGTAATGGTACATCATGATGAATTCAGCATTTGCTTTATATGAACCTTCCCCCCCCCCGAAAAAAAATACTCTACATAAAACATAAAAGCACTGCATTGGTTAGAATAATGATGTGATAAAAGATTTTTTCTGCCAAAGGTATCAAAGAGGGCACACCTACCATATGTTCTTATAGGAAAGTCTCCAGCAAATTTTAAAGCAGAAATGCGCCCCACTGGAGAGAGAAAAAAGGACAAGCAAGTGGAATTAAACTAAGTAAATGAAGGAAGAAGTTTTCTTTTTCTTTTTAAGCAATTACAGGTCGTTTGGCAGTCTATGCTGTTCCATGAAATAAAACCAGTTAATAGGAGAGAGCTGGTAGAAGCATTAGCTCCTACGACTGGGATCCTTCTTGCATCTGGCAAGGCGGAGCAAACCTGTGCGACGCCAAAATTTGGCATGCACCCCTGCCTCTCACACTCCATTCTAAATAATAGTTGTGGCGTTCCCCTGAGGCTCTGCCCGCACTATGATCAAACCGGTTGCTCTCCTCTAAATCCGCCACTTTGTTCAGGTGCCTCCATATTGTCTCTGAAGTACAGTATTATTATTATTTTGACATTGAAAGTGCTTTACTGGCATTTTTCAGGCTCACAACCAACAAACACGCAGTCCGGTCTTTTTTTATTATTGTTCCCTTTTTGCAAATGAGAAGCCTAGACTGAGACATTATCCAAGTACACTCAGCACATTTATGGCTGCCAGAGACTTACAAACCAAAAGTCTGCCAAAGCAGAGTTCAACATTTCATCCAGTATGCAGCACTGGGGTTTCATAATTTTCAGATATTTTTTCCCCCTCCTTAAAAGAAATTGCTAATTTCCTGCCCTGAACAGTACAGGAGCTCCAACAGCAAGCACTTCTGAAAAGTGTCAATGTGTTACAGGATTTAAACCCTGCGATACTTCAATAACAGCTAATAAAATTACTTTTGTCAAAATCTTAACGTCTCAAATGGGAATTCCAGAATATATTTTATGTGCAGCAAAAGATGCAGTTTTTCCTGTACGATAACTTTTATGAAGCATTTCTCTTTTTTAAAAAAAGAAACAAAAGAAAAATGAACATCTTAGCTTATAAAAAAAACAACACCAGTTTTCAAAGGAATGCCTTGGACTAAATACTGCGGGTCTGGTTGTTGTTTTGTAATGCTGGAATGATATTTTCCCAAAAGTTAAGGCTCTGTGTACATAACATTTCCTGCCATAGTCCAGTTATTTTTGAGGGGTGGGCCATCCCTACTACAGTCCTGGTCTTGTTACTGCCGTGGCGGTTGTCTAACCAAACATCGTATACTGGAAGGATTCATTAGCTGAAAACATCCGAAACTAACAGCTACTTTCCTCTTAGGGCCAATTGATGCACTTTGTAAATAAAAAATAAATACCAGCTCAAGAAAATCATGTGCACATGTTTTTCAGAAGATCTGGACACCCTCATCTCTGTATCAGAGAATGCTTAATTGTTTAAATCTGTTTCAGTATTTTAACTTTTGTCTCTTTTAAAGTATACCTGTGGGGTTTATTTTCTTGATTTCCTCGTTTTAACTTTGCTTCGAGGGATCTTTTTTGTTGTTGCTGTTGCTGTTGTACAATCAAGCAATGAATGATCTTTATGAAATAAATAAATAGAAAGAAAGATCTGGTTGGGCTCGCCCGCCAAAAAATAATAATAAAGGTTTGAGCAACAGTCCAATGAAGGTGCCTGCCTGGTGTTAATAAGCGGGAAGTTCTAAAGCATAGCTGCTGCCACACTTTCAAACATGGGAATGCACATTGCACGGCACTTGTAAAAATGAAAGTTCAAGGTTCAAACTTTCAAGCGGGCATCTACAGTATGTGCAAAACCAATCCTTCAGATCAACCCATCCCAAACTGTTGAGAGCTTTGAATACAAACATTAACACCTTGAATTGGGCCTGGTCCTAAATCAACAGCCAGTGCTGATCCTTGAAGAACAACAACAAGCAACACGTCGGCTAAGAATATACTGACAATATTTTACTATACTGTTTCAAAATACTGACTGAGGAAAGGCATTCTGCCTCCATTTCAGTGATCTTTTGACAGTGACTTACCACTCCTACCATTCCTGTTTGTGGAACATTTCTTTGATCCTTATTAATTTGTGACTCCATGCACATATTATATGTCTTCTGTTTGTGAATTTTGAAACAGTATAGTAAAATATTGTCAGTATATTCTTAGCCGACGTGTTGCTTGTTGTTGTTCAGAGTGTTCTATTTTGCAACACGGGATTTTCTTTAGTGCTGATCATTGAGCAGAAGTGTAATACGCTGACAGGATCTCCCTTCTTTTTCCCTCTTCTTCTGCAGAAATTGTCTTTTAGATCAGGGCCAAAGAGTTGCTGTTTGGGAGAAATCTACACAAGCATTAATAAAGCCTTTTCTTGCACACCTGCTCCTCTTTTTAAGTTCAAACTAATAAAAGCAAGAAACATGGTTATCTTTCCCCACTATATTATTCCTTTGGCTGATAAGAGATGTGCGTTGTTGCAAAAGTCTCACCACCTATGATAGTACAGGATCAAGCGATGACTCGGGCATTCCTTGATTTCAGAATTCAACCATGTGAAACCAGTTAATCCCACATGATTCAACTGCAACAGCTGCCTGCATGAACAATGTCTTGTCCAACTTTTACAGTACACCAAGATCTTTTATTTGAAGGTTATAGCTCCCCTTAGTATTTTACCAGCACTGATTGATAGTGAATCATGTTCTCTTGAGAAGTGAAAGAAAGCAATGGTTGAAATTTCTCTGTGTAAAACGTTTGTCTGTTATTTGACAAGAGAAAAACATTATTAGTTTCTTTTAAATGGTTGTTCCTTTTTCACAGAGCCTTGAACAACTTTGTCAATAGAATATAGGACACAATTTTCTTTCTTTCTTTTATCCAGACCTTAGCTGAAGTACTTTAACCAATTCAGAAACAATTATCTACAGATTTGAGATCTAAGGGGGTATACCAATTCCAACTTCATCCATGTTAACTCTAAATTGTTGAATGCTACTTGAAAATACTCTAAACCAGACAGCAAATGGCTGGAGTAGGTAGGGTTGCCAGACTCAATAGAGGACAGGACTTCTGTGCCTTTAATTGCCCTGCACTCTTTTGAGTCTGGAAACCTTAAAGAGAAAAACCAGCAGACCCTTTGCTTGGAAATTAAACAAAGGGTCTGCTGGTTTCTCTTTAAGGTTTCCAGACTCAAAAGAGAGCAGGGCAATTAAAGGCACAGAAGTCCTGTCCTCTATTGAGTCTGGCAACCCTAGGAGTAGGTAACTCCTCAAAACCCCTCTCCCCACACCAGCTCTCTTTTTAATGTAGCCTTCCAAGTGGCTTGATAGTCCGCTGCTTAACTAAATGCCTTCCTACCACCTTTTGGCTCATTCCCCCACATTTTTTTTTGCTATTCTCTCCACCTCTGGTTGAAATGGTGAAGGCAGGTGCCTGCCAATCAGGAATGAACTAGGTGCGGACCAATAAATTTAAATGCAAGCCAGTGTGTTTGTCCCTCTAGAACGTGTCCTTAAATTCTTGCTTGGATGGATGGAAGATGGAGAGGCTGTAGAGATATAGGAAGCCTCTGGCTTTTTGGTAGCCACCATATAACCTATTAAGGTTCACTGGATATCTTTTCAGTGCAAGCTAAAGATCTTTTTACTGCCCTTTCCAAAATTGTTGTTTTTGCAGGTATGCTGTTGCTGCATTTGTGCTCTGTTATTGAATTCATTGTTTGTACTCTGAGGAGCCCAAATTCACAAAGAATTGCCTTTTAAAAAAAATATGCATGTTTCAGATGCAATTATGTAACCTTTGCATAGGTCCAAATAATAGAAAGTAACAAAATACATTTGACAACGATGCAGTGACGCTGCAGAAAATCTGAGTTTGACCTACTATGCTTGCTACAATGCCCTGAAGTGATTACCATAATAATCCTCACAGTTTAAACCTGCTGGATATCATATTTTTCCTTGTAATGATTTTAACCTGCAATCCTATACACAATTACTCTCATTTAATCCAACAGGGCTTACATCTCAGGAAACATGTATAGGATTGTTCTGTTAGTCATTGCTTCCAGTGTTCACAGTGTTTTCTTAAAATGACAGCCTTCCTATGATCATTCTCTTTGGCTGACCCAGCTGTAATATTCCTGCTTTATGGCTTTCCCCCTTTTTTGCCTTATCCAGTTCTGCTATTAATTTGCAAGTGGTTCTGCTTCATACACTTGGCAGAAGTGTCCTTTTTCCACAGTGTACTTCTCCAGTTACTCTTTGATTTTTCTGGTTTATTTATTATGCTAGCATGGTTTTCTCTTGCATTGCCATGGTTGTTTTCTCTTTCTTTTGTGCACTCTCTGGCTGCAGACACATCAATGTAATTCTGGGCCACGCCCAGAATTACATTGTTAATAAGCCTTGATAAAACCTGGGAGTTTTAATAAGCCTTGATAAAACCTGGGAGTTTTCACATAAAAAAACAACAACAGATTTTCTCAATATCCCAGATCCAAAGATATTTCTATTTTGTATCCTAGACATTAGCAAACCTTTTCCCAACTACCTCTTCTGGAAAGTCTAGAGGGAAACAATGGTATAAAACATCTTCCTCAACTGAAACTTTCAAGCTTCTAAACTAAAGCATGGGTAGGGAAACTAAGGCCTGGGGGCTGGATCCAGCCCAATCGCTATCTAAATCCAGCCCATGGACGGTCCAGGAATCAGCGTGTTTTTACTTCAGTAGAATGTGTCCTTTTATTTAAAATGCATCTCTGGCTTATTTGTGGGGCATAGGAATTCGTTCATTCTTTTTTTTCAAAATATAGTCCGTCCGCCCCCCACAAGGTCTGAGGGACACTGGACCGGCCCCCTGCTGAAAAAGTTTGCTGACCCCTGTTCTAAAGGATAGCAGGGCGATGCACATCAATCCATACAGAAAAGAGTTTTGTGGCATTTTGTGGACCAGAAATCATTATGCAGCAGAGCAATGAGGATGCCGGCCCAACCATGAGGCGGGTTGAGGCCATTGCCTCAGGTGATAAATCCACTCCCAGGCAGCCACCACTGCTGTGCTCTCTACCTCCCCCGCCGCTGCCACTGCCTGTGCCTGTGACATGCAGGGTATGACTGCCCAATGTAGGTGCCACAGCAGCAGCAGCAGCAGGGAGGGTGTGGGGAGCAGGCCCTTGATCTGCATGGGGCAGTGGGGGTGAGGCATTTTGCCTCAAGTGACAAAACGCCTTGGCTCACCCCTGGGAACGCAAGAGCGGCAAGTAAATAATGACAGACACAAATTGTGGTTTGGATAGAATAAGGACACAACTTCATTGATTACAGTGCAACAGGTTTGGCCCAATGATATTGGGCACAAATCCATGTGATTAAACACCCATGTGCCTGCTGGTTTACATACACATGACGTATGTATGCAATAGAACAGGGTTTCCCAAACTTGGGTCTCCAGCTGCTGTTGGACTACAGCTCCCATCATCCCTAGCTAGCAGGACCAGAGGTCAGAGATGATGGGAATTGTGGTCTAAAAACAGCTGGATATCCAAGGTTGGGAAACCCTGAAATAGAGGGTGGGTGAGTGGGAAGCTCTGCTGAAGACTGGGGTAGGGTGGCTTGGCGCACCTGCCTTTTGTGCTGCAGAGGCGGGCCAGACCTCAGTAGTCTTCACTCTGGTCCACCTATGGAACCCCACCGCCTCTGGGAGCACACCAACAAAGCTGGTTGGCTCCCCGCATTCCCAGAGTTTCCACGTCCCACACACGTGGTGGCATAATGTTTTGCACCACCCAGAAGACTCTGGAGAATTCCCTCTCCCACCACCACACGCCATGTCTGCAAGCACCGTTTCTGGAAAGGTAGGATCGACAATTTCGGTTGTGCTGCAACAGATGTGTATCGTTAGCCCTCTTTGTAACTGTACGTGTGTCAGTTTGGCTTCGAGTGACACTTTCCTCCTGCAAATACTATAGGTTGGCTGCAGGTCAGTTAGACAGATTGCAATTGTTCTGTACATGGTGCTAATTGTAACCGCCTGGCCCATGCTTAAACTTTTCACATGCTTGGTTGTTTAGCTACAACTAAGATAATTCATTTAAATCCACAAACCATTCAATAGCATCCTCCAATCTCTCTTGCAAATGAAAACAGGTCCCCTCCCACCGCAAAAAAAACCCTAGTTTCATCTTCAGATTATTTTTTCTGCAATACTTTATTCAATTAAATTCACAGATGGAATAGTAACTGCTAATATTGTAAACTGTTCATCATACCTTATAAGCTATTCCTATAGTCACCCGAAAAGTGTCCTTCAAAGACTGTAGTAAAAATTTGGTTTCGTGGGCACAGATAAGATGAAAATGCCAAACTGACGGCTGAGGATACCTAACAGCTTGGCAATTTTAATATTTCATCAGCATGCATTGACATGGCATAATTTTGTTCTGTTTTAGGCATGCTCTTGATTGATTATTATGAAGAAGCCCTGTTCGTACTTTAACATGGGCAATATTATTAATTCATTACCATTGCAAATGCTTCCACTCTTTAGGCAATAAAAGTATCTCTTTGAATAATTAAGAGAACATATAAATGAATCAATTGATGCGCTGAAGGTTTTATGTTTTCAGTAATGCAACAATCTACTTGCATATTCCCTAAATTTTCAAATTATGACCATTAGGGCAAAATTACGGAGGTGTCAACCATATACTTTCTCTTGAACACAAGCCTTTGCTTTCATAAAATGCTAGCTGGGGTGAGATGTATTCTGGACTGAAAACCTAGTGGGGCATAGGGGAACTTCAATGTCTTGCCCTCCTCTGCATCGTGTCCCATGCACCTGCAATTTACAGCAGGGAGCTATCATTGAAGTGAATGGGGAAAAAGGCTTGCACTCAACAGCAGACAAAGCGATAAAGGTAACATGTGATTTGTACTAGGCAACTAAATATTGCTTATTATCGCATCACTCTTTTAGCTAGTCTGAAACTCCTTTGACATAAATTCAAATTTAATGATAGCTGAGATTAGAAATGCACTGGAAAAGGACCTAACCCTGACACTGCATTAAAATTTATTTGTTATGGAGAGAGAGAGAGAGAGAGAGAGAGAGAGAGAGAGAGAGAGAGAGAGAGAGAGAGAGAGAGCAGCTGGTAAACTCTTCTCTGGAGTGCACCATTTTGAAAGCTGAAGCATTCAAAGCTCTGAGCCACAGACATAATGAACGTCAGATTACAATCCTGGTTTCTTCATCTCCTTGACCCAGAAGACGCAAGCAGCACCAATAAAGTGATGTCACTTGCTGACAATGGGAAGCTGCAGCTGACAGGCAATAAGAGTCTAGGGCAATAAAAAAAACAAAACGGTAAGGACCTCAGACTTATAAGGATTACATTAAAACAAAGAAATGTGGATCGACATAAATTAGAAAATACCGAGAGACAGAGAGCAGGAACTGTAAGCAGGATGCATGTATGCGTTCATGCTTATATAAAAACCAATGGGATCTAATTCCAGAGCAGGCAAGAATGAATAAACACTATTTTTCCAAACCAGGGAAAGGGAGGTGGGTGAGAAGCAAAAATAAATAAAAAGTTTTATAGTCTGTAACATATAAGCGAGCACACCACAGAAAAGAGGGTGTGCCCCTCATTCTGAGGGGTGCCAACTTGAATAACATATTGGGAGGGGGGCTGCTGCTGAGCCTGTAATGCTGTAAGCCTGAATTAATACTTGCAGGAAAGAGTCACTGGTGCTGTGTTTTGGGATGGGAGCCTGACAGATATGTTAACACAGTAATATTCAAAGTGGCAAAGGCCTGAGGCAGAGCAGGGTGGAGTTTACATATTTTAGGTGGCTTTAGTAGACAGCCATTGTTTCTAGCAGCCACCGAGCTCTGACTATGACTTCCTCCTCCACTGAGGCACAAGAAGTCCTCCCCTGTTGTACCTTCTGGCTTGTAGGATGGTGGAGTTCATAGCGAGCATGTGAAGACATGTGTGAGTTTGCTGCTGTTTTGAAAGAGGCACTCTAAAAGTTGCTGGTAGCTTATTACAGATTTAGTACATTTCTATGGCAGAGAATGCTAGAAAATTTTCCTACTGGCCACCAGAATTAAAATGTCTGCCTGCCCATCTCAAGCGACCAGACCACTATAAATGTAGACTTCTGGTGAAGTTATACTTCTGCATAAAACATAGTCGCAAGTGAAAGTGTCGTGTAGGTAAGACTCGCACAATCCATACCATTTGAAGACACAATGCTGGTTCCCCCAAGTTGTTGGAAGCCTAAGAGGAGAGTCAGAAAACTTGGTATTCATAAGGATTGGTATAACTGATTGCTACTGCCATTTTAAGCATTTTTTGCCCTCTGGCCTCTCTAGATTCCTGCAAAGATAACAATATACAGTCAGTAGTAGAGTAACTATTTCAAAATACAGCCAAAGAAGGGCAGTGCCAAAGAATGCTCCAACTACCGCACAATTGCACTCATTTTACATGCTAGCAAGGTTATGCTTAAAATTCTACAAGGCAGGCTTAGGCAATATGTGGACCGAGAACTCCCAGAAGTGCAAGCTGGATTTTGAAGAGGCAGAGGAACCAGAGACCAAATTGCAAACATGCACTGGGTTATGGAGAAAGCTAGAGAGTTCCAGAAAAACATATACTTCTGCTTCATTGACTACGCAAAAGCCTTTGACTGTGTCGACCACAGCAAACTATGGCAAGTTCTTAAAGAAATGGGAGTGCCTGATCACCTCATCTGTCTCCTGAGAAATCTCTATGTGGGACAAGAAGCTACAGTTAGACCTGGATATGGAATAACTGATTGGTTCAAAATTGGGAAAAGAGTACGACAAGGCTGTATATTGTCTCCCTGCTTATTTAACTTAAATGCAGAATTCATCATGTGAAAGGCTGGACTGGATGAATCCCAAAACTGAATTAAGATTGCCGGAAGAAATATCAACAACCTCAGATATGCTGATGACACAACCTTGATGGCAGAAAGTGAGGAGGAATTAAAGAACCTTTTAATGAGGGTGAAAGAGAAGAGCGCAAAATATGGTCTGAAGCTCAACATCAAAAAAACCTACAGTAAGATCATGGCCACTGGTCCCATCACCTCCTAGCAAATAGAAGGGGAAAAATGGAGGCAGTGAGAGATTTTACTTTCTTGGGTTCCATGATCACTGCAGATGGTGACAGCGGACACGAAATTGAAAGACGCCTGCTTCTTGGGAGAAAAGCATAAAGAAGGCTGATTGCCAAATAATTGATCCTTTTGAATCAATTGAATCCTTTTGAAGCTACCAACATGAGTCTGACCAAACTGCGGGAGGCAGTGGAAGACAGGAGTGCCTGGCATGCTATGGTCCATGGGGTCACGAAGAGTCGGACACAACTAAATGACTAAACAACAACAAAACAAATGCACCCCACCCCACAGAGCAGGGGGTTTGTGTGCTGGTGACTCCCCGTGCAATTCTGCTCATTTATCTCTCTTTCTGACCTAGGATTCTTGCAAATGTACATTTCAGATCATAAAAAGCAAACCTCGAAAGTGATATAGAAAATATGGTTTGTTTATTTAGCATCCAAATACAAAAGAACATTGCAAAGATACAGCATTTGCACAAGTTAAGTTCAAACTGTTTTCAGTTTTGCTCAAGTGAGACATTTGGCTCATATGAAGTTACTGTTTGTGAAACAAATTTTAATTATTGGCTTCAGTCATCCTTCTGGACTGCTTAGAACTCAACCTGAAGGGCAGAAAACAATAAAAAGCACAGTCCAACTTTATGGAACACAAAAGCACACAAAACGAAAATAATTAGCAGAATTATGTGAAATTAAAGTGAAGCACTGCATAACAAACTCAGCATATTAGGGGGGGGGGCAGGAGAGATTGGAATTGAAGTTGGCAGGACTCAGCCATATAAGCAGACTTTCAAAAAGAAGTCCTACCAACTTTAATTCTAATCATGTTTTAAGCAAAACATATTAAATTGCATATTTGCCTTCCCCTTGTGTCAGATCTTTAGGACTATAGCTTTGTAGTGACTTTTAACAGTTTTTAAAATGTATTCAAGTGGACTTAATCTCCATGCTGTGGACCCTCCTCCAGTTGCTTGGTTTCTTGCATAAATCACACAGCTCAATAACTGTATCACATTAAATCAGTTGTCCTTCCCTGTTCTAGGCACTGTTGTGATAAAAAAGCATCTTGTTTAAATCATTTCAGTATTTTCTTTTTTAGAGTCTCTGCCTTCACGAGAATTTGCTGTTCATTTGTCCAAGTTTGTTTGTTTGTTTTAGTGTCCATACAACTTTGTCAGCATCAAATGCCAGTCCTTTTTTCTGTTAATTTGGATTCATCCATTTGCAGGAAATCCAATAATAATTATTTTTTAAAACCTGCTGCTGAACACCCATTTGCAATATTAAGCCCCCCATCTGGAAGCACCCAGAGTCTCAGTTTACTGGCTTTGCATTTCTGTTTCATTTCTGTGGTGTAAAAGACAGGATAAGCTTCTGGCACAAGACAACCACTTTAACAGCTTCAAGAGGTGGGGGAAAAGAGGTTTTCTATTCCCAATCTCTTTCCATCATTCCAAGAAGCCTGTTCACTAGTAGCAAAGTTCTATTTGCAAGATTCATTTCTTATGTGACTAAACATCCTTTATTAGTAAACAGCCTTTTCTCTATAGAAAGCTCAGGATTAGCAATATTTCATTCTGCCTAATAAGAAATGTGTGCAGCTCAAAGGTTTCTGTGGTCTCAAAGAGATGCGTTCTAATTAAAGCTCAGCATATTGTATCATTACTCTCATTTCTCTCGTCTTCTTTCTTTTTCAATCATTGGCACATTAGCAATTCCTCAATATTCCAAGATTTACAAAAACTACACATACACACAGACACACACACACACACACACACACACACACATACATACAGTGGTTGCTTGGGTTGCGAACATGATCTGTGCAGGAGCCACGTTCGCAACCCACAGCGTTCGCAACCCGCATCTGTGCACGCGCAGGTTGCGATTCGGTGCTTCTGCGCATGCGCAAAGAGCGATTTAGCGCTTCTGCACCTGCGCATGCACCGAAACCTGGAAGTAGCCCGTTCTGGTACTTCCGGGTTCAGCGTTGAGCACAATCTGAAAAGACGCAAACTGAAGCGGCTGTAACCCGAGGTAAGACTGTATATTAAAAAAATCAAAGGTTAAGCTTAAGGATATTTACACCATTATTGCAACATCATCACATGAATAAATAGTTACAAATTACTTCTGCTTTTTTAAAGCAATCAATGTATCTTCCATGCAACAGTGTATCTCGAATAATCAAAATCACCTACAGAGCAGTCCCACACATTTCCTAGAAACCTCCCCTGTATCCAACTTGTCCAAAATAAATGGGCATAGCATAAAATAGGTTGTTTTGTGGAACTCTATGGTAGAACATACCATACCTGGATTAGATATTTCACTTTGATACCCTTCACTAGTAAAGCCTCAAAACATTTGTGAAGCTTCCCAAAAGCATAAGGTTTTCTTTACTTTTCTAACATGCAAGAACAAAAAAAATTCAAAATTAAGGGGTTTCCCCCCGCACTGTTCCCAGAGCATTTTGTACTCATACATTCGATTGAGCCCACTCATCCACAGCACTAACAAATGGAAAAAAGATTTCATTGCCCTAAGTGACACTAAAACTGAACTTTAATTTGGGATGTGTCACTTTGAATGGCATTGATACAGAAAGAGAATCTAGAAGGCATTGTAAAACGAGAAGTACATTGTATCCATAGCTGTTGTTTCTCCCATTTGATTTACAGAAGCGGGAAATGCCAAAACTGCTTTAAAAATCATTTGTGAAAGTGCCAAAGTTCTGAGACTCATATCCATAATAACACCACCACAAAACATGGTGAAAGAATTGATCTGCCTGCTTATACAGTACAGTATCATAAATATGAAGTTGTCTTATCCTGAGTCAGACTAATAGTCCATATATCTCAGTAGCGGTAGCAGTTGTCCATGTCTTACCGTAGACATTCCCAGCTTTCCCAAAATCCCAATTAAGTCCCAATGGCTTACGAGGTGCAAAACATACACTCCACCAATGATGGCCTCTCCTCTTTCCTCTACCCTCACAGTCTCAAAGTACTGTTTCGGGGAAGGAAATGCAGGAAATGCAGCATTGTACCCACTGGAGTAATTGGGGAAAAATAATGGATAAGGTATACAGTATATACCCAATGAAATTTTGCTCAGGTTCACCAGGTACTGGCACCATGCCTTCCGACATACTCCATTTTCATTGGACATACTCCATTTTCATTGGATAGTCAACCTGCCCTCTTCTTTAACCACTAGCCATATTCATTTATATAAGTAAATATGCAGATAAAACAGCTTTGCAAAGTATTTCAGATTAAGTGCTTATATGAGCCTGAAGCTTCATGAGTGCAGTCTTGAACTCAGCTTTATTTTAAAGGAATTTGTATCGGCATCCAGTAACAGCTTACTTCATCCAGATTTCTGAACATTCAGGTGCTTTCCGTATTCCATGCCATGTCTATAGCTATATGCTTTACACCCGCAGAAAAGCTGATGCTGTGCTCCGGCAAAGTTTTCTGGTGCTCATTAAAGTCGTCCTTGCATTGCATCACCGATTGCTCCCCACACATCAAAGACAAACTCGTCTGGAAATGCAAAGTCTCCTAAAGCTTCATCGAGGGCAATGGCAAACTCATCTGGGTTGTTCTTGCCTTTCCCAGCTTCTACCATCGTTGCAGCTAAAAGGAAAAAGAGGGGAGTACTTAGTTACCTACTGCATTTTTCAGAGACACAAATATGAAATACTGTAGGGTGGTTACTTATAGATGACCTGCTTTTGGGGGGAGGGGCGGATTGCAACCTGCTGGAAAATGCAATTTAAAAAAAATTAAGGGAGAACATTAATCAAGTTTCTAATAGTTTAGAAGCACAAGTTCTGGTAAGTGTTTTAAGGAAGGGCATAGCTCATTGGGCAAAAAAATCCTGCATTGCAGAGAGTTGGACTAGATGAGCCTCAGGGTCCCTTCCTGGTCTACAATTCAACATACATAAAATGACACACATGCACACAAAATAGTTTAGATTCAAAGGTGCCCTTTCACTCTGGCCAGGAACAGCACTTCACTAACAGAGGAAATGTTCCTGGCCAGAAACCAGCACATGTAAGGAAAGTGATCACAATGCAGGGAAGTTCTTCTCTTAGCACAAGCTGTTGCACAAATTCTGCTCTAGCTCTTTTAAAGCCTTTTTTTATTGCTCACTGGAGTTTATATGCTAACACCTGTAATTTCCTTATGCTCCTGGCACTGTAACCCAACCCTGGACTGGAGCTGCACCAGAAAAGGTCTTTCATGAGCCCTTGCAGAAAAGTTGGTGGAACCTCATTAAAGTCATCTTCTTCCACTTGCAGTTCTCTGGATCCAAATCAATGTGTGCAAGAGAATGAACTGTGCAGTGAATAAAAAGGTTAAGGTAATATGTCTAGTATTCAAGGATCACTAGAAAGCAATCTTAGAAACGACTGCATTTGAGTCAGACATATTACATTTGTCGAACAAAAATATAAGAGTTCAAGACAGATTTTAACCCAAAAAAGCCCACAGTTCTAGTGACCATCGCATCTTTAGTAGTGAATAAATTGTGTTTAGTGAATGTGGGTAGCGCTGTGGGTTAAACCACTGAGCCTAGGGCTTGCCGATCAGAAGGTCGGCGGTTTGAATCCCCACGACGGGGTGAGCTCCCGTTGCTCGGTCCCAGCTCCTGCCAACCTAGAAGTTCGAAAGCACGTGAAAGTGCAAGTAGATAAATAGCTACCGCTCCAGCGGGAAGGTAAACAGCGTTTCCGTGTGCTGCTCTGGTTCATCATGCTGGCCACATGACCCGGAAGCTGTCTGCGGACAAACACCGGCTCCCTCGGCCAGTAAAGCGAGACGAGCGCCGCAACCCCAGAGTTGTCTGCGACTGGACTTAATGGTCAGGGGTCCCTTTACCTTTACCTTTAATTTGTGTTTATTAAGATGCTTTTCTAGTTACACTTACTATATTTTGAGTGTCACGTTTATATAGCATCAAAAGTTTGCTGGTATTCAGTGGTCATGTGCTGACCCCTAGTGCTCGCTGCAAAGAACTGCTATATAATGTTATAAGCTTTTACATGTTAACGTTAATATTTTTTTAATATACATTTTCTAGTACAAATATTGTGACTTTTCAAGTGCAATTCTACACACATTTACAGGACCATGGGCGCATTTGATGAGAGCAGGAGCTGGTTCTCAAGGGAAAACGTGCTCGTACAAGTAACCTACCTGTGTGAATATCAAAGGGAGAGAC